>NW_027436647.1:1385067-2770135 GCF_031877795.1 Strix aluco
CTTTCCCCAGTGCTATGCAAGCTCTCCAGAACAACATAAAATCTGGGGCTCTGTGCTTTCTTTAGTTGTGAACAATTGTTAGTGTTTTCTGCACAAAAGCGATTCTGCGAAGCAATGTAAACACTTCTGCTTCCCAGACACAGAGAAGGTGCTAGCAGGGAATTCTCTGCCTGCCTTTCCCCAGTGCTCTGCAAGCTCTCCAGAACAACAGCAAATCTGGGGCTCTGTGCTTTCTTTCGTTCTGAACAAGTGTTACTGTTTTCTGCAGAAAAGCGATTCTTGCGAAGCAATGTGAACACTTCTGCTGCCCAGGCACAGAGAAGGTGCTAGCAGGGAATTCTCTGCCTGCCTTTCCCCAGTGCTCTGCAAGCTCTCCAGGACAACAGCAAATCTGGGGCTCTGTGCTTTCTTTAGTTCTGAACAATTGTTAGTGTTTTCTGCACAAAAGCGATTCTGCGAAGCAATGAAACACTTCTGCTTCCCAGACACAGAGAAGGTGCTAGCAGGGAATTCTCTGCCTGCCTTTCCCCAGTGCTCTGCAAGCTCTCCAGAACAACAGCAAATCTGGGGCTCTGTGCTTTCTTTTGTTCTGAACAAGTGTTAGTGTTTTCTGCACAAAAGCGATTCTGCGAAGCAATGTAAACACTTCTGCTTCCCAGACACAGAGAAGGTGCTAGCAGGGAATTCTCTGCCTGCCTTTCCCCAGTGCTCTGCAAGCTCTCCAGAACAACAGCAAATCTGGGGCTCTGTGCTTTCTTTTGTTCTGAACAAGTGTTAGTGTTTTCTGCAGAAAAGTGATTCTTGCGAAGTAATGTGAACACTTCTGCTGCCCAGGCACAGAGAAGGTGCTAGCAGGGAATTCTCTGCCTGCCTTTCCCCAGTGCTCTGCAAGCTCTCCAGAACAACAGCAAATCTGGGGCTCTGTGCTTTCTTTTGTTCTGAACAAGTGTTAGTGTTTTCTGCAGAAAAGTGATTCTTGCGAAGTAATGTGAACACTTCTGCTGCCCAGGCACAGAGAAGGTGCTAGCAGGGAATTCTCTGCCTGCCTTTCCCCAGTGCTCTGCAAGCTCTCCAGGACAACAGCAAATCTGGGGCTCTGTGCTTTCTTTTGTTCTGAACAAGTGTTAGTGTTTTCTGCAGAAAAGCGGTTCTGCGAAGCAATGTGAACACTTCTGCTTCCCAGGCACAGAGAAGGTGCTAGCAGGGAATTCTCTGCCTGCCTTTCCCCAGTGCTCTGCAAGCTCTCCAGAACAACAGCAAATCTGGGGCTCTGTGCTTTCTTTCGTTCTGAACAAGTGTTAGTGTTTTCTGCAGAAAAGCGATTCTTGCGAAGCAATGTGAACACTTCTGCTGCCCAGGCACAGAGAAGGTGCTAGCAGGGAATTCTCTGCCTGCCTTTCCCCAGTGCTCTGCAAGCTCTCCAGGACAACAGCAAATCTGGGGCTCTGTGCTTTCTTTTGTTCTGAACAAGTGTTAGTGTTTTCTGCACAAAAGCGATTCTGCGAAGCAATGTAAACACTTCTGCTTCCCAGACACAGAGAAGGTGCTAGCAGGGAATTCTCTGCCTGCCTTTCCCCAGTGCTCTGCAAGCTCTCCAGGACAACATAAAATCTGGGGCTCTGTGCTTTCTTTTGTTCTGAACAAGTGTTAGTGTTTTCTGCACAAAAGCGGTTCTGCGAAGCAATGTGAACACTTCTGCTTCCCAGGCACAGAGAAGGTGCTAGCAGGGAATTCTCTGCCTGCCTTTCCCCAGTGCTATGCAAGCTCTCCAGAACAACAGCAAATCTGGGGCTCTGTGCTTTCTTTTGTTCTGAACAAGTGTTAGTGTTTTCTGCACAAAAGCGATTCTGCGAAGCAACGTAAACACTTCTGCTTCCCAGGCACAGAGAAGGTGCTAGCAGGGAATTCTCTGCCTGCCTTTCCCCAGTGCTCTGCAAGCTCTCCAGAACAACAGCAAATCTGGGGCTCTGTGCTTTCTTTTGTTCTGAACAAGTGTTAGTGTTTTCTGCACAAAAGCGATTCTGCGAAGCAATGTAAACACTTCTGCTTCCCAGGCACAGAGAAGGTGCTAGCAGGGAATTCCCTGCCTGCCTTTCCCCAGTGCTCTGCAAGCTCTCCAGGACAACATAAAATCTGGGGCTCTGTGCTTTCTTTTGTTCTGAACAAGTGTTAGTGTTTTCTGCAGAAAAGTGATTCTTGCGAAATAATGTGAACACTTCTGCTGCCCAGGCACAGAGAAGGTGCTAGCAGGGAATTCTCTGCCTGCCTTTCCCCAGTGCTCTGCAAGCTCTCCAGGACAACATAAAATCTGGGGCTCTGTGCTTTCTTTTGTTCTGAACAAGTGTTAGTGTTTTCTGCAGAAAAGCGGTTCTGCGAAGCAATGTGAACACTTCTGCTTCCCAGGCACAGAGAAGGTGCTAGCAGGGAATTCTCTGCCTGCCTTTCCCCAGTGCTATGCAAGCTCTCCAGAACAACAGCAAATCTGGGGCTCTGTGCTTTCTTTAGTTCTGAACAATTGTTAGTGTTTTCTGCACAAAACCGATTCTGCGAAGCAATGTGAACTCTTCTGCTTCCCAGGCACAGAGAAGGTGCTAGCAGGGAATTCTCTGCCTGCCTTTCCCCAGTGCTCTGCAAGCTCTCCAGGACAACATAAAATCTGGGGCTCTGTGCTTTCTTTTGTTCTGAACAAGTGTTAGTGTTTTCTGCAGAAAAGCGGTTCTGCGAAGCAATGTGAACACTTCTGCTTCCCAGGCACAGAGAAGGTGCTAGCAGGGAATTCTCTGCCTGCCTTTCCCCAGTGCTCTGCAAGCTCTCCAGAACAACAGCAAATCTGGGGCTCTGTGCTTTCTTTTGTTCTGAACAAGTGTTAGTGTTTTCTGCACAAAAGCGAATCTGCGAAGCAATGTGAACACTTCTGCTTCCCAGGCACAGAGAAGGTGCTAGCAGGGAATTCTCTGCCTGCCTTTCCCCAGTGCTCTGCAAGCTCTCCAGGACAACAGCAAATCTGGGGCTCTGTGCTTTCTTTTGTTCTGAACAAGTGTTAGTGTTTTCTGCAGAAAAGTGATTCTTGCGAAGTAATGTGAACACTTCTGCTGCCCAGGCACAGAGAAGGTGCTAGCAGGGAATTCTCTGCCTGCCTTTCCCCAGTGCTCTGCAAGCTCTCCAGGACAACATAAAATCTGGGGCTCTGTGCTTTCTTTTGTTCTGAACAAGTGTTAGTGTTTTCTGCAGAAAAGCGGTTCTGCGAAGCAATGTGAACACTTCTGCTTCCCAGGCACAGAGAAGGTGCTAGCAGGGAATTCTCTGCCTGCCTTTCCCCAGTGCTCTGCAAGCTCTCCAGAACAACAGCAAATCTGGGGCTCTGTGCTTTCTTTCGTTCTGAACAAGTGTTAGTGTTTTCTGCAGAAAAGCGATTCTTGCGAAGCAATGTGAACACTTCTGCTGCCCAGGCACAGAGAAGGTGCTAGCAGGGAATTCTCTGCCTGCCTTTCCCCAGTGCTCTGCAAGCTCTCCAGGACAACAGCAAATCTGGGGCTCTGTGCTTTCTTTTGTTCTGAACAAGTGTTAGTGTTTTCTGCACAAAAGCGATTCTGCGAAGCAATGAAACACTTCTGCTTCCCAGACACAGAGAAGGTGCTAGCAGGGAATTCTCTGCCTGCCTTTCCCCAGTGCTCTGCAAGCTCTCCAGGACAACATAAAATCTGGGGCTCTGTGCTTTCTTTCGTTCTGAACAAGTGTTATTGTTTTCTGCAGAAAAGCGATTCTTCCGAAGCAATGTGAACACTTCTGCTGCCCAGGCACAGAGAAGGTGCTAGCAGGGAATTCTCTGCCTGCCTTTCCCCAGTGCTCTGCAAGCTCTCCAGGACAACATAAAATCTGGGGCTCTGTGCTTTCTTTTGTTCTGAACAAGTGTTAGTGTTTTCTGCACAAAAGCGGTTCTGCGAAGCAATGTGAACACTTCTGCTTCCCAGGCACAGAGAAGGTGCTAGCAGGGAATTCTCTGCCTGCCTTTCCCCAGTGCTATGCAAGCTCTCCAGAACAACAGCAAATCTGGGGCTCTGTGCTTTCTTTTGTTCTGAACAAGTGTTAGTGTTTTCTGCACAAAAGCGATTCTGCGAAGCAACGTAAACACTTCTGCTTCCCAGGCACAGAGAAGGTGCTAGCAGGGAATTCCCTGCCTGCCTTTCCCCAGTGCTCTGCAAGCTCTCCAGGACAACATAAAATCTGGGGCTCTGTGCTTTCTTTTGTTCTGAACAAGTGTTAGTGTTTTCTGCAGAAAAGTGATTCTTGCGAAATAATGTGAACACTTCTGCTGCCCAGGCACAGAGAAGGTGCTAGCAGGGAATTCTCTGCCTGCCTTTCCCCAGTGCTCTGCAAGCTCTCCAGGACAACATAAAATCTGGGGCTCTGTGCTTTCTTTTGTTCTGAACAAGTGTTAGTGTTTTCTGCAGAAAAGCGGTTCTGCGAAGCAATGTGAACACTTCTGCTTCCCAGGCACAGAGAAGGTGCTAGCAGGGAATTCTCTGCCTGCCTTTCCCCAGTGCTCTGCAAGCTCTCCAGAACAACAGCAAATCTGGGGCTCTGTGCTTTCTTTAGTTCTGAACAATTGTTAGTGTTTTCTGCACAAAACCGATTCTGCGAAGCAATGTGAACTCTTCTGCTTCCCAGGCACAGAGAAGGTGCTAGCAGGGAATTCTCTGCCTGCCTTTCCCCAGTGCTCTGCAAGCTCTCCAGGACAACATAAAATCTGGGGCTCTGTGCTTTCTTTTGTTCTGAACAAGTGTTAGTGTTTTCTGCAGAAAAGCGGTTCTGCGAAGCAATGTGAACACTTCTGCTTCCCAGGCACAGAGAAGGTGCTAGCAGGGAATTCTCTGCCTGCCTTTCCCCAGTGCTCTGCAAGCTCTCCAGAACAACAGCAAATCTGGGGCTCTGTGCTTTCTTTTGTTCTGAACAAGTGTTAGTGTTTTCTGCACAAAAGCGAATCTGCGAAGCAATGTGAACACTTCTGCTTCCCAGGCACAGAGAAGGTGCTAGCAGGGAATTCTCTGCCTGCCTTTCCCCAGTGCTCTGCAAGCTCTCCAGAACAACAGCAAATCTGGGGCTCTGTGCTTTCTTTTGTTCTGAACAAGTGTTAGTGTTTTCTGCAGAAAAGTGATTCTTGCGAAGTAATGTGAACACTTCTGCTGCCCAGGCACAGAGAAGGTGCTAGCAGGGAATTCTCTGCCTGCCTTTCCCCAGTGCTCTGCAAGCTCTCCAGGACAACATAAAATCTGGGGCTCTGTGCTTTCTTTTGTTCTGAACAAGTGTTAGTGTTTTCTGCAGAAAAGCGGTTCTGCGAAGCAATGTGAACACTTCTGCTTCCCAGGCACAGAGAAGGTGCTAGCAGGGAATTCTCTGCCTGCCTTTCCCCAGTGCTCTGCAAGCTCTCCAGAACAACAGCAAATCTGGGGCTCTGTGCTTTCTTTCGTTCTGAACAAGTGTTAGTGTTTTCTGCAGAAAAGCGATTCTTGCGAAGCAATGTGAACACTTCTGCTGCCCAGGCACAGAGAAGGTGCTAGCAGGGAATTCTCTGCCTGCCTTTCCCCAGTGCTCTGCAAGCTCTCCAGAACAACAGCAAATCTGGGGCTCTGTGCTTTCTTTTGTTCTGAACAAGTGTTAGTGTTTTCTGCAGAAAAGTGATTCTTGCGAAGTAATGTGAACACTTCTGCTGCCCAGGCACAGAGAAGGTGCTAGCAGGGAATTCTCTGCCTGCCTTTCCCCAGTGCTCTGCAAGCTCTCCAGGACAACAGCAAATCTGGGGCTCTGTGCTTTCTTTTGTTCTGAACAAGTGTTAGTGTTTTCTGCAGAAAAGCGGTTCTGCGAAGCAATGTGAACACTTCTGCTTCCCAGGCACAGAGAAGGTGCTAGCAGGGAATTCTCTGCCTGCCTTTCCCCAGTGCTCTGCAAGCTCTCCAGAACAACAGCAAATCTGGGGCTCTGTGCTTTCTTTCGTTCTGAACAAGTGTTAGTGTTTTCTGCAGAAAAGCGATTCTTGCGAAGCAATGTGAACACTTCTGCTGCCCAGGCACAGAGAAGGTGCTAGCAGGGAATTCTCTGCCTGCCTTTCCCCAGTGCTCTGCAAGCTCTCCAGGACAACAGCAAATCTGGGGCTCTGTGCTTTCTTTTGTTCTGAACAAGTGTTAGTGTTTTCTGCACAAAAGCGATTCTGCGAAGCAATGTAAACACTTCTGCTTCCCAGACACAGAGAAGGTGCTAGCAGGGAATTCTCTGCCTGCCTTTCCCCAGTGCTCTGCAAGCTCTCCAGAACAACAGCAAATCTGGGGCTCTGTGCTTTCTTTTGTTCTGAACAAGTGTTAGTGTTTTCTGCACAAAAGCGATTCTGCGAAGCAATGTAAACACTTCTGCTTCCCAGACACAGAGAAGGTGCTAGCAGGGAATTCTCTGCCTGCCTTTCCCCAGTGCTCTGCAAGCTCTCCAGAACAACAGCAAATCTGGGGCTCTGTGCTTTCTTTTGTTCTGAACAAGTGTTAGTGTTTTCTGCAGAAAAGTGATTCTTGCGAAGTAATGTGAACACTTCTGCTGCCCAGGCACAGAGAAGGTGCTAGCAGGGAATTCTCTGCCTGCCTTTCCCCAGTGCTCTGCAAGCTCTCCAGGACAACATAAAATCTGGGGCTCTGTGCTTTCTTTCGTTCTGAACAAGTGTTAGTGTTTTCTGCAGAAAAGCGGTTCTGCGAAGCAATGTGAACACTTCTGCTTCCCAGGCACAGAGAAGGTGCTAGCAGGGAATTCTCTGCCTGCCTTTCCCCAGTGCTCTGCAAGCTCTCCAGAACAACAGCAAATCTGGGGCTCTGTGCTTTCTTTTGTTCTGAACAAGTGTTAGTGTTTTCTGCACAAAAGCGATTCTGCGAAGCAATGTAAACACTTCTGCTTCCCAGGCACAGAGAAGGTGCTAGCAGGGAATTCTCTGCCTGCCTTTCCCCAGTGCTCTGCAAGCTCTCCAGAACAACAGCAAATCTGGGGCTCTGTGCTTTCTTTTGTTCTGAACAAGTGTTAGTGTTTTCTGCAGAAAAGCGATTCTTGCGAAGTAATGTGAACACTTCTGCTGCCCAGGCACAGAGAAGGTGCTAGCAGGGAATTCTCTGCCTGCCTTTCCCCAGTGCTCTGCAAGCTCTCCAGGACAACATAAAATCTGGGGCTCTGTGCTTTCTTTTGTTCTGAACAAGTGTTAGTGTTTTCTGCAGAAAAGCGGTTCTGCGAAGCAATGTGAACACTTCTGCTTCCCAGGCACAGAGAAGGTGCTAGCAGGGAATTCTCTGCCTGCCTTTCCCCAGTGCTATGCAAGCTCTCCAGAACAACAGCAAATCTGGGGCTCTGTGCTTTCTTTAGTTCTGAACAATTGTTAGTGTTTTCTGCACAAAACCGATTCTGCGAAGCAATGTGAACTCTTCTGCTTCCCAGGCACAGAGAAGGTGCTAGCAGGGAATTCTCTGCCTGCCTTTCCCCAGTGCTCTGCAAGCTCTCCAGGACAACATAAAATCTGGGGCTCTGTGCTTTCTTTAGTTCTGAACAAGTGTTAGTTTTTTCTGCACAAAAGCGAATCTGCGAAGCAATGTGAACACTTCTGCTTCCCAGGCACAGAGAAGGTGCTAGCAGGGAATTCTCTGCCTGCCTTTCCCCAGTGCTCTGCAAGCTCTCCAGGACAACAGCAAATCTGGGGCTCTGTGCTTTCTTTAGTTGTGAACAATTGTTAGTGTTTTCTGCACAAAAGCGATTCTGCGAAGCAATGTAAACACTTCTGCTTCCCAGACACAGAGAAGGTGCTAGCAGGGAATTCTCTGCCTGCCTTTCCCCAGTGCTCTGCAAGCTCTCCAGAACAACAGCAAATCTGGGGCTCTGTGCTTTCTTTTGTTCTGAACAAGTGTTAGTGTTTTCTGCACAAAAGCGATTCTGCGAAGCAATGTAAACACTTCTGCTTCCCAGACACAGAGAAGGTGCTAGCAGGGAATTCTCTGCCTGCCTTTCCCCAGTGCTCTGCAAGCTCTCCAGAACAACAGCAAATCTGGGGCTCTGTGCTTTCTTTTGTTCTGAACAAGTGTTAGTGTTTTCTGCAGAAAAGTGATTCTTGCGAAGTAATGTGAACACTTCTGCTGCCCAGGCACAGAGAAGGTGCTAGCAGGGAATTCTCTGCCTGCCTTTCCCCAGTGCTCTGCAAGCTCTCCAGAACAACAGCAAATCTGGGGCTCTGTGCTTTCTTTTGTTCTGAACAAGTGTTAGTGTTTTCTGCAGAAAAGTGATTCTTGCGAAGTAATGTGAACACTTCTGCTGCCCAGGCACAGAGAAGGTGCTAGCAGGGAATTCTCTGCCTGCCTTTCCCCAGTGCTCTGCAAGCTCTCCAGGACAACATAAAATCTGGGGCTCTGTGCTTTCTTTAGTTCTGAACAAGTGTTAGTTTTTTCTGCACAAAAGCGAATCTGCGAAGCAATGTGAACACTTCTGCTTCCCAGGCACAGAGAAGGTGCTAGCAGGGAATTCTCTGCCTGCCTTTCCCCAGTGCTCTGCAAGCTCTCCAGGACAAAATAAAATCTGGGGCTCTGTGCTTTCTTTTGTTCTGAACAAGTGTTAGTGTTTTCTGCACAAAAGCGATTCTGCGAAGCAATGTAAACACTTCTGCTTCCCAGACACAGAGAAGGTGCTAGCAGGGAATTCCCTGCCTGCCTTTCCCCAGTGCTCTGCAAGCTCTCCAGGACAACATAAAATCTGGGGCTCTGTGCTTTCTTTTGTTCTGAACAAGTGTTAGTGTTTTCTGCACAAAGGCGATTCTGCGAAGCAATGTGAACACTTCTGCTTCCCAGACACAGAGAAGGTGCTAGCAGGGAATTCTCTGCCTGCCTTTCCCCAGTGCTTTGCAAGCTCTCCAGGACAACATAAAATCTGGGGCTCTGTGCTTTCTTTAGTTCTGAACAATTGTTAGTGTTTTCTGCACAAAGGCGATTCTGCGAAGCAATGTGAACACTTCTGCTTCCCAGGCACAGAGAAGGTGCTAGCAGGGAATTCTCTGCCTGCCTTTCCCCAGTGCTCTGCAAGCTCTCCAGGACAACATAAAATCTGGGGCTCTGTGCTTTCTTTAGTTCTGAACAAGTGTTAGTGTTTTCTGCACAAAAGCGATTCTGCGAAGCAATGTGAACACTTCTGCTTCCCAGACACAGAGAAGGTGCTAGCAGGGAATTCTCTGCCTGCCTTTCCCCAGTGCTCTGCAAGCTCTCCAGAACAACAGCAAATCTGGGGCTCTGTGCTTTCTTTCGTTCTGAACAAGTGTTAGTGTTTTCTGCAGAAAAGCGATTCTTGCGAAGCAATGTGAACACTTCTGCTGCCCAGGCACAGAGAAGGTGCTAGCAGGGAATTCTCTGCCTGCCTTTCCCCAGTGCTCTGCAAGCTCTCCAGGACAACATAAAATCTGGGGCTCTGTGCTTTCTTTTGTTCTGAACAAGTGTTAGTGTTTTCTGCAGAAAAGCGGTTCTGCGAAGCAATGTGAACACTTCTGCTTCCCAGGCACAGAGAAGGTGCTAGCAGGGAATTCTCTGCCTGCCTTTCCCCAGTGCTCTGCAAGCTCTCCAGAACAACAGCAAATCTGGGGCTCTGTGCTTTCTTTAGTTGTGAACAATTGTTAGTGTTTTCTGCACAAAAGCGATTCTGCGAAGCA
Organism: Strix aluco; assembly: GCF_031877795.1. Taxonomy (NCBI): domain Eukaryota; kingdom Metazoa; phylum Chordata; class Aves; order Strigiformes; family Strigidae; genus Strix; species Strix aluco. The sequence continues at coordinate 1,394,768 of NW_027436647.1, forward strand.
ATGTAAACACTTCTGCTTCCCAGACACAGAGAAGGTGCTAGCAGGGAATTCTCTGCCTGCCTTTCCCCAGTGCTCTGCAAGCTCTCCAGAACAACAGCAAATCTGGGGCTCTGTGCTTTCTTTTGTTCTGAACAAGTGTTAGTGTTTTCTGCAGAAAAGCGGTTCTGCGAAGCAATGTGAACACTTCTGCTTCCCAGGCACAGAGAAGGTGCTAGCAGGGAATTCTCTGCCTGCCTTTCCCCAGTGCTCTGCAAGCTCTCCAGAACAACAGCAAATCTGGGGCTCTGTGCTTTTTTTTGTTCTGAACAAGTGTTAGTGTTTTCTGCACAAAGGCGATTCTGCGAAGCAATGTAAACACTTCTGCTTCCCAGGCACAGAGAAGGTGCTAGCAGGGAATTCCCTGCCTGCCTTTCCCCAGTGCTCTGCAAGCTCAAGAGGACAACATAAAATCTGGGGCTCTGTGCTTTCTTTTGTTCTGAACAAGTGTTAGTGTTTTCTGCACAAAGGCGATTCTGCGAAGCAATGTGAACACTTCTGCTTCCCAGGCACAGAGAAGGTGCTAGCAGGGAATTCTCTGCCTGCCTTTCCCCAGTGCTATGCAAGCTCTCCAGAACAACAGCAAATCTGGGGCTCTGTGCTTTCTTTAGTTCTGAACAATTGTTAGTGTTTTCTGCACAAAGGTGATTCTGCGAAGCAATGTGAACACTTCTGCTTCCCAGGCACAGAGAAGGTGCTAGCAGGGAATTCTCTGCCTGCCTTTCCCCAGTGCTCTGCAAGCTCTCCAGGACAACATAAAATCTGGGGCTCTGTGCTTTCTTTTGTTCTGAACAAGTGTTAGTGTTCTCTGCACAAAAGCGATTCTGCGAAGCAATGTGAACACTTCTGCTTCCCAGGCACAGAGAAGGTGCTAGCAGGGAATTCTCTGCCTGCCTTTCCCCAGTGCTCTGCAAGCTCTCCAGAACAACAGCAAATCTGGGGCTCTGTGCTTTCTTTCGTTCTGAACAAGTGTTAGTGTTTTCTGCAGAAAAGCGATTCTTGCGAAGCAATGTGAACACTTCTGCTGCCCAGGCACAGAGAAGGTGCTAGCAGGGAATTCTCTGCCTGCCTTTCCCCAGTGCTCTGCAAGCTCTCCAGGACAACAGCAAATCTGGGGCTCTGTGCTTTCTTTTGTTCTGAACAAGTGTTAGTGTTTTCTGCAGAAAAGCGGTTCTGCGAAGCAATGTGAACACTTCTGCTTCCCAGGCACAGAGAAGGTGCTAGCAGGGAATTCTCTGCCTGCCTTTCCCCAGTGCTATGCAAGCTCTCCAGAACAACATAAAATCTGGGGCTCTGTGCTTTCTTTAGTTGTGAACAATTGTTAGTGTTTTCTGCACAAAAGCGATTCTGCGAAGCAATGTAAACACTTCTGCTTCCCAGACACAGAGAAGGTGCTAGCAGGGAATTCTCTGCCTGCCTTTCCCCAGTGCTCTGCAAGCTCTCCAGAACAACAGCAAATCTGGGGCTCTGTGCTTTCTTTCGTTCTGAACAAGTGTTAGTGTTTTCTGCAGAAAAGCGATTCTTGCGAAGCAATGTGAACACTTCTGCTGCCCAGGCACAGAGAAGGTGCTAGCAGGGAATTCTCTGCCTGCCTTTCCCCAGTGCTCTGCAAGCTCTCCAGGACAACAGCAAATCTGGGGCTCTGTGCTTTCTTTAGTTCTGAACAATTGTTAGTGTTTTCTGCACAAAAGCGATTCTGCGAAGCAATGAAACACTTCTGCTTCCCAGCCACAGAGAAGGTGCTAGCAGGGAATTCTCTGCCTGCCTTTCCCCAGTGCTCTGCAAGCTCTCCAGAACAACAGCAAATCTGGGGCTCTGTGCTTTCTTTTGTTCTGAACAAGTGTTAGTGTTTTCTGCACAAAAGCGATTCTGCGAAGCAATGTAAACACTTCTGCTTCCCAGACACAGAGAAGGTGCTAGCAGGGAATTCTCTGCCTGCCTTTCCCCAGTGCTCTGCAAGCTCTCCAGAACAACAGCAAATCTGGGGCTCTGTGCTTTCTTTTGTTCTGAACAAGTGTTAGTGTTTTCTGCAGAAAAGTGATTCTTGCGAAGTAATGTGAACACTTCTGCTGCCCAGGCACAGAGAAGGTGCTAGCAGGGAATTCTCTGCCTGCCTTTCCCCAGTGCTCTGCAAGCTCTCCAGAACAACAGCAAATCTGGGGCTCTGTGCTTTCTTTTGTTCTGAACAAGTGTTAGTGTTTTCTGCAGAAAAGTGATTCTTGCGAAGTAATGTGAACACTTCTGCTGCCCAGGCACAGAGAAGGTGCTAGCAGGGAATTCTCTGCCTGCCTTTCCCCAGTGCTCTGCAAGCTCTCCAGGACAACAGCAAATCTGGGGCTCTGTGCTTTCTTTTGTTCTGAACAAGTGTTAGTGTTTTCTGCAGAAAAGCGGTTCTGCGAAGCAATGTGAACACTTCTGCTTCCCAGGCACAGAGAAGGTGCTAGCAGGGAATTCTCTGCCTGCCTTTCCCCAGTGCTCTGCAAGCTCTCCAGAACAACAGCAAATCTGGGGCTCTGTGCTTTCTTTCGTTCTGAACAAGTGTTAGTGTTTTCTGCAGAAAAGCGATTCTTGCGAAGCAATGTGAACACTTCTGCTGCCCAGGCACAGAGAAGGTGCTAGCAGGGAATTCTCTGCCTGCCTTTCCCCAGTGCTCTGCAAGCTCTCCAGGACAACAGCAAATCTGGGGCTCTGTGCTTTCTTTTGTTCTGAACAAGTGTTAGTGTTTTCTGCACAAAAGCGATTCTGCGAAGCAATGTAAACACTTCTGCTTCCCAGACACAGAGAAGGTGCTAGCAGGGAATTCTCTGCCTGCCTTTCCCCAGTGCTCTGCAAGCTCTCCAGAACAACAGCAAATCTGGGGCTCTGTGCTTTCTTTTGTTCTGAACAAGTGTTAGTGTTTTCTGCACAAAAGCGATTCTGCGAAGCAATGTGAACACTTCTGCTTCCCAGGCACAGAGAAGGTGCTAGCAGGGAATTCTCTGCCTGCCTTTCCCCAGTGCTCTGCAAGCTCTCCAGAACAACAGCAAATCTGGGGCTCTGTGCTTTCTTTTGTTCTGAACAAGTGTTAGTGTTTTCTGCACAAAAGCGATTCTGCGAAGCAATGTGAACACTTCTGCTGCCCAGGCACAGAGAAGGTGCTAGCAGGGAATTCTCTGCCTGCCTTTCCCCAGTGCTCTGCAAGCTCTCCAGGACAACATAAAATCTGGGGCTCTGTGCTTTCTTTCGTTCTGAACAAGTGTTAGTGTTTTCTGCAGAAAAGCGGTTCTGCGAAGCAATGTGAACACTTCTGCTTCCCAGGCACAGAGAAGGTGCTAGCAGGGAATTCTCTGCCTGCCTTTCCCCAGTGCTCTGCAAGCTCTCCAGAACAACAGCAAATCTGGGGCTCTGTGCTTTCTTTTGTTCTGAACAAGTGTTAGTGTTTTCTGCACAAAAGCGATTCTGCGAAGCAATGTAAACACTTCTGCTTCCCAGGCACAGAGAAGGTGCTAGCAGGGAATTCTCTGCCTGCCTTTCCCCAGTGCTCTGCAAGCTCTCCAGAACAACAGCAAATCTGGGGCTCTGTACTTTCTTTTGTTCTGAACAAGTGTTAGTGTTTTCTGCAGAAAAGCGATTCTTGCGAAGTAATGTGAACACTTCTGCTGCCCAGGCACAGAGAAGGTGCTAGCAGGGAATTCTCTGCCTGCCTTTCCCCAGTGCTCTGCAAGCTCTCCAGGACAACATAAAATCTGGGGCTCTGTGCTTTCTTTTGTTCTGAACAAGTGTTAGTGTTTTCTGCAGAAAAGCGGTTCTGCGAAGCAATGTGAACACTTCTGCTTCCCAGGCACAGAGAAGGTGCTAGCAGGGAATTCTCTGCCTGCCTTTCCCCAGTGCTATGCAAGCTCTCCAGAACAACAGCAAATCTGGGGCTCTGTGCTTTCTTTAGTTCTGAACAATTGTTAGTGTTTTCTGCACAAAACCGATTCTGCGAAGCAATGTGAACTCTTCTGCTTCCCAGGCACAGAGAAGGTGCTAGCAGGGAATTCTCTGCCTGCCTTTCCCCAGTGCTCTGCAAGCTCTCCAGGACAACATAAAATCTGGGGCTCTGTGCTTTCTTTAGTTCTGAACAAGTGTTAGTTTTTTCTGCACAAAAGCGAATCTGCGAAGCAATGTGAACACTTCTGCTTCCCAGGCACAGAGAAGGTGCTAGCAGGGAATTCTCTGCCTGCCTTTCCCCAGTGCTCTGCAAGCTCTCCAGGACAACAGCAAATCTGGGGCTCTGTGCTTTCTTTAGTTCTGAACAAGTGTTAGTTTTTTCTGCACAAAAGCGAATCTGCGAAGCAATGTGAACACTTCTGCTTCCCAGGCACAGAGAAGGTGCTAGCAGGGAATTCTCTGCCTGCCTTTCCCCAGTGCTCTGCAAGCTCTCCAGGACAACATAAAATCTGGGGCTCTGTGCTTTCTTTTGTTCTGAACAAGTGTTAGTGTTTTCTGCAGAAAAGCGATTCTGCGAAGCAATGTGAACACTTCTGCTTCCCAGGCACAGAGAAGGTGCTAGCAGGGAATTCTCTGCCTGCCTTTCCCCAGTGCTCTGCAAGCTCTCCAGAACAACAGCAAATCTGGGGCTCTGTGCTTTCTTTCGTTCTGAACAAGTGTTAGTGTTTTCTGCAGAAAAGCGATTCTTGCGAAGCAATGTGAACACTTCTGCTGCCCAGGCACAGAGAAGGTGCTAGCAGGGAATTCTCTGCCTGCCTTTCCCCAGTGCTCTGCAAGCTCTCCAGGACAACAGCAAATCTGGGGCTCTGTGCTTTCTTTAGTTCTGAACAATTGTTAGTGTTTTCTGCACAAAAGCGATTCTGCGAAGCAATGAAACACTTCTGCTTCCCAGACACAAAGAAGGTGCTAGCAGGGAATTCTCTGCCTGCCTTTCCCCAGTGCTCTGCAAGCTCTCCAGGACAACATAAAATCTGGGGCTCTGTGCTTTCTTTCGTTCTGAACAAGTGTTAGTGTTTTCTGCAGAAAAGCGATTCTTCCGAAGCAATGTGAACACTTCTGCTGCCCAGGCACAGAGAAGGTGCTAGCAGGGAATTCTCTGCCTGCCTTTCCCCAGTGCTCTGCAAGCTCTCCAGGACAACATAAAATCTGGGGCTCTGTGCTTTCTTTTGTTCTGAACAAGTGTTAGTGTTCTCTGCACAAAAGCGATTCTGCGAAGCAATGTGAACACTTCTGCTTCCCAGGCACAGAGAAGGTGCTAGCAGGGAATTCTCTGCCTGCCTTTCCCCAGTGCTCTGCAAGCTCTCCAGAACAACAGCAAATCTGGGGCTCTGTGCTTTTTTTTGTTCTGAACAAGTGTTAGTGTTTTCTGCACAAAGGCGATTCTGCGAAGCAATGTAAACACTTCTGCTTCCCAGGCACAGAGAAGGTGCTAGCAGGGAATTCCCTGCCTGCCTTTCCCCAGTGCTCTGCAAGCTCAAGAGGACAACATAAAATCTGGGGCTCTGTGCTTTCTTTTGTTCTGAACAAGTGTTAGTGTTTTCTGCACAAAGGCGATTCTGCGAAGCAATGTGAACACTTCTGCTTCCCAGGCACAGAGAAGGTGCTAGCAGGGAATTCTCTGCCTGCCTTTCCCCAGTGCTATGCAAGCTCTCCAGAACAACAGCAAATCTGGGGCTCTGTGCTTTCTTTAGTTCTGAACAATTGTTAGTGTTTTCTGCACAAAGGTGATTCTGCGAAGCAATGTGAACACTTCTGCTTCCCAGGCACAGAGAAGGTGCTAGCAGGGAATTCTCTGCCTGCCTTTCCCCAGTGCTCTGCAAGCTCTCCAGGACAACATAAAATCTGGGGCTCTGTGCTTTCTTTTGTTCTGAACAAGTGTTAGTGTTCTCTGCACAAAAGCGATTCTGCGAAGCAATGTGAACACTTCTGCTTCCCAGGCACAGAGAAGGTGCTAGCAGGGAATTCTCTGCCTGCCTTTCCCCAGTGCTCTGCAAGCTCTCCAGAACAACAGCAAATCTGGGGCTCTGTGCTTTCTTTCGTTCTGAACAAGTGTTAGTGTTTTCTGCAGAAAAGCGATTCTTGCGAAGCAATGTGAACACTTCTGCTGCCCAGGCACAGAGAAGGTGCTAGCAGGGAATTCTCTGCCTGCCTTTCCCCAGTGCTCTGCAAGCTCTCCAGGACAACAGCAAATCTGGGGCTCTGTGCTTTCTTTTGTTCTGAACAAGTGTTAGTGTTTTCTGCAGAAAAGCGGTTCTGCGAAGCAATGTGAACACTTCTGCTTCCCAGGCACAGAGAAGGTGCTAGCAGGGAATTCTCTGCCTGCCTTTCCCCAGTGCTATGCAAGCTCTCCAGAACAACAGCAAATCTGGGGCTCTGTGCTTTCTTTAGTTGTGAACAATTGTTAGTGTTTTCTGCACAAAAGCGATTCTGCGAAGCAATGTAAACACTTCTGCTTCCCAGACACAGAGAAGGTGCTAGCAGGGAATTCTCTGCCTGCCTTTCCCCAGTGCTCTGCAAGCTCTCCAGAACAACAGCAAATCTGGGGCTCTGTGCTTTCTTTCGTTCTGAACAAGTGTTAGTGTTTTCTGCAGAAAAGCGATTCTTGCGAAGCAATGTGAACACTTCTGCTTCCCAGGCACAGAGAAGGTGCTAGCAGGGAATTCTCTGCCTGCCTTTCCCCAGTGCTCTGCAAGCTCTCCAGGACAACAGCAAATCTGGGGCTCTGTGCTTTCTTTAGTTCTGAACAATTGTTAGTGTTTTCTGCACAAAAGCGATTCTGCGAAGCAATGAAACACTTCTGCTTCCCAGGCACAGAGAAGGTGCTAGCAGGGAATTCTCTGCCTGCCTTTCCCCAGTGCTCTGCAAGCTCTCCAGAACAACAGCAAATCTGGGGCTCTGTGCTTTCTTTTGTTCTGAACAAGTGTTAGTGTTTTCTGCACAAAAGCGATTCTGCGAAGCAATGTAAACACTTCTGCTTCCCAGACACAGAGAAGGTGCTAGCAGGGAATTCTCTGCCTGCCTTTCCCCAGTGCTCTGCAAGCTCTCCAGAACAACAGCAAATCTGGGGCTCTGTGCTTTCTTTTGTTCTGAACAAGTGTTAGTGTTTTCTGCAGAAAAGTGATTCTTGCGAAGTAATGTGAACACTTCTGCTGCCCAGGCACAGAGAAGGTGCTAGCAGGGAATTCTCTGCCTGCCTTTCCCCAGTGCTCTGCAAGCTCTCCAGAACAACAGCAAATCTGGGGCTCTGTGCTTTCTTTTGTTCTGAACAAGTGTTAGTGTTTTCTGCAGAAAAGTGATTCTTGCGAAGTAATGTGAACACTTCTGCTGCCCAGGCACAGAGAAGGTGCTAGCAGGGAATTCTCTGCCTGCCTTTCCCCAGTGCTCTGCAAGCTCTCCAGGACAACAGCAAATCTGGGGCTCTGTGCTTTCTTTTGTTCTGAACAAGTGTTAGTGTTTTCTGCAGAAAAGCGGTTCTGCGAAGCAATGTGAACACTTCTGCTTCCCAGGCACAGAGAAGGTGCTAGCAGGGAATTCTCTGCCTGCCTTTCCCCAGTGCTCTGCAAGCTCTCCAGAACAACAGCAAATCTGGGGCTCTGTGCTTTCTTTCGTTCTGAACAAGTGTTAGTGTTTTCTGCAGAAAAGCGATTCTTGCGAAGCAATGTGAACACTTCTGCTGCCCAGGCACAGAGAAGGTGCTAGCAGGGAATTCTCTGCCTGCCTTTCCCCAGTGCTCTGCAAGCTCTCCAGGACAACAGCAAATCTGGGGCTCTGTGCTTTCTTTTGTTCTGAACAAGTGTTAGTGTTTTCTGCACAAAAGCGATTCTGCGAAGCAATGTAAACACTTCTGCTTCCCAGACACAGAGAAGGTGCTAGCAGGGAATTCTCTGCCTGCCTTTCCCCAGTGCTCTGCAAGCTCTCCAGAACAACAGCAAATCTGGGGCTCTGTGCTTTCTTTTGTTCTGAACAAGTGTTAGTGTTTTCTGCACAAAAGCGATTCTGCGAAGCAATGTAAACACTTCTGCTTCCCAGACACAGAGAAGGTGCTAGCAGGGAATTCTCTGCCTGCCTTTCCCCAGTGCTCTGCAAGCTCTCCAGAACAACAGCAAATCTGGGGCTCTGTGCTTTCTTTTGTTCTGAACAAGTGTTAGTGTTTTCTGCAGAAAAGTGATTCTTGCGAAGTAATGTGAACACTTCTGCTGCCCAGGCACAGAGAAGGTGCTAGCAGGGAATTCTCTGCCTGCCTTTCCCCAGTGCTCTGCAAGCTCTCCAGGACAACATAAAATCTGGGGCTCTGTGCTTTCTTTCGTTCTGAACAAGTGTTAGTGTTTTCTGCAGAAAAGCGGTTCTGCGAAGCAATGTGAACACTTCTGCTTCCCAGGCACAGAGAAGGTGCTAGCAGGGAATTCTCTGCCTGCCTTTCCCCAGTGCTATGCAAGCTCTCCAGAACAACAGCAAATCTGGGGCTCTGTGCTTTCTTTAGTTCTGAACAATTGTTAGTGTTTTCTGCACAAAACCGATTCTGCGAAGCAATGTGAACTCTTCTGCTTCCCAGGCACAGAGAAGGTGCTAGCAGGGAATTCTCTGCCTGCCTTTCCCCAGTGCTCTGCATGCTCTCCAGGACAACATAAAATCTGGGGCTCTGTGCTTTCTTTAGTTCTGAACAAGTGTTAGTTTTTCCTGCACAAAAGCGAATCTGCGAAGCAATGTGAACACTTCTGCTTCCCAGACACAGAGAAGGTGCTAGCAGGGAATTCTCTGCCTGCCTTTCCACAGTGCTCTGCAAGCTCTCCAGGACAACAGCAAATCTGGGGCTCTGTGCTTTCTTTTGTTCTGAACAAGTGTTAGTGTTTTCTGCAGAAAAGCGATTCTGCGAAGCAATGTGAACACTTCTGCTTCCCAGGCACAGAGAAGGTGCTAGCAGGGAATTCTCTGCCTGCCTTTCCCCAGTGCTATGCAAGCTCTCCAGAACAACAGCAAATCTGGGGCTCTGTGCTTTCTTTTGTTCTGAACAAGTGTTAGTGTTTTCTGCACAAAAGCGATTCTGCGAAGCAATGTGAACACTTCTGCTTCCCAGACACAGAGAAGGTGCTAGCAGGGAATTCTCTGCCTGCCTTTCCCCAGTGCTCTGCAAGCTCTCCAGAACAACAGCAAATCTGGGGCTCTGTACTTTCTTTTGTTCTGAACAAGTGTTAGTGTTTTCTGCACAAAAGCGATTCTGCGAAGCAATGTAAACACTTCTGCTTCCCAGACACAGAGAAGGTGCTAGCAGGGAATTCTCTGCCTGCCTTTCCCCAGTGCTCTGCAAGCTCTCCAGGACAACATAAAATCTGGGGCTCTGTGCTTTCTTTTGTTCTGAACAAGTGTTAGTGTTTTCTGCAGAAAAGCGGTTCTGCGAAGCAATGTGAACACTTCTGCTTCCCAGGCACAGAGAAGGTGCTAGCAGGGAATTCTCTGCCTGCCTTTCCCCAGTGCTCTGCAAGCTCTCCAGGACAACATAAAATCTGGGGCTCTGTGCTTTCTTTTGTTCTGAACAAGTGTTAGTGTTTTCTGCACAAAAGCGATTCTGCGAAGCAATGTGAACACTTCTGCTTCCCAGGCACAGAGAAGGTGCTAGCAGGGAATTCTCTGCCTGCCTTTCCCCAGTGCTCTGCAAGCTCTCCAGAACAACAGCAAATCTGGGGCTCTGTGCTTTCTTTCGTTCTGAACAAGTGTTAGTGTTTTCTGCAGAAAAGCGATTCTTGCGAAGCAATGTGAACACTTCTGCTGCCCAGGCACAGAGAAGGTGCTAGCAGGGAATTCTCTGCCTGCCTTTCCCCAGTGCTCTGCAAGCTCTCCAGGACAACAGCAAATCTGGGGCTCTGTGCTTTCTTTTGTTCTGAACAAGTGTTAGTGTTTTCTGCAGAAAAGCGGTTCTGCGAAGCAATGTGAACACTTCTGCTTCCCAGGCACAGAGAAGGTGCTAGCAGGGAATTCTCTGCCTGCCTTTCCCCAGTGCTATGCAAGCTCTCCAGAACAACAGCAAATCTGGGGCTCTGTGCTTTCTTTAGTTGTGAACAATTGTTAGTGTTTTCTGCACAAAAGCGATTCTGCGAAGCAATGTAAACACTTCTGCTTCCCAGACACAGAGAAGGTGCTAGCAGGGAATTCTCTGCCTGCCTTTCCCCAGTGCTCTGCAAGCTCTCCAGAACAACAGCAAATCTGGGGCTCTGTGCTTTCTTTTGTTCTGAACAAGTGTTAGTGTTTTCTGCAGAAAAGCGATTCTTGCGAAGCAATGTGAACACTTCTGCTGCGCAGGCACAGAGAAGGTGCTAGCAGGGAATTCTCTGCCTGCCTTTCCCCAGTGCTCTGCAAGCTCTCCAGGACAACATAAAATCTGGGGCTCTGTGCTTTCTTTTGTTCTGAACAAGTGTTAGTGTTTTCTGCAGAAAAGCGGTTCTGCGAAGCAATGTGAACACTTCTGCTTCCCAGGCACAGAGAAGGTGCTAGCAGGGAATTCTCTGCCTGCCTTTCCCCAGTGCTATGCAAGCTCTCCAGAACAACAGCAAATCTGGGGCTCTGTGCTTTCTTTAGTTCTGAACAATTGTTAGTGTTTTCTGCACAAAAGCGATTCTGCGAAGCAATGTAAACACTTCTGCTTCCCAGACACAGAGAAGGTGCTAGCAGGGAATTCTCTGCCTGCCTTTCCCCAGTGCTCTGCAAGCTCTCCAGAACAACAGCAAATCTGGGGCTCTGTGCTTTCTTTTGTTCTGAACAAGTGTTAGTGTTTTCTGCACAAAAGCGATTCTGCGAAGCAATGTAAACACTTCTGCTTCCCAGACACAGAGAAGGTGCTAGCAGGGAATTCTCTGCCTGCCTTTCCCCAGTGCTCTGCAAGCTCTCCAGAACAACAGCAAATCTGGGGCTCTGTGCTTTCTTTTGTTCTGAACAAGTGTTAGTGTTTTCTGCAGAAAAGTGATTCTTGCGAAGTAATGTGAACACTTCTGCTGCCCAGGCACAGAGAAGGTGCTAGCAGGGAATTCTCTGCCTGCCTTTCCCCAGTGCTCTGCAAGCTCTCCAGGACAACATAAAATCTGGGGCTCTGTGCTTTCTTTTGTTCTGAACAAGTGTTAGTGTTTTCTGCAGAAAAGCGGTTCTGCGAAGCAATGTGAACACTTCTGCTTCCCAGGCACAGAGAAGGTGCTAGCAGGGAATTCTCTGCCTGCCTTTCCCCAGTGCTCTGCAAGCTCTCCAGAACAACAGCAAATCTGGGGCTCTGTGCTTTCTTTCGTTCTGAACAAGTGTTAGTGTTTTCTGCAGAAAAGCGATTCTTGCGAAGCAATGTGAACACTTCTGCTGCCCAGGCACAGAGAAGGTGCTAGCAGGGAATTCTCTGCCTGCCTTTCCCCAGTGCTCTGCAAGCTCTCCAGGACAACATAAAATCTGGGGCTCTGTGCTTTCTTTTGTTCTGAACAAGTGTTAGTGTTTTCTGCAGAAAAGCGGTTCTGCGAAGCAATGTGAACACTTCTGCTTCCCAGGCACAGAGAAGGTGCTAGCAGGGAATTCTCTGCCTGCCTTTCCCCAGTGCTCTGCAAGCTCTCCAGAACAACAGCAAATCTGGGGCTCTGTGCTTTCTTTAGTTGTGAACAATTGTTAGTGTTTTCTGCACAAAAGCGATTCTGCAAAGCAATGTAAACACTTCTGCTTCCCAGACACAGAGAAGGTGCTAGCAGGGAATTCTCTGCCTGCCTTTCCCCAGTGCTCTGCAAGCTCTCCAGGACAACATAAAATCTGGGGCTCTGTGCTTTCTTTTGTTCTGAACAAGTGTTAGTGTTTTCTGTACAAAAGCGGTTCTGCGAAGCAATGTGAACACTTCTGCTTCCCAGGCACAGAGAAGGTGCTAGCAGGGAATTCTCTGCCTGCCTTTCCCCAGTGCTATGCAAGCTCTCCAGAACAACAGCAAATCTGGGGCTCTGTGCTTTCTTTAGTTGTGAACAATTGTTAGTGTTTTCTGCACAAAAGCGATTCTGCGAAGCAATGTAAACACTTCTGCTTCCCAGACACAGAGAAGGTGCTAGCAGGGAATTCTCTGCCTGCCTTTCCCCAGTGCTCTGCAAGCTCTCCAGAACAACAGCAAATCTGGGGCTCTGTGCTTTCTTTTGTTCTGAACAAGTGTTAGTGTTTTCTGCACAAAAGCGATTCTGCGAAGCAATGTAAACACTTCTGCTTCCCAGACACAGAGAAGGTGCTAGCAGGGAATTCTCTGCCTGCCTTTCCCCAGTGCTCTGCAAGCTCTCCAGAACAACAGCAAATCTGGGGCTCTGTGCTTTCTTTTGTTCTGAACAAGTGTTAGTGTTTTCTGCAGAAAAGTGATTCTTGCGAAGTAATGTGAACACTTCTGCTGCCCAGGCACAGAGAAGGTGCTAGCAGGGAATTCTCTGCCTGCCTTTCCCCAGTGCTCTGCAAGCTCTCCAGGACAACATAAAATCTGGGGCTCTGTGCTTTCTTTTGTTCTGAACAAGTGTTAGTGTTTTCTGCAGAAAAGCGGTTCTGCGAAGCAATGTGAACACTTCTGCTTCCCAGGCACAGAGAAGGTGCTAGCAGGGAATTCTCTGCCTGCCTTTCCCCAGTGCTCTGCAAGCTCTCCAGAACAACAGCAAATCTGGGGCTCTGTGCTTTCTTTCGTTCTGAACAAGTGTTAGTGTTTTCTGCAGAAAAGCGATTCTTGCGAAGCAATGTGAACACTTCTGCTGCCCAGGCACAGAGAAGGTGCTAGCAGGGAATTCTCTGCCTGCCTTTCCCCAGTGCTCTGCAAGCTCTCCAGGACAACAGCAAATCTGGGGCTCTGTGCTTTCTTTTGTTCTGAACAAGTGTTAGTGTTTTCTGCAGAAAAGCGGTTCTGCGAAGCAATGTGAACACTTCTGCTTCCCAGGCACAGAGAAGGTGCTAGCAGGGAATTCTCTGCCTGCCTTTCCCCAGTGCTCTGCAAGCTCTCCAGAACAACAGCAAATCTGGGGCTCTGTGCTTTCTTTAGTTGTGAACAATTGTTAGTGTTTTCTGCACAAAAGCGATTCTGCGAAGCAATGTAAACACTTCTGCTTCCCAGACACAGAGAAGGTGCTAGCAGGGAATTCTCTGCCTGCCTTTCCCCAGTGCTCTGCAAGCTCTCCAGAACAACAGCAAATCTGGGGCTCTGTGCTTTCTTTCGTTCTGAACAAGTGTTAGTGTTTTCTGCACAAAAGCGATTCTTGCGAAGCAATGTGAACACTTCTGCTGCCCAGGCACAGAGAAGGTGCTAGCAGGGAATTCTCTGCCTGCCTTTCCCCAGTGCTCTGCAAGCTCTCCAGGACAACATAAAATCTGGGGCTCTGTGCTTTCTTTTGTTCTGAACAAGTGTTAGTGTTTTCTGCAGAAAAGCGGTTCTGCGAAGCAATGTGAACACTTCTGCTTCCCAGGCACAGAGAAGGTGCTAGCAGGGAATTCTCTGCCTGCCTTTCCCCAGTGCTATGCAAGCTCTCCAGAACAACAGCAAATCTGGGGCTCTGTGCTTTCTTTAGTTCTGAACAATTGTTAGTGTTTTCTGCACAAAACCGATTCTGCGAAGCAATGTGAACTCTTCTGCTTCCCAGGCACAGAGAAGGTGCTAGCAGGGAATTCTCTGCCTGCCTTTCCCCACTGCTCTGCAAGCTCTCCAGGACAACATAAAATCTGGGGCTCTGTGCTTTCTTTAGTTCTGAACAAGTGTTAGTTTTTTCTGCACAAAAGCGAATCTGCGAAGCAATGTGAACACTTCTGCTTCCCAGGCACAGAGAAGGTGCTAGCAGGGAATTCTCTGCCTGCCTTTCCCCAGTGCTCTGCAAGCTCTCCAGGACAACAGCAAATCTGGGGCTCTGTGCTTTCTTTAGTTCTGAACAAGTGTTAGTTTTTTCTGCACAAAAGCGAATCTGCGAAGCAATGTGAACACTTCTGCTTCCCAGGCACAGAGAAGGTGCTAGCAGGGAATTCTCTGCCTGCCTTTCCCCAGTGCTCTGCAAGCTCTCCAGGACAACATAAAATCTGGGGCTCTGTGCTTTCTTTTGTTCTGAACAAGTGTTAGTGTTTTCTGCAGAAAAGCGATTCTGCGAAGCAATGTGAACACTTCTGCTTCCCAGGCACAGAGAAGGTGCTAGCAGGGAATTCTCTGCCTGCCTTTCCCCAGTGCTCTGCAAGCTCTCCAGAACAACAGCAAATCTGGGGCTCTGTGCTTTCTTTCGTTCTGAACAAGTGTTAGTGTTTTCTGCAGAAAAGCGATTCTTGCGAAGCAATGTGAACACTTCTGCTTCCCAGGCACAGAGAAGGTGCTAGCAGGGAATTCTCTGCCTGCCTTTCCCCAGTGCTCTGCAAGCTCTCCAGGACAACAGCAAATCTGGGGCTCTGTGCTTTCTTTAGTTGTGAACAATTGTTAGTGTTTTCTGCACAAAAGCGATTCTGCGAAGCAATGAAACACTTCTGCTTCCCAGACACAGAGAAGGTGCTAGCAGGGAATTCTCTGCCTGCCTTTCCCCAGTGCTCTGCAAGCTCTCCAGGACAACATAAAATCTGGGGCTCTGTGCTTTCTTTCGTTCTGAACAAGTGTTAGTGTTTTCTGCAGAAAAGCGATTCTGCGAAGCAATGTGAACACTTCTGCTGCCCAGGCACAGAGAAGGTGCTAGCAGGGAATTCTCTGCCTGCCTTTCCCCAGTGCTCTGCAAGCTCTCCAGGACAACATAAAATCTGGGGCTCTGTGCTTTCTTTTGTTCTGAACAAGTGTTAGTGTTTTCTGCACAAAAGCGGTTCTGCGAAGCAATGTGAACTCTTCTGCTTCCCAGGCACAGAGAAGGTGCTAGCAGGGAATTCTCTGCCTGCCTTTCCCCAGTGCTATGCAAGCTCTCCAGAACAACAGCAAATCTGGGGCTCTGTGCTTTCTTTAGTTCTGAACAATTGTTAGTGTTTTCTGCACAAAAGCGATTCTGCGAAGCAATGTGAACACTTCTGCTTCCCAGGCACAGAGAAGGTGCTAGCAGGGAATTCTCTGCCTGCCTTTCCCCAGTGCTCTGCAAGCTCTCCAGAACAACAGCAAATCTGGGGCTCTGTGCTTTCTTTCCTTCTGAACAAGTGTTAGTGTTTTCTGCACAAAAGCGATTCTGCGAAGCAATGTGAACACTTCTGCTTCCCAGGCACAGAGAAGGTGCTAGCAGGGAATTCCCTGCCTGCCTTTCCCCAGTGCTCTGCAAGCTCTCCAGGACAACATAAAATCTGGGGCTCTGTGCTTTCTTTTGTTCTGAACAAGTGTTAGTGTTTTCTGCAGAAAAGTGATTCTTGCGAAATAATGTGAACACTTCTGCTGCCCAGGCACAGAGAAGGTGCTAGCAGGGAATTCTCTGCCTGCCTTTCCCCAGTGCTCTGCAAGCTCTCCAGGACAACATAAAATCTGGGGCTCTGTGCTTTCTTTTGTTCTGAACAAGTGTTAGTGTTTTCTGCAGAAAAGCGGTTCTGCGAAGCAATGTGAACACTTCTGCTTCCCAGGCACAGAGAAGGTGCTAGCAGGGAATTCTCTGCCTGCCTTTCCCCAGTGCTATGCAAGCTCTCCAGAACAACAGCAAATCTGGGGCTCTGTGCTTTCTTTAGTTCTGAACAATTGTTAGTGTTTTCTGCACAAAACCGATTCTGCGAAGCAATGTGAACTCTTCTGCTTCCCAGGCACAGAGAAGGTGCTAGCAGGGAATTCTCTGCCTGCCTTTCCCCAGTGCTCTGCATGCTCTCCAGGACAACATAAAATCTGGGGCTCTGTGCTTTCTTTAGTTCTGAACAAGTGTTAGTTTTTCCTGCACAAAAGCGAATCTGCGAAGCAATGTGAACACTTCTGCTTCCCAGACACAGAGAAGGTGCTAGCAGGGAATTCTCTGCCTGCCTTTCCACAGTGCTCTGCAAGCTCTCCAGGACAACAGCAAATCTGGGGCTCTGTGCTTTCTTTTGTTCTGAACAAGTGTTAGTGTTTTCTGCAGAAAAGCGATTCTGCGAAGCAATGTGAACACTTCTGCTTCCCAGGCACAGAGAAGGTGCTAGCAGGGAATTCTCTGCCTGCCTTTCCCCAGTGCTATGCAAGCTCTCCAGAACAACAGCAAATCTGGGGCTCTGTGCTTTCTTTTGTTCTGAACAAGTGTTAGTGTTTTCTGCACAAAAGCGATTCTGCGAAGCAATGTGAACACTTCTGCTTCCCAGACACAGAGAAGGTGCTAGCAGGGAATTCTCTGCCTGCCTTTCCCCAGTGCTCTGCAAGCTCTCCAGAACAACAGCAAATCTGGGGCTCTGTACTTTCTTTTGTTCTGAACAAGTGTTAGTGTTTTCTGCACAAAAGCGATTCTGCGAAGCAATGTAAACACTTCTGCTTCCCAGACACAGAGAAGGTGCTAGCAGGGAATTCCCTGCCTGCCTTTCCCCAGTGCTCTGCAAGCTCTCCAGGACAACATAAAATCTGGGGCTCTGTGCTTTCTTTTGTTCTGAACAAGTGTTAGTGTTTTCTGCAGAAAAGCGGTTCTGCGAAGCAATGTGAACACTTCTGCTTCCCAGGCACAGAGAAGGTGCTAGCAGGGAATTCTCTGCCTGCCTTTCCCCAGTGCTCTGCAAGCTCTCCAGGACAACATAAAATCTGGGGCTCTGTGCTTTCTTTTGTTCTGAACAAGTGTTAGTGTTTTCTGCACAAAAGCGATTCTGCGAAGCAATGTGAACACTTCTGCTTCCCAGGCACAGAGAAGGTGCTAGCAGGGAATTCTCTGCCTGCCTTTCCCCAGTGCTCTGCAAGCTCTCCAGAACAACAGCAAATCTGGGGCTCTGTGCTTTCTTTCGTTCTGAACAAGTGTTAGTGTTTTCTGCAGAAAAGCGATTCTTGCGAAGCAATGTGAACACTTCTGCTGCCCAGGCACAGAGAAGGTGCTAGCAGGGAATTCTCTGCCTGCCTTTCCCCAGTGCTCTGCAAGCTCTCCAGGACAACAGCAAATCTGGGGCTCTGTGCTTTCTTTTGTTCTGAACAAGTGTTAGTGTTTTCTGCAGAAAAGCGGTTCTGCGAAGCAATGTGAACACTTCTGCTTCCCAGGCACAGAGAAGGTGCTAGCAGGGAATTCTCTGCCTGCCTTTCCCCAGTGCTCTGCAAGCTGTCCAGAACAACAGCAAATCTGGGGCTCTGTGCTTTCTTTAGTTGTGAACAATTGTTAGTGTTTTCTGCACAAAAGCGATTCTGCGAAGCAATGTAAACACTTCTGCTTCCCAGACACAGAGAAGGTGCTAGCAGGGAATTCTCTGCCTGCCTTTCCCCAGTGCTCTGCAAGCTCTCCAGAACAACAGCAAATCTGGGGCTCTGTGCTTTCTTTTGTTCTGAACAAGTGTTAGTGTTTTCTGCAGAAAAGCGATTCTTGCGAAGCAATGTGAACACTTCTGCTGCGCAGGCACAGAGAAGGTGCTAGCAGGGAATTCTCTGCCTGCCTTTCCCCAGTGCTCTGCAAGCTCTCCAGGACAACATAAAATCTGGGGCTCTGTGCTTTCTTTTGTTCTGAACAAGTGTTAGTGTTTTCTGCAGAAAAGCGGTTCTGCGAAGCAATGTGAACACTTCTGCTTCCCAGGCACAGAGAAGGTGCTAGCAGGGAATTCTCTGCCTGCCTTTCCCCAGTGCTATGCAAGCTCTCCAGAACAACAGCAAATCTGGGGCTCTGTGCTTTCTTTAGTTCTGAACAATTGTTAGTGTTTTCTGCACAAAAGCGATTCTGCGAAGCAATGTAAACACTTCTGCTTCCCAGGCACAGAGAAGGTGCTAGCAGGGAATTCTCTGCCTGCCTTTCCCCAGTGCTCTGCAAGCTCTCCAGAACAACAGCAAATCTGGGGCTCTGTGCTTTCTTTTGTTCTGAACAAGTGTTAGTGTTTTCTGCACAAAAGCGATTCTGCGAAGCAATGTAAACACTTCTGCTTCCCAGACACAGAGAAGGTGCTAGCAGGGAATTCTCTGCCTGCCTTTCCCCAGTGCTCTGCAAGCTCTCCAGAACAACAGCAAATCTGGGGCTCTGTGCTTTCTTTTGTTCTGAACAAGTGTTAGTGTTTTCTGCAGAAAAGTGATTCTTGCGAAGTAATGTGAACACTTCTGCTGCCCAGGCACAGAGAAGGTGCTAGCAGGGAATTCTCTGCCTGCCTTTCCCCAGTGCTCTGCAAGCTCTCCAGGACAACAGCAAATCTGGGGCTCTGTGCTTTCTTTTGTTCTGAACAAGTGTTAGTGTTTTCTGCAGAAAAGCGGTTCTGCGAAGCAATGTGAACACTTCTGCTTCCCAGGCACAGAGAAGGTGCTAGCAGGGAATTCTCTGCCTGCCTTTCCCCAGTGCTCTGCAAGCTCTCCAGAACAACAGCAAATCTGGGGCTCTGTGCTTTCTTTCGTTCTGAACAAGTGTTAGTGTTTTCTGCAGAAAAGCGATTCTTGCGAAGCAATGTGAACACTTCTGCTGCCCAGGCACAGAGAAGGTGCTAGCAGGGAATTCTCTGCCTGCCTTTCCCCAGTGCTCTGCAAGCTCTCCAGGACAACAGCAAATCTGGGGCTCTGTGCTTTCTTTTGTTCTGAACAAGTGTTAGTGTTTTCTGCAGAAAAGCGGTTCTGCGAAGCAATGTGAACACTTCTGCTTCCCAGGCACAGAGAAGGTGCTAGCAGGGAATTCTCTGCCTGCCTTTCCCCAGTGCTCTGCAAGCTCTCCAGAACAACAGCAAATCTGGGGCTCTGTGCTTTCTTTAGTTGTGAACAATTGTTAGTGTTTTCTGCACAAAAGCGATTCTGCGAAGCAATGTAAACACTTCTGCTTCCCAGACACAGAGAAGGTGCTAGCAGGGAATTCTCTGCCTGCCTTTCCCCAGTGCTCTGCAAGCTCTCCAGGACAACATAAAATCTGGGGCTCTGTGCTTTCTTTTGTTCTGAACAAGTGTTAGTGTTTTCTGCACAAAAGCGGTTCTGCGAAGCAATGTGAACACTTCTGCTTCCCAGGCACAGAGAAGGTGCTAGCAGGGAATTCTCTGCCTGCCTTTCCCCAGTGCTATGCAAGCTCTCCAGAACAACAGCAAATCTGGGGCTCTGTGCTTTCTTTAGTTGTGAACAATTGTTAGTGTTTTCTGCACAAAAGCGATTCTGCGAAGCAATGTAAACACTTCTGCTTCCCAGGCACAGAGAAGGTGCTAGCAGGGAATTCTCTGCCTGCCTTTCCCCAGTGCTCTGCAAGCTCTCCAGAACAACAGCAAATCTGGGGCTCTGTGCTTTCTTTTGTTCTGAACAAGTGTTAGTGTTTTCTGCACAAAAGCGATTCTGCGAAGCAATGTAAACACTTCTGCTTCCCAGACACAGAGAAGGTGCTAGCAGGGAATTCTCTGCCTGCCTTTCCCCAGTGCTCTGCAAGCTCTCCAGAACAACAGCAAATCTGGGGCTCTGTGCTTTCTTTTGTTCTGAACAAGTGTTAGTGTTTTCTGCAGAAAAGTGATTCTTGCGAAGTAATGTGAACACTTCTGCTGCCCAGGCACAGAGAAGGTGCTAGCAGGGAATTCTCTGCCTGCCTTTCCCCAGTGCTCTGCAAGCTCTCCAGGACAACATAAAATCTGGGGCTCTGTGCTTTCTTTTGTTCTGAACAAGTGTTAGTGTTTTCTGCAGAAAAGCGGTTCTGCGAAGCAATGTGAACACTTCTGCTTCCCAGGCACAGAGAAGGTGCTAGCAGGGAATTCTCTGCCTGCCTTTCCCCAGTGCTCTGCAAGCTCTCCAGAACAACAGCAAATCTGGGGCTCTGTGCTTTCTTTTGTTCTGAACAAGTGTTAGTGTTTTCTGCAGAAAAGCGATTCTTGCGAAGCAATGTGAACACTTCTGCTGCCCAGGCACAGAGAAGGTGCTAGCAGGGAATTCTCTGCCTGCCTTTCCCCAGTGCTCTGCAAGCTCTCCAGGACAACAGCAAATCTGGGGCTCTGTGCTTTCTTTTGTTCTGAACAAGTGTTAGTGTTTTCTGCAGAAAAGCGGTTCTGCGAAGCAATGTGAACACTTCTGCTTCCCAGGCACAGAGAAGGTGCTAGCAGGGAATTCTCTGCCTGCCTTTCCCCAGTGCTCTGCAAGCTCTCCAGAACAACAGCAAATCTGGGGCTCTGTGCTTTCTTTAGTTGTGAACAATTGTTAGTGTTTTCTGCACAAAAGCGATTCTGCGAAGCAATGTAAACACTTCTGCTTCCCAGACACAGAGAAGGTGCTAGCAGGGAATTCTCTGCCTGCCTTTCCCCAGTGCTCTGCAAGCTCTCCAGAACAACAGCAAATCTGGGGCTCTGTGCTTTCTTTCGTTCTGAACAAGTGTTAGTGTTTTCTGCACAAAAGCGATTCTTGCGAAGCAATGTGAACACTTCTGCTGCCCAGGCACAGAGAAGGTGCTAGCAGGGAATTCTCTGCCTGCCTTTCCCCAGTGCTCTGCAAGCTCTCCAGAACAACAGCAAATCTGGGGCTCTGTGCTTTCTTTCGTTCTGAACAAGTGTTAGTGTTTTCTGCAGAAAAGCGATTCTTGCGAAGCAATGTGAACACTTCTGCTGCCCAGGCACAGAGAAGGTGCTAGCAGGGAATTCTCTGCCTGCCTTTCCCCAGTGCTCTGCAAGCTCTCCAGAACAACATAAAATCTGGGGCTCTGTGCTTTCTTTAGTTCTGAACAATTGTTAGTGTTTTCTGCACAAAGGTGATTCTGCGAAGCAATGTGAACACTTCTGCTTCCCAGGCACAGAGAAGGTGCTAGCAGGGAATTCTCTGCCTGCCTTTCCCCAGTGCTCTGCAAGCTCTCCAGGACAACATAAAATCTGGGGCTCTGTGCTTTCTTTTGTTCTGAACAAGTGTTAGTGTTTTCTGCAGAAAAGCGATTCTGCGAAGCAATGTGAACACTTCTGCTTCCCAGGCACAGAGAAGGTGCTAGCAGGGAATTCTCTGCCTGCCTTTCCCCAGTGCTCTGCAAGCTCTCCAGGACAACATAGAATCTGGGGCTCTGTGCTTTCTTTCGTTCTGAACAAGTGTTAGTGTTTTCTGCAGAAAAGCGATTCTTCCGAAGCAATGTGAACACTTCTGCTGCCCAGGCACAGAGAAGGTGCTAGCAGGGAATTCTCTGCCTGCCTTTCCCCAGTGCTCTGCAAGCTCTCCAGGACAACAGCAAATCTGGGGCTCTGTGCTTTCTTTTGTTCTGAACAAGTGTTAGTGTTTTCTGCAGAAAAGCGGTTCTGCGAAGCAATGTGAACACTTCTGCTTCCCAGGCACAGAGAAGGTGCTAGCAGGGAATTCTCTGCCTGCCTTTCCCCAGTGCTATGCAAGCTCTCCAGAACAACAGCAAATCTGGGGCTCTGTGCTTTCTTTAGTTGTGAATAATTGTTAGTGTTTTCTGCACAAAAGCGATTCTGCGAAGCAATGTAAACACTTCTGCTTCCCAGACACAGAGAAGGTGCTAGCAGGGAATTCTCTGCCTGCCTTTCCCCAGTGCTCTGCAAGCTCTCCAGAACAACAGCAAATCTGGGGCTCTGTGCTTTCTTTCGTTCTGAACAAGTGTTAGTGTTTTCTGCAGAAAAGCGATTCTTGCGAAGCAATGTGAACACTTCTGCTGCCCAGGCACAGAGAAGGTGCTAGCAGGGAATTCTCTGCCTGCCTTTCCCCAGTGCTCTGCAAGCTCTCCAGGACAACAGCAAATCTGGGGCTCTGTGCTTTCTTTTGTTCTGAACAAGTGTTAGTGTTTTCTGCACAAAAGCGATTCTGCGAAGCAATGTGAACACTTCTGCTTCCCAGACACAGAGAAGGTGCTAGCAGGGAATTCTCTGCCTGCCTTTCCCCAGTGCTCTGCAAGCTCTCCAGAACAACAGCAAATCTGGGGCTCTGTACTTTCTTTTGTTCTGAACAAGTGTTAGTGTTTTCTGCACAAAAGCGATTCTGCGAAGCAATGTAAACACTTCTGCTTCCCAGACACAGAGAAGGTGCTAGCAGGGAATTCCCTGCCTGCCTTTCCCCAGTGCTCTGCAAGCTCTCCAGGACAACATAAAATCTGGGGCTCTGTGCTTTCTTTTGTTCTGAACAAGTGTTAGTGTTTTCTGCAGAAAAGCGGTTCTGCGAAGCAATGTGAACACTTCTGCTTCCCAGGCACAGAGAAGGTGCTAGCAGGGAATTCTCTGCCTGCCTTTCCCCAGTGCTCTGCAAGCTCTCCAGGACAACATAAAATCTGGGGCTCTGTGCTTTCTTTTGTTCTGAACAAGTGTTAGTGTTTTCTGCACAAAAGCGATTCTGCGAAGCAATGTGAACACTTCTGCTTCCCAGGCACAGAGAAGGTGCTAGCAGGGAATTCTCTGCCTGCCTTTCCCCAGTGCTCTGCAAGCTCTCCAGAACAACAGCAAATCTGGGGCTCTGTGCTTTCTTTCGTTCTGAACAAGTGTTAGTGTTTTCTGCAGAAAAGCGATTCTTGCGAAGCAATGTGAACACTTCTGCTGCCCAGGCACAGAGAAGGTGCTAGCAGGGAATTCTCTGCCTGCCTTTCCCCAGTGCTCTGCAAGCTCTCCAGGACAACAGCAAATCTGGGGCTCTGTGCTTTCTTTTGTTCTGAACAAGTGTTAGTGTTTTCTGCAGAAAAGCGGTTCTGCGAAGCAATGTGAACACTTCTGCTTCCCAGGCACAGAGAAGGTGCTAGCAGGGAATTCTCTGCCTGCCTTTCCCCAGTGCTCTGCAAGCTGTCCAGAACAACAGCAAATCTGGGGCTCTGTGCTTTCTTTAGTTGTGAACAATTGTTAGTGTTTTCTGCACAAAAGCGATTCTGCGAAGCAATGTAAACACTTCTGCTTCCCAGACACAGAGAAGGTGCTAGCAGGGAATTCTCTGCCTGCCTTTCCCCAGTGCTCTGCAAGCTCTCCAGAACAACAGCAAATCTGGGGCTCTGTGCTTTCTTTTGTTCTGAACAAGTGTTAGTGTTTTCTGCAGAAAAGCGGTTCTGCGAAGCAATGTGAACACTTCTGCTTCCCAGGCACAGAGAAGGTGCTAGCAGGGAATTCTCTGCCTGCCTTTCCCCAGTGCTCTGCAAGCTCTCCAGGACAACATAAAATCTGGGGCTCTGTGCTTTCTTTTGTTCTGAACAAGTGTTAGTGTTTTCTGCACAAAAGCGATTCTGCGAAGCAATGTGAACACTTCTGCTTCCCAGGCACAGAGAAGGTGCTAGCAGGGAATTCTCTGCCTGCCTTTCCCCAGTGCTCTGCAAGCTCTCCAGAACAACAGCAAATCTGGGGCTCTGTGCTTTCTTTCGTTCTGAACAAGTGTTAGTGTTTTCTGCAGAAAAGCGATTCTTGTGAAGCAATGTGAACACTTCTGCTGCCCAGGCACAGAGAAGGTGCTAGCAGGGAATTCTCTGCCTGCCTTTCCCCAGTGCTCTGCAAGCTCTCCAGGACAACAGCAAATCTGGGGCTCTGTGCTTTCTTTTGTTCTGAACAAGTGTTAGTGTTTTCTGCAGAAAAGCGGTTCTGCGAAGCAATGTGAACACTTCTGCTTCCCAGGCACAGAGAAGGTGCTAGCAGGGAATTCTCTGCCTGCCTTTCCCCAGTGCTCTGCAAGCTGTCCAGAACAACAGCAAATCTGGGGCTCTGTGCTTTCTTTAGTTGTGAACAATTGTTAGTGTTTTCTGCACAAAAGCGATTCTGCGAAGCAATGTAAACACTTCTGCTTCCCAGACACAGAGAAGGTGCTAGCAGGGAATTCTCTGCCTGCCTTTCCCCAGTGCTCTGCAAGCTCTCCAGAACAACAGCAAATCTGGGGCTCTGTGCTTTCTTTTGTTCTGAACAAGTGTTAGTGTTTTCTGCAGAAAAGCGATTCTTGCGAAGCAATGTGAACACTTCTGCTGCGCAGGCACAGAGAAGGTGCTAGCAGGGAATTCTCTGCCTGCCTTTCCCCAGTGCTCTGCAAGCTCTCCAGGACAACATAAAATCTGGGGCTCTGTGCTTTCTTTTGTTCTGAACAAGTGTTAGTGTTTTCTGCAGAAAAGCGGTTCTGCGAAGCAATGTGAACACTTCTGCTTCCCAGGCACAGAGAAGGTGCTAGCAGGGAATTCTCTGCCTGCCTTTCCCCAGTGCTATGCAAGCTCTCCAGAACAACAGCAAATCTGGGGCTCTGTGCTTTCTTTAGTTCTGAACAATTGTTAGTGTTTTCTGCACAAAAGCGATTCTGCGAAGCAATGTAAACACTTCTGCTTCCCAGACACAGAGAAGGTGCTAGCAGGGAATTCTCTGCCTGCCTTTCCCCAGTGCTCTGCAAGCTCTCCAGAACAACAGCAAATCTGGGGCTCTGTGCTTTCTTTTGTTCTGAACAAGTGTTAGTGTTTTCTGCACAAAAGCGATTCTGCGAAGCAATGTAAACACTTCTGCTTCCCAGACACAGAGAAGGTGCTAGCAGGGAATTCTCTGCCTGCCTTTCCCCAGTGCTCTGCAAGCTCTCCAGAACAACAGCAAATCTGGGGCTCTGTGCTTTCTTTTGTTCTGAACAAGTGTTAGTGTTTTCTGCAGAAAAGTGATTCTTGCGAAGTAATGTGAACACTTCTGCTGCCCAGGCACAGAGAAGGTGCTAGCAGGGAATTCTCTGCCTGCCTTTCCCCAGTGCTCTGCAAGCTCTCCAGGACAACATAAAATCTGGGGCTCTGTGCTTTCTTTTGTTCTGAACAAGTGTTAGTGTTTTCTGCAGAAAAGCGGTTCTGCGAAGCAATGTGAACACTTCTGCTTCCCAGGCACAGAGAAGGTGCTAGCAGGGAATTCTCTGCCTGCCTTTCCCCAGTGCTCTGCAAGCTCTCCAGAACAACAGCAAATCTGGGGCTCTGTGCTTTCTTTCGTTCTGAACAAGTGTTAGTGTTTTCTGCAGAAAAGCGATTCTTGCGAAGCAATGTGAACACTTCTGCTGCCCAGGCACAGAGAAGGTGCTAGCAGGGAATTCTCTGCCTGCCTTTCCCCAGTGCTCTGCAAGCTCTCCAGGACAACAGCAAATCTGGGGCTCTGTGCTTTCTTTTGTTCTGAACAAGTGTTAGTGTTTTCTGCAGAAAAGCGGTTCTGCGAAGCAATGTGAACACTTCTGCTTCCCAGGCACAGAGAAGGTGCTAGCAGGGAATTCTCTGCCTGCCTTTCCCCAGTGCTCTGCAAGCTCTCCAGAACAACAGCAAATCTGGGGCTCTGTGCTTTCTTTAGTTGTGAACAATTGTTAGTGTTTTCTGCACAAAAGCGATTCTGCGAAGCAATGTAAACACTTCTGCTTCCCAGACACAGAGAAGGTGCTAGCAGGGAATTCTCTGCCTGCCTTTCCCCAGTGCTCTGCAAGCTCTCCAGGACAACATAAAATCTGGGGCTCTGTGCTTTCTTTTGTTCTGAACAAGTGTTAGTGTTTTCTGCACAAAAGCGGTTCTGCGAAGCAATGTGAACACTTCTGCTTCCCAGGCACAGAGAAGGTGCTAGCAGGGAATTCTCTGCCTGCCTTTCCCCAGTGCTATGCAAGCTCTCCAGAACAACAGCAAATCTGGGGCTCTGTGCTTTCTTTAGTTGTGAACAATTGTTAGTGTTTTCTGCACAAAAGCGATTCTGCGAAGCAATGTAAACACTTCTGCTTCCCAGACACAGAGAAGGTGCTAGCAGGGAATTCTCTGCCTGCCTTTCCCCAGTGCTCTGCAAGCTCTCCAGAACAACAGCAAATCTGGGGCTCTGTGCTTTCTTTTGTTCTGAACAAGTGTTAGTGTTTTCTGCACAAAAGCGATTCTGCGAAGCAATGTGAACACTTCTGCTTCCCAGACACAGAGAAGGTGCTAGCAGGGAATTCTCTGCCTGCCTTTCCCCAGTGCTCTGCAAGCTCTCCAGAACAACAGCAAATCTGGGGCTCTGTGCTTTCTTTTGTTCTGAACAAGTGTTAGTGTTTTCTGCAGAAAAGTGATTCTTGCGAAGTAATGTGAACACTTCTGCTGCCCAGGCACAGAGAAGGTGCTAGCAGGGAATTCTCTGCCTGCCTTTCCCCAGTGCTCTGCAAGCTCTCCAGGACAACATAAAATCTGGGGCTCTGTGCTTTCTTTTGTTCTGAACAATTGTTAGTGTTTTCTGCAGAAAAGCGGTTCTGCGAAGCAATGTGAACACTTCTGCTTCCCAGGCACAGAGAAGGTGCTAGCAGGGAATTCTCTGCCTGCCTTTCCCCAGTGCTCTGCAAGCTCTCCAGAACAACAGCAAATCTGGGGCTCTGTGCTTTCTTTCGTTCTGAACAAGTGTTAGTGTTTTCTGCAGAAAAGCGATTCTTGCGAAGCAATGTGAACACTTCTGCTGCCCAGGCACAGAGAAGGTGCTAGCAGGGAATTCTCTGCCTGCCTTTCCCCAGTGCTCTGCAAGCTCTCCAGGACAACAGCAAATCTGGGGCTCTGTGCTTTCTTTTGTTCTGAACAAGTGTTAGTGTTTTCTGCAGAAAAGCGATTCTGCGAAGCAATGTGAACACTTCTGCTTCCCAGGCACAGAGAAGGTGCTAGCAGGGAATTCTCTGCCTGCCTTTCCCCAGTGCTCTGCAAGCTCTCCAGAACAACAGCAAATCTGGGGCTCTGTGCTTTCTTTAGTTGTGAACAATTGTTAGTGTTTTCTGCACAAAAGCGATTCTGCGAAGCAATGTAAACACTTCTGCTTCCCAGACACAGAGAAGGTGCTAGCAGGGAATTCTCTGCCTGCCTTTCCCCAGTGCTCTGCAAGCTCTCCAGAACAACAGCAAATCTGGGGCTCTGTGCTTTCTTTCGTTCTGAACAAGTGTTAGTGTTTTCTGCACAAAAGCGATTCTTGCGAAGCAATGTGAACACTTCTGCTGCCCAGGCACAGAGAAGGTGCTAGCAGGGAATTCTCTGCCTGCCTTTCCCCAGTGCTCTGCAAGCTCTCCAGGACAACATAAAATCTGGGGCTCTGTGCTTTCTTTTGTTCTGAACAAGTGTTAGTGTTTTCTGCAGAAAAGCGGTTCTGCGAAGCAATGTAAACACTTCTGCTTCCCAGGCACAGAGAAGGTGCTAGCAGGGAATTCTCTGCCTGCCTTTCCCCAGTGCTATGCAAGCTCTCCAGAACAACAGCAAATCTGGGGCTCTGTGCTTTCTTTTGTTCTGAACAAGTGTTAGTGTTTTCTGCACAAAAGCGATTCTGCGAAGCAATGTAAACACTTCTGCTTCCCAGACACAGAGAAGGTGCTAGCAGGGAATTCTCTGCCTGCCTTTCCCCAGTGCTCTGCAAGCTCTCCAGAACAACAGCAAATCTGGGGCTCTGTGCTTTCTTTTGTTCTGAACAAGTGTTAGTGTTTTCTGCACAAAAGCGATTCTGCGAAGCAATGTAAACACTTCTGCTTCCCAGACACAGAGAAGGTGCTAGCAGGGAATTCTCTGCCTGCCTTTCCCCAGTGCTCTGCAAGCTCTCCAGAACAACAGCAAATCTGGGGCTCTGTGCTTTCTTTTGTTCTGAACAAGTGTTAGTGTTTTCTGCAGAAAAGTGATTCTTGCGAAGTAATGTGAACACTTCTGCTGCCCAGGCACAGAGAAGGTGCTAGCAGTGAATTCTCTGCCTGCCTTTCCCCAGTGCTCTGCAAGCTCTCCAGGACAACATAAAATCTGGGGCTCTGTGCTTTCTTTTGTTCTGAACAAGTGTTAGTGTTTTCTGCAGAAAAGCGGTTCTGCGAAGCAATGTGAACACTTCTGCTTCCCAGGCACAGAGAAGGTGCTAGCAGGGAATTCTCTGCCTGCCTTTCCCCAGTGCTCTGCAAGCTCTCCAGAACAACAGCAAATCTGGGGCTCTGTGCTTTCTTTCGTTCTGAACAAGTGTTAGTGTTTTCTGCACAAAAGCGATTCTGCGAAGCAATGAAACACTTCTGCTTCCCAGACACAGAGAAGGTGCTAGCAGGGAATTCTCTGCCTGCCTTTCCCCAGTGCTCTGCAAGCTCTCCAGAACAACAGCAAATCTGGGGCTCTGTGCTTTTTTTTGTTCTGAACAAGTGTTAGTGTTTTCTGCACAAAGGCGATTCTGCGAAGCAATGTAAACACTTCTGCTTCCCAGGCACAGAGAAGGTGCTAGCAGGGAATTCCCTGCCTGCCTTTCCCCAGTGCTCTGCAAGCTCTCCAGGACAACATAAAATCTGGGGCTCTGTGCTTTCTTTTGTTCTGAACAAGTGTTAGTGTTTTCTGCAGAAAAGCGGTTCTGCGAAGCAATGTGAACACTTCTGCTTCCCAGGCACAGAGAAGGTGCTAGCAGGGAATTCTCTGCCTGCCTTTCCCCAGTGCTCTGCAAGCTCTCCAGAACAACATAAAATCTGGGGCTCTGTGCTTTCTTTAGTTCTGAACAATTGTTAGTGTTTTCTGCACAAAGGTGATTCTGCGAAGCAATGTGAACACTTCTGCTTCCCAGGCACAGAGAAGGTGCTAGCAGGGAATTCTCTGCCTGCCTTTCCCCAGTGCTCTGCAAGCTCTCCAGGACAACATAAAATCTGGGGCTCTGTGCTTTCTTTTGTTCTGAACAAGTGTTAGTGTTCTCTGCACAAAAGCGATTCTGCGAAGCAACGTGAACACTTCTGCTTCCCAGGCACAGAGAAGGTGCTAGCAGGGAATTCTCTGCCTGCCTTTCCCCAGTGCTCTGCAAGCTCTCCAGAACAACAGCAAATCTGGGGCTCTGTGCTTTCTTTCGTTCTGAACAAGTGTTAGTGTTTTCTGCAGAAAAGCGATTCTTGCGAAGCAATGTGAACACTTCTGCTGCCCAGGCACAGAGAAGGTGCTAGCAGGGAATTCTCTGCCTGCCTTTCCCCAGTGCTCTGCAAGCTCTCCAGGACAACAGCAAATCTGGGGCTCTGTGCTTTCTTTTGTTCTGAACAAGTGTTAGTGTTTTCTGCAGAAAAGCGGTTCTGCGAAGCAATGTGAACACTTCTGCTTCCCAGGCACAGAGAAGGTGCTAGCAGGGAATTCTCTGCCTGCCTTTCCCCAGTGCTATGCAAGCTCTCCAGAACAACAGCAAATCTGGGGCTCTGTGCTTTCTTTAGTTCTGAACAATTGTTAGTGTTTTCTGCACAAAAGCGATTCTGCGAAGCAATGTAAACACTTCTGCTTCCCAGACACAGAGAAGGTGCTAGCAGGGAATTCTCTGCCTGCCTTTCCCCAGTGCTCTGCAAGCTCTCCAGAACAACAGCAAATCTGGGGCTCTGTGCTTTCTTTCGTTCTGAACAAGTGTTAGTGTTTTCTGCAGAAAAGCGATTCTTGCGAAGCAATGTGAACACTTCTGCTGCCCAGGCACAGAGAAGGTGCTAGCAGGGAATTCTCTGCCTGCCTTTCCCCAGTGCTCTGCAAGCTCTCCAGGACAACAGCAAATCTGGGGCTCTGTGCTTTCTTTAGTTCTGAACAATTGTTAGTGTTTTCTGCACAAAAGCGATTCTGCGAAGCAATGAAACACTTCTGCTTCCCAGACACAGAGAAGGTGCTAGCAGGGAATTCTCTGCCTGCCTTTCCCCAGTGCTCTGCAAGCTCTCCAGAACAACAGCAAATCTGGGGCTCTGTGCTTTCTTTTGTTCTGAACAAGTGTTAGTGTTTTCTGCACAAAAGCGATTCTGCGAAGCAATGTAAACACTTCTGCTTCCCAGACACAGAGAAGGTGCTAGCAGGGAATTCTCTGCCTGCCTTTCCCCAGTGCTCTGCAAGCTCTCCAGAACAACAGCAAATCTGGGGCTCTGTGCTTTCTTTTGTTCTGAACAAGTGTTAGTGTTTTCTGCAGAAAAGTGATTCTTGCGAAGTAATGTGAACACTTCTGCTGCCCAGGCACAGAGAAGGTGCTAGCAGGGAATTCTCTGCCTGCCTTTCCCCAGTGCTCTGCAAGCTCTCCAGGACAACATAAAATCTGGGGCTCTGTGCTTTCTTTTGTTCTGAACAAGTGTTAGTGTTTTCTGCAGAAAAGCGGTTCTGCGAAGCAATGTGAACACTTCTGCTTCCCAGGCACAGAGAAGGTGCTAGCAGGGAATTCTCTGCCTGCCTTTCCCCAGTGCTATGCAAGCTCTCCAGAACAACAGCAAATCTGGGGCTCTGTGCTTTCTTTAGTTCTGAACAATTGTTAGTGTTTTCTGCACAAAACCGATTCTGCGAAGCAATGTGAACTCTTCTGCTTCCCAGGCACAGAGAAGGTGCTAGCAGGGAATTCTCTGCCTGCCTTTCCCCAGTGCTCTGCAAGCTCTCCAGGACAACATAAAATCTGGGGCTCTGTGCTTTCTTTTGTTCTGAACAAGTGTTAGTTTTTTCTGCACAAAAGCGAATCTGCGAAGCAATGTGAACACTTCTGCTTCCCAGGCACAGAGAAGGTGCTAGCAGGGAATTCTCTGCCTGCCTTTCCCCAGTGCTATGCAAGCTCTCCAGGACAACATAAAATCTGGGGCTCTGTGCTTTCTTTAGTTCTGAACAAGTGTTAGTTTTTTCTGCACAAAAGCGAATCTGCGAAGCAATGTGAACACTTCTGCTTCCCAGGCACAGAGAAGGTGCTAGCAGGGAATTCTCTGCCTGCCTTTCCCCAGTGCTCTGCAAGCTCTCCAGGACAACATAAAATCTGGGGCTCTGTGCTTTCTTTTGTTCTGAACAAGTGTTAGTGTTTTCTGCACAAAAGCGATTCTGCGAAGCAATGTGAACACTTCTGCTTCCCAGGCACAGAGAAGGTGCTAGCAGGGAATTCTCTGCCTGCCTTTCCCCAGTGCTCTGCAAGCTCTACAGAACAACATAAAATCTGGGGCTCTGTGCTTTCTTTCGTTCTGAACAAGTGTTAGTGTTTTCTGCAGAAAAGCGATTCTTGCGAAGCAATGTGAACACTTCTGCTGCCCAGGCACAGAGAAGGTGCTAGCAGGGAATTCTCTGCCTGCCTTTCCCCAGTGCTCTGCAAGCTCTCCAGGACAACAGCAAATCTGGGGCTCTGTGCTTTCTTTAGTTCTGAACAATTGTTAGTGTTTTCTGCACAAAAGCGATTCTGCGAAGCAATGAAACACTTCTGCTTCCCAGACACAGAGAAGGTGCTAGCAGGGAATTCCCTGCCTGCCTTTCCCCAGTGCTCTGCAAGCTCAAGAGGACAACATAAAATCTGGGGCTCTGTGCTTTCTTTCCTTCTGAACAAGTGTTAGTGTTTTCTGCACAAAGGCGATTCTGCGAAGCAATGTGAACACTTCTGCTTCCCAGGCACAGAGAAGGTGCTAGCAGGGAATTCTCTGCCTGCCTTTCCCCAGTGCTCTGCAAGCTCTCCAGAACAACAGCAAATCTGGGGCTCTGTGCTTTCTTTTGTTCTGAACAAGTGTTAGTGTTTTCTGCAGAAAAGTGATTCTTGCGAAGTAATGTGAACACTTCTGCTGCCCAGGCACAGAGAAGGTGCTAGCAGGGAATTCTCTGCCTGCCTTTCCCCAGTGCTCTGCAAGCTCTCCAGGACAACATAAAATCTGGGGCTCTGTGCTTTCTTTAGTTCTGAACAAGTGTTAGTTTTTTCTGCACAAAAGCGAATCTGCGAAGCAATGTGAACACTTCTGCTTCCCAGGCACAGAGAAGGTGCTAGCAGGGAATTCTCTGCCTGCCTTTCCCCAGTGCTCTGCAAGCTCTCCAGGACAACATAAAATCTGGGGCTCTGTGCTTTCTTTTGTTCTGAACAAGTGTTAGTGTTTTCTGCACAAAAGCGATTCTGCGAAGCAATGTAAACACTTCTGCTTCCCAGACACAGAGAAGGTGCTAGCAGGGAATTCCCTGCCTGCCTTTCCCCAGTGCTCTGCAAGCTCTCCAGGACAACATAAAATCTGGGGCTCTGTGCTTTCTTTTGTTCTGAACAAGTGTTAGTGTTTTCTGCACAAAGGCGATTCTGCGAAGCAATGTGAACACTTCTGCTTCCCAGGCACAGAGAAGGTGCTAGCAGGGAATTCTCTGCCTGCCTTTCCCCAGTGCTCTGCAAGCTCTCCAGGACAACATAAAATCTGGGGCTCTGTGCTTTCTTTTGTTCTGAACAAGTGTTAGTGTTTTCTGCACAAAAGCGATTCTGCGAAGCAATGTGAACACTTCTGCTTCCCAGGCACAGAGAAGGTGCTAGCAGGGAATTCTCTGCCTGCCTTTCCCCAGTGCTCTGCAAGCTCTCCAGAACAACAGCAAATCTGGGGCTCTGTGCTTTCTTTCGTTCTGAACAAGTGTTAGTGTTTTCTGCAGAAAAGCGATTCTTGCGAAGCAATGTGAACACTTCTGCTGCCCAGGCACAGAGAAGGTGCTAGCAGGGAATTCTCTGCCTGCCTTTCCCCAGTGCTCTGCAAGCTCTCCAGGACAACAGCAAATCTGGGGCTCTGTGCTTTCTTTTGTTCTGAACAAGTGTTAGTGTTTTCTGCAGAAAAGCGGTTCTGCGAAGCAATGTGAACACTTCTGCTTCCCAGGCACAGAGAAGGTGCTAGCAGGGAATTCTCTGCCTGCCTTTCCCCAGTGCTCTGCAAGCTCTCCAGAACAACAGCAAATCTGGGGCTCTGTGCTTTCTTTAGTTGTGAACAATTGTTAGTGTTTTCTGCACAAAGGCGATTCTGCGAAGCAATGTAAACACTTCTGCTTCCCAGACACAGAGAAGGTGCTAGCAGGGAATTCCCTGCCTGCCTTTCCCCAGTGCTCTGCAAGCTCAAGAGGACAACATAAAATCTGGGGCTCTGTGCTTTCTTTTGTTCTGAACAAGTGTTAGTGTTTTCTGCACAAAGGCGATTCTGCGAAGCAATGTGAACACTTCTGCTTCCCAGGCACAGAGAAGGTGCTAGCAGGGAATTCTCTGCCTGCCTTTCCCCAGTGCTCTGCAAGCTCTCCAGAACAACATAAAATCTGGGGCTCTGTGCTTTCTTTAGTTCTGAACAAGTGTTAGTGTTTTCTGCACAAAGGTGATTCTGCGAAGCAATGTGAACACTTCTGCTTCCCAGGCACAGAGAAGGTGCTAGCAGGGAATTCTCTGCCTGCCTTTCCCCAGTGCTCTGCAAGCTCTCCAGGACAACATAAAATCTGGGGCTCTGTGCTTTCTTTTGTTCTGAACAAGTGTTAGTGTTTTCTGCACAAAAGCGATTCTGCGAAGCAATGTGAACACTTCTGCTTCCCAGGCACAGAGAAGGTGCTAGCAGGGAATTCTCTGCCTGCCTTTCCCCAGTGCTCTGCAAGCTCTCCAGAACAACAGCAAATCTGGGGCTCTGTGCTTTCTTTCGTTCTGAACAAGTGTTAGTGTTTTCTGCAGAAAAGCGATTCTTGCGAAGCAATGTGAACACTTCTGCTGCCCAGGCACAGAGAAGGTGCTAGCAGGGAATTCTCTGCCTGCCTTTCCCCAGTGCTCTGCAAGCTCTCCAGGACAACAGCAAATCTGGGGCTCTGTGCTTTCTTTAGTTCTGAACAAGTGTTAGTGTTTTCTGCACAAAAGCGATTCTGCGAAGCAATGTAAACACTTCTGCTTCCCAGACACAGAGAAGGTGCTAGCAGGGAATTCTCTGCCTGCCTTTCCCCAGTGCTCTGCAAGCTCTCCAGAACAACAGCAAATCTGGGGCTCTGTGCTTTCTTTCGTTCTGAACAAGTGTTAGTGTTTTCTGCAGAAAAGCGATTCTTGCGAAGCAATGTGAACACTTCTGCTGCCCAGGCACAGAGAAGGTGCTAGCAGGGAATTCTCTGCCTGCCTTTCCCCAGTGCTCTGCAAGCTCTCCAGGACAACAGCAAATCTGGGGCTCTGTGCTTTCTTTTGTTCTGAACAAGTGTTAGTGTTTTCTGCACAAAAGCGATTCTTCCGAAGCAATGTGAACACTTCTGCTGCCCAGGCACAGAGAAGGTGCTAGCAGGGAATTCTCTGCCTGCCTTTCCCCAGTGCTCTGCAAGCTCTCCAGAACAACAGCAAATCTGGGGCTCTGTGCTTTCTTTTGTTCTGAACAAGTGTTAGTGTTTTCTGCACAAAAGCGATTCTGCGAAGCAATGTAAACACTTCTGCTTCCCAGACACAGAGAAGGTGCTAGCAGGGAATTCTCTGCCTGCCTTTCCCCAGTGCTCTGCAAGCTCTCCAGAACAACAGCAAATCTGGGGCTCTGTGCTTTTTTTGTTCTGAACAAGTGTTAGTGTTTTCTGCAGAAAAGTGATTCTTGCGAAGTAATGTGAACACTTCTGCTGCCCAGGCACAGAGAAGGTGCTAGCAGGGAATTCTCTGCCTGCCTTTCCCCAGTGCTCTGCAAGCTCTCCAGGACAACATAAAATCTGGGGCTCTGTGCTTTCTTTTGTTCTGAACAAGTGTTAGTGTTTTCTGCAGAAAAGCGGTTCTGCGAAGCAATGTGAACACTTCTGCTTCCCAGGCACAGAGAAGGTGCTAGCAGGGAATTCTCTGCCTGCCTTTCCCCAGTGCTATGCAAGCTCTCCAGAACAACAGCAAATCTGGGGCTCTGTGCTTTCTTTAGTTCTGAACAATTGTTAGTGTTTTCTGCACAAAACCGATTCTGCGAAGCAATGTGAACTCTTCTGCTTCCCAGGCACAGAGAAGGTGCTAGCAGGGAATTCTCTGCCTGCCTTTCCCCAGTGCTCTGCAAGCTCTCCAGGACAACATAAAATCTGGGGCTCTGTGCTTTCTTTAGTTCTGAACAAGTGTTAGTTTTTTCTGCACAAAAGCGAATCTGCGAAGCAATGTGAACACTTCTGCTTCCCAGGCACAGAGAAGGTGCTAGCAGGGAATTCTCTGCCTGCCTTTCCCCAGTGCTCTGCAAGCTCTCCAGGACAACATAAAATCTGGGGCTCTGTGCTTTCTTTAGTTCTGAACAAGTGTTAGTGTTTTCTGCACAAAAGCGAATCTGCGAAGCAATGTGAACACTTCTGCTTCCCAGGCACAGAGAAGGTGCTAGCAGGGAATTCTCTGCCTGCCTTTCCCCAGTGCTCTGCAAGCTCTCCAGGACAACATAAAATCTGGGGCTCTGTGCTTTCTTTAGTTCTGAACAAGTGTTAGTGTTTTCTGCACAAAAGCGAATCTGCGAAGCAATGTGAACACTTCTGCTTCCCAGGCACAGAGAAGGTGCTAGCAGGGAATTCTCTGCCTGCCTTTCCCCAGTGCTCTGCAAGCTCTCCAGGACAACATAAAATCTGGGGCTCTGTGCTTTCTTTCGTTCTGAACAAGTGTTAGTGTTTTCTGCAGAAAAGCGATTCTTGCGAAGCAATGTGAACACTTCTGCTGCCCAGGCACAGAGAAGGTGCTAGCAGGGAATTCTCTGCCTGCCTTTCCCCAGTGCTCTGCAAGCTCTCCAGGACAACAGCAAATCTGGGGCTCTGTGCTTTCTTTAGTTCTAAACAATTGTTAGTGTTTTCTGCACAAAAGCAATTCTGCGAAGCAATGAAACACTTCTGCTTCCCAGACACAGAGAAGGTGCTAGCAGGGAATTCTCTGCCTGCCTTTCCCCAGTGCTCTGCAAGCTCTCCAGAACAACAGCAAATCTGGGGCTCTGTGCTTTTTTTTGTTCTGAACAAGTGTTAGTGTTTTCTGCACAAAGGCGATTCTGCGAAGCAATGTAAACACTTCTGCTTCCCAGACACAGAGAAGGTGCTAGCAGGGAATTCTCTGCCTGCCTTTCCCCAGTGCTCTGCAAGCTCTCCAGAACAACAGCAAATCTGGGGCTCTGTGCTTTCTTTTGTTCTGAACAAGTGTTAGTGTTTTCTGCAGAAAAGTGATTCTTGCGAAGTAATGTGAACACTTCTGCTGCCCAGGCACAGAGAAGGTGCTAGCAGGGAATTCTCTGCCTGCCTTTCCCCAGTGCTCTGCAAGCTCTCCAGGACAACATAAAATCTGGGGCTCTGTGCTTTCTTTCCTTCTGAACAAGTGTTAGTGTTTTCTGCAGAAAAGCGGTTCTGCGAAGCAATGTGAACACTTCTGCTTCCCAGGCACAGAGAAGGTGCTAGCAGGGAATTCCCTGCCTGCCTTTCCCCAGTGCTCTGCAAGCTCTCCAGAACAACAGCAAATCTGGGGCTCTGTGCTTTCTTTTGTTCTGAACAATTGTTAGTGTTTTCTGCACAAAACCGATTCTGCGAAGCAATGTGAACTCTTCTGCTTCCCAGGCACAGAGAAGGTGCTAGCAGGGAATTCTCTGCCTGCCTTTCCCCAGTGCTCTGCAAGCTCTCCAGGACAACATAAAATCTGGGGCTCTGTGCTTTCTTTAGTTCTGAACAAGTGTTAGTTTTTTCTGCACAAAAGCGAATCTGCGAAGCAATGTGAACACTTCTGCTTCCCAGGCACAGAGAAGGTGCTAGCAGGGAATTCTCTGCCTGCCTTTCCCCAGTGCTCTGCAAGCTCTCCAGGACAACATAAAATCTGGGGCTCTGTGCTTTCTTTAGTTCTGAACAAGTGTTAGTTTTTTCTGCACAAAAGCGAATCTGCGAAGCAATGTGAACACTTCTGCTTCCCAGGCACAGAGAAGGTGCTAGCAGGGAATTCTCTGCCTGCCTTTCCCCAGTGCTCTGCAAGCTCTCCAGGACAACATAAAATCTGGGGCTCTGTGCTTTCTTTTGTTCTGAACAAGTGTTAGTGTTTTCTGCACAAAAGCGATTCTGCGAAGCAATGTGAACACTTCTGCTTCCCAGGCACAGAGAAGGTGCTAGCAGGGAATTCTCTGCCTGCCTTTCCCCAGTGCTCTGCAAGCTCTCCAGGACAACATAAAATCTGGGGCTCTGTGCTTTCTTTCGTTCTGAACAAGTGTTAGTGTTTTCTGCAGAAAAGCGATTCTTGCGAAGCAATGTGAACACTTCTGCTGCCCAGGCACAGAGAAGGTGCTAGCAGGGAATTCTCTGCCTGCCTTTCCCCAGTGCTCTGCAAGCTCTCCAGGACAACAGCAAATCTGGGGCTCTGTGCTTTCTTTAGTTCTAAACAATTGTTAGTGTTTTCTGCACAAAAGCGATTCTGCGAAGCAATGAAACACTTCTGCTTCCCAGACACAGAGAAGGTGCTAGCAGGGAATTCTCTGCCTGCCTTTCCCCAGTGCTCTGCAAGCTCTCCAGAACAACAGCAAATCTGGGGCTCTGTGCTTTCTTTTGTTCTGAACAAGTGTTAGTGTTTTCTGCAGAAAAGCGATTCTTGCGAAGTAATGTGAACACTTCTGCTGCCCAGGCACAGAGAAGGTGCTAGCAGGGAATTCTCTGCCTGCCTTTCCCCAGTGCTCTGCAAGCTCTCCAGGACAACATAAAATCTGGGCCTCTGTGCTTTCTTTCGTTCTGAAGAAGTGTTAGTGTTTTCTGCAGAAAAGCGGTTCTGCGAAGCAATGTGAACACTTCTGCTTCCCAGGCACAGAGAAGCTGCTAGCAGGGAATTCTCTGCCTGCCTTTCCCCAGTGCTATGCAAGCTCTCCAGAACAACAGCAAATCTGGGGCTCTGTGCTTTCTTTTGTTCTGAACAAGTGTTAGTGTTTTCTGCACAAAGGCGATTCTGCGAAGCTATGTGAACACTTCTGCTTCCCAGGCACAGAGAAGGTGCTAGCAGGGAATTCTCTGCCTGCCTTTCCCCAGTGCTATGCAAGCTCTCCAGAACAACAGCAAATCTGGGGCTCTGTGCTTTCTTTTGTTCTGAACAAGTGTTAGTGTTTTCTGCACAAAAGCGATTCTGCGAAGCAATGTGAACACTTCTGCTTCCCAGGCACAGAGAAGGTGCTAGCAGGGAATTCTCTGCCTGCCTTTCCCCAGTGCTCTGCAAGCTCTCCAGGACAACAGCAAATCTGGGGCTCTGTGCTTTCTTTAGTTCTGAACAATTGTTAGTGTTTTCTGCACAAAAGCGATTCTGCGAAGCAATGTGAACACTTCTGCTTCCCAGGCACAGAGAAGGTGCTAGCAGGGAATTCTCTGCCTGCCTTTCCCCAGTGCTCTGCAAGCTCTCCAGAACAACAGCAAATCTGGGGCTCTGTGCTTTCTTTTGTTCTGAACAAGTGTTAGTGTTTTCTGCACAAAAGCGATTCTGCGAAGCAATGTGAACACTTCTGCTTCCCAGGCACAGAGAAGGTGCTAGCAGGGAATTCTCTGCCTGCCTTTCCCCAGTGCTCTGCAAGCTCTCCAGGACAACATAAAATCTGGGGCTCTGTGCTTTCTTTAGTTCTGAACAAGTGTTAGTGTTTTCTGCAGAAAAGCGATTCTTGCGAAGCAATGTGAACACTTCTGCTGCCCAGGCACAGAGAAGGTGCTAGCAGGGAACTCTCTGCCTGCCTTTCCCCACTGCTATGCAAGCTCTCCAGAACAACAGCAAATCTGGGGCTCTGTGCTTTCTTTAGTTCTGAAGAATTGTTAGTGTTTTCTGCACAAAAGCGATTCTGCGAAGCAATGTAAACACTTCTGCTTCCCAGACACAGAGAAGGCGCTAGCAGGGAATTCTCTGCCTGCCTTTCCCCAGTGCTCTGCAAGCTCTCCAGAACAACAGCAAATCTGGGGCTCTGTGCTTTCTTTAGTTCTGAACAAGTGTTAGTGTTTTCTGCACAAAAGCGATTCTGCGAAGCAATGTAAACACTTCTGCTTCCCAGACACAGAGAAGGTGCTAGCACGGAATTCCCTGCCTGCCTTTCCCCAGTGCTCTGCAAGCTCTCCAGGACAACATAAAATCTGGGGCTCTGTGCTTTCTTTTGTTCTGAACAAGTGTTAGTGTTTTCTGCACAAAGGCGATTCTGCGAAGCAATGTGAACACTTCTGCTTCCCAGGCACAGAGAAGGTGCTAGCAGGGAATTCTCTGCCTGCCTTTCCCCAGTGCTCTGCAAGCTCTCCAGAACAACAGCAAATCTGGGGCTCTGTGCTTTCTTTTGTTCTGAACAAGTGTTAGTGTTTTCTGCACAAAAGCGATTCTGCGAAGCAATGTAAACACTTCTGCTGCCCAGGCACAGAGAAGGTGCTAGCAGGGAATTCTCTGCCTGCCTTTCCCCAGTGCTCTGCAAGCTCTCCAGAACAACAGCAAATCTGGGGCTCTGTGCTTTCTTTTGTTCTGAACAAGTGTTAGTGTTTTCTGCACAAAAGCGATTCTGCGAAGCAATGTAAACACTTCTGCTTCCCAGACACAGAGAAGGTGCTAGCAGGGAATTCTCTGCCTGCCTTTCCC
Organism: Strix aluco; assembly: GCF_031877795.1. NCBI lineage: Eukaryota > Metazoa > Chordata > Aves > Strigiformes > Strigidae > Strix > Strix aluco. The sequence goes on from NW_027436647.1 coordinate 1,433,858, forward strand.
CAGTGCTCTGCAAGCTCTCCAGGACAACATAAAATCTGGGGCTCTGTGCTTTCTTTCGTTCTGAACAAGTGTTAGTGTTTTCTGCAGAAAAGCGATTCTTGCGAAGCAATGTGAACACTTCTGCTGCCCAGGCACAGAGAAGGTGCTAGCAGGGAATTCTCTGCCTGCCTTTCCCCAGTGCTCTGCAAGCTCTCCAGAACAACAGCAAATCTGGGGCTCTGTGCTTTCTTTAGTTCTGAACAATTGTTAGTGTTTTCTGCACAAAAGCGATTCTGCGAAGCAATGTAAACACTTCTGCTTCCCAGACACAGAGAAGGTGCTAGCAGGGAATTCTCTGCCTGCCTTTCCCCAGTGCTCTGCAAGCTCTCCAGAACAACAGCAAATCTGGGGCTCTGTGCTTTCTTTAGTTCTGAACAAGTGTTAGTGTTTTCTGCACAAAAGCGATTCTGCGAAGCAATGTAAACACTTCTGCTTCCCAGACACAGAGAAGGTGCTAGCAGGGAATTCCCTGCCTGCCTTTCCCCAGTGCTCTGCAAGCTCTCCAGGACAACATAAAATCTGGGGCTCTGTGCTTTCTTTTGTTCTGAACAAGTGTTAGTGTTTTCTGCACAAAGGCGAATCTGCGAAGCAATGTGAACACTTCTGCTTCCCAGGCACAGAGAAGGTGCTAGCAGGGAATTCTCTGCCTGCCTTTCCCCAGTGCTCTGCAAGCTCTCCAGGACAACATAAAATCTGGGGCTCTGTGCTTTCTTTAGTTCTGAACAAGTGTTAGTGTTTTCTGCACAAAAGCGATTCTGCGAAGCAATGTGAACACTTCTGCTTCCCAGGCACAGAGAAGGTGCTAGCAGGGAATTCTCTGCCTGCCTTTCCCCAGTGCTCTGCAAGCTCTCCAGGACAACATAAAATCTGGGGCTCTGTGCTTTCTTTCGTTCTGAACAAGTGTTAGTGTTTTCTGCAGAAAAGCGATTCTTGCGAAGCAATGTGAACACTTCTGCTGCCCAGGCACAGAGAAGGTGCTAGCAGGGAATTCTCTGCCTGCCTTTCCCCAGTGCTCTGCAAGCTCTCCAGGACAACAGCAAATCTGGGGCTCTGTGCTTTCTTTCGTTCTGAACAAGTGTTACTGGTTTCTGCACAAAAGCGATTCTGCGAAGCAATGAAACACTTCTGCTTCCCAGACACAGAGAAGGTGCTAGCAGGGAATTCTCTGCCTGCCTTTCCCCAGTGCTCTGCAAGCTCTCCAGAACAACATAAAATCTGGGGCTCTGTGCTTTTTTTTGTTCTGAACAAGTGTTAGTGTTTTCTGCACAAAGGCGATTCTGCGAAGCAATGTAAACACTTCTGCTTCCCAGACACAGAGAAGGTGCTAGCAGGGAATTCTCTGCCTGCCTTTCCCCAGTGCTCTGCAAGCTCTCCAGAACAACAGCAAATCTGGGGCTCTGTGCTTTCTTTTGTTCTGAACAAGTGTTAGTGTTTTCTGCAGAAAAGTGATTCTTGCGAAGTAATGTGAACACTTCTGCTGCCCAGGCACAGAGAAGGTGCTAGCAGGGAATTCTCTGCCTGCCTTTCCCCAGTGCTCTGCAAGCTCTCCAGGACAACATAAAATCTGGAGCTCTGTGCTTTCTTTCCTTCTGAACAAGTGTTAGTGTTTTCTGCAGAAAAGCGGTTCTGCGAAGCAATGTGAACACTTCTGCTTCCCAGGCACAGAGAAGGTGCTAGCAGGGAATTCTCTGCCTGCCTTTCCCCAGTGCTATGCAAGCTCTCCAGAACAACAGCAAATCTGGGGCTCTGTGCTTTCTTTAGTTCTGAACAATTGTTAGTGTTTTCTGCACAAAACCGATTCTGCGAAGCAATGTGAACTCTTCTGCTTCCCAGGCACAGAGAAGGTGCTAGCAGGGAATTCCCTGCCTGCCTTTCCCCAGTGCTCTGCAAGCTCTCCAGAACAACAGCAAATCTGGGGCTCTGTGCTTTCTTTAGTTCTGAACAATTGTTAGTGTTTTCTGCACAAAACCGATTCTGCGAAGCAATGTGAACTCTTCTGCTTCCCAGGCACAGAGAAGGTGCTAGCAGGGAATTCCCTGCCTGCCTTTCCCCAGTGCTCTGCAAGCTCTCCAGGACAAAATAAAATCTGGGGCTCTGTGCTTTCTTTAGTTCTGAACAAGTGTTAGTTTTTTCTGCACAAAAGCGAATCTGCGAAGCAATGTGAACACTTCTGCTTCCCAGGCACAGAGAAGGTGCTAGCAGGGAATTCTCTGCCTGCCTTTCCCCAGTGCTCTGCAAGCTCTCCAGGACAACATAAAATCTGGGGCTCTGTGCTATCTTTTGTTCTGAACAAGTGTTAGTGTTTTCTGCAGAAAAGCGATTCTGCGAAGCAATGTGAACACTTCTGCTTCCCAGGCACAGAGAAGGTGCTAGCAGGGAATTCTCTGCCTGCCTTTCCCCAGTGCTCTGCAAGCTCTCCAGAACAACAGCAAATCTGGGGCTCTGTACTTTCTTTTGTTCTGAACAAGTGTTAGTGTTTTCTGCACAAAAGCGATTCTGCGAAGCAATGTAAACACTTCTGCTTCCCAGACACAGAGAAGGTGCTAGCAGGGAATTCCCTGCCTGCCTTTCCCCAGTGCTCTGCAAGCTCTCCAGGACAACATAAAATCTGGGGCTCTGTGCTTTCTTTTGTTCTGAACAAGTGTTAGTGTTTTCTGCAGAAAAGCGATTCTGCGAAGCAATGTGAACACTTCTGCTTCCCAGGCACAGAGAAGGTGCTAGCAGGGAATTCTCTGCCTGCCTTTCCCCAGTGCTATGCAAGCTCTCCAGAACAACAGCAAATCTGGGGCTCTGTGCTTTCTTTAGTTCTGAACAAGTGTTAGTGTTTTCTGCAGAAAAGCGATTCTTGCGAAGCAATGTGAACACTTCTGCTGCCCAGGCACAGAGAAGGTGCTAGCAGGGAATTCTCTGCCTGCCTTTCCCCAGTGCTCTGCAAGCTCTCCAGGACAACAGCAAATCTGGGGCTCTGTGCTTTCTTTAGTTCTAAACAATTGTTAGTGTTTTCTGCACAAAAGCGATTCTGCGAAGCAATGAAACACTTCTGCTTCCCAGACACAGAGAAGGTGCTAGCAGGGAATTCTCTGCCTGCCTTTCCCCAGTGCTCTGCAAGCTCTCCAGAACAACAGCAAATCTGGGGCTCTGTGCTTTTTTTTGTTCTGAACAAGTGTTAGTGTTTTCTGCACAAAGGCGATTCTGCGAAGCAATGTAAACACTTCTGCTTCCCAGACACAGAGAAGGTGCTAGCAGGGAATTCTCTGCCTGCCTTTCCCCAGTGCTCTGCAAGCTCTCCAGAACAACAGCAAATCTGGGGCTCTGTGCTTTCTTTTGTTCTGAACAAGTGTTAGTGTTTTCTGCAGAAAAGTGATTCTTGCGAAGTAATGTGAACACTTCTGCTGCCCAGGCACAGAGAAGGTGCTAGCAGGGAATTCTCTGCCTGCCTTTCCCCAGTGCTCTGCAAGCTCTCCAGGACAACATAAAATCTGGGGCTCTGTGCTTTCTTTCCTTCTGAACAAGTGTTAGTGTTTTCTGCAGAAAAGCGGTTCTGCGAAGCAATGTGAACACTTCTGCTTCCCAGGCACAGAGAAGGTGCTAGCAGGGAATTCCCTGCCTGCCTTTCCCCAGTGCTCTGCAAGCTCTCCAGAACAACAGCAAATCTGGGGCTCTGTGCTTTCTTTTGTTCTGAACAATTGTTAGTGTTTTCTGCACAAAACCGATTCTGCGAAGCAATGTGAACTCTTCTGCTTCCCAGGCACAGAGAAGGTGCTAGCAGGGAATTCTCTGCCTGCCTTTCCCCAGTGCTCTGCAAGCTCTCCAGGACAACATAAAATCTGGGGCTCTGTGCTTTCTTTAGTTCTGAACAAGTGTTAGTTTTTTCTGCACAAAAGCGAATCTGCGAAGCAATGTGAACACTTCTGCTTCCCAGGCACAGAGAAGGTGCTAGCAGGGAATTCTCTGCCTGCCTTTCCCCAGTGCTCTGCAAGCTCTCCAGGACAACATAAAATCTGGGGCTCTGTGCTTTCTTTAGTTCTGAACAAGTGTTAGTTTTTTCTGCACAAAAGCGAATCTGCGAAGCAATGTGAACACTTCTGCTTCCCAGGCACAGAGAAGGTGCTAGCAGGGAATTCTCTGCCTGCCTTTCCCCAGTGCTCTGCAAGCTCTCCAGGACAACATAAAATCTGGGGCTCTGTGCTTTCTTTTGTTCTGAACAAGTGTTAGTGTTTTCTGCACAAAAGCGATTCTGCGAAGCAATGTGAACACTTCTGCTTCCCAGGCACAGAGAAGGTGCTAGCAGGGAATTCTCTGCCTGCCTTTCCCCAGTGCTCTGCAAGCTCTCCAGGACAACATAAAATCTGGGGCTCTGTGCTTTCTTTCGTTCTGAACAAGTGTTAGTGTTTTCTGCAGAAAAGCGATTCTTGCGAAGCAATGTGAACACTTCTGCTGCCCAGGCACAGAGAAGGTGCTAGCAGGGAATTCTCTGCCTGCCTTTCCCCAGTGCTCTGCAAGCTCTCCAGGACAACAGCAAATCTGGGGCTCTGTGCTTTCTTTAGTTCTAAACAATTGTTAGTGTTTTCTGCACAAAAGCGATTCTGCGAAGCAATGAAACACTTCTGCTTCCCAGACACAGAGAAGGTGCTAGCAGGGAATTCTCTGCCTGCCTTTCCCCAGTGCTCTGCAAGCTCTCCAGAACAACAGCAAATCTGGGGCTCTGTGCTTTCTTTTGTTCTGAACAAGTGTTAGTGTTTTCTGCAGAAAAGCGATTCTTGCGAAGTAATGTGAACACTTCTGCTGCCCAGGCACAGAGAAGGTGCTAGCAGGGAATTCTCTGCCTGCCTTTCCCCAGTGCTCTGCAAGCTCTCCAGGACAACATAAAATCTGGGCCTCTGTGCTTTCTTTCGTTCTGAAGAAGTGTTAGTGTTTTCTGCAGAAAAGCGGTTCTGCGAAGCAATGTGAACACTTCTGCTTCCCAGGCACAGAGAAGCTGCTAGCAGGGAATTCTCTGCCTGCCTTTCCCCAGTGCTATGCAAGCTCTCCAGAACAACAGCAAATCTGGGGCTCTGTGCTTTCTTTTGTTCTGAACAAGTGTTAGTGTTTTCTGCACAAAGGCGATTCTGCGAAGCTATGTGAACACTTCTGCTTCCCAGGCACAGAGAAGGTGCTAGCAGGGAATTCTCTGCCTGCCTTTCCCCAGTGCTATGCAAGCTCTCCAGAACAACAGCAAATCTGGGGCTCTGTGCTTTCTTTTGTTCTGAACAAGTGTTAGTGTTTTCTGCACAAAAGCGATTCTGCGAAGCAATGTGAACACTTCTGCTTCCCAGGCACAGAGAAGGTGCTAGCAGGGAATTCTCTGCCTGCCTTTCCCCAGTGCTCTGCAAGCTCTCCAGGACAACAGCAAATCTGGGGCTCTGTGCTTTCTTTAGTTCTGAACAATTGTTAGTGTTTTCTGCACAAAAGCGATTCTGCGAAGCAATGTGAACACTTCTGCTTCCCAGGCACAGAGAAGGTGCTAGCAGGGAATTCTCTGCCTGCCTTTCCCCAGTGCTCTGCAAGCTCTCCAGAACAACAGCAAATCTGGGGCTCTGTGCTTTCTTTTGTTCTGAACAAGTGTTAGTGTTTTCTGCACAAAAGCGATTCTGCGAAGCAATGTGAACACTTCTGCTTCCCAGGCACAGAGAAGGTGCTAGCAGGGAATTCTCTGCCTGCCTTTCCCCAGTGCTCTGCAAGCTCTCCAGGACAACATAAAATCTGGGGCTCTGTGCTTTCTTTAGTTCTGAACAAGTGTTAGTGTTTTCTGCAGAAAAGCGATTCTTGCGAAGCAATGTGAACACTTCTGCTGCCCAGGCACAGAGAAGGTGCTAGCAGGGAACTCTCTGCCTGCCTTTCCCCACTGCTATGCAAGCTCTCCAGAACAACAGCAAATCTGGGGCTCTGTGCTTTCTTTAGTTCTGAAGAATTGTTAGTGTTTTCTGCACAAAAGCGATTCTGCGAAGCAATGTAAACACTTCTGCTTCCCAGACACAGAGAAGGCGCTAGCAGGGAATTCTCTGCCTGCCTTTCCCCAGTGCTCTGCAAGCTCTCCAGAACAACAGCAAATCTGGGGCTCTGTGCTTTCTTTAGTTCTGAACAAGTGTTAGTGTTTTCTGCACAAAAGCGATTCTGCGAAGCAATGTAAACACTTCTGCTTCCCAGACACAGAGAAGGTGCTAGCACGGAATTCCCTGCCTGCCTTTCCCCAGTGCTCTGCAAGCTCTCCAGGACAACATAAAATCTGGGGCTCTGTGCTTTCTTTTGTTCTGAACAAGTGTTAGTGTTTTCTGCACAAAGGCGATTCTGCGAAGCAATGTGAACACTTCTGCTTCCCAGGCACAGAGAAGGTGCTAGCAGGGAATTCTCTGCCTGCCTTTCCCCAGTGCTCTGCAAGCTCTCCAGAACAACAGCAAATCTGGGGCTCTGTGCTTTCTTTTGTTCTGAACAAGTGTTAGTGTTTTCTGCACAAAAGCGATTCTGCGAAGCAATGTAAACACTTCTGCTGCCCAGGCACAGAGAAGGTGCTAGCAGGGAATTCTCTGCCTGCCTTTCCCCAGTGCTCTGCAAGCTCTCCAGAACAACAGCAAATCTGGGGCTCTGTGCTTTCTTTTGTTCTGAACAAGTGTTAGTGTTTTCTGCACAAAAGCGATTCTGCGAAGCAATGTAAACACTTCTGCTTCCCAGACACAGAGAAGGTGCTAGCAGGGAATTCTCTGCCTGCCTTTCCCCAGTGCTCTGCAAGCTCTCCAGGACAACATAAAATCTGGGGCTCTGTGCTTTCTTTCGTTCTGAACAAGTGTTAGTGTTTTCTGCAGAAAAGCGATTCTTGCGAAGCAATGTGAACACTTCTGCTGCCCAGGCACAGAGAAGGTGCTAGCAGGGAATTCTCTGCCTGCCTTTCCCCAGTGCTCTGCAAGCTCTCCAGAACAACAGCAAATCTGGGGCTCTGTGCTTTCTTTAGTTCTGAACAATTGTTAGTGTTTTCTGCACAAAAGCGATTCTGCGAAGCAATGTAAACACTTCTGCTTCCCAGACACAGAGAAGGTGCTAGCAGGGAATTCTCTGCCTGCCTTTCCCCAGTGCTCTGCAAGCTCTCCAGAACAACAGCAAATCTGGGGCTCTGTGCTTTCTTTAGTTCTGAACAAGTGTTAGTGTTTTCTGCACAAAAGCGATTCTGCGAAGCAATGTAAACACTTCTGCTTCCCAGACACAGAGAAGGTGCTAGCAGGGAATTCCCTGCCTGCCTTTCCCCAGTGCTCTGCAAGCTCTCCAGGACAACATAAAATCTGGGGCTCTGTGCTTTCTTTTGTTCTGAACAAGTGTTAGTGTTTTCTGCACAAAGGCGAATCTGCGAAGCAATGTGAACACTTCTGCTTCCCAGGCACAGAGAAGGTGCTAGCAGGGAATTCTCTGCCTGCCTTTCCCCAGTGCTCTGCAAGCTCTCCAGGACAACATAAAATCTGGGGCTCTGTGCTTTCTTTAGTTCTGAACAAGTGTTAGTGTTTTCTGCACAAAAGCGATTCTGCGAAGCAATGTGAACACTTCTGCTTCCCAGGCACAGAGAAGGTGCTAGCAGGGAATTCTCTGCCTGCCTTTCCCCAGTGCTCTGCAAGCTCTCCAGGACAACATAAAATCTGGGGCTCTGTGCTTTCTTTCGTTCTGAACAAGTGTTAGTGTTTTCTGCAGAAAAGCGATTCTTGCGAAGCAATGTGAACACTTCTGCTGCCCAGGCACAGAGAAGGTGCTAGCAGGGAATTCTCTGCCTGCCTTTCCCCAGTGCTCTGCAAGCTCTCCAGGACAACAGCAAATCTGGGGCTCTGTGCTTTCTTTCGTTCTGAACAAGTGTTACTGGTTTCTGCACAAAAGCGATTCTGCGAAGCAATGAAACACTTCTGCTTCCCAGACACAGAGAAGGTGCTAGCAGGGAATTCTCTGCCTGCCTTTCCCCAGTGCTCTGCAAGCTCTCCAGAACAACAGCAAATCTGGGGCTCTGTGCTTTTTTTTGTTCTGAACAAGTGTTAGTGTTTTCTGCACAAAGGCGATTCTGCGAAGCAATGTAAACACTTCTGCTTCCCAGACACAGAGAAGGTGCTAGCAGGGAATTCTCTGCCTGCCTTTCCCCAGTGCTCTGCAAGCTCTCCAGAACAACAGCAAATCTGGGGCTCTGTGCTTTCTTTTGTTCTGAACAAGTGTTAGTGTTTTCTGCAGAAAAGTGATTCTTGCGAAGTAATGTGAACACTTCTGCTGCCCAGGCACAGAGAAGGTGCTAGCAGGGAATTCTCTGCCTGCCTTTCCCCAGTGCTCTGCAAGCTCTCCAGGACAACATAAAATCTGGAGCTCTGTGCTTTCTTTCCTTCTGAACAAGTGTTAGTGTTTTCTGCAGAAAAGCGGTTCTGCGAAGCAATGTGAACACTTCTGCTTCCCAGGCACAGAGAAGGTGCTAGCAGGGAATTCTCTGCCTGCCTTTCCCCAGTGCTATGCAAGCTCTCCAGAACAACAGCAAATCTGGGGCTCTGTGCTTTCTTTAGTTCTGAACAATTGTTAGTGTTTTCTGCACAAAACCGATTCTGCGAAGCAATGTGAACTCTTCTGCTTCCCAGGCACAGAGAAGGTGCTAGCAGGGAATTCCCTGCCTGCCTTTCCCCAGTGCTCTGCAAGCTCTCCAGAACAACAGCAAATCTGGGGCTCTGTGCTTTCTTTAGTTCTGAACAATTGTTAGTGTTTTCTGCACAAAACCGATTCTGCGAAGCAATGTGAACTCTTCTGCTTCCCAGGCACAGAGAAGGTGCTAGCAGGGAATTCCCTGCCTGCCTTTCCCCAGTGCTCTGCAAGCTCTCCAGGACAAAATAAAATCTGGGGCTCTGTGCTTTCTTTAGTTCTGAACAAGTGTTAGTTTTTTCTGCACAAAAGCGAATCTGCGAAGCAATGTGAACACTTCTGCTTCCCAGGCACAGAGAAGGTGCTAGCAGGGAATTCTCTGCCTGCCTTTCCCCAGTGCTCTGCAAGCTCTCCAGGACAACATAAAATCTGGGGCTCTGTGCTATCTTTTGTTCTGAACAAGTGTTAGTGTTTTCTGCAGAAAAGCGATTCTGCGAAGCAATGTGAACACTTCTGCTTCCCAGGCACAGAGAAGGTGCTAGCAGGGAATTCTCTGCCTGCCTTTCCCCAGTGCTCTGCAAGCTCTCCAGAACAACAGCAAATCTGGGGCTCTGTACTTTCTTTTGTTCTGAACAAGTGTTAGTGTTTTCTGCACAAAAGCGATTCTGCGAAGCAATGTAAACACTTCTGCTTCCCAGACACAGAGAAGGTGCTAGCAGGGAATTCCCTGCCTGCCTTTCCCCAGTGCTCTGCAAGCTCTCCAGGACAACATAAAATCTGGGGCTCTGTGCTTTCTTTTGTTCTGAACAAGTGTTAGTGTTTTCTGCAGAAAAGCGATTCTGCGAAGCAATGTGAACACTTCTGCTTCCCAGGCACAGAGAAGGTGCTAGCAGGGAATTCTCTGCCTGCCTTTCCCCAGTGCTATGCAAGCTCTCCAGAACAACAGCAAATCTGGGGCTCTGTGCTTTCTTTAGTTCTGAACAATTGTTAGTGTTTTCTGCACAAAAGCGAATCTGCGAAGCAATGTGAACACTTCTGCTTCCCAGACACAGAGAAGGTGCTAGCAGGGAATTCTCTGCCTGCCTTTCCCCAGTGCTCTGCAAGCTCTCCAGAACAACAGCAAATCTGGGGCTCTGTGCTTTCTTTTGTTCTGAACAAGTGTTAGTGTTTTCTGCACAAAAGCGATTCTGCGAAGCAATGTAAACACTTCTGCTTCCCAGGCACAGAGAAGGTGCTAGCAGGGAATTCTCTGCCTGCCTTTCCCCAGTGCTCTGCAAGCTCTCCAGAACAACAGCAAATCTGGGGCTCTGTGCTTTCTTTCGTTCTGAACAAGTGTTAGTGTTTTCTGCAGAAAAGCGATTCTTGCGAAGCAATGTGAACACTTCTGCTGCCCAGGCACAGAGAAGGTGCTAGCAGGGAATTCTCTGCCTGCCTTTCCCCAGTGCTCTGCAAGCTCTCCAGGACAACAGCAAATCTGGGGCTCTGTGCTTTCTTTTGTTCTGAACAAGTGTTAGTGTTTTCTGCAGAAAAGCGGTTCTGCGAAGCAATGTGAACACTTCTGCTTCCCAGGCACAGAGAAGGTGCTAGCAGGGAATTCTCTGCCTGCCTTTCCCCAGTGCTCTGCAAGCTCTCCAGAACAACAGCAAATCTGGGGCTCTGTGCTTTCTTTAGTTGTGAACAATTGTTAGTGTTTTCTGCACAAAGGCGATTCTGCGAAGCAATGTAAACACTTCTGCTTCCCAGACACAGAGAAGGTGCTAGCAGGGAATTCCCTGCCTGCCTTTCCCCAGTGCTCTGCAAGCTCAAGAGGACAACATAAAATCTGGGGCTCTGTGCTTTCTTTTGTTCTGAACAAGTGTTAGTGTTTTCTGCACAAAGGCGATTCTGCGAAGCAATGTGAACACTTCTGCTTCCCAGGCACAGAGAAGGTGCTAGCAGGGAATTCTCTGCCTGCCTTTCCCCAGTGCTCTGCAAGCTCTCCAGAACAACATAAAATCTGGGGCTCTGTGCTTTCTTTAGTTCTGAACAAGTGTTAGTGTTTTCTGCACAAAGGTGATTCTGCGAAGCAATGTGAACACTTCTGCTTCCCAGGCACAGAGAAGGTGCTAGCAGGGAATTCTCTGCCTGCCTTTCCCCAGTGCTCTGCAAGCTCTCCAGGACAACATAAAATCTGGGGCTCTGTGCTTTCTTTTGTTCTGAACAAGTGTTAGTGTTTTCTGCACAAAAGCGATTCTGCGAAGCAATGTGAACACTTCTGCTTCCCAGGCACAGAGAAGGTGCTAGCAGGGAATTCTCTGCCTGCCTTTCCCCAGTGCTCTGCAAGCTCTCCAGAACAACAGCAAATCTGGGGCTCTGTGCTTTCTTTCGTTCTGAACAAGTGTTAGTGTTTTCTGCAGAAAAGCGATTCTTGCGAAGCAATGTGAACACTTCTGCTGCCCAGGCACAGAGAAGGTGCTAGCAGGGAATTCTCTGCCTGCCTTTCCCCAGTGCTCTGCAAGCTCTCCAGGACAACAGCAAATCTGGGGCTCTGTGCTTTCTTTTGTTCTGAACAAGTGTTAGTGTTTTCTGCACAAAAGCGATTCTGCGAAGCAATGTAAACACTTCTGCTTCCCAGACACAGAGAAGGTGCTAGCAGGGAATTCTCTGCCTGCCTTTCCCCAGTGCTCTGCAAGCTCTCCAGAACAACAGCAAATCTGGGGCTCTGTGCTTTCTTTCGTTCTGAACAAGTGTTAGTGTTTTCTGCAGAAAAGCGATTCTTGCGAAGCAATGTGAACACTTCTGCTGCCCAGGCACAGAGAAGGTGCTAGCAGGGAATTCTCTGCCTGCCTTTCCCCAGTGCTCTGCAAGCTCTCCAGGACAACAGCAAATCTGGGGCTCTGTGCTTTCTTTTGTTCTGAACAAGTGTTAGTGTTTTCTGCACAAAAGCGATTCTTCCGAAGCAATGTGAACACTTCTGCTGCCCAGGCACAGAGAAGGTGCTAGCAGGGAATTCTCTGCCTGCCTTTCCCCAGTGCTCTGCAAGCTCTCCAGAACAACAGCAAATCTGGGGCTCTGTGCTTTCTTTTGTTCTGAACAAGTGTTAGTGTTTTCTGCACAAAAGCGATTCTGCGAAGCAATGTAAACACTTCTGCTTCCCAGACACAGAGAAGGTGCTAGCAGGGAATTCTCTGCCTGCCTTTCCCCAGTGCTCTGCAAGCTCTCCAGAACAACAGCAAATCTGGGGCTCTGTGCTTTTTTTGTTCTGAACAAGTGTTAGTGTTTTCTGCAGAAAAGTGATTCTTGCGAAGTAATGTGAACACTTCTGCTGCCCAGGCACAGAGAAGGTGCTAGCAGGGAATTCTCTGCCTGCCTTTCCCCAGTGCTCTGCAAGCTCTCCAGGACAACATAAAATCTGGGGCTCTGTGCTTTCTTTTGTTCTGAACAAGTGTTAGTGTTTTCTGCAGAAAAGCGGTTCTGCGAAGCAATGTGAACACTTCTGCTTCCCAGGCACAGAGAAGGTGCTAGCAGGGAATTCTCTGCCTGCCTTTCCCCAGTGCTATGCAAGCTCTCCAGAACAACAGCAAATCTGGGGCTCTGTGCTTTCTTTAGTTCTGAACAATTGTTAGTGTTTTCTGCACAAAACCGATTCTGCGAAGCAATGTGAACTCTTCTGCTTCCCAGGCACAGAGAAGGTGCTAGCAGGGAATTCTCTGCCTGCCTTTCCCCAGTGCTCTGCAAGCTCTCCAGGACAACATAAAATCTGGGGCTCTGTGCTTTCTTTAGTTCTGAACAAGTGTTAGTTTTTTCTGCACAAAAGCGAATCTGCGAAGCAATGTGAACACTTCTGCTTCCCAGGCACAGAGAAGGTGCTAGCAGGGAATTCTCTGCCTGCCTTTCCCCAGTGCTCTGCAAGCTCTCCAGGACAACATAAAATCTGGGGCTCTGTGCTTTCTTTAGTTCTGAACAAGTGTTAGTGTTTTCTGCACAAAAGCGAATCTGCGAAGCAATGTGAACACTTCTGCTTCCCAGGCACAGAGAAGGTGCTAGCAGGGAATTCTCTGCCTGCCTTTCCCCAGTGCTCTGCAAGCTCTCCAGGACAACATAAAATCTGGGGCTCTGTGCTTTCTTTAGTTCTGAACAAGTGTTAGTGTTTTCTGCACAAAAGCGAATCTGCGAAGCAATGTGAACACTTCTGCTTCCCAGGCACAGAGAAGGTGCTAGCAGGGAATTCTCTGCCTGCCTTTCCCCAGTGCTCTGCAAGCTCTCCAGGACAACATAAAATCTGGGGCTCTGTGCTTTCTTTCGTTCTGAACAAGTGTTAGTGTTTTCTGCAGAAAAGCGATTCTTGCGAAGCAATGTGAACACTTCTGCTGCCCAGGCACAGAGAAGGTGCTAGCAGGGAATTCTCTGCCTGCCTTTCCCCAGTGCTCTGCAAGCTCTCCAGGACAACAGCAAATCTGGGGCTCTGTGCTTTCTTTAGTTCTAAACAATTGTTAGTGTTTTCTGCACAAAAGCAATTCTGCGAAGCAATGAAACACTTCTGCTTCCCAGACACAGAGAAGGTGCTAGCAGGGAATTCTCTGCCTGCCTTTCCCCAGTGCTCTGCAAGCTCTCCAGAACAACAGCAAATCTGGGGCTCTGTGCTTTTTTTTGTTCTGAACAAGTGTTAGTGTTTTCTGCACAAAGGCGATTCTGCGAAGCAATGTAAACACTTCTGCTTCCCAGACACAGAGAAGGTGCTAGCAGGGAATTCTCTGCCTGCCTTTCCCCAGTGCTCTGCAAGCTCTCCAGAACAACAGCAAATCTGGGGCTCTGTGCTTTCTTTTGTTCTGAACAAGTGTTAGTGTTTTCTGCAGAAAAGTGATTCTTGCGAAGTAATGTGAACACTTCTGCTGCCCAGGCACAGAGAAGGTGCTAGCAGGGAATTCTCTGCCTGCCTTTCCCCAGTGCTCTGCAAGCTCTCCAGGACAACATAAAATCTGGGGCTCTGTGCTTTCTTTCCTTCTGAACAAGTGTTAGTGTTTTCTGCAGAAAAGCGGTTCTGCGAAGCAATGTGAACACTTCTGCTTCCCAGGCACAGAGAAGGTGCTAGCAGGGAATTCCCTGCCTGCCTTTCCCCAGTGCTCTGCAAGCTCTCCAGAACAACAGCAAATCTGGGGCTCTGTGCTTTCTTTTGTTCTGAACAATTGTTAGTGTTTTCTGCACAAAACCGATTCTGCGAAGCAATGTGAACTCTTCTGCTTCCCAGGCACAGAGAAGGTGCTAGCAGGGAATTCTCTGCCTGCCTTTCCCCAGTGCTCTGCAAGCTCTCCAGGACAACATAAAATCTGGGGCTCTGTGCTTTCTTTAGTTCTGAACAAGTGTTAGTTTTTTCTGCACAAAAGCGAATCTGCGAAGCAATGTGAACACTTCTGCTTCCCAGGCACAGAGAAGGTGCTAGCAGGGAATTCTCTGCCTGCCTTTCCCCAGTGCTCTGCAAGCTCTCCAGGACAACATAAAATCTGGGGCTCTGTGCTTTCTTTAGTTCTGAACAAGTGTTAGTTTTTTCTGCACAAAAGCGAATCTGCGAAGCAATGTGAACACTTCTGCTTCCCAGGCACAGAGAAGGTGCTAGCAGGGAATTCTCTGCCTGCCTTTCCCCAGTGCTCTGCAAGCTCTCCAGGACAACATAAAATCTGGGGCTCTGTGCTTTCTTTTGTTCTGAACAAGTGTTAGTGTTTTCTGCACAAAAGCGATTCTGCGAAGCAATGTGAACACTTCTGCTTCCCAGGCACAGAGAAGGTGCTAGCAGGGAATTCTCTGCCTGCCTTTCCCCAGTGCTCTGCAAGCTCTCCAGGACAACATAAAATCTGGGGCTCTGTGCTTTCTTTCGTTCTGAACAAGTGTTAGTGTTTTCTGCAGAAAAGCGATTCTTGCGAAGCAATGTGAACACTTCTGCTGCCCAGGCACAGAGAAGGTGCTAGCAGGGAATTCTCTGCCTGCCTTTCCCCAGTGCTCTGCAAGCTCTCCAGGACAACAGCAAATCTGGGGCTCTGTGCTTTCTTTAGTTCTAAACAATTGTTAGTGTTTTCTGCACAAAAGCGATTCTGCGAAGCAATGAAACACTTCTGCTTCCCAGACACAGAGAAGGTGCTAGCAGGGAATTCTCTGCCTGCCTTTCCCCAGTGCTCTGCAAGCTCTCCAGAACAACAGCAAATCTGGGGCTCTGTGCTTTCTTTTGTTCTGAACAAGTGTTAGTGTTTTCTGCAGAAAAGCGATTCTTGCGAAGTAATGTGAACACTTCTGCTGCCCAGGCACAGAGAAGGTGCTAGCAGGGAATTCTCTGCCTGCCTTTCCCCAGTGCTCTGCAAGCTCTCCAGGACAACATAAAATCTGGGCCTCTGTGCTTTCTTTCGTTCTGAAGAAGTGTTAGTGTTTTCTGCAGAAAAGCGGTTCTGCGAAGCAATGTGAACACTTCTGCTTCCCAGGCACAGAGAAGCTGCTAGCAGGGAATTCTCTGCCTGCCTTTCCCCAGTGCTATGCAAGCTCTCCAGAACAACAGCAAATCTGGGGCTCTGTGCTTTCTTTTGTTCTGAACAAGTGTTAGTGTTTTCTGCACAAAGGCGATTCTGCGAAGCTATGTGAACACTTCTGCTTCCCAGGCACAGAGAAGGTGCTAGCAGGGAATTCTCTGCCTGCCTTTCCCCAGTGCTATGCAAGCTCTCCAGAACAACAGCAAATCTGGGGCTCTGTGCTTTCTTTTGTTCTGAACAAGTGTTAGTGTTTTCTGCACAAAAGCGATTCTGCGAAGCAATGTGAACACTTCTGCTTCCCAGGCACAGAGAAGGTGCTAGCAGGGAATTCTCTGCCTGCCTTTCCCCAGTGCTCTGCAAGCTCTCCAGGACAACAGCAAATCTGGGGCTCTGTGCTTTCTTTAGTTCTGAACAATTGTTAGTGTTTTCTGCACAAAAGCGATTCTGCGAAGCAATGTGAACACTTCTGCTTCCCAGGCACAGAGAAGGTGCTAGCAGGGAATTCTCTGCCTGCCTTTCCCCAGTGCTCTGCAAGCTCTCCAGAACAACAGCAAATCTGGGGCTCTGTGCTTTCTTTTGTTCTGAACAAGTGTTAGTGTTTTCTGCACAAAAGCGATTCTGCGAAGCAATGTGAACACTTCTGCTTCCCAGGCACAGAGAAGGTGCTAGCAGGGAATTCTCTGCCTGCCTTTCCCCAGTGCTCTGCAAGCTCTCCAGGACAACATAAAATCTGGGGCTCTGTGCTTTCTTTAGTTCTGAACAAGTGTTAGTGTTTTCTGCAGAAAAGCGATTCTTGCGAAGCAATGTGAACACTTCTGCTGCCCAGGCACAGAGAAGGTGCTAGCAGGGAACTCTCTGCCTGCCTTTCCCCACTGCTATGCAAGCTCTCCAGAACAACAGCAAATCTGGGGCTCTGTGCTTTCTTTAGTTCTGAAGAATTGTTAGTGTTTTCTGCACAAAAGCGATTCTGCGAAGCAATGTAAACACTTCTGCTTCCCAGACACAGAGAAGGCGCTAGCAGGGAATTCTCTGCCTGCCTTTCCCCAGTGCTCTGCAAGCTCTCCAGAACAACAGCAAATCTGGGGCTCTGTGCTTTCTTTAGTTCTGAACAAGTGTTAGTGTTTTCTGCACAAAAGCGATTCTGCGAAGCAATGTAAACACTTCTGCTTCCCAGACACAGAGAAGGTGCTAGCACGGAATTCCCTGCCTGCCTTTCCCCAGTGCTCTGCAAGCTCTCCAGGACAACATAAAATCTGGGGCTCTGTGCTTTCTTTTGTTCTGAACAAGTGTTAGTGTTTTCTGCACAAAGGCGATTCTGCGAAGCAATGTGAACACTTCTGCTTCCCAGGCACAGAGAAGGTGCTAGCAGGGAATTCTCTGCCTGCCTTTCCCCAGTGCTCTGCAAGCTCTCCAGAACAACAGCAAATCTGGGGCTCTGTGCTTTCTTTTGTTCTGAACAAGTGTTAGTGTTTTCTGCACAAAAGCGATTCTGCGAAGCAATGTAAACACTTCTGCTGCCCAGGCACAGAGAAGGTGCTAGCAGGGAATTCTCTGCCTGCCTTTCCCCAGTGCTCTGCAAGCTCTCCAGAACAACAGCAAATCTGGGGCTCTGTGCTTTCTTTTGTTCTGAACAAGTGTTAGTGTTTTCTGCACAAAAGCGATTCTGCGAAGCAATGTAAACACTTCTGCTTCCCAGACACAGAGAAGGTGCTAGCAGGGAATTCTCTGCCTGCCTTTCCCCAGTGCTCTGCAAGCTCTCCAGGACAACATAAAATCTGGGGCTCTGTGCTTTCTTTCGTTCTGAACAAGTGTTAGTGTTTTCTGCAGAAAAGCGATTCTTGCGAAGCAATGTGAACACTTCTGCTGCCCAGGCACAGAGAAGGTGCTAGCAGGGAATTCTCTGCCTGCCTTTCCCCAGTGCTCTGCAAGCTCTCCAGAACAACAGCAAATCTGGGGCTCTGTGCTTTCTTTAGTTCTGAACAATTGTTAGTGTTTTCTGCACAAAAGCGATTCTGCGAAGCAATGTAAACACTTCTGCTTCCCAGACACAGAGAAGGTGCTAGCAGGGAATTCTCTGCCTGCCTTTCCCCAGTGCTCTGCAAGCTCTCCAGAACAACAGCAAATCTGGGGCTCTGTGCTTTCTTTAGTTCTGAACAAGTGTTAGTGTTTTCTGCACAAAAGCGATTCTGCGAAGCAATGTAAACACTTCTGCTTCCCAGACACAGAGAAGGTGCTAGCAGGGAATTCCCTGCCTGCCTTTCCCCAGTGCTCTGCAAGCTCTCCAGGACAACATAAAATCTGGGGCTCTGTGCTTTCTTTTGTTCTGAACAAGTGTTAGTGTTTTCTGCACAAAGGCGAATCTGCGAAGCAATGTGAACACTTCTGCTTCCCAGGCACAGAGAAGGTGCTAGCAGGGAATTCTCTGCCTGCCTTTCCCCAGTGCTCTGCAAGCTCTCCAGGACAACATAAAATCTGGGGCTCTGTGCTTTCTTTAGTTCTGAACAAGTGTTAGTGTTTTCTGCACAAAAGCGATTCTGCGAAGCAATGTGAACACTTCTGCTTCCCAGGCACAGAGAAGGTGCTAGCAGGGAATTCTCTGCCTGCCTTTCCCCAGTGCTCTGCAAGCTCTCCAGGACAACATAAAATCTGGGGCTCTGTGCTTTCTTTCGTTCTGAACAAGTGTTAGTGTTTTCTGCAGAAAAGCGATTCTTGCGAAGCAATGTGAACACTTCTGCTGCCCAGGCACAGAGAAGGTGCTAGCAGGGAATTCTCTGCCTGCCTTTCCCCAGTGCTCTGCAAGCTCTCCAGGACAACAGCAAATCTGGGGCTCTGTGCTTTCTTTCGTTCTGAACAAGTGTTACTGGTTTCTGCACAAAAGCGATTCTGCGAAGCAATGAAACACTTCTGCTTCCCAGACACAGAGAAGGTGCTAGCAGGGAATTCTCTGCCTGCCTTTCCCCAGTGCTCTGCAAGCTCTCCAGAACAACATAAAATCTGGGGCTCTGTGCTTTTTTTTGTTCTGAACAAGTGTTAGTGTTTTCTGCACAAAGGCGATTCTGCGAAGCAATGTAAACACTTCTGCTTCCCAGACACAGAGAAGGTGCTAGCAGGGAATTCTCTGCCTGCCTTTCCCCAGTGCTCTGCAAGCTCTCCAGAACAACAGCAAATCTGGGGCTCTGTGCTTTCTTTTGTTCTGAACAAGTGTTAGTGTTTTCTGCAGAAAAGTGATTCTTGCGAAGTAATGTGAACACTTCTGCTGCCCAGGCACAGAGAAGGTGCTAGCAGGGAATTCTCTGCCTGCCTTTCCCCAGTGCTCTGCAAGCTCTCCAGGACAACATAAAATCTGGAGCTCTGTGCTTTCTTTCCTTCTGAACAAGTGTTAGTGTTTTCTGCAGAAAAGCGGTTCTGCGAAGCAATGTGAACACTTCTGCTTCCCAGGCACAGAGAAGGTGCTAGCAGGGAATTCTCTGCCTGCCTTTCCCCAGTGCTATGCAAGCTCTCCAGAACAACAGCAAATCTGGGGCTCTGTGCTTTCTTTAGTTCTGAACAATTGTTAGTGTTTTCTGCACAAAACCGATTCTGCGAAGCAATGTGAACTCTTCTGCTTCCCAGGCACAGAGAAGGTGCTAGCAGGGAATTCCCTGCCTGCCTTTCCCCAGTGCTCTGCAAGCTCTCCAGAACAACAGCAAATCTGGGGCTCTGTGCTTTCTTTAGTTCTGAACAATTGTTAGTGTTTTCTGCACAAAACCGATTCTGCGAAGCAATGTGAACTCTTCTGCTTCCCAGGCACAGAGAAGGTGCTAGCAGGGAATTCCCTGCCTGCCTTTCCCCAGTGCTCTGCAAGCTCTCCAGGACAAAATAAAATCTGGGGCTCTGTGCTTTCTTTAGTTCTGAACAAGTGTTAGTTTTTTCTGCACAAAAGCGAATCTGCGAAGCAATGTGAACACTTCTGCTTCCCAGGCACAGAGAAGGTGCTAGCAGGGAATTCTCTGCCTGCCTTTCCCCAGTGCTCTGCAAGCTCTCCAGGACAACATAAAATCTGGGGCTCTGTGCTATCTTTTGTTCTGAACAAGTGTTAGTGTTTTCTGCAGAAAAGCGATTCTGCGAAGCAATGTGAACACTTCTGCTTCCCAGGCACAGAGAAGGTGCTAGCAGGGAATTCTCTGCCTGCCTTTCCCCAGTGCTCTGCAAGCTCTCCAGAACAACAGCAAATCTGGGGCTCTGTACTTTCTTTTGTTCTGAACAAGTGTTAGTGTTTTCTGCACAAAAGCGATTCTGCGAAGCAATGTAAACACTTCTGCTTCCCAGACACAGAGAAGGTGCTAGCAGGGAATTCCCTGCCTGCCTTTCCCCAGTGCTCTGCAAGCTCTCCAGGACAACATAAAATCTGGGGCTCTGTGCTTTCTTTTGTTCTGAACAAGTGTTAGTGTTTTCTGCAGAAAAGCGATTCTGCGAAGCAATGTGAACACTTCTGCTTCCCAGGCACAGAGAAGGTGCTAGCAGGGAATTCTCTGCCTGCCTTTCCCCAGTGCTATGCAAGCTCTCCAGAACAACAGCAAATCTGGGGCTCTGTGCTTTCTTTAGTTCTGAACAAGTGTTAGTGTTTTCTGCAGAAAAGCGATTCTTGCGAAGCAATGTGAACACTTCTGCTGCCCAGGCACAGAGAAGGTGCTAGCAGGGAATTCTCTGCCTGCCTTTCCCCAGTGCTCTGCAAGCTCTCCAGGACAACAGCAAATCTGGGGCTCTGTGCTTTCTTTAGTTCTAAACAATTGTTAGTGTTTTCTGCACAAAAGCGATTCTGCGAAGCAATGAAACACTTCTGCTTCCCAGACACAGAGAAGGTGCTAGCAGGGAATTCTCTGCCTGCCTTTCCCCAGTGCTCTGCAAGCTCTCCAGAACAACAGCAAATCTGGGGCTCTGTGCTTTTTTTTGTTCTGAACAAGTGTTAGTGTTTTCTGCACAAAGGCGATTCTGCGAAGCAATGTAAACACTTCTGCTTCCCAGACACAGAGAAGGTGCTAGCAGGGAATTCTCTGCCTGCCTTTCCCCAGTGCTCTGCAAGCTCTCCAGAACAACAGCAAATCTGGGGCTCTGTGCTTTCTTTTGTTCTGAACAAGTGTTAGTGTTTTCTGCAGAAAAGTGATTCTTGCGAAGTAATGTGAACACTTCTGCTGCCCAGGCACAGAGAAGGTGCTAGCAGGGAATTCTCTGCCTGCCTTTCCCCAGTGCTCTGCAAGCTCTCCAGGACAACATAAAATCTGGGGCTCTGTGCTTTCTTTCCTTCTGAACAAGTGTTAGTGTTTTCTGCAGAAAAGCGGTTCTGCGAAGCAATGTGAACACTTCTGCTTCCCAGGCACAGAGAAGGTGCTAGCAGGGAATTCCCTGCCTGCCTTTCCCCAGTGCTCTGCAAGCTCTCCAGAACAACAGCAAATCTGGGGTTCTGTGCTTTCTTTTGTTCTGAACAATTGTTAGTGTTTTCTGCACAAAACCGATTCTGCGAAGCAATGTGAACTCTTCTGCTTCCCAGGCACAGAGAAGGTGCTAGCAGGGAATTCTCTGCCTGCCTTTCCCCAGTGCTCTGCAAGCTCTCCAGGACAACATAAAATCTGGGGCTCTGTGCTTTCTTTAGTTCTGAACAAGTGTTAGTTTTTTCTGCACAAAAGCGAATCTGCGAAGCAATGTGAACACTTCTGCTTCCCAGGCACAGAGAAGGTGCTAGCAGGGAATTCTCTGCCTGCCTTTCCCCAGTGCTCTGCAAGCTCTCCAGGACAACATAAAATCTGGGGCTCTGTGCTTTCTTTAGTTCTGAACAAGTGTTAGTTTTTTCTGCACAAAAGCGAATCTGCGAAGCAATGTGAACACTTCTGCTTCCCAGGCACAGAGAAGGTGCTAGCAGGGAATTCTCTGCCTGCCTTTCCCCAGTGCTCTGCAAGCTCTCCAGGACAACATAAAATCTGGGGCTCTGTGCTTTCTTTTGTTCTGAACAAGTGTTAGTGTTTTCTGCACAAAAGCGATTCTGCGAAGCAATGTGAACACTTCTGCTTCCCAGGCACAGAGAAGGTGCTAGCAGGGAATTCTCTGCCTGCCTTTCCCCAGTGCTCTGCAAGCTCTCCAGGACAACATAAAATCTGGGGCTCTGTGCTTTCTTTCGTTCTGAACAAGTGTTAGTGTTTTCTGCAGAAAAGCGATTCTTGCGAAGCAATGTGAACACTTCTGCTGCCCAGGCACAGAGAAGGTGCTAGCAGGGAATTCTCTGCCTGCCTTTCCCCAGTGCTCTGCAAGCTCTCCAGGACAACAGCAAATCTGGGGCTCTGTGCTTTCTTTAGTTCTAAACAATTGTTAGTGTTTTCTGCACAAAAGCGATTCTGCGAAGCAATGAAACACTTCTGCTTCCCAGACACAGAGAAGGTGCTAGCAGGGAATTCTCTGCCTGCCTTTCCCCAGTGCTCTGCAAGCTCTCCAGAACAACAGCAAATCTGGGGCTCTGTGCTTTCTTTTGTTCTGAACAAGTGTTAGTGTTTTCTGCAGAAAAGCGATTCTTGCGAAGTAATGTGAACACTTCTGCTGCCCAGGCACAGAGAAGGTGCTAGCAGGGAATTCTCTGCCTGCCTTTCCCCAGTGCTCTGCAAGCTCTCCAGGACAACATAAAATCTGGGCCTCTGTGCTTTCTTTCGTTCTGAAGAAGTGTTAGTGTTTTCTGCAGAAAAGCGGTTCTGCGAAGCAATGTGAACACTTCTGCTTCCCAGGCACAGAGAAGCTGCTAGCAGGGAATTCTCTGCCTGCCTTTCCCCAGTGCTATGCAAGCTCTCCAGAACAACAGCAAATCTGGGGCTCTGTGCTTTCTTTTGTTCTGAACAAGTGTTAGTGTTTTCTGCACAAAGGCGATTCTGCGAAGCTATGTGAACACTTCTGCTTCCCAGGCACAGAGAAGGTGCTAGCAGGGAATTCTCTGCCTGCCTTTCCCCAGTGCTATGCAAGCTCTCCAGAACAACAGCAAATCTGGGGCTCTGTGCTTTCTTTTGTTCTGAACAAGTGTTAGTGTTTTCTGCACAAAAGCGATTCTGCGAAGCAATGTGAACACTTCTGCTTCCCAGGCACAGAGAAGGTGCTAGCAGGGAATTCTCTGCCTGCCTTTCCCCAGTGCTCTGCAAGCTCTCCAGGACAACAGCAAATCTGGGGCTCTGTGCTTTCTTTAGTTCTGAACAATTGTTAGTGTTTTCTGCACAAAAGCGATTCTGCGAAGCAATGTGAACACTTCTGCTTCCCAGGCACAGAGAAGGTGCTAGCAGGGAATTCTCTGCCTGCCTTTCCCCAGTGCTCTGCAAGCTCTCCAGAACAACAGCAAATCTGGGGCTCTGTGCTTTCTTTTGTTCTGAACAAGTGTTAGTGTTTTCTGCACAAAAGCGATTCTGCGAAGCAATGTGAACACTTCTGCTTCCCAGGCACAGAGAAGGTGCTAGCAGGGAATTCTCTGCCTGCCTTTCCCCAGTGCTCTGCAAGCTCTCCAGGACAACATAAAATCTGGGGCTCTGTGCTTTCTTTAGTTCTGAACAAGTGTTAGTGTTTTCTGCAGAAAAGCGATTCTTGCGAAGCAATGTGAACACTTCTGCTGCCCAGGCACAGAGAAGGTGCTAGCAGGGAACTCTCTGCCTGCCTTTCCCCACTGCTATGCAAGCTCTCCAGAACAACAGCAAATCTGGGGCTCTGTGCTTTCTTTAGTTCTGAAGAATTGTTAGTGTTTTCTGCACAAAAGCGATTCTGCGAAGCAATGTAAACACTTCTGCTTCCCAGACACAGAGAAGGCGCTAGCAGGGAATTCTCTGCCTGCCTTTCCCCAGTGCTCTGCAAGCTCTCCAGAACAACAGCAAATCTGGGGCTCTGTGCTTTCTTTAGTTCTGAACAAGTGTTAGTGTTTTCTGCACAAAAGCGATTCTGCGAAGCAATGTAAACACTTCTGCTTCCCAGACACAGAGAAGGTGCTAGCACGGAATTCCCTGCCTGCCTTTCCCCAGTGCTCTGCAAGCTCTCCAGGACAACATAAAATCTGGGGCTCTGTGCTTTCTTTTGTTCTGAACAAGTGTTAGTGTTTTCTGCACAAAGGCGATTCTGCGAAGCAATGTGAACACTTCTGCTTCCCAGGCACAGAGAAGGTGCTAGCAGGGAATTCTCTGCCTGCCTTTCCCCAGTGCTCTGCAAGCTCTCCAGAACAACAGCAAATCTGGGGCTCTGTGCTTTCTTTTGTTCTGAACAAGTGTTAGTGTTTTCTGCACAAAAGCGATTCTGCGAAGCAATGTAAACACTTCTGCTGCCCAGGCACAGAGAAGGTGCTAGCAGGGAATTCTCTGCCTGCCTTTCCCCAGTGCTCTGCAAGCTCTCCAGAACAACAGCAAATCTGGGGCTCTGTGCTTTCTTTTGTTCTGAACAAGTGTTAGTGTTTTCTGCACAAAAGCGATTCTGCGAAGCAATGTAAACACTTCTGCTTCCCAGACACAGAGAAGGTGCTAGCAGGGAATTCTCTGCCTGCCTTTCCCCAGTGCTCTGCAAGCTCTCCAGGACAACATAAAATCTGGGGCTCTGTGCTTTCTTTCGTTCTGAACAAGTGTTAGTGTTTTCTGCAGAAAAGCGATTCTTGCGAAGCAATGTGAACACTTCTGCTGCCCAGGCACAGAGAAGGTGCTAGCAGGGAATTCTCTGCCTGCCTTTCCCCAGTGCTCTGCAAGCTCTCCAGAACAACAGCAAATCTGGGGCTCTGTGCTTTCTTTAGTTCTGAACAATTGTTAGTGTTTTCTGCACAAAAGCGATTCTGCGAAGCAATGTAAACACTTCTGCTTCCCAGACACAGAGAAGGTGCTAGCAGGGAATTCTCTGCCTGCCTTTCCCCAGTGCTCTGCAAGCTCTCCAGAACAACAGCAAATCTGGGGCTCTGTGCTTTCTTTAGTTCTGAACAAGTGTTAGTGTTTTCTGCACAAAAGCGATTCTGCGAAGCAATGTAAACACTTCTGCTTCCCAGACACAGAGAAGGTGCTAGCAGGGAATTCCCTGCCTGCCTTTCCCCAGTGCTCTGCAAGCTCTCCAGGACAACATAAAATCTGGGGCTCTGTGCTTTCTTTTGTTCTGAACAA
Organism: Strix aluco; assembly: GCF_031877795.1. Taxonomy (NCBI): domain Eukaryota; kingdom Metazoa; phylum Chordata; class Aves; order Strigiformes; family Strigidae; genus Strix; species Strix aluco. Next base: position 1,458,132 of record NW_027436647.1, read on the forward strand.
GTGTTAGTGTTTTCTGCACAAAGGCGAATCTGCGAAGCAATGTGAACACTTCTGCTTCCCAGGCACAGAGAAGGTGCTAGCAGGGAATTCTCTGCCTGCCTTTCCCCAGTGCTCTGCAAGCTCTCCAGGACAACATAAAATCTGGGGCTCTGTGCTTTCTTTAGTTCTGAACAAGTGTTAGTGTTTTCTGCACAAAAGCGATTCTGCGAAGCAATGTGAACACTTCTGCTTCCCAGGCACAGAGAAGGTGCTAGCAGGGAATTCTCTGCCTGCCTTTCCCCAGTGCTCTGCAAGCTCTCCAGGACAACATAAAATCTGGGGCTCTGTGCTTTCTTTCGTTCTGAACAAGTGTTAGTGTTTTCTGCAGAAAAGCGATTCTTGCGAAGCAATGTGAACACTTCTGCTGCCCAGGCACAGAGAAGGTGCTAGCAGGGAATTCTCTGCCTGCCTTTCCCCAGTGCTCTGCAAGCTCTCCAGGACAACAGCAAATCTGGGGCTCTGTGCTTTCTTTCGTTCTGAACAAGTGTTACTGGTTTCTGCACAAAAGCGATTCTGCGAAGCAATGAAACACTTCTGCTTCCCAGACACAGAGAAGGTGCTAGCAGGGAATTCTCTGCCTGCCTTTCCCCAGTGCTCTGCAAGCTCTCCAGAACAACAGCAAATCTGGGGCTCTGTGCTTTTTTTTGTTCTGAACAAGTGTTAGTGTTTTCTGCACAAAGGCGATTCTGCGAAGCAATGTAAACACTTCTGCTTCCCAGACACAGAGAAGGTGCTAGCAGGGAATTCTCTGCCTGCCTTTCCCCAGTGCTCTGCAAGCTCTCCAGAACAACAGCAAATCTGGGGCTCTGTGCTTTCTTTTGTTCTGAACAAGTGTTAGTGTTTTCTGCAGAAAAGTGATTCTTGCGAAGTAATGTGAACACTTCTGCTGCCCAGGCACAGAGAAGGTGCTAGCAGGGAATTCTCTGCCTGCCTTTCCCCAGTGCTCTGCAAGCTCTCCAGGACAACATAAAATCTGGAGCTCTGTGCTTTCTTTCCTTCTGAACAAGTGTTAGTGTTTTCTGCAGAAAAGCGGTTCTGCGAAGCAATGTGAACACTTCTGCTTCCCAGGCACAGAGAAGGTGCTAGCAGGGAATTCTCTGCCTGCCTTTCCCCAGTGCTATGCAAGCTCTCCAGAACAACAGCAAATCTGGGGCTCTGTGCTTTCTTTAGTTCTGAACAATTGTTAGTGTTTTCTGCACAAAACCGATTCTGCGAAGCAATGTGAACTCTTCTGCTTCCCAGGCACAGAGAAGGTGCTAGCAGGGAATTCCCTGCCTGCCTTTCCCCAGTGCTCTGCAAGCTCTCCAGAACAACAGCAAATCTGGGGCTCTGTGCTTTCTTTAGTTCTGAACAATTGTTAGTGTTTTCTGCACAAAACCGATTCTGCGAAGCAATGTGAACTCTTCTGCTTCCCAGGCACAGAGAAGGTGCTAGCAGGGAATTCCCTGCCTGCCTTTCCCCAGTGCTCTGCAAGCTCTCCAGGACAAAATAAAATCTGGGGCTCTGTGCTTTCTTTAGTTCTGAACAAGTGTTAGTTTTTTCTGCACAAAAGCGAATCTGCGAAGCAATGTGAACACTTCTGCTTCCCAGGCACAGAGAAGGTGCTAGCAGGGAATTCTCTGCCTGCCTTTCCCCAGTGCTCTGCAAGCTCTCCAGGACAACATAAAATCTGGGGCTCTGTGCTATCTTTTGTTCTGAACAAGTGTTAGTGTTTTCTGCAGAAAAGCGATTCTGCGAAGCAATGTGAACACTTCTGCTTCCCAGGCACAGAGAAGGTGCTAGCAGGGAATTCTCTGCCTGCCTTTCCCCAGTGCTCTGCAAGCTCTCCAGAACAACAGCAAATCTGGGGCTCTGTACTTTCTTTTGTTCTGAACAAGTGTTAGTGTTTTCTGCACAAAAGCGATTCTGCGAAGCAATGTAAACACTTCTGCTTCCCAGACACAGAGAAGGTGCTAGCAGGGAATTCCCTGCCTGCCTTTCCCCAGTGCTCTGCAAGCTCTCCAGGACAACATAAAATCTGGGGCTCTGTGCTTTCTTTTGTTCTGAACAAGTGTTAGTGTTTTCTGCAGAAAAGCGATTCTGCGAAGCAATGTGAACACTTCTGCTTCCCAGGCACAGAGAAGGTGCTAGCAGGGAATTCTCTGCCTGCCTTTCCCCAGTGCTATGCAAGCTCTCCAGAACAACAGCAAATCTGGGGCTCTGTGCTTTCTTTAGTTCTGAACAATTGTTAGTGTTTTCTGCACAAAAGCGAATCTGCGAAGCAATGTGAACACTTCTGCTTCCCAGACACAGAGAAGGTGCTAGCAGGGAATTCTCTGCCTGCCTTTCCCCAGTGCTCTGCAAGCTCTCCAGAACAACAGCAAATCTGGGGCTCTGTGCTTTCTTTTGTTCTGAACAAGTGTTAGTGTTTTCTGCACAAAAGCGATTCTGCGAAGCAATGTAAACACTTCTGCTTCCCAGGCACAGAGAAGGTGCTAGCAGGGAATTCTCTGCCTGCCTTTCCCCAGTGCTCTGCAAGCTCTCCAGGACAACATAAAATCTGGGGCTCTGTGCTTTCTTTTGTTCTGAACAAGTGTTAGTGTTTTCTGCACAAAGGCGATTCTGCGAAGCAATGTGAACACTTCTGCTTCCCAGGCACAGAGAAGGTGCTAGCAGGGAATTCCCTGCCTGCCTTTCCCCAGTGCTCTGCAAGCTCTCCAGAACAACAGCAAATCTGGGGCTCTGTGCTTTCTTTAGTTCTGAACAATTGTTAGTGTTTTCTGCACAAAACCGATTCTGCGAAGCAATGTGAACTCTTCTGCTTCCCAGGCACAGAGAAGGTGCTAGCAGGGAATTCTCTGCCTGCCTTTCCCCAGTGCTCTGCAAGCTCTCCAGGACAAAATAAAATCTGGGGCTCTGTGCTTTCTTTTGTTCTGAACAAGTGTTAGTTTTTTCTGCACAAAAGCGAATCTGCGAAGCAATGTGAACACTTCTGCTTCCCAGGCACAGAGAAGGTGCTAGCAGGGAATTCTCTGCCTGCCTTTCCCCAGTGCTCTGCAAGCTCTCCAGGACAACATAAAATCTGGGGCTCTGTGCTTTCTTTTGTTCTGAACAAGTGTTAGTGTTTTCTGCAGAAAAGCGATTCTGCGAAGCAATGTGAACACTTCTGCTTCCCAGACACAGAGAAGGTGCTAGCAGGGAATTCTCTGCCTGCCTTTCCCCAGTGGTCTGCAAGCTCTCCAGGACAACATAAAATCTGGGGCTCTGTGCTTTCTTTTGTTCTGAACAAGTGTTACTGTTTTCTGCAGAAAAGCGGTTCTGCGAAGCAATGTGAACACTTCTGCTTCCCAGACACAGAGAAGGTGCTAGCAGGGAATTCCCTGCCTGCCTTTCCCCAGTGCTCTGCAAGCTCTCCAGGACAACAGCAAATCTGGGGCTCTGTGCTTTCTTTTGTTCTGAACAAGTGTTAGTGTTTTCTGCACAAAGGCGATTCTGCGAAGCAATGTGAACACTTCTGCTTCCCAGGCACAGAGAAGGTGCTAGCAGGGAATTCTCTGCCTGCCTTTCCCCAGTGCTCTGCAAGCTCTCCAGGACAACATAAAATCTGGGGCTCTGTGCTTTCTTTTGTTCTGAACAAGTGTTAGTGTTTTCTGCAGAAAAGCGGTTCTGCGAAGCAATGTGAACACTTCTGCTTCCCAGGCACAGAGAAGGTGCTAGCAGGGAATTCTCTGCCTGCCTTTCCCCAGTGCTCTGCAAGCTCTCCAGAACAACAGCAAATCTGGGGCTCTGTGCTTTCTTTAGTTCTGAACAATTGTTAGTGTTTTCTGCACAAAACCGATTCTGCGAAGCAATGTGAACTCTTCTGCTTCCCAGGCACAGAGAAGGTGCTAGCAGGGAATTCTCTGCCTGCCTTTCCCCAGTGCTCTGCAAGCTCTCCAGGACAACATAAAATCTGGGGCTCTGTGCTTTCTTTCGTTCTGAACAAGTGTTAGTGTTTTCTGCAGAAAAGCGATTCTTGCGAAGCAATGTGAACACTTCTGCTTCCCAGACACAGAGAAGGTGCTAGCAGGGAATTCTCTGCCTGCCTTTCCCCAGTGCTCTGCAAGCTCTCCAGAACAACAGCAAATCTGGGGCTCTGTACTTTCTTTTGTTCTGAACAAGTGTTAGTGTTTTCTGCACAAAAGCGATTCTGCAAAGCAATGTAAACACTTCTGCTTCCCAGACACAGAGAAGGTGCTAGCAGGGAATTCCCTGCCTGCCTTTCCCCAGTGCTCTGCAAGCTCTCCAGGACAACATAAAATCTGGGGCTCTGTGCTTTCTTTTGTTCTGAACAAGTGTTAGTGTTTTCTGCAGAAAAGCGATTCTGCGAAGCAATGTGAACACTTCTGCTTCCCAGGCACAGAGAAGGTGCTAGCAGGGAATTCTCTGCCTGCCTTTCCCCAGTGCTATGCAAGCTCTCCAGAACAACAGCAAATCTGGGGCTCTGTGCTTTCTTTAGTTCTGAACAATTGTTAGTGTTTTCTGCACAAAACCGATTCTGCGAAGCAATGTGAACTCTTCTGCTTCCCAGACACAGAGAAGGTGCTAGCAGGGAATTCTCTGCCTGCCTTTCCCCAGTGCTCTGCAAGCTCTCCAGGACAACATAAAATCTGGGGCTCTGTGCTTTCTTTCGTTCTGAACAAGTGTTAGTGTTTTCTGCAGAAAAGCGATTCTTCCGAAGCAATGTGAACACTTCTGCTTCCCAGACACAGAGAAGGTGCTAGCAGGGAATTCTCTGCCTGCCTTTCCCCAGTGCTATGCAAGCTCTCCAGAACAACAGCAAATCTGGGGCTCTGTGCTTTCTTTAGTTCTGAACAATTGTTAGTGTTTTCTGCACAAAACCGATTCTGCGAAGCAATGTGAACTCTTCTGCTTCCCAGGCACAGAGAAGGTGCTAGCAGGGAATTCTCTGCCTGCCTTTCCCCAGTGCTCTGCAAGCTCTCCAGGACAACATAAAATCTGGGGCTCTGTGCTTTCTTTCGTTCTGAACAAGTGTTAGTGTTTTCTGCAGAAAAGCGATTCTTCCGAAGCAATGTGAACACTTCTGCTTCCCAGGCACAGAGAAGGTGCTAGCAGGGAATTCTCTGCCTGCCTTTCCCCAGTGCTCTGCAAGCTCTCCAGGACAACATAAAATCTGGGGCTCTGTGCTTTCTTTTGTTCTGAACAAGTGTTAGTGTTTTCTGCAGAAAAGCGGTTCTGCGAAGCAATGTGAACACTTCTGCTTCCCAGGCACAGAGAAGGTGCTAGCAGGGAATTCTCTGCCTGCCTTTCCCCAGTGCTCTGCAAGCTCTCCAGGACAACATAAAATCTGGGGCTCTGTGCTTTCTTTCGTTCTGAACAAGTGTTAGTGTTTTCTGCAGAAAAGCGATTCTTCCGAAGCAATGTGAACACTTCTGCTTCCCAGGCACAGAGAAGGTGCTAGCAGGGAATTCTCTGCCTGCCTTTCCCCAGTGCTCTGCAAGCTCTCCAGGACAACATAAAATCTGGGGCTCTGTGCTTTCTTTTGTTCTGAACAAGTGTTAGTGTTTTCTGCAGAAAAGCGGTTCTGCGAAGCAATGTGAACACTTCTGCTTCCCAGGCACAGAGAAGGTGCTAGCAGGGAATTCTCTGCCTGCCTTTCCCCAGTGCTCTGCAAGCTCTCCAGGACAACAGCAAATCTGGGGCTCTGTGCTTTCTTTTGTTCTGAACAAGTGTTAGTGTTTTCTGCACAAAGGCGATTCTGCGAAGCAATGTGAACACTTCTGCTTCCCAGGCACAGAGAAGGTGCTAGCAGGGAATTCCCTGCCTGCCTTTCCCCAGTGCTCTGCAAGCTCTCCAGAACAACAGCAAATCTGGGGCTCTGTGCTTTCTTTAGTTCTGAACAAGTGTTAGTGTTTTCTGCACAAAAGCGAATCTGCGAAGCAATGTGAACACTTCTGCTTCCCAGGCACAGAGAAGGTGCTAGCAGGGAATTCTCTGCCTGCCTTTCCCCAGTGCTCTGCAAGCTCTCCAGGACAACATAAAATCTGGGGCTCTGTGCTTTCTTTTGTTCTGAACAAGTGTTAGTGTTTTCTGCAGAAAAGCGATTCTGCGAAGCAATGTGAACACTTCTGCTTCCCAGGCACAGAGAAGGTGCTAGCAGGGAATTCTCTGCCTGCCTTTCCCCAGTGCTCTGCAAGCTCTCCAGAACAACAGCAAATCTGGGGCTCTGTACTTTCTTTTGTTCTGAACAAGTGTTAGTGTTTTCTGCACAAAAGCGATTCTGCGAAGCAATGTAAACACTTCTGCTTCCCAGACACAGAGAAGGTGCTAGCAGGGAATTCCCTGCCTGCCTTTCCCCAGTGCTCTGCAAGCTCTCCAGGACAACATAAAATCTGGGGCTCTGTGCTTTCTTTTGTTCTGAACAAGTGTTAGTGTTTTCTGCAGAAAAGCGATTCTGCGAAGCAATGTGAACACTTCTGCTTCCCAGACACAGAGAAGGTGCTAGCAGGGAATTCTCTGCCTGCCTTTCCCCAGTGCTATGCAAGCTCTCCAGAACAACAGCAAATCTGGGGCTCTGTGCTTTCTTTAGTTCTGAACAATTGTTAGTGTTTTCTGCACAAAACCGATTCTGCGAAGCAATGTGAACTCTTCTGCTTCCCAGACACAGAGAAGGTGCTAGCAGGGAATTCTCTGCCTGCCTTTCCCCAGTGCTCTGCAAGCTCTCCAGAACAACAGCAAATCTGGGGCTCTGTTCTTTCTTTCGTTCTGAACAAGTGTTAGTGTTTTCTGCAGAAAAGTGATTCTTCCGAAGCAACGTGAACACTTCTGCTGCCCAGGCACAGAGAAGGTGCTAGCAGGGAATTCTCTGCCTGCCTTTCCCCAGTGCTCTGCAAGCTCTCCAGGACAACATAAAATCTGGGGCTCTGTGCTTTCTTTTGTTCTGAACAAGTGTTAGTGTTTTCTGCAGAAAAGCGATTCTGCGAAGCAATGTGAACACTTCTGCTTCCCAGGCACAGAGAAGGTGCTAGCAGGGAATTCTCTGCCTGCCTTTCCCCAGTGCTATGCAAGCTCTCCAGAACAACAGCAAATCTGGGGCTCTGTGCTTTCTTTAGTTGTGAACAATTGTTAGTGTTTTCTGCACAAAAGCGAATCTGCGAAGCAATGTGAACACTTCTGCTTCCCAGACACAGAGAAGGTGCTAGCAGGGAATTCTCTGCCTGCCTTTCCCCAGTGCTCTGCAAGCTCTCCAGAACAACAGCAAATCTGGGGCTCTGTGCTTTCTTTTGTTCTGAACAAGTGTTAGTGTTTTCTGCACAAAAGCGATTCTGCGAAGCAATGTAAACACTTCTGCTTCCCAGGCACAGAGAAGGTGCTAGCAGGGAATTCTCTGCCTGCCTTTCCCCAGTGCTCTGCAAGCTCTCCAGGACAACATAAAATCTGGGGCTCTGTGCTTTCTTTTGTTCTGAACAAGTGTTAGTGTTTTCTGCACAAAGGCGATTCTGCGAAGCAATGTGAACACTTCTGCTTCCCAGGCACAGAGAAGGTGCTAGCAGGGAATTCCCTGCCTGCCTTTCCCCAGTGCTCTGCAAGCTCTCCAGAACAACAGCAAATCTGGGGCTCTGTGCTTTCTTTTGTTCTGAACAAGTGTTAGTGTTTTCTGCAGAAAAGCGGTTCTGCGAAGCAATGTAAACACTTCTGCTTCCCAGGCACAGAGAAGGTGCTAGCAGGGAATTCCCTGCCTGCCTTTCCCCAGTGCTCTGCAAGCTCTCCAGAACAACAGCAAATCTGGGGCTCTGTGCTTTCTTTTGTTCTGAACAAGTGTTAGTGTTTTCTGCAGAAAAGTGATTCTTGCGAAATAATGTGAACACTTCTGCTGCCCAGGCACAGAGAAGGTGCTAGCAGGGAATTCTCTGCCTGCCTTTCCCCAGTGCTCTGCAAGCTCTCCAGGACAACAGCAAATCTGGGGCTCTGTGCTTTCTTTTGTTCTGAACAAGTGTTAGTGTTTTCTGCAGAAAAGCGATTCTGCGAAGCAATGTGAACACTTCTGCTTCCCAGGCACAGAGAAGGTGCTAGCAGGGAATTCTCTGCCTGCCTTTCCCCAGTGCTCTGCAAGCTCTCCAGAACAACAGCAAATCTGGGGCTCTGTGCTTTCTTTAGTTCTGAACAATTGTTAGTGTTTTCTGCACAAAACCGATTCTGCGAAGCAATGTGAACTCTTCTGCTTCCCAGGCACAGAGAAGGTGCTAGCAGGGAATTCTCTGCCTGCCTTTCCCCAGTGCTCTGCAAGCTCTCCAGGACAACATAAAATCTGGGGCTCTGTGCTTTCTTTTGTTCTGAACAAGTGTTAGTGTTTTCTGCAGAAAAGCGATTCTGCGAAGCAATGTGAACACTTCTGCTTCCCAGGCACAGAGAAGGTGCTAGCAGGGAATTCTCTGCCTGCCTTTCCCCAGTGCTCTGCAAGCTCTCCAGAACAACAGCAAATCTGGGGCTCTGTACTTTCTTTTGTTCTGAACAAGTGTTAGTGTTTTCTGCACAAAAGCGATTCTGCAAAGCAATGTAAACACTTCTGCTTCCCAGACACAGAGAAGGTGCTAGCAGGGAATTCCCTGCCTGCCTTTCCCCAGTGCTCTGCAAGCTCTCCAGGACAACATAAAATCTGGGGCTCTGTGCTTTCTTTTGTTCTGAACAAGTGTTAGTGTTTTCTGCAGAAAAGCGATTCTGCGAAGCAATGTGAACACTTCTGCTTCCCAGGCACAGAGAAGGTGCTAGCAGGGAATTCTCTGCCTGCCTTTCCCCAGTGCTATGCAAGCTCTCCAGAACAACAGCAAATCTGGGGCTCTGTGCTTTCTTTAGTTCTGAACAATTGTTAGTGTTTTCTGCACAAAACCGATTCTGCGAAGCAATGTGAACTCTTCTGCTTCCCAGACACAGAGAAGGTGCTAGCAGGGAATTCTCTGCCTGCCTTTCCCCAGTGCTCTGCAAGCTCTCCAGGACAACATAAAATCTGGGGCTCTGTGCTTTCTTTCGTTCTGAACAAGTGTTAGTGTTTTCTGCAGAAAAGCGATTCTTCCGAAGCAATGTGAACACTTCTGCTTCCCAGGCACAGAGAAGGTGCTAGCAGGGAATTCTCTGCCTGCCTTTCCCCAGTGCTCTGCAAGCTCTCCAGGACAACATAAAATCTGGGGCTCTGTGCTTTCTTTTGTTCTGAACAAGTGTTAGTGTTTTCTGCAGAAAAGCGGTTCTGCGAAGCAATGTGAACACTTCTGCTTCCCAGGCACAGAGAAGGTGCTAGCAGGGAATTCTCTGCCTGCATTTCCCCAGTGCTCTGCAAGCTCTCCAGAACAACAGCAAATCTGGGGCTCTGTGCTTTCTTTTGTTCTGAACAAGTGTTAGTGTTTTCTGCACAAAAGCGATTCTGCGAAGCAATGTAAACACTTCTGCTTCCCAGGCACAGAGAAGGTGCTAGCAGGGAATTCTCTGCCTGCCTTTCCCCAGTGCTCTGCAAGCTCTCCAGGACAACATAAAATCTGGGGCTCTGTGCTTTCTTTTGTTCTGAACAAGTGTTAGTGTTTTCTGCAGAAAAGCGATTCTGCGAAGCAATGTGAACACTTCTGCTTCCCAGGCACAGAGAAGGTGCTAGCAGGGAATTCCCTGCCTGCCTTTCCCCAGTGCTCTGCAAGCTCTCCAGAACAACAGCAAATCTGGGGCTCTGTGCTTTCTTTAGTTCTGAACAATTGTTAGTGTTTTCTGCACAAAACCGATTCTGCGAAGCAATGTGAACTCTTCTGCTTCCCAGGCACAGAGAAGGTGCTAGCAGGGAATTCCCTGCCTGCCTTTCCCCAGTGCTCTGCAAGCTCTCCAGGACAAAATAAAATCTGGGGCTCTGTGCTTTCTTTAGTTCTGAACAAGTGTTAGTTTTTTCTGCACAAAAGCGAATCTGCGAAGCAATGTGAACACTTCTGCTTCCCAGGCACAGAGAAGGTGCTAGCAGGGAATTCTCTGCCTGCCTTTCCCCAGTGCTCTGCAAGCTCTCCAGGACAACATAAAATCTGGGGCTCTGTGCTATCTTTTGTTCTGAACAAGTGTTAGTGTTTTCTGCAGAAAAGCGATTCTGCGAAGCAATGTGAACACTTCTGCTTCCCAGGCACAGAGAAGGTGCTAGCAGGGAATTCTCTGCCTGCCTTTCCCCAGTGCTCTGCAAGCTCTCCAGAACAACAGCAAATCTGGGGCTCTGTACTTTCTTTTGTTCTGAACAAGTGTTAGTGTTTTCTGCACAAAAGCGATTCTGCGAAGCAATGTAAACACTTCTGCTTCCCAGACACAGAGAAGGTGCTAGCAGGGAATTCCCTGCCTGCCTTTCCCCAGTGCTCTGCAAGCTCTCCAGGACAACATAAAATCTGGGGCTCTGTGCTTTCTTTTGTTCTGAACAAGTGTTAGTGTTTTCTGCAGAAAAGCGATTCTGCGAAGCAATGTGAACACTTCTGCTTCCCAGACACAGAGAAGGTGCTAGCAGGGAATTCTCTGCCTGCCTTTCCCCAGTGCTATGCAAGCTCTCCAGAACAACAGCAAATCTGGGGCTCTGTGCTTTCTTTAGTTCTGAACAATTGTTAGTGTTTTCTGCACAAAACCGATTCTGCGAAGCAATGTGAACACTTCTGCTTCCCAGACACAGAGAAGGTGCTAGCAGGGAATTCTCTGCCTGCCTTTCCCCAGTGCTCTGCAAGCTCTCCAGAACAACAGCAAATCTGGGGCTCTGTTCTTTCTTTCGTTCTGAACAAGTGTTAGTGTTTTCTGCAGAAAAGTGATTCTTCCGAAGCAATGTGAACACTTCTGCTGCCCAGGCACAGAGAAGGTGCTAGCAGGGAATTCTCTGCCTGCCTTTCCCCAGTGCTCTGCAAGCTCTCCAGGACAACATAAAATCTGGGGCTCTGTGCTTTCTTTTGTTCTGAACAAGTGTTAGTGTTTTCTGCAGAAAAGCGGTTCTGCGAAGCAATGTGAACACTTCTGCTTCCCAGGCACAGAGAAGGTGCTAGCAGGGAATTCTCTGCCTGCCTTTCCCCAGTGCTATGCAAGCTCTCCAGAACAACAGCAAATCTGGGGCTCTGTGCTTTCTTTAGTTGTGAACAATTGTTAGTGTTTTCTGCACAAAAGCGAATCTGCGAAGCAATGTGAACACTTCTGCTTCCCAGACACAGAGAAGGTGCTAGCAGGGAATTCTCTGCCTGCCTTTCCCCAGTGCTCTGCAAGCTCTCCAGAACAACAGCAAATCTGGGGCTCTGTGCTTTCTTTTGTTCTGAACAAGTGTTAGTGTTTTCTGCACAAAAGCGATTCTGCGAAGCAATGTAAACACTTCTGCTTCCCAGGCACAGAGAAGGTGCTAGCAGGGAATTCTCTGCCTGCCTTTCCCCAGTGCTCTGCAAGCTCTCCAGGACAACATAAAATCTGGGGCTCTGTGCTTTCTTTTGTTCTGAACAAGTGTTAGTGTTTTCTGCACAAAGGCGATTCTGCGAAGCAATGTGAACACTTCTGCTTCCCAGGCACAGAGAAGGTGCTAGCAGGGAATTCCCTGCCTGCCTTTCCCCAGTGCTCTGCAAGCTCTCCAGGACAACATAAAATCTGGGGCTCTGTGCTTTCTTTTGTTCTGAACAAGTGTTAGTGTTTTCTGCACAAAAGCGATTCTGCGAAGCAATGTGAACACTTCTGCTTCCCAGGCACAGAGAAGGTGCTAGCAGGGAATTCCCTGCCTGCCTTTCCCCAGTGCTCTGCAAGCTCTCCAGAACAACAGCAAATCTGGGGCTCTGTGCTTTCTTTAGTTCTGAACAATTGTTAGTGTTTTCTGCACAAAACCGATTCTGCGAAGCAATGTGAACTCTTCTGCTTCCCAGGCACAGAGAAGGTGCTAGCAGGGAATTCTCTGCCTGCCTTTCCCCAGTGCTCTGCAAGCTCTCCAGGACAAAATAAAATCTGGGGCTCTGTGCTTTCTTTTGTTCTGAACAAGTGTTAGTTTTTTCTGCACAAAAGCGAATCTGCGAAGCAATGTGAACACTTCTGCTTCCCAGGCACAGAGAAGGTGCTAGCAGGGAATTCTCTGCCTGCCTTTCCCCAGTGCTCTGCAAGCTCTCCAGGACAACATAAAATCTGGGGCTCTGTGCTTTCTTTTGTTCTGAACAAGTGTTAGTGTTTTCTGCAGAAAAGCGATTCTGCGAAGCAATGTGAACACTTCTGCTTCCCAGACACAGAGAAGGTGCTAGCAGGGAATTCTCTGCCTGCCTTTCCCCAGTGGTCTGCAAGCTCTCCAGGACAACATAAAATCTGGGGCTCTGTGCTTTCTTTTGTTCTGAACAAGTGTTACTGTTTTCTGCAGAAAAGCGGTTCTGCGAAGCAATGTGAACACTTCTGCTTCCCAGACACAGAGAAGGTGCTAGCAGGGAATTCCCTGCCTGCCTTTCCCCAGTGCTCTGCAAGCTCTCCAGGACAACATAAAATCTGGGGCTCTGTGCTTTCTTTTGTTCTGAACAAGTGTTAGTGTTTTCTGCACAAAGGCGATTCTGCGAAGCAATGTGAACACTTCTGCTTCCCAGGCACAGAGAAGGTGCTAGCAGGGAATTCTCTGCCTGCCTTTCCCCAGTGCTCTGCAAGCTCTCCTGGACAACATAAAATCTGGGGCTCTGTGCTTTCTTTTGTTCTGAACAAGTGTTAGTGTTTTCTGCAGAAAAGCGATTCTGCGAAGCAATGTGAACACTTCTGCTTCCCAGGCACAGAGAAGGTGCTAGCAGGGAATTCTCTGCCTGCCTTTCCCCAGTGCTCTGCAAGCTCTCCAGAACAACAGCAAATCTGGGGCTCTGTGCTTTCTTTAGTTCTGAACAATTGTTAGTGTTTTCTGCACAAAACCGATTCTGCGAAGCAATGTGAACTCTTCTGCTTCCCAGGCACAGAGAAGGTGCTAGCAGGGAATTCTCTGCCTGCCTTTCCCCAGTGCTCTGCAAGCTCTCCAGGACAACATAAAATCTGGGGCTCTGTGCTTTCTTTTGTTCTGAACAAGTGTTAGTGTTTTCTGCAGAAAAGCGATTCTGCGAAGCAATGTGAACACTTCTGCTTCCCAGGCACAGAGAAGGTGCTAGCAGGGAATTCTCTGCCTGCCTTTCCCCAGTGCTCTGCAAGCTCTCCAGAACAACAGCAAATCTGGGGCTCTGTGCTTTCTTTTGTTCTGAACAAGTGTTAGTGTTTTCTGCACAAAAGCGATTCTGCGAAGCAATGTGAACACTTCTGCTTCCCAGGCACAGAGAAGGTGCTAGCAGGGAATTCTCTGCCTGCCTTTCCCCAGTGCTCTGCAAGCTCTCCAGGACAACATAAAATCTGGGGCTCTGTGCTTTCTTTCGTTCTGAACAAGTGTTAGTGTTTTCTGCAGAAAAGCGATTCTTGCGAAGCAATGTGAACACTTCTGCTTCCCAGACACAGAGAAGGTGCTAGCAGGGAATTCTCTGCCTGCCTTTCCCCAGTGCTCTGCAAGCTCTCCAGAACAACAGCAAATCTGGGGCTCTGTACTTTCTTTTGTTCTGAACAAGTGTTAGTGTTTTCTGCACAAAAGCGATTCTGCGAAGCAATGTAAACACTTCTGCTTCCCAGACACAGAGAAGGTGCTAGCAGGGAATTCCCTGCCTGCCTTTCCCCAGTGCTCTGCAAGCTCTCCAGGACAACATAAAATCTGGGGCTCTGTGCTTTCTTTTGTTCTGAACAAGTGTTAGTGTTTTCTGCAGAAAAGCGATTCTGCGAAGCAATGTGAACACTTCTGCTTCCCAGGCACAGAGAAGGTGCTAGCAGGGAATTCTCTGCCTGCCTTTCCCCAGTGCTATGCAAGCTCTCCAGAACAACAGCAAATCTGGGGCTCTGTGCTTTCTTTAGTTCTGAACAATTGTTAGTGTTTTCTGCACAAAACCGATTCTGCGAAGCAATGTGAACTCTTCTGCTTCCCAGACACAGAGAAGGTGCTAGCAGGGAATTCTCTGCCTGCCTTTCCCCAGTGCTCTGCAAGCTCTCCAGGACAACATAAAATCTGGGGCTCTGTGCTTTCTTTCGTTCTGAACAAGTGTTAGTGTTTTCTGCAGAAAAGCGATTCTTCCGAAGCAATGTGAACACTTCTGCTTCCCAGGCACAGAGAAGGTGCTAGCAGGGAATTCTCTGCCTGCCTTTCCCCAGTGCTCTGCAAGCTCTCCAGGACAACATAAAATCTGGGGCTCTGTGCTTTCTTTTGTTCTGAACAAGTGTTAGTGTTTTCTGCAGAAAAGCGGTTCTGCGAAGCAATGTGAACACTTCTGCTTCCCAGGCACAGAGAAGGTGCTAGCAGGGAATTCTCTGCCTGCCTTTCCCCAGTGCTCTGCAAGCTCTCCAGAACAACAGCAAATCTGGGGCTCTGTGCTTTCTTTTGTTCTGAACAAGTGTTAGTGTTTTCTGCACAAAAGCGATTCTGCGAAGCAATGTAAACACTTCTGCTTCCCAGGCACAGAGAAGGTGCTAGCAGGGAATTCTCTGCCTGCCTTTCCCCAGTGCTGTGCAAGCTCTCCAGGACAACATAAAATCTGGGGCTCTGTGCTTTCTTTTGTTCTGAACAAGTGTTAGTGTTTTCTGCACAAAGGCGATTCTGCGAAGCAATGTGAACACTTCTGCTTCCCAGGCACAGAGAAGGTGCTAGCAGGGAATTCCCTGCCTGCCTTTCCCCAGTGCTCTGCAAGCTCTCCAGAACAACAGCAAATCTGGGGCTCTGTGCTTTCTTTTGTTCTGAACAATTGTTAGTGTTTTCTGCACAAAACCGATTCTGCGAAGCAATGTGAACTCTTCTGCTTCCCAGGCACAGAGAAGGTGCTAGCAGGGAATTCTCTGCCTGCCTTTCCCCAGTGCTCTGCAAGCTCTCCAGGACAACATAAAATCTGGGGCTCTGTGCTTTCTTTAGTTCTGAACAAGTGTTAGTTTTTTCTGCACAAAAGCGAATCTGCGAAGCAATGTGAACACTTCTGCTTCCCAGGCACAGAGAAGGTGCTAGCAGGGAATTCTCTGCCTGCCTTTCCCCAGTGCTCTGCAAGCTCTCCAGGACAACATAAAATCTGGGGCTCTGTGCTTTCTTTTGTTCTGAACAAGTGTTAGTGTTTTCTGCAGAAAAGCGATTCTGCGAAGCAATGTGAACACTTCTGCTTCCCAGGCACAGAGAAGGTGCTAGCAGGGAATTCTCTGCCTGCCTTTCCCCAGTGCTCTGCAAGCTCTCCAGAACAACAGCAAATCTGGCGCTCTGTACTTTCTTTTGTTCTGAACAAGTGTTAGTGTTTTCTGCACAAAAGCGTTTCTGCGAAGCAATGTAAACACTTCTGCTTCCCAGACACAGAGAAGGTGCTAGCAGGGAATTCCCTGCCTGCCTTTCCCCAGTGCTCTGCAAGCTCTCCAGGACAACATAAAATCTGGGGCTCTGTGCTTTCTTTTGTTCTGAACAAGTGTTAGTGTTTTCTGCAGAAAAGCGATTCTGCGAAGCAATGTGAACACTTCTGCTTCCCAGACACAGAGAAGGTGCTAGCAGGGAATTCTCTGCCTGCCTTTCCCCAGTGCTATGCAATCTCTCCAGAACAACAGCAAATCTGGGGCTCTGTGCTTTCTTTAGTTCTGAACAATTGTTAGTGTTTTCTGCACAAAACCGATTCTGCGAAGCAATGTGAACTCTTCTGCTTCCCAGACACAGAGAAGGTGCTAGCAGGGAATTCTCTGCCTGCCTTTCCCCAGTGCTCTGCAAGCTCTCCAGAACAACAGCAAATCTGGGGCTCTGTTCTTTCTTTCGTTCTGAACAAGTGTTAGTGTTTTCTGCAGAAAAGTGATTCTTCCGAAGCAATGTGAACACTTCTGCTGCCCAGGCACAGAGAAGGTGCTAGCAGGGAATTCTCTGCCTGCCTTTCCCCAGTGCTCTGCAAGCTCTCCAGGACAACATAAAATCTGGGGCTCTGTGCTTTCTTTTGTTCTGAACAAGTGTTAGTGTTTTCTGCAGAAAAGCGATTCTGCGAAGCAATGTGAACACTTCTGCTTCCCAGGCACAGAGAAGGTGCTAGCAGGGAATTCTCTGCCTGCCTTTCCCCAGTGCTATGCAAGCTCTCCAGAACAACAGCAAATCTGGGGCTCTGTGCTTTCTTTAGTTCTGAACAATTGTTAGTGTTTTCTGCACAAAAGCGAATCTGCGAAGCAATGTGAACACTTCTGCTTCCCAGACACAGAGAAGGTGCTAGCAGGGAATTCTCTGCCTGCCTTTCCCCAGTGCTCTGCAAGCTCTCCAGAACAACAGCAAATCTGGGGCTCTGTGCTTTCTTTTGTTCTGAACAAGTGTTAGTGTTTTCTGCACAAAAGCGATTCTGCGAAGCAATGTAAACACTTCTGCTTCCCAGGCACAGAGAAGGTGCTAGCAGGGAATTCTCTGCCTGCCTTTCCCCAGTGCTCTGCAAGCTCTCCAGGACAACATAAAATCTGGGGCTCTGTGCTTTCTTTTGTTCTGAACAAGTGTTAGTGTTTTCTGCACAAAGGCGATTCTGCGAAGCAATGTGAACACTTCTGCTTCCCAGGCACAGAGAAGGTGCTAGCAGGGAATTCCCTGCCTGCCTTTCCCCAGTGCTCTGCAAGCTCTCCAGAACAACAGCAAATCTGGGGCTCTGTGCTTTCTTTAGTTCTGAACAATTGTTAGTGTTTTCTGCACAAAACCGATTCTGCGAAGCAATGTGAACTCTTCTGCTTCCCAGGCACAGAGAAGGTGCTAGCAGGGAATTCTCTGCCTGCCTTTCCCCAGTGCTCTGCAAGCTCTCCAGGACAAAATAAAATCTGGGGCTCTGTGCTTTCTTTAGTTCTGAACAAGTGTTAGTTTTTTCTGCACAAAAGCGAATCTGCGAAGCAATGTGAACACTTCTGCTTCCCAGGCACAGAGAAGGTGCTAGCAGGGAATTCTCTGCCTGCCTTTCCCCAGTGCTCTGCAAGCTCTCCAGGACAACATAAAATCTGGGGCTCTGTGCTTTCTTTTGTTCTGAACAAGTGTTAGTGTTTTCTGCAGAAAAGCGGTTCTGCGAAGCAATGTAAACACTTCTGCTTCCCAGGCACAGAGAAGGTGCTAGCAGGGAATTCCCTGCCTGCCTTTCCCCAGTGCTCTGCAAGCTCTCCAGAACAACAGCAAATCTGGGGCTCTGTGCTTTCTTTTGTTCTGAACAAGTGTTAGTGTTTTCTGCAGAAAAGTGATTCTTGCGAAATAATGTGAACACTTCTGCTGCCCAGGCACAGAGAAGGTGCTAGCAGGGAATTCTCTGCCTGCCTTTCCCCAGTGCTCTGCAAGCTCTCCAGGACAACAGCAAATCTGGGGCTCTGTGCTTTCTTTTGTTCTGAACAAGTGTTAGTGTTTTCTGCAGAAAAGCGATTCTGCGAAGCAATGTGAACACTTCTGCTTCCCAGGCACAGAGAAGGTGCTAGCAGGGAATTCTCTGCCTGCCTTTCCCCAGTGCTCTGCAAGCTCTCCAGAACAACAGCAAATCTGGGGCTCTGTGCTTTCTTTAGTTCTGAACAATTGTTAGTGTTTTCTGCACAAAACCGATTCTGCGAAGCAATGTGAACTCTTCTGCTTCCCAGGCACAGAGAAGGTGCTAGCAGGGAATTCTCTGCCTGCCTTTCCCCAGTGCTCTGCAAGCTCTCCAGGACAACATAAAATCTGGGGCTCTGTGCTTTCTTTTGTTCTGAACAAGTGTTAGTGTTTTCTGCAGAAAAGCGATTCTGCGAAGCAATGTGAACACTTCTGCTTCCCAGGCACAGAGAAGGTGCTAGCAGGGAATTCTCTGCCTGCCTTTCCCCAGTGCTCTGCAAGCTGTCCAGAACAACAGCAAATCTGGGGCTCTGTGCTTTCTTTTGTTCTGAACAAGTGTTAGTGTTTTCTGCACAAAAGCGATTCTGCGAAGCAATGTGAACACTTCTGCTTCCCAGGCACAGAGAAGGTGCTAGCAGGGAATTCTCTGCCTGCCTTTCCCCAGTGCTCTGCAAGCTCTCCAGGACAACATAAAATCTGGGGCTCTGTGCTTTCTTTCGTTCTGAACAAGTGTTAGTGTTTTCTGCAGAAAAGCGATTCTTGCGAAGCAATGTGAACACTTCTGCTTCCCAGACACAGAGAAGGTGCTAGCAGGGAATTCTCTGCCTGCCTTTCCCCAGTGCTCTGCAAGCTCTCCAGAACAACAGCAAATCTGGGGCTCTGTACTTTCTTTTGTTCTGAACAAGTGTTAGTGTTTTCTGCACAAAAGCGATTCTGCAAAGCAATGTAAACACTTCTGCTTCCCAGACACAGAGAAGGTGCTAGCAGGGAATTCCCTGCCTGCCTTTCCCCAGTGCTCTGCAAGCTCTCCAGGACAACATAAAATCTGGGGCTCTGTGCTTTCTTTTGTTCTGAACAAGTGTTAGTGTTTTCTGCAGAAAAGCGATTCTGCGAAGCAATGTGAACACTTCTGCTTCCCAGGCACAGAGAAGGTGCTAGCAGGGAATTCTCTGCCTGCCTTTCCCCAGTGCTATGCAAGCTCTCCAGAACAACAGCAAATCTGGGGCTCTGTGCTTTCTTTAGTTCTGAACAATTGTTAGTGTTTTCTGCACAAAACCGATTCTGCGAAGCAATGTGAACTCTTCTGCTTCCCAGACACAGAGAAGGTGCTAGCAGGGAATTCTCTGCCTGCCTTTCCCCAGTGCTCTGCAAGCTCTCCAGGACAACATAGAATCTGGGGCTCTGTGCTTTCTTTCCTTCTGAACAAGTGTTACTGTTTTCTGCACAAAAGCGATTCTGCGAAGCAATGTGAACACTTCTGCTTCCAGGGCACAGAGAAGGTGCTAGCAAGGAATTCTCTGCCTGCCTTTCCCCAGTGCTCTGCAAGCTCTCCAGGACAACATAGAATCTGGGGCTCTGTGCTTTCTTTCGTTCTGAACAAGTGTTACTGTTTTCTGCACAAAAGCGATTCTGCGAAGCCATGTGAACAGGCACAGAGAAGGTGCTAGCAGGGAATTGTCTGCCTGCCTTTCCCCAGTGCTCTGCAAGCTCTCCAGGACAACATAGAATCTGGGGCTCTGTGCTTTCTTTCCTTCTGAACAAGTGTTACTGTTTTCTGCACAAAAGCGATTCTGCGAAGCAATGTGAACACTTCTGCTTCCCAGGCACAGAGAAGGTGCTAGCAGGGAATTCTCTGCCTGCCTTTCCCCAGTGCTCTGCAAGCTCTCCAGGACAACATAAAATCTGGGGCTCTGTGCTTTCTTTTGTTCTGAACAAGTGTTAGTGTTTTCTGCAGAAAAGCGATTCTTCCGAAGCAATGTGAACACTTCTGCTTCCCAGGCACAGAGAAGGTGCTAGCAGGGAATTCTCTGCCTGCCTTTCCCCAGTGCTCTGCAAGCTCTCCAGGACAACATAAAATCTGGGGCTCTGTGCTTTCTTTTGTTCTGAACAAGTGTTAGTGTTTTCTGCAGAAAAGCGGTTCTGCGAAGCAATGTGAACACTTCTGCTTCCCAGGCACAGAGAAGGTGCTAGCAGGGAATTCTCTGCCTGCCTTTCCCCAGTGCTCTGCAAGCTCTCCAGAACAACAGCAAATCTGGGGCTCTGTGCTTTCTTTTGTTCTGAACAAGTGTTAGTGTTTTCTGCACAAAAGCGATTCTGCGAAGCAATGTAAACACTTCTGCTTCCCAGGCACAGAGAAGGTGCTAGCAGGGAATTCTCTGCCTGCCTTTCCCCAGTGCTCTGCAAGCTCTCCAGGACAACATAAAATCTGGGGCTCTGTGCTTTCTTTTGTTCTGAACAAGTGTTAGTGTTTTCTGCACAAAGGCGATTCTGCGAAGCAATGTGAACACTTCTGCTTCCCAGGCACAGAGAAGGTGCTAGCAGGGAATTCCCTGCCTGCCTTTCCCCAGTGCTCTGCAAGCTCTCCAGAACAACAGCAAATCTGGGGCTCTGTGCTTTCTTTAGTTCTGAACAATTGTTAGTGTTTTCTGCACAAAACCGATTCTGCGAAGCAATGTGAACTCTTCTGCTTCCCAGGCACAGAGAAGGTGCTAGCAGGGAATTCCCTGCCTGCCTTTCCCCAGTGCTCTGCAAGCTCTCCAGGACAACATAAAATCTGGGGCTCTGTGCTTTCTTTAGTTCTGAACAAGTGTTAGTTTTTTCTGCACAAAAGCGAATCTGCGAAGCAATGTGAACACTTCTGCTTCCCAGGCACAGAGAAGGTGCTAGCAGGGAATTCTCTGCCTGCCTTTCCCCAGTGCTCTGCAAGCTCTCCAGGACAACATAAAATCTGGGGCTCTGTGCTATCTTTTGTTCTGAACAAGTGTTAGTGTTTTCTGCAGAAAAGCGATTCTGCGAAGCAATGTGAACACTTCTGCTTCCCAGGCACAGAGAAGGTGCTAGCAGGGAATTCTCTGCCTGCCTTTCCCCAGTGCTCTGCAAGCTCTCCAGAACAACAGCAAATCTGGGGCTCTGTACTTTCTTTTGTTCTGAACAAGTGTTAGTGTTTTCTGCACAAAAGCGATTCTGCGAAGCAATGTAAACACTTCTGCTTCCCAGACACAGAGAAGGTGCTAGCAGGGAATTCCCTGCCTGCCTTTCCCCAGTGCTCTGCAAGCTCTCCAGGACAACATAAAATCTGGGGCTCTGTGCTTTCTTTTGTTCTGAACAAGTGTTAGTGTTTTCTGCAGAAAAGCGATTCTGCGAAGCAATGTGAACACTTCTGCTTCCCAGACACAGAGAAGGTGCTAGCAGGGAATTCTCTGCCTGCCTTTCCCCAGTGCTATGCAAGCTCTCCAGAACAACAGCAAATCTGGGGCTCTGTGCTTTCTTTAGTTCTGAACAATTGTTAGTGTTTTCTGCACAAAACCGATTCTGCGAAGCAATGTGAACTCTTCTGCTTCCCAGACACAGAGAAGGTGCTAGCAGGGAATTCTCTGCCTGCCTTTCCCCAGTGCTCTGCAAGCTCTCCAGAACAACAGCAAATCTGGGGCTCTGTGCTTTCTTTTGTTCTGAACAAGTGTTAGTGTTTTCTGCACAAAAGCGATTCTGCGAAGCAATGTAAACACTTCTGCTTCCCAGGCACAGAGAAGGTGCTAGCAGGGAATTCTCTGCCTGCCTTTCCCCAGTGCTCTGCAAGCTCTCCAGGACAACATAAAATCTGGGGCTCTGTGCTTTCTTTTGTTCTGAACAAGTGTTAGTGTTTTCTGCACAAAGGCGATTCTGCGAAGCAATGTGAACACTTCTGCTTCCCAGGCACAGAGAAGGTGCTAGCAGGGAATTCCCTGCCTGCCTTTCCCCAGTGCTCTGCAAGCTCTCCAGAACAACAGCAAATCTGGGGCTCTGTGCTTTCTTTAGTTCTGAACAATTGTTAGTGTTTTCTGCACAAAACCGATTCTGCGAAGCAATGTGAACACTTCTGCTTCCCAGGCACAGAGAAGGTGCTAGCAGGGAATTCCCTGCCTGCCTTTCCCCAGTGCTCTGCAAGCTCTCCAGGACAACATAAAATCTGGGGCTCTGTGCTTTCTTTAGTTCTGAACAAGTGTTAGATTTTTCTGCACAAAAGCGAATCTGCGAAGCAATGTGAACACTTCTGCTTCCCAGGCACAGAGAAGGTGCTAGCAGGGAATTCTCTGCCTGCCTTTCCCCAGTGCTCTGCAAGCTCTCCAGGACAACATAAAATCTGGGGCTCTGTGCTATCTTTTGTTCTGAACAAGTGTTAGTGTTTTCTGCAGAAAAGCGATTCTGCGAAGCAATGTGAACACTTCTGCTTCCCAGGCACAGAGAAGGTGCTAGCAGGGAATTCTCTGCCTGCCTTTCCCCAGTGCTCTGCAAGCTCTCCAGAACAACAGCAAATCTGGGGCTCTGTACTTTCTTTTGTTCTGAACAAGTGTTAGTGTTTTCTGCACAAAAGCGATTCTGCGAAGCAATGTAAACACTTCTGCTTCCCAGACACAGAGAAGGTGCTAGCAGGGAATTCCCTGCCTGCCTTTCCCCAGTGCTCTGCAAGCTCTCCAGGACAACATAAAATCTGGGGCTCTGTGCTTTCTTTTGTTCTGAACAAGTGTTAGTGTTTTCTGCAGAAAAGCGATTCTGCGAAGCAATGTGAACACTTCTGCTTCCCAGACACAGAGAAGGTGCTAGCAGGGAATTCTCTGCCTGCCTTTCCCCAGTGCTATGCAAGCTCTCCAGAACAACAGCAAATCTGGGGCTCTGTGCTTTCTTTAGTTCTGAACAATTGTTAGTGTTTTCTGCACAAAACCGATTCTGCGAAGCAATGTGAACTCTTCTGCTTCCCAGACACAGAGAAGGTGCTAGCAGGGAATTCTCTGCCTGCCTTTCCCCAGTGCTCTGCAAGCTCTCCAGAACAACAGCAAATCTGGGGCTCTGTTCTTTCTTTCGTTCTGAACAAGTGTTAGTGTTTTCTGCAGAAAAGTGATTCTTCCGAAGCAATGTGAACACTTCTGCTGCCCAGGCACAGAGAAGGTGCTAGCAGGGAATTCTCTGCCTGCCTTTCCCCAGTGCTCTGCAAGCTCTCCAGGACAACATAAAATCTGGGGCTCTGTGCTTTCTTTTGTTCTGAACAAGTGTTAGTGTTTTCTGCAGAAAAGCGGTTCTGCGAAGCAATGTGAACACTTCTGCTTCCCAGGCACAGAGAAGGTGCTAGCAGGGAATTCTCTGCCTGCCTTTCCCCAGTGCTATGCAAGCTCTCCAGAACAACAGCAAATCTGGGGCTCTGTGCTTTCTTTAGTTGTGAACAATTGTTAGTGTTTTCTGCACAAAAGCGAATCTGCGAAGCAATGTGAACACTTCTGCTTCCCAGACACAGAGAAGGTGCTAGCAGGGAATTCTCTGCCTGCCTTTCCCCAGTGCTCTGCAAGCTCTCCAGAACAACAGCAAATCTGGGGCTCTGTGCTTTCTTTTGTTCTGAACAAGTGTTAGTGTTTTCTGCACAAAAGCGATTCTGCGAAGCAATGTAAACACTTCTGCTTCCCAGGCACAGAGAAGGTGCTAGCAGGGAATTCTCTGCCTGCCTTTCCCCAGTGCTCTGCAAGCTCTCCAGGACAACATAAAATCTGGGGCTCTGTGCTTTCTTTTGTTCTGAACAAGTGTTAGTGTTTTCTGCACAAAGGCGATTCTGCGAAGCAATGTGAACACTTCTGCTTCCCAGGCACAGAGAAGGTGCTAGCAGGGAATTCCCTGCCTGCCTTTCCCCAGTGCTCTGCAAGCTCTCCAGGACAACATAAAATCTGGGGCTCTGTGCTTTCTTTTGTTCTGAACAAGTGTTAGTGTTTTCTGCACAAAAGCGATTCTGCGAAGCAATGTGAACACTTCTGCTTCCCAGGCACAGAGAAGGTGCTAGCAGGGAATTCCCTGCCTGCCTTTCCCCAGTGCTCTGCAAGCTCTCCAGAACAACAGCAAATCTGGGGCTCTGTGCTTTCTTTAGTTCTGAACAATTGTTAGTGTTTTCTGCACAAAACCGATTCTGCGAAGCAATGTGAACTCTTCTGCTTCCCAGGCACAGAGAAGGTGCTAGCAGGGAATTCTCTGCCTGCCTTTCCCCAGTGCTCTGCAAGCTCTCCAGGACAAAATAAAATCTGGGGCTCTGTGCTTTCTTTTGTTCTGAACAAGTGTTAGTTTTTTCTGCACAAAAGCGAATCTGCGAAGCAATGTGAACACTTCTGCTTCCCAGGCACAGAGAAGGTGCTAGCAGGGAATTCTCTGCCTGCCTTTCCCCAGTGCTCTGCAAGCTCTCCAGGACAACATAAAATCTGGGGCTCTGTGCTTTCTTTTGTTCTGAACAAGTGTTAGTGTTTTCTGCAGAAAAGCGATTCTGCGAAGCAATGTGAACACTTCTGCTTCCCAGACACAGAGAAGGTGCTAGCAGGGAATTCTCTGCCTGCCTTTCCCCAGTGGTCTGCAAGCTCTCCAGGACAACATAAAATCTGGGGCTCTGTGCTTTCTTTTGTTCTGAACAAGTGTTACTGTTTTCTGCAGAAAAGCGGTTCTGCGAAGCAATGTGAACACTTCTGCTTCCCAGACACAGAGAAGGTGCTAGCAGGGAATTCCCTGCCTGCCTTTCCCCAGTGCTCTGCAAGCTCTCCAGGACAACAGCAAATCTGGGGCTCTGTGCTTTCTTTTGTTCTGAACAAGTGTTAGTGTTTTCTGCACAAAGGCGATTCTGCGAAGCAATGTGAACACTTCTGCTTCCCAGGCACAGAGAAGGTGCTAGCAGGGAATTCTCTGCCTGCCTTTCCCCAGTGCTCTGCAAGCTCTCCAGGACAAAATAAAATCTGGGGCTCTGTGCTTTCTTTTGTTCTGAACAAGTGTTAGTTTTTTCTGCACAAAAGCGAATCTGCGAAGCAATGTGAACACTTCTGCTTCCCAGGCACAGAGAAGGTGCTAGCAGGGAATTCTCTGCCTGCCTTTCCCCAGTGCTCTGCAAGCTCTCCAGGACAACATAAAATCTGGGGCTCTGTGCTTTCTTTTGTTCTGAACAAGTGTTAGTGTTTTCTGCAGAAAAGCGATTCTGCGAAGCAATGTGAACACTTCTGCTTCCCAGACACAGAGAAGGTGCTAGCAGGGAATTCCCTGCCTGCCTTTCCCCAGTGGTCTGCAAGCTCTCCAGGACAACATAAAATCTGGGGCTCTGTGCTTTCTTTTGTTCTGAACAAGTGTTACTGTTTTCTGCAGAAAAGCGGTTCTGCGAAGCAATGTGAACACTTCTGCTTCCCAGACACAGAGAAGGTGCTAGCAGGGAATTCCCTGCCTGCCTTTCCCCAGTGCTCTGCAAGCTCTCCAGGACAACATAAAATCTGGGGCTCTGTGCTTTCTTTTGTTCTGAACAAGTGTTAGTGTTTTCTGCACAAAGGCGATTCTGCGAAGCAATGTGAACACTTCTGCTTCCCAGGCACAGAGAAGGTGCTAGCAGGGAATTCTCTGCCTGCCTTTCCCCAGTGCTCTGCAAGCTCTCCAGGACAACATAAAATCTGGGGCTCTGTGCTTTCTTTTGTTCTGAACAAGTGTTAGTGTTTTCTGCAGAAAAGCGATTCTGCGAAGCAATGTGAACACTTCTGCTTCCCAGGCACAGAGAAGGTGCTAGCAGGGAATTCTCTGCCTGCCTTTCCCCAGTGCTCTGCAAGCTCTCCAGAACAACAGCAAATCTGGGGCTCTGTGCTTTCTTTTGTTCTGAACAAGTGTTAGTGTTTTCTGCACAAAAGCGAATCTGCGAAGTAATGTGAACACTTCTGCTTCCCAGGCACAGAGAAGGTGCTAGCAGGGAATTCTCTGCCTGCCTTTCCCCAGTGCTCTGCAAGCTCTCCAGGACAACATAAAATCTGGGGCTCTGTGCTTTCTTTCGTTCTGAACAAGTGTTAGTGTTTTCTGCAGAAAAGCGATTCTTCCGAAGCAATGTGAACACTTCTGCTGCCCAGGCACAGAGAAGGTGCTAGCAGGGAATTCTCTGCCTGCCTTTCCCCAGTGCTCTGCAAGCTCTCCAGGACAACATAAAATCTGGGGCTCTGTGCTTTCTTTTGTTCTGAACAAGTGTTAGTGTTTTCTGCAGAAAAGCGGTTCTGCGAAGCAATGTGAACACTTCTGCTTCCCAGACACAGAGAAGGTGCTAGCAGGGAATTCTCTGCCTGCCTTTCCCCAGTGCTATGCAAGCTCTCCAGAACAACAGCAAATCTGGGGCTCTGTGCTTTCTTTAGTTCTGAACAATTCTTAGTGTTTTCTGCACAAAAGCGATTCTGCGAAGCAATGTGAACACTTCTGCTTCCCAGACACAGAGAAGGTGCTAGCAGGGAATTCTCTGCCTGCCTTTCCCCAGTGCTCTGCAAGCTCTCCAGAACAACAGCAAATCTGGGGCTCTGTGCTTTCTTTTGTTCTGAACAAGTGTTAGTGTTTTCTGCACAAAAGCGATTCTGCGAAGCAATGTAAACACTTCTGCTTCCCAGGCACAGAGAAGGTGCTAGCAGGGAATTCTCTGCCTGCCTTTCCCCAGTGCTCTGCAAGCTCTCCAGGACAACATAAAATCTGGGGCTCTGTGCTTTCTTTCGTTCTGAACAAGTGTTAGTGTTTTCTGCACAAAGGCGATTCTGCGAAGCAATGTGAACACTTCTGCTTCCCAGGCACAGAGAAGGTGCTAGCAGGGAATTCCCTGCCTGCCTTTCCCCAGTGCTCTGCAAGCTCTCCAGAACAACAGCAAATCTGGGGCTCTGTGCTTTCTTTTGTTCTGAACAAGTGTTAGTGTTTTCTGCACAAAGGCGATTCTGCGAAGCAATGTGAACACTTCTGCTTCCCAGGCACAGAGAAGGTGCTAGCAGGGAATTCCCTGCCTGCCTTTCCCCAGTGCTCTGCAAGCTCTCCAGAACAACAGCAAATCTGGGGCTCTGTGCTTTCTTTAGTTCTGAACAATTGTTAGTGTTTTCTGCACAAAACCGATTCTGCGAAGCAATGTGAACTCTTCTGCTTCCCAGGCACAGAGAAGGTGCTAGCAGGGAATTCTCTGCCTGCCTTTCCCCAATGCTCTTCAAGCTCTCCAGGACAAAATAAAATCTGGGGCTCTGTGCTTTCTTTAGTTCTGAACAAGTGTTAGTTTTTTCTGCACAAAAGCGAATCTGCGAAGCAATGTGAACACTTCTGCTTCCCAGGCACAGAGAAGGTGCTAGCAGGGAATTCTCTGCCTGCCTTTCCCCAGTGCTCTGCAAGCTCTCCAGGACAACATAAAATCTGGGGCTCTGTGCTTTCTTTTGTTCTGAACAAGTGTTAGTGTTTTCTGCACAAAAGCGATTCTGCGAAGCAATGTGAACACTTCTGCTTCCCAGACACAGAGAAGGTGCTAGCAGGGAATTCTCTGCCTGCCTTTCCCCAGTGGTCTGCAAGCTCTCCAGGACAACATAGAATCTGGGGCTCTGTGCTTTCTTTTGTTCTGAACAAGTGTTACTGTTTTCTGCAGAAAAGCGGTTCTGCGAAGCAATGTGAACACTTCTGCTTCCCAGACACAGAGAAGGTGCTAGCAGGGAATTCCCTGCCTGCCTTTCCCCAGTGCTCTGCAAGCTCTCCAGGACAACATAAAATCTGGGGCTCTGTGCTTTCTTTTGTTCTGAACAAGTGTTAGTGTTTTCTGCAGAAAAGCGATTCTGCGAAGCAATGTGAACACTTCTGCTTCCCAGGCACAGAGAAGGTGCTAGCAGGGAATTCTCTGCCTGCCTTTCCCCAGTGCTCTGCAAGCTCTCCAGAACAACAGCAAATCTGGGGCTCTGTACTTTCTTTTGTTCTGAACAAGTGTTAGTGTTTTCTGCACAAAAGCGATTCTGCGAAGCAATGTAAACACTTCTGCTTCCCAGACACAGAGAAGGTGCTAGCAGGGAATTCCCTGCCTGCCTTTCCCCAGTGCTCTGCAAGCTCTCCAGGACAACATAAAATCTGGGGCTCTGTGCTTTCTTTTGTTCTGAACAAGTGTTAGTGTTTTCTGCAGAAAAGCGATTCTGCGAAGCAATGTGAACACTTCTGCTTCCCAGACACAGAGAAGGTGCTAGCAGGGAATTCTCTGCCTGCCTTTCCCCAGTGCTATGCAAGCTCTCCAGAACAACAGCAAATCTGGGGCTCTGTGCTTTCTTTAGTTCTGAACAATTGTTAGTGTTTTCTGCACAAAACCGATTCTGCGAAGCAATGTGAACTCTTCTGCTTCCCAGACACAGAGAAGGTGCTAGCAGGGAATTCTCTGCCTGCCTTTCCCCAGTGCTCTGCAAGCTCTCCAGAACAACAGCAAATCTGGGGCTCTGTTCTTTCTTTCGTTCTGAACAAGTGTTAGTGTTTTCTGCAGAAAAGCGATTCTGCGAAGCAATGTGAACTCTTCTGCTTCCCAGACACAGAGAAGGTGCTAGCAGGGAATACTCTGCCTGCCTTTCCCCAGTGCTCTGCAAGCTCTCCAGGACAACATAAAATCTGGGGCTCTGTGCTTTCTTTTGTTCTGAACAAGTGTTAGTGTTTTCTGCAGAAAAGCGATTCTGCGAAGCAATGTGAACACTTCTGCTTCCCAGGCACAGAGAAGGTGCTAGCAGGGAATTCTCTGCCTGCCTTTCCCCAGTGCTATGCAAGCTCTCCAGAACAACAGCAAATCTGGGGCTCTGTGCTTTCTTTAGTTGTGAACAATTGTTAGTGTTTTCTGCAGAAAAGCGGTTCTGCGAAGCAATGTGAACACTTCTGCTTCCCAGACACAGAGAAGGTGCTAGCAGGGAATTCTCTGCCTGCCTTTCCCCAGTGCTCTGCAAGCTCTCCAGGACAACATAAAATCTGGGGCTCTGTGCTTTCTTTTGTTCTGAACAAGTGTTAGTGTTTTCTGCACAAAGGCGATTCTGCGAAGCAATGTGAACACTTCTGCTTCCCAGGCACAGAGAAGGTGCTAGCAGGGAATTCCCTGCCTGCCTTTCCCCAGTGCTCTGCAAGCTCTCCAGGACAACATAAAATCTGGGGCTCTGTGCTTTCTTTTGTTCTGAACAAGTGTTAGTGTTTTCTGCACAAAAGCGATTCTGCGAAGCAATGTGAACACTTCTGCTTCCCAGGCACAGAGAAGGTGCTAGCAGGGAATTCCCTGCCTGCCTTTCCCCAGTGCTCTGCAAGCTCTCCAGAACAACAGCAAATCTGGGGCTCTGTGCTTTCTTTAGTTCTGAACAATTGTTAGTGTTTTCTGCACAAAACCGATTCTGCGAAGCAATGTGAACTCTTCTGCTTCCCAGGCACAGAGAAGGTGCTAGCAGGGAATTCTCTGCCTGCCTTTCCCCAGTGCTCTGCAAGCTCTCCAGGACAAAATAAAATCTGGGGCTCTGTGCTTTCTTTTGTTCTGAACAAGTGTTAGTTTTTTCTGCACAAAAGCGAATCTGCGAAGCAATGTGAACACTTCTGCTTCCCAGGCACAGAGAAGGTGCTAGCAGGGAATTCTCTGCCTGCCTTTCCCCAGTGCTCTGCAAGCTCTCCAGGACAACATAAAATCTGGGGCTCTGTGCTTTCTTTTGTTCTGAACAAGTGTTAGTGTTTTCTGCAGAAAAGCGATTCTGCGAAGCAATGTGAACACTTCTGCTTCCCAGACACAGAGAAGGTGCTAGCAGGGAATTCTCTGCCTGCCTTTCCCCAGTGGTCTGCAAGCTCTCCAGGACAACATAAAATCTGGGGCTCTGTGCTTTCTTTTGTTCTGAACAAGTGTTAGTGTTTTCTGCAGAAAAGCGATTCTGCGAAGCAATGTGAACACTTCTGCTTCCCAGACACAGAGAAGGTGCTAGCAGGGAATTCCCTGCCTGCCTTTCCCCAGTGCTCTGCAAGCTCTCCAGGACAACATAAAATCTGGGGCTCTGTGCTTTCTTTTGTTCTGAACAAGTGTTAGTGTTTTCTGCACAAAGGCGATTCTGCGAAGCAATGTGAACACTTCTGCTTCCCAGGCACAGAGAAGGTGCTAGCAGGGAATTCTCTGCCTGCCTTTCCCCAGTGCTCTGCAAGCTCTCCAGGACAACATAAAATCTGGGGCTCTGTGCTTTCTTTTGTTCTGAACAAGTGTTAGTGTTTTCTGCAGAAAAGCGATTCTGCGAAGCAATGTGAACACTTCTGCTTCCCAGGCACAGAGAAGGTGCTAGCAGGGAATTCTCTGCCTGCCTTTCCCCAGTGCTCTGCAAGCTCTCCAGAACAACAGCAAATCTGGGGCTCTGTGCTTTCTTTTGTTCTGAACAAGTGTTAGTGTTTTCTGCACAAAAGCGAATCTGCGAAGTAATGTGAACACTTCTGCTTCCCAGGCACAGAGAAGGTGCTAGCAGGGAATTCTCTGCCTGCCTTTCCCCAGTGCTCTGCAAGCTCTCCAGGACAACATAAAATCTGGGGCTCTGTGCTTTCTTTCGTTCTGAACAAGTGTTAGTGTTTTCTGCAGAAAAGCGATTCTTCCGAAGCAATGTGAACACTTCTGCTGCCCAGGCACAGAGAAGGTGCTAGCAGGGAATTCTCTGCCTGCCTTTCCCCAGTGCTCTGCAAGCTCTCCAGGACAACATAAAATCTGGGGCTCTGTGCTTTCTTTTGTTCTGAACAAGTGTTAGTGTTTTCTGCAGAAAAGCGGTTCTGCGAAGCAATGTGAACACTTCTGCTTCCCAGGCACAGAGAAGGTGCTAGCAGGGAATTCTCTGCCTGCCTTTCCCCAGTGCTATGCAAGCTCTCCAGAACAACAGCAAATCTGGGGCTCTGTGCTTTCTTTAGTTGTGAACAATTCTTAGTGTTTTCTGCACAAAAGCGATTCTGCGAAGCAATGTGAACACTTCTGCTTCCCAGACACAGAGAAGGTGCTAGCAGGGAATTCTCTGCCTGCCTTTCCCCAGTGCTCTGCAAGCTCTCCAGAACAACAGCAAATCTGGGGCTCTGTGCTTTCTTTTGTTCTGAACAAGTGTTAGTGTTTTCTGCACAAAAGCGATTCTGCGAAGCAATGTAAACACTTCTGCTTCCCAGGCACAGAGAAGGTGCTAGCAGGGAATTCTCTGCCTGCCTTTCCCCAGTGCTCTGCAAGCTCTCCAGGACAACATAAAATCTGGGGCTCTGTGCTTTCTTTTGTTCTGAACAAGTGTTAGTGTTTTCTGCACAAAGGCGATTCTGCGAAGCAATGTGAACACTTCTGCTTCCCAGGCACAGAGAAGGTGCTAGCAGGGAATTCCCTGCCTGCCTTTCCCCAGTGCTCTGCAAGCTCTCCAGAACAACAGCAAATCTGGGGCTCTGTGCTTTCTTTTGTTCTGAACAAGTGTTAGTGTTTTCTGCACAAAGGCGATTCTGCGAAGCAATGTGAACACTTCTGCTTCCCAGGCACAGAGAAGGTGCTAGCAGGGAATTCCCTGCCTGCCTTTCCCCAGTGCTCTGCAAGCTCTCCAGAACAACAGCAAATCTGGGGCTCTGTGCTTTCTTTAGTTCTGAACAATTGTTAGTGTTTTCTGCACAAAACCGATTCTGCGAAGCAATGTGAACTCTTCTGCTTCCCAGGCACAGAGAAGGTGCTAGCAGGGAATTCTCTGCCTGCCTTTCCCCAATGCTCTGCAAGCTCTCCAGGACAAAATAAAATCTGGGGCTCTGTGCTTTCTTTAGTTCTGAACAAGTGTTAGTTTTTTCTGCACAAAAGCGAATCTGCGAAGCAATGTGAACACTTCTGCTTCCCAGGCACAGAGAAGGTGCTAGCAGGGAATTCTCTGCCTGCCTTTCCCCAGTGCTCTGCAAGCTCTCCAGGACAACATAAAATCTGGGGCTCTGTGCTTTCTTTTGTTCTGAACAAGTGTTAGTGTTTTCTGCACAAAAGCGATTCTGCGAAGCAATGTGAACACTTCTGCTTCCCAGACACAGAGAAGGTGCTAGCAGGGAATTCTCTGCCTGCCTTTCCCCAGTGCTCTGCAAGCTCTCCAGGACAACATAGAATCTGGGGCTCTGTGCTTTCTTTTGTTCTGAACAAGTGTTACTGTTTTCTGCAGAAAAGCGGTTCTGCGAAGCAATGTGAACACTTCTGCTTCCCAGACACAGAGAAGGTGCTAGCAGGGAATTCCCTGCCTGCCTTTCCCCAGTGCTCTGCAAGCTCTCCAGGACAACATAAAATCTGGGGCTCTGTGCTTTCTTTTGTTCTGAACAAGTGTTAGTGTTTTCTGCACAAAGGCGATTCTGCGAAGCAATGTGAACACTTCTGCTTCCCAGGCACAGAGAAGGTGCTAGCAGGGAATTCTCTGCCTGCCTTTCCCCAGTGCTATGCAAGCTCTCCAGAACAACAGCAAATCTGGGGCTCTGTGCTTTCTTTAGTTCTGAACAATTGTTAGTGTTTTCTGCACAAAAGCGATTCTGCGAAGCAATGTAAACACTTCTGCTTCCCAGGCACAGAGAAGGTGCTAGCAGGGAATTCTCTGCCTGCCTTTCCCCAGTGCTCTGCAAGCTCTCCAGAACAACAGCAAATCTGGGGCTCTGTGCTTTCTTTTGTTCTGAACAAGTGTTAGTGTTTTCTGCACAAAAGCGATTCTGCGAAGCAATGTAAACACTTCTGCTTCCCAGGCACAGAGAAGGTGCTAGCAGGGAATTCCCTGCCTGCCTTTCCCCAGTGCTCTGCAAGCTCTCCAGGACAACATAAAATCTGGGGCTCTGTGCTTTCTTTTGTTCTGAACAAGTGTTAGTGTTTTCTGCAGAAAAGTGATTCTTGCGAAATAATGTGAACACTTCTGCTTCCCAGGCACAGAGAAGGTGCTAGCAGGGAATTCTCTGCCTGCCTTTCCCCAGTGCTCTGCAAGCTCTCCAGAACAACAGCAAATCTGGGGCTCTGTGCTTTCTTTTGTTCTGAACAAGTGTTACTGTTTTCTGCAGAAAAGCGGTTCTGCGAAGCAATGTGAACACTTCTGCTTCCCAGACACAGAGAAGGTGCTAGCAGGGAATTCCCTGCCTGCCTTTCCCCAGTGCTCTGCAAGCTCTCCAGGACAACATAAAATCTGGGGCTCTGTGCTTTCTTTTGTTCTGAACAAGTGTTAGTGTTTTCTGCACAAAGGCGATTCTGCGAAGCAATGTGAACACTTCTGCTTCCCAGGCACAGAGAAGGTGCTAGCAGGGAATTCTCTGCCTGCCTTTCCCCAGTGCTCTGCAAGCTCTCCAGGACAACATAAAATCTGGGGCTCTGTGCTTTCTTTTGTTCTGAACAAGTGTTAGTGTTTTCTGCAGAAAAGCGATTCTGCGAAGCAATGTGAACACTTCTGCTTCGCAGGCACAGAGAAGGTGCTAGCAGGGAATTCTCTGCCTGCCTTTCCCCAGTGCTCTGCAAGCTCTCCAGAACAACAGCAAATCTGGGGCTCTGTGCTTTCTTTTGTTCTGAACAAGTGTTAGTGTTTTCTGCACAAAAGCGAATCTGCGAAGTAATGTGAACACTTCTGCTTCCCAGGCACAGAGAAGGTGCTAGCAGGGAATTCTCTGCCTGCCTTTCCCCAGTGCTGTGCAAGCTCTCCAGGACAACATAAAATCTGGGGCTCTGTGCTTTCTTTCGTTCTGAACAAGTGTTAGTGTTTTCTGCAGAAAAGCGATTCTTCCGAAGCAATGTGAACACTTCTGCTGCCCAGGCACAGAGAAGGTGCTAGCAGGGAATTCTCTGCCTGCCTTTCCCCAGTGCTCTGCAAGCTCTCCAGGACAACATAAAATCTGGGGCTCTGTGCTTTCTTTTGTTCTGAACAAGTGTTAGTGTTTTCTGCAGAAAAGCGGTTCTGCGAAGCAATGTGAACACTTCTGCTTCCCAGGCACAGAGAAGGTGCTAGCAGGGAATTCTCTGCCTGCCTTTCCCCAGTGCTATGCAAGCTCTCCAGAACAACAGCAAATCTGGGGCTCTGTGCTTTCTTTAGTTCTGAACAATTGTTAGTGTTTTCTGCACAAAACCGATTCTGCGAAGCAATGTAAACACTTCTGCTTCCCAGGCACAGAGAAGGTGCTAGCAGGGAATTCTCTGCCTGCCTTTCCCCAGTGCTCTGCAAGCTCTCCAGAACAACAGCAAATCTGGGGCTCTGTGCTTTCTTTTGTTCTGAACAAGTGTTAGTGTTTTCTGCACAAAAGCGATTCTGCAAAGCAATGTAAACACTTCTGCTTCCCAGGCACAGAGAAGGTGCTAGCAGGGAATTCCCTGCCTGCCTTTCCCCAGTGCTCTGCAAGCTCTCCAGGACAACATAAAATCTGGGGCTCTGTGCTTTCTTTTGTTCTGAACAAGTGTTAGTGTTTTCTGCAGAAAAGTGATTCTTGCGAAATAATGTGAACACTTCTGCTGCCCAGGCACAGAGAAGGTGCTAGCAGGGAATTCTCTGCCTGCCTTTCCCCAGTGCTCTGCAAGCTCTCCAGGACAACATAAAATCTGGGGCTCTGTGCTTTCTTTTGTTCTGAACAAGTGTTAGTGTTTTCTGCAGAAAAGCGGTTCTGCGAAGCAATGTGAACACTTCTGCTTCCCAGGCACAGAGAAGGTGCTAGCAGGGAATTCTCTGCCTGCCTTTCCCCAGTGCTATGCAAGCTCTCCAGAACAACAGCAAATCTGGGGCTCTGTGCTTTCTTTAGTTCTGAACAATTGTTAGTGTTTTCTGCACAAAACCGATTCTGCGAAGCAATGTGAACTCTTCTGCTTCCCAGGCACAGAGAAGGTGCTAGCAGGGAATTCTCTGCCTGCCTTTCCCCAGTGCTCTGCAAGCTCTCCAGGACAACATAAAATCTGGGGCTCTGTCCTTTCTTTAGTTCTGAACAAGTGTTAGTTTTTCCTGCACAAAAGCGAATCTGCGAAGCAATGTGAACATTTCTGCTTCCCAGGCACAGAGAAGGTGCTAGCAGGGAATTCTCTGCCTGCCTTTCCCCAGTGCTCTGCAAGCTCTCCAGGACAACATAAAATCTGGGGCTCTGTGCTTTCTTTTGTTCTGAACAAGTGTTAGTGTTTTCTGCAGAAAAGCGATTCTGCGAAGCAATGTGAACACTTCTGCTTCCCAGGCACAGAGAAGGTGCTAGCAGGGAATTCTCTGCCTGCCTTTCCCCAGTGCTCTGCAAGCTCTCCAGAACAACAGCAAATCTGGGGCTCTGTGCTTTCTTTCGTTCTGAACAAGTGTTAGTGTTTTCTGCACAAAAGCGATTCTGCGAAGCAATGTGAACACTTCTGCTTCCCAGGCACAGAGAAGGTGCTAGCAGGGAATTCTCTGCCTGCCTTTCCCCAGTGCTCTGCAAGCTCTCCAGGACAACATAAAATCTGGGGCTCTGTGCTTTCTTTCGTTCTGAACAAGTGTTAGTGTTTTCTGCAGAAAAGCGATTCTTGCGAAGCAATGTGAACACTTCTGCTTCCCAGACACAGAGAAGGTGCTAGCAGGGAATTCTCTGCCTGCCTTTCCCCAGTGCTCTGCAAGCTCTCCAGAACAACAGCAAATCTGGGGCTCTGTACTTTCTTTTGTTCTGAACAAGTGTTAGTGTTTTCTGCACAAAAGCGATTCTGCGAAGCAATGTAAACACTTCTGCTTCCCAGACACAGAGAAGGTGCTAGCAGGGAATTCCCTGCCTGCCTTTCCCCAGTGCTCTGCAAGCTCTCCAGGACAACATAAAATCTGGGGCTCTGTGCTTTCTTTTGTTCTGAACAAGTGTTAGTGTTTTCTGCAGAAAAGCGATTCTGCGAAGCAATGTGAACACTTCTGCTTCCCAGACACAGAGAAGGTGCTAGCAGGGAATTCTCTGCCTGCCTTTCCCCAGTGCTATGCAAGCTCTCCAGAACAACAGCAAATCTGGGGCTCTGTGCTTTCTTTAGTTCTGAACAATTGTTAGTGTTTTCTGCACAAAACCGATTCTGCGAAGCAATGTGAACTCTTCTGCTTCCCAGACACAGAGAAGGTGCTAGCAGGGAATTCTCTGCCTGCCTTTCCCCAGTGCTCTGCAAGCTCTCCAGGACAACATAAAATCTGGGGCTCTGTGCTTTCTTTCGTTCTGAACAAGTGTTAGTGTTTTCTGCAGAAAAGCGATTCTTCCGAAGCAATGTGAACACTTCTGCTTCCCAGGCACAGAGAAGGTGCTAGCAGGGAATTCTCTGCCTGCCTTTCCCCAGTGCTCTGCAAGCTCTCCAGGACAACATAAAATCTGGGGCTCTGTGCTTTCTTTTGTTCTGAACAAGTGTTAGTGTTTTCTGCACAAAAGCGATTCTGCGAAGCAATGTGAACACTTCTGCTTCCCAGGCACAGAGAAGGTGCTAGCAGGGAATTCTCTGCCTGCCTTTCCCCAGTGCTATGCAAGCTCTCCAGAACAACAGCAAATCTGGGGCTCTGTGCTTTCTTTAGTTGTGAACAATTGTTAGTGTTTTCTGCACAAAAGCGATTCTGCGAAGCAATGTGAACACTTCTGCTTCCCAGACACAGAGAAGGTGCTAGCAGGGAATTCTCTGCCTGCCTTTCCCCAGTGCTCTGCAAGCTCTCCAGAACAACAGCAAATCTGGTGCTCTGTGCTTTCTTTTGTTCTGAACAAGTGTTAGTGTTTTCTGCACAAAAGCGATTCTGCGAAGCAATGTAAACACTTCTGCTTCCCAGGCACAGAGAAGGTGCTAGCAGGGAATTCTCTGCCTGCCTTTCCCCAGTGCTCTGCAAGCTCTCCAGAACAACAGCAAATCTGGGGCTCTGTGCTTTCTTTTGTTCTGAACAAGTGTTAGTGTTTTCTGCACAAAGGCGATTCTGCGAAGCAATGTGAACACTTCTGCTTCCCAGGCACAGAGAAGGTGCTAGCAGGGAATTCCCTGCCTGCCTTTCCCCAGTGCTCTGCAAGCTCTCCAGAACAACAGCAAATCTGGGGCTCTGTGCTTTCTTTTGTTCTGAACAAGTGTGTTTTCTGCACAAAACCGATTCTGCGAAGCAATGTGAACTCTTCTGCTTCCCAGGCACAGAGAAGGTGCTAGCAGGGAATTCTCTGCCTGCCTTTCCCCAGTGCTCTGCAAGCTCTCCAGGACAAAATAAAATCTGGGGCTCTGTGCTTTCTTTAGTTCTGAACAAGTGTTAGTTTTTTTTGCACAAAAGCGAATCTGCGAAGCAATGTGAACACTTCTGCTTCCCAGGCACAGAGAAGGTGCTAGCAGGGAATTCTCTGCCTGCCTTTCCCCAGTGCTCTGCAAGCTCTCCAGGACAACATAAAATCTGGGGCTCTGTGCTTTCTTTTGTTCTGAACAAGTGTTAGTGTTTTCTGCAGAAAAGCGGTTCTGCGAAGCAATGTAAACACTTCTGCTTCCCAGGCACAGAGAAGGTGCTAGCAGGGAATTCCCTGCCTGCCTTTCCCCAGTGCTCTGCAAGCTCTCCAGAACAACAGCAAATCTGGGGCTCTGTGCTTTCTTTTGTTCTGAACAAGTGTTAGTGTTTTCTGCAGAAAAGTGATTCTTGCGAAATAATGTGAACACTTCTGCTGCCCAGGCACAGAGAAGGTGCTAGCAGGGAATTCTCTGCCTGCCTTTCCCCAGTGCTCTGCAAGCTCTCCAGGACAACAGCAAATCTGGGGCTCTGTGCTTTCTTTTGTTCTGAACAAGTGTTAGTGTTTTCTGCAGAAAAGCGGTTCTGCGAAGCAATGTGAACACTTCTGCTTCCCAGGCACAGAGAAGGTGCTAGCAGGGAATTCTCTGCCTGCCTTTCCCCAGTGCTCTGCAAGCTCTCCAGAACAACAGCAAATCTGGGGCTCTGTGCTTTCTTTAGTTCTGAACAATTGTTAGTGTTTTCTGCACAAAACCGATTCTGCGAAGCAATGTGAACTCTTCTGCTTCCCAGGCACAGAGAAGGTGCTAGCAGGGAATTCTCTGCCCGCCTTTCCCCAGTGCTCTGCAAGCTCTCCAGGACAACATAAAATCTGGGGCTCTGTGCTTTCTTTTGTTCTGAACAAGTGTTAGTGTTTTCTGCAGAAAAGCGATTCTGCGAAGCAATGTGAACACTTCTGCTTCCCAGGCACAGAGAAGGTGCTAGCAGGGAATTCTCTGCCTGCCTTTCCCCAGTGCTCTGCAAGCTGTCCAGAACAACAGCAAATCTGGGGCTCTGTGCTTTCTTTTGTTCTGAACAAGTGTTAGTGTTTTCTGCACAAAAGCGATTCTGCGAAGCAATGTGAACACTTCTGCTTCCCAGGCACAGAGAAGGTGCTAGCAGGGAATTCTCTGCCTGCCTTTCCCCAGTGCTCTGCAAGCTCTCCAGGACAACATAAAATCTGGGGCTCTGTGCTTTCTTTCGTTCTGAACAAGTGTTAGTGTTTTCTGCAGAAAAGCGATTCTTGCGAAGCAATGTGAACACTTCTGCTTCCCAGACACAGAGAAGGTGCTAGCAGGGAATTCTCTGCCTGCCTTTCCCCAGTGCTCTGCAAGCTCTCCAGAACAACAGCAAATCTGGGGCTCTGTACTTTCTTTTGTTCTGAACAAGTGTTAGTGTTTTCTGCACAAAAGCGATTCTGCGAAGCAATGTAAACACTTCTGCTTCCCAGACACAGAGAAGGTGCTAGCAGGGAATTCCCTGCCTGCCTTTCCCCAGTGCTCTGCAAGCTCTCCAGGACAACATAAAATCTGGGGCTCTGTGCTTTCTTTTGTTCTGAACAAGTGTTAGTGTTTTCTGCAGAAAAGCGATTCTGCGAAGCAATGTGAACACTTCTGCTTCCCAGGCACAGAGAAGGTGCTAGCAGGGAATTCTCTGCCTGCCTTTCCCCAGTGCTATGCAAGCTCTCCAGAACAACAGCAAATCTGGGGCTCTGTGCTTTCTTTAGTTCTGAACAATTGTTAGTGTTTTCTGCACAAAACCGATTCTGCGAAGCAATGTGAACTCTTCTGCTTCCCAGACACAGAGAAGGTGCTAGCAGGGAATTCTCTGCCTGCCTTTCCCCAGTGCTCTGCAAGCTCTCCAGGACAACATAAAATCTGGGGCTCTGTGCTTTCTTTCGTTCTGAACAAGTGTTAGTGTTTTCTGCAGAAAAGCGATTCTTCCGAAGCAATGTGAACACTTCTGCTTCCCAGGCACAGAGAAGGTGCTAGCAGGGAATTCTCTGCCTGCCTTTCCCCAGTGCTCTGCAAGCTCTCCAGGACAACATAAAATCTGGGGCTCTGTGCTTTCTTTTGTTCTGAACAAGTGTTAGTGTTTTCTGCAGAAAAGCGGTTCTGCGAAGCAATGTGAACACTTCTGCTTCCCAGGCACAGAGAAGGTGCTAGCAGGGAATTCTCTGCCTGCCTTTCCCCAGTGCTCTGCAAGCTCTCCAGAACAACAGCAAATCTGGGGCTCTGTGCTTTCTTTTGTTCTGAACAAGTGTTAGTGTTTTCTGCACAAAAGCGATTCTGCGAAGCAATGTAAACACTTCTGCTTCCCAGGCACAGAGAAGGTGCTAGCAGGGAATTCTCTGCCTGCCTTTCCCCAGTGCTCTGCAAGCTCTCCAGGACAACATAAAATCTGGGGCTCTGTGCTTTCTTTTGTTCTGAACAAGTGTTAGTGTTTTCTGCACAAAGGCGATTCTGCGAAGCAATGTGAACACTTCTGCTTCCCAGGCACAGAGAAGGTGCTAGCAGGGAATTCCCTGCCTGCCTTTCCCCAGTGCTCTGCAAGCTCTCCAGAACAACAGCAAATCTGGGGCTCTGTGCTTTCTTTAGTTCTGAACAATTGTTAGTGTTTTCTGCACAAAACCGATTCTGCGAAGCAATGTGAACTCTTCTGCTTCCCAGGCACAGAGAAGGTGCTAGCAGGGAATTCCCTGCCTGCCTTTCCCCAGTGCTCTGCAAGCTCTCCAGGACAAAATAAAATCTGGGGCTCTGTGCTTTCTTTAGTTCTGAACAAGTGTTAGTTTTTTCTGCACAAAAGCGAATCTGCGAAGCAATGTGAACACTTCTGCTTCCCAGGCACAGAGAAGGTGCTAGCAGGGAATTCTCTGCCTGCCTTTCCCCAGTGCTCTGCAAGCTCTCCAGGACAACATAAAATCTGGGGCTCTGTGCTTTCTTTTGTTCTGAACAAGTGTTAGTGTTTTCTGCAGAAAAGCGATTCTGCGAAGCAATGTGAACACTTCTGCTTCCCAGGCACAGAGAAGGTGCTAGCAGGGAATTCTCTGCCTGCCTTTCCCCAGTGCTCTGCAAGCTCTCCAGAACAACAGCAAATCTGGGGCTCTGTACTTTCTTTTGTTCTGAACAAGTGTTAGTGTTTTCTGCACAAAAGCGATTCTGCGAAGCAATGTAAACACTTCTGCTTCCCAGACACAGAGAAGGTGCTAGCAGGGAATTCCCTGCCTGCCTTTCCCCAGTGCTCTGCAAGCTCTCCAGGACAACATAAAATCTGGGGCTCTGTGCTTTCTTTTGTTCTGAACAAGTGTTAGTGTTTTCTGCAGAAAAGCGATTCTGCGAAGCAATGTGAACACTTCTGCTTCCCAGACACAGAGAAGGTGCTAGCAGGGAATTCTCTGCCTGCCTTTCCCCAGTGCTATGCAAGCTCTCCAGAACAACAGCAAATCTGGGGCTCTGTGCTTTCTTTAGTTCTGAACAATTGTTAGTGTTTTCTGCACAAAACCGATTCTGCGAAGCAATGTGAACTCTTCTGCTTCCCAGACACAGAGAAGGTGCTAGCAGGGAATTCTCTGCCTGCCTTTCCCCAGTGCTCTGCAAGCTCTCCAGGACAACATAAAATCTGGGGCTCTGTGCTTTCTTTTGTTCTGAACAAGTGTTAGTGTTTTCTGCACAAAGGCGATTCTGCGAAGCAATGTGAACACTTCTGCTTCCCAGGCACAGAGAAGGTGCTAGCAGGGAATTCCCTGCCTGCCTTTCCCCAGTGCTCTGCAAGCTCTCCAGGACAACATAAAATCTGGGGCTCTGTGCTTTCTTTTGTTCTGAACAAGTGTTAGTGTTTTCTGCAGAAAAGCGATTCTGCGAAGCAA
Source organism: Strix aluco (assembly GCF_031877795.1). Classification (NCBI taxonomy): domain Eukaryota; kingdom Metazoa; phylum Chordata; class Aves; order Strigiformes; family Strigidae; genus Strix; species Strix aluco. Next base: position 1,498,549 of record NW_027436647.1, read on the forward strand.
TGTGAACACTTCTGCTTCCCAGGCACAGAGAAGGTGCTAGCAGGGAATTCCCTGCCTGCCTTTCCCCAGTGCTCTGCAAGCTCTCCAGAACAACAGCAAATCTGGGGCTCTGTGCTTTCTTTAGTTCTGAACAATTGTTAGTGTTTTCTGCACAAAACCGATTCTGCGAAGCAATGTGAACTCTTCTGCTTCCCAGGCACAGAGAAGGTGCTAGCAGGGAATTCTCTGCCTGCCTTTCCCCAATGCTCTGCAAGCTCTCCAGGACAAAATAAAATCTGGGGCTCTGTGCTTTCTTTAGTTCTGAACAAGTGTTAGTTTTTTCTGCACTAAAGCGAATCTGCGAAGCAATGTGAACACTTCTGCTTCCCAGGCACAGAGAAGGTGCTAGCAGGGAATTCTCTGCCTGCCTTTCCCCAGTGCTCTGCAAGCTCTCCAGGACAACGTAAAATCTGGGGCTCTGTGCTTTCTTTTGTTCTGAACAAGTGTTAGTGTTTTCTGCACAAAAGCGATTCTGCGAAGCAATGTGAACACTTCTGCTTCCCAGACACAGAGAAGGTGCTAGCAGGGAATTCTCTGCCTGCCTTTCCCCAGTGGTCTGCAAGCTCTCCAGGACAACATAGAATCTGGGGCTCTGTGCTTTCTTTTGTTCTGAACAAGTGTTACTGTTTTCTGCAGAAAAGCGGTTCTGCGAAGCAATGTGAACACTTCTGCTTCCCAGGCACAGAGAAGGTGCTAGCAGGGAATTCTCTGCCTGCCTTTCCCCAGTGCTCTGCAAGCTCTCCAGAACAACAGCAAATCTGGGGCTCTGTGCTTTCTTTTGTTCTGAACAAGTGTTAGTGTTTTCTGCACAAAAGCGATTCTGCGAAGCAATGTAAACACTTCTGCTTCCCAGGCACAGAGAAGGTGCTAGCAGGGAATTCCCTGCCTGCCTTTCCCCAGTGCTCTGCAAGCTCTCCAGGACAACATAAAATCTGGGGCTCTGTGCTTTCTTTTGTTCTGAACAAGTGTTAGTGTTTTCTGCAGAAAAGTGATTCTTGCGAAATAATGTGAACACTTCTGCTGCCCAGGCACAGAGAAGGTGCTAGCAGGGAATTCTCTGCCTGCCTTTCCCCAGTGCTCTGCAAGCTCTCCAGGACAACATAAAATCTGGGGCTCTGTGCTTTCTTTTGTTCTGAACAAGTGTTAGTGTTTTCTGCAGAAAAGCGGTTCTGCGAAGCAATGTGAACACTTCTGCTTCCCAGGCACAGAGAAGGTGCTAGCAGGGAATTCTCTGCCTGCCTTTCCCCAGTGCTATGCAAGCTCTCCAGAACAACAGCAAATCTGGGGCTCTGTGCTTTCTTTAGTTCTGAACAATTGTTAGTGTTTTCTGCACAAAACCGATTCTGCGAAGCAATGTGAACTCTTCTGCTTCCCAGGCACAGAGAAGGTGCTAGCAGGGAATTCTCTGCCTGCCTTTCCCCAGTGCTCTGCAAGCTCTCCAGGACAACATAAAATCTGGGGCTCTGTGCTTTCTTTAGTTCTGAACAAGTGTTAGTTTTTCCTGCACAAAAGCGAATCTGCGAAGCAATGTGAACATTTCTGCTTCCCAGGCACAGAGAAGGTGCTAGCAGGGAATTCTCTGCCTGCCTTTCCCCAGTGCTCTGCAAGCTCTCCAGGACAACATAAAATCTGGGGCTCTGTGCTTTCTTTTGTTCTGAACAAGTGTTAGTGTTTTCTGCAGAAAAGCGATTCTGCGAAGCAATGTGAACACTTCTGCTTCCCAGGCACAGAGAAGGTGCTAGCAGGGAATTCTCTGCCTGCCTTTCCCCAGTGCTCTGCAAGCTCTCCAGAACAACAGCAAATCTGGGGCTCTGTGCTTTCTTTCGTTCTGAACAAGTGTTAGTGTTTTCTGCACAAAAGCGATTCTGCGAAGCAATGTGAACACTTCTGCTTCCCAGGCACAGAGAAGGTGCTAGCAGGGAATTCTCTGCCTGCCTTTCCCCAGTGCTCTGCAAGCTCTCCAGGACAACATAAAATCTGGGGCTCTGTGCTTTCTTTCGTTCTGAACAAGTGTTAGTGTTTTCTGCAGAAAAGCGATTCTTGCGAAGCAATGTGAACACTTCTGCTTCCCAGACACAGAGAAGGTGCTAGCAGGGAATTCTCTGCCTGCCTTTCCCCAGTGCTCTGCAAGCTCTCCATGACAAAATAAAATCTGGGGCTCTGTGCTTTCTTTAGTTCTGAACAAGTGTTAGTTTTTTCTGCACAAAAGCGAATCTGCGAAGCAATGTGAACACTTCTGCTTCCCAGGCACAGAGAAGGTGCTAGCAGGGAATTCTCTGCCTGCCTTTCCCCAGTGCTCTGCAAGCTCTCCAGGACAACATAAAATCTGGGGCTCTGTGCTTTCTTTTGTTCTGAACAAGTGTTAGTGTTTTCTGCAGAAAAGCGATTCTGCGAAGCAATGTGAACACTTCTGCTTCCCAGGCACAGAGAAGGTGCTAGCAGGGAATTCTCTGCCTGCCTTTCCCCAGTGCTCTGCAAGCTCTCCAGAACAACAGCAAATCTGGGGCTCTGTACTTTCTTTTGTTCTGAACAAGTGTTAGTGTTTTCTGCACAAAAGCGATTCTGCGAAGCAATGTAAACACTTCTGCTTCCCAGACACAGAGAAGGTGCTAGCAGGGAATTCCCTGCCTGCCTTTCCCCAGTGCTCTGCAAGCTCTCCAGGACAACATAAAATCTGGGGCTCTGTGCTTTCTTTTGTTCTGAACAAGTGTTAGTGTTTTCTGCAGAAAAGCGATTCTGCGAAGCAATGTGAACACTTCTGCTTCCCAGACACAGAGAAGGTGCTAGCAGGGAATTCTCTGCCTGCCTTTCCCCAGTGCTATGCAAGCTCTCCAGAACAACAGCAAATCTGGGGCTCTGTGCTTTCTTTAGTTCTGAACAATTGTTAGTGTTTTCTGCACAAAACCGATTCTGCGAAGCAATGTGAACTCTTCTGCTTCCCAGACACAGAGAAGGTGCTAGCAGGGAATTCTCTGCCTGCCTTTCCCCAGTGCTCTGCAAGCTCTCCAGGACAACATAAAATCTGGGGCTCTGTGCTTTCTTTTGTTCTGAACAAGTGTTAGTGTTTTCTGCACAAAGGCGATTCTGCGAAGCAATGTGAACACTTCTGCTTCCCAGGCACAGAGAAGGTGCTAGCAGGGAATTCCCTGCCTGCCTTTCCCCAGTGCTCTGCAAGCTCTCCAGGACAACATAAAATCTGGGGCTCTGTGCTTTCTTTTGTTCTGAACAAGTGTTAGTGTTTTCTGCAGAAAAGCGATTCTGCGAAGCAATGTGAACACTTCTGCTTCCCAGGCACAGAGAAGGTGCTAGCAGGGAATTCCCTGCCTGCCTTTCCCCAGTGCTCTGCAAGCTCTCCAGAACAACAGCAAATCTGGGGCTCTGTGCTTTCTTTAGTTCTGAACAATTGTTAGTGTTTTCTGCACAAAACCGATTCTGCGAAGCAATGTGAACTCTTCTGCTTCCCAGGCACAGAGAAGGTGCTAGCAGGGAATTCTCTGCCTGCCTTTCCCCAATGCTCTGCAAGCTCTCCAGGACAAAATAAAATCTGGGGCTCTGTGCTTTCTTTAGTTCTGAACAAGTGTTAGTTTTTTCTGCACAAAAGCGAATCTGCGAAGCAATGTGAACACTTCTGCTTCCCAGGCACAGAGAAGGTGCTAGCAGGGAATTCTCTGCCTGCCTTTCCCCAGTGCTCTGCAAGCTCTCCAGGACAACATAAAATCTGGGGCTCTGTGCTTTCTTTTGTTCTGAACAAGTGTTAGTGTTTTCTGCACAAAAGCGATTCTGCGAAGCAATGTGAACACTTCTGCTTCCCAGACACAGAGAAGGTGCTAGCAGGGAATTCTCTGCCTGCCTTTCCCCAGTGGTCTGCAAGCTCTCCAGGACAACATAGAATCTGGGGCTCTGTGCTTTCTTTTGTTCTGAACAAGTGTTACTGTTTTCTGCAGAAAAGCGGTTCTGCGAAGCAATGTGAACACTTCTGCTTCCCAGGCACAGAGAAGGTGCTAGCAGGGAATTCTCTGCCTGCCTTTCCCCAGTGCTCTGCAAGCTCTCCAGAACAACATAAAATCTGGGGCTCTGTGCTTTCTTTTGTTCTGAACAAGTGTTAGTGTTTTCTGCACAAAAGCGATTCTGCGAAGCAATGTAAACACTTCTGCTTCCCAGGCACAGAGAAGGTGCTAGCAGGGAATTCCCTGCCTGCCTTTCCCCAGTGCTCTGCAAGCTCTCCAGGACAACATAAAATCTGGGGCTCTGTGCTTTCTTTTGTTCTGAACAAGTGTTAGTGTTTTCTGCAGAAAAGTGATTCTTGCGAAATAATGTGAACACTTCTGCTGCCCAGGCACAGAGAAGGTGCTAGCAGGGAATTCTCTGCCTGCCTTTCCCCAGTGCTCTGCAAGCTCTCCAGGACAACATAAAATCTGGGGCTCTGTGCTTTCTTTTGTTCTGAACAAGTGTTAGTGTTTTCTGCAGAAAAGCGGTTCTGCGAAGCAATGTGAACACTTCTGCTTCCCAGGCACAGAGAAGGTGCTAGCAGGGAATTCTCTGCCTGCCTTTCCCCAGTGCTATGCAAGCTCTCCAGAACAACAGCAAATCTGGGGCTCTGTGCTTTCTTTAGTTCTGAACAATTGTTAGTGTTTTCTGCACAAAACCGATTCTGCGAAGCAATGTGAACTCTTCTGCTTCCCAGGCACAGAGAAGGTGCTAGCAGGGAATTCTCTGCCTGCCTTTCCCCAGTGCTCTGCAAGCTCTCCAGGACAACATAAAATCTGGGGCTCTGTGCTTTCTTTAGTTCTGAACAAGTGTTAGTTTTTCCTGCACAAAAGCGAATCTGCGAAGCAATGTGAACATTTCTGCTTCCCAGGCACAGAGAAGGTGCTAGCAGGGAATTCTCTGCCTGCCTTTCCCCAGTGCTCTGCAAGCTCTCCAGGACAACATAAAATCTGGGGCTCTGTGCTTTCTTTTGTTCTGAACAAGTGTTAGTGTTTTCTGCAGAAAAGCGATTCTGCGAAGCAATGTGAACACTTCTGCTTCCCAGGCACAGAGAAGGTGCTAGCAGGGAATTCTCTGCCTGCCTTTCCCCAGTGCTCTGCAAGCTCTCCAGAACAACAGCAAATCTGGGGCTCTGTGCTTTCTTTCGTTCTGAACAAGTGTTAGTGTTTTCTGCACAAAAGCGATTCTGCGAAGCAATGTGAACACTTCTGCTTCCCAGGCACAGAGAAGGTGCTAGCAGGGAATTCTCTGCCTGCCTTTCCCCAGTGCTCTGCAAGCTCTCCAGGACAACATAAAATCTGGGGCTCTGTGCTTTCTTTCGTTCTGAACAAGTGTTAGTGTTTTCTGCAGAAAAGCGATTCTTGCGAAGCAATGTAAACACTTCTGCTTCCCAGACACAGAGAAGGTGCTAGCAGGGAATTCCCTGCCTGCCTTTCCCCAGTGCTCTGCAAGCTCTCCAGGACAACATAAAATCTGGGGCTCTGTGCTTTCTTTTGTTCTGAACAAGTGTTAGTGTTTTCTGCAGAAAAGCGATTCTGCGAAGCAATGTGAACACTTCTGCTTCCCAGACACAGAGAAGGTGCTAGCAGGGAATTCTCTGCCTGCCTTTCCCCAGTGCTATGCAAGCTCTCCAGAACAACAGCAAATCTGGGGCTCTGTGCTTTCTTTAGTTCTGAACAATTGTTAGTGTTTTCTGCACAAAACCGATTCTGCGAAGCAATGTGAACTCTTCTGCTTCCCAGACACAGAGAAGGTGCTAGCAGGGAATTCTCTGCCTGCCTTTCCCCAGTGCTCTGCAAGCTCTCCAGGACAACATAAAATCTGGGGCTCTGTGCTTTCTTTCGTTCTGAACAAGTGTTAGTGTTTTCTGCAGAAAAGCGATTCTTCCGAAGCAATGTGAACACTTCTGCTTCCCAGGCACAGAGAAGGTGCTAGCAGGGAATTCTCTGCCTGCCTTTCCCCAGTGCTCTGCAAGCTCTCCAGGACAACATAAAATCTGGGGCTCTGTGCTTTCTTTTGTTCTGAACAAGTGTTAGTGTTTTCTGCACAAAAGCGATTCTGCGAAGCAATGTGAACACTTCTGCTTCCCAGGCACAGAGAAGGTGCTAGCAGGGAATTCTCTGCCTGCCTTTCCCCAGTGCTATGCAAGCTCTCCAGAACAACAGCAAATCTGGGGCTCTGTGCTTTCTTTAGTTGTGAACAATTGTTAGTGTTTTCTGCACAAAAGCGATTCTGCGAAGCAATGTGAACACTTCTGCTTCCCAGACACAGAGAAGGTGCTAGCAGGGAATTCTCTGCCTGCCTTTCCCCAGTGCTCTGCAAGCTCTCCAGAACAACAGCAAATCTGGGGCTCTGTGCTTTCTTTTGTTCTGAACAAGTGTTAGTGTTTTCTGCACAAAAGCGATTCTGCGAAGCAATGTAAACACTTCTGCTTCCCAGGCACAGAGAAGGTGCTAGCAGGGAATTCTCTGCCTGCCTTTCCCCAGTGCTCTGCAAGCTCTCCAGAACAACAGCAAATCTGGGGCTCTGTGCTTTCTTTTGTTCTGAACAAGTGTTAGTGTTTTCTGCACAAAGGCGATTCTGCGAAGCAATGTGAACACTTCTGCTTCCCAGGCACAGAGAAGGTGCTAGCAGGGAATTCCCTGCCTGCCTTTCCCCAGTGCTCTGCAAGCTCTCCAGAACAACAGCAAATCTGGGGCTCTGTGCTTTCTTTTGTTCTGAACAAGTGTTAGTGTTTTCTGCACAAAACCGATTCTGCGAAGCAATGTGAACTCTTCTGCTTCCCAGGCACAGAGAAGGTGCTAGCAGGGAATTCTCTGCCTGCCTTTCCCCAGTGCTCTGCAAGCTCTCCAGGACAAAATAAAATCTGGGGCTCTGTGCTTTCTTTAGTTCTGAACAAGTGTTAGTTTTTTTTGCACAAAAGCGATTCTGCGAAGCAATGTGAACACTTCTGCTTCCCAGGCACAGAGAAGGTGCTAGCAGGGAATTCTCTGCCTGCCTTTCCCCAGTGCTCTGCAAGCTCTCCAGGACAACATAAAATCTGGGGCTCTGTGCTTTCTTTTGTTCTGAACAAGTGTTAGTGTTTTCTGCAGAAAAGCGGTTCTGCGAAGCAATGTAAACACTTCTGCTTCCCAGGCACAGAGAAGGTGCTAGCAGGGAATTCCCTGCCTGCCTTTCCCCAGTGCTCTGCAAGCTCTCCAGAACAACAGCAAATCTGGGGCTCTGTGCTTTCTTTTGTTCTGAACAAGTGTTAGTGTTTTCTGCAGAAAAGTGATTCTTGCGAAATAATGTGAACACTTCTGCTGCCCAGGCACAGAGAAGGTGCTAGCAGGGAATTCTCTGCCTGCCTTTCCCCAGTGCTCTGCAAGCTCTCCAGGACAACAGCAAATCTGGGGCTCTGTGCTTTCTTTTGTTCTGAACAAGTGTTAGTGTTTTCTGCAGAAAAGCGGTTCTGCGAAGCAATGTGAACACTTCTGCTTCCCAGGCACAGAGAAGGTGCTAGCAGGGAATTCTCTGCCTGCCTTTCCCCAGTGCTCTGCAAGCTCTCCAGAACAACAGCAAATCTGGGGCTCTGTGCTTTCTTTAGTTCTGAACAATTGTTAGTGTTTTCTGCACAAAACCGATTCTGCGAAGCAATGTGAACTCTTCTGCTTCCCAGGCACAGAGAAGGTGCTAGCAGGGAATTCTCTGCCCGCCTTTCCCCAGTGCTCTGCAAGCTCTCCAGGACAACATAAAATCTGGGGCTCTGTGCTTTCTTTTGTTCTGAACAAGTGTTAGTGTTTTCTGCAGAAAAGCGATTCTGCGAAGCAATGTGAACACTTCTGCTTCCCAGGCACAGAGAAGGTGCTAGCAGGGAATTCTCTGCCTGCCTTTCCCCAGTGCTCTGCAAGCTGTCCAGAACAACAGCAAATCTGGGGCTCTGTGCTTTCTTTTGTTCTGAACAAGTGTTAGTGTTTTCTGCACAAAAGCGATTCTGCGAAGCAATGTGAACACTTCTGCTTCCCAGGCACAGAGAAGGTGCTAGCAGGGAATTCTCTGCCTGCCTTTCCCCAGTGCTCTGCAAGCTCTCCAGGACAACATAAAATCTGGGGCTCTGTGCTTTCTTTCGTTCTGAACAAGTGTTAGTGTTTTCTGCAGAAAAGCGATTCTTGCGAAGCAATGTGAACACTTCTGCTTCCCAGACACAGAGAAGGTGCTAGCAGGGAATTCTCTGCCTGCCTTTCCCCAGTGCTCTGCAAGCTCTCCAGAACAACAGCAAATCTGGGGCTCTGTACTTTCTTTTGTTCTGAACAAGTGTTAGTGTTTTCTGCACAAAAGCGATTCTGCGAAGCAATGTAAACACTTCTGCTTCCCAGACACAGAGAAGGTGCTAGCAGGGAATTCCCTGCCTGCCTTTCCCCAGTGCTCTGCAAGCTCTCCAGGACAACATAAAATCTGGGGCTCTGTGCTTTCTTTTGTTCTGAACAAGTGTTAGTGTTTTCTGCAGAAAAGCGATTCTGCGAAGCAATGTGAACACTTCTGCTTCCCAGGCACAGAGAAGGTGCTAGCAGGGAATTCTCTGCCTGCCTTTCCCCAGTGCTATGCAAGCTCTCCAGAACAACAGCAAATCTGGGGCTCTGTGCTTTCTTTAGTTCTGAACAATTGTTAGTGTTTTCTGCACAAAACCGATTCTGCGAAGCAATGTGAACTCTTCTGCTTCCCAGACACAGAGAAGGTGCTAGCAGGGAATTCTCTGCCTGCCTTTCCCCAGTGCTCTGCAAGCTCTCCAGGACAACATAAAATCTGGGGCTCTGTGCTTTCTTTCGTTCTGAACAAGTGTTAGTGTTTTCTGCAGAAAAGCGATTCTTCCGAAGCAATGTGAACACTTCTGCTTCCCAGGCACAGAGAAGGTGCTAGCAGGGAATTCTCTGCCTGCCTTTCCCCAGTGCTCTGCAAGCTCTCCAGGACAACATAAAATCTGGGGCTCTGTGCTTTCTTTTGTTCTGAACAAGTGTTAGTGTTTTCTGCAGAAAAGCGGTTCTGCGAAGCAATGTGAACACTTCTGCTTCCCAGGCACAGAGAAGGTGCTAGCAGGGAATTCTCTGCCTGCCTTTCCCCAGTGCTCTGCAAGCTCTCCAGAACAACAGCAAATCTGGGGCTCTGTGCTTTCTTTAGTTCTGAACAATTGTTAGTGTTTTCTGCACAAAACCGATTCTGCGAAGCAATGTGAACTCTTCTGCTTCCCAGGCACAGAGAAGGTGCTAGCAGGGAATTCTCTGCCCGCCTTTCCCCAGTGCTCTGCAAGCTCTCCAGGACAACATAAAATCTGGGGCTCTGTGCTTTCTTTTGTTCTGAACAAGTGTTAGTGTTTTCTGCAGAAAAGCGATTCTGCGAAGCAATGTGAACACTTCTGCTTCCCAGGCACAGAGAAGGTGCTAGCAGGGAATTCTCTGCCTGCCTTTCCCCAGTGCTCTGCAAGCTGTCCAGAACAACAGCAAATCTGGGGCTCTGTGCTTTCTTTTGTTCTGAACAAGTGTTAGTGTTTTCTGCACAAAAGCGATTCTGCGAAGCAATGTGAACACTTCTGCTTCCCAGGCACAGAGAAGGTGCTAGCAGGGAATTCTCTGCCTGCCTTTCCCCAGTGCTCTGCAAGCTCTCCAGGACAACATAAAATCTGGGGCTCTGTGCTTTCTTTCGTTCTGAACAAGTGTTAGTGTTTTCTGCAGAAAAGCGATTCTTGCGAAGCAATGTGAACACTTCTGCTTCCCAGACACAGAGAAGGTGCTAGCAGGGAATTCTCTGCCTGCCTTTCCCCAGTGCTCTGCAAGCTCTCCAGAACAACAGCAAATCTGGGGCTCTGTACTTTCTTTTGTTCTGAACAAGTGTTAGTGTTTTCTGCACAAAAGCGATTCTGCGAAGCAATGTAAACACTTCTGCTTCCCAGACACAGAGAAGGTGCTAGCAGGGAATTCCCTGCCTGCCTTTCCCCAGTGCTCTGCAAGCTCTCCAGGACAACATAAAATCTGGGGCTCTGTGCTTTCTTTTGTTCTGAACAAGTGTTAGTGTTTTCTGCAGAAAAGCGATTCTGCGAAGCAATGTGAACACTTCTGCTTCCCAGGCACAGAGAAGGTGCTAGCAGGGAATTCTCTGCCTGCCTTTCCCCAGTGCTATGCAAGCTCTCCAGAACAACAGCAAATCTGGGGCTCTGTGCTTTCTTTAGTTCTGAACAATTGTTAGTGTTTTCTGCACAAAACCGATTCTGCGAAGCAATGTGAACTCTTCTGCTTCCCAGACACAGAGAAGGTGCTAGCAGGGAATTCTCTGCCTGCCTTTCCCCAGTGCTCTGCAAGCTCTCCAGGACAACATAAAATCTGGGGCTCTGTGCTTTCTTTCGTTCTGAACAAGTGTTAGTGTTTTCTGCAGAAAAGCGATTCTTCCGAAGCAATGTGAACACTTCTGCTTCCCAGGCACAGAGAAGGTGCTAGCAGGGAATTCTCTGCCTGCCTTTCCCCAGTGCTCTGCAAGCTCTCCAGGACAACATAAAATCTGGGGCTCTGTGCTTTCTTTTGTTCTGAACAAGTGTTAGTGTTTTCTGCAGAAAAGCGGTTCTGCGAAGCAATGTGAACACTTCTGCTTCCCAGGCACAGAGAAGGTGCTAGCAGGGAATTCTCTGCCTGCCTTTCCCCAGTGCTCTGCAAGCTCTCCAGAACAACAGCAAATCTGGGGCTCTGTGCTTTCTTTTGTTCTGAACAAGTGTTAGTGTTTTCTGCACAAAAGCGATTCTGCGAAGCAATGTAAACACTTCTGCTTCCCAGGCACAGAGAAGGTGCTAGCAGGGAATTCTCTGCCTGCCTTTCCCCAGTGCTCTGCAAGCTCTCCAGGACAACATAAAATCTGGGGCTCTGTGCTTTCTTTTGTTCTGAACAAGTGTTAGTGTTTTCTGCACAAAGGCGATTCTGCGAAGCAATGTGAACACTTCTGCTTCCCAGGCACAGAGAAGGTGCTAGCAGGGAATTCCCTGCCTGCCTTTCCCCAGTGCTCTGCAAGCTCTCCAGAACAACAGCAAATCTGGGGCTCTGTGCTTTCTTTAGTTCTGAACAATTGTTAGTGTTTTCTGCACAAAACCGATTCTGCGAAGCAATGTGAACTCTTCTGCTTCCCAGGCACAGAGAAGGTGCTAGCAGGGAATTCCCTGCCTGCCTTTCCCCAGTGCTCTGCAAGCTCTCCAGGACAAAATAAAATCTGGGGCTCTGTGCTTTCTTTAGTTCTGAACAAGTGTTAGTTTTTTCTGCACAAAAGCGAATCTGCGAAGCAATGTGAACACTTCTGCTTCCCAGGCACAGAGAAGGTGCTAGCAGGGAATTCTCTGCCTGCCTTTCCCCAGTGCTCTGCAAGCTCTCCAGGACAACATAAAATCTGGGGCTCTGTGCTTTCTTTTGTTCTGAACAAGTGTTAGTGTTTTCTGCAGAAAAGCGGTTCTGCGAAGCAATGTGAACACTTCTGCTTCCCAGGCACAGAGAAGGTGCTAGCAGGGAATTCTCTGCCTGCCTTTCCCCAGTGCTCTGCAAGCTCTCCAGAACAACAGCAAATCTGGGGCTCTGTACTTTCTTTTGTTCTGAACAAGTGTTAGTGTTTTCTGCACAAAAGCGATTCTGCGAAGCAATGTAAACACTTCTGCTTCCCAGACACAGAGAAGGTGCTAGCAGGGAATTCCCTGCCTGCCTTTCCCCAGTGCTCTGCAAGCTCTCCAGGACAACATAAAATCTGGGGCTCTGTGCTTTCTTTTGTTCTGAACAAGTGTTAGTGTTTTCTGCAGAAAAGCGATTCTGCGAAGCAATGTGAACACTTCTGCTTCCCAGACACAGAGAAGGTGCTAGCAGGGAATTCTCTGCCTGCCTTTCCCCAGTGCTATGCAAGCTCTCCAGAACAACAGCAAATCTGGGGCTCTGTGCTTTCTTTAGTTCTGAACAATTGTTAGTGTTTTCTGCACAAAACCGATTCTGCGAAGCAATGTGAACTCTTCTGCTTCCCAGACACAGAGAAGGTGCTAGCAGGGAATTCTCTGCCTGCCTTTCCCCAGTGCTCTGCAAGCTCTCCAGGACAACATAAAATCTGGGGCTCTGTGCTTTCTTTTGTTCTGAACAAGTGTTAGTGTTTTCTGCACAAAGGCGATTCTGCGAAGCAATGTGAACACTTCTGCTTCCCAGGCACAGAGAAGGTGCTAGCAGGGAATTCCCTGCCTGCCTTTCCCCAGTGCTCTGCAAGCTCTCCAGGACAACATAAAATCTGGGGCTCTGTGCTTTCTTTTGTTCTGAACAAGTGTTAGTGTTTTCTGCAGAAAAGCGATTCTGCGAAGCAATGTGAACACTTCTGCTTCCCAGGCACAGAGAAGGTGCTAGCAGGGAATTCCCTGCCTGCCTTTCCCCAGTGCTCTGCAAGCTCTCCAGAACAACAGCAAATCTGGGGCTCTGTGCTTTCTTTAGTTCTGAACAATTGTTAGTGTTTTCTGCACAAAACCGATTCTGCGAAGCAATGTGAACTCTTCTGCTTCCCAGGCACAGAGAAGGTGCTAGCAGGGAATTCTCTGCCTGCCTTTCCCCAATGCTCTGCAAGCTCTCCAGGACAAAATAAAATCTGGGGCTCTGTGCTTTCTTTAGTTCTGAACAAGTGTTAGTTTTTTCTGCACAAAAGCGAATCTGCGAAGCAATGTGAACACTTCTGCTTCCCAGGCACAGAGAAGGTGCTAGCAGGGAATTCTCTGCCTGCCTTTCCCCAGTGCTCTGCAAGCTCTCCAGGACAACATAAAATCTGGGGCTCTGTGCTTTCTTTTGTTCTGAACAAGTGTTAGTGTTTTCTGCACAAAAGCGATTCTGCGAAGCAATGTGAACACTTCTGCTTCCCAGACACAGAGAAGGTGCTAGCAGGGAATTCTCTGCCTGCCTTTCCCCAGTGGTCTGCAAGCTCTCCAGGACAACATAGAATCTGGGGCTCTGTGCTTTCTTTTGTTCTGAACAAGTGTTACTGTTTTCTGCAGAAAAGCGGTTCTGCGAAGCAATGTGAACACTTCTGCTTCCCAGGCACAGAGAAGGTGCTAGCAGGGAATTCTCTGCCTGCCTTTCCCCAGTGCTCTGCAAGCTCTCCAGAACAACAGCAAATCTGGGGCTCTGTGCTTTCTTTTGTTCTGAACAAGTGTTAGTGTTTTCTGCACAAAAGCGATTCTGCGAAGCAATGTAAACACTTCTGCTTCCCAGGCACAGAGAAGGTGCTAGCAGGGAATTCCCTGCCTGCCTTTCCCCAGTGCTCTGCAAGCTCTCCAGGACAACATAAAATCTGGGGCTCTGTGCTTTCTTTTGTTCTGAACAAGTGTTAGTGTTTTCTGCAGAAAAGTGATTCTTGCGAAATAATGTGAACACTTCTGCTGCCCAGGCACAGAGAAGGTGCTAGCAGGGAATTCTCTGCCTGCCTTTCCCCAGTGCTCTGCAAGCTCTCCAGGACAACATAAAATCTGGGGCTCTGTGCTTTCTTTTGTTCTGAACAAGTGTTAGTGTTTTCTGCAGAAAAGCGGTTCTGCGAAGCAATGTGAACACTTCTGCTTCCCAGGCACAGAGAAGGTGCTAGCAGGGAATTCTCTGCCTGCCTTTCCCCAGTGCTATGCAAGCTCTCCAGAACAACAGCAAATCTGGGGCTCTGTGCTTTCTTTAGTTCTGAACAATTGTTAGTGTTTTCTGCACAAAACCGATTCTGCGAAGCAATGTGAACTCTTCTGCTTCCCAGGCACAGAGAAGGTGCTAGCAGGGAATTCTCTGCCTGCCTTTCCCCAGTGCTCTGCAAGCTCTCCAGGACAACATAAAATCTGGGGCTCTGTGCTTTCTTTAGTTCTGAACAAGTGTTAGTTTTTCCTGCACAAAAGCGAATCTGCGAAGCAATGTGAACATTTCTGCTTCCCAGGCACAGAGAAGGTGCTAGCAGGGAATTCTCTGCCTGCCTTTCCCCAGTGCTCTGCAAGCTCTCCAGGACAACATAAAATCTGGGGCTCTGTGCTTTCTTTTGTTCTGAACAAGTGTTAGTGTTTTCTGCAGAAAAGCGATTCTGCGAAGCAATGTGAACACTTCTGCTTCCCAGGCACAGAGAAGGTGCTAGCAGGGAATTCTCTGCCTGCCTTTCCCCAGTGCTCTGCAAGCTCTCCAGAACAACAGCAAATCTGGGGCTCTGTGCTTTCTTTCGTTCTGAACAAGTGTTAGTGTTTTCTGCACAAAAGCGATTCTGCGAAGCAATGTGAACACTTCTGCTTCCCAGGCACAGAGAAGGTGCTAGCAGGGAATTCTCTGCCTGCCTTTCCCCAGTGCTCTGCAAGCTCTCCAGAACAACAGCAAATCTGGGGCTCTGTGCTTTCTTTTGTTCTGAACAAGTGTTACTGTTTTCTGCAGAAAAGCGGTTCTGCGAAGCAATGTGAACACTTCTGCTTCCCAGGCACAGAGAAGGTGCTAGCAGGGAATTCTCTGCCTGCCTTTCCCCAGTGCTCTGCAAGCTCTCCAGAACAACAGCAAATCTGGGGCTCTGTGCTTTCTTTTGTTCTGAACAAGTGTTAGTGTTTTCTGCACAAAAGCGATTCTGCGAAGCAATGTAAACACTTCTGCTTCCCAGGCACAGAGAAGGTGCTAGCAGGGAATTCCCTGCCTGCCTTTCCCCAGTGCTCTGCAAGCTCTCCAGGACAACATAAAATCTGGGGCTCTGTGCTTTCTTTTGTTCTGAACAAGTGTTAGTGTTTTCTGCAGAAAAGTGATTCTTGCGAAATAATGTGAACACTTCTGCTGCCCAGGCACAGAGAAGGTGCTAGCAGGGAATTCTCTGCCTGCCTTTCCCCAGTGCTCTGCAAGCTCTCCAGGACAACATAAAATCTGGGGCTCTGTGCTTTCTTTTGTTCTGAACAAGTGTTAGTGTTTTCTGCAGAAAAGCGGTTCTGCGAAGCAATGTGAACACTTCTGCTTCCCAGGCACAGAGAAGGTGCTAGCAGGGAATTCTCTGCCTGCCTTTCCCCAGTGCTATGCAAGCTCTCCAGAACAACAGCAAATCTGGGGCTCTGTGCTTTCTTTAGTTCTGAACAATTGTTAGTGTTTTCTGCACAAAACCGATTCTGCGAAGCAATGTGAACTCTTCTGCTTCCCAGGCACAGAGAAGGTGCTAGCAGGGAATTCTCTGCCTGCCTTTCCCCAGTGCTCTGCAAGCTCTCCAGGACAACATAAAATCTGGGGCTCTGTGCTTTCTTTAGTTCTGAACAAGTGTTAGTTTTTCCTGCACAAAAGCGAATCTGCGAAGCAATGTGAACATTTCTGCTTCCCAGGCACAGAGAAGGTGCTAGCAGGGAATTCTCTGCCTGCCTTTCCCCAGTGCTCTGCAAGCTCTCCAGGACAACATAAAATCTGGGGCTCTGTGCTTTCTTTTGTTCTGAACAAGTGTTAGTGTTTTCTGCAGAAAAGCGATTCTGCGAAGCAATGTGAACACTTCTGCTTCCCAGGCACAGAGAAGGTGCTAGCAGGGAATTCTCTGCCTGCCTTTCCCCAGTGCTCTGCAAGCTCTCCAGAACAACAGCAAATCTGGGGCTCTGTGCTTTCTTTCGTTCTGAACAAGTGTTAGTGTTTTCTGCACAAAAGCGATTCTGCGAAGCAATGTGAACACTTCTGCTTCCCAGGCACAGAGAAGGTGCTAGCAGGGAATTCTCTGCCTGCCTTTCCCCAGTGCTCTGCAAGCTCTCCAGGACAACATAAAATCTGGGGCTCTGTGCTTTCTTTCGTTCTGAACAAGTGTTAGTGTTTTCTGCAGAAAAGCGATTCTTGCGAAGCAATGTGAACACTTCTGCTTCCCAGACACAGAGAAGGTGCTAGCAGGGAATTCTCTGCCTGCCTTTCCCCAGTGCTCTGCAAGCTCTCCATGACAAAATAAAATCTGGGGCTCTGTGCTTTCTTTTGTTCTGAACAAGTGTTAGTGTTTTCTGCACAAAAGCGATTCTGCGAAGCAATGTAAACACTTCTGCTTCCCAGACACAGAGAAGGTGCTAGCAGGGAATTCCCTGCCTGCCTTTCCCCAGTGCTCTGCAAGCTCTCCAGGACAACATAAAATCTGGGGCTCTGTGCTTTCTTTTGTTCTGAACAAGTGTTAGTGTTTTCTGCAGAAAAGCGGTTCTGCGAAGCAATGTGAACACTTCTGCTTCGCAGGCACAGAGAAGGTGCTAGCAGGGAATTCTCTGCCTGCCTTTCCCCAGTGCTCTGCAAGCTCTCCAGGACAACATAAAATCTGGGGCTCTGTGCTTTCTTTTGTTCTGAACAAGTGTTAGTGTTTTCTGCAGAAAAGCGGTTCTGCGAAGCAATGTGAACACTTCTGCTTCCCAGGCACAGAGAAGGTGCTAGCAGGGAATTCTCTGCCTGCCTTTCCCCAGTGCTCTGCAAGCTCTCCAGAACAACAGCAAATCTGGGGCTCTGTGCTTTCTTTAGTTGTGAACAAGTGTTAGTGTTTTCTGCACAAAAGCGATTCTGCGAAGCAATGTAAACACTTCTGCTTCCCAGACACAGAGAAGGTGCTAGCAGGGAATTCTCTGCCTGCCTTTCCCCAGTGCTCTGCAAGCTCTCCAGAACAACAGCAAATCTGGGGCTCTGTGCTTTCTTTAGTTCTGAACAAGTGTTAGTTTTTTCTGCACAAAAGCGATTCTGCGAAGCAATGTAAACACTTCTGCTTCCCAGACACAGAGAAGGTGCTAGCAGGGAATTCTCTGCCTGCCTTTCCCCAGTGCTCTGCAAGCTCTCCAGAACAACAGCAAATCTGGGGCTCTGTGCTTTCTTTTGTTCTGAACAAGTGTTAGTGTTTTCTGCAGAAAAGTGATTCTTGCGAAGTAATGTGAACACTTCTGCTGCCCAGGCACAGAGAAGGTGCTAGCAGGGAATTCTCTGCCTGCCTTTCCCCAGTGCTCTGCAAGCTCTCCAGGACAACATAAAATCTGGGGCTCTGTGCTTTCTTTTGTTCTGAACAAGTGTTAGTGTTTTCTGCAGAAAAGCGGTTCTGCGAAGCAATGTGAACACTTCTGCTTCCCAGACACAGAGAAGGTGCTAGCAGGGAATTCTCTGCCTGCCTTTCCCCAGTGCTATGCAAGCTCTCCAGAACAACAGCAAATCTGGGGCTCTGTGCTTTCTTTAGTTCTGAACAATTGTTAGTGTTTTCTGCACAAAACCGATTGTGCGAAGCAATGTGAACTCTTCTGCTTCCCAGGCACAGAGAAGGTGCTAGCAGGGAATTCTCTGCCTGCCTTTCCCCAGTGCTCTGCAAGCTCTCCAGGACAACATAAAATCTGGGGCTCTGTGCTTTCTTTATTTCTGAACAAGTGTTAGTTTTTTCTGCACAAAAGCGAATCTGCGAAGCAATGTGAACACTTCTGCTTCCCAGGCACAGAGAAGGTGCTAGCAGGGAATTCTCTGCCTGCCTTTCCCCAGTGCTCTGCAAGCTCTCCAGGACAACATAAAATCTGGGGCTCTGTGCTTTCTTTAGTTCTGAACAAGTGTTAGTTTTTTCTGCACAAAAGCGAATCTGCGAAGCAATGTGAACACTTCTGCTTCCCAGGCACAGAGAAGGTGCTAGCAGGGAATTCTCTGCCTGCCTTTCCCCAGTGCTCTGCAAGCTCTCCAGGACAACATAAAATCTGGGGCTCTGTGCTTTCTTTAGTTCTGAACAAGTGTTAGTTTTTTCTGCACAAAAGCGAATCTGCGAAGCAATGTGAACACTTCTGCTTCCCAGGCACAGAGAAGGTGCTAGCAGGGAATTCTCTGCCTGCCTTTCCCCAGTGCTCTGCAAGCTCTCCAGGACAACAGCAAATCTGGGGCTCTGTGCTTTCTTTTGTTCTGAACAAGTGTTAGTGTTTTCTGCACAAAAGCGATTCTGCGAAGCAATGAAACACTTCTGCTTCCCAGACACAGAGAAGGTGCTAGCAGGGAATTCTCTGCCTGCCTTTCCCCAGTGCTCTGCAAGCTCTCCAGGACAACATAAAATCTGGGGCTCTGTGCTTTCTTTCGTTCTGAACAAGTGTTAGTGTTTTCTGCAGAAAAGCGATTCTTCCGAAGCAATGTGAACACTTCTGCTGCCCAGGCACAGAGAAGGTGCTAGCAGGGAATTCTCTGCCTGCCTTTCCCCAGTGCTCTGCAAGCTCTCCAGGACAACATAAAATCTGGGGCTCTGTGCTTTCTTTTGTTCTGAACAAGTGTTAGTGTTTTCTGCACAAAAGCGGTTCTGCGAAGCAATGTGAACACTTCTGCTTCCCAGGCACAGAGAAGGTGCTAGCAGGGAATTCTCTGCCTGCCTTTCCCCAGTGCTATGCAAGCTCTCCAGAACAACAGCAAATCTGGGGCTCTGTGCTTTCTTTAGTTCTGAACAATTGTTAGTGTTTTCTGCACAAAAGCGATTCTGCGAAGCAATGTAAACACTTCTGCTTCCCAGGCACAGAGAAGGTGCTAGCAGGGAATTCTCTGCCTGCCTTTCCCCAGTGCTCTGCAAGCTCTCCAGAACAACAGCAAATCTGGGGCTCTGTGCTTTCTTTTGTTCTGAACAAGTGTTAGTGTTTTCTGCACAAAAGCGATTCTGCGAAGCAATGTAAACACTTCTGCTTCCCAGGCACAGAGAAGGTGCTAGCAGGGAATTCCCTGCCTGCCTTTCCCCAGTGCTCTGCAAGCTCTCCAGGACAACATAAAATCTGGGGCTCTGTGCTTTCTTTTGTTCTGAACAAGTGTTAGTGTTTTCTGCAGAAAAGTGATTCTTGCGAAATAATGTGAACACTTCTGCTGCCCAGGCACAGAGAAGGTGCTAGCAGGGAATTCTCTGCCTGCCTTTCCCCAGTGCTCTGCAAGCTCTCCAGGACAACATAAAATCTGGGGCTCTGTGCTTTCTTTTGTTCTGAACAAGTGTTAGTGTTTTCTGCAGAAAAGCGGTTCTGCGAAGCAATGTGAACACTTCTGCTTCCCAGGCACAGAGAAGGTGCTAGCAGGGAATTCTCTGCCTGCCTTTCCCCAGTGCTATGCAAGCTCTCCAGAACAACAGCAAATCTGGGGCTCTGTGCTTTCTTTAGTTCTGAACAATTGTTAGTGTTTTCTGCACAAAACCGATTCTGCGAAGCAATGTGAACTCTTCTGCTTCCCAGGCACAGAGAAGGTGCTAGCAGGGAATTCTCTGCCTGCCTTTCCCCAGTGCTCTGCAAGCTCTCCAGGACAACATAAAATCTGGGGCTCTGTGCTTTCTTTAGTTCTGAACAAGTGTTAGTTTTTCCTGCACAAAAGCGAATCTGCGAAGCAATGTGAACACTTCTGCTTCCCAGACACAGAGAAGGTGCTAGCAGGGAATTCTCTGCCTGCCTTTCCCCAGTGCTCTGCAAGCTCTCCAGGACAACAGCAAATCTGGGGCTCTGTGCTTTCTTTTGTTCTGAACAAGTGTTAGTGTTTTCTGCAGAAAAGCGGTTCTGCGAAGCAATGTGAACACTTCTGCTTCCCAGGCACAGAGAAGGTGCTAGCAGGGAATTCTCTGCCTGCCTTTCCCCAGTGCTATGCAAGCTCTCCAGAACAACAGCAAATCTGGGGCTCTGTGCTTTCTTTTGTTCTGAACAAGTGTTAGTGTTTTCTGCACAAAAGCGATTCTGCGAAGCAATGTGAACACTTCTGCTTCCCAGGCACAGAGAAGGTGCTAGCAGGGAATTCTCTGCCTGCCTTTCCCCAGTGCTCTGCAAGCTCTCCAGGACAACATAAAATCTGGGGCTCTGTGCTTTCTTTCGTTCTGAACAAGTGTTAGTGTTTTCTGCAGAAAAGCGATTCTTGCGAAGCAATGTGAACACTTCTGCTTCCCAGACACAGAGAAGGTGCTAGCAGGGAATTCTCTGCCTGCCTTTCCCCAGTGCTCTGCAAGCTCTCCAGAACAACAGCAAATCTGGGGCTCTGTACTTTCTTTTGTTCTGAACAAGTGTTAGTGTTTTCTGCACAAAAGCGATTCTGCGAAGCAATGTAAACACTTCTGCTTCCCAGACACAGAGAAGGTGCTAGCAGGGAATTCCCTGCCTGCCTTTCCCCAGTGCTCTGCAAGCTCTCCAGGACAACATAAAATCTGGGGCTCTGTGCTTTCTTTTGTTCTGAACAAGTGTTAGTGTTTTCTGCAGAAAAGCGGTTCTGCGAAGCAATGTGAACACTTCTGCTTCCCAGGCACAGAGAAGGTGCTAGCAGGGAATTCTCTGCCTGCCTTTCCCCAGTGCTCTGCAAGCTCTCCAGGACAACATAAAATCTGGGGCTCTGTGCTTTCTTTCGTTCTGAACAAGTGTTAGTGTTTTCTGCAGAAAAGCGATTCTTGCGAAGCAATGTGAACACTTCTGCTTCCCAGACACAGAGAAGGTGCTAGCAGGGAATTCTCTGCCTGCCTTTCCCCAGTGCTCTGCAAGCTCTCCAGAACAACAGCAAATCTGGGGCTCTGTGCTTTCTTTAGTTCTGAACAATTGTTAGTGTTTTCTGCACAAAAGCGATTCTGCGAAGCAATGTAAACACTTCTGCTTCCCAGGCACAGAGAAGGTGCTAGCAGGGAATTCTCTGCCTGCCTTTCCCCAGTGCTCTGCAAGCTCTCCAGAACAACAGCAAATCTGGGGCTCTGTGCTTTCTTTTGTTCTGAACAAGTGTTAGTGTTTTCTGCAGAAAAGCGGTTCTGCGAAGCAATGTGAACACTTCTGCTTCGCAGGCACAGAGAAGGTGCTAGCAGGGAATTCTCTGCCTGCCTTTCCCCAGTGCTCTGCAAGCTCTCCAGGACAACATAAAATCTGGGGCTCTGTGCTTTCTTTTGTTCTGAACAAGTGTTAGTGTTTTCTGCAGAAAAGCGGTTCTGCGAAGCAATGTGAACACTTCTGCTTCCCAGGCACAGAGAAGGTGCTAGCAGGGAATTCTCTGCCTGCCTTTCCCCAGTGCTCTGCAAGCTCTCCAGAACAACAGCAAATCTGGGGCTCTGTGCTTTCTTTAGTTGTGAACAATTGTTAGTGTTTTCTGCACAAAAGCGATTCTGCGAAGCAATGTAAACACTTCTGCTTCCCAGACACAGAGAAGGTGCTAGCAGGGAATTCTCTGCCTGCCTTTCCCCAGTGCTCTGCAAGCTCTCCAGAACAACAGCAAATCTGGGGCTCTGTGCTTTCTTTAGTTCTGAACAAGTGTTAGTTTTTTCTGCACAAAAGCGATTCTGCGAAGCAATGTAAACACTTCTGCTTCCCAGGCACAGAGAAGGTGCTAGCAGGGAATTCTCTGCCTGCCTTTCCCCAGTGCTCTGCAAGCTCTCCAGAACAACAGCAAATCTGGGGCTCTGTGCTTTCTTTAGTTCTGAACAATTGTTAGTGTTTTCTGCACAAAACCGATTCTGCGAAGCAATGTGAACTCTTCTGCTTCCCAGGCACAGAGAAGGTGCTAGCAGGGAATTCTCTGCCTGCCTTTCCCCAGTGCTCTGCAAGCTCTCCAGGACAACATAAAATCTGGGGCTCTGTGCTTTCTTTAGTTCTGAACAAGTGTTAGTTTTTTCTGCACAAAAGCGAATCTGCGAAGCAATGTGAACACTTCTGCTTCCCAGGCACAGAGAAGGTGCTAGCAGGGAATTCTCTGCCTGCCTTTCCCCAGTGCTCTGCAAGCTCTCCAGGACAACATAAAATCTGGGGCTCTGTGCTTTCTTTAGTTCTGAACAAGTGTTAGTTTTTTCTGCACAAAAGCGAATCTGCGAAGCAATGTGAACACTTCTGCTTCCCAGGCACAGAGAAGGTGCTAGCAGGGAATTCTCTGCCTGCCTTTCCCCAGTGCTCTGCAAGCTCTCCAGGACAACATAAAATCTGGGGCTCTGTGCTTTCTTTTGTTCTGAACAAGTGTTAGTGTTTTCTGCACAAAAGCGATTCTGCGAAGCAATGTAAACACTTCTGCTTCCCAGACACAGAGAAGGTGCTAGCAGGGAATTCCCTGCCTGCCTTTCCCCAGTGCTCTGCAAGCTCTCCAGGACAACATAAAATCTGGGGCTCTGTGCTTTCTTTTGTTCTGAACAAGTGTTAGTGTTTTCTGCAGAAAAGCGGTTCTGCGAAGCAATGTGAACACTTCTGCTTCGCAGGCACAGAGAAGGTGCTAGCAGGGAATTCTCTGCCTGCCTTTCCCCAGTGCTCTGCAAGCTCTCCAGGACAACATAAAATCTGGGGCTCTGTGCTTTCTTTTGTTCTGAACAAGTGTTAGTGTTTTCTGCAGAAAAGCGGTTCTGCGAAGCAATGTGAACACTTCTGCTTCCCAGGCACAGAGAAGGTGCTAGCAGGGAATTCTCTGCCTGCCTTTCCCCAGTGCTCTGCAAGCTCTCCAGAACAACAGCAAATCTGGGGCTCTGTGCTTTCTTTAGTTGTGAACAAGTGTTAGTGTTTTCTGCACAAAAGCGATTCTGCGAAGCAATGTAAACACTTCTGCTTCCCAGACACAGAGAAGGTGCTAGCAGGGAATTCTCTGCCTGCCTTTCCCCAGTGCTCTGCAAGCTCTCCAGAACAACAGCAAATCTGGGGCTCTGTGCTTTCTTTAGTTCTGAACAAGTGTTAGTTTTTTCTGCACAAAAGCGATTCTGCGAAGCAATGTAAACACTTCTGCTTCCCAGACACAGAGAAGGTGCTAGCAGGGAATTCTCTGCCTGCCTTTCCCCAGTGCTCTGCAAGCTCTCCAGAACAACAGCAAATCTGGGGCTCTGTGCTTTCTTTTGTTCTGAACAAGTGTTAGTGTTTTCTGCAGAAAAGTGATTCTTGCGAAGTAATGTGAACACTTCTGCTGCCCAGGCACAGAGAAGGTGCTAGCAGGGAATTCTCTGCCTGCCTTTCCCCAGTGCTCTGCAAGCTCTCCAGGACAACATAAAATCTGGGGCTCTGTGCTTTCTTTTGTTCTGAACAAGTGTTAGTGTTTTCTGCAGAAAAGCGGTTCTGCGAAGCAATGTGAACACTTCTGCTTCCCAGACACAGAGAAGGTGCTAGCAGGGAATTCTCTGCCTGCCTTTCCCCAGTGCTATGCAAGCTCTCCAGAACAACAGCAAATCTGGGGCTCTGTGCTTTCTTTAGTTCTGAACAATTGTTAGTGTTTTCTGCACAAAA
Organism: Strix aluco; assembly: GCF_031877795.1. Classification (NCBI taxonomy): domain Eukaryota; kingdom Metazoa; phylum Chordata; class Aves; order Strigiformes; family Strigidae; genus Strix; species Strix aluco. The sequence goes on from NW_027436647.1 coordinate 1,521,692, forward strand.
CCGATTCTGCGAAGCAATGTGAACTCTTCTGCTTCCCAGGCACAGAGAAGGTGCTAGCAGGGAATTCTCTGCCTGCCTTTCCCCAGTGCTCTGCAAGCTCTCCAGGACAACATAAAATCTGGGGCTCTGTGCTTTCTTTATTTCTGAACAAGTGTTAGTTTTTTCTGCACAAAAGCGAATCTGCGAAGCAATGTGAACACTTCTGCTTCCCAGGCACAGAGAAGGTGCTAGCAGGGAATTCTCTGCCTGCCTTTCCCCAGTGCTCTGCAAGCTCTCCAGGACAACATAAAATCTGGGGCTCTGTGCTTTCTTTAGTTCTGAACAAGTGTTAGTTTTTTCTGCACAAAAGCGAATCTGCGAAGCAATGTGAACACTTCTGCTTCCCAGGCACAGAGAAGGTGCTAGCAGGGAATTCTCTGCCTGCCTTTCCCCAGTGCTCTGCAAGCTCTCCAGGACAACATAAAATCTGGGGCTCTGTGCTTTCTTTAGTTCTGAACAAGTGTTAGTTTTTTCTGCACAAAAGCGAATCTGCGAAGCAATGTGAACACTTCTGCTTCCCAGGCACAGAGAAGGTGCTAGCAGGGAATTCTCTGCCTGCCTTTCCCCAGTGCTCTGCAAGCTCTCCAGGACAACAGCAAATCTGGGGCTCTGTGCTTTCTTTTGTTCTGAACAAGTGTTAGTGTTTTCTGCACAAAAGCGATTCTGCGAAGCAATGAAACACTTCTGCTTCCCAGACACAGAGAAGGTGCTAGCAGGGAATTCTCTGCCTGCCTTTCCCCAGTGCTCTGCAAGCTCTCCAGGACAACATAAAATCTGGGGCTCTGTGCTTTCTTTCGTTCTGAACAAGTGTTAGTGTTTTCTGCAGAAAAGCGATTCTTCCGAAGCAATGTGAACACTTCTGCTGCCCAGGCACAGAGAAGGTGCTAGCAGGGAATTCTCTGCCTGCCTTTCCCCAGTGCTCTGCAAGCTCTCCAGGACAACATAAAATCTGGGGCTCTGTGCTTTCTTTTGTTCTGAACAAGTGTTAGTGTTTTCTGCACAAAAGCGGTTCTGCGAAGCAATGTGAACACTTCTGCTTCCCAGGCACAGAGAAGGTGCTAGCAGGGAATTCTCTGCCTGCCTTTCCCCAGTGCTATGCAAGCTCTCCAGAACAACAGCAAATCTGGGGCTCTGTGCTTTCTTTAGTTCTGAACAATTGTTAGTGTTTTCTGCACAAAAGCGATTCTGCGAAGCAATGTAAACACTTCTGCTTCCCAGGCACAGAGAAGGTGCTAGCAGGGAATTCTCTGCCTGCCTTTCCCCAGTGCTCTGCAAGCTCTCCAGAACAACAGCAAATCTGGGGCTCTGTGCTTTCTTTTGTTCTGAACAAGTGTTAGTGTTTTCTGCACAAAAGCGATTCTGCGAAGCAATGTAAACACTTCTGCTTCCCAGGCACAGAGAAGGTGCTAGCAGGGAATTCCCTGCCTGCCTTTCCCCAGTGCTCTGCAAGCTCTCCAGGACAACATAAAATCTGGGGCTCTGTGCTTTCTTTTGTTCTGAACAAGTGTTAGTGTTTTCTGCAGAAAAGTGATTCTTGCGAAATAATGTGAACACTTCTGCTGCCCAGGCACAGAGAAGGTGCTAGCAGGGAATTCTCTGCCTGCCTTTCCCCAGTGCTCTGCAAGCTCTCCAGGACAACATAAAATCTGGGGCTCTGTGCTTTCTTTTGTTCTGAACAAGTGTTAGTGTTTTCTGCAGAAAAGCGGTTCTGCGAAGCAATGTGAACACTTCTGCTTCCCAGGCACAGAGAAGGTGCTAGCAGGGAATTCTCTGCCTGCCTTTCCCCAGTGCTATGCAAGCTCTCCAGAACAACAGCAAATCTGGGGCTCTGTGCTTTCTTTAGTTCTGAACAATTGTTAGTGTTTTCTGCACAAAACCGATTCTGCGAAGCAATGTGAACTCTTCTGCTTCCCAGGCACAGAGAAGGTGCTAGCAGGGAATTCTCTGCCTGCCTTTCCCCAGTGCTCTGCAAGCTCTCCAGGACAACATAAAATCTGGGGCTCTGTGCTTTCTTTAGTTCTGAACAAGTGTTAGTTTTTCCTGCACAAAAGCGAATCTGCGAAGCAATGTGAACACTTCTGCTTCCCAGACACAGAGAAGGTGCTAGCAGGGAATTCTCTGCCTGCCTTTCCCCAGTGCTCTGCAAGCTCTCCAGGACAACAGCAAATCTGGGGCTCTGTGCTTTCTTTTGTTCTGAACAAGTGTTAGTGTTTTCTGCAGAAAAGCGGTTCTGCGAAGCAATGTGAACACTTCTGCTTCCCAGGCACAGAGAAGGTGCTAGCAGGGAATTCTCTGCCTGCCTTTCCCCAGTGCTATGCAAGCTCTCCAGAACAACAGCAAATCTGGGGCTCTGTGCTTTCTTTTGTTCTGAACAAGTGTTAGTGTTTTCTGCACAAAAGCGATTCTGCGAAGCAATGTGAACACTTCTGCTTCCCAGGCACAGAGAAGGTGCTAGCAGGGAATTCTCTGCCTGCCTTTCCCCAGTGCTCTGCAAGCTCTCCAGGACAACATAAAATCTGGGGCTCTGTGCTTTCTTTCGTTCTGAACAAGTGTTAGTGTTTTCTGCAGAAAAGCGATTCTTGCGAAGCAATGTGAACACTTCTGCTTCCCAGACACAGAGAAGGTGCTAGCAGGGAATTCTCTGCCTGCCTTTCCCCAGTGCTCTGCAAGCTCTCCAGAACAACAGCAAATCTGGGGCTCTGTACTTTCTTTTGTTCTGAACAAGTGTTAGTGTTTTCTGCACAAAAGCGATTCTGCGAAGCAATGTAAACACTTCTGCTTCCCAGACACAGAGAAGGTGCTAGCAGGGAATTCCCTGCCTGCCTTTCCCCAGTGCTCTGCAAGCTCTCCAGGACAACATAAAATCTGGGGCTCTGTGCTTTCTTTTGTTCTGAACAAGTGTTAGTGTTTTCTGCAGAAAAGCGGTTCTGCGAAGCAATGTGAACACTTCTGCTTCCCAGGCACAGAGAAGGTGCTAGCAGGGAATTCTCTGCCTGCCTTTCCCCAGTGCTCTGCAAGCTCTCCAGGACAACATAAAATCTGGGGCTCTGTGCTTTCTTTCGTTCTGAACAAGTGTTAGTGTTTTCTGCAGAAAAGCGATTCTTGCGAAGCAATGTGAACACTTCTGCTTCCCAGACACAGAGAAGGTGCTAGCAGGGAATTCTCTGCCTGCCTTTCCCCAGTGCTCTGCAAGCTCTCCAGAACAACAGCAAATCTGGGGCTCTGTGCTTTCTTTAGTTCTGAACAATTGTTAGTGTTTTCTGCACAAAAGCGATTCTGCGAAGCAATGTAAACACTTCTGCTTCCCAGGCACAGAGAAGGTGCTAGCAGGGAATTCTCTGCCTGCCTTTCCCCAGTGCTCTGCAAGCTCTCCAGAACAACAGCAAATCTGGGGCTCTGTGCTTTCTTTTGTTCTGAACAAGTGTTAGTGTTTTCTGCAGAAAAGCGGTTCTGCGAAGCAATGTGAACACTTCTGCTTCGCAGGCACAGAGAAGGTGCTAGCAGGGAATTCTCTGCCTGCCTTTCCCCAGTGCTCTGCAAGCTCTCCAGGACAACATAAAATCTGGGGCTCTGTGCTTTCTTTTGTTCTGAACAAGTGTTAGTGTTTTCTGCAGAAAAGCGGTTCTGCGAAGCAATGTGAACACTTCTGCTTCCCAGGCACAGAGAAGGTGCTAGCAGGGAATTCTCTGCCTGCCTTTCCCCAGTGCTCTGCAAGCTCTCCAGAACAACAGCAAATCTGGGGCTCTGTGCTTTCTTTAGTTGTGAACAATTGTTAGTGTTTTCTGCACAAAAGCGATTCTGCGAAGCAATGTAAACACTTCTGCTTCCCAGACACAGAGAAGGTGCTAGCAGGGAATTCTCTGCCTGCCTTTCCCCAGTGCTCTGCAAGCTCTCCAGAACAACAGCAAATCTGGGGCTCTGTGCTTTCTTTAGTTCTGAACAAGTGTTAGTTTTTTCTGCACAAAAGCGATTCTGCGAAGCAATGTAAACACTTCTGCTTCCCAGGCACAGAGAAGGTGCTAGCAGGGAATTCTCTGCCTGCCTTTCCCCAGTGCTCTGCAAGCTCTCCAGAACAACAGCAAATCTGGGGCTCTGTGCTTTCTTTAGTTCTGAACAATTGTTAGTGTTTTCTGCACAAAACCGATTCTGCGAAGCAATGTGAACTCTTCTGCTTCCCAGGCACAGAGAAGGTGCTAGCAGGGAATTCTCTGCCTGCCTTTCCCCAGTGCTCTGCAAGCTCTCCAGGACAACATAAAATCTGGGGCTCTGTGCTTTCTTTAGTTCTGAACAAGTGTTAGTTTTTTCTGCACAAAAGCGAATCTGCGAAGCAATGTGAACACTTCTGCTTCCCAGGCACAGAGAAGGTGCTAGCAGGGAATTCTCTGCCTGCCTTTCCCCAGTGCTCTGCAAGCTCTCCAGGACAACATAAAATCTGGGGCTCTGTGCTTTCTTTAGTTCTGAACAAGTGTTAGTTTTTTCTGCACAAAAGCGAATCTGCGAAGCAATGTGAACACTTCTGCTTCCCAGGCACAGAGAAGGTGCTAGCAGGGAATTCTCTGCCTGCCTTTCCCCAGTGCTCTGCAAGCTCTCCAGGACAACATAAAATCTGGGGCTCTGTGCTTTCTTTTGTTCTGAACAAGTGTTAGTGTTTTCTGCACAAAGGCGATTCTGCGAAGCAATGTGAACACTTCTGCTTCCCAGGCACAGAGAAGGTGCTAGCAGGGAATTCTCTGCCTGCCTTTCCCCAGTGCTCTGCAAGCTCTCCAGAACAACATAAAATCTGGGGCTCTGTGCTTTCTTTCGTTCTGAACAAGTGTTAGTGTTTTCTGCAGAAAAGCGATTCTTGCGAAGCAATGTGAACACTTCTGCTGCCCAGGCACAGAGAAGGTGCTAGCAGGGAATTCTCTGCCTGCCTTTCCCCAGTGCTCTGCAAGCTCTCCAGGACAACAGCAAATCTGGGGCTCTGTGCTTTCTTTTGTTCTGAACAAGTGTTAGTGTTTTCTGCACAAAAGAGATTCTGCGAAGCAATGAAACACTTCTGCTTCCCAGACACAGAGAAGGTGCTAGCAGGGAATTCTCTGCCTGCCTTTCCCCAGTGCTCTGCAAGCTCTCCAGGACAACATAAAATCTGGGGCTCTGTGCTTTCTTTTGTTCTGAACAAGTGTTAGTGTTTTCTGCACAAAAGCGATTCTGCGAAGCAATGTGAACACTTCTGCTTCCCAGGCACAGAGAAGGTGCTAGCAGGGAATTCTCTGCCTGCCTTTCCCCAGTGCTCTGCAAGCTCTCCAGAACAACAGCAAATCTGGGGCTCTGTGCTTTCTTTCGTTCTGAACAAGTGTTAGTGTTTTCTGCAGAAAAGCGATTCTTGCGAAGCAATGTGAACACTTCTGCTGCCCAGGCACAGAGAAGGTGCTAGCAGGGAATTCTCTGCCTGCCTTTCCCCAGTGCTCTGCAAGCTCTCCGGGACAACAGCAAATCTGGGGCTCTGTGCTTTCTTTTGTTCTGAACAAGTGTTAGTGTTTTCTGCACAAAAGCGATTCTGCGAAGCAATGTGAACACTTCTGCTTCCCAGGCACAGAGAAGGTGCTAGCAGGGAATTCTCTGCCTGCCTTTCCCCAGTGCTCTGCAAGCTCTCCAGGACAACATAAAATCTGGGGCTCTGTGCTTTCTTTCGTTCTGAACAAGTGTTAGTGTTTTCTGCAGAAAAGCGATTCTGCGAAGCAATGTGAACACTTCTGCTGCCCAGGCACAGAGAAGGTGCTAGCAGGGAATTCTCTGCCTGCCTTTCCCCAGTGCTCTGCAAGCTCTCCAGGACAACATAAAATCTGGGGCTCTGTGCTTTCTTTTGTTCTGAACAAGTGTTAGTGTTTTCTGCACAAAAGCGGTTCTGCGAAGCAATGTGAACACTTCTGCTTCCCAGGCACAGAGAAGGTGCTAGCAGGGAATTCTCTGCCTGCCTTTCCCCAGTGCTATGCAAGCTCTCCAGAACAACAGCAAATCTGGGGCTCTGTGCTTTCTTTAGTTCTGAACAATTGTTAGTGTTTTCTGCACAAAAGCGATTCTGCGAAGCAATGTAAACACTTCTGCTTCCCAGGCACAGAGAAGGTGCTAGCAGGGAATTCTCTGCCTGCCTTTCCCCAGTGCTCTGCAAGCTCTCCAGAACAACAGCAAATCTGGGGCTCTGTGCTTTCTTTTGTTCTGAACAAGTGTTAGTGTTTTCTGCACAAAAGCGATTCTGCGAAGCAATGTAAACACTTCTGCTTCCCAGGCACAGAGAAGGTGCTAGCAGGGAATTCCCTGCCTGCCTTTCCCCAGTGCTCTGCAAGCTCTCCAGGACAACATAAAATCTGGGGCTCTGTGCTTTCTTTTGTTCTGAACAAGTGTTAGTGTTTTCTGCAGAAAAGTGATTCTTGCGAAATAATGTGAACACTTCTGCTGCCCAGGCACAGAGAAGGTGCTAGCAGGGAATTCTCTGCCTGCCTTTCCCCAGTGCTCTGCAAGCTCTCCAGGACAACATAAAATCTGGGGCTCTGTGCTTTCTTTTGTTCTGAACAAGTGTTAGTGTTTTCTGCAGAAAAGCGGTTCTGCGAAGCAATGTGAACACTTCTGCTTCCCAGGCACAGAGAAGGTGCTAGCAGGGAATTCTCTGCCTGCCTTTCCCCAGTGCTATGCAAGCTCTCCAGAACAACAGCAAATCTGGGGCTCTGTGCTTTCTTTAGTTCTGAACAATTGTTAGTGTTTTCTGCACAAAACCGATTCTGCGAAGCAATGTGAACTCTTCTGCTTCCCAGGCACAGAGAAGGTGCTAGCAGGGAATTCTCTGCCTGCCTTTCCCCAGTGCTCTGCAAGCTCTCCAGGACAACATAAAATCTGGGGCTCTGTGCTTTCTTTAGTTCTGAACAAGTGTTAGTTTTTCCTGCACAAAAGCGAATCTGCGAAGCAATGTGAACACTTCTGCTTCCCAGACACAGAGAAGGTGCTAGCAGGGAATTCTCTGCCTGCCTTTCCCCAGTGCTCTGCAAGCTCTCCAGGACAACAGCAAATCTGGGGCTCTGTGCTTTCTTTTGTTCTGAACAAGTGTTAGTGTTTTCTGCAGAAAAGCGATTCTGCGAAGCAATGTGAACACTTCTGCTTCCCAGGCACAGAGAAGGTGCTAGCAGGGAATTCTCTGCCTGCCTTTCCCCAGTGCTATGCAAGCTCTCCAGAACAACAGCAAATCTGGGGCTCTGTGCTTTCTTTTGTTCTGAACAAGTGTTAGTGTTTTCTGCACAAAAGCGATTCTGCGAAGCAATGTGAACACTTCTGCTTCCCAGGCACAGAGAAGGTGCTAGCAGGGAATTCTCTGCCTGCCTTTCCCCAGTGCTCTGCAAGCTCTCCAGGACAACATAAAATCTGGGGCTCTGTGCTTTCTTTCGTTCTGAACAAGTGTTAGTGTTTTCTGCAGAAAAGCGATTCTTGCGAAGCAATGTGAACACTTCTGCTTCCCAGGCACAGAGAAGGTGCTAGCAGGGAATTCTCTGCCTGCCTTTCCCCAGTGCTCTGCAAGCTCTCTAGAACAACAGCAAATCTGGGGCTCTGTACTTTCTTTTGTTCTGAACAAGTGTTAGTGTTTTCTGCACAAAAGCGATTCTGCGAAGCAATGTAAACACTTCTGCTTCCCAGACACAGAGAAGGTGCTAGCAGGGAATTCCCTGCCTGCCTTTCCCCAGTGCTCTGCAAGCTCTCCAGGACAACATAAAATCTGGGGCTCTGTGCTTTCTTTTGTTCTGAACAAGTGTTAGTGTTTTCTGCAGAAAAGCGGTTCTGCGAAGCAATGTGAACACTTCTGCTTCCCAGGCACAGAGAAGGTGCTAGCAGGGAATTCTCTGCCTGCCTTTCCCCAGTGCTCTGCAAGCTCTCCAGAACAACAGCAAATCTGGGGCTCTGTGCTTTCTTTCGTTCTGAACAAGTGTTAGTGTTTTCTGCAGAAAAGCGATTCTTGCGAAGCAATGTGAACACTTCTGCTGCCCAGGCACAGAGAAGGTGCTAGCAGGGAATTCTCTGCCTGCCTTTCCCCAGTGCTCTGCAAGCTCTCCAGGACAACAGCAAATCTGGGGCTCTGTGCTTTCTTTTGTTCTGAACAAGTGTTAGTGTTTTCTGCAGAAAAGCGGTTCTGCGAAGCAATGTGAACACTTCTGCTTCCCAGGCACAGAGAAGGTGCTAGCAGGGAATTCTCTGCCTGCCTTTCCCCAGTGCTCTGCAAGCTCTCCAGAACAACAGCAAATCTGGGGCTCTGTGCTTTCTTTAGTTGTGAACAATTGTTAGTGTTTTCTGCACAAAAGCGATTCTGCGAAGCAATGTAAACACTTCTGCTTCCCAGACACAGAGAAGGTGCTAGCAGGGAATTCTCTGCCTGCCTTTCCCCAGTGCTCTGCAAGCTCTCCAGAACAACATAAAATCTGGGGCTCTGTGCTTTCTTTCGTTCTGAACAAGTGTTAGTGTTTTCTGCAGAAAAGCGATTCTTGCGAAGCAATGTGAACACTTCTGCTGCCCAGGCACAGAGAAGGTGCTAGCAGGGAATTCTCTGCCTGCCTTTCCCCAGTGCTCTGCAAGCTCTCCAGGACAACATAAAATCTGGGGCTCTGTGCTTTCTTTTGTTCTGAACAAGTGTTAGTGTTTTCTGCAGAAAAGCGGTTCTGCGAAGCAATGTGAACACTTCTGCTTCCCAGGCACAGAGAAGGTGCTAGCAGGGAATTCTCTGCCTGCCTTTCCCCAGTGCTATGCAAGCTCTCCAGAACAACAGCAAATCTGGGGCTCTGTGCTTTCTTTAGTTGTGAACAATTGTTAGTGTTTTCTGCACAAAAGCGATTCTGCGAAGCAATGTAAACACTTCTGCTTCCCAGACACAGAGAAGGTGCTAGCAGGGAATTCTCTGCCTGCCTTTCCCCAGTGCTCTGCAAGCTCTCCAGAACAACAGCAAATCTGGGGCTCTGTGCTTTCTTTTGTTCTGAACAACTGTTAGTGTTTTCTGCACAAAAGCGATTCTGCGAAGCAATGTAAACACTTCTGCTTCCCAGACACAGAGAAGGTGCTAGCAGGGAATTCTCTGCCTGCCTTTCCCCAGTGCTCTGCAAGCTCTCCAGAACAACAGCAAATCTGGGGCTCTGTGCTTTCTTTTGTTCTGAACAAGTGTTAGTGTTTTCTGCAGAAAAGTGATTCTTGCGAAGTAATGTGAACACTTCTGCTGCCCAGGCACAGAGAAGGTGCTAGCAGGGAATTCTCTGCCTGCCTTTCCCCAGTGCTCTGCAAGCTCTCCAGGACAACATAAAATCTGGGGCTCTGTGCTTTCTTTTGTTCTGAACAAGTGTTAGTGTTTTCTGCAGAAAAGCGGTTCTGCGAAGCAATGTGAACACTTCTGCTTCCCAGGCACAGAGAAGGTGCTAGCAGGGAATTCTCTGCCTGCCTTTCCCCAGTGCTATGCAAGCTCTCCAGAACAACAGCAAATCTGGGGCTCTGTGCTTTCTTTAGTTCTGAACAATTGTTAGTGTTTTCTGCACAAAACCGATTCTGCGAAGCAATGTGAACTCTTCTGCTTCCCAGGCACAGAGAAGGTGCTAGCAGGGAATTCTCTGCCTGCCTTTCCCCAGTGCTCTGCAAGCTCTCCAGGACAACATAAAATCTGGGGCTCTGTGCTTTCTTTAGTTCTGAACAAGTGTTAGTTTTTCCTGCACAAAAGCGAATCTGCGAAGCAATGTGAACACTTCTGCTTCCCAGACACAGAGAAGGTGCTAGCAGGGAATTCTCTGCCTGCCTTTCCCCAGTGCTCTGCAAGCTCTCCAGGACAACAGCAAATCTGGGGCTCTGTGCTTTCTTTTGTTCTGAACAAGTGTTAGTGTTTTCTGCAGAAAAGCGATTCTGCGAAGCAATGTGAACACTTCTGCTTCCCAGGCACAGAGAAGGTGCTAGCAGGGAATTCTCTGCCTGCCTTTCCCCAGTGCTATGCAAGCTCTCCAGAACAACAGCAAATCTGGGGCTCTGTGCTTTCTTTTGTTCTGAACAAGTGTTAGTGTTTTCTGCACAAAAGCGATTCTGCGAAGCAATGTGAACACTTCTGCTTCCCAGGCACAGAGAAGGTGCTAGCAGGGAATTCTCTGCCTGCCTTTCCCCAGTGCTCTGCAAGCTCTCCAGGACAACATAAAATCTGGGGCTCTGTGCTTTCTTTCGTTCTGAACAAGTGTTAGTGTTTTCTGCAGAAAAGCGATTCTTGCGAAGCAATGTGAACACTTCTGCTTCCCAGGCACAGAGAAGGTGCTAGCAGGGAATTCTCTGCCTGCCTTTCCCCAGTGCTCTGCAAGCTCTCTAGAACAACAGCAAATCTGGGGCTCTGTACTTTCTTTTGTTCTGAACAAGTGTTAGTGTTTTCTGCACAAAAGCGATTCTGCGAAGCAATGTAAACACTTCTGCTTCCCAGACACAGAGAAGGTGCTAGCAGGGAATTCCCTGCCTGCCTTTCCCCAGTGCTCTGCAAGCTCTCCAGGACAACATAAAATCTGGGGCTCTGTGCTTTCTTTTGTTCTGAACAAGTGTTAGTGTTTTCTGCAGAAAAGCGGTTCTGCGAAGCAATGTGAACACTTCTGCTTCCCAGGCACAGAGAAGGTGCTAGCAGGGAATTCTCTGCCTGCCTTTCCCCAGTGCTCTGCAAGCTCTCCAGGACAACATAAAATCTGGGGCTCTGTGCTTTCTTTTGTTCTGAACAAGTGTTAGTGTTTTCTGCACAAAAGCGATTCTGCGAAGCAATGTGAAAACTTCTGCTTCCCAGGCACAGAGAAGGTGCTAGCAGGGAATTCTCTGCCTGCCTTTCCCCAGTGCTCTGCAAGCTCTCCAGAACAACAGCAAATCTGGGGCTCTGTGCTTTCTTTCGTTCTGAACAAGTGTTAGTGTTTTCTGCAGAAAAGCGATTCTTGCGAAGCAATGTGAACACTTCTGCTGCCCAGGCACAGAGAAGGTGCTAGCAGGGAATTCTCTGCCTGCCTTTCCCCAGTGCTCTGCAAGCTCTCCAGGACAACAGCAAATCTGGGGCTCTGTGCTTTCTTTTGTTCTGAACAAGTGTTAGTGTTTTCTGCAGAAAAGCGGTTCTGCGAAGCAATGTGAACACTTCTGCTTCCCAGGCACAGAGAAGGTGCTAGCAGGGAATTCTCTGCCTGCCTTTCCCCAGTGCTCTGCAAGCTCTCCAGAACAACAGCAAATCTGGGGCTCTGTGCTTTCTTTAGTTGTGAACAATTGTTAGTGTTTTCTGCACAAAAGCGATTCTGCGAAGCAATGTAAACACTTCTGCTTCCCAGACACAGAGAAGGTGCTAGCAGGGAATTCTCTGCCTGCCTTTCCCCAGTGCTCTGCAAGCTCTCCAGAACAACATAAAATCTGGGGCTCTGTGCTTTCTTTCGTTCTGAACAAGTGTTAGTGTTTTCTGCAGAAAAGCGATTCTTGCGAAGCAATGTGAACACTTCTGCTGCCCAGGCACAGAGAAGGTGCTAGCAGGGAATTCTCTGCCTGCCTTTCCCCAGTGCTCTGCAAGCTCTCCAGGACAACATAAAATCTGGGGCTCTGTGCTTTCTTTTGTTCTGAACAAGTGTTAGTGTTTTCTGCAGAAAAGCGGTTCTGCGAAGCAATGTGAACACTTCTGCTTCCCAGGCACAGAGAAGGTGCTAGCAGGGAATTCTCTGCCTGCCTTTCCCCAGTGCTATGCAAGCTCTCCAGAACAACAGCAAATCTGGGGCTCTGTGCTTTCTTTAGTTGTGAACAATTGTTAGTGTTTTCTGCACAAAAGCGATTCTGCGAAGCAATGTAAACACTTCTGCTTCCCAGACACAGAGAAGGTGCTAGCAGGGAATTCTCTGCCTGCCTTTCCCCAGTGCTCTGCAAGCTCTCCAGAACAACAGCAAATCTGGGGCTCTGTGCTTTCTTTTGTTCTGAACAACTGTTAGTGTTTTCTGCACAAAAGCGATTCTGCGAAGCAATGTAAACACTTCTGCTTCCCAGACACAGAGAAGGTGCTAGCAGGGAATTCTCTGCCTGCCTTTCCCCAGTGCTCTGCAAGCTCTCCAGAACAACAGCAAATCTGGGGCTCTGTGCTTTCTTTTGTTCTGAACAAGTGTTAGTGTTTTCTGCAGAAAAGTGATTCTTGCGAAGTAATGTGAACACTTCTGCTGCCCAGGCACAGAGAAGGTGCTAGCAGGGAATTCTCTGCCTGCCTTTCCCCAGTGCTCTGCAAGCTCTCCAGGACAACATAAAATCTGGGGCTCTGTGCTTTCTTTTGTTCTGAACCAAGTGTTAGTGTTTTCTGCAGAAAAGCGGTTCTGCGAAGCAATGTGAACACTTCTGCTTCCCAGGCACAGAGAAGGTGCTAGCAGGGAATTCTCTGCCTGCCTTTCCCCAGTGCTCTGCAAGCTCTCCAGAACAACACCAAATCTGGGGCTCTGTGCTTTCTTTTGTTCTGAACAAGTGTTAGTGTTTTCTGCACAAAAGCGATTCTGCGAAGCAATGTGAACACTTCTGCTTCCCAGACACAAAGAAGGTGCTAGCAGGGAATTCTCTGCCTGCCTTTCCCCAGTGCTCTGCAAGCTCTCCAGAACAACAGCAAATCTGGGGCTCTGTGCTTTCTTTTGTTCTGAACAAGTGTTAGTGTTTTCTGCACAAAGGCGATTCTGCGAAGCAATGTGAACACTTCTGCTTCCCAGGCACAGAGAAGGTGCTAGCAGGGAATTCCCTGCCTGCCTTTCCCCAGTGCTCTGCAAGCTCTCCAGAACAACAGCAAATCTGGGGCTCTGTGCTTTCTTTAGTTCTGAACAATTGTTAGTGTTTTCTGCACAAAACCGATTCTGCGAAGCAATGTGAACTCTTCTGCTTCCCAGACACAGAGAAGGTGCTAGCAGGGAATTCTCTGCCTGCCTTTCCCCAGTGCTCTGCAAGCTCTCCAGGACAACATAAAATCTGGGGCTCTGTGCTTTCTTTTGTTCTGAACAAGTGTTAGTGTTTTCTGCACAAAAGCGATTCTGCGAAGCAATGTGAACACTTCTGCTTCCCAGGCACAGAGAAGGTGCTAGCAGGGAATTCCCTGCCTGCCTTTCCCCAGTGCTCTGCAAGCTCTCCAGAACAACAGCAAATCTGGGGCTCTGTGCTTTCTTTAGTTCTGAACAATTGTTAGTGTTTTCTGCACAAAACCGATTCTGCGAAGCAATGTGAACTCTTCTGCTTCCCAGGCACAGAGAAGGTGCTAGCAGGGAATTCTCTGCCTGCCTTTCCCCAATGCTCTGCAAGCTCTCCAGGACAAAATAAAATCTGGGGCTCTGTGCTTTCTTTAGTTCTGAACAAGTGTTAGTTTTTTCTGCACAAAAGCGAATCTGCGAAGCAATGTGAACACTTCTGCTTCCCAGGCACAGAGAAGGTGCTAGCAGGGAATTCTCTGCCTGCCTTTCCCCAGTGCTCTGCAAGCTCTCCAGGACAACATAAAATCTGGGGCTCTGTGCTTTCTTTTGTTCTGAACAAGTGTTAGTGTTTTCTGCACAAAAGCGATTCTGCGAAGCAATGTGAACACTTCTGCTTCCCAGACACAGAGAAGGTGCTAGCAGGGAATTCTCTGCCTGCCTTTCCCCAGTGGTCTGCAAGCTCTCCAGGACAACATAGAATCTGGGGCTCTGTGCTTTCTTTTGTTCTGAACAAGTGTTACTGTTTTCTGCAGAAAAGCGGTTCTGCGAAGCAATGTGAACACTTCTGCTTCCCAGGCACAGAGAAGGTGCTAGCAGGGAATTCTCTGCCTGCCTTTCCCCAGTGCTCTGCAAGCTCTCCAGAACAACAGCAAATCTGGGGCTCTGTGCTTTCTTTTGTTCTGAACAAGTGTTAGTGTTTTCTGCACAAAAGCGATTCTGCGAAGCAATGTAAACACTTCTGCTTCCCAGGCACAGAGAAGGTGCTAGCAGGGAATTCCCTGCCTGCCTTTCCCCAGTGCTCTGCAAGCTCTCCAGGACAACATAAAATCTGGGGCTCTGTGCTTTCTTTTGTTCTGAACAAGTGTTAGTGTTTTCTGCAGAAAAGTGATTCTTGCGAAATAATGTGAACACTTCTGCTGCCCAGGCACAGAGAAGGTGCTAGCAGGGAATTCTCTGCCTGCCTTTCCCCAGTGCTCTGCAAGCTCTCCAGAACAACAGCAAATCTGGGGCTCTGTGCTTTCTTTTGTTCTGAACAACTGTTAGTGTTTTCTGCACAAAAGCGATTCTGCGAAGCAATGTAAACACTTCTGCTTCCCAGACACAGAGAAGGTGCTAGCAGGGAATTCTCTGCCTGCCTTTCCCCAGTGCTCTGCAAGCTCTCCAGAACAACAGCAAATCTGGGGCTCTGTACTTTCTTTTGTTCTGAACAAGTGTTAGTGTTTTCTGCACAAAAGCGATTCTGCGAAGCAATGTAAACACTTCTGCTTCCCAGACACAGAGAAGGTGCTAGCAGGGAATTCCCTGCCTGCCTTTCCCCAGTGCTCTGCAAGCTCTCCAGGACAACATAAAATCTGGGGCTCTGTGCTTTCTTTTGTTCTGAACAAGTGTTAGTGTTTTCTGCAGAAAAGCGGTTCTGCGAAGCAATGTGAACACTTCTGCTTCGCAGGCACAGAGAAGGTGCTAGCAGGGAATTCTCTGCCTGCCTTTCCCCAGTGCTCTGCAAGCTCTCCAGGACAACATAAAATCTGGGGCTCTGTGCTTTCTTTTGTTCTGAACAAGTGTTAGTGTTTTCTGCAGAAAAGCGGTTCTGCGAAGCAATGTGAACACTTCTGCTTCCCAGGCACAGAGAAGGTGCTAGCAGGGAATTCTCTGCCTGCCTTTCCCCAGTGCTCTGCAAGCTCTCCAGAACAACAGCAAATCTGGGGCTCTGTGCTTTCTTTAGTTGTGAACAATTGTTAGTGTTTTCTGCACAAAAGCGATTCTGCGAAGCAATGTAAACACTTCTGCTTCCCAGACACAGAGAAGGTGCTAGCAGGGAATTCTCTGCCTGCCTTTCCCCAGTGCTCTGCAAGCTCTCCAGAACAACAGCAAATCTGGGGCTCTGTGCTTTCTTTAGTTCTGAACAAGTGTTAGTTTTTTCTGCACAAAAGCGATTCTGCGAAGCAATGTAAACACTTCTGCTTCCCAGACACAGAGAAGGTGCTAGCAGGGAATTCTCTGCCTGCCTTTCCCCAGTGCTCTGCAAGCTCTCCAGAACAACAGCAAATCTGGGGCTCTGTGCTTTCTTTTGTTCTGAACAAGTGTTAGTGTTTTCTGCAGAAAAGTGATTCTTGCGAAGTAATGTGAACACTTCTGCTGCCCAGGCACAGAGAAGGTGCTAGCAGGGAATTCTCTGCCTGCCTTTCCCCAGTGCTCTGCAAGCTCTCCAGGACAACATAAAATCTGGGGCTCTGTGCTTTCTTTTGTTCTGAACAAGTGTTAGTGTTTTCTGCAGAAAAGCGGTTCTGCGAAGCAATGTGAACACTTCTGCTTCCCAGACACAGAGAAGGTGCTAGCAGGGAATTCTCTGCCTGCCTTTCCCCAGTGCTATGCAAGCTCTCCAGAACAACAGCAAATCTGGGGCTCTGTGCTTTCTTTAGTTCTGAACAATTGTTAGTGTTTTCTGCACAAAACCGATTCTGCGAAGCAATGTGAACTCTTCTGCTTCCCAGGCACAGAGAAGGTGCTAGCAGGGAATTCTCTGCCTGCCTTTCCCCAGTGCTCTGCAAGCTCTCCAGGACAACATAAAATCTGGGGCTCTGTGCTTTCTTTATTTCTGAACAAGTGTTAGTTTTTTCTGCACAAAAGCGAATCTGCGAAGCAATGTGAACACTTCTGCTTCCCAGGCACAGAGAAGGTGCTAGCAGGGAATTCTCTGCCTGCCTTTCCCCAGTGCTCTGCAAGCTCTCCAGGACAACATAAAATCTGGGGCTCTGTGCTTTCTTTAGTTCTGAACAAGTGTTAGTTTTTTCTGCACAAAAGCGAATCTGCGAAGCAATGTGAACACTTCTGCTTCCCAGGCACAGAGAAGGTGCTAGCAGGGAATTCTCTGCCTGCCTTTCCCCAGTGCTCTGCAAGCTCTCCAGGACAACATAAAATCTGGGGCTCTGTGCTTTCTTTAGTTCTGAACAAGTGTTAGTTTTTTCTGCACAAAAGCGAATCTGCGAAGCAATGTGAACACTTCTGCTTCCCAGGCACAGAGAAGGTGCTAGCAGGGAATTCTCTGCCTGCCTTTCCCCAGTGCTCTGCAAGCTCTCCAGGACAACAGCAAATCTGGGGCTCTGTGCTTTCTTTTGTTCTGAACAAGTGTTAGTGTTTTCTGCACAAAAGCGATTCTGCGAAGCAATGAAACACTTCTGCTTCCCAGACACAGAGAAGGTGCTAGCAGGGAATTCTCTGCCTGCCTTTCCCCAGTGCTCTGCAAGCTCTCCAGGACAACATAAAATCTGGGGCTCTGTGCTTTCTTTCGTTCTGAACAAGTGTTAGTGTTTTCTGCAGAAAAGCGATTCTTCCGAAGCAATGTGAACACTTCTGCTGCCCAGGCACAGAGAAGGTGCTAGCAGGGAATTCTCTGCCTGCCTTTCCCCAGTGCTCTGCAAGCTCTCCAGGACAACATAAAATCTGGGGCTCTGTGCTTTCTTTTGTTCTGAACAAGTGTTAGTGTTTTCTGCACAAAAGCGGTTCTGCGAAGCAATGTGAACACTTCTGCTTCCCAGGCACAGAGAAGGTGCTAGCAGGGAATTCTCTGCCTGCCTTTCCCCAGTGCTATGCAAGCTCTCCAGAACAACAGCAAATCTGGGGCTCTGTGCTTTCTTTAGTTCTGAACAATTGTTAGTGTTTTCTGCACAAAAGCGATTCTGCGAAGCAATGTAAACACTTCTGCTTCCCAGGCACAGAGAAGGTGCTAGCAGGGAATTCTCTGCCTGCCTTTCCCCAGTGCTCTGCAAGCTCTCCAGAACAACAGCAAATCTGGGGCTCTGTGCTTTCTTTTGTTCTGAACAAGTGTTAGTGTTTTCTGCAGAAAAGCGGTTCTGCGAAGCAATGTGAACACTTCTGCTTCCCAGGCACAGAGAAGGTGCTAGCAGGGAATTCCCTGCCTGCCTTTCCCCAGTGCTCTGCAAGCTCTCCAGGACAACATAAAATCTGGGGCTCTGTGCTTTCTTTTGTTCTGAACAAGTGTTAGTGTTTTCTGCAGAAAAGTGATTCTTGCGAAATAATGTGAACACTTCTGCTGTCCAGGCACAGAGAAGGTGCTAGCAGGGAATTCTCTGCCTGCCTTTCCCCAGTGCTCTGCAAGCTCTCCAGGACAACATAAAATCTGGGGCTCTGTGCTTTCTTTTGTTCTGAACAAGTGTTAGTGTTTTCTGCACAAAAGCGAATCTGCGAAGCAATGTGAACACTTCTGCTTCCCAGGCACAGAGAAGGTGCTAGCAGGGAATTCTCTGCCTGCCTTTCCCCAGTGCTATGCAAGCTCTCCAGAACAACAGCAAATCTGGGGCTCTGTGCTTTCTTTAGTTCTGAACAATTGTTAGTGTTTTCTGCACAAAACCGATTCTGCGAAGCAATGTGAACTCTTCTGCTTCCCAGGCACAGAGAAGGTGCTAGCAGGGAATTCTCTGCCTGCCTTTCCCCAGTGCTCTGCAAGCTCTCCAGGACAACATAAAATCTGGGGCTCTGTGCTTTCTTTTGTTCTGAACAAGTGTTAGTTTTTCCTGCACAAAAGCGAATCTGCGAAGCAATGTGAACACTTCTGTTTCCCAGACACAGAGAAGGTGCTAGCAGGGAATTCTCTGCCTGCCTTTCCCCAGTGCTCTGCAAGCTCTCCAGGACAACAGCAAATCTGGGGCTCTGTGCTTTCTTTTGTTCTGAACAAGTGTTAGTGTTTTCTGCAGAAAAGCGGTTCTGCGAAGCAATGTGAACACTTCTGCTTCCCAGGCACAGAGAAGGTGCTAGCAGGGAATTCTCTGCCTGCCTTTCCCCAGTGCTATGCAAGCTCTCCAGAACAACAGCAAATCTGGGGCTCTGTGCTTTCTTTTGTTCTGAACAAGTGTTAGTGTTTTCTGCACAAAAGCGATTCTGCGAAGCAATGTGAACACTTCTGCTTCCCAGACACAGAGAAGGTGCTAGCAGGGAATTCCCTGCCTGCCTTTCCCCAGTGCTCTGCAAGCTCTCCAGGACAACATAAAATCTGGGGCTCTGTGCTTTCTTTTGTTCTGAACAAGTGTTAGTGTTTTCTGCAGAAAAGCGGTTCTGCGAAGCAATGTGAACACTTCTGCTTCCCAGGCACAGAGAAGGTGCTAGCAGGGAATTCTCTGCCTGCCTTTCCCCAGTGCTCTGCAAGCTCTCCAGGACAACAGCAAATCTGGGGCTCTGTGCTTTCTTTTGTTCTGAACAAGTGTTAGTGTTTTCTGCAGAAAAGCGATTCTGCGAAGCAATGTGAACACTTCTGCTTCCCAGGCACAGAGAAGGTGCTAGCAGGGAATTCTCTGCCTGCCTTTCCCCAGTGCTCTGCAAGCTCTCCAGAACAACAGCAAATCTGGGGCTCTGTGCTTTCTTTAGTTGTGAACAATTGTTAGTGTTTTCTGCACAAAAGCGATTCTGCGAAGCAATGTGAACACTTCTGCTTCCCAGGCACAGAGAAGGTGCTAGCAGGGAATTCTCTGCCTGCCTTTCCCCAGTGCTCTGCAAGCTCTCCAGGACAACATAAAATCTGGGGCTCTGTGCTTTCTTTCGTTCTGAACAAGTGTTAGTGTTTTCTGCAGAAAAGCGATTCTTGCGAAGCAATGTGAACACTTCTGCTTCCCAGACACAGAGAAGGTGCTAGCAGGGAATTCTCTGCCTGCCTTTCCCCAGTGCTCTGCAAGCTCTCCAGAACAACAGCAAATCTGGGGCTCTGTACTTTCTTTTGTTCTGAACAAGTGTTAGTGTTTTCTGCACAAAAGCGATTCTGCGAAGCAATGTGAACTCTTCTGCTTCCCAGGCACAGAGAAGGTGCTAGCAGGGAATTCTCTGCCTGCCTTTCCCCAGTGCTCTGCAAGCTCTCCAGGACAACATAAAATCTGGGGCTCTGTGCTTTCTTTTGTTCTGAACAAGTGTTAGTGTTTTCTGCACAAAAGCGGTTCTGCGAAGCAATGTGAACACTTCTGCTTCCCAGGCACAGAGAAGGTGCTAGCAGGGAATTCTCTGCCTGCCTTTCCCCAGTGCTATGCAAGCTCTCCAGAACAACAGCAAATCTGGGGCTCTGTGCTTTCTTTAGTTCTGAACAATTGTTAGTGTTTTCTGCACAAAAGCGATTCTGCGAAGCAATGTAAACACTTCTGCTTCCCAGGCACAGAGAAGGTGCTAGCAGGGAATTCTCTGCCTGCCTTTCCCCAGTGCTCTGCAAGCTCTCCAGAACAACAGCAAATCTGGGGCTCTGTGCTTTCTTTTGTTCTGAACAAGTGTTAGTGTTTTCTGCAGAAAAGCGGTTCTGCGAAGCAATGTGAACACTTCTGCTTCGCAGGCACAGAGAAGGTGCTAGCAGGGAATTCTCTGCCTGCCTTTCCCCAGTGCTCTGCAAGCTCTCCAGGACAACATAAAATCTGGGGCTCTGTGCTTTCTTTTGTTCTGAACAAGTGTTAGTGTTTTCTGCAGAAAAGCGGTTCTGCGAAGCAATGTGAACACTTCTGCTTCCCAGGCACAGAGAAGGTGCTAGCAGGGAATTCTCTGCCTGCCTTTCCCCAGTGCTCTGCAAGCTCTCCAGAACAACAGCAAATCTGGGGCTCTGTGCTTTCTTTAGTTGTGAACAATTGTTAGTGTTTTCTGCACAAAAGCGATTCTGCGAAGCAATGTAAACACTTCTGCTTCCCAGACACAGAGAAGGTGCTAGCAGGGAATTCTCTGCCTGCCTTTCCCCAGTGCTCTGCAAGCTCTCCAGAACAACAGCAAATCTGGGGCTCTGTGCTTTCTTTAGTTCTGAACAAGTGTTAGTTTTTTCTGCACAAAAGCGATTCTGCGAAGCAATGTAAACACTTCTGCTTCCCAGACACAGAGAAGGTGCTAGCAGGGAATTCTCTGCCTGCCTTTCCCCAGTGCTCTGCAAGCTCTCCAGAACAACAGCAAATCTGGGGCTCTGTGCTTTCTTTTGTTCTGAACAAGTGTTAGTGTTTTCTGCAGAAAAGTGATTCTTGCGAAGTAATGTGAACACTTCTGCTTCGCAGGCACAGAGAAGGTGCTAGCAGGGAATTCTCTGCCTGCCTTTCCCCAGTGCTCTGCAAGCTCTCCAGGACAACATAAAATCTGGGGCTCTGTGCTTTCTTTTGTTCTGAACAAGTGTTAGTGTTTTCTGCAGAAAAGCGGTTCTGCGAAGCAATGTGAACACTTCTGCTTCCCAGGCACAGAGAAGGTGCTAGCAGGGAATTCTCTGCCTGCCTTTCCCCAGTGCTATGCAAGCTCTCCAGAACAACAGCAAATCTGGGGCTCTGTGCTTTCTTTAGTTCTGAACAATTGTTAGTGTTTTCTGCACAAAACCGATTCTGCGAAGCAATGTGAACTCTTCTGCTTCCCAGGCACAGAGAAGGTGCTAGCAGGGAATTCTCTGCCTGCCTTTCCCCAGTGCTCTGCAAGCTCTCCAGGACAACATAAAATCTGGGGCTCTGTGCTTTCTTTAGTTCTGAACAAGTGTTAGTTTTTTCTGCAGAAAAGCGAATCTGCGAAGCAATGTGAACACTTCTGCTTCCCAGGCACAGAGAAGGTGCTAGCAGGGAATTCTCTGCCTGCCTTTCCCCAGTGCTCTGCAAGCTCTCCAGGACAACATAAAATCTGGGGCTCTGTGCTTTCTTTAGTTCTGAACAAGTGTTAGTTTTTTCTGCACAAAAGCGAATCTGCGAAGCAATGTGAACACTTCTGCTTCCCAGGCACAGAGAAGGTGCTAGCAGGGAATTCTCTGCCTGCCTTTCCCCAGTGCTCTGCAAGCTCTCCAGGACAACATAAAATCTGGGGCTCTGTGCTTTCTTTTGTTCTGAACAAGTGTTAGTGTTTTCTGCACAAAGGCGATTCTGCGAAGCAATGTGAACACTTCTGCTTTGCAGGCACAGAGAAGGTGCTAGCAGGGAATTCTCTGCCTGCCTTTCCCCAGTGCTCTGCAAGCTCTCCAGAACAACATAAAATCTGGGGCTCTGTGCTTTCTTTCGTTCTGAACAAGTGTTAGTGTTTTCTGCAGAAAAGCGATTCTTGCGAAGCAATGTGAACACTTCTGCTGCCCAGGCACAGAGAAGGTGCTAGCAGGGAATTCTCTGCCTGCCTTTCCCCAGTGCTCTGCAAGCTCTCCAGGACAACAGCAAATCTGGGGCTCTGTGCTTTCTTTTGTTCTGAACAAGTGTTAGTGTTTTCTGCACAAAAGAGATTCTGCGAAGCAATGAAACACTTCTGCTTCCCAGACACAGAGAAGGTGCTAGCAGGGAATTCTCTGCCTGCCTTTCCCCAGTGCTCTGCAAGCTCTCCAGGACAACATAAAATCTGGGGCTCTGTGCTTTCTTTTGTTCTGAACAAGTGTTAGTGTTTTCTGCACAAAAGCGATTCTGCGAAGCAATGTGAACACTTCTGCTTCCCAGGCACAGAGAAGGTGCTAGCAGGGAATTCTCTGCCTGCCTTTCCCCAGTGCTCTGCAAGCTCTCCAGAACAACAGCAAATCTGGGGCTCTGTGCTTTCTTTCGTTCTGAACAAGTGTTAGTGTTTTCTGCAGAAAAGCGATTCTTGCGAAGCAATGTGAACACTTCTGCTGCCCAGGCACAGAGAAGGTGCTAGCAGGGAATTCTCTGCCTGCCTTTCCCCAGTGCTCTGCAAGCTCTCCGGGACAACAGCAAATCTGGGGCTCTGTGCTTTCTTTTGTTCTGAACAAGTGTTAGTGTTTTCTGCACAAAAGCGATTCTGCGAAGCAATGTGAACACTTCTGCTTCCCAGGCACAGAGAAGGTGCTAGCAGGGAATTCTCTGCCTGCCTTTCCCCAGTGCTCTGCAAGCTCTCCAGGACAACATAAAATCTGGGGCTCTGTGCTTTCTTTCGTTCTGAACAAGTGTTAGTGTTTTCTGCAGAAAAGCGATACTTCCGAAGCAATGTGAACACTTCTGCTGCCCAGGCACAGAGAAGGTGCTAGCAGGGAATTCTCTGCCTGCCTTTCCCCAGTGCTCTGCAAGCTCTCCAGGACAACATAAAATCTGGGGCTCTGTGCTTTCTTTTGTTCTGAACAAGTGTTAGTGTTTTCTGCACAAAAGCGGTTCTGCGAAGCAATGTGAACACTTCTGCTTCCCAGGCACAGAGAAGGTGCTAGCAGGGAATTCTCTGCCTGCCTTTCCCCAGTGCTATGCAAGCTCTCCAGAACAACAGCAAATCTGGGGCTCTGTGCTTTCTTTAGTTCTGAACAATTGTTAGTGTTTTCTGCACAAAAGCGATTCTGCGAAGCAATGTAAACACTTCTGCTTCCCAGGCACAGAGAAGGTGCTAGCAGGGAATTCTCTGCCTGCCTTTCCCCAGTGCTCTGCAAGCTCTCCAGAACAACAGCAAATCTGGGGCTCTGTGCTTTCTTTTGTTCTGAACAAGTGTTAGTGTTTTCTGCAGAAAAGCGATTCTGCGAAGCAATGTAAACACTTCTGCTTCCCAGGCACAGAGAAGGTGCTAGCAGGGAATTCCCTGCCTGCCTTTCCCCAGTGCTCTGCAAGCTCTCCAGGACAACATAAAATCTGGGGCTCTGTGCTTTCTTTTGTTCTGAACAAGTGTTAGTGTTTTCTGCAGAAAAGTGATTCTTGCGAAATAATGTGAACACTTCTGCTGCCCAGGCACAGAGAAGGTGCTAGCAGGGAATTCTCTGCCTGCCTTTCCCCAGTGCTCTGCAAGCTCTCCAGGACAACATAAAATCTGGGGCTCTGTGCTTTCTTTTGTTCTGAACAAGTGTTAGTGTTTTCTGCAGAAAAGCGGTTCTGCGAAGCAATGTGAACACTTCTGCTTCCCAGGCACAGAGAAGGTGCTAGCAGGGAATTCTCTGCCTGCCTTTCCCCAGTGCTATGCAAGCTCTCCAGAACAACAGCAAATCTGGGGCTCTGTGCTTTCTTTAGTTCTGAACAATTGTTAGTGTTTTCTGCACAAAACCGATTCTGCGAAGCAATGTGAACTCTTCTGCTTCCCAGGCACAGAGAAGGTGCTAGCAGGGAATTCTCTGCCTGCCTTTCCCCAGTGCTCTGCAAGCTCTCCAGGACAACATAAAATCTGGGGCTCTGTGCTTTCTTTAGTTCTGAACAAGTGTTAGTTTTTCCTGCACAAAAGCGAATCTGCGAAGCAATGTGAACACTTCTGCTTCCCAGACACAGAGAAGGTGCTAGCAGGGAATTCTCTGCCTGCCTTTCCCCAGTGCTCTGCAAGCTCTCCAGGACAACAGCAAATCTGGGGCTCTGTGCTTTCTTTTGTTCTGAACAAGTGTTAGTGTTTTCTGCAGAAAAGCGATTCTGCGAAGCAATGTGAACACTTCTGCTTCCCAGGCACAGAGAAGGTGCTAGCAGGGAATTCTCTGCCTGCCTTTCCCCAGTGCTATGCAAGCTCTCCAGAACAACAGCAAATCTGGGGCTCTGTGCTTTCTTTTGTTCTGAACAAGTGTTAGTGTTTTCTGCACAAAAGCGATTCTGCGAAGCAATGTGAACACTTCTGCTTCCCAGGCACAGAGAAGGTGCTAGCAGGGAATTCTCTGCCTGCCTTTCCCCAGTGCTCTACAAGCTCTCCAGGACAACATAAAATCTGGGGCTCTGTGCTTTCTTTCGTTCTGAACAAGTGTTAGTGTTTTCTGCAGAAAAGCGATTCTTGCGAAGCAATGTGAACACTTCTGCTTCCCAGGCACAGAGAAGGTGCTAGCAGGGAATTCTCTGCCTGCCTTTCCCCAGTGCTCTGCAAGCTCTCTAGAACAACAGCAAATCTGGGGCTCTGTACTTTCTTTTGTTCTGAACAAGTGTTAGTGTTTTCTGCACAAAAGCGATTCTGCGAAGCAATGTAAACACTTCTGCTTCCCAGACACAGAGAAGGTGCTAGCAGGGAATTCCCTGCCTGCCTTTCCCCAGTGCTCTGCAAGCTCTCCAGGACAACATAAAATCTGGGGCTCTGTGCTTTCTTTTGTTCTGAACAAGTGTTAGTGTTTTCTGCA
Source organism: Strix aluco (assembly GCF_031877795.1). NCBI lineage: Eukaryota > Metazoa > Chordata > Aves > Strigiformes > Strigidae > Strix > Strix aluco. The sequence goes on from NW_027436647.1 coordinate 1,545,896, forward strand.
GAAAAGCGGTTCTGCGAAGCAATGTGAACACTTCTGCTTCCCAGGCACAGAGAAGGTGCTAGCAGGGAATTCTCTGCCTGCCTTTCCCCAGTGCTCTGCAAGCTCTCCAGAACAACAGCAAATCTGGGGCTCTGTGCTTTCTTTCGTTCTGAACAAGTGTTAGTGTTTTCTGCAGAAAAGCGATTCTTGCGAAGCAATGTGAACACTTCTGCTGCCCAGGCACAGAGAAGGTGCTAGCAGGGAATTCTCTGCCTGCCTTTCCCCAGTGCTCTGCAAGCTCTCCAGGACAACAGCAAATCTGGGGCTCTGTGCTTTCTTTTGTTCTGAACAAGTGTTAGTGTTTTCTGCAGAAAAGCGGTTCTGCGAAGCAATGTGAACACTTCTGCTTCCCAGGCACAGAGAAGGTGCTAGCAGGGAATTCTCTGCCTGCCTTTCCCCAGTGCTCTGCAAGCTCTCCAGAACAACAGCAAATCTGGGGCTCTGTGCTTTCTTTAGTTGTGAACAATTGTTAGTGTTTTCTGCACAAAAGCGATTCTGCGAAGCAATGTAAACACTTCTGCTTCCCAGACACAGAGAAGGTGCTAGCAGGGAATTCTCTGCCTGCCTTTCCCCAGTGCTCTGCAAGCTCTCCAGAACAACATAAAATCTGGGGCTCTGTGCTTTCTTTCGTTCTGAACAAGTGTTAGTGTTTTCTGCAGAAAAGCGATTCTTGCGAAGCAATGTGAACACTTCTGCTGCCCAGGCACAGAGAAGGTGCTAGCAGGGAATTCTCTGCCTGCCTTTCCCCAGTGCTCTGCAAGCTCTCCAGGACAACATAAAATCTGGGGCTCTGTGCTTTCTTTTGTTCTGAACAAGTGTTAGTGTTTTCTGCAGAAAAGCGGTTCTGCGAAGCAATGTGAACACTTCTGCTTCCCAGGCACAGAGAAGGTGCTAGCAGGGAATTCTCTGCCTGCCTTTCCCCAGTGCTATGCAAGCTCTCCAGAACAACAGCAAATCTGGGGCTCTGTGCTTTCTTTAGTTGTGAACAATTGTTAGTGTTTTCTGCACAAAAGCGATTCTGCGAAGCAATGTAAACACTTCTGCTTCCCAGACACAGAGAAGGTGCTAGCAGGGAATTCTCTGCCTGCCTTTCCCCAGTGCTCTGCAAGCTCTCCAGAACAACAGCAAATCTGGGGCTCTGTGCTTTCTTTTGTTCTGAACAACTGTTAGTGTTTTCTGCACAAAAGCGATTCTGCGAAGCAATGTAAACACTTCTGCTTCCCAGACACAGAGAAGGTGCTAGCAGGGAATTCTCTGCCTGCCTTTCCCCAGTGCTCTGCAAGCTCTCCAGAACAACAGCAAATCTGGGGCTCTGTGCTTTCTTTTGTTCTGAACAAGTGTTAGTGTTTTCTGCAGAAAAGTGATTCTTGCGAAGTAATGTGAACACTTCTGCTGCCCAGGCACAGAGAAGGTGCTAGCAGGGAATTCTCTGCCTGCCTTTCCCCAGTGCTCTGCAAGCTCTCCAGGACAACATAAAATCTGGGGCTCTGTGCTTTCTTTAGTTCTGAACAAGTGTTAGTGTTTTCTGCAGAAAAGCGGTTCTGCGAAGCAATGTGAACACTTCTGCTTCCCAGGCACAGAGAAGGTGCTAGCAGGGAATTCTCTGCCTGCCTTTCCCCAGTGCTCTGCAAGCTCTCCAGAACAACACCAAATCTGGGGCTCTGTGCTTTCTTTTGTTCTGAACAAGTGTTAGTGTTTTCTGCACAAAAGCGATTCTGCGAAGCAATGTGAACACTTCTGCTTCCCAGACACAAAGAAGGTGCTAGCAGGGAATTCTCTGCCTGCCTTTCCCCAGTGCTCTGCAAGCTCTCCAGAACAACAGCAAATCTGGGGCTCTGTGCTTTCTTTTGTTCTGAACAAGTGTTAGTGTTTTCTGCACAAAGGCGATTCTGCGAAGCAATGTGAACACTTCTGCTTCCCAGGCACAGAGAAGGTGCTAGCAGGGAATTCCCTGCCTGCCTTTCCCCAGTGCTCTGCAAGCTCTCCAGAACAACAGCAAATCTGGGGCTCTGTGCTTTCATAAGTTCTGAACAATTGTTAGTGTTTTCTGCACAAAACCGATTCTGCGAAGCAATGTGAACTCTTCTGCTTCCCAGGCACAGAGAAGGTGCTAGCAGGGAATTCTCTGCCTGCCTTTCCCCAGTGCTCTGCAAGCTCTCCAGGACAAAATAAAATCTGGGGCTCTGTGCTTTCTTTTGTTCTGAACAAGTGTTAGTTTTTTCTGCACAAAAGCGAATCTGCGAAGCAATGTGAACACTTCTGCTTCCCAGGCACAGAGAAGGTGCTAGCAGGGAATTCTCTGCCTGCCTTTCCCCAGTGCTCTGCAAGCTCTCCAGAACAACAGCAAATCTGGGGCTCTGTGCTTTCTTTTGTTCTGAACAAGTGTTAGTGTTTTCTGCAGAAAAGCGATTCTGCGAAGCAATGTGAACACTTCTGCTTCCCAGACACAGAGAAGGTGCTAGCAGGGAATTCTCTGCCTGCCTTTCCCCAGTGCTCTGCAAGCTCTCCAGGACAACATAAAATCTGGGGCTCTGTGCTTTCTTTTGTTCTGAACAAGTGTTAGTGTTTTCTGCAGAAAAGCGATTCTGCGAAGCAATGTGAACACTTCTGCTTCCCAGACACAGAGAAGGTGCTAGCAGGGAATTCCCTGCCTGCCTTTCCCCAGTGCTCTGCAAGCTCTCCAGGACAACATAAAATCTGGGGCTCTGTGCTTTCTTTTGTTCTGAACAAGTGTTAGTGTTTTCTGCACAAAGGCGATTCTGCGAAGCAATGTGAACACTTCTGCTTCCCAGGCACAGAGAAGGTGCTAGCAGGGAATTCTCTGCCTGCCTTTCCCCAGTGCTCTGCAAGCTCTCCAGGACAACATAAAATCTGGGGCTCTGTGCTTTCTTTTGTTCTGAACAAGTGTTAGTGTTTTCTGCAGAAAAGCGATTCTGCGAAGCAATGTGAACACTTCTGCTTCCCAGGCACAGAGAAGGTGCTAGCAGGGAATTCTCTGCCTGCCTTTCCCCAGTGCTCTGCAAGCTCTCCAGAACAACAGCAAATCTGGGGCTCTGTGCTTTCTTTTGTTCTGAACAAGTGTTAGTGTTTTCTGCACAAAAGCGAATCTGCGAAGTAATGTGAACACTTCTGCTTCCCAGGCACAGAGAAGGTGCTAGCAGGGAATTCTCTGCCTGCCTTTCCCCAGTGCTCTGCAAGCTCTCCAGGACAACATAAAATCTGGGGCTCTGTGCTTTCTTTCGTTCTGAACAAGTGTTAGTGTTTTCTGCAGAAAAGCGATTCTTCCGAAGCAATGTGAACACTTCTGCTTCCCAGGCACAGAGAAGGTGCTAGCAGGGAATTCTCTGCCTGCCTTTCCCCAGTGCTCTGCAAGCTCTCCAGGACAACATAAAATCTGGGGCTCTGTGCTTTCTTTTGTTCTGAACAAGTGTTAGTGTTTTCTGCAGAAAAGCGGTTCTGCGAAGCAATGTGAACACTTCTGCTTCCCAGGCACAGAGAAGGTGCTAGCAGGGAATTCTCTGCCTGCCTTTCCCCAGTGCTATGCAAGCTCTCCAGAACAACAGCAAATCTGGGGCTCTGTGCTTTCTTTAGTTGTGAACAATTCTTAGTGTTTTCTGCACAAAAGCGATTCTGCGAAGCAATGTGAACACTTCTGCTTCCCAGACACAGAGAAGGTGCTAGCAGGGAATTCTCTGCCTGCCTTTCCCCAGTGCTCTGCAAGCTCTCCAGAACAACAGCAAATCTGGGGCTCTGTGCTTTCTTTTGTTCTGAACAAGTGTTAGTGTTTTCTGCACAAAAGCGATTCTGCGAAGCAATGTAAACACTTCTGCTTCCCAGGCACAGAGAAGGTGCTAGCAGGGAATTCTCTGCCTGCCTTTCCCCAGTGCTCTGCAAGCTCTCCAGGACAACATAAAATCTGGGGCTCTGTGCTTTCTTTTGTTCTGAACAAGTGTTAGTGTTTTCTGCACAAAGGCGATTCTGCGAAGCAATGTGAACACTTCTGCTTCCCAGGCACAGAGAAGGTGCTAGCAGGGAATTCCCTGCCTGCCTTTCCCCAGTGCTCTGCAAGCTCTCCAGAACAACAGCAAATCTGGGGCTCTGTGCTTTCTTTTGTTCTGAACAAGTGTTAGTGTTTTCTGCACAAAGGCGATTCTGCGAAGCAATGTGAACACTTCTGCTTCCCAGGCACAGAGAAGGTGCTAGCAGGGAATTCCCTGCCTGCCTTTCCCCAGTGCTCTGCAAGCTCTCCAGAACAACAGCAAATCTGGGGCTCTGTGCTTTCTTTAGTTCTGAACAATTGTTAGTGTTTTCTGCACAAAACCGATTCTGCGAAGCAATGTGAACTCTTCTGCTTCCCAGGCACAGAGAAGGTGCTAGCAGGGAATTCTCTGCCTGCCTTTCCCCAGTGCTCTGCAAGCTCTCCAGGACAACATAAAATCTGGGGCTCTGTGCTTTCTTTTGTTCTGAACAAGTGTTAGTGTTTTCTGCACAAAAGCGATTCTGCGAAGCAATGTGAACACTTCTGCTTCCCAGACACAGAGAAGGTGCTAGCAGGGAATTCTCTGCCTGCCTTTCCCCAGTGGTCTGCAAGCTCTCCAGGACAACATAGAATCTGGGGCTCTGTGCTTTCTTTTGTTCTGAACAAGTGTTACTGTTTTCTGCAGAAAAGCGGTTCTGCGAAGCAATGTGAACACTTCTGCTTCCCAGACACAGAGAAGGTGCTAGCAGGGAATTCCCTGCCTGCCTTTCCCCAGTGCTCTGCAAGCTCTCCAGGACAACATAAAATCTGGGGCTCTGTGCTTTCTTTTGTTCTGAACAAGTGTTAGTGTTTTCTGCACAAAGGCGATTCTGCGAAGCAATGTGAACACTTCTGCTTCCCAGGCACAGAGAAGGTGCTAGCAGGGAATTCTCTGCCTGCCTTTCCCCAGTGCTCTGCAAGCTCTCCAGGACAACATAAAATCTGGGGCTCTGTGCTTTCTTTTGTTCTGAACAAGTGTTAGTGTTTTCTGCAGAAAAGCGATTCTGCGAAGCAATGTGAACACTTCTGCTTCGCAGGCACAGAGAAGGTGCTAGCAGGGAATTCTCTGCCTGCCTTTCCCCAGTGCTCTGCAAGCTCTCCAGAACAACAGCAAATCTGGGGCTCTGTGCTTTCTTTTGTTCTGAACAAGTGTTAGTGTTTTCTGCACAAAAGCGAATCTGCGAAGTAATGTGAACACTTCTGCTTCCCAGGCACAGAGAAGGTGCTAGCAGGGAATTCTCTGCCTGCCTTTCCCCAGTGCTCTGCAAGCTCTCCAGGACAACATAAAATCTGGGGCTCTGTGCTTTCTTTCGTTCTGAACAAGTGTTAGTGTTTTCTGCAGAAAAGCGATTCTTCCGAAGCAATGTGAACACTTCTGCTGCCCAGGCACAGAGAAGGTGCTAGCAGGGAATTCTCTGCCTGCCTTTCCCCAGTGCTCTGCAAGCTCTCCAGGACAACATAAAATCTGGGGCTCTGTGCTTTCTTTTGTTCTGAACAAGTGTTAGTGTTTTCTGCAGAAAAGCGGTTCTGCGAAGCAATGTGAACACTTCTGCTTCCCAGGCACAGAGAAGGTGCTAGCAGGGAATTCTCTGCCTGCCTTTCCCCAGTGCTATGCAAGCTCTCCAGAACAACAGCAAATCTGGGGCTCTGTGCTTTCTTTAGTTCTGAACAATTGTTAGTGTTTTCTGCACAAAAGCGATTCTGCGAAGCAATGTAAACACTTCTGCTTCCCAGGCACAGAGAAGGTGCTAGCAGGGAATTCTCTGCCTGCCTTTCCCCAGTGCTCTGCAAGCTCTCCAGAACAACAGCAAATCTGGGGCTCTGTGCTTTCTTTTGTTCTGAACAAGTGTTAGTGTTTTCTGCACAAAAGCGATTCTGCGAAGCAATGTAAACACTTCTGCTTCCCAGGCACAGAGAAGGTGCTAGCAGGGAATTCCCTGCCTGCCTTTCCCCAGTGCTCTGCAAGCTCTCCAGGACAACATAAAATCTGGGGCTCTGTGCTTTCTTTTGTTCTGAACAAGTGTTAGTGTTTTCTGCAGAAAAGTGATTCTTGCGAAATAATGTGAACACTTCTGCTGCCCAGGCACAGAGAAGGTGCTAGCAGGGAATTCTCTGCCTGCCTTTCCCCAGTGCTCTGCAAGCTCTCCAGGACAACATAAAATCTGGGGCTCTGTGCTTTCTTTTGTTCTGAACAAGTGTTAGTGTTTTCTGCAGAAAAGCGATTCTGCGAAGCAATGTGAACACTTCTGCTTCGCAGGCACAGAGAAGGTGCTAGCAGGGAATTCTCTGCCTGCCTTTCCCCAGTGCTCTGCAAGCTCTCCAGAACAACAGCAAATCTGGGGCTCTGTGCTTTCTTTTGTTCTGAACAAGTGTTAGTGTTTTCTGCACAAAAGCGAATCTGCGAAGTAATGTGAACACTTCTGCTTCCCAGGCACAGAGAAGGTGCTAGCAGGGAATTCTCTGCCTGCCTTTCCCCAGTGCTCTGCAAGCTCTCCAGGACAACATAAAATCTGGGGCTCTGTGCTTTCTTTCGTTCTGAACAAGTGTTAGTGTTTTCTGCAGAAAAGCGATTCTTCCGAAGCAATGTGAACACTTCTGCTGCCCAGGCACAGAGAAGGTGCTAGCAGGGAATTCTCTGCCTGCCTTTCCCCAGTGCTCTGCAAGCTCTCCAGGACAACATAAAATCTGGGGCTCTGTGCTTTCTTTTGTTCTGAACAAGTGTTAGTGTTTTCTGCAGAAAAGCGGTTCTGCGAAGCAATGTGAACACTTCTGCTTCCCAGGCACAGAGAAGGTGCTAGCAGGGAATTCTCTGCCTGCCTTTCCCCAGTGCTATGCAAGCTCTCCAGAACAACAGCAAATCTGGGGCTCTGTGCTTTCTTTAGTTCTGAACAATTGTTAGTGTTTTCTGCACAAAAGCGATTCTGCGAAGCAATGTAAACACTTCTGCTTCCCAGGCACAGAGAAGGTGCTAGCAGGGAATTCTCTGCCTGCCTTTCCCCAGTGCTCTGCAAGCTCTCCAGAACAACAGCAAATCTGGGGCTCTGTGCTTTCTTTTGTTCTGAACAAGTGTTAGTGTTTTCTGCACAAAAGCGATTCTGCGAAGCAATGTAAACACTTCTGCTTCCCAGGCACAGAGAAGGTGCTAGCAGGGAATTCCCTGCCTGCCTTTCCCCAGTGCTCTGCAAGCTCTCCAGGACAACATAAAATCTGGGGCTCTGTGCTTTCTTTTGTTCTGAACAAGTGTTAGTGTTTTCTGCAGAAAAGTGATTCTTGCGAAATAATGTGAACACTTCTGCTGCCCAGGCACAGAGAAGGTGCTAGCAGGGAATTCTCTGCCTGCCTTTCCCCAGTGCTCTGCAAGCTCTCCAGGACAACATAAAATCTGGGGCTCTGTGCTTTCTTTTGTTCTGAACAAGTGTTAGTGTTTTCTGCAGAAAAGCGGTTCTGCGAAGCAATGTGAACACTTCTGCTTCCCAGGCACAGAGAAGGTGCTAGCAGGGAATTCTCTGCCTGCCTTTCCCCAGTGCTATGCAAGCTCTCCAGAACAACAGCAAATCTGGGGCTCTGTGCTTTCTTTAGTTCTGAACAATTGTTAGTGTTTTCTGCACAAAACCGATTCTGCGAAGCAATGTGAACTCTTCTGCTTCCCAGGCACAGAGAAGGTGCTAGCAGGGAATTCTCTGCCTGCCTTTCCCCAGTGCTCTGCAAGCTCTCCAGGACAACATAAAATCTGGGGCTCTGTGCTTTCTTTTGTTCTGAACAAGTGTTAGTTTTTCCTGCACAAAAGCGAATCTGCGAAGCAATGTGAACATTTCTGCTTCCCAGGCACAGAGAAGGTGCTAGCAGGGAATTCTCTGCCTGCCTTTCCCCAGTGCTCTGCAAGCTCTCCAGGACAACATAAAATCTGGGGCTCTGTGCTTTCTTTTGTTCTGAACAAGTGTTAGTGTTTTCTGCAGAAAAGCGATTCTGCGAAGCAATGTGAACACTTCTGCTTCCCAGGCACAGAGAAGGTGCTAGCAGGGAATTCTCTGCCTGCCTTTCCCCAGTGCTCTGCAAGCTCTCCAGGACAACAGCAAATCTGGGGCTCTGTGCTTTCTTTCGTTCTGAACAAGTGTTAGTGTTTTCTGCACAAAAGCGATTCTGCGAAGCAATGTGAACACTTCTGCTTCCCAGGCACAGAGAAGGTGCTAGCAGGGAATTCTCTGCCTGCCTTTCCCCAGTGCTCTGCAAGCTCTCCAGGACAACATAAAATCTGGGGCTCTGTGCTTTCTTTCGTTCTGAACAAGTGTTAGTGTTTTCTGCAGAAAAGCGATTCTTGCGAAGCAATGTGAACACTTCTGCTTCCCAGACACAGAGAAGGTGCTAGCAGGGAATTCTCTGCCTGCCTTTCCCCAGTGCTCTGCAAGCTCTCCAGAACAACAGCAAATCTGGGGCTCTGTACTTTCTTTTGTTCTGAACAAGTGTTAGTGTTTTCTGCACAAAAGCGATTCTGCGAAGCAATGTAAACACTTCTGCTTCCCAGACACAGAGAAGGTGCTAGCAGGGAATTCCCTGCCTGCCTTTCCCCAGTGCTCTGCAAGCTCTCCAGGACAACATAAAATCTGGGGCTCTGTGCTTTCTTTTGTTCTGAACAAGTGTTAGTGTTTTCTGCAGAAAAGCGATTCTGCGAAGCAATGTGAACACTTCTGCTTCCCAGACACAGAGAAGGTGCTAGCAGGGAATTCTCTGCCTGCCTTTCCCCAGTGCTATGCAAGCTCTCCAGAACAACAGCAAATCTGGGGCTCTGTGCTTTCTTTAGTTCTGAACAATTGTTAGTGTTTTCTGCACAAAACCGATTCTGCGAAGCAATGTGAACTCTTCTGCTTCCCAGACACAGAGAAGGTGCTAGCAGGGAATTCTCTGCCTGCCTTTCCCCAGTGCTCTGCAAGCTCTCCAGGACAACATAAAATCTGGGGCTCTGTGCTTTCTTTCGTTCTGAACAAGTGTTAGTGTTTTCTGCAGAAAAGCGATTCTTCCGAAGCAATGTGAACACTTCTGCTTCCCAGGCACAGAGAAGGTGCTAGCAGGGAATTCTCTGCCTGCCTTTCCCCAGTGCTCTGCAAGCTCTCCAGGACAACATAAAATCTGGGGCTCTGTGCTTTCTTTTGTTCTGAACAAGTGTTAGTGTTTTCTGCAGAAAAGCGATTCTGCGAAGCAATGTGAACACTTCTGCTTCCCAGACACAGAGAAGGTGCTAGCAGGGAATTCTCTGCCTGCCTTTCCCCAGTGCTCTGCAAGCTCTCCAGAACAACAGCAAATCTGGGGCTCTGTGCTTTCTTTAGTTCTGAACAATTGTTAGTGTTTTCTGCACAAAACCGATTCTGCGAAGCAATGTGAACTCTTCTGCTTCCCAGACACAGAGAAGGTGCTAGCAGGGAATTCTCTGCCTGCCTTTCCCCAGTGCTCTGCAAGCTCTCCAGGACAACATAAAATCTGGGGCTCTGTGCTTTCTTTCGTTCTGAACAAGTGTTAGTGTTTTCTGCAGAAAAGCGATTCTTCCGAAGCAATGTGAACACTTCTGCTTCCCAGGCACAGAGAAGGTGCTAGCAGGGAATTCTCTGCCTGCCTTTCCCCAGTGCTCTGCAAGCTCTCCAGGACAACATAAAATCTGGGGCTCTGTGCTTTCTTTTGTTCTGAACAAGTGTTAGTGTTTTCTGCAGAAAAGCGGTTCTGCGAAGCAATGTGAACACTTCTGCTTCCCAGGCACAGAGAAGGTGCTAGCAGGGAATTCTCTGCCTGCCTTTCCCCAGTGCTATGCAAGCTCTCCAGAACAACAGCAAATCTGGGGCTCTGTGCTTTCTTTAGTTGTGAACAATTGTTAGTGTTTTCTGCACAAAAGCGATTCTGCGAAGCAATGTGAACACTTCTGCTTCCCAGACACAGAGAAGGTGCTAGCAGGGAATTCTCTGCCTGCCTTTCCCCAGTGCTCTGCAAGCTCTCCAGAACAACAGCAAATCTGGGGCTCTGTGCTTTCTTTTGTTCTGAACAAGTGTTAGTGTTTTCTGCACAAAAGCGATTCTGCGAAGCAATGTAAACACTTCTGCTTCCCAGGCACAGAGAAGGTGCTAGCAGGGAATTCTCTGCCTGCCTTTCCCCAGTGCTCTGCAAGCTCTCCAGGACAACATAAAATCTGGGGCTCTGTGCTTTCTTTTGTTCTGAACAAGTGTTAGTGTTTTCTGCACAAAGGCGATTCTGCGAAGCAATGTGAACACTTCTGCTTCCCAGGCACAGAGAAGGTGCTAGCAGGGAATTCCCTGCCTGCCTTTCCCCAGTGCTCTGCAAGCTCTCCAGAACAACAGCAAATCTGGGGCTCTGTGCTTTCTTTTGTTCTGAACAAGTGTTAGTGTTTTCTGCACAAAACCGATTCTGCGAAGCAATGTGAACTCTTCTGCTTCCCAGGCACAGAGAAGGTGCTAGCAGGGAATTCTCTGCCTGCCTTTCCCCAGTGCTCTGCAAGCTCTCCAGGACAACATAAAATCTGGGGCTCTGTGCTTTCTTTAGTTCTGAACAAGTGTTAGTTTTTTCTGCACAAAAGCGAATCTGCGAAGCAATGTGAACACTTCTGCTTCCCAGGCACAGAGAAGGTGCTAGCAGGGAATTCTCTGCCTGCCTTTCCCCAGTGCTCTGCAAGCTCTCCAGGACAACATAAAATCTGGGGCTCTGTGCTTTCTTTTGTTCTGAACAAGTGTTAGTGTTTTCTGCAGAAAAGCGGTTCTGCGAAGCAATGTAAACACTTCTGCTTCCCAGGCACAGAGAAGGTGCTAGCAGGGAATTCCCTGCCTGCCTTTCCCCAGTGCTCTGCAAGCTCTCCAGAACAACAGCAAATCTGGGGCTCTGTGCTTTCTTTTGTTCTGAACAAGTGTTAGTGTTTTCTGCAGAAAAGTGATTCTTGCGAAATAATGTGAACACTTCTGCTGCCCAGGCACAGAGAAGGTGCTAGCAGGGAATTCTCTGCCTGCCTTTCCCCAGTGCTCTGCAAGCTCTCCAGGACAACAGCAAATCTGGGGCTCTGTGCTTTCTTTTGTTCTGAACAAGTGTTAGTGTTTTCTGCAGAAAAGCGGTTCTGCGAAGCAATGTGAACACTTCTGCTTCCCAGGCACAGAGAAGGTGCTAGCAGGGAATTCTCTGCCTGCCTTTCCCCAGTGCTCTGCAAGCTCTCCAGAACAACAGCAAATCTGGGGCTCTGTGCTTTCTTTAGTTCTGAACAATTGTTAGTGTTTTCTGCACAAAACCGATTCTGCGAAGCAATGTGAACTCTTCTGCTTCCCAGGCACAGAGAAGGTGCTAGCAGGGAATTCTCTGCCTGCCTTTCCCCAGTGCTCTGCAAGCTCTCCAGGACAACATAAAATCTGGGGCTCTGTGCTTTCTTTTGTTCTGAACAAGTGTTAGTGTTTTCTGCACAAAAGCGGTTCTGCGAAGCAATGTGAACACTTCTGCTTCCCAGGCACAGAGAAGGTGCTAGCAGGGAATTCTCTGCCTGCCTTTCCCCAGTGCTCTGCAAGCTGTCCAGAACAACAGCAAATCTGGGGCTCTGTGCTTTCTTTTGTTCTGAACAAGTGTTAGTGTTTTCTGCACAAAAGCGATTCTGCGAAGCAATGTGAACACTTCTGCTTCCCAGGCACAGAGAAGGTGCTAGCAGGGAATTCTCTGCCTGCCTTTCCCCAGTGCTCTGCAAGCTCTCCAGGACAACATAAAATCTGGGGCTCTGTGCTTTCTTTCGTTCTGAACAAGTGTTAGTGTTTTCTGCAGAAAAGCGATTCTTGCGAAGCAATGTGAACACTTCTGCTTCCCAGACACAGAGAAGGTGCTAGCAGGGAATTCTCTGCCTGCCTTTCCCCAGTGCTCTGCAAGCTCTCCAGAACAACAGCAAATCTGGGGCTCTGTGCTTTCTTTTGTTCTGAACAAGTGTTAGTGTTTTCTGCACAAAAGCGATTCTGCGAAGCAATGTGAACACTTCTGCTTCCCAGACACAGAGAAGGTGCTAGCAGGGAATTCCCTGCCTGCCTTTCCCCAGTGCTCTGCAAGCTCTCCAGGACAACATAAAATCTGGGGCTCTGTGCTTTCTTTTGTTCTGAACAAGTGTTAGTGTTTTCTGCAGAAAAGCGATTCTGCGAAGCAATTTGAACACTTCTGCTTCCCAGGCACAGAGAAGGTGCTAGCAGGGAATTCTCTGCCTGCCTTTCCCCAGTGCTCTGCAAGCTCTCCAGGACAACATAAAATCTGGGGCTCTGTGCTTTCTTTAGTTCTGAACAATTGTTAGTGTTTTCTGCACAAAACCGATTCTGCGAAGCAATGTGAACTCTTCTGCTTCCCAGACACAGAGAAGGTGCTAGCAGGGAATTCTCTGCCTGCCTTTCCCCAGTGCTCTGCAAGCTCTCCAGGACAACATAAAATCTGGGGCTCTGTGCTTTCTTTCGTTCTGAACAAGTGTTAGTGTTTTCTGCAGAAAAGCGATTCTTCCGAAGCAATGTGAACACTTCTGCTTCCCAGGCACAGAGAAGGTGCTAGCAGGGAATTCTCTGCCTGCCTTTCCCCAGTGCTCTGCAAGCTCTCCAGGACAACATAAAATCTGGGGCTCTGTGCTTTCTTTTGTTCTGAACAAGTGTTAGTGTTTTCTGCAGAAAAGCGGTTCTGCGAAGCAATGTGAACACTTCTGCTTCCCAGGCACAGAGAAGGTGCTAGCAGGGAATTCTCTGCCTGCCTTTCCCCAGTGCTCTGCAAGCTCTCCAGGACAAAATAAAATCTGGGGCTCTGTGCTTTCTTTTGTTCTGAACAAGTGTTAGTTTTTTCTGCACAAAAGCGAATCTGCGAAGCAATGTGAACACTTCTGCTTCCCAGGCACAGAGAAGGTGCTAGCAGGGAATTCTCTGCCTGCCTTTCCCCAGTGCTCTGCAAGCTCTCCAGGACAACATAAAATCTGGGGCTCTGTGCTTTCTTTTGTTCTGAACAAGTGTTAGTGTTTTCTGCAGAAAAGCGATTCTGCGAAGCAATGTGAACACTTCTGCTTCCCAGACACAGAGAAGGTGCTAGCAGGGAATTCTCTGCCTGCCTTTCCCCAGTGGTCTGCAAGCTCTCCAGGACAACATAAAATCTGGGGCTCTGTGCTTTCTTTTGTTCTGAACAAGTGTTACTGTTTTCTGCAGAAAAGCGGTTCTGCGAAGCAATGTGAACACTTCTGCTTCCCAGACACAGAGAAGGTGCTAGCAGGGAATTCCCTGCCTGCCTTTCCCCAGTGCTCTGCAAGCTCTCCAGGACAACATAAAATCTGGGGCTCTGTGCTTTCTTTTGTTCTGAACAAGTGTTAGTGTTTTCTGCACAAAGGCGATTCTGCGAAGCAATGTGAACACTTCTGCTTCCCAGGCACAGAGAAGGTGCTAGCAGGGAATTCTCTGCCTGCCTTTCCCCAGTGCTCTGCAAGCTCTCCAGGACAACATAAAATCTGGGGCTCTGTGCTTTCTTTTGTTCTGAACAAGTGTTAGTGTTTTCTGCAGAAAAGCGATTCTGCGAAGCAATGTGAACACTTCTGCTTCCCAGGCACAGAGAAGGTGCTAGCAGGGAATTCTCTGCCTGCCTTTCCCCAGTGCTCTGCAAGCTCTCCAGAACAACAGCAAATCTGGGGCTCTGTGCTTTCTTTTGTTCTGAACAAGTGTTAGTGTTTTCTGCACAAAAGCGAATCTGCGAAGTAATGTGAACACTTCTGCTTCCCAGGCACAGAGAAGGTGCTAGCAGGGAATTCTCTGCCTGCCTTTCCCCAGTGCTCTGCAAGCTCTCCAGGACAACATAAAATCTGGGGCTCTGTGCTTTCTTTTGTTCTGAACAAGTGTTAGTGTTTTCTGCACAAAAGCGATTCTGCGAAGCAATGTGAACACTTCTGCTTCCCAGACACAGAGAAGGTGCTAGCAGGGAATTCTCTGCCTGCCTTTCCCCAGTGGTCTGCAAGCTCTCCAGGACAACATAGAATCTGGGGCTCTGTGCTTTCTTTTGTTCTGAACAAGTGTTACTGTTTTCTGCAGAAAAGCGGTTCTGCGAAGCAATGTGAACACTTCTGCTTCCCAGACACAGAGAAGGTGCTAGCAGGGAATTCCCTGCCTGCCTTTCCCCAGTGCTCTGCAAGCTCTCCAGGACAACATAAAATTGGGGCTCTGTGCTTTCTTTTGTTCTGAACAAGTGTTAGTGTTTTCTGCACAAAGGCGATTCTGCGAAGCAATGTGAACACTTCTGCTTCCCAGGCACAGAGAAGGTGCTAGCAGGGAATTCTCTGCCTGCCTTTCCCCAGTGCTCTGCAAGCTCTCCAGGACAACATAAAATCTGGGGCTCTGTGCTTTCTTTTGTTCTGAACAAGTGTTAGTGTTTTCTGCAGAAAAGCGATTCTGCGAAGCAATGTGAACACTTCTGCTTCGCAGGCACAGAGAAGGTGCTAGCAGGGAATTCTCTGCCTGCCTTTCCCCAGTGCTCTGCAAGCTCTCCAGAACAACAGCAAATCTGGGGCTCTGTGCTTTCTTTCGTTCTGAACAAGTGTTAGTGTTTTCTGCAGAAAAGCGATTCTTCCGAAGCAATGTGAACACTTCTGCTTCCCAGGCACAGAGAAGGTGCTAGCAGGGAATTCTCTGCCTGCCTTTCCCCAGTGCTCTGCAAGCTCTCCAGGACAACATAAAATCTGGGGCTCTGTGCTTTCTTTCGTTCTGAACAAGTGTTACTGTTTTCTGCAGAAAAGCGGTTCTGCGAAGCAATGTGAACACTTCTGCTTCCCAGACACAGAGAAGGTGCTAGCAGGGAATTCCCTGCCTGCCTTTCCCCAGTGCTCTGCAAGCTCTCCAGGACAACATAAAATCTGGGGCTCTGTGCTTTCTTTAGTTCTGAACAATTGTTAGTGTTTTCTGCACAAAAGCGATTCTGCGAAGCAATGTAAACACTTCTGCTTCCCAGGCACAGAGAAGGTGCTAGCAGGGAATTCTCTGCCTGCCTTTCCCCAGTGCTCTGCAAGCTCTCCAGAACAACAGCAAATCTGGGGCTCTGTGCTTTCTTTTGTTCTGAACAAGTGTTAGTGTTTTCTGCACAAAAGCGATTCTGCGAAGCAATGTAAACACTTCTGCTTCCCAGGCACAGAGAAGGTGCTAGCAGGGAATTCCCTGCCTGCCTTTCCCCAGTGCTCTGCAAGCTCTCCAGGACAACATAAAATCTGGGGCTCTGTGCTTTCTTTTGTTCTGAACAAGTGTTAGTGTTTTCTGCAGAAAAGTGATTCTTGCGAAATAATGTGAACACTTCTGCTGCCCAGGCACAGAGAAGGTGCTAGCAGGGAATTCTCTGCCTGCCTTTCCCCAGTGCTCTGCAAGCTCTCCAGGACAACATAAAATCTGGGGCTCTGTGCTTTCTTTTGTTCTGAACAAGTGTTAGTGTTTTCTGCAGAAAAGCGGTTCTGCGAAGCAATGTGAACACTTCTGCTTCCCAGGCACAGAGAAGGTGCTAGCAGGGAATTCTCTGCCTGCCTTTCCCCAGTGCTATGCAAGCTCTCCAGAACAACAGCAAATCTGGGGCTCTGTGCTTTCTTTAGTTCTGAACAATTGTTAGTGTTTTCTGCACAAAACCGATTCTGCGAAGCAATGTGAACTCTTCTGCTTCCCAGGCACAGAGAAGGTGCTAGCAGGGAATTCTCTGCCTGCCTTTCCCCAGTGCTCTGCAAGCTCTCCAGGACAACATAAAATCTGGGGCTCTGTGCTTTCTTTAGTTCTGAACAAGTGTTAGTTTTTCCTGCACAAAAGCGAATCTGCGAAGCAATGTGAACATTTCTGCTTCCCAGGCACAGAGAAGGTGCTAGCAGGGAATTCTCTGCCTGCCTTTCCCCAGTGCTCTGCAAGCTCTCCAGGACAACATAAAATCTGGGGCTCTGTGCTTTCTTTTGTTCTGAACAAGTGTTAGTGTTTTCTGCAGAAAAGCGATTCTGCGAAGCAATGTGAACACTTCTGCTTCCCAGGCACAGAGAAGGTGCTAGCAGGGAATTCTCTGCCTGCCTTTCCCCAGTGCTCTGCAAGCTCTCCAGAACAACAGCAAATCTGGGGCTCTGTGCTTTCTTTCGTTCTGAACAAGTGTTAGTGTTTTCTGCACAAAAGCGATTCTGCGAAGCAATGTGAACACTTCTGCTTCCCAGGCACAGAGAAGGTGCTAGCAGGGAATTCTCTGCCTGCCTTTCCCCAGTGCTCTGCAAGCTCTCCAGGACAACATAAAATCTGGGGCTCTGTGCTTTCTTTCGTTCTGAACAAGTGTTAGTGTTTTCTGCAGAAAAGCGATTCTTGCGAAGCAATGTGAACACTTCTGCTTCCCAGGCACAGAGAAGGTGCTATCAGGGAAGTCTCTGCCTGCCTTTCCCCAGTGCTCTGCAAGCTCTCCAGAACAACAGCAAATCTGGGGCTCTGTACTTTCTTTTGTTCTGAACAAGTGTTAGTGTTTTCTGCACAAAAGCGATTCTGCGAAGCAATGTAAACACTTCTGCTTCCCAGACACAGAGAAGGTGCTAGCAGGGAATTCCCTGCCTGCCTTTCCCCAGTGCTCTGCAAGCTCTCCAGGACAACATAAAATCTGGGGCTCTGTGCTTTCTTTTGTTCTGAACAAGTGTTAGTGTTTTCTGCAGAAAAGCGATTCTGCGAAGCAATGTGAACACTTCTGCTTCCCAGACACAGAGAAGGTGCTAGCAGGGAATTCTCTGCCTGCCTTTCCCCAGTGCTATGCAAGCTCTCCAGAACAACAGCAAATCTGGGGCTCTGTGCTTTCTTTAGTTCTGAACAATTGTTACTGTTTTCTGCACAAAACCGATTCTGCGAAGCAATGTGAACTCTTCTGCTTCCCAGACACAGAGAAGGTGCTAGCAGGGAATTCTCTGCCTGCCTTTCCCCAGTGCTCTGCAAGCTCTCCAGGACAACATAAAATCTGGGGCTCTGTGCTTTCTTTCGTTCTGAACAAGTGTTAGTGTTTTCTGCAGAAAAGCGATTCTTCCGAAGCAATGTGAACACTTCTGCTTCCCAGGCACAGAGAAGGTGCTAGCAGGGAATTCTCTGCCTGCCTTTCCCCAGTGCTCTGCAAGCTCTCCAGGACAACATAAAATCTGGGGCTCTGTGCTTTCTTTTGTTCTGAACAAGTGTTAGTGTTTTCTGCAGAAAAGCGATTCTGCGAAGCAATGTGAACACTTCTGCTTCCCAGGCACAGAGAAGGTGCTAGCAGGGAATTCTCTGCCTGCCTTTCCCCAGTGCTATGCAAGCTCTCCAGAACAACAGCAAATCTGGGGCTCTGTGCTTTCTTTAGTTCTGAACAATTGTTAGTGTTTTCTGCACAAAACCGATTCTGCGAAGCAATGTGAACTCTTCTGCTTCCCAGACACAGAGAAGGTGCTAGCAGGGAATTCTCTGCCTGCCTTTCCCCAGTGCTCTGCAAGCTCTCCAGGACAACATAAAATCTGGGGCTCTGTGCTTTCTTTCGTTCTGAACAAGTGTTAGTGTTTTCTGCAGAAAAGCGATTCTTCCGAAGCAATGTGAACACTTCTGCTTCCCAGGCACAGAGAAGGTGCTAGCAGGGAATTCTCTGCCTGCCTTTCCCCAGTGCTCTGCAAGCTCTCCAGGACAACATAAAATCTGGGGCTCTGTGCTTTCTTTTGTTCTGAACAAGTGTTAGTGTTTTCTGCAGAAAAGCGGTTCTGCGAAGCAATGTGAACACTTCTGCTTCCCAGGCACAGAGAAGGTGCTAGCAGGGAATTCTCTGCCTGCCTTTCCCCAGTGCTATGCAAGCTCTCCAGAACAACAGCAAATCTGGGGCTCTGTGCTTTCTTTAGTTGTGAACAATTGTTAGTGTTTTCTGCACAAAAGCGATTCTGCGAAGCAATGTGAACACTTCTGCTTCCCAGACACAGAGAAGGTGCTAGCAGGGAATTCTCTGCCTGCCTTTCCCCAGTGCTCTGCAAGCTCTCCAGAACAACAGCAAATCTGGGGCTCTGTGCTTTCTTTTGTTCTGAACAAGTGTTAGTGTTTTCTGCACAAAAGCGATTCTGCGAAGCAATGTAAACACTTCTGCTTCCCAGGCACAGAGAAGGTGCTAGCAGGGAATTCTCTGCCTGCCTTTCCCCAGTGCTCTGCAAGCTCTCCAGGACAACATAAAATCTGGGGCTCTGTGCTTTCTTTTGTTCTGAACAAGTGTTAGTGTTTTCTGCACAAAGGCGATTCTGCGAAGCAATGTGAACACTTCTGCTTCCCAGGCACAGAGAAGGTGCTAGCAGGGAATTCCCTGCCTGCCTTTCCCCAGTGCTCTGCAAGCTCTCCAGAACAACAGCAAATCTGGGGCTCTGTGCTTTCTTTTGTTCTGAACAAGTGTTAGTGTTTTCTGCACAAAACCGATTCTGCGAAGCAATGTGAACTCTTCTGCTTCCCAGGCACAGAGAAGGTGCTAGCAGGGAATTCTCTGCCTGCCTTTCCCCAGTGCTCTGCAAGCTCTCCAGGACAAAATAAAATCTGGGGCTCTGTGCTTTCTTTAGTTCTGAACAAGTGTTAGTTTTTTCTGCACAAAAGCGAATCTGCGAAGCAATGTGAACACTTCTGCTTCCCAGGCACAGAGAAGGTGCTAGCAGGGAATTCTCTGCCTGCCTTTCCCCAGTGCTCTGCAAGCTCTCCAGGACAACATAAAATCTGGGGCTCTGTGCTTTCTTTTGTTCTGAACAAGTGTTAGTGTTTTCTGCAGAAAAGCGGTTCTGCGAAGCAATGTAAACACTTCTGCTTCCCAGGCACAGAGAAGGTGCTAGCAGGGAATTCCCTGCCTGCCTTTCCCCAGTGCTCTGCAAGCTCTCCAGAACAACAGCAAATCTGGGGCTCTGTGCTTTCTTTTGTTCTGAACAAGTGTTAGTGTTTTCTGCAGAAAAGTGATTCTTGCGAAATAATGTGAACACTTCTGCTGCCCAGGCACAGAGAAGGTGCTAGCAGGGAATTCTCTGCCTGCCTTTCCCCAGTGCTCTGCAAGCTCTCCAGGACAACAGCAAATCTGGGGCTCTGTGCTTTCTTTTGTTCTGAACAAGTGTTAGTGTTTTCTGCAGAAAAGCGGTTCTGCGAAGCAATGTGAACACTTCTGCTTCCCAGGCACAGAGAAGGTGCTAGCAGGGAATTCTCTGCCTGCCTTTCCCCAGTGCTCTGCAAGCTCTCCAGAACAACAGCAAATCTGGGGCTCTGTGCTTTCTTTAGTTCTGAACAATTGTTAGTGTTTTCTGCACAAAACCGATTCTGCGAAGCAATGTGAACTCTTCTGCTTCCCAGGCACAGAGAAGGTGCTAGCAGGGAATTCTCTGCCTGCCTTTCCCCAGTGCTCTGCAAGCTCTCCAGGACAACATAAAATCTGGGGCTCTGTGCTTTCTTTTGTTCTGAACAAGTGTTAGTGTTTTCTGCAGAAAAGCGATTCTGCGAAGCAATGTGAACACTTCTGCTTCCCAGGCACAGAGAAGGTGCTAGCAGGGAATTCTCTGCCTGCCTTTCCCCAGTGCTCTGCAAGCTGTCCAGAACAACAGCAAATCTGGGGCTCTGTGCTTTCTTTTGTTCTGAACAAGTGTTAGTGTTTTCTGCACAAAAGCGATTCTGCGAAGCAATGTGAACACTTCTGCTTCCCAGGCACAGAGAAGGTGCTAGCAGGGAATTCTCTGCCTGCCTTTCCCCAGTGCTCTGCAAGCTCTCCAGGACAACATAAAATCTGGGGCTCTGTGCTTTCTTTCGTTCTGAACAAGTGTTAGTGTTTTCTGCAGAAAAGCGATTCTTGCGAAGCAATGTGAACACTTCTGCTTCCCAGGCACAGAGAAGGTGCTAGCAGGGAATTCTCTGCCTGCCTTTCCCCAGTGCTCTGCAAGCTCTCCAGAACAACAGCAAATCTGGGGCTCTGTACTTTCTTTTGTTCTGAACAAGTGTTAGTGTTTTCTGCACAAAAGCGATTCTGCGAAGCAATGTAAACACTTCTGCTTCCCAGACACAGAGAAGGTGCTAGCAGGGAATTCCCTGCCTGCCTTTCCCCAGTGCTCTGCAAGCTCTCCAGGACAACATAAAATCTGGGGCTCTGTGCTTTCTTTTGTTCTGAACAATGTTAGTGTTTTCTGCAGAAAAGCGATTCTGCGAAGCAATGTGAACACTTCTGCTTCCCAGGCACAGAGAAGGTGCTAGCAGGGAATTCTCTGCCTGCCTTTCCCCAGTGCTATGCAAGCTCTCCAGAACAACAGCAAATCTGGGGCTCTGTGCTTTCTTTAGTTCTGAACAATTGTTAGTGTTTTCTGCACAAAACCGATTCTGCGAAGCAATGTGAACTCTTCTGCTTCCCAGACACAGAGAAGGTGCTAGCAGGGAATTCTCTGCCTGCCTTTCCCCAGTGCTCTGCAAGCTCTCCAGGACAACATAAAATCTGGGGCTCTGTGCTTTCTTTCGTTCTGAACAAGTGTTAGTGTTTTCTGCAGAAAAGCGATTCTTCCGAAGCAATGTGAACACTTCTGCTTCCCAGGCACAGAGAAGGTGCTAGCAGGGAATTCTCTGCCTGCCTTTCCCCAGTGCTCTGCAAGCTCTCCAGGACAACATAAAATCTGGGGCTCTGTGCTTTCTTTTGTTCTGAACAAGTGTTAGTGTTTTCTGCAGAAAAGCGGTTCTGCGAAGCAATGTGAACACTTCTGCTTCCCAGGCACAGAGAAGGTGCTAGCAGGGAATTCTCTGCCTGCCTTTCCCCAGTGCTCTGCAAGCTCTCCAGAACAACAGCAAATCTGGGGCTCTGTGCTTTCTTTTGTTCTGAACAAGTGTTAGTGTTTTCTGCACAAAAGCGATTCTGCGAAGCAATGTAAACACTTCTGCTTCCCAGGCACAGAGAAGGTGCTAGCAGGGAATTCTCTGCCTGCCTTTCCCCAGTGCTCTGCAAGCTCTCCAGGACAACATAAAATCTGGGGCTCTGTGCTTTCTTTTGTTCTGAACAAGTGTTAGTGTTTTCTGCACAAAGGCGATTCTGCGAAGCAATGTGAACACTTCTGCTTCCCAGGCACAGAGAAGGTGCTAGCAGGGAATTCCCTGCCTGCCTTTCCCCAGTGCTCTGCAAGCTCTCCAGAACAACAGCAAATCTGGGGCTCTGTGCTTTCTTTAGTTCTGAACAATTGTTAGTGTTTTCTGCACAAAACCGATTCTGCGAAGCAATGTGAACTCTTCTGCTTCCCAGGCACAGAGAAGGTGCTAGCAGGGAATTCCCTGCCTGCCTTTCCCCAGTGCTCTGCAAGCTCTCCAGGACAAAATAAAATCTGGGGCTCTGTGCTTTCTTTAGTTCTGAACAAGTGTTAGTTTTTTCTGCACAAAAGCGAATCTGCGAAGCAATGTGAACACTTCTGCTTCCCAGGCACAGAGAAGGTGCTAGCAGGGAATTCTCTGCCTGCCTTTCCCCAGTGCTCTGCAAGCTCTCCAGGACAACATAAAATCTGGGGCTCTGTGCTTTCTTTTGTTCTGAACAAGTGTTAGTGTTTTCTGCAGAAAAGCGATTCTGCGAAGCAATGTGAACACTTCTGCTTCCCAGGCACAGAGAAGGTGCTAGCAGGGAATTCTCTGCCTGCCTTTCCCCAGTGCTCTGCAAGCTCTCCAGAACAACAGCAAATCTGGGGCTCTGTACTTTCTTTTGTTCTGAACAAGTGTTAGTGTTTTCTGCACAAAAGCGATTCTGCGAAGCAATGTAAACACTTCTGCTTCCCAGACACAGAGAAGGTGCTAGCAGGGAATTCCCTGCCTGCCTTTCCCCAGTGCTCTGCAAGCTCTCCAGGACAACATAAAATCTGGGGCTCTGTGCTTTCTTTTGTTCTGAACAAGTGTTAGTGTTTTCTGCAGAAAAGCGGTTCTGCGAAGCAATGTAAACACTTCTGCTTCCCAGGCACAGAGAAGGTTCTAGCAGGGAATTCCCTGCCTGCCTTTCCCCAGTGCTCTGCAAGCTCTCCAGAACAACAGCAAATCTGGGGCTCTGTGCTTTCTTTTGTTCTGAACAAGTGTTAGTGTTTTCTGCAGAAAAGTGATTCTTGCGAAATAATGTGAACACTTCTGCTGCCCAGGCACAGAGAAGGTGCTAGCAGGGAATTCTCTGCCTGCCTTTCCCCAGTGCTCTGCAAGCTCTCCAGGACAACAGCAAATCTGGGGCTCTGTGCTTTCTTTTGTTCTGAACAAGTGTTAGTGTTTTCTGCAGAAAAGCGGTTCTGCGAAGCAATGTGAACACTTCTGCTTCCCAGGCACAGAGAAGGTGCTAGCAGGGAATTCTCTGCCTGCCTTTCCCCAGTGCTCTGCAAGCTCTCCAGAACAACAGCAAATCTGGGGCTCTGTGCTTTCTTTAGTTCTGAACAATTGTTAGTGTTTTCTGCACAAAACCGATTCTGCGAAGCAATGTGAACTCTTCTGCTTCCCAGGCACAGAGAAGGTGCTAGCAGGGAATTCTCTGCCTGCCTTTCCCCAGTGCTCTGCAAGCTCTCCAGGACAACATAAAATCTGGGGCTCTGTGCTTTCTTTTGTTCTGAACAAGTGTTAGTGTTTTCTGCAGAAAAGCGATTCTGCGAAGCAATGTGAACACTTCTGCTTCCCAGGCACAGAGAAGGTGCTAGCAGGGAATTCTCTGCCTGCCTTTCCCCAGTGCTCTGCAAGCTGTCCAGAACAACAGCAAATCTGGGGCTCTGTGCTTTCTTTTGTTCTGAACAAGTGTTAGTGTTTTCTGCACAAAAGCGATTCTGCGAAGCAATGTGAACACTTCTGCTTCCCAGGCACAGAGAAGGTGCTAGCAGGGAATTCTCTGCCTGCCTTTCCCCAGTGCTCTGCAAGCTCTCCAGGACAACATAAAATCTGGGGCTCTGTGCTTTCTTTCGTTCTGAACAAGTGTTAGTGTTTTCTGCAGAAAAGCGATTCTTGCGAAGCAATGTGAACACTTCTGCTTCCCAGGCACAGAGAAGGTGCTAGCAGGGAATTCTCTGCCTGCCTTTCCCCAGTGCTCTGCAAGCTCTCCAGAACAACAGCAAATCTGGGGCTCTGTACTTTCTTTTGTTCTGAACAAGTGTTAGTGTTTTCTGCACAAAAGCGATTCTGCGAAGCAATGTAAACACTTCTGCTTCCCAGACACAGAGAAGGTGCTAGCAGGGAATTCCCTGCCTGCCTTTCCCCAGTGCTCTGCAAGCTCTCCAGGACAACATAAAATCTGGGGCTCTGTGCTTTCTTTTGTTCTGAACAATGTTAGTGTTTTCTGCAGAAAAGCGATTCTGCGAAGCAATGTGAACACTTCTGCTTCCCAGGCACAGAGAAGGTGCTAGCAGGGAATTCTCTGCCTGCCTTTCCCCAGTGCTATGCAAGCTCTCCAGAACAACAGCAAATCTGGGGCTCTGTGCTTTCTTTAGTTCTGAACAATTGTTAGTGTTTTCTGCACAAAACCGATTCTGCGAAGCAATGTGAACTCTTCTGCTTCCCAGACACAGAGAAGGTGCTAGCAGGGAATTCTCTGCCTGCCTTTCCCCAGTGCTCTGCAAGCTCTCCAGGACAACATAAAATCTGGGGCTCTGTGCTTTCTTTCGTTCTGAACAAGTGTTAGTGTTTTCTGCAGAAAAGCGATTCTTCCGAAGCAATGTGAACACTTCTGCTTCCCAGGCACAGAGAAGGTGCTAGCAGGGAATTCTCTGCCTGCCTTTCCCCAGTGCTCTGCAAGCTCTCCAGAACAACAGCAAATCTGGGGCTCTGTGCTTTCTTTTGTTCTGAACAAGTGTTAGTGTTTTCTGCACAAAAGCGATTCTGCGAAGCAATGTAAACACTTCTGCTTCCCAGGCACAGAGAAGGTGCTAGCAGGGAATTCTCTGCCTGCCTTTCCCCAGTGCTCTGCAAGCTCTCCAGGACAACATAAAATCTGGGGCTCTGTGCTTTCTTTTGTTCTGAACAAGTGTTAGTGTTTTCTGCACAAAGGCGATTCTGCGAAGCAATGTGAACACTTCTGCTTCCCAGGCACAGAGAAGGTGCTAGCAGGGAATTCCCTGCCTGCCTTTCCCCAGTGCTCTGCAAGCTCTCCAGAACAACAGCAAATCTGGGGCTCTGTGCTTTCTTTAGTTCTGAACAATTGTTAGTGTTTTCTGCACAAAACCGATTCTGCGAAGCAATGTGAACTCTTCTGCTTCCCAGGCACAGAGAAGGTGCTAGCAGGGAATTCCCTGCCTGCCTTTCCCCAGTGCTCTGCAAGCTCTCCAGGACAAAATAAAATCTGGGGCTCTGTGCTTTCTTTAGTTCTGAACAAGTGTTAGTTTTTTCTGCACAAAAGCGAATCTGCGAAGCAATGTGAACACTTCTGCTTCCCAGGCACAGAGAAGGTGCTAGCAGGGAATTCTCTGCCTGCCTTTCCCCAGTGCTCTGCAAGCTCTCCAGGACAACATAAAATCTGGGGCTCTGTGCTTTCTTTTGTTCTGAACAAGTGTTAGTGTTTTCTGCAGAAAAGCGATTCTGCGAAGCAATGTGAACACTTCTGCTTCCCAGGCACAGAGAAGGTGCTAGCAGGGAATTCTCTGCCTGCCTTTCCCCAGTGCTCTGCAAGCTCTCCAGAACAACAGCAAATCTGGGGGTCTGTACTTTCTTTTGTTCTGAACAAGTGTTAGTGTTTTCTGCACAAAAGCGATTCTGCGAAGCAATGTAAACACTTCTGCTTCCCAGACACAGAGAAGGTGCTAGCAGGGAATTCCCTGCCTGCCTTTCCCCAGTGCTCTGCAAGCTCTCCAGGACAACATAAAATCTGGGGCTCTGTGCTTTCTTTTGTTCTGAACAAGTGTTAGTGTTTTCTGCAGAAAAGCGATTCTGCGAAGCAATGTGAACACTTCTGCTTCCCAGACACAGAGAAGGTGCTAGCAGGGAATTCTCTGCCTGCCTTTCCCCAGTGCTATGCAAGCTCTCCAGAACAACAGCAAATCTGGGGCTCTGTGCTTTCTTTAGTTCTGAACAATTGTTAGTGTTTTCTGCACAAAACCGATTCTGCGAAGCAATGTGAACTCTTCTGCTTCCCAGACACAGAGAAGGTGCTAGCAGGGAATTCTCTGCCTGCCTTTCCCCAGTGCTCTGCAAGCTCTCCAGAACAACAGCAAATCTGGGGCTCTGTTCTTTCTTTCGTTCTGAACAAGTGTTAGTGTTTTCTGCAGAAAAGTGATTCTTCCGAAGCAATGTGAACACTTCTGCTGCCCAGGCACAGAGAAGGTGCTAGCAGGGAATTCTCTGCCTGCCTTTCCCCAGTGCTCTGCAAGCTCTCCAGGACAACATAAAATCTGGGGCTCTGTGCTTTCTTTTGTTCTGAACAAGTGTTAGTGTTTTCTGCAGAAAAGCGATTCTGCGAAGCAATGTGAACACTTCTGCTTCCCAGGCACAGAGAAGGTGCTAGCAGGGAATTCTCTGCCTGCCTTTCCCCAGTGCTATGCAAGCTCTCCAGAACAACAGCAAATCTGGGGCTCTGTGCTTTCTTTAGTTGTGAACAATTGTTAGTGTTTTCTGCACAAAAGCGAATCTGCGAAGCAATGTGAACACTTCTGCTGCCCAGGCACAGAGAAGGTGCTAGCAGGGAATTCTCTGCCTGCCTTTCCCCAGTGCTCTGCAAGCTCTCCAGAACAACAGCAAATCTGGGGCTCTGTGCTTTCTTTTGTTCTGAACAAGTGTTAGTGTTTTCTGCACAAAAGCGATTCTGCGAAGCAATGTAAACACTTCTGCTTCCCAGGCACAGAGAAGGTGCTAGCAGGGAATTCTCTGCCTGCCTTTCCCCAGTGCTCTGCAAGCTCTCCAGGACAACATAAAATCTGGGGCTCTGTGCTTTCTTTTGTTCTGAACAAGTGTTAGTGTTTTCTGCACAAAGGCGATTCTGCGAAGCAATGTGAACACTTCTGCTTCCCAGACACAGAGAAGGTGCTAGCAGGGAATTCCCTGCCTGCCTTTCCCCAGTGCTCTGCAAGCTCTCCAGGACAACATAAAATCTGGGGCTCTGTGCTTTCTTTTGTTCTGAACAAGTGTTAGTGTTTTCTGCAGAAAAGCGATTCTGCGAAGCAATGTGAACACTTCTGCTTCCCAGGCACAGAGAAGGTGCTAGCAGGGAATTCTCTGCCTGCCTTTCCCCAGTGCTATGCAAGCTCTCCAGAACAACAGCAAATCTGGGGCTCTGTGCTTTCTTTAGTTCTGAACAATTGTTAGTGTTTTCTGCACAAAACCGATTCTGCGAAGCAATGTGAACTCTTCTGCTTCCCAGACACAGAGAAGGTGCTAGCAGGGAATTCTCTGCCTGCCTTTCCCCAGTGCTCTGCAAGCTCTCCAGGACAACATAAAATCTGGGGCTCTGTGCTTTCTTTCGTTCTGAACAAGTGTTAGTGTTTTCTGCAGAAAAGCGATTCTGCGAAGCAATGTGAACACTTCTGCTTCCCAGGCACAGAGAAGGTGCTAGCAGGGAATTCTCTGCCTGCCTTTCCCCAGTGCTCTGCAATCTCTCCAGAACAACAGCAAATCTGGGGCTCTGTGCTTTCTTTCGTTCTGAACAAGTGTTAGTGTTTTCTGCACAAAAGCGATTCTGCGAAGCAATGTGAACACTTCTGCTTCCCAGGCACAGAGAAGGTGCTAGCAGGGAATTCTCTGCCTGCCTTTCCCCAGTGCTCTGCAAGCTCTCCAGGACAACATAAAATCTGGGGCTCTGTGCTTTCTTTCATTCTGAACAAGTGTTAGTGTTTTCTGCAGAAAAGCGATTCTTGCGAAGCAATGTGAACACTTCTGCTTCCCAGGCACAGAGAAGGTGCTAGCAGGGAATTCTCTGCCTGCCTTTCCCCAGTGCTCTGCAAGCTCTCCAGAACAACAGCAAATCTGGGGCTCTGTACTTTCTTTTGTTCTGAACAAGTGTTAGTGTTTTCTGCACAAAAGCGATTCTGCGAAGCAATGTAAACACTTCTGCTTCCCAGACACAGAGAAGGTGCTAGCAGGGAATTCCCTGCCTGCCTTTCCCCAGTGCTCTGCAAGCTCTCCAGGACAACATAAAATCTGGGGCTCTGTGCTTTCT
Organism: Strix aluco; assembly: GCF_031877795.1. Taxonomy (NCBI): domain Eukaryota; kingdom Metazoa; phylum Chordata; class Aves; order Strigiformes; family Strigidae; genus Strix; species Strix aluco. The sequence continues at coordinate 1,573,032 of NW_027436647.1, forward strand.
TTTGTTCTGAACAAGTGTTAGTGTTTTCTGCAGAAAAGCGATTCTGCGAAGCAATGTGAACACTTCTGCTTCCCAGACACAGAGAAGGTGCTAGCAGGGAATTCTCTGCCTGCCTTTCCCCAGTGCTATGCAAGCTCTCCAGAACAACAGCAAATCTGGGGCTCTGTGCTTTCTTTAGTTCTGAACAATTGTTAGTGTTTTCTGCACAAAACCGATTCTGCGAAGCAATGTGAACTCTTCTGCTTCCCAGACACAGAGAAGGTGCTAGCAGGGAATTCTCTGCCTGCCTTTCCCCAGTGCTCTGCAAGCTCTCCAGGACAACATAAAATCTGGGGCTCTGTGCTTTCTTTCGTTCTGAACAAGTGTTAGTGTTTTCTGCAGAAAAGCGATTCTTCCGAAGCAATGTGAACACTTCTGCTTCCCAGGCACAGAGAAGGTGCTAGCAGGGAATTCTCTGCCTGCCTTTCCCCAGTGCTCTGCAAGCTCTCCAGGACAACATAAAATCTGGGGCTCTGTGCTTTCTTTTGTTCTGAACAAGTGTTAGTGTTTTCTGCAGAAAAGCGATTCTGCGAAGCAATGTGAACACTTCTGCTTCCCAGGCACAGAGAAGGTGCTAGCAGGGAATTCTCTGCCTGCCTTTCCCCAGTGCTATGCAAGCTCTCCAGAACAACAGCAAATCTGGGGCTCTGTGCTTTCTTTAGTTCTGAACAATTGTTAGTGTTTTCTGCACAAAACCGATTCTGCGAAGCAATGTGAACTCTTCTGCTTCCCAGACACAGAGAAGGTGCTAGCAGGGAATTCTCTGCCTGCCTTTCCCCAGTGCTCTGCAAGCTCTCCAGGACAACATAAAATCTGGGGCTCTGTGCTTTCTTTCGTTCTGAACAAGTGTTAGTGTTTTCTGCAGAAAAGCGATTCTTCCGAAGCAATGTGAACACTTCTGCTTCCCAGGCACAGAGAAGGTGCTAGCAGGGAATTCTCTGCCTGCCTTTCCCCAGTGCTCTGCAAGCTCTCCAGGACAACATAAAATCTGGGGCTCTGTGCTTTCTTTTGTTCTGAACAAGTGTTAGTGTTTTCTGCAGAAAAGCGGTTCTGCGAAGCAATGTGAACACTTCTGCTTCCCAGGCACAGAGAAGGTGCTAGCAGGGAATTCTCTGCCTGCCTTTCCCCAGTGCTATGCAAGCTCTCCAGAACAACAGCAAATCTGGGGCTCTGTGCTTTCTTTTGTTCTGAACAAGTGTTAGTGTTTTCTGCACAAAAGCGATTCTGCGAAGCAATGTAAACACTTCTGCTTCCCAGGCACAGAGAAGGTGCTAGCAGGGAATTCTCTGCCTGCCTTTCCCCAGTGCTCTGCAAGCTCTCCAGGACAACATAAAATCTGGGGCTCTGTGCTTTCTTTTGTTCTGAACAAGTGTTAGTGTTTTCTGCACAAAGGCGATTCTGCGAAGCAATGTGAACACTTCTGCTTCCCAGGCACAGAGAAGGTGCTAGCAGGGAATTCCCTGCCTGCCTTTCCCCAGTGCTCTGCAAGCTCTCCAGAACAACAGCAAATCTGGGGCTCTGTGCTTTCTTTTGTTCTGAACAAGTGTTAGTGTTTTCTGCACAAAACCGATTCTGCGAAGCAATGTGAACTCTTCTGCTTCCCAGGCACAGAGAAGGTGCTAGCAGGGAATTCTCTGCCTGCCTTTCCCCAGTGCTCTGCAAGCTCTCCAGGACAAAATAAAATCTGGGGCTCTGTGCTTTCTTTAGTTCTGAACAAGTGTTAGTTTTTTCTGCACAAAAGCGAATCTGCGAAGCAATGTGAACACTTCTGCTTCCCAGGCACAGAGAAGGTGCTAGCAGGGAATTCTCTGCCTGCCTTTCCCCAGTGCTCTGCAAGCTCTCCAGGACAACATAAAATCTGGGGCTCTGTGCTTTCTTTTGTTCTGAACAAGTGTTAGTGTTTTCTGCAGAAAAGCGGTTCTGCGAAGCAATGTAAACACTTCTGCTTCCCAGGCACAGAGAAGGTGCTAGCAGGGAATTCCCTGCCTGCCTTTCCCCAGTGCTCTGCAAGCTCTCCAGAACAACAGCAAATCTGGGGCTCTGTGCTTTCTTTTGTTCTGAACAAGTGTTAGTGTTTTCTGCAGAAAAGTGATTCTTGCGAAATAATGTGAACACTTCTGCTGCCCAGGCACAGAGAAGGTGCTAGCAGGGAATTCTCTGCCTGCCTTTCCCCAGTGCTCTGCAAGCTCTCCAGGACAACAGCAAATCTGGGGCTCTGTGCTTTCTTTTGTTCTGAACAAGTGTTAGTGTTTTCTGCAGAAAAGCGGTTCTGCGAAGCAATGTGAACACTTCTGCTTCCCAGGCACAGAGAAGGTGCTAGCAGGGAATTCTCTGCCTGCCTTTCCCCAGTGCTCTGCAAGCTCTCCAGAACAACAGCAAATCTGGGGCTCTGTGCTTTCTTTAGTTCTGAACAATTGTTAGTGTTTTCTGCACAAAACCGATTCTGCGAAGCAATGTGAACTCTTCTGCTTCCCAGGCACAGAGAAGGTGCTAGCAGGGAATTCTCTGCCTGCCTTTCCCCAGTGCTCTGCAAGCTCTCCAGGACAACATAAAATCTGGGGCTCTGTGCTTTCTTTCGTTCTGAACAAGTGTTAGTGTTTTCTGCAGAAAAGCGATTCTTGCGAAGCAATGTGAACACTTCTGCTTCCCAGACACAGAGAAGGTGCTAGCAGGGAATTCTCTGCCTGCCTTTCCCCAGTGCTCTGCAAGCTCTCCAGAACAACAGCAAATCTGGGGCTCTGTACTTTCTTTTGTTCTGAACAAGTGTTAGTGTTTTCTGCACAAAAGCGATTCTGCGAAGCAATGTAAACACTTCTGCTTCCCAGACACAGAGAAGGTGCTAGCAGGGAATTCCCTGCCTGCCTTTCCCCAGTGCTCTGCAAGCTCTCCAGGACAACATAAAATCTGGGGCTCTGTGCTTTCTTTTGTTCTGAACAAGTGTTAGTGTTTTCTGCAGAAAAGCGATTCTGCGAAGCAATGTGAACACTTCTGCTTCCCAGGCACAGAGAAGGTGCTAGCAGGGAATTCTCTGCCTGCCTTTCCCCAGTGCTATGCAAGCTCTCCAGAACAACAGCAAATCTGGGGCTCTGTGCTTTCTTTAGTTCTGAACAATTGTTAGTGTTTTCTGCACAAAACCGATTCTGCGAAGCAATGTGAACTCTTCTGCTTCCCAGACACAGAGAAGGTGCTAGCAGGGAATTCTCTGCCTGCCTTTCCCCAGTGCTCTGCAAGCTCTCCAGGACAACATAAAATCTGGGGCTCTGTGCTTTCTTTCGTTCTGAACAAGTGTTAGTGTTTTCTGCAGAAAAGCGATTCTTCCGAAGCAATGTGAACACTTCTGCTTCCCAGGCACAGAGAAGGTGCTAGCAGGGAATTCTCTGCCTGCCTTTCCCCAGTGCTCTGCAAGCTCTCCAGGACAACATAAAATCTGGGGCTCTGTGCTTTCTTTTGTTCTGAACAAGTGTTAGTGTTTTCTGCAGAAAAGCGATTCTGCGAAGCAATGTGAACACTTCTGCTTCCCAGGCACAGAGAAGGTGCTAGCAGGGAATTCTCTGCCTGCCTTTCCCCAGTGCTATGCAAGCTCTCCAGAACAACAGCAAATCTGGGGCTCTGTGCTTTCTTTAGTTGTGAACAATTGTTAGTGTTTTCTGCACAAAAGCGAATCTGCGAAGCAATGTGAACACTTCTGCTGCCCAGGCACAGAGAAGGTGCTAGCAGGGAATTCTCTGCCTGCCTTTCCCCAGTGCTCTGCAAGCTCTCCAGAACAACAGCAAATCTGGGGCTCTGTGCTTTCTTTTGTTCTGAACAAGTGTTAGTGTTTTCTGCACAAAAGCGATTCTGCGAAGCAATGTAAACACTTCTGCTTCCCAGGCACAGAGAAGGTGCTAGCAGGGAATTCTCTGCCTGCCTTTCCCCAGTGCTCTGCAAGCTCTCCAGGACAACATAAAATCTGGGGCTCTGTGCTTTCTTTTGTTCTGAACAAGTGTTAGTGTTTTCTGCACAAAGGCGATTCTGCGAAGCAATGTGAACACTTCTGCTTCCCAGACACAGAGAAGGTGCTAGCAGGGAATTCCCTGCCTGCCTTTCCCCAGTGCTCTGCAAGCTCTCCAGGACAACATAAAATCTGGGGCTCTGTGCTTTCTTTTGTTCTGAACAAGTGTTAGTGTTTTCTGCAGAAAAGCGATTCTGCGAAGCAATGTGAACACTTCTGCTTCCCAGGCACAGAGAAGGTGCTAGCAGGGAATTCTCTGCCTGCCTTTCCCCAGTGCTATGCAAGCTCTCCAGAACAACAGCAAATCTGGGGCTCTGTGCTTTCTTTAGTTCTGAACAATTGTTAGTGTTTTCTGCACAAAACCGATTCTGCGAAGCAATGTGAACTCTTCTGCTTCCCAGACACAGAGAAGGTGCTAGCAGGGAATTCTCTGCCTGCCTTTCCCCAGTGCTCTGCAAGCTCTCCAGGACAACATAAAATCTGGGGCTCTGTGCTTTCTTTCGTTCTGAACAAGTGTTAGTGTTTTCTGCAGAAAAGCGATTCTGCGAAGCAATGTGAACACTTCTGCTTCCCAGGCACAGAGAAGGTGCTAGCAGGGAATTCTCTGCCTGCCTTTCCCCAGTGCTCTGCAATCTCTCCAGAACAACAGCAAATCTGGGGCTCTGTGCTTTCTTTCGTTCTGAACAAGTGTTAGTGTTTTCTGCAGAAAAGCGATTCTGCGAAGCAATGTGAACACTTCTGCTTCCCAGGCACAGAGAAGGTGCTAGCAGGGAATTCTCTGCCTGCCTTTCCCCAGTGCTCTGCAAGCTCTCCAGGACAACATAAAATCTGGGGCTCTGTGCTTTCTTTCATTCTGAACAAGTGTTAGTGTTTTCTGCAGAAAAGCGATTCTTGCGAAGCAATGTGAACACTTCTGCTTCCCAGGCACAGAGAAGGTGCTAGCAGGGAATTCTCTGCCTGCCTTTCCCCAGTGCTCTGCAAGCTCTCCAGAACAACAGCAAATCTGGGGCTCTGTACTTTCTTTTGTTCTGAACAAGTGTTAGTGTTTTCTGCACAAAAGCGATTCTGCGAAGCAATGTAAACACTTCTGCTTCCCAGACACAGAGAAGGTGCTAGCAGGGAATTCCCTGCCTGCCTTTCCCCAGTGCTCTGCAAGCTCTCCAGGACAACATAAAATCTGGGGCTCTGTGCTTTCTTTTGTTCTGAACAAGTGTTAGTGTTTTCTGCAGAAAAGCGATTCTGCGAAGCAATGTGAACACTTCTGCTTCCCAGACACAGAGAAGGTGCTAGCAGGGAATTCTCTGCCTGCCTTTCCCCAGTGCTATGCAAGCTCTCCAGAACAACAGCAAATCTGGGGCTCTGTGCTTTCTTTAGTTCTGAACAATTGTTAGTGTTTTCTGCACAAAACCGATTCTGCGAAGCAATGTGAACTCTTCTGCTTCCCAGACACAGAGAAGGTGCTAGCAGGGAATTCTCTGCCTGCCTTTCCCCAGTGCTCTGCAAGCTCTCCAGGACAACATAAAATCTGGGGCTCTGTGCTTTCTTTCGTTCTGAACAAGTGTTAGTGTTTTCTGCAGAAAAGCGATTCTTCCGAAGCAATGTGAACACTTCTGCTTCCCAGGCACAGAGAAGGTGCTAGCAGGGAATTCTCTGCCTGCCTTTCCCCAGTGCTCTGCAAGCTCTCCAGGACAACATAAAATCTGGGGCTCTGTGCTTTCTTTTGTTCTGAACAAGTGTTAGTGTTTTCTGCAGAAAAGCGATTCTGCGAAGCAATGTGAACACTTCTGCTTCCCAGGCACAGAGAAGGTGCTAGCAGGGAATTCTCTGCCTGCCTTTCCCCAGTGCTATGCAAGCTCTCCAGAACAACAGCAAATCTGGGGCTCTGTGCTTTCTTTAGTTCTGAACAATTGTTAGTGTTTTCTGCACAAAACCGATTCTGCGAAGCAATGTGAACTCTTCTGCTTCCCAGACACAGAGAAGGTGCTAGCAGGGAATTCTCTGCCTGCCTTTCCCCAGTGCTCTGCAAGCTCTCCAGGACAACATAAAATCTGGGGCTCTGTGCTTTCTTTCGTTCTGAACAAGTGTTAGTGTTTTCTGCAGAAAAGCGATTCTTCCGAAGCAATGTGAACACTTCTGCTTCCCAGGCACAGAGAAGGTGCTAGCAGGGAATTCTCTGCCTGCCTTTCCCCAGTGCTCTGCAAGCTCTCCAGGACAACATAAAATCTGGGGCTCTGTGCTTTCCTTTGTTCTGAACAAGTGTTAGTGTTTTCTGCAGAAAAGCGGTTCTGCGAAGCAATGTGAACACTTCTGCTTCCCAGGCACAGAGAAGGTGCTAGCAGGGAATTCTCTGCCTGCCTTTCCCCAGTGCTATGCAAGCTCTCCAGAACAACAGCAAATCTGGGGCTCTGTGCTTTCTTTTGTTCTGAACAAGTGTTAGTGTTTTCTGCACAAAAGCGATTCTGCGAAGCAATGTAAACACTTCTGCTTCCCAGGCACAGAGAAGGTGCTAGCAGGGAATTCTCTGCCTGCCTTTCCCCAGTGCTCTGCAAGCTCTCCAGGACAACATAAAATCTGGGGCTCTGTGCTTTCTTTTGTTCTGAACAAGTGTTAGTGTTTTCTGCACAAAGGCGATTCTGCGAAGCAATGTGAACACTTCTGCTTCCCAGGCACAGAGAAGGTGCTAGCAGGGAATTCCCTGCCTGCCTTTCCCCAGTGCTCTGCAAGCTCTCCAGAACAACAGCAAATCTGGGGCTCTGTGCTTTCTTTTGTTCTGAACAAGTGTTAGTGTTTTCTGCACAAAACCGATTCTGCGAAGCAATGTGAACTCTTCTGCTTCCCAGGCACAGAGAAGGTGCTAGCAGGGAATTCTCTGCCTGCCTTTCCCCAGTGCTCTGCAAGCTCTCCAGGACAAAATAAAATCTGGGGCTCTGTGCTTTCTTTAGTTCTGAACAAGTGTTAGTTTTTTCTGCACAAAAGCGAATCTGCGAAGCAATGTGAACACTTCTGCTTTCCAGGCACAGAGAAGGTGCTAGCAGGGAATTCTCTGCCTGCCTTTCCCCAGTGCTCTGCAAGCTCTCCAGGACAACATAAAATCTGGGGCTCTGTGCTTTCTTTTGTTCTGAACAAGTGTTAGTGTTTTCTGCAGAAAAGCGGTTCTGCGAAGCAATGTAAACACTTCTGCTTCCCAGGCACAGAGAAGGTGCTAGCAGGGAATTCCCTGCCTGCCTTTCCCCAGTGCTCTGCAAGCTCTCCAGAACAACAGCAAATCTGGGGCTCTGTGCTTTCTTTTGTTCTGAACAAGTGTTAGTGTTTTCTGCAGAAAAGTGATTCTTGCGAAATAATGTGAACACTTCTGCTGCCCAGGCACAGAGAAGGTGCTAGCAGGGAATTCTCTGCCTGCCTTTCCCCAGTGCTCTGCAAGCTCTCCAGGACAACAGCAAATCTGGGGCTCTGTGCTTTCTTTTGTTCTGAACAAGTGTTAGTGTTTTCTGCAGAAAAGCGGTTCTGCGAAGCAATGTGAACACTTCTGCTTCCCAGGCACAGAGAAGGTGCTAGCAGGGAATTCTCTGCCTGCCTTTCCCCAGTGCTCTGCAAGCTCTCCAGAACAACAGCAAATCTGGGGCTCTGTGCTTTCTTTAGTTCTGAACAATTGTTAGTGTTTTCTGCACAAAACCGATTCTGCGAAGCAATGTGAACTCTTCTGCTTCCCAGGCACAGAGAAGGTGCTAGCAGGGAATTCTCTGCCTGCCTTTCCCCAGTGCTCTGCAAGCTCTCCAGGACAACATAAAATCTGGGGCTCTGTGCTTTCTTTCGTTCTGAACAAGTGTTAGTGTTTTCTGCAGAAAAGCGATTCTTGCGAAGCAATGTGAACACTTCTGCTTCCCAGACACAGAGAAGGTGCTAGCAGGGAATTCTCTGCCTGCCTTTCCCCAGTGCTCTGCAAGCTCTCCAGAACAACAGCAAATCTGGGGCTCTGTACTTTCTTTTGTTCTGAACAAGTGTTAGTGTTTTCTGCACAAAAGCGATTCTGCGAAGCAATGTAAACACTTCTGCTTCCCAGACACAGAGAAGGTGCTAGCAGGGAATTCCCTGCCTGCCTTTCCCCAGTGCTCTGCAAGCTCTCCAGGACAACATAAAATCTGGGGCTCTGTGCTTTCTTTTGTTCTGAACAAGTGTTAGTGTTTTCTGCAGAAAAGCGATTCTGCGAAGCAATGTGAACACTTCTGCTTCCCAGGCACAGAGAAGGTGCTAGCAGGGAATTCTCTGCCTGCCTTTCCCCAGTGCTATGCAAGCTCTCCAGAACAACAGCAAATCTGGGGCTCTGTGCTTTCTTTAGTTCTGAACAATTGTTAGTGTTTTCTGCACAAAACCGATTCTGCGAAGCAATGTGAACTCTTCTGCTTCCCAGACACAGAGAAGGTGCTAGCAGGGAATTCTCTGCCTGCCTTTCCCCAGTGCTCTGCAAGCTCTCCAGGACAACATAAAATCTGGGGCTCTGTGCTTTCTTTCGTTCTGAACAAGTGTTAGTGTTTTCTGCAGAAAAGCGATTCTTCCGAAGCAATGTGAACACTTCTGCTTCCCAGGCACAGAGAAGGTGCTAGCAGGGAATTCTCTGCCTGCCTTTCCCCAGTGCTCTGCAAGCTCTCCAGGACAACATAAAATCTGGGGCTCTGTGCTTTCTTTTGTTCTGAACAAGTGTTAGTGTTTTCTGCAGAAAAGCGGTTCTGCGAAGCAATGTGAACACTTCTGCTTCCCAGGCACAGAGAAGGTGCTAGCAGGGAATTCTCTGCCTGCCTTTCCCCAGTGCTCTGCAAGCTCTCCAGAACAACATAAAATCTGGGGCTCTGTGCTTTCTTTTGTTCTGAACAAGTGTTAGTGTTTTCTGCACAAAAGCGATTCTGCGAAGCAATGTAAACACTTCTGCTTCCCAGGCACAGAGAAGGTGCTAGCAGGGAATTCTCTGCCTGCCTTTCCCCAGTGCTCTGCAAGCTCTCCAGGACAACATAAAATCTGGGGCTCTGTGCTTTCTTTTGTTCTGAACAAGTGTTAGTGTTTTCTGCACAAAGGCGATTCTGCGAAGCAATGTGAACACTTCTGCTTCCCAGGCACAGAGAAGGTGCTAGCAGGGAATTCCCTGCCTGCCTTTCCCCAGTGCTCTGCAAGCTCTCCAGAACAACAGCAAATCTGGGGCTCTGTGCTTTCTTTAGTTCTGAACAATTGTTAGTGTTTTCTGCACAAAACCGATTCTGCGAAGCAATGTGAACTCTTCTGCTTCCCAGGCACAGAGAAGGTGCTAGCAGGGAATTCCCTGCCTGCCTTTCCCCAGTGCTCTGCAAGCTCTCCAGGACAAAATAAAATCTGGGGCTCTGTGCTTTCTTTAGTTCTGAACAAGTGTTAGTTTTTTCTGCACAAAAGCGAATCTGCGAAGCAATGTGAACACTTCTGCTTCCCAGGGACAGAGAAGGTGCTAGCAGGGAATTCTCTGCCTGCCTTTCCCCAGTGCTCTGCAAGCTCTCCAGGACAACATAAAATCTGGGGCTCTGTGCTTTCTTTTGTTCTGAACAAGTGTTAGTGTTTTCTGCAGAAAAGCGATTCTGCGAAGCAATGTGAACACTTCTGCTTCCCAGGCACAGAGAAGGTGCTAGCAGGGAATTCTCTGCCTGCCTTTCCCCAGTGCTCTGCAAGCTCTCCAGAACAACAGCAAATCTGGGGCTCTGTACTTTCTTTTGTTCTGAACAAGTGTTAGTGTTTTCTGCACAAAAGCGATTCTGCGAAGCAATGTAAACACTTCTGCTTCCCAGACACAGAGAAGGTGCTAGCAGGGAATTCCCTGCCTGCCTTTCCCCAGTGCTCTGCAAGCTCTCCAGGACAACATAAAATCTGGGGCTCTGTGCTTTCTTTTGTTCTGAACAAGTGTTAGTGTTTTCTGCAGAAAAGCGATTCTGCGAAGCAATGTGAACACTTCTGCTTCCCAGACACAGAGAAGGTGCTAGCAGGGAATTCTCTGCCTGCCTTTCCCCAGTGCTATGCAAGCTCTCCAGAACAACAGCAAATCTGGGGCTCTGTGCTTTCTTTAGTTCTGAACAATTGTTAGTGTTTTCTGCACAAAACCGATTCTGCGAAGCAATGTGAACTCTTCTGCTTCCCAGACACAGAGAAGGTGCTAGCAGGGAATTCTCTGCCTGCCTTTCCCCAGTGCTCTGCAAGCTCTCCAGAACAACAGCAAATCTGGGGCTCTGTTCTTTCTTTCGTTCTGAACAAGTGTTAGTGTTTTCTGCAGAAAAGTGATTCTTCCGAAGCAATGTGAACACTTCTGCTGCCCAGGCACAGAGAAGGTGCTAGCAGGGAATTCTCTGCCTGCCTTTCCCCAGTGCTCTGCAAGCTCTCCAGGACAACATAAAATCTGGGGCTCTGTGCTTTCTTTTGTTCTGAACAAGTGTTAGTGTTTTCTGCAGAAAAGCGATTCTGCGAAGCAATGTGAACACTTCTGCTTCCCAGGCACAGAGAAGGTGCTAGCAGGGAATTCTCTGCCTGCCTTTCCCCAGTGCTATGCAAGCTCTCCAGAACAACAGCAAATCTGGGGCTCTGTGCTTTCTTTAGTTGTGAACAATTGTTAGTGTTTTCTGCACAAAAGCGAATCTGCGAAGCAATGTGAACACTTCTGCTTCCCAGACACAGAGAAGGTGCTAGCAGGGAATTCTCTGCCTGCCTTTCCCCAGTGCTCTGCAAGCTCTCCAGAACAACAGCAAATCTGGGGCTCTGTGCTTTCTTTTGTTCTGAACAAGTGTTAGTGTTTTCTGCACAAAAGCGATTCTGCGAAGCAATGTAAACACTTCTGCTTCCCAGGCACAGAGAAGGTGCTAGCAGGGAATTCCCTGCCTGCCTTTCCCCAGTGCTCTGCAAGCTCTCCAGGACAACATAAAATCTGGGGCTCTGTGCTTTCTTTTGTTCTGAACAAGTGTTAGTGTTTTCTGCACAAAGGCGATTCTGCGAAGCAATGTGAACACTTCTGCTTCCCAGACACAGAGAAGGTGCTAGCAGGGAATTCCCTGCCTGCCTTTCCCCAGTGCTCTGCAAGCTCTCCAGGACAACATAAAATCTGGGGCTCTGTGCTTTCTTTTGTTCTGAACAAGTGTTAGTGTTTTCTGCAGAAAAGCGATTCTGTGAAGCAATGTGAACACTTCTGCTTCCCAGGCACAGAGAAGGTGCTAGCAGGGAATTCTCTGCCTGCCTTTCCCCAGTGCTATGCAAGCTCTCCAGAACAACAGCAAATCTGGGGCTCTGTGCTTTCTTTAGTTCTGAACAATTGTTAGTGTTTTCTGCACAAAACCGATTCTGCGAAGCAATGTGAACTCTTCTGCTTCCCAGACACAGAGAAGGTGCTAGCAGGGAATTCTCTGCCTGCCTTTCCCCAGTGCTCTGCAAGCTCTCCAGGACAACATAAAATCTGGGGCTCTGTGCTTTCTTTCGTTCTGAACAAGTGTTAGTGTTTTCTGCAGAAAAGCGATTCTTCCGAAGCAATGTGAACACTTCTGCTTCCCAGGCACAGAGAAGGTGCTAGCAGGGAATTCTCTGCCTGCCTTTCCCCAGTGCTCTGCAAGCTCTCCAGGACAACATAAAATCTGGGGCTCTGTGCTTTCTTTTGTTCTGAACAAGTGTTAGTGTTTTCTGCAGAAAAGCGGTTCTGCGAAGCAATGTGAACACTTCTGCTTCCCAGGCACAGAGAAGGTGCTAGCAGGGAATTCTCTGCCTGCCTTTCCCCAGTGCTCTGCAAGCTCTCCAGAACAACAGCAAATCTGGGGCTCTGTGCTTTCTTTTGTTCTGAACAAGTGTTAGTGTTTTCTGCACAAAAGCGATTCTGCGAAGCAATGTAAACACTTCTGCTTCCCAGGCACAGAGAAGGTGCTAGCAGGGAATTCTCTGCCTGCCTTTCCCCAGTGCTCTGCAAGCTCTCCAGGACAACATAAAATCTGGGGCTCTGTGCTTTCTTTTGTTCTGAACAAGTGTTAGTGTTTTCTGCACAAAGGCGATTCTGCGAAGCAATGTGAACACTTCTGCTTCCCAGGCACAGAGAAGGTGCTAGCAGGGAATTCCCTGCCTGCCTTTCCCCAGTGCTCTGCAAGCTCTCCAGAACAACAGCAAATCTGGGGCTCTGTGCTTTCTTTAGTTCTGAACAATTGTTAGTGTTTTCTGCACAAAACCGATTCTGCGAAGCAATGTGAACTCTTCTGCTTCCCAGGCACAGAGAAGGTGCTAGCAGGGAATTCCCTGCCTGCCTTTCCCCAGTGCTCTGCAAGCTCTCCAGGACAAAATAAAATCTGGGGCTCTGTGCTTTCTTTAGTTCTGAACAAGTGTTAGTTTTTTCTGCACAAAAGCGAATCTGCGAAGCAATGTGAACACTTCTGCTTCCCAGGCACAGAGAAGGTGCTAGCAGGGAATTCTCTGCCTGCCTTTCCCCAGTGCTCTGCAAGCTCTCCAGGACAACATAAAATCTGGGGCTCTGTGCTTTCTTTTGTTCTGAACAAGTGTTAGTGTTTTCTGCAGAAAAGCGGTTCTGCGAAGCAATGTAAACACTTCTGCTTCCCAGGCACAGAGAAGGTGCTAGCAGGGAATTCCCTGCCTGCCTTTCCCCAGTGCTCTGCAAGCTCTCCAGAACAACAGCAAATCTGGGGCTCTGTGCTTTCTTTTGTTCTGAACAAGTGTTAGTGTTTTCTGCAGAAAAGTGATTCTTGCGAAATAATGTGAACACTTCTGCTGCCCAGGCACAGAGAAGGTGCTAGCAGGGAATTCTCTGCCTGCCTTTCCCCAGTGCTCTGCAAGCTCTCCAGGACAACAGCAAATCTGGGGCTCTGTGCTTTCTTTTGTTCTGAACAAGTGTTAGTGTTTTCTGCAGAAAAGCGGTTCTGCGAAGCAATGTGAACACTTCTGCTTCCCAGGCACAGAGAAGGTGCTAGCAGGGAATTCTCTGCCTGCCTTTCCCCAGTGCTCTGCAAGCTCTCCAGAACAACAGCAAATCTGGGGCTCTGTGCTTTCTTTAGTTCTGAACAATTGTTAGTGTTTTCTGCACAAAACCGATTCTGCGAAGCAATGTGAACTCTTCTGCTTCCCAGGCACAGAGAAGGTGCTAGCAGGGAATTCTCTGCCTGCCTTTCCCCAGTGCTCTGCAAGCTCTCCAGGACAACATAAAATCTGGGGCTCTGTGCTTTCTTTTGTTCTGAACAAGTGTTAGTGTTTTCTGCAGAAAAGCGATTCTGCGAAGCAATGTGAACACTTCTGCTTCCCAGGCACAGAGAAGGTGCTAGCAGGGAATTCTCTGCCTGCCTTTCCCCAGTGCTCTGCAAGCTGTCCAGAACAACAGCAAATCTGGGGCTCTGTGCTTTCTTTTGTTCTGAACAAGTGTTAGTGTTTTCTGCACAAAAGCGATTCTGCGAAGCAATGTGAACACTTCTGCTTCCCAGGCACAGAGAAGGTGCTAGCAGGGAATTCTCTGCCTGCCTTTCCCCAGTGCTCTGCAAGCTCTCCAGGACAACATAAAATCTGGGGCTCTGTGCTTTCTTTCGTTCTGAACAAGTGTTAGTGTTTTCTGCAGAAAAGCGATTCTTGCGAAGCAATGTGAACACTTCTGCTTCCCAGGCACAGAGAAGGTGCTAGCAGGGAATTCTCTGCCTGCCTTTCCCCAGTGCTCTGCAAGCTCTCCAGAACAACAGCAAATCTGGGGCTCTGTACTTTCTTTTGTTCTGAACAAGTGTTAGTGTTTTCTGCACAAAAGCGATTCTGCGAAGCAATGTAAACACTTCTGCTTCCCAGACACAGAGAAGGTGCTAGCAGGGAATTCCCTGCCTGCCTTTCCCCAGTGCTCTGCAAGCTCTCCAGGACAACATAAAATCTGGGGCTCTGTGCTTTCTTTTGTTCTGAACAATGTTAGTGTTTTCTGCAGAAAAGCGATTCTGCGAAGCAATGTGAACACTTCTGCTTCCCAGGCACAGAGAAGGTGCTAGCAGGGAATTCTCTGCCTGCCTTTCCCCAGTGCTATGCAAGCTCTCCAGAACAACAGCAAATCTGGGGCTCTGTGCTTTCTTTAGTTCTGAACAATTGTTAGTGTTTTCTGCACAAAACCGATTCTGCGAAGCAATGTGAACTCTTCTGCTTCCCAGACACAGAGAAGGTGCTAGCAGGGAATTCTCTGCCTGCCTTTCCCCAGTGCTCTGCAAGCTCTCCAGGACAACATAAAATCTGGGGCTCTGTGCTTTCTTTCGTTCTGAACAAGTGTTAGTGTTTTCTGCAGAAAAGCGATTCTTCCGAAGCAATGTGAACACTTCTGCTTCCCAGGCACAGAGAAGGTGCTAGCAGGGAATTCTCTGCCTGCCTTTCCCCAGTGCTCTGCAAGCTCTCCAGGACAACATAAAATCTGGGGCTCTGTGCTTTCTTTTGTTCTGAACAAGTGTTAGTGTTTTCTGCAGAAAAGCGGTTCTGCGAAGCAATGTGAACACTTCTGCTTCCCAGGCACAGAGAAGGTGCTAGCAGGGAATTCTCTGCCTGCCTTTCCCCAGTGCTCTGCAAGCTCTCCAGAACAACAGCAAATCTGGGGCTCTGTGCTTTCTTTTGTTCTGAACAAGTGTTAGTGTTTTCTGCACAAAAGCGATTCTGCGAAGCAATGTAAACACTTCTGCTTCCCAGGCACAGAGAAGGTGCTAGCAGGGAATTCTCTGCCTGCCTTTCCCCAGTGCTCTGCAAGCTCTCCAGGACAACATAAAATCTGGGGCTCTGTGCTTTCTTTTGTTCTGAACAAGTGTTAGTGTTTTCTGCACAAAGGCGATTCTGCGAAGCAATGTGAACACTTCTGCTTCCCAGGCACAGAGAAGGTGCTAGCAGGGAATTCCCTGCCTGCCTTTCCCCAGTGCTCTGCAAGCTCTCCAGAACAACAGCAAATCTGGGGCTCTGTGCTTTCTTTAGTTCTGAACAATTGTTAGTGTTTTCTGCACAAAACCGATTCTGCGAAGCAATGTGAACTCTTCTGCTTCCCAGGCACAGAGAAGGTGCTAGCAGGGAATTCCCTGCCTGCCTTTCCCCAGTGCTCTGCAAGCTCTCCAGGACAAAATAAAATCTGGGGCTCTGTGCTTTCTTTAGTTCTGAACAAGTGTTAGTTTTTTCTGCACAAAAGCGAATCTGCGAAGCAATGTGAACACTTCTGCTTCCCAGGCACAGAGAAGGTGCTAGCAGGGAATTCTCTGCCTGCCTTTCCCCAGTGCTCTGCAAGCTCTCCAGGACAACATAAAATCTGGGGCTCTGTGCTTTCTTTTGTTCTGAACAAGTGTTAGTGTTTTCTGCAGAAAAGCGATTCTGCGAAGCAATGTGAACACTTCTGCTTCCCAGACACAGAGAAGGTGCTAGCAGGGAATTCCCTGCCTGCCTTTCCCCAGTGCTCTGCAAGCTCTCCAGGACAAAATAAAATCTGGGGCTCTGTGCTTTCTTTAGTTCTGAACAAGTGTTAGTTTTTTCTGCACAAAAGCGAATCTGCGAAGCAATGTGAACACTTCTGCTTCCCAGGCACAGAGAAGGTGCTAGCAGGGAATTCTCTGCCTGCCTTTCCCCAGTGCTCTGCAAGCTCTCCAGGACAACATAAAATCTGGGGCTCTGTGCTTTCTTTTGTTCTGAACAAGTGTTAGTGTTTTCTGCACAAAGGCGATTCTGCGAAGCAATGTGAACACTTCTGCTTCCCAGACACAGAGAAGGTGCTAGCAGGGAATTCCCTGCCTGCCTTTCCCCAGTGCTCTGCAAGCTCTCCAGGACAACATAAAATCTGGGGCTCTGTGCTTTCTTTTGTTCTGAACAAGTGTTAGTGTTTTCTGCAGAAAAGCGATTCTGCGAAGCAATGTGAACACTTCTGCTTCCCAGGCACAGAGAAGGTGCTAGCAGGGAATTCTCTGCCTGCCTTTCCCCAGTGCTATGCAAGCTCTCCAGAACAACAGCAAATCTGGGGCTCTGTGCTTTCTTTAGTTCTGAACAATTGTTAGTGTTTTCTGCACAAAACCGATTCTGCGAAGCAATGTGAACTCTTCTGCTTCCCAGACACAGAGAAGGTGCTAGCAGGGAATTCTCTGCCTGCCTTTCCCCAGTGCTCTGCAAGCTCTCCAGGACAACATAAAATCTGGGGCTCTGTGCTTTCTTTCGTTCTGAACAAGTGTTAGTGTTTTCTGCAGAAAAGCGATTCTTCCGAAGCAATGTGAACACTTCTGCTTCCCAGGCACAGAGAAGGTGCTAGCAGGGAATTCTCTGCCTGCCTTTCCCCAGTGCTCTGCAAGCTCTCCAGGACAACATAAAATCTGGGGCTCTGTGCTTTCTTTTGTTCTGAACAAGTGTTAGTGTTTTCTGCAGAAAAGCGGTTCTGCGAAGCAATGTGAACACTTCTGCTTCCCAGGCACAGAGAAGGTGCTAGCAGGGAATTCTCTGCCTGCCTTTCCCCAGTGCTCTGCAAGCTCTCCAGAACAACAGCAAATCTGGGGCTCTGTGCTTTCTTTTGTTCTGAACAAGTGTTAGTGTTTTCTGCACAAAAGCGATTCTGCGAAGCAATGTAAACACTTCTGCTTCCCAGGCACAGAGAAGGTGCTAGCAGGGAATTCTCTGCCTGCCTTTCCCCAGTGCTCTGCAAGCTCTCCAGGACAACATAAAATCTGGGGCTCTGTGCTTTCTTTTGTTCTGAACAAGTGTTAGTGTTTTCTGCACAAAGGCGATTCTGCGAAGCAATGTGAACACTTCTGCTTCCCAGGCACAGAGAAGGTGCTAGCAGGGAATTCCCTGCCTGCCTTTCCCCAGTGCTCTGCAAGCTCTCCAGAACAACAGCAAATCTGGGGCTCTGTGCTTTCTTTAGTTCTGAACAATTGTTAGTGTTTTCTGCACAAAACCGATTCTGCGAAGCAATGTGAACTCTTCTGCTTCCCAGGCACAGAGAAGGTGCTAGCAGGGAATTCCCTGCCTGCCTTTCCCCAGTGCTCTGCAAGCTCTCCAGGACAAAATAAAATCTGGGGCTCTGTGCTTTCTTTAGTTCTGAACAAGTGTTAGTTTTTTCTGCACAAAAGCGAATCTGCGAAGCAATGTGAACACTTCTGCTTCCCAGGCACAGAGAAGGTGCTAGCAGGGAATTCTCTGCCTGCCTTTCCCCAGTGCTCTGCAAGCTCTCCAGGACAACATAAAATCTGGGGCTCTGTGCTTTCTTTTGTTCTGAACAAGTGTTAGTGTTTTCTGCAGAAAAGCGGTTCTGCGAAGCAATGTAAACACTTCTGCTTCCCAGGCACAGAGAAGGTGCTAGCAGGGAATTCCCTGCCTGCCTTTCCCCAGTGCTCTGCAAGCTCTCCAGGACAACATAAAATCTGGGGCTCTGTGCTTTCTTTTGTTCTGAACAAGTGTTAGTGTTTTCTGCAGAAAAGTGATTCTTGCGAAATAATGTGAACACTTCTGCTGCCCAGGCACAGAGAAGGTGCTAGCAGGGAATTCTCTGCCTGCCTTTCCCCAGTGCTCTGCAAGCTCTCCAGGACAACAGCAAATCTGGGGCTCTGTGCTTTCTTTTGTTCTGAACAAGTGTTAGTGTTTTCTGCAGAAAAGCGGTTCTGCGAAGCAATGTGAACACTTCTGCTTCCCAGGCACAGAGAAGGTGCTAGCAGGGAATTCTCTGCCTGCCTTTCCCCAGTGCTCTGCAAGCTCTCCAGAACAACAGCAAATCTGGGGCTCTGTGCTTTCTTTAGTTCTGAACAATTGTTAGTGTTTTCTGCACAAAACCGATTCTGCGAAGCAATGTGAACTCTTCTGCTTCCCAGGCACAGAGAAGGTGCTAGCAGGGAATTCTCTGCCTGCCTTTCCCCAGTGCTCTGCAAGCTCTCCAGGACAACATAAAATCTGGGGCTCTGTGCTTTCTTTTGTTCTGAACAAGTGTTAGTGTTTTCTGCAGAAAAGCGATTCTGCGAAGCAATGTGAACACTTCTGCTTCCCAGGCACAGAGAAGGTGCTAGCAGGGAATTCTCTGCCTGCCTTTCCCCAGTGCTCTGCAAGCTGTCCAGAACAACAGCAAATCTGGGGCTCTGTGCTTTCTTTTGTTCTGAACAAGTGTTAGTGTTTTCTGCACAAAAGCGATTCTGCGAAGCAATGTGAACACTTCTGCTTCCCAGGCACAGAGAAGGTGCTAGCAGGGAATTCTCTGCCTGCCTTTCCCCAGTGCTCTGCAAGCTCTCCAGGACAACATAAAATCTGGGGCTCTGTGCTTTCTTTCGTTCTGAACAAGTGTTAGTGTTTTCTGCAGAAAAGCGATTCTTGCGAAGCAATGTGAACACTTCTGCTTCCCAGGCACAGAGAAGGTGCTAGCAGGGAATTCTCTGCCTGCCTTTCCCCAGTGCTCTGCAAGCTCTCCAGAACAACAGCAAATCTGGGGCTCTGTACTTTCTTTTGTTCTGAACAAGTGTTAGTGTTTTCTGCACAAAAGCGATTCTGCGAAGCAATGTAAACACTTCTGCTTCCCAGACACAGAGAAGGTGCTAGCAGGGAATTCCCTGCCTGCCTTTCCCCAGTGCTCTGCAAGCTCTCCAGGACAACATAAAATCTGGGGCTCTGTGCTTTCTTTTGTTCTGAACAATGTTAGTGTTTTCTGCAGAAAAGCGATTCTGCGAAGCAATGTGAACACTTCTGCTTCCCAGGCACAGAGAAGGTGCTAGCAGGGAATTCTCTGCCTGCCTTTCCCCAGTGCTATGCAAGCTCTCCAGAACAACAGCAAATCTGGGGCTCTGTGCTTTCTTTAGTTCTGAACAATTGTTAGTGTTTTCTGCACAAAACCGATTCTGCGAAGCAATGTGAACTCTTCTGCTTCCCAGACACAGAGAAGGTGCTAGCAGGGAATTCTCTGCCTGCCTTTCCCCAGTGCTCTGCAAGCTCTCCAGGACAACATAAAATCTGGGGCTCTGTGCTTTCTTTCGTTCTGAACAAGTGTTAGTGTTTTCTGCAGAAAAGCGATTCTTCCGAAGCAATGTGAACACTTCTGCTTCCCAGGCACAGAGAAGGTGCTAGCAGGGAATTCTCTGCCTGCCTTTCCCCAGTGCTCTGCAAGCTCTCCAGGACAACATAAAATCTGGGGCTCTGTGCTTTCTTTTGTTCTGAACAAGTGTTAGTGTTTTCTGCAGAAAAGCGGTTCTGCGAAGCAATGTGAACACTTCTGCTTCCCAGGCACAGAGAAGGTGCTAGCAGGGAATTCTCTGCCTGCCTTTCCCCAGTGCTCTGCAAGCTCTCCAGAACAACAGCAAATCTGGGGCTCTGTGCTTTCTTTTGTTCTGAACAAGTGTTAGTGTTTTCTGCACAAAAGCGATTCTGCGAAGCAATGTAAACACTTCTGCTTCCCAGGCACAGAGAAGGTGCTAGCAGGGAATTCTCTGCCTGCCTTTCCCCAGTGCTCTGCAAGCTCTCCAGGACAACATAAAATCTGGGGCTCTGTGCTTTCTTTTGTTCTGAACAAGTGTTAGTGTTTTCTGCACAAAGGCGATTCTGCGAAGCAATGTGAACACTTCTGCTTCCCAGGCACAGAGAAGGTGCTAGCAGGGAATTCCCTGCCTGCCTTTCCCCAGTGCTCTGCAAGCTCTCCAGAACAACAGCAAATCTGGGGCTCTGTGCTTTCTTTAGTTCTGAACAATTGTTAGTGTTTTCTGCACAAAACCGATTCTGCGAAGCAATGTGAACTCTTCTGCTTCCCAGGCACAGAGAAGGTGCTAGCAGGGAATTCCCTGCCTGCCTTTCCCCAGTGCTCTGCAAGCTCTCCAGGACAAAATAAAATCTGGGGCTCTGTGCTTTCTTTAGTTCTGAACAAGTGTTAGTTTTTTCTGCACAAAAGCGAATCTGCGAAGCAATGTGAACACTTCTGCTTCCCAGGCACAGAGAAGGTGCTAGCAGGGAATTCTCTGCCTGCCTTTCCCCAGTGCTCTGCAAGCTCTCCAGGACAACATAAAATCTGGGGCTCTGTGCTTTCTTTTGTTCTGAACAAGTGTTAGTGTTTTCTGCAGAAAAGCGATTCTGCGAAGCAATGTGAACACTTCTGCTTCCCAGGCACAGAGAAGGTGCTAGCAGGGAATTCTCTGCCTGCCTTTCCCCAGTGCTCTGCAAGCTCTCCAGAACAACAGCAAATCTGGGGCTCTGTACTTTCTTTTGTTCTGAACAAGTGTTAGTGTTTTCTGCACAAAAGCGATTCTGCGAAGCAATGTAAACACTTCTGCTTCCCAGACACAGAGAAGGTGCTAGCAGGGAATTCCCTGCCTGCCTTTCCCCAGTGCTCTGCAAGCTCTCCAGGACAACATAAAATCTGGGGCTCTGTGCTTTCTTTTGTTCTGAACAAGTGTTAGTGTTTTCTGCAGAAAAGCGGTTCTGCGAAGCAATGTAAACACTTCTGCTTCCCAGGCACAGAGAAGGTGCTAGCAGGGAATTCCCTGCCTGCCTTTCCCCAGTGCTCTGCAAGCTCTCCAGAACAACAGCAAATCTGGGGCTCTGTGCTTTCTTTTGTTCTGAACAAGTGTTAGTGTTTTCTGCAGAAAAGTGATTCTTGCGAAATAATGTGAACACTTCTGCTGCCCAGGCACAGAGAAGGTGCTAGCAGGGAATTCTCTGCCTGCCTTTCCCCAGTGCTCTGCAAGCTCTCCAGGACAACATAAAATATGGGGCTCTGTGCTTTCTTTTGTTCTGAACAAGTGTTAGTGTTTTCTGCAGAAAAGCGGTTCTGCGAAGCAATGTGAACACTTCTGCTTCCCAGACACAGAGAAGGTGCTAGCAGGGAATTCTCTGCCTGCCTTTCCCCAGTGCTCTGCAAGCTCTCCAGAACAACAGCAAATCTGGGGCTCTGTGCTTTCTTTAGTTCTGAACAATTGTTAGTGTTTTCTGCACAAAACCGATTCTGCGAAGCAATGTGAACTCTTCTGCTTCCCAGGCACAGAGAAGGTGCTAGCAGGGAATTCTCTGCCTGCCTTTCCCCAGTGCTCTGCAAGCTCTCCAGGACAACATAAAATCTGGGGCTCTGTGCTTTCTTTTGTTCTGAACAAGTGTTAGTGTTTTCTGCAGAAAAGCGATTCTGCGAAGCAATGTGAACACTTCTGCTTCCCAGGCACAGAGAAGGTGCTAGCAGGGAATTCTCTGCCTGCCTTTCCCCAGTGCTCTGCAAGCTGTCCAGAACAACATAAAATCTGGGGCTCTGTACTTTCTTTTGTTCTGAACAAGTGTTAGTGTTTTCTGCACAAAAGCGATTCTGCGAAGCAATGTGAACACTTCTGCTTCCCAGGCACAGAGAAGGTGCTAGCAGGGAATTCTCTGCCTGCCTTTCCCCAGTGCTCTGCAAGCTCTCCAGGACAACATAAAATCTGGGGCTCTGTGCTTTCTTTCGTTCTGAACAAGTGTTAGTGTTTTCTGCAGAAAAGCGATTCTTGCGAAGCAATGTGAACACTTCTGCTTCCCAGGCACAGAGAAGGTGCTAGCAGGGAATTCTCTGCCTGCCTTTCCCCAGTGCTCTGCAAGCTCTCCAGAACAACAGCAAATCTGGGGCTCTGTACTTTCTTTTGTTCTGAACAAGTGTTAGTGTTTTCTGCACAAAAGCGATTCTGCGAAGCAATGTAAACACTTCTGCTTCCCAGACACAGAGAAGGTGCTAGCAGGGAATTCCCTGCCTGCCTTTCCCCAGTGCTCTGCAAGCTCTCCAGGACAACATAAAATCTGGGGCTCTGTGCTTTCTTTTGTTCTGAACAATGTTAGTGTTTTCTGCAGAAAAGCGATTCTGCGAAGCAATGTGAACACTTCTGCTTCCCAGGCACAGAGAAGGTGCTAGCAGGGAATTCTCTGCCTGCCTTTCCCCAGTGCTATGCAAGCTCTCCAGAACAACAGCAAATCTGGGGCTCTGTGCTTTCTTTAGTTCTGAACAATTGTTAGTGTTTTCTGCACAAAACCGATTCTGCGAAGCAATGTGAACTCTTCTGCTTCCCAGACACAGAGAAGGTGCTAGCAGGGAATTCTCTGCCTGCCTTTCCCCAGTGCTCTGCAAGCTCTCCAGGACAACATAAAATCTGGGGCTCTGTGCTTTCTTTCGTTCTGAACAAGTGTTAGTGTTTTCTGCAGAAAAGCGATTCTTCCGAAGCAATGTGAACACTTCTGCTTCCCAGGCACAGAGAAGGTGCTAGCAGGGAATTCTCTGCCTGCCTTTCCCCAGTGCTCTGCAAGCTCTCCAGGACAACATAAAATCTGGGGCTCTGTGCTTTCTTTTGTTCTGAACAAGTGTTAGTGTTTTCTGCAGAAAAGCGGTTCTGCGAAGCAATGTGAACACTTCTGCTTCCCAGGCACAGAGAAGGTGCTAGCAGGGAATTCTCTGCCTGCCTTTCCCCAGTGCTCTGCAAGCTCTCCAGAACAACAGCAAATCTGGGGCTCTGTGCTTTCTTTTGTTCTGAACAAGTGTTAGTGTTTTCTGCACAAAAGCGATTCTGCGAAGCAATGTAAACACTTCTGCTTCCCAGGCACAGAGAAGGTGCTAGCAGGGAATTCTCTGCCTGCCTTTCCCCAGTGCTCTGCAAGCTCTCCAGGACAACATAAAATCTGGGGCTCTGTGCTTTCTTTTGTTCTGAACAAGTGTTAGTGTTTTCTGCACAAAGGCGATTCTGCGAAGCAATGTGAACACTTCTGCTTCCCAGGCACAGAGAAGGTGCTAGCAGGGAATTCCCTGCCTGCCTTTCCCCAGTGCTCTGCAAGCTCTCCAGAACAACAGCAAATCTGGGGCTCTGTGCTTTCTTTAGTTCTGAACAATTGTTAGTGTTTTCTGCACAAAACCGATTCTGCGAAGCAATGTGAACTCTTCTGCTTCCCAGGCACAGAGAAGGTGCTAGCAGGGAATTCCCTGCCTGCCTTTCCCCAGTGCTCTGCAAGCTCTCCAGGACAAAATAAAATCTGGGGCTCTGTGCTTTCTTTAGTTCTGAACAAGTGTTAGTTTTTTCTGCACAAAAGCGAATCTGCGAAGCAATGTGAACACTTCTGCTTCCCAGGCACAGAGAAGGTGCTAGCAGGGAATTCTCTGCCTGCCTTTCCCCAGTGCTCTGCAAGCTCTCCAGGACAACATAAAATCTGGGGCTCTGTGCTTTCTTTTGTTCTGAACAAGTGTTAGTGTTTTCTGCAGAAAAGCGATTCTGCGAAGCAATGTGAACACTTCTGCTTCCCAGGCACAGAGAAGGTGCTAGCAGGGAATTCTCTGCCTGCCTTTCCCCAGTGCTCTGCAAGCTCTCCAGAACAACAGCAAATCTGGGGCTCTGTACTTTCTTTTGTTCTGAACAAGTGTTAGTGTTTTCTGCACAAAAGCGATTCTGCGAAGCAATGTAAACACTTCTGCTTCCCAGACACAGAGAAGGTGCTAGCAGGGAATTCCCTGCCTGCCTTTCCCCAGTGCTCTGCAAGCTCTCCAGGACAACATAAAATCTGGGGCTCTGTGCTTTCTTTTGTTCTGAACAAGTGTTAGTGTTTTCTGCAGAAAAGCGATTCTGCGAAGCAATGTGAACACTTCTGCTTCCCAGACACAGAGAAGGTGCTAGCAGGGAATTCTCTGCCTGCCTTTCCCCAGTGCTATGCAAGCTCTCCAGAACAACAGCAAATCTGGGGCTCTGTGCTTTCTTTAGTTCTGAACAATTGTTAGTGTTTTCTGCACAAAACCGATTCTGCGAAGCAATGTGAACTCTTCTGCTTCCCAGACACAGAGAAGGTGCTAGCAGGGAATTCTCTGCCTGCCTTTCCCCAGTGCTCTGCAAGCTCTCCAGAACAACAGCAAATCTGGGGCTCTGTTCTTTCTTTCGTTCTGAACAAGTGTTAGTGTTTTCTGCAGAAAAGTGATTCTTCCGAAGCAATGTGAACACTTCTGCTGCCCAGGCACAGAGAAGGTGCTAGCAGGGAATTCTCTGCCTGCCTTTCCCCAGTGCTCTGCAAGCTCTCCAGGACAACATAAAATCTGGGGCTCTGTGCTTTCTTTTGTTCTGAACAAGTGTTAGTGCTTTCTGCAGAAAAGCGATTCTGCGAAGCAATGTGAACACTTCTGCTTCCCAGGCACAGAGAAGGTGCTAGCAGGGAATTCTCTGCCTGCCTTTCCCCAGTGCTATGCAAGCTCTCCAGAACAACAGCAAATCTGGGGCTCTGTGCTTTCTTTAGTTGTGAACAATTGTTAGTGTTTTCTGCACAAAAGCGAATCTGCGAAGCAATGTGAACACTTCTGCTGCCCAGGCACAGAGAAGGTGCTAGCAGGGAATTCTCTGCCTGCCTTTCCCCAGTGCTCTGCAAGCTCTCCAGAACAACAGCAAATCTGGGGCTCTGTACTTTCTTTTGTTCTGAACAAGTGTTAGTGTTTTCTGCACAAAAGCGATTCTGCGAAGCAATGTAAACACTTCTGCTTCCCAGACACAGAGAAGGTGCTAGCAGGGAATTCCCTGCCTGCCTTTCCCCAGTGCTCTGCAAGCTCTCCAGGACAACATAAAATCTGGGGCTCTGTGCTTTCTTTTGTTCTGAACAAGTGTTAGTGTTTTCTGCAGAAAAGCGATTCTGCGAAGCAATGTGAACACTTCTGCTTCCCAGACACAGAGAAGGTGCTAGCAGGGAATTCTCTGCCTGCCTTTCCCCAGTGCTATGCAAGCTCTCCAGAACAACAGCAAATCTGGGGCTCTGTGCTTTCTTTAGTTCTGAACAATTGTTAGTGTTTTCTGCACAAAACCGATTCTGCGAAGCAATGTGAACTCTTCTGCTTCCCAGACACAGAGAAGGTGCTAGCAGGGAATTCTCTGCCTGCCTTTCCCCAGTGCTCTGCAAGCTCTCCAGAACAACAGCAAATCTGGGGCTCTGTTCTTTCTTTCGTTCTGAACAAGTGTTAGTGTTTTCTGCAGAAAAGTGATTCTTCCGAAGCAATGTGAACACTTCTGCTGCCCAGGCACAGAGAAGGTGCTAGCAGGGAATTCTCTGCCTGCCTTTCCCCAGTGCTCTGCAAGCTCTCCAGGACAACATAAAATCTGGGGCTCTGTGCTTTCTTTTGTTCTGAACAAGTGTTAGTGTTTTCTGCAGAAAAGCGATTCTGCGAAGCAATGTGAACACTTCTGCTTCCCAGGCACAGAGAAGGTGCTAGCAGGGAATTCTCTGCCTGCCTTTCCCCAGTGCTATGCAAGCTCTCCAGAACAACAGCAAATCTGGGGCTCTGTGCTTTCTTTAGTTGTGAACAATTGTTAGTGTTTTCTGCACAAAAGCGAATCTGCGAAGCAATGTGAACACTTCTGCTGCCCAGGCACAGAGAAGGTGCTAGCAGGGAATTCTCTGCCTGCCTTTCCCCAGTGCTCTGCAAGCTCTCCAGAACAACAGCAAATCTGGGGCTCTGTGCTTTCTTTTGTTCTGAACAAGTGTTAGTGTTTTCTGCACAAAAGCGATTCTGCGAAGCAATGTAAACACTTCTGCTTCCCAGGCACAGAGAAGGTGCTAGCAGGGAATTCTCTGCCTGCCTTTCCCCAGTGCTCTGCAAGCTCTCCAGGACAACATAAAATCTGGGGCTCTGTGCTTTCTTTTGTTCTGAACAAGTGTTAGTGTTTTCTGCACAAAGGCGATTCTGCGAAGCAATGTGAACACTTCTGCTTCCCAGACACAGAGAAGGTGCTAGCAGGGAATTCCCTGCCTGCCTTTCCCCAGTGCTCTGCAAGCTCTCCAGGACAACATAAAATCTGGGGCTCTGTGCTTTCTTTTGTTCTGAACAAGTGTTAGTGTTTTCTGCAGAAAAGCGATTCTGCGAAGCAATGTGAACACTTCTGCTTCCCAGGCACAGAGAAGGTGCTAGCAGGGAATTCTCTGCCTGCCTTTCCCCAGTGCTATGCAAGCTCTCCAGAACAACAGCAAATCTGGGGCTCTGTGCTTTCTTTTGTTCTGAACAAGTGTTAGTGTTTTCTGCAGAAAAGCGATTCTGCGAAGCAATTTGAACACTTCTGCTTCCCAGGCACAGAGAAGGTGCTAGCAGGGAATTCTCTGCCTGCCTTTCCCCAGTGCTCTGCAAGCTCTCCAGGACAACATAAAATCTGGGGCTCTGTGCTTTCTTTAGTTCTGAACAATTGTTAGTGTTTTCTGCACAAAACCGATTCTGCGAAGCAATGTGAACTCTTCTGCTTCCCAGACACAGAGAAGGTGCTAGCAGGGAATTCTCTGCCTGCCTTTCCCCAGTGCTCTGCAAGCTCTCCAGGACAACATAAAATCTGGGGCTCTGTGCTTTCTTTCGTTCTGAACAAGTGTTAGTGTTTTCTGCAGAAAAGCGATTCTTCCGAAGCAATGTGAACACTTCTGCTTCCCAGGCACAGAGAAGGTGCTAGCAGGGAATTCTCTGCCTGCCTTTCCCCAGTGCTCTGCAAGCTCTCCAGGACAACATAAAATCTGGGGCTCTGTGCTTTCTTTTGTTCTGAACAAGTGTTAGTGTTTTCTGCAGAAAAGCGGTTCTGCGAAGCAATGTGAACACTTCTGCTTCCCAGGCACAGAGAAGGTGCTAGCAGGGAATTCTCTGCCTGCCTTTCCCCAGTGCTCTGCAAGCTCTCCAGAACAACAGCAAATCTGGGGCTCTGTGCTTTCTTTTGTTCTGAACAAGTGTTAGTGTTTTCTGCACAAAAGCGATTCTGCGAAGCAATGTAAACACTTCTGCTTCCCAGGCACAGAGAAGGTGCTAGCAGGGAATTCTCTGCCTGCCTTTCCCCAGTGCTCTGCAAGCTCTCCAGGACAACATAAAATCTGGGGCTCTGTGCTTTCTTTTGTTCTGAACAAGTGTTAGTGTTTTCTGCACAAAGGCGATTCTGCGAAGCAATGTGAACACTTCTGCTTCCCAGGCACAGAGAAGGTGCTAGCAGGGAATTCCCTGCCTGCCTTTCCCCAGTGCTCTGCAAGCTCTCCAGAACAACAGCAAATCTGGGGCTCTGTGCTTTCTTTAGTTCTGAACAATTGTTAGTGTTTTCTGCACAAAACCGATTCTGCGAAGCAATGTGAACTCTTCTGCTTCCCAGGCACAGAGAAGGTGCTAGCAGGGAATTCCCTGCCTGCCTTTCCCCAGTGCTCTGCAAGCTCTCCAGGACAAAATAAAATCTGGGGCTCTGTGCTTTCTTTAGTTCTGAACAAGTGTTAGTTTTTTCTGCACAAAAGCGAATCTGCGAAGCAATGTGAACACTTCTGCTTCCCAGGCACAGAGAAGGTGCTAGCAGGGAATTCTCTGCCTGCCTTTCCCCAGTGCTCTGCAAGCTCTCCAGGACAACATAAAATCTGGGGCTCTGTGCTTTCTTTTGTTCTGAACAAGTGTTAGTGTTTTCTGCAGAAAAGCGGTTCTGCGAAGCAATGTAAACACTTCTGCTTCCCAGGCACAGAGAAGGTGCTAGCAGGGAATTCCCTGCCTGCCTTTCCCCAGTGCTCTGCAAGCTCTCCAGGACAACATAAAATCTGGGGCTCTGTGCTTTCTTTTGTTCTGAACAAGTGTTAGTGTTTTCTGCAGAAAAGTGATTCTTGCGAAATAATGTGAACACTTCTGCTGCCCAGGCACAGAGAAGGTGCTAGCAGGGAATTCTCTGCCTGCCTTTCCCCAGTGCTCTGCAAGCTCTCCAGGACAACAGCAAATCTGGGGCTCTGTGCTTTCTTTTGTTCTGAACAAGTGTTAGTGTTTTCTGCAGAAAAGCGGTTCTGCGAAGCAATGTGAACACTTCTGCTTCCCAGGCACAGAGAAGGTGCTAGCAGGGAATTCTCTGCCTGCCTTTCCCCAGTGCTCTGCAAGCTCTCCAGAACAACAGCAAATCTGGGGCTCTGTGCTTTCTTTAGTTCTGAACAATTGTTAGTGTTTTCTGCACAAAACCGATTCTGCGAAGCAATGTGAACTCTTCTGCTTCCCAGGCACAGAGAAGGTGCTAGCAGGGAATTCTCTGCCTGCCTTTCCCCAGTGCTCTGCAAGCTCTCCAGGACAACATAAAATCTGGGGCTCTGTGCTTTCTTTTGTTCTGAACAAGTGTTAGTGTTTTCTGCAGAAAAGCGATTCTGCGAAGCAATGTGAACACTTCTGCTTCCCAGGCACAGAGAAGGTGCTAGCAGGGAATTCTCTGCCTGCCTTTCCCCAGTGCTCTGCAAGCTGTCCAGAACAACAGCAAATCTGGGGCTCTGTGCTTTCTTTTGTTCTGAACAAGTGTTAGTGTTTTCTGCACAAAAGCGATTCTGCGAAGCAATGTGAACACTTCTGCTTCCCAGGCACAGAGAAGGTGCTAGCAGGGAATTCTCTGCCTGCCTTTCCCCAGTGCTCTGCAAGCTCTCCAGGACAACATAAAATCTGGGGCTCTGTGCTTTCTTTCGTTCTGAACAAGTGTTAGTGTTTTCTGCAGAAAAGCGATTCTTGCGAAGCAATGTGAACACTTCTGCTTCCCAGGCACAGAGAAGGTGCTAGCAGGGAA
This sequence comes from Strix aluco, assembly GCF_031877795.1. NCBI lineage: Eukaryota > Metazoa > Chordata > Aves > Strigiformes > Strigidae > Strix > Strix aluco. The sequence continues at coordinate 1,601,520 of NW_027436647.1, forward strand.
TTCTCTGCCTGCCTTTCCCCAGTGCTCTGCAAGCTCTCCAGAACAACAGCAAATCTGGGGCTCTGTACTTTCTTTTGTTCTGAACAAGTGTTAGTGTTTTCTGCACAAAAGCGATTCTGCGAAGCAATGTAAACACTTCTGCTTCCCAGACACAGAGAAGGTGCTAGCAGGGAATTCCCTGCCTGCCTTTCCCCAGTGCTCTGCAAGCTCTCCAGGACAACATAAAATCTGGGGCTCTGTGCTTTCTTTTGTTCTGAACAATGTTAGTGTTTTCTGCAGAAAAGCGATTCTGCGAAGCAATGTGAACACTTCTGCTTCCCAGGCACAGAGAAGGTGCTAGCAGGGAATTCTCTGCCTGCCTTTCCCCAGTGCTATGCAAGCTCTCCAGAACAACAGCAAATCTGGGGCTCTGTGCTTTCTTTAGTTCTGAACAATTGTTAGTGTTTTCTGCACAAAACCGATTCTGCGAAGCAATGTGAACTCTTCTGCTTCCCAGACACAGAGAAGGTGCTAGCAGGGAATTCTCTGCCTGCCTTTCCCCAGTGCTCTGCAAGCTCTCCAGGACAACATAAAATCTGGGGCTCTGTGCTTTCTTTCGTTCTGAACAAGTGTTAGTGTTTTCTGCAGAAAAGCGATTCTTCCGAAGCAATGTGAACACTTCTGCTTCCCAGGCACAGAGAAGGTGCTAGCAGGGAATTCTCTGCCTGCCTTTCCCCAGTGCTCTGCAAGCTCTCCAGGACAACATAAAATCTGGGGCTCTGTGCTTTCTTTTGTTCTGAACAAGTGTTAGTGTTTTCTGCAGAAAAGCGGTTCTGCGAAGCAATGTGAACACTTCTGCTTCCCAGGCACAGAGAAGGTGCTAGCAGGGAATTCTCTGCCTGCCTTTCCCCAGTGCTCTGCAAGCTCTCCAGAACAACAGCAAATCTGGGGCTCTGTGCTTTCTTTTGTTCTGAACAAGTGTTAGTGTTTTCTGCACAAAAGCGATTCTGCGAAGCAATGTAAACACTTCTGCTTCCCAGGCACAGAGAAGGTGCTAGCAGGGAATTCTCTGCCTGCCTTTCCCCAGTGCTCTGCAAGCTCTCCAGGACAACATAAAATCTGGGGCTCTGTGCTTTCTTTTGTTCTGAACAAGTGTTAGTGTTTTCTGCACAAAGGCGATTCTGCGAAGCAATGTGAACACTTCTGCTTCCCAGGCACAGAGAAGGTGCTAGCAGGGAATTCCCTGCCTGCCTTTCCCCAGTGCTCTGCAAGCTCTCCAGAACAACAGCAAATCTGGGGCTCTGTGCTTTCTTTAGTTCTGAACAATTGTTAGTGTTTTCTGCACAAAACCGATTCTGCGAAGCAATGTGAACTCTTCTGCTTCCCAGGCACAGAGAAGGTGCTAGCAGGGAATTCCCTGCCTGCCTTTCCCCAGTGCTCTGCAAGCTCTCCAGGACAAAATAAAATCTGGGGCTCTGTGCTTTCTTTAGTTCTGAACAAGTGTTAGTTTTTTCTGCACAAAAGCGAATCTGCGAAGCAATGTGAACACTTCTGCTTCCCAGGCACAGAGAAGGTGCTAGCAGGGAATTCTCTGCCTGCCTTTCCCCAGTGCTCTGCAAGCTCTCCAGGACAACATAAAATCTGGGGCTCTGTGCTTTCTTTTGTTCTGAACAAGTGTTAGTGTTTTCTGCAGAAAAGCGATTCTGCGAAGCAATGTGAACACTTCTGCTTCCCAGGCACAGAGAAGGTGCTAGCAGGGAATTCTCTGCCTGCCTTTCCCCAGTGCTCTGCAAGCTCTCCAGAACAACAGCAAATCTGGGGCTCTGTACTTTCTTTTGTTCTGAACAAGTGTTAGTGTTTTCTGCACAAAAGCGATTCTGCGAAGCAATGTAAACACTTCTGCTTCCCAGACACAGAGAAGGTGCTAGCAGGGAATTCCCTGCCTGCCTTTCCCCAGTGCTCTGCAAGCTCTCCAGGACAACATAAAATCTGGGGCTCTGTGCTTTCTTTTGTTCTGAACAAGTGTTAGTGTTTTCTGCAGAAAAGCGGTTCTGCGAAGCAATGTAAACACTTCTGCTTCCCAGGCACAGAGAAGGTGCTAGCAGGGAATTCCCTGCCTGCCTTTCCCCAGTGCTCTGCAAGCTCTCCAGAACAACAGCAAATCTGGGGCTCTGTGCTTTCTTTTGTTCTGAACAAGTGTTAGTGTTTTCTGCAGAAAAGTGATTCTTGCGAAATAATGTGAACACTTCTGCTGCCCAGGCACAGAGAAGGTGCTAGCAGGGAATTCTCTGCCTGCCTTTCCCCAGTGCTCTGCAAGCTCTCCAGGACAACATAAAATATGGGGCTCTGTGCTTTCTTTTGTTCTGAACAAGTGTTAGTGTTTTCTGCAGAAAAGCGGTTCTGCGAAGCAATGTGAACACTTCTGCTTCCCAGACACAGAGAAGGTGCTAGCAGGGAATTCTCTGCCTGCCTTTCCCCAGTGCTCTGCAAGCTCTCCAGAACAACAGCAAATCTGGGGCTCTGTGCTTTCTTTAGTTCTGAACAATTGTTAGTGTTTTCTGCACAAAACCGATTCTGCGAAGCAATGTGAACTCTTCTGCTTCCCAGGCACAGAGAAGGTGCTAGCAGGGAATTCTCTGCCTGCCTTTCCCCAGTGCTCTGCAAGCTCTCCAGGACAACATAAAATCTGGGGCTCTGTGCTTTCTTTTGTTCTGAACAAGTGTTAGTGTTTTCTGCAGAAAAGCGATTCTGCGAAGCAATGTGAACACTTCTGCTTCCCAGGCACAGAGAAGGTGCTAGCAGGGAATTCTCTGCCTGCCTTTCCCCAGTGCTCTGCAAGCTGTCCAGAACAACAGCAAATCTGGGGCTCTGTACTTTCTTTTGTTCTGAACAAGTGTTAGTGTTTTCTGCACAAAAGCGATTCTGCGAAGCAATGTGAACACTTCTGCTTCCCAGGCACAGAGAAGGTGCTAGCAGGGAATTCTCTGCCTGCCTTTCCCCAGTGCTCTGCAAGCTCTCCAGGACAACATAAAATCTGGGGCTCTGTGCTTTCTTTCGTTCTGAACAAGTGTTAGTGTTTTCTGCAGAAAAGCGATTCTTGCGAAGCAATGTGAACACTTCTGCTTCCCAGGCACAGAGAAGGTGCTAGCAGGGAATTCTCTGCCTGCCTTTCCCCAGTGCTCTGCAAGCTCTCCAGAACAACAGCAAATCTGGGGCTCTGTACTTTCTTTTGTTCTGAACAAGTGTTAGTGTTTTCTGCACAAAAGCGATTCTGCGAAGCAATGTAAACACTTCTGCTTCCCAGACACAGAGAAGGTGCTAGCAGGGAATTCCCTGCCTGCCTTTCCCCAGTGCTCTGCAAGCTCTCCAGGACAACATAAAATCTGGGGCTCTGTGCTTTCTTTTGTTCTGAACAATGTTAGTGTTTTCTGCAGAAAAGCGATTCTGCGAAGCAATGTGAACACTTCTGCTTCCCAGGCACAGAGAAGGTGCTAGCAGGGAATTCTCTGCCTGCCTTTCCCCAGTGCTATGCAAGCTCTCCAGAACAACAGCAAATCTGGGGCTCTGTGCTTTCTTTAGTTCTGAACAATTGTTAGTGTTTTCTGCACAAAACCGATTCTGCGAAGCAATGTGAACTCTTCTGCTTCCCAGACACAGAGAAGGTGCTAGCAGGGAATTCTCTGCCTGCCTTTCCCCAGTGCTCTGCAAGCTCTCCAGGACAACATAAAATCTGGGGCTCTGTGCTTTCTTTCGTTCTGAACAAGTGTTAGTGTTTTCTGCAGAAAAGCGATTCTTCCGAAGCAATGTGAACACTTCTGCTTCCCAGGCACAGAGAAGGTGCTAGCAGGGAATTCTCTGCCTGCCTTTCCCCAGTGCTCTGCAAGCTCTCCAGGACAACATAAAATCTGGGGCTCTGTGCTTTCTTTTGTTCTGAACAAGTGTTAGTGTTTTCTGCAGAAAAGCGGTTCTGCGAAGCAATGTGAACACTTCTGCTTCCCAGGCACAGAGAAGGTGCTAGCAGGGAATTCTCTGCCTGCCTTTCCCCAGTGCTCTGCAAGCTCTCCAGAACAACAGCAAATCTGGGGCTCTGTGCTTTCTTTTGTTCTGAACAAGTGTTAGTGTTTTCTGCACAAAAGCGATTCTGCGAAGCAATGTAAACACTTCTGCTTCCCAGGCACAGAGAAGGTGCTAGCAGGGAATTCTCTGCCTGCCTTTCCCCAGTGCTCTGCAAGCTCTCCAGGACAACATAAAATCTGGGGCTCTGTGCTTTCTTTTGTTCTGAACAAGTGTTAGTGTTTTCTGCACAAAGGCGATTCTGCGAAGCAATGTGAACACTTCTGCTTCCCAGGCACAGAGAAGGTGCTAGCAGGGAATTCCCTGCCTGCCTTTCCCCAGTGCTCTGCAAGCTCTCCAGAACAACAGCAAATCTGGGGCTCTGTGCTTTCTTTAGTTCTGAACAATTGTTAGTGTTTTCTGCACAAAACCGATTCTGCGAAGCAATGTGAACTCTTCTGCTTCCCAGGCACAGAGAAGGTGCTAGCAGGGAATTCCCTGCCTGCCTTTCCCCAGTGCTCTGCAAGCTCTCCAGGACAAAATAAAATCTGGGGCTCTGTGCTTTCTTTAGTTCTGAACAAGTGTTAGTTTTTTCTGCACAAAAGCGAATCTGCGAAGCAATGTGAACACTTCTGCTTCCCAGGCACAGAGAAGGTGCTAGCAGGGAATTCTCTGCCTGCCTTTCCCCAGTGCTCTGCAAGCTCTCCAGGACAACATAAAATCTGGGGCTCTGTGCTTTCTTTTGTTCTGAACAAGTGTTAGTGTTTTCTGCAGAAAAGCGATTCTGCGAAGCAATGTGAACACTTCTGCTTCCCAGGCACAGAGAAGGTGCTAGCAGGGAATTCTCTGCCTGCCTTTCCCCAGTGCTCTGCAAGCTCTCCAGAACAACAGCAAATCTGGGGCTCTGTACTTTCTTTTGTTCTGAACAAGTGTTAGTGTTTTCTGCACAAAAGCGATTCTGCGAAGCAATGTAAACACTTCTGCTTCCCAGACACAGAGAAGGTGCTAGCAGGGAATTCCCTGCCTGCCTTTCCCCAGTGCTCTGCAAGCTCTCCAGGACAACATAAAATCTGGGGCTCTGTGCTTTCTTTTGTTCTGAACAAGTGTTAGTGTTTTCTGCAGAAAAGCGATTCTGCGAAGCAATGTGAACACTTCTGCTTCCCAGACACAGAGAAGGTGCTAGCAGGGAATTCTCTGCCTGCCTTTCCCCAGTGCTATGCAAGCTCTCCAGAACAACAGCAAATCTGGGGCTCTGTGCTTTCTTTAGTTCTGAACAATTGTTAGTGTTTTCTGCACAAAACCGATTCTGCGAAGCAATGTGAACTCTTCTGCTTCCCAGACACAGAGAAGGTGCTAGCAGGGAATTCTCTGCCTGCCTTTCCCCAGTGCTCTGCAAGCTCTCCAGAACAACAGCAAATCTGGGGCTCTGTTCTTTCTTTCGTTCTGAACAAGTGTTAGTGTTTTCTGCAGAAAAGTGATTCTTCCGAAGCAATGTGAACACTTCTGCTGCCCAGGCACAGAGAAGGTGCTAGCAGGGAATTCTCTGCCTGCCTTTCCCCAGTGCTCTGCAAGCTCTCCAGGACAACATAAAATCTGGGGCTCTGTGCTTTCTTTTGTTCTGAACAAGTGTTAGTGTTTTCTGCAGAAAAGCGATTCTGCGAAGCAATGTGAACACTTCTGCTTCCCAGGCACAGAGAAGGTGCTAGCAGGGAATTCTCTGCCTGCCTTTCCCCAGTGCTATGCAAGCTCTCCAGAACAACAGCAAATCTGGGGCTCTGTGCTTTCTTTAGTTGTGAACAATTGTTAGTGTTTTCTGCACAAAAGCGAATCTGCGAAGCAATGTGAACACTTCTGCTGCCCAGGCACAGAGAAGGTGCTAGCAGGGAATTCTCTGCCTGCCTTTCCCCAGTGCTCTGCAAGCTCTCCAGAACAACAGCAAATCTGGGGCTCTGTGCTTTCTTTTGTTCTGAACAAGTGTTAGTGTTTTCTGCACAAAAGCGATTCTGCGAAGCAATGTAAACACTTCTGCTTCCCAGGCACAGAGAAGGTGCTAGCAGGGAATTCTCTGCCTGCCTTTCCCCAGTGCTCTGCAAGCTCTCCAGGACAACATAAAATCTGGGGCTCTGTGCTTTCTTTTGTTCTGAACAAGTGTTAGTGTTTTCTGCACAAAGGCGATTCTGCGAAGCAATGTGAACACTTCTGCTTCCCAGACACAGAGAAGGTGCTAGCAGGGAATTCCCTGCCTGCCTTTCCCCAGTGCTCTGCAAGCTCTCCAGGACAACATAAAATCTGGGGCTCTGTGCTTTCTTTTGTTCTGAACAAGTGTTAGTGTTTTCTGCAGAAAAGCGATTCTGCGAAGCAATGTGAACACTTCTGCTTCCCAGGCACAGAGAAGGTGCTAGCAGGGAATTCTCTGCCTGCCTTTCCCCAGTGCTATGCAAGCTCTCCAGAACAACAGCAAATCTGGGGCTCTGTGCTTTCTTTAGTTCTGAACAATTGTTAGTGTTTTCTGCACAAAACCGATTCTGCGAAGCAATGTGAACTCTTCTGCTTCCCAGACACAGAGAAGGTGCTAGCAGGGAATTCTCTGCCTGCCTTTCCCCAGTGCTCTGCAAGCTCTCCAGGACAACATAAAATCTGGGGCTCTGTGCTTTCTTTCGTTCTGAACAAGTGTTAGTGTTTTCTGCAGAAAAGCGATTCTGCGAAGCAATGTGAACACTTCTGCTTCCCAGGCACAGAGAAGGTGCTAGCAGGGAATTCTCTGCCTGCCTTTCCCCAGTGCTCTGCAAGCTCTCCAGAACAACAGCAAATCTGGGGCTCTGTACTTTCTTTTGTTCTGAACAAGTGTTAGTGTTTTCTGCACAAAAGCGATTCTGCGAAGCAATGTAAACACTTCTGCTTCCCAGACACAGAGAAGGTGCTAGCAGGGAATTCCCTGCCTGCCTTTCCCCAGTGCTCTGCAAGCTCTCCAGGACAACATAAAATCTGGGGCTCTGTGCTTTCTTTTGTTCTGAACAAGTGTTAGTGTTTTCTGCAGAAAAGCGATTCTGCGAAGCAATGTGAACACTTCTGCTTCCCAGACACAGAGAAGGTGCTAGCAGGGAATTCTCTGCCTGCCTTTCCCCAGTGCTATGCAAGCTCTCCAGAACAACAGCAAATCTGGGGCTCTGTGCTTTCTTTAGTTCTGAACAATTGTTAGTGTTTTCTGCACAAAACCGATTCTGCGAAGCAATGTGAACTCTTCTGCTTCCCAGACACAGAGAAGGTGCTAGCAGGGAATTCTCTGCCTGCCTTTCCCCAGTGCTCTGCAAGCTCTCCAGGACAACATAAAATCTGGGGCTCTGTGCTTTCTTTCGTTCTGAACAAGTGTTAGTGTTTTCTGCAGAAAAGCGATTCTTCCGAAGCAATGTGAACACTTCTGCTTCCCAGGCACAGAGAAGGTGCTAGCAGGGAATTCTCTGCCTGCCTTTCCCCAGTGCTCTGCAAGCTCTCCAGGACAACATAAAATCTGGGGCTCTGTGCTTTCTTTTGTTCTGAACAAGTGTTAGTGTTTTCTGCAGAAAAGCGATTCTGCGAAGCAATGTGAACACTTCTGCTTCCCAGGCACAGAGAAGGTGCTAGCAGGGAATTCTCCGCCTGCCTTTCCCCAGTGCTATGCAAGCTCTCCAGAACAACAGCAAATCTGGGGCTCTGTGCTTTCTTTAGTTCTGAACAATTGTTAGTGTTTTCTGCACAAAACCGATTCTGCGAAGCAATGTGAACTCTTCTGCTTCCCAGACACAGAGAAGGTGCTAGCAGGGAATTCTCTGCCTGCCTTTCCCCAGTGCTCTGCAAGCTCTCCAGGACAACATAAAATCTGGGGCTCTGTGCTTTCTTTCGTTCTGAACAAGTGTTAGTGTTTTCTGCAGAAAAGCGATTCTTCCGAAGCAATGTGAACACTTCTGCTTCCCAGGCACAGAGAAGGTGCTAGCAGGGAATTCTCTGCCTGCCTTTCCCCAGTGCTCTGCAAGCTCTCCAGGACAACATAGAATCTGGGGCTCTGTGCTTTCTTTCCTTCTGAACAAGTGTTACTGTTTTCTGCACAAAAGCGATTCTGCGAAGCAATGTGAACAGGCACAGAGAAGGTGCTATCAGGGAATTCTCTGCCTGCCTTTCCCCAGTGCTCTGCAAGCTCTCCAGGACAACATAGAATCTGGGGCTCTGTGCTTTCTTTCCTTCTGAACATGTGTTACTGTTTTCTGCACAAAAGCGATTCTGCGAAGCAATGTGAACAGGCACAGAGAAGGTGCTATCAGGGAAGTCTCTGCCTGCCTTTCCCCAGTGCTCTGCAAGCTCTCCAGGACAACATAAAATCTGGGGCTCTGTGGTTTCTTTCGTTCTGAACAAGTGTTACTGTTTTCTGCACAAAAGCGATTCTGCGAACCAATGTGAACACTTCTGCTTCCCAGGCACAGAGAAGGTGCTAGCAAGGAATTCTCTGCCTGCCTTTCCCCAGTGCTCTGCAAGCTCTCCAGGACAACAGCAAATCTGGGGCTCTGTGCTTTCTTTCGTTCTGAACAAGTGTTAGTGTTTTCTGCACAAAAGCGATTCTGCGAAGCAATGTGAACACTTCTGCTTCCCAGGCACAGAGAAGGGGCTAGCAGGGAATTCTCTGCCTGCCTTTCCCCAGTGCTCTGCAAGCTCTCCAGGACAACATCAAATCTGGTGCTCTGTGCTTTCTTTCGTTCTGAACAAGTGTTATTGTTTTCTGCACAAAAGCGATTCTGCGAAGCACTGTGAACACTTCTGCTTCCCAGGCACAGAGAAGGTGCTAGCAGGGAATTCTCTGCCTGCCTTTCCCCAGTGCTCTGCAAGCTCTTCAGGACAACATAGAATCTGGGGCTCTGTGCTTTCTTTCCTTCTGAACATGTGTTACTGTTTTCTGCACAAAAGCGATTCTGCGAAGCAATGTGAACAGGCACAGAGAAGGTGCTATCAGGGAAGTCTCTGCCTGCCTTTCCCCAGTGCTCTGCAAGCTCTCCAGGACAACATAAAATCTGGGGCTCTGTGGTTTCTTTCGTTCTGAACAAGTGTTACTGTTTTCTGCACAAAAGCGATTCTGCGAACCAATGTGAACACTTCTGCTTCCCAGGCACAGAGAAGGTGCTAGCAAGGAATTCTCTGCCTGCCTTTCCCCAGTGCTCTGCAAGCTCTCCAGGACAACATAAAATCTGGGGCTCTGTGCTTTCTTTCCTTCTGAACAAGTGTTAGTGTTTTCTGCACAAAAGCGATTCTTGCGAAGCAATGTGAACACTTCTGCTTCCCAGGCACAGAGAAGGTGCTAGCAAGGAATTCTCTGCCTGCCTTTCCCCAGTGCTCTGCAAGCTCTCCAGGACAACATAGAATCTGGGGCTCTGTGCTTTCTTTCGTTCTGAACAAGTGTTACTGTTTTCTGCACAAAAGCGATTCTTGCGAAGCAATGTGAACACTTCTGCTTCCCAGGCACAGAGAAGGTGCTAGCAGGGAATTCTCTGCCTGTCTTTCCCCAGTGCTCTGCAAGCTCTCCAGGACAACATAGAATCTGGGGCTCTGTGCTTTCTTTCCTTCTGAACAAGTGTTACTGTTTTCTGCACAAAAGCGATTCTGCGAAGCAATGTGAACAGGCACAGAGAAGGTGCTATCAGGGAAGTCTCTGCCTGCCTTTCCCCAGTGCTCTGCAAGCTCTCCAGGACAACATAAAATCTGGGGCTCTGTGCTTTCTTTCCTTCTGAACAAGTGTTACTGTTTTCTGCACAAAAGCGATTCTTGCGAAGCAATGTGAACACTTCTGCTTCCCAGGCACAGAGAAGGTGCTAGCAGGGAATTCTCTGCCTGCCTTTCCCCAGTGCTCTGCAAGCTCTCCAGGACAACATAGAATCTGGGGCTCTGTGCTTTCTTTCCTTCTGAACAAGTGTTACTGTTTTCTGCACAAAAGCGATTCTGCGAAGCAATGTGAACACTTCTGCTTCCCAGGCACAGAGAAGGTGCTAGCAAGGAATTCTCTGCCTGCCTTTCCCCAGTGCTCTGCAAGCTCTCCAGGACAACATAAAATCTGGGGCTCTGTGCTTTCTTTCCTTCTGAACAAGTGTTAGTGTTTTTTGCACAAAAGCGATTCTTGCGAAGCAATGTGAACACTTCTGCTTCCCAGGCACAGAGAAGGTGCTAGCAGGGAATTCTCTGCCTGCCTTTCCCCAGTGCTCTGCAAGCTCTCCAGGACAACATAGAATCTGGGGCTCTGTGCTTTCTTTCATTCTGAACAAGTGTTAGTGTTTTCTGCACAAAAGCGATTCTGCGAAGCAATGTGAACAGGCACAGAGAAGGTGCTATCAGGGAATTTTCTGCCTGCCTTTCCCCAGTGCTCTGCAAGCTCTCCAGGACAACATAAAATCTGGGGCTCTGTGCTTTCTTTCCTTCTGAACAAGTGTTACTGTTTTCTGCACAAAAGCGATTCTGCGAACCAATGTGAACACTTCTGCTTCCCAGGCACAGAGAAGGTGCTAGCAAGGAATTCTCTGCCTGCCTTTCCCCAGTGCTCTGCAAGCTCTCCAGGACAACATAAAATCTGGGGCTCTGTGCTTTCTTTCCTTCTGAACAAGTGTTACTGTTTTCTGCACAAAAGCGATTCTTGCGAAGCAATGTGAACACTTCTGCTTCCCAGGCACAGAGAAGGTGCTAGCAAGGAATTCTCTGCCTGCCTTTCCCCAGTGCTCTGCAAGCTCTCCAGGACAACATAGAATCTGGGGCTCTGTGCTTTCTTTCGTTCTGAACAAGTGTTACTGTTTTCTGCACAAAAGCGATTCTTGCGAAGCAATGTGAACACTTCTGCTTCCCAGGCACAGAGAAGGTGCTAGCAGGGAATTCTCTGCCTGCCTTTCCCCAGTGCTCTGCAAGCTCTCCAGGACAACATAGAATCTGGGGCTCTGTGCTTTCTTTCCTTCTGAACAAGTGTTACTGTTTTCTGCACAAAAGCGATTCTGCGAAGCAATGTGAACAGGCACAGAGAAGGTGCTATCAGGGAATTCTCTGCCTGCCTTTCCCCAGTGCTCTGCAAGCTCTCCAGGACAACATAAAATCTGGGGCTCTGTGCTTTCTTTCCTTCTGAACAAGTGTTAGTGTTTTCTGCACAAAAGCGATTCTTGCAAAGCAATGTGAACACTTCTGCTTCCCAGGCACAGAGAAGGTGCTAGCAGGGAATTCTCTGCCTGCCTTTCCCCAGTGCTCTGCAAGCTCTCCAGGACAACATAGAATCTGGGGCTCTGTGCTTTCTTTCCTTCTGAACAAGTGTTACTGTTTTCTGCACAAAAGCGATTCTGCGAAGCAATGTGAACACTTCTGCTTCCCAGGCACAGAGAAGGTGCTATCAGGGAAGTCTCTGCCTGTCTTTCCCCAGTGCTCTGCAAGCTCTCCAGGACAACATAAAATCTGGGGCTCTGTGCTTTCTTTCCTTCTGAACAAGTGTTAGTGTTTTTTGCACAAAAGCGATTCTTGCGAAGCAATGTGAACACTTCTGCTTCCCAGGCACAGAGAAGGTGCTATCAGGGAATTCTCTGCCTGCCTTTCCCCAGTGCTCTGCAAGCTCTCCAGGACAACATAGAATCTGGGGCTCTGTGCTTTCTTTCATTCTGAACAAGTGTTACTGTTTTCTGCACAAAAGCGATTCTGCGAAGCAATGTGAACAGGCACAGAGAAGGTGCTATCAGGGAATTTTCTGCCTGCCTTTCCCCAGTGCTCTGCAAGCTCTCCAGGACAACATAAAATCTGGGGCTCTGTGCTTTCTTTCCTTCTGAACAAGTGTTACTGTATTCTGCACAAAAGCGATTCTGCGAAGCAATGTGAACACTTCTGCTTCCCAGGCACAGAGAAGGTCCTAGCAAGGAATTCTCTGCCTGCCTTTCCCCAGTGCTCTGCAAGCTCTCCAGGACAACATAGAATCTGGGGCTCTGTGCTTTCTTTCCTTCTGAACAAGTGTTACTGTTTTCTGCACAAAAGCGATTCTGCGAAGCAATGTGAACAGGCACAGAGAAGGTGCTATCAGGGAATTCTCTGCCTGCCTTTCCCCAGTGCTCTGCAAGCTCTCCAGGACAACATAGAATCTGGGGCTCTGTGCTTTCTTTCCTTCTGAACAAGTGTTAGTGTTTTCTGCACAAAAGCGATTCTGCGAAGCAATGTGAACACTTCTGCTTCCCAGGCACAGAGAAGGTGCTAGCAAGGAATTCTCTGCCTGCCTTTCCCCAGTGCTCTGCAAGCTCTTCAGGACAACATAGAATCTGGGGCTCTGTGCTTTCTTTCCTTCTGAACAAGTGTTACTGTTTTCTGCACAAAAGCGATTCTGCGAAGCAATGTGAACAGGCACAGAGAAGGTGCTATCAGGGAAGTCTCTGCCTGCCTTTCCCCAGTGCTCTGCAAGCTCTCCAGGACAACATAAAATCTGGGGCTCTGTGGTTTCTTTCCTTCTGAACAAGTGTTAGTGTTTTCTGCACAAAAGCGATTCTGCGAACCAATGTGAACACTTCTGCTTCCCAGGCACAGAGAAGGTGCTATCAGGGAATTCTCTGCCTGCCTTTCCCCAGTGCTCTGCAAGCTCTCCAGGACAACATAAAATCTGGGGCTCTGTGCTTTCTTTCCTTCTGAACAAGTGTTACTGTTTTCTGCACAAAAGCGATTCTTGAGAAGCAATGTGAACACTTCTGCTTCCCAGGCACAGAGAAGGTGCTAGCAAGGAATTCTCTGCCTGCCTTTCCCCAGTGCTCTGCAAGCTCTCCAGGACAACATAGAATCTGGGGCTCTGTGCTTTCTTTCTTTCTGAATAAGTGTTACTGTTTTCTGCACAAAAGCGATTCTGCGAAGCAATGTGAACACTTCTGCTTCCCAGGCACAGAGAAGGTGCTAGCAAGGAATTCTCTGCCTGCCTTTCCCCAGTGCTCTGCAAGCTCTCCAGGACAACATAAAATCTGGGGCTCTGTGCTTTCTTTCCTTCTGAACAAGTGTTAGTGTTTTCTGCACAAAAGCGATTCTTGCGAAGCAATGTGAACACTTCTGCTTCCCAGGCACAGAGAAGGTGCTAGCAGGGAATTCTCTGCCTGCCTTTCCCCAGTGCTCTGCAAGCTCTCCAGGACAACATAGAATCTGGGGCTCTGTGCTTTCTTTCCTTCTGAACAAGTGTTACTGTTTTCTGCACAAAAGCGATTCTGCGAAGCAATGTGAACAGGCACAGAGAAGGTGCTATCAGGGAATTCTCTGCCTGCCTTTCCCCAGTGCTCTGCAAGCTCTCCAGGACAACATAAAATCTGGGGCTCTGTGCTTTCTTTCCTTCTGAACAAGTGTTAGTGTTTTCTGCACAAAAGCGATTCTTGCAAAGCAATGTGAACACTTCTGCTTCCCAGGCACAGAGAAGGTGCTAGCAGGGAATTCTCTGCCTGCCTTTCCCCAGTGCTCTGCAAGCTCTCCAGGACAACATAGAATCTGGGGCTCTGTGCTTTCTTTCCTTCTGAACAAGTGTTACTGTTTTCTGCACAAAAGCGATTCTGCGAAGCAATGTGAACACTTCTGCTTCCCAGGCACAGAGAAGGTGCTAGCAAGGAATTCTCTGCCTGCCTTTCCCCAGTGCTCTGCAAGCTCTCCAGGACAACATAAAATCTGGGGCTCTGTGCTTTCTTTCCTTCTGAACAAGTGTTAGTGTTTTCTGCACAAAAGCGATTCTGCGAAGCAATGTGAACAGGCACAGAGAAGGTGCTATCAGGGAATTTTCTGCCTGCCTTTCCCCAGTGCTCTGCAAGCTCTCCAGGACAACATAAAATCTGGGGCTCTGTGCTTTCTTTCCTTCTGAACAAGTGTTACTGTTTTCTGCACAAAAGCGATTCTGCGAAGTAATGTGAACACTTCTGCTTCCCAGGCACAGAGAAGGTCCTAGCAAGGAATTCTCTGCCTGCCTTTCCCCAGTGCTCTGCAAGCTCTCCAGGACAACATAGAATCTGGGGCTCTGTGCTTTCTTTCCTTCTGAACAAGTGTTACTGTTTTCTGCACAAAAGCGATTCTGCGAAGCAATGTGAACAGGCACAGAGAAGGTGCTATCAGGGAATTCTCTGCCTGCCTTTCCCCAGTGCTCTGCAAGCTCTCCAGGACAACATAAAATCTGGGGCTCTGTGCTTTCTTTCCTTCTGAACAAGTGTTAGTGTTTTCTGCACAAAAGCGATTCTTGCAAAGCAATGTGAACACTTCTGCTTCCCAGGCACAGAGAAGGTGCTAGCAGGGAATTCTCTGCCTGCCTTTCCCCAGTGCTCTGCAAGCTCTCCAGGACAACATAGAATCTGGGGCTCTGTGCTTTCTTTCCTTCTGAACAAGTGTTACTGTTTTCTGCACAAAAGCGATTCTGCGAAGCAATGTGAACACTTCTGCTTCCCAGGCACAGAGAAGGTGCTAGCAAGGAATTCTCTGCCTGCCTTTCCCCAGTGCTCTGCAAGCTCTCCAGGACAACATAAAATCTGGGGCTCTGTGCTTTCTTTCCTTCTGAACAAGTGTTAGTGTTTTTTGCACAAAAGCGATTCTTGTGAAGCAATGTGAACACTTCTGCTTCCCAGGCACAGAGAAGGTGCTAGCAGGGAATTCTCTGCCTGCCTTTCCCCAGTGCTCTGCAAGCTCTCCAGGACAACATAGAATCTGGGGCTCTGTGCTTTCTTTCCTTCTGAACAAGTGTTACTGTTTTCTGCACAAAAGCGATTCTGCGAAGCAATGTGAACAGGCACAGAGAAGGTGCTATCAGGGAATTCTCTGCCTGCCTTTCCCCAGTGCTCTGCAAGCTCTCCAGGACAACATAGAATCTGGGGCTCTGTGCTTTCTTTCCTTCTGAACAAGTGTTAGTGTTTTCTGCACAAAAGCGATTCTGCGAAGCAATGTGAACACTTCTGCTTCCCAGGCACAGAGAAGGTGCTAGCAAGGAATTCTCTGCCTGCCTTTCCCCAGTGCTCTGCAAGCTCTTCAGGACAACATAGAATCTGGGGCTCTGTGCTTTCTTTCCTTCTGAACAAGTGTTACTGTTTTCTGCACAAAAGCGATTCTGCGAAGCAATGTGAACAGGCACAGAGAAGGTGCTATCAGGGAAGTCTCTGCCTGCCTTTCCCCAGTGCTCTGCAAGCTCTCCAGGACAACATAAAATCTGGGGCTCTGTGGTTTCTTTCGTTCTGAACAAGTGTTACTGTTTTCTGCACAAAAGCGATTCTTGCGAAGCAATGTGAACACTTCTGCTTCCCAGGCACAGAGAAGGTGCTATCAGGGAATTCTCTGCCTGCCTTTCCCCAGTGCTCTGCAAGCTCTCCAGGACAACATAGAATCTGGGGCTCTGTGCTTTCTTTCCTTCTGAACAAGTGTTACTGTTTTCTGCACAAAAGCGATTCTGCGAAGCAATGTGAACAGGCACAGAGAAGGTGCTATCAGGGAATTCTCTGCCTGCCTTTCCCCAGTGCTCTGCAAGCTCTCCAGGACAACATAGAATCTGGGGCTCTGTGCTTTCTTTCCTTCTGAACAAGTGTTAGTGTTTTCTGCACAAAAGCGATTCTGCGAAGCAATGTGAACACTTCTGCTTCCCAGGCACAGAGAAGGTGCTAGCAAGGAATTCTCTGCCTGCCTTTCCCCAGTGCTCTGCAAGCTCTTCAGGACAACATAGAATCTGGGGCTCTGTGCTTTCTTTCCTTCTGAACATGTGTTACTGTTTTCTGCACAAAAGCGATTCTGCGAAGCAATGTGAACAGGCACAGAGAAGGTGCTATCAGGGAAGTCTCTGCCTGCCTTTCCCCAGTGCTCTGCAAGCTCTCCAGGACAACATAAAATCTGGGGCTCTGTGGTTTCTTTCGTTCTGAACAAGTGTTACTGTTTTCTGCACAAAAGCGATTCTGCGAACCAATGTGAACACTTCTGCTTCCCAGGCACAGAGAAGGTGCTAGCAAGGAATTCTCTGCCTGCCTTTCCCCAGTGCTCTGCAAGCTCTCCAGGACAACATAAAATCTGGGGCTCTGTGCTTTCTTTAGTTCTGAACAAGTGTTAGTTTTTTCTGCACAAAAGCGAATCTGCGAAGCAATGTGAACACTTCTGCTTCCCAGGCACAGAGAAGGTGCTAGCAGGGAATTCTCTGCCTGCCTTTCCCCAGTGCTCTGCAAGCTCTCCAGGACAACATAAAATCTGGGGCTCTGTGCTTTCTTTTGTTCTGAACAAGTGTTAGTGTTTTCTGCAGAAAAGCGATTCTGCGAAGCAATGTGAACACTTCTGCTTCCCAGGCACAGAGAAGGTGCTAGCAGGGAATTCTCTGCCTGCCTTTCCCCAGTGCTCTGCAAGCTCTCCAGAACAACAGCAAATCTGGGGCTCTGTACTTTCTTTTGTTCTGAACAAGTGTTAGTGTTTTCTGCACAAAAGCGATTCTGCGAAGCAATGTAAACACTTCTGCTTCCCAGACACAGAGAAGGTGCTAGCAGGGAATTCCCTGCCTGCCTTTCCCCAGTGCTCTGCAAGCTCTCCAGGACAACATAAAATCTGGGGCTCTGTGCTTTCTTTTGTTCTGAACAAGTGTTAGTGTTTTCTGCAGAAAAGCGGTTCTGCGAAGCAATGTAAACACTTCTGCTTCCCAGGCACAGAGAAGGTGCTAGCAGGGAATTCCCTGCCTGCCTTTCCCCAGTGCTCTGCAAGCTCTCCAGAACAACAGCAAATCTGGGGCTCTGTGCTTTCTTTTGTTCTGAACAAGTGTTAGTGTTTTCTGCAGAAAAGTGATTCTTGCGAAATAATGTGAACACTTCTGCTGCCCAGGCACAGAGAAGGTGCTAGCAGGGAATTCTCTGCCTGCCTTTCCCCAGTGCTCTGCAAGCTCTCCAGGACAACATAAAATATGGGGCTCTGTGCTTTCTTTTGTTCTGAACAAGTGTTAGTGTTTTCTGCAGAAAAGCGGTTCTGCGAAGCAATGTGAACACTTCTGCTTCCCAGACACAGAGAAGGTGCTAGCAGGGAATTCTCTGCCTGCCTTTCCCCAGTGCTCTGCAAGCTCTCCAGAACAACAGCAAATCTGGGGCTCTGTGCTTTCTTTAGTTCTGAACAATTGTTAGTGTTTTCTGCACAAAACCGATTCTGCGAAGCAATGTGAACTCTTCTGCTTCCCAGGCACAGAGAAGGTGCTAGCAGGGAATTCTCTGCCTGCCTTTCCCCAGTGCTCTGCAAGCTCTCCAGGACAACATAAAATCTGGGGCTCTGTGCTTTCTTTTGTTCTGAACAAGTGTTAGTGTTTTCTGCAGAAAAGCGATTCTGCGAAGCAATGTGAACACTTCTGCTTCCCAGGCACAGAGAAGGTGCTAGCAGGGAATTCTCTGCCTGCCTTTCCCCAGTGCTCTGCAAGCTGTCCAGAACAACAGCAAATCTGGGGCTCTGTACTTTCTTTTGTTCTGAACAAGTGTTAGTGTTTTCTGCACAAAAGCGATTCTGCGAAGCAATGTGAACACTTCTGCTTCCCAGGCACAGAGAAGGTGCTAGCAGGGAATTCTCTGCCTGCCTTTCCCCAGTGCTCTGCAAGCTCTCCAGGACAACATAAAATCTGGGGCTCTGTGCTTTCTTTCGTTCTGAACAAGTGTTAGTGTTTTCTGCAGAAAAGCGATTCTTGCGAAGCAATGTGAACACTTCTGCTTCCCAGGCACAGAGAAGGTGCTAGCAGGGAATTCTCTGCCTGCCTTTCCCCAGTGCTCTGCAAGCTCTCCAGAACAACAGCAAATCTGGGGCTCTGTACTTTCTTTTGTTCTGAACAAGTGTTAGTGTTTTCTGCACAAAAGCGATTCTGCGAAGCAATGTAAACACTTCTGCTTCCCAGACACAGAGAAGGTGCTAGCAGGGAATTCCCTGCCTGCCTTTCCCCAGTGCTCTGCAAGCTCTCCAGGACAACATAAAATCTGGGGCTCTGTGCTTTCTTTTGTTCTGAACAATGTTAGTGTTTTCTGCAGAAAAGCGATTCTGCGAAGCAATGTGAACACTTCTGCTTCCCAGGCACAGAGAAGGTGCTAGCAGGGAATTCTCTGCCTGCCTTTCCCCAGTGCTATGCAAGCTCTCCAGAACAACAGCAAATCTGGGGCTCTGTGCTTTCTTTAGTTCTGAACAATTGTTAGTGTTTTCTGCACAAAACCGATTCTGCGAAGCAATGTGAACTCTTCTGCTTCCCAGACACAGAGAAGGTGCTAGCAGGGAATTCTCTGCCTGCCTTTCCCCAGTGCTCTGCAAGCTCTCCAGGACAACATAAAATCTGGGGCTCTGTGCTTTCTTTCGTTCTGAACAAGTGTTAGTGTTTTCTGCAGAAAAGCGATTCTTCCGAAGCAATGTGAACACTTCTGCTTCCCAGGCACAGAGAAGGTGCTAGCAGGGAATTCTCTGCCTGCCTTTCCCCAGTGCTCTGCAAGCTCTCCAGGACAACATAAAATCTGGGGCTCTGTGCTTTCTTTTGTTCTGAACAAGTGTTAGTGTTTTCTGCAGAAAAGCGGTTCTGCGAAGCAATGTGAACACTTCTGCTTCCCAGGCACAGAGAAGGTGCTAGCAGGGAATTCTCTGCCTGCCTTTCCCCAGTGCTCTGCAAGCTCTCCAGAACAACAGCAAATCTGGGGCTCTGTGCTTTCTTTTGTTCTGAACAAGTGTTAGTGTTTTCTGCACAAAAGCGATTCTGCGAAGCAATGTAAACACTTCTGCTTCCCAGGCACAGAGAAGGTGCTAGCAGGGAATTCTCTGCCTGCCTTTCCCCAGTGCTCTGCAAGCTCTCCAGGACAACATAAAATCTGGGGCTCTGTGCTTTCTTTTGTTCTGAACAAGTGTTAGTGTTTTCTGCACAAAGGCGATTCTGCGAAGCAATGTGAACACTTCTGCTTCCCAGGCACAGAGAAGGTGCTAGCAGGGAATTCCCTGCCTGCCTTTCCCCAGTGCTCTGCAAGCTCTCCAGAACAACAGCAAATCTGGGGCTCTGTGCTTTCTTTAGTTCTGAACAATTGTTAGTGTTTTCTGCACAAAACCGATTCTGCGAAGCAATGTGAACTCTTCTGCTTCCCAGGCACAGAGAAGGTGCTAGCAGGGAATTCCCTGCCTGCCTTTCCCCAGTGCTCTGCAAGCTCTCCAGGACAAAATAAAATCTGGGGCTCTGTGCTTTCTTTAGTTCTGAACAAGTGTTAGTTTTTTCTGCACAAAAGCGAATCTGCGAAGCAATGTGAACACTTCTGCTTCCCAGGCACAGAGAAGGTGCTAGCAGGGAATTCTCTGCCTGCCTTTCCCCAGTGCTCTGCAAGCTCTCCAGGACAACATAAAATCTGGGGCTCTGTGCTTTCTTTTGTTCTGAACAAGTGTTAGTGTTTTCTGCAGAAAAGCGATTCTGCGAAGCAATGTGAACACTTCTGCTTCCCAGGCACAGAGAAGGTGCTAGCAGGGAATTCTCTGCCTGCCTTTCCCCAGTGCTCTGCAAGCTCTCCAGAACAACAGCAAATCTGGGGCTCTGTACTTTCTTTTGTTCTGAACAAGTGTTAGTGTTTTCTGCACAAAAGCGATTCTGCGAAGCAATGTAAACACTTCTGCTTCCCAGACACAGAGAAGGTGCTAGCAGGGAATTCCCTGCCTGCCTTTCCCCAGTGCTCTGCAAGCTCTCCAGGACAACATAAAATCTGGGGCTCTGTGCTTTCTTTTGTTCTGAACAAGTGTTAGTGTTTTCTGCAGAAAAGCGATTCTGCGAAGCAATGTGAACACTTCTGCTTCCCAGACACAGAGAAGGTGCTAGCAGGGAATTCTCTGCCTGCCTTTCCCCAGTGCTATGCAAGCTCTCCAGAACAACAGCAAATCTGGGGCTCTGTGCTTTCTTTAGTTCTGAACAATTGTTAGTGTTTTCTGCACAAAACCGATTCTGCGAAGCAATGTGAACTCTTCTGCTTCCCAGACACAGAGAAGGTGCTAGCAGGGAATTCTCTGCCTGCCTTTCCCCAGTGCTCTGCAAGCTCTCCAGAACAACAGCAAATCTGGGGCTCTGTTCTTTCTTTCGTTCTGAACAAGTGTTAGTGTTTTCTGCAGAAAAGTGATTCTTCCGAAGCAATGTGAACACTTCTGCTGCCCAGGCACAGAGAAGGTGCTAGCAGGGAATTCTCTGCCTGCCTTTCCCCAGTGCTCTGCAAGCTCTCCAGGACAACATAAAATCTGGGGCTCTGTGCTTTCTTTTGTTCTGAACAAGTGTTAGTGTTTTCTGCAGAAAAGCGATTCTGCGAAGCAATGTGAACACTTCTGCTTCCCAGGCACAGAGAAGGTGCTAGCAGGGAATTCTCTGCCTGCCTTTCCCCAGTGCTATGCAAGCTCTCCAGAACAACAGCAAATCTGGGGCTCTGTGCTTTCTTTAGTTGTGAACAATTGTTAGTGTTTTCTGCACAAAAGCGAATCTGCGAAGCAATGTGAACACTTCTGCTGCCCAGGCACAGAGAAGGTGCTAGCAGGGAATTCTCTGCCTGCCTTTCCCCAGTGCTCTGCAAGCTCTCCAGAACAACAGCAAATCTGGGGCTCTGTGCTTTCTTTTGTTCTGAACAAGTGTTAGTGTTTTCTGCACAAAAGCGATTCTGCGAAGCAATGTAAACACTTCTGCTTCCCAGGCACAGAGAAGGTGCTAGCAGGGAATTCTCTGCCTGCCTTTCCCCAGTGCTCTGCAAGCTCTCCAGGACAACATAAAATCTGGGGCTCTGTGCTTTCTTTTGTTCTGAACAAGTGTTAGTGTTTTCTGCACAAAGGCGATTCTGCGAAGCAATGTGAACACTTCTGCTTCCCAGACACAGAGAAGGTGCTATCAGGGAATTCCCTGCCTGCCTTTCCCCAGTGCTCTGCAAGCTCTCCAGGACAACATAAAATCTGGGGCTCTGTGCTTTCTTTTGTTCTGAACAAGTGTTAGTGTTTTCTGCAGAAAAGCGATTCTGCGAAGCAATGTGAACACTTCTGCTTCCCAGGCACAGAGAAGGTGCTAGCAGGGAATTCTCTGCCTGCCTTTCCCCAGTGCTATGCAAGCTCTCCAGAACAACAGCAAATCTGGGGCTCTGTGCTTTCTTTAGTTCTGAACAATTGTTAGTGTTTTCTGCACAAAACCGATTCTGCGAAGCAATGTGAACTCTTCTGCTTCCCAGACACAGAGAAGGTGCTAGCAGGGAATTCTCTGCCTGCCTTTCCCCAGTGCTCTGCAAGCTCTCCAGGACAACATAAAATCTGGGGCTCTGTGCTTTCTTTCGTTCTGAACAAGTGTTAGTGTTTTCTGCAGAAAAGCGATTCTGCGAAGCAATGTGAACACTTCTGCTTCCCAGGCACAGAGAAGGTGCTAGCAGGGAATTCTCTGCCTGCCTTTCCCCAGTGCTCTGCAAGCTCTCCAGAACAACAGCAAATCTGGGGCTCTGTACTTTCTTTTGTTCTGAACAAGTGTTAGTGTTTTCTGCACAAAAGCGATTCTGCGAAGCAATGTAAACACTTCTGCTTCCCAGACACAGAGAAGGTGCTAGCAGGGAATTCCCTGCCTGCCTTTCCCCAGTGCTCTGCAAGCTCTCCAGGACAACATAAAATCTGGGGCTCTGTGCTTTCTTTTGTTCTGAACAAGTGTTAGTGTTTTCTGCAGAAAAGCGATTCTGCGAAGCAATGTGAACACTTCTGCTTCCCAGACACAGAGAAGGTGCTAGCAGGGAATTCTCTGCCTGCCTTTCCCCAGTGCTATGCAAGCTCTCCAGAACAACAGCAAATCTGGGGCTCTGTGCTTTCTTTAGTTCTGAACAATTGTTAGTGTTTTCTGCACAAAACCGATTCTGCGAAGCAATGTGAACTCTTCTGCTTCCCAGACACAGAGAAGGTGCTAGCAGGGAATTCTCTGCCTGCCTTTCCCCAGTGCTCTGCAAGCTCTCCAGGACAACATAAAATCTGGGGCTCTGTGCTTTCTTTCGTTCTGAACAAGTGTTAGTGTTTTCTGCAGAAAAGCGATTCTTCCGAAGCAATGTGAACACTTCTGCTTCCCAGGCACAGAGAAGGTGCTAGCAGGGAATTCTCTGCCTGCCTTTCCCCAGTGCTCTGCAAGCTCTCCAGGACAACATAAAATCTGGGGCTCTGTGCTTTCTTTTGTTCTGAACAAGTGTTAGTGTTTTCTGCAGAAAAGCGATTCTGCGAAGCAATGTGAACACTTCTGCTTCCCAGGCACAGAGAAGGTGCTAGCAGGGAATTCTCCGCCTGCCTTTCCCCAGTGCTATGCAAGCTCTCCAGAACAACAGCAAATCTGGGGCTCTGTGCTTTCTTTAGTTCTGAACAATTGTTAGTGTTTTCTGCACAAAACCGATTCTGCGAAGCAATGTGAACTCTTCTGCTTCCCAGACACAGAGAAGGTGCTAGCAGGGAATTCTCTGCCTGCCTTTCCCCAGTGCTCTGCAAGCTCTCCAGGACAACATAAAATCTGGGGCTCTGTGCTTTCTTTCGTTCTGAACAAGTGTTAGTGTTTTCTGCAGAAAAGCGATTCTTCCGAAGCAATGTGAACACTTCTGCTTCCCAGGCACAGAGAAGGTGCTAGCAGGGAATTCTCTGCCTGCCTTTCCCCAGTGCTCTGCAAGCTCTCCAGGACAACATAGAATCTGGGGCTCTGTGCTTTCTTTCCTTCTGAACAAGTGTTACTGTTTTCTGCACAAAAGCGATTCTGCGAAGCAATGTGAACAGGCACAGAGAAGGTGCTATCAGGGAATTCTCTGCCTGCCTTTCCCCAGTGCTCTGCAAGCTCTCCAGGACAACATAGAATCTGGGGCTCTGTGCTTTCTTTCCTTCTGAACAAGTGTTAGTGTTTTCTGCACAAAAGCGATTCTGCGAAGCAATGTGAACACTTCTGCTTCCCAGGCACAGAGAAGGTGCTAGCAAGGAATTCTCTGCCTGCCTTTCCCCAGTGCTCTGCAAGCTCTTCAGGACAACATAGAATCTGGGGCTCTGTGCTTTCTTTCCTTCTGAACATGTGTTACTGTTTTCTGCACAAAAGCGATTCTGCGAAGCAATGTGAACAGGCACAGAGAAGGTGCTATCAGGGAAGTCTCTGCCTGCCTTTCCCCAGTGCTCTGCAAGCTCTCCAGGACAACATAAAATCTGGGGCTCTGTGGTTTCTTTCGTTCTGAACAAGTGTTACTGTTTTCTGCACAAAAGCGATTCTGCGAACCAATGTGAACACTTCTGCTTCCCAGGCACAGAGAAGGTGCTAGCAAGGAATTCTCTGCCTGCCTTTCCCCAGTGCTCTGCAAGCTCTCCAGGACAACATAAAATCTGGGGCTCTGTGCTTTCTTTCCTTCTGAACAAGTGTTAGTGTTTTCTGCACAAAAGCGATTCTTGCGAAGCAATGTGAACACTTCTGCTTCCCAGGCACAGAGAAGGTGCTAGCAAGGAATTCTCTGCCTGCCTTTCCCCAGTGCTCTGCAAGCTCTCCAGGACAACATAGAATCTGGGGCTCTGTGCTTTCTTTCGTTCTGAACAAGTGTTACTGTTTTCTGCACAAAAGCGATTCTTGCGAAGCAATGTGAACACTTCTGCTTCCCAGGCACAGAGAAGGTGCTAGCAGGGAATTCTCTGCCTGTCTTTCCCCAGTGCTCTGCAAGCTCTCCAGGACAACATAGAATCTGGGGCTCTGTGCTTTCTTTCCTTCTGAACAAGTGTTACTGTTTTCTGCACAAAAGCGATTCTGCGAAGCAATGTGAACAGGCACAGAGAAGGTGCTATCAGGGAAGTCTCTGCCTGCCTTTCCCCAGTGCTCTGCAAGCTCTCCAGGACAACATAAAATCTGGGGCTCTGTGCTTTCTTTCCTTCTGAACAAGTGTTACTGTTTTCTGCACAAAAGCGATTCTTGCGAAGCAATGTGAACACTTCTGCTTCCCAGGCACAGAGAAGGTGCTAGCAGGGAATTCTCTGCCTGCCTTTCCCCAGTGCTCTGCAAGCTCTCCAGGACAACATAGAATCTGGGGCTCTGTGCTTTCTTTCCTTCTGAACAAGTGTTACTGTTTTCTGCACAAAAGCGATTCTGCGAAGCAATGTGAACACTTCTGCTTCCCAGGCACAGAGAAGGTGCTAGCAAGGAATTCTCTGCCTGCCTTTCCCCAGTGCTCTGCAAGCTCTCCAGGACAACATAAAATCTGGGGCTCTGTGCTTTCTTTCCTTCTGAACAAGTGTTAGTGTTTTTTGCACAAAAGCGATTCTTGCGAAGCAATGTGAACACTTCTGCTTCCCAGGCACAGAGAAGGTGCTAGCAGGGAATTCTCTGCCTGCCTTTCCCCAGTGCTCTGCAAGCTCTCCAGGACAACATAGAATCTGGGGCTCTGTGCTTTCTTTCATTCTGAACAAGTGTTAGTGTTTTCTGCACAAAAGCGATTCTGCGAAGCAATGTGAACAGGCACAGAGAAGGTGCTATCAGGGAATTTTCTGCCTGCCTTTCCCCAGTGCTCTGCAAGCTCTCCAGGACAACATAAAATCTGGGGCTCTGTGCTTTCTTTCCTTCTGAACAAGTGTTACTGTTTTCTGCACAAAAGCGATTCTGCGAACCAATGTGAACACTTCTGCTTCCCAGGCACAGAGAAGGTGCTAGCAAGGAATTCTCTGCCTGCCTTTCCCCAGTGCTCTGCAAGCTCTCCAGGACAACATAAAATCTGGGGCTCTGTGCTTTCTTTCCTTCTGAACAAGTGTTACTGTTTTCTGCACAAAAGCGATTCTTGCGAAGCAATGTGAACACTTCTGCTTCCCAGGCACAGAGAAGGTGCTAGCAAGGAATTCTCTGCCTGCCTTTCCCCAGTGCTCTGCAAGCTCTCCAGGACAACATAGAATCTGGGGCTCTGTGCTTTCTTTCGTTCTGAACAAGTGTTACTGTTTTCTGCACAAAAGCGATTCTTGCGAAGCAATGTGAACACTTCTGCTTCCCAGGCACAGAGAAGGTGCTAGCAGGGAATTCTCTGCCTGCCTTTCCCCAGTGCTCTGCAAGCTCTCCAGGACAACATAGAATCTGGGGCTCTGTGCTTTCTTTCCTTCTGAACAAGTGTTACTGTTTTCTGCACAAAAGCGATTCTGCGAAGCAATGTGAACAGGCACAGAGAAGGTGCTATCAGGGAATTCTCTGCCTGCCTTTCCCCAGTGCTCTGCAAGCTCTCCAGGACAACATAAAATCTGGGGCTCTGTGCTTTCTTTCCTTCTGAACAAGTGTTAGTGTTTTCTGCACAAAAGCGATTCTTGCAAAGCAATGTGAACACTTCTGCTTCCCAGGCACAGAGAAGGTGCTAGCAGGGAATTCTCTGCCTGCCTTTCCCCAGTGCTCTGCAAGCTCTCCAGGACAACATAGAATCTGGGGCTCTGTGCTTTCTTTCCTTCTGAACAAGTGTTACTGTTTTCTGCACAAAAGCGATTCTGCGAAGCAATGTGAACACTTCTGCTTCCCAGGCACAGAGAAGGTGCTATCAGGGAAGTCTCTGCCTGTCTTTCCCCAGTGCTCTGCAAGCTCTCCAGGACAACATAAAATCTGGGGCTCTGTGCTTTCTTTCCTTCTGAACAAGTGTTAGTGTTTTTTGCACAAAAGCGATTCTTGCGAAGCAATGTGAACACTTCTGCTTCCCAGGCACAGAGAAGGTGCTATCAGGGAATTCTCTGCCTGCCTTTCCCCAGTGCTCTGCAAGCTCTCCAGGACAACATAGAATCTGGGGCTCTGTGCTTTCTTTCATTCTGAACAAGTGTTACTGTTTTCTGCACAAAAGCGATTCTGCGAAGCAATGTGAACAGGCACAGAGAAGGTGCTATCAGGGAATTTTCTGCCTGCCTTTCCCCAGTGCTCTGCAAGCTCTCCAGGACAACATAAAATCTGGGGCTCTGTGCTTTCTTTCCTTCTGAACAAGTGTTACTGTATTCTGCACAAAAGCGATTCTGCGAAGCAATGTGAACACTTCTGCTTCCCAGGCACAGAGAAGGTCCTAGCAAGGAATTCTCTGCCTGCCTTTCCCCAGTGCTCTGCAAGCTCTCCAGGACAACATAGAATCTGGGGCTCTGTGCTTTCTTTCCTTCTGAACAAGTGTTACTGTTTTCTGCACAAAAGCGATTCTGCGAAGCAATGTGAACAGGCACAGAGAAGGTGCTATCAGGGAATTCTCTGCCTGCCTTTCCCCAGTGCTCTGCAAGCTCTCCAGGACAACATAGAATCTGGGGCTCTGTGCTTTCTTTCCTTCTGAACAAGTGTTAGTGTTTTCTGCACAAAAGCGATTCTGCGAAGCAATGTGAACACTTCTGCTTCCCAGGCACAGAGAAGGTGCTAGCAAGGAATTCTCTGCCTGCCTTTCCCCAGTGCTCTGCAAGCTCTTCAGGACAACATAGAATCTGGGGCTCTGTGCTTTCTTTCCTTCTGAACAAGTGTTACTGTTTTCTGCACAAAAGCGATTCTGCGAAGCAATGTGAACAGGCACAGAGAAGGTGCTATCAGGGAAGTCTCTGCCTGCCTTTCCCCAGTGCTCTGCAAGCTCTCCAGGACAACATAAAATCTGGGGCTCTGTGGTTTCTTTCCTTCTGAACAAGTGTTAGTGTTTTCTGCACAAAAGCGATTCTGCGAACCAATGTGAACACTTCTGCTTCCCAGGCACAGAGAAGGTGCTATCAGGGAATTCTCTGCCTGCCTTTCCCCAGTGCTCTGCAAGCTCTCCAGGACAACATAAAATCTGGGGCTCTGTGCTTTCTTTCCTTCTGAACAAGTGTTACTGTTTTCTGCACAAAAGCGATTCTTGAGAAGCAATGTGAACACTTCTGCTTCCCAGGCACAGAGAAGGTGCTAGCAAGGAATTCTCTGCCTGCCTTTCCCCAGTGCTCTGCAAGCTCTCCAGGACAACATAGAATCTGGGGCTCTGTGCTTTCTTTCTTTCTGAATAAGTGTTACTGTTTTCTGCACAAAAGCGATTCTGCGAAGCAATGTGAACACTTCTGCTTCCCAGGCACAGAGAAGGTGCTAGCAAGGAATTCTCTGCCTGCCTTTCCCCAGTGCTCTGCAAGCTCTCCAGGACAACATAAAATCTGGGGCTCTGTGCTTTCTTTCCTTCTGAACAAGTGTTAGTGTTTTCTGCACAAAAGCGATTCTTGCGAAGCAATGTGAACACTTCTGCTTCCCAGGCACAGAGAAGGTGCTAGCAGGGAATTCTCTGCCTGCCTTTCCCCAGTGCTCTGCAAGCTCTCCAGGACAACATAGAATCTGGGGCTCTGTGCTTTCTTTCCTTCTGAACAAGTGTTACTGTTTTCTGCACAAAAGCGATTCTGCGAAGCAATGTGAACAGGCACAGAGAAGGTGCTATCAGGGAATTCTCTGCCTGCCTTTCCCCAGTGCTCTGCAAGCTCTCCAGGACAACATAAAATCTGGGGCTCTGTGCTTTCTTTCCTTCTGAACAAGTGTTAGTGTTTTCTGCACAAAAGCGATTCTTGCAAAGCAATGTGAACACTTCTGCTTCCCAGGCACAGAGAAGGTGCTAGCAGGGAATTCTCTGCCTGCCTTTCCCCAGTGCTCTGCAAGCTCTCCAGGACAACATAGAATCTGGGGCTCTGTGCTTTCTTTCCTTCTGAACAAGTGTTACTGTTTTCTGCACAAAAGCGATTCTGCGAAGCAATGTGAACACTTCTGCTTCCCAGGCACAGAGAAGGTGCTAGCAAGGAATTCTCTGCCTGCCTTTCCCCAGTGCTCTGCAAGCTCTCCAGGACAACATAAAATCTGGGGCTCTGTGCTTTCTTTCCTTCTGAACAAGTGTTAGTGTTTTCTGCACAAAAGCGATTCTGCGAAGCAATGTGAACAGGCACAGAGAAGGTGCTATCAGGGAATTTTCTGCCTGCCTTTCCCCAGTGCTCTGCAAGCTCTCCAGGACAACATAAAATCTGGGGCTCTGTGCTTTCTTTCCTTCTGAACAAGTGTTACTGTTTTCTGCACAAAAGCGATTCTGCGAAGTAATGTGAACACTTCTGCTTCCCAGGCACAGAGAAGGTCCTAGCAAGGAATTCTCTGCCTGCCTTTCCCCAGTGCTCTGCAAGCTCTCCAGGACAACATAGAATCTGGGGCTCTGTGCTTTCTTTCCTTCTGAACAAGTGTTACTGTTTTCTGCACAAAAGCGATTCTGCGAAGCAATGTGAACAGGCACAGAGAAGGTGCTATCAGGGAATTCTCTGCCTGCCTTTCCCCAGTGCTCTGCAAGCTCTCCAGGACAACATAAAATCTGGGGCTCTGTGCTTTCTTTCCTTCTGAACAAGTGTTAGTGTTTTCTGCACAAAAGCGATTCTTGCAAAGCAATGTGAACACTTCTGCTTCCCAGGCACAGAGAAGGTGCTAGCAGGGAATTCTCTGCCTGCCTTTCCCCAGTGCTCTGCAAGCTCTCCAGGACAACATAGAATCTGGGGCTCTGTGCTTTCTTTCCTTCTGAACAAGTGTTACTGTTTTCTGCACAAAAGCGATTCTGCGAAGCAATGTGAACACTTCTGCTTCCCAGGCACAGAGAAGGTGCTAGCAAGGAATTCTCTGCCTGCCTTTCCCCAGTGCTCTGCAAGCTCTCCAGGACAACATAAAATCTGGGGCTCTGTGCTTTCTTTCCTTCTGAACAAGTGTTAGTGTTTTTTGCACAAAAGCGATTCTTGCGAAGCAATGTGAACACTTCTGCTTCCCAGGCACAGAGAAGGTGCTAGCAGGGAATTCTCTGCCTGCCTTTCCCCAGTGCTCTGCAAGCTCTCCAGGACAACATAGAATCTGGGGCTCTGTGCTTTCTTTCCTTCTGAACAAGTGTTACTGTTTTCTGCACAAAAGCGATTCTGCGAAGCAATGTGAACAGGCACAGAGAAGGTGCTATCAGGGAATTCTCTGCCTGCCTTTCCCCAGTGCTCTGCAAGCTCTCCAGGACAACATAGAATCTGGGGCTCTGTGCTTTCTTTCCTTCTGAACAAGTGTTAGTGTTTTCTGCACAAAAGCGATTCTGCGAAGCAATGTGAACACTTCTGCTTCCCAGGCACAGAGAAGGTGCTAGCAAGGAATTCTCTGCCTGCCTTTCCCCAGTGCTCTGCAAGCTCTTCAGGACAACATAGAATCTGGGGCTCTGTGCTTTCTTTCCTTCTGAACAAGTGTTACTGTTTTCTGCACAAAAGCGATTCTGCGAAGCAATGTGAACAGGCACAGAGAAGGTGCTATCAGGGAAGTCTCTGCCTGCCTTTCCCCAGTGCTCTGCAAGCTCTCCAGGACAACATAAAATCTGGGGCTCTGTGGTTTCTTTCGTTCTGAACAAGTGTTACTGTTTTCTGCACAAAAGCGATTCTTGCGAAGCAATGTGAACACTTCTGCTTCCCAGGCACAGAGAAGGTGCTATCAGGGAATTCTCTGCCTGCCTTTCCCCAGTGCTCTGCAAGCTCTCCAGGACAACATAGAATCTGGGGCTCTGTGCTTTCTTTCCTTCTGAACAAGTGTTACTGTTTTCTGCACAAAAGCGATTCTGCGAAGCAATGTGAACAGGCACAGAGAAGGTGCTATCAGGGAATTCTCTGCCTGCCTTTCCCCAGTGCTCTGCAAGCTCTCCAGGACAACATAGAATCTGGGGCTCTGTGCTTTCTTTCCTTCTGAACAAGTGTTAGTGTTTTCTGCACAAAAGCGATTCTGCGAAGCAATGTGAACACTTCTGCTTCCCAGGCACAGAGAAGGTGCTAGCAAGGAATTCTCTGCCTGCCTTTCCCCAGTGCTCTGCAAGCTCTTCAGGACAACATAGAATCTGGGGCTCTGTGCTTTCTTTCCTTCTGAACAAGTGTTACTGTTTTCTGCACAAAAGCGATTCTGCGAAGCAATGTGAACAGGCACAGAGAAGGTGCTATCAGGGAAGTCTCTGCCTGCCTTTCCCCAGTGCTCTGCAAGCTCTCCAGGACAACATAAAATCTGGGGCTCTGTGGTTTCTTTCGTTCTGAACAAGTGTTACTGTTTTCTGCACAAAAGCGATTCTGCGAACCAATGTGAACACTTCTGCTTCCCAGGCACAGAGAAGGTGCTAGCAAGGAATTCTCTGCCTGCCTTTCCCCAGTGCTCTGCAAGCTCTCCAGGACAACATAAAATCTGGGGCTCTGTGCTTTCTTTCCTTCTGAACAAGTGTTAGTGTTTTCTGCACAAAAGCGATTCTTGCGAAGCAATGTGAACACTTCTGCTTCCCAGGCACAGAGAAGGTGCTAGCAAGGAATTCTCTGCCTGCCTATCCCCAGTGCTCTGCAAGCTCTCCAGGACAACATAGAATCTGGGGCTCTGTGCTTTCTTTCGTTCTGAACAAGTGTTACTGTTTTCTGCACAAAAGCGATTCTGCGAAGCAATGTGAACAGGCACAGAGAAGGTGCTATCAGGGAATTCTCTGCCTGCCTTTCCCCAGTGCTCTGCAAGCTCTCCAGGACAACATAAAATCTGGGGCTCTGTGCTTTCTTTCCTTCTGAACAAGTGTTACTGTTTTCTGCACAAAAGCGATTCTGCGAAGCAATGTGAACACTTGTGCTTCCCAGGCACAGAGAAGGTGCTAGCAAGTAATTCTCTGCCTGCCTTTCCCCAGTGCTCTGCAAGCTCTCCAGGACAACATAGAATCTGGGGCTCTGTGCTTTCTTTCCTTCTGAACAAGTGTTACTGTTTTCTGCACAAAAGCGATTCTGCGAAGCAATGTGAACAGGCACAGAGAAGGTGCTATCAGGGAAGTCTCTGCCTGCCTTTCCCCAGTGCTCTGCAAGCTCTCCAGGACAACATAAAATCTGGGGCTCTGTGGTTTCTTTCCTTCTGAACAAGTGTTACTGTTTTCTGCACAAAAGCGATTCTGCGAACCAATGTGAACACTTCTGCTTCCCAGGCACAGAGAAGGTGCTATCAGGGAATTCTCTGCCTGCCTTTCCCCAGTGCTCTGCAAGCTCTCCAGGACAACATAAAATCTGGGGCTCTGTGCTTTCTTTCCTTCTGAACAAGTGTTACTGTTTTTTGCACAAAAGCGATTCTTGAGAAGCAATGTGAACACTTCTGCTTCCCAGGCACAGAGAAGGTGCTAGCAAGGAATTCTCTGCCTGCCTTTCCCCAGTGCTCTGCAAGCTCTCCAGGACAACATAGAATCTGGGGCTCTGTGCTTTCTTTCTTTCTGAACAAGTGTTACTGTTTTCTGCACAAAAGCGATTCTGCGAAGCAATGTGAACACTTCTGCTTCCCAGACACAGAGAAGGTGCTAGCAAGGAATTCTCTGCCTGCCTTTCCCCAGTGCTCTGCAAGCTCTCCAGGACAACATAAAATCTGGGGCTCTGTGCTTTCTTTCCTTCTGAACAAGTGTTAGTGTTTTCTGCACAAAAGCGATTCTTGCGAAGCAATGTGAACACTTCTGCTTCCCAGGCACAGAGAAGGTGCTAGCAGGGAATTCTCTGCCTGCCTTTCCCCAGTGCTCTGCAAGCTCTCCAGGACAACATAGAATCTGGGGCTCTGTGCTTTCTTTCCTTCTGAACAAGTGTTACTGTTTTCTGCACAAAAGCGATTCTGCGAAGCAATGTGAACAGGCACAGAGAAGGTGCTATCAGGGAATTCTCTGCCTGCCTTTCCCCAGTGCTCTGCAAGCTCTCCAGGACAACATAAAATCTGGGGCTCTGTGCTTTCTTTCCTTCTGAACAAGTGTTAGTGTTTTCTGCACAAAAGCGATTCTTGCAAAGCAATGTGAACACTTCTGCTTCCCAGGCACAGAGAAGGCGCTATCAGGGAATTCTCTGCCTGCCTTTCCCCAGTGCTCTGCAAGCTCTCCAGGACAACATAGAATCTGGGGCTCTGTGCTTTCTTTCCTTCTGAACAAGTGTTACTGTTTTCTGCACAAAAGCGATTCTGCGAAGCAATGTGAACACTTCTGCTTCCCAGGCACAGAGAAGGTGCTAGCAAGGAATTCTCTGCCTGCCTTTCCCCAGTGCTCTGCAAGCTCTCCAGGACAACATAGAATCTGGGGCTCTGTGCTTTCTTTCCTTCTGAACAAGTGTTAGTGTTTTCTGCACAAAAGCGATTCTGCGAAGCAATGTGAACAGGCACAGAGAAGGTGCTATCAGGGAATTTTCTGCCTGCCTTTCCCCAGTGCTCTGCAAGCTCTCCAGGACAACATAAAATCTGGGGCTCTGTGCTTTCTTTCCTTCTGAACAAGTGTTACTGTTTTCTGCACAAAAGCGATTCTGCGAAGTAATGTGAACACTTCTGCTTCCCAGGCACAGAGAAGGTCCTAGCAAGGAATTCTCTGCCTGCCTTTCCCCAGTGCTCTGCAAGCTCTCCAGGACAACATAGAATCTGGGGCTCTGTGCTTTCTTTCCTTCTGAACAAGTGTTACTGTTTTCTGCACAAAAGCGATTCTGCGAAGCAATGTGAACAGGCACAGAGAAGGTGCTATCAGGGAATTCTCTGCCTGCCTTTCCCCAGTGCTCTGCAAGCTCTCCAGGACAACATAGAATCTGGGGCTCTGTGCTTTCTTTCCTTCTGAACAAGTGTTAGTGTTTTCTGCACAAAAGCGATTCTGCGAAGCAATGTGAACACTTCTGCTTCCCAGGCACAGAGAAGGTGCTAGCAAGGAATTCTCTGCCTGCCTTTCCCCAGTGCTCTGCAAGCTCTTCAGGACAACATAGAATCTGGGGCTCTGTGCTTTCTTTCCTTCTGAACAAGTGTTACTGTTTTCTGCACAAAAGCGATTCTGCGAAGCAATGTGAACAGGCACAGAGAAGGTGCTATCAGGGAAGTCTCTGCCTGCCTTTCCCCAGTGCTCTGCAAGCTCTCCAGGACAACATAAAATTTGGGGCTCTGTGGTTTCTTTCGTTCTGAACAAGTGTTACTGTTTTCTGCACAAAAGCGATTCTGCGAACCAATGTGAACACTTCTGCTTCCCAGGCACAGAGAAGGTGCTAGCAAGGAATTCTCTGCCTGCCTTTCCCCAGTGCTCTGCAAGCTCTCCAGGACAACATAAAATCTGGGGCTCTGTGCTTTCTTTCCTTCTGAACAAGTGTTAGTGTTTTCTGCACAAAAGCGATTCTTGCGAAGCAATGTGAACACTTCTGCTTCCCAGGCACAGAGAAGGTGCTAGCAAGGAATTCTCTGCCTGCCTTTCCCCAGTGCTCTGCAAGCTCTCCAGGACAACATAGAATCTGGGGCTCTGTGCTTTCTTTCGTTCTGAACAAGTGTTACTGTTTTCTGCACAAAAGCGATTCTTGCGAAGCAATGTGAACACTTCTGCTTCCCAGGCACAGAGAAGGTGCTAGCAGGGAATTCTCTGCCTGCCTTTCCCCAGTGCTCTGCAAGCTCTCCAGGACAACATAGAATCTGGGGCTCTGTGCTTTCTTTCCTTCTGAACAAGTGTTAGTGTTTTCTGCACAAAAGCGATTCTGCGAAGCAATGTGAACAGGCACAGAGAAGGTGCTATCAGGGAATTTTCTGCCTGCCTTTCCCCAGTGCTCTGCAAGCTCTCCAGGACAACATAAAATCTGGGGCTCTGTGCTTTCTTTCCTTCTGAACAAGTGTTACTGTTTTCTGCACAAAAGTGATTCTGCGAAGCAATGTGAACACTTCTGCTTCCCAGGCACAGAGAAGGTGCTAGCAAGGAATTCTCTGCCTGCCTTTCCCCAGTGCTCTGCAAGCTCTCCAGGACAACATAGAACCTGGGGCTCTGTGCTTTCTTTCGTTCTGAACAAGTGTTACTGTTTTCTGCACAAAAGCGATTCTGCGAAGCAATGTGAACACTTCTGCTTCCCAGGCACAGAGAAGGTGCTAGCAAGGAATTCTCTGCCTGCCTTTCCCCAGTGCTCTGCAAGCTCTCCAGGACAACATAAAATCTGGGGCTCTGTGCTTTCTTTCCTTCTGAACAAGTGTTAGTGTTTTCTGCACAAAAGCGATTCTTGCGAAGCAATGTGAACACTTCTGCTTCCCAGGCACAGAGAAGGTGCTAGCAGGGAATTCTCTGCCTGCCTTTCCCCAGTGCTCTGCAAGCTCTCCAGGACAACATAGAATCTGGGGCTCTGTGCTTTCTTTCCTTCTGAACAAGTGTTACTGTTTTCTGCACAAAAGCGATTCTGCGAAGCAATGTGAACAGGCACAGAGAAGGTGCTATCAGGGAATTCTCTGCCTGCCTTTCCCCAGTGCTCTGCAAGCTCTCCAGGACAACATAAAATCTGGGGCTCTGTGCTTTCTTTCCTTCTGAACAAGTGTTAGTGTTTTCTGCACAAAAGCGGTTCTTGCAAAGCAATGTGAACACTTCTGCTTCCCAGGCACAGAGAAGGTGCTAGCAGGGAATTCTCTGCCTGCCTTTCCCCAGTGCTCTGCAAGCTCTCCAGGACAACATAGAATCTGGGGCTCTGTGCTTTCTTTCCTTCTGAACAAGTGTTACTGTTTTCTGCACAAAAGCGATTCTGCGAAGCAATGTGAACACTTCTGCTTCCCAGGCACAGAGAAGGTGCTAGCAAGGAATTCTCTGCCTGCCTTTCCCCAGTGCTCTGCAAGCTCTCCAGGACAACATAAAATCTGGGGCTCTGTGCTTTCTTTCCTTCTGAACAAGTGTTAGTGTTTTTTGCACAAAAGCAATTCTTGCGAAGCAATGTGAACACTTCTGCTTCCCAGGCACAGAGAAGGTGCTAGCAGGGAATTCTCTGCCTGCCTTTCCCCAGTGCTCTGCAAGCTCTCCAGGACAACATAGAATCTGGGGCTCTGTGCTTTCTTTCATTCTGAACAAGTGTTAGTGTTTTCTGCACAAAAGCGATTCTGCGAAGCAATGTGAACAGGCACAGAGAAGGTGCTATCAGGGAATTTTCTGCCTGCCTTTCCCCAGTGCTCTGCAAGCTCTCCAGGACAACATAAAATCTGGGGCTCTGTGCTTTCTTTCCTTCTGAACAAGTGTTACTGTTTTCTGCACAAAAGCGATTCTGCGAAGCAATGTGAACACTTCTGCTTCCCAGGCACAGAGAAGGTCCTAGCAAGGAATTCTCTGCCTGCCTTTCCCCAGTGCTCTGCAAGCTCTCCAGGACAACATAGAATCTGGGGCTCTGTGCTTTCTTTCCTTCTGAACAAGTGTTACTGTTTTCTGCACAAAAGCGATTCTGCGAAGCAATGTGAACAGGCACAGAGAAGGTGCTATCAGGGAATTCTCTGCCTGCCTTTCCCCAGTGCTCTGCAAGCTCTCCAGGACAACATAGAATCTGGGGCTCTGTGCTTTCTTTCCTTCTGAACAAGTGTTAGTGTTTTCTGCACAAAAGCGATTCTGCGAAGCAATGTGAACACTTCTGCTTCCCAGGCACAGAGAAGGTGCTAGCAAGGAATTCTCTGCCTGCCTTTCCCCAGTGCTCTGCAAGCTCTTCAGGACAACATAGAATCTGGGGCTCTGTGCTTTCTTTCCTTCTGAACAAGTGTTACTGTTTTCTGCACAAAAGCGATTCTGCGAAGCAATGTGAACAGGCACAGAGAAGGTGCTATCAGGGAAGTCTCTGCCTGCCTTTCCCCAGTGCTCTGCAAGCTCTCCAGGACAACATAAAATCTGGGGCTCTGTGGTTTCTTTCGTTCTGAACAAGTGTTACTGTTTTCTGCACAAAAGCGATTCTGCGAACCAATGTGAACACTTCTGCTTCCCAGGCACAGAGAAGGTGCTAGCAAGGAATTCTCTGCCTGCCTTTCCCCAGTGCTCTGCAAGCTCTCCAGGACAACATAAAATCTGGGGCTCTGTGCTTTCTTTCCTTCTGAACAAGTGTTAGTGTTTTCTGCACAAAAGCGATTCTTGCGAAGCAATGTGAACACTTCTGCTTCCCAGGCACAGAGAAGGTGCTAGCAAGGAATTCTCTGCCTGCCTTTCCCCAGTGCTCTGCAAGCTCTCCAGGACAACATAGAATCTGGGGCTCTGTGCTTTCTTTCGTTCTGAACAAGTGTTAGTGTTTTCTGCACAAAAGCGATTCTTGCGAAGCAATGTGAACACTTCTGCTTCCCAGGCACAGAGAAGGTGCTAGCAGGGAATTCTCTGCCTGCCTTTCCCCAGTGCTCTGCAAGCTCTCCAGGACAACATAGAATCTGGGGCTCTGTGCTTTCTTTCCTTCTGAACAAGTGTTACTGTTTTCTGCACAAAAGCGATTCTGCGAAGCAATGTGAACAGGCACAGAGAAGGTGCTATCAGGGAATTCTCTGCCTGCCTTTCCCCAGTGCTCTGCAAGCTCTCCAGGACAACATAAAATCTGGGGCTCTGTGCTTTCTTTCCTTCTGAACAAGTGTTAGTGTTTTCTGCACAAAAGCGATTCTTGCAAAGCAATGTGAACACTTCTGCTTCCCAGGCACAGAGAAGGTGCTAGCAGGGAATTCTCTGCCTGCCTTTCCCCAGTGCTCTGCAAGCTCTCCAGGACAACATAGAATCTGGGGCTCTGTGCTTTCTTTCCTTCTGAACAAGTGTTACTGTTTTCTGCACAAAAGCGATTCTGCGAAGCAATGTGAACACTTCTGCTTCCCAGGCACAGAGAAGGTGCTAGCAAGGAATTCTCTGCCTGCCTTTCCCCAGTGCTCTGCAAGCTCTCCAGGACAACATAAAATCTGGGGCTCTGTGCTTTCTTTCGTTCTGAACAAGTGTTACTGTTTTCTGCACAAAAGCGATTCTTGCGAAGCAATGTGAACACTTCTGCTTCCCAGGCACAGAGAAGGTGCTAGCAGGGAATTCTCTGCCTGCCTTTCCCCAGTGCTCTGCAAGCTCTCCAGGACAACATAGAATCTGGGGCTCTGTGCTTTCTTTCATTCTGAACAAGTGTTAGTGTTTTCTGCACAAAAGCGATTCTGCGAAGCAATGTGAACAGGCACAGAGAAGGTGCTATCAGGGAATTTTCTGCCTGCCTTTCCCCAGTGCTCTGCAAGCTCTCCAGGACAACATAAAATCTGGGGCTCTGTGCTTTCTTTCCTTCTGAACAAGTGTTACTGTTTTCTGCACAAAAGCGATTCTGCGAAGCAATGTGAACACTTCTGCTTCCCAGGCACAGAGAAGGTCCTAGCAAGGAATTCTCTGCCTGCCTTTCCCCAGTGCTCTGCAAGCTCTCCAGGACAACATAGAATCTGGGGCTCTGTGCTTTCTTTCCTTCTGAACAAGTGTTACTGTTTTCTGCACAAAAGCGATTCTGCGAAGCAATGTGAACAGGCACAGAGAAGGTGCTATCAGGGAATTCTCTGCCTGCCTTTCCCCAGTGCTCTGCAAGCTCTCCAGGACAACATAGAATCTGGGGCTCTGTGCTTTCTTTCCTTCTGAACAAGTGTTAGTGTTTTCTGCACAAAAGCGATTCTGCGAAGCAATGTGAACACTTCTGCTTCCCAGGCACAGAGAAGGTGCTAGCAAGGAATTCTCTGCCTGCCTTTCCCCAGTGCTCTGCAAGCTCTTCAGGACAACATAGAATCTGGGGCTCTGTGCTTTCTTTCCTTCTGAACAAGTGTTACTGTTTTCTGCACAAAAGCGATTCTGCGAAGCAATGTGAACAGGCACAGAGAAGGTGCTATCAGGGAAGTCTCTGCCTGCCTTTCCCCAGTGCTCTGCAAGCTCTCCAGGACAACATAAAATCTGGGGCTCTGTGGTTTCTTTCGTTCTGAACAAGTGTTAGTGTTTTCTGCACAAAAGCGATTCTTGCGAAGCAATGTGAACACTTCTGCTTCCCAGGCACAGAGAAGGTGCTAGCAAGGAATTCTCTGCCTGCCTTTCCCCAGTGCTCTGCAAGCTCTCCAGGACAACATAGAATCTGGGGCTCTGTGCTTTCTTTCGTTCTGAACAAGTGTTACTGTTTTCTGCACAAAAGCGATTCTTGCGAAGCAATGTGAACACTTCTGCTTCCCAGGCACAGAGAAGGTGCTAGCAGGGAATTCTCTGCCTGCCTTTCCCCAGTGCTCTGCAAGCTCTCCAGGACAACATAGAATCTGGGGCTCTGTGCTTTCTTTCATTCTGAACAAGTGTTAGTGTTTTCTGCACAAAAGCGATTCTGCGAAGCAATGTGAACAGGCACAGAGAAGGTGCTATCAGGGAATTTTCTGCCTGCCTTTCCCCAGTGCTCTGCAAGCTCTCCAGGACAACATAAAATCTGGGGCTCTGTGCTTTCTTTCGTTCTGAACAAGTGTTACTGTTTTCTGCACAAAAGCGATTCTGCGAAGCAATGTGAACACTTCTGCTTCCCAGGCACAGAGAAGGTCCTAGAAAGGAATTCTCTGCCTGCCTTTCCCCAGTGCTCTGCAAGCTCTCCAGGACAACATAGAATCTGGGGCTCTGTGCTTTCTTTCCTTCTGAACAAGTGTTACTGTTTTCTGCACAAAAGCGATTCTGCGAAGCAATGTGAACAGGCACAGAGAAGGTGCTATCAGGGAATTCTCTGCCTGCCTTTCCCCAGTGCTCTGCAAGCTCTCCAGGACAACATAAAATCTGGGGCTCTGTGCTTTCTTTCGTTCTGAACAAGTGTTACTGTTTTCTGCACAAAAGCGATTCTGCGAAGCAATGTGAACACTTCTGCTTCCCAGGCACAGAGAAGGTGCTAGCAAGGAATTCTCTGCCTGCCTTTCCCCAGTGCTCTGCAAGCTCTTCAGGACAACATAGAATCTGGGGCTCTGTGCTTTCTTTCCTTCTGAACAAGTGTTACTGTTTTCTGCACAAAAGCGATTCTGCGAAGCAATGTGAACAGGCACAGAGAAGGTGCTATCAGGGAAGTCTCTGCCTGCCTTTCCCCAGTGCTCTGCAAGCTCTCCAGGACAACATAAAATCTGGGGCTCTGTGCTTTCTTTCCTTCTGAACAAGTGTTACTGTTTTCTGCACAAAAGCGATTCTGCGAAGCAATGTGAACACTTCTGCTTCCCAGGCACAGAGAAGGTGCTATCAGGGAATTCTCTGCCTGCCTTTCCCCAGTGCTCTGCAAGCTCTCCAGGACAACATAAAATCTGGGGCTCTGTGCTTTCTTTCCTTCTGAACAAGTGTTACTGTTTTCTGCACAAAAGCGATTCTTGCGAAGCAATGTGAACACTTCTGCTTCCCAGGCACAGAGAAGGTGCTAGCAAGGAATTCTCTGCCTGCCTTTCCCCAGTGCTCTGCAAGCTCTCCAGGACAACATAGAATCTGGGGCTCTGTGCTTTCTTTCGTTCTGAACAAGTGTTACTGTTTTCTGCACAAAAGCGATTCTGCGAAGCAATGTGAACACTTCTGCTTCCCAGGCACAGAGAAGGTGCTAGCAAGGAATTCTCTGCCTGCCTTTCCCCAGTGCTCTGCAAGCTCTCCAGGACAACATAAAATCTGGGGCTCTGTGCTTTCTTTCCTTCTGAACAAGTGTTAGTGTTTTCTGCACAAAAGCGATTCTTGCGAAGCAATGTGAACACTTCTGCTTCCCAGGCACAGAGAAGGTGCTAGCAGGGAATTCTCTGCCTGCCTTTCCCCAGTGCTCTGCAAGCTCTCCAGGACAACATAGAATCTGGGGCTCTGTGCTTTCTTTCCTTCTGAACAAGTGTTACTGTTTTCTGCACAAAAGCGATTCTGCGAAGCAATGTGAACAGGCACAGAGAAGGTGCTATCAGGGAATTCTCTGCCTGCCTTTCCCCAGTGCTCTGCAAGCTCTCCAGGACAACATAAAATCTGGGGCTCTGTGCTTTCTTTCCTTCTGAACAAGTGTTAGTGTTTTCTGCACAAAAGCGATTCTTGCAAAGCAATGTGAACACTTCTGCTTCCCAGGCACAGAGAAGGTGCTAGCAGGGAATTCTCTGCCTGCCTTTCCCCAGTGCTCTGCAAGCTCTCCAGGACAACATAGAATCTGGGGCTCTGTGCTTTCTTTCCTTCTGAACAAGTGTTACTGTTTTCTGCACAAAAGCGATTCTGCGAAGCAATGTGAACACTTCTGCTTCCCAGGCACAGAGAAGGTGCTAGCAAGGAATTCTCTGCCTGCCTTTCCCCAGTGCTCTGCAAGCTCTCCAGGACAACATAAAATCTGGGGCTCTGTGCTTTCTTTCCTTCTGAACAAGTGTTAGTGTTTTTTGCACAAAAGCGATTCTTGCGAAGCAATGTGAACACTTCTGCTTCCCAGGCACAGAGAAGGTGCTAGCAGGGAATTCTCTGCCTGCCTTTCCCCAGTGCTCTGCAAGCTCTCCAGGACAACATAGAATCTGGGGCTCTGTGCTTTCTTTCCTTCTGAACAAGTGTTACTGTTTTCTGCACAAAAGCGATTCTGCGAAGCAATGTGAACAGGCACAGAGAAGGTGCTATCAGGGAATTCTCTGCCTGCCATTCCCCAGTGCTCTGCAAGCTCTCCAGGACAACATAGAATCTGGGGCTCTGTGCTTTCTTTCCTTCTGAACAAGTGTTAGTGTTTTCTGCACAAAAGCGATTCTGTGAAGCAATGTGAACACTTCTGCTTCCCAGGCACAGAGAAGGTGCTAGCAAGGAATTCTCTGCCTGCCTTTCCCCAGTGCTCTGCAAGCTCTTCAGGACAACATAGAATCTGGGGCTCTGTGCTTTCTTTCCTTCTGAACAAGTGTTAGTGTTTTCTGCACAAAAGCGATTCTTGCGAAGCAATGTGAACACTTCTGCTTCCCAGGCACAGAGAAGGTGCTAGCAAGGAATTCTCTGCCTGCCTTTCCCCAGTGCTCTGCAAGCTCTCCAGGACAACATAGAATCTGGGGCTCTGTGCTTTCTTTCGTTCTGAACAAGTGTTAGTGTTTTCTGCACAAAAGCGATTCTTGCGAAGCAATGTGAACACTTCTGCTTCCCAGGCACAGAGAAGGTGCTAGCAGGGAATTCTCTGCCTGCCTTTCCCCAGTGCTCTGCAAGCTCTCCAGGACAACATAGAATCTGGGGCTCTGTGCTTTCTTTCCTTCTGAACAAGTGTTACTGTTTTCTGCACAAAAGCGATTCTGCGAAGCAATGTGAACAGGCACAGAGAAGGTGCTAGCAGGGAATTCTCTGCCTGCCTTTCCCCAGTGCTCTGCAAGCTCTCCAGGACAACATAAAATCTGGGGCTCTGTGCTTTCTTTCCTTCTGAACAAGTGTTAGTGTTTTCTGCACAAAAGCGATTCTTGCAAAGCAATGTGAACACTTCTGCTTCCCAGGCACAGAGAAGGTGCTAGCAGGGAATTCTCTGCCTGCCTTTCCCCAGTGCTCTGCAAGCTCTCCAGGACAACATAGAATCTGGGGCTCTGTGCTTTCTTTCCTTCTGAACAAGTGTTACTGTTTTCTGCACAAAAGCGATTCTGCGAAGCAATGTGAACACTTCTGCTTCCCAGGCACAGAGAAGGTGCTAGCAAGGAATTCTCTGCCTGCCTTTCCCCAGTGCTCTGCAAGCTCTCCAGGACAACATAAAATCTGGGGCTCTGTGCTTTCTTTCCTTCTGAACAAGTGTTAGTGTTTTTTGCACAAAAGCAATTCTTGCGAAGCAATGTGAACACTTCTGCTTCCCAGGCACAGAGAAGGTGCTAGCAGGGAATTCTCTGCCTGCCTTTCCCCAGTGCTCTGCAAGCTCTCCAGGACAACATAGAATCTGGGGCTCTGTGCTTTCTTTCATTCTGAACAAGTGTTAGTGTTTTCTGCACAAAAGCGATTCTGCGAAGCAATGTGAACAGGCACAGAGAAGGTGCTATCAGGGAATTTTCTGCCTGCCTTTCCCCAGTGCTCTGCAAGCTCTCCAGGACAACATAAAATCTGGGGCTCTGTGCTTTCTTTCCTTCTGAAC
This sequence comes from Strix aluco, assembly GCF_031877795.1. Lineage (NCBI taxonomy): Eukaryota > Metazoa > Chordata > Aves > Strigiformes > Strigidae > Strix > Strix aluco. The sequence continues at coordinate 1,643,259 of NW_027436647.1, forward strand.
AAGTGTTACTGTTTTCTGCACAAAAGCGATTCTGCGAAGCAATGTGAACACTTCTGCTTCCCAGGCACAGAGAAGGTCCTAGCAAGGAATTCTCTGCCTGCCTTTCCCCAGTGCTCTGCAAGCTCTCCAGGACAACATAGAATCTGGGGCTCTGTGCTTTCTTTCCTTCTGAACAAGTGTTACTGTTTTCTGCACAAAAGCGATTCTGCGAAGCAATGTGAACAGGCACAGAGAAGGTGCTATCAGGGAATTCTCTGCCTGCCTTTCCCCAGTGCTCTGCAAGCTCTCCAGGACAACATAGAATCTGGGGCTCTGTGCTTTCTTTCCTTCTGAACAAGTGTTAGTGTTTTCTGCACAAAAGCGATTCTGCGAAGCAATGTGAACACTTCTGCTTCCCAGGCACAGAGAAGGTGCTAGCAAGGAATTCTCTGCCTGCCTTTCCCCAGTGCTCTGCAAGCTCTTCAGGACAACATAGAATCTGGGGCTCTGTGCTTTCTTTCCTTCTGAACAAGTGTTACTGTTTTCTGCACAAAAGCGATTCTGCGAAGCAATGTGAACAGGCACAGAGAAGGTGCTATCAGGGAAGTCTCTGCCTGCCTTTCCCCAGTGCTCTGCAAGCTCTCCAGGACAACATAAAATCTGGGGCTCTGTGGTTTCTTTCGTTCTGAACAAGTGTTACTGTTTTCTGCACAAAAGCGATTCTGCGAACCAATGTGAACACTTCTGCTTCCCAGGCACAGAGAAGGTGCTAGCAAGGAATTCTCTGCCTGCCTTTCCCCAGTGCTCTGCAAGCTCTCCAGGACAACATAAAATCTGGGGCTCTGTGCTTTCTTTCCTTCTGAACAAGTGTTAGTGTTTTCTGCACAAAAGCGATTCTTGCGAAGCAATGTGAACACTTCTGCTTCCCAGGCACAGAGAAGGTGCTAGCAAGGAATTCTCTGCCTGCCTTTCCCCAGTGCTCTGCAAGCTCTCCAGGACAACATAGAATCTGGGGCTCTGTGCTTTCTTTCGTTCTGAACAAGTGTTACTGTTTTCTGCACAAAAGCGATTCTTGCGAAGCAATGTGAACACTTCTGCTTCCCAGGCACAGAGAAGGTGCTAGCAGGGAATTCTCTGCCTGCCTTTCCCCAGTGCTCTGCAAGCTCTCCAGGACAACATAGAATCTGGGGCTCTGTGCTTTCTTTCATTCTGAACAAGTGTTAGTGTTTTCTGCACAAAAGCGATTCTGCGAAGCAATGTGAACAGGCACAGAGAAGGTGCTATCAGGGAATTTTCTGCCTGCCTTTCCCCAGTGCTCTGCAAGCTCTCCAGGACAACATAAAATCTGGGGCTCTGTGCTTTCTTTCCTTCTGAACAAGTGTTACTGTTTTCTGCACAAAAGCGATTCTGCGAAGCAATGTGAACACTTCTGCTTCCCAGGCACAGAGAAGGTCCTAGAAAGGAATTCTCTGCCTGCCTTTCCCCAGTGCTCTGCAAGCTCTCCAGGACAACATAGAATCTGGGGCTCTGTGCTTTCTTTCGTTCTGAACAGGTGTTACTGTTTTCTGCACAAAAGCGATTCTGCGAAGCAATGTGAACAGGCACAGAGAAGGTGCTATCAGGGAATTCTCTGCCTGCCTTTCCCCAGTGCTCTGCAAGCTCTCCAGGACAACATAGAATCTGGGGCTCTGTGCTTTCTTTCGTTCTGAACAAGTGTTACTGTTTTCTGCACAAAAGCGATTCTGCGAAGCAATGTGAACACTTCTGCTTCCCAGGCACAGAGAAGGTGCTAGCAAGGAATTCTCTGCCTGCCTTTCCCCAGTGCTCTGCAAGCTCTTCAGGACAACATAGAATCTGGGGCTCTGTGCTTTCTTTCCTTCTGAACAAGTGTTACTGTTTTCTGCACAAAAGCGATTCTGCGAAGCAATGTGAACAGGCACAGAGAAGGTGCTATCAGGGAAGTCTCTGCCTGCCTTTCCCCAGTGCTCTGCAAGCTCTCCAGGACAACATAAAATCTGGGGCTCTGTGCTTTCTTTCCTTCTGAACAAGTGTTACTGTTTTCTGCACAAAAGCGATTCTGCGAAGCAATGTGAACACTTCTGCTTCCCAGGCACAGAGAAGGTGCTATCAGGGAATTCTCTGCCTGCCTTTCCCCAGTGCTCTGCAAGCTCTCCAGGACAACATAAAATCTGGGGCTCTGTGCTTTCTTTCCTTCTGAACAAGTGTTACTGTTTTCTGCACAAAAGCGATTCTTGCGAAGCAATGTGATCACTTCTGCTTCCCAGGCACAGAGAAGGTGCTAGCAAGGAATTCTCTGCCTGCCTTTCCCCAGTGCTCTGCAAGCTCTCCAGGACAACATAGAATCTGGGGCTCTGTGCTTTCTTTCGTTCTGAACAAGTGTTACTGTTTTCTGCACAAAAGCGATTCTGCGAAGCAATGTGAACACTTCTGCTTCCCAGGCACAGAGAAGGTGCTAGCAAGGAATTCTCTGCCTGCCTTTCCCCAGTGCTCTGCAAGCTCTCCAGGACAACATAAAATCTGGGGCTCTGTGCTTTCTTTCCTTCTGAACAAGTGTTAGTGTTTTCTGCACAAAAGCGATTCTTGCGAAGCAATGTGAACACTTCTGCTTCCCAGGCACAGAGAAGGTGCTAGCAGGGAATTCTCTGCCTGCCTTTCCCCAGTGCTCTGCAAGCTCTCCAGGACAACATAGAATCTGGGGCTCTGTGCTTTCTTTCCTTCTGAACAAGTGTTACTGTTTTCTGCACAAAAGCGATTCTGCGAAGCAATGTGAACAGGCACAGAGAAGGTGCTATCAGGGAATTCTCTGCCTGCCTTTCCCCAGTGCTCTGCAAGCTCTCCAGGACAACATAAAATCTGGGGCTCTGTGCTTTCTTTCCTTCTGAACAAGTGTTAGTGTTTTCTGCACAAAAGCGATTCTTGCAAAGCAATGTGAACACTTCTGCTTCCCAGGCACAGAGAAGGTGCTAGCAGGGAATTCTCTGCCTGCCTTTCCCCAGTGCTCTGCAAGCTCTCCAGGACAACATAGAATCTGGGGCTCTGTGCTTTCTTTCCTTCTGAACAAGTGTTACTGTTTTCTGCACAAAAGCGATTCTGCGAAGCAATGTGAACACTTCTGCTTCCCAGGCACAGAGAAGGTGCTAGCAAGGAATTCTCTGCCTGCCTTTCCCCAGTGCTCTGCAAGCTCTCCAGGACAACATAAAATCTGGGGCTCTGTGCTTTCTTTCCTTCTGAACAAGTGTTAGTGTTTTTTGCACAAAAGCGATTCTTGCGAAGCAATGTGAACACTTCTGCTTCCCAGGCACAGAGAAGGTGCTAGCAGGGAATTCTCTGCCTGCCTTTCCCCAGTGCTCTGCAAGCTCTCCAGGACAACATAGAATCTGGGGCTCTGTGCTTTCTTTCCTTCTGAACAAGTGTTACTGTTTTCTGCACAAAAGCGATTCTGCGAAGCAATGTGAACAGGCACAGAGAAGGTGCTATCAGGGAATTCTCTGCCTGCCATTCCCCAGTGCTCTGCAAGCTCTCCAGGACAACATAGAATCTGGGGCTCTGTGCTTTCTTTCCTTCTGAACAAGTGTTAGTGTTTTCTGCACAAAAGCGATTCTGTGAAGCAATGTGAACACTTCTGCTTCCCAGGCACAGAGAAGGTGCTAGCAAGGAATTCTCTGCCTGCCTTTCCCCAGTGCTCTGCAAGCTCTTCAGGACAACATAGAATCTGGGGCTCTGTGCTTTCTTTCCTTCTGAACAAGTGTTACTGTTTTCTGCACAAAAGCGATTCTGCGAAGCAATGTGAACAGGCACAGAGAAGGTGCTATCAGGGAAGTCTCTGCCTGCCTTTCCCCAGTGCTCTGCAAGCTCTCCAGGACAACATAAAATCTGGGGCTCTGTGGTTTCTTTCCTTCTGAACAAGTGTTACTGTTTTCTGCACAAAAGCGATTCTGCGAACCAATGTGAACACTTCTGCTTCCCAGGCACAGAGAAGGTGCTAGCAAGGAATTCTCTGCCTGCCTTTCCCCAGTGCTCTGCAAGCTCTCCAGGACAACATAAAATCTGGGGCTCTGTGCTTTCTTTCCTTCTGAACAAGTGTTAGTGTTTTCTGCACAAAAGCGATTCTTGCGAAGCAATGTGAACACTTCTGCTTCCCAGGCACAGAGAAGGTGCTATCAGGGAATTCTCTGCCTGCCTTTCCCCAGTGCTCTGCAAGCTCTCCAGGACAACATAGAATCTGGGGCTCTGTGCTTTCTTTCGTTCTGAACAAGTGTTACTGTTTTCTGCACAAAAGCGATTCTGCGAAGCAATGTGAACAGGCACAGAGAAGGTGCTATCAGGGAATTCTCTGCCTGCCTTTCCCCAGTGCTCTGCAAGCTCTCCAGGACAACATAAAATCTGGGGCTCTGTGCTTTCTTTCCTTCTGAACAAGTGTTAGTGTTTTCTGCACAAAAGCGATTCTGCGAAGCAATGTGAACACTTCTGCTTCCCAGGCACAGAGAAGGTGCTAGCAGGGAATTCTCTGCCTGCCTTTCCCCAGTGCTCTGCAAGCTCTCCAGGACAACATAGAATCTGGGGCTCTGTGCTTTCTTTCGTTCTGAACAAGTGTTACTGTTTTCTGCACAAAAGCGATTCTGCGAAGCAATGTGAACAGGCACAGGGAAGGTGCTATCAGGGAATTCTCTGCCTGCCTTTCCCCAGTGCTCTGCAAGCTCTCCAGGACAACATAAAATCTGGGGCTCTGTGCTTTCTTTCCTTCTGAACAAGTGTTAGTGTTTTCTGCACAAAAGCGATTCTGCGAAGCAATGTGAACACTTCTGCTTCCCAGGCACAGAGAAGGTCCTAGCAAGGAATTCTCTGCCTGCCTTTCCCCAGTGCTCTGCAAGCTCTCCAGGACAACATAGAATCTGGGGCTCTGTGCTTTCTTTCCTTCTGAACAAGTGTTACTGTTTTCTGCACAAAAGCGATTCTGCGAAGCAATGTGAACAGGCACAGAGAAGGTGCTATCAGGGAATTCTCTGCCTGCCTTTCCCCAGTGCTCTGCAAGCTCTCCAGGACAACATAGAATCTGGGGCTCTGTGCTTTCTTTCCTTCTGAACAAGTGTTAGTGTTTTCTGCACAAAAGCGATTCTGCGAAGCACTGTGAACACTTCTGCTTCCCAGGCACAGAGAAGGTGCTAGCAAGGAATTCTCTGCCTGCCTTTCCCCAGTGCTCTGCAAGCTCTTCAGGACAACATAGAATCTGGGGCTCTGTGCTTTCTTTCCTTCTGAACAAGTGTTACTGTTTTCTGCACAAAAGCGATTCTGCGAAGCAATGTGAACAGGCACAGAGAAGGTGCTATCAGGGAATTTTCTGCCTGCCTTTCCCCAGTGCTCTGCAAGCTCTCCAGGACAACATAAAATCTGGGGCTCTGTGGTTTCTTTCCTTCTGAACAAGTGTTACTGTTTTCTGCACAAAAGCGATTCTTGCGAAGCTATGTGAACACTTCTGCTTCCCAGGCACAGAGAAGGTGCTATCAGGGAATTCTCTGCCTGCCTTTCCCCAGTGCTCTGCAAGCTCTCCAGGACAACATAAAATCTGGGGCTCTGTGCTTTCTTTCCTTCTGAACAAGTGTTACTGTTTTCTGCACAAAAGCGATTCTTGCGAAGCAATGTGAACACTTCTGCTTCCCAGGCACAGAGAAGGTGCTAGCAAGGAATTCTCTGCCTGCCTTTCCCCAGTGCTCTGCAAGCTCTCCAGGACAACATAGAATCTGGGGCTCTGTGCTTTCTTTCGTTCTGAACAAGTCTTACTGTTTTCTGCACAAAAGCGATTCTGCGAAGCAATGTGAACACTTCTGCTTCCCAGGCACAGAGAAGGTGCTAGCAAGGAATTCTCTGCCTGCCTTTCCCCAGTGCTCTGCAAGCTCTCCAGGACAACATAAAATCTGGGGCTCTGTGCTTTCTTTTGTTCTGAACAAGTGTTAGTGTTTTTTGCACAAAAGCGATTCTTGCGAAGCAATGTGAACACTTCTGCTTCCCAGGCACAGAGAAGGTGCTAGCAGGGAATTCTCTGCCTGCCTTTCCCCAGTGCTCTGCAAGCTCTCCAGGACAACATAGAATCTGGGGCTCTGTGCTTTCTTTCCTTCTGAACAAGTGTTAGTGTTTTCTGCACAAAAGCGATTCTGCGAAACAATGTGAACAGGCACAGAGAAGGTGCTATCAGGGAATTCTCTGCCTGCCTTTCCCCAGTGCTCTGCAAGCTCTCCAGGACAACATAAAATCTGGGGCTCTGTGCTTTCTTTCGTTCTGAACAAGTGTTAGTGTTTTCTGCACAAAAGCGATTCTTGCAAAGCAATGTGAACACTTCTGCTTCCCAGGCACAGAGAAGGTGCTAGCAGGGAATTCTCTGCCTGCCTTTCCCCAGTGCTCTGCAAGCTCTCCAGGACAACATAGAATCTGGGGCTCTGTGCTTTCTTTCCTTCTGAACAAGTGTTACTGTTTTCTGCACAAAAGCGATTCTGCGAAGCAATGTGAACACTTCTGCTTCCCAGGCACAGAGAAGGTGCTAGCAAGGAATTCTCTGCCTGCCTTTCCCCAGTGCTCTGCAAGCTCTGCAGGACAACATAAAATCTGGGACTCTGTGCTTTCTTTCCTTCTGAACAAGTGTTACTGTTTTCTGCACAAAAGCGATTCTTGCGAAGCTATGTGAACACTTCTGCTTCCCAGGCACAGAGAAGGTGCTAGCAAGGAATTCTCTGCCTGCCTTTCCCCAGTGCTCTGCAAGCTCTCCAGGACAACATAGAATCTGGGGCTCTGTGCTTTCTTTCCTTCTGAACAAGTGTTACTGTTTTCTGCACAAAAACGATTCTGCGAAGCAATGTGAACAGGCACAGAGAAGGTGCTATCAGGGAATTCTCTGCCTGCCTTTCCCCAGTACTCTGCAAGCTCTCCAGGACAACATAAAATCTGGGGCTCTGTGCTTTCTTTCGTTCTGAACAAGTGTTACTGTTTTCTGCACAAAAGCGATTCTTGCGAAGCAATGTGAACACTTCTGCTTCCCAGGCACAGAGAAGGTGCTAGCAGGGAATTCTCTGCCTGCCTTTCCCCAGTGCTCTGCAAGCTCTCCAGGACAACATAGAATCTGGGGCTCTGTGCTTTCTTTCCTTCTGAACAAGTGTTACTGTTTTCTGCACAAAAGCGATTCTTGCGAAGCAATGTGAACACTTCTGCTTCCCAGGCACAGAGAAGGTGCTATCAGGGAATTCTCTGCCTGCCTTTCCCCAGTGCTCTGCAAGCTCTCCAGGACAACATAGAATCTGGGGCTCTGTGCTTTCTTTCGTTCTGAACAAGTGTTACTGTTTTCTGCACAAAAGCGATTCTGCGAAGCAATGTGAACAGGCACAGAGAAGGTGCTATCAGGGAATTCTCTGCCTGCCTTTCCCCAGTGCTCTGCAAGCTCTCCAGGACAACATAAAATCTGGGGTTCTGTGCTTTCTTTCGTTCTGAACAAGTGTTACTGTTTTCTGCACAAAAGCGATTCTGCGAAGCAATGTGAACAGGCACAGAGAAGGTGCTATCAGGGAATTCTCTGCCTGCCTTTCCCCAGTGCTCTGCAAGTTCTCCAGGACAACATAGAATCTGGGGCTCTGTGCTTTCTTTCGTTCTGAACAAGTGTTACTGTTTTCTGCACAAAAGCGATTCTGCGAAGCAATGTGAACACTTCTGCTTCCCAGGCACAGAGAAGGTGCTAGAAGGGAATTCTCTGCCTGCCTTTCCCCAGTGCTCTGCAAGCTCTCCAGGACAACATAGAATCTGGGGCTCTGTGCTTTCTTTCGTTCTGAACAACTGTTAGTGTTTTCTGCACAAAAGCGATTCTGCGAAGCAATGTGAACACTTCTGCTTCCCAGGCACAGAGAAGGTGCTATCAGGGAATTCTCTGCCTGCCTTTCCACAGTGCTCTAAAAGCTCTCCAGGACAACATAGAATCTGGGGCTCTGTGCTTTCTTTCGTTCTGAACAAGTGTTACTGTTTTCTGCACAAAAGCGATCCTGCGAAGCAATGTGAACAGGCACAGAGAAGGCGCTAGCAGGGAATTCTCTGCCTGCCTTTCCCCAGTGCTCTGCAAGCTCTCCAGGACAACATAAAATCTGGGGCTCTGTGCTTTCTTTCATTCTGAACAAGTGTTACTGTTTTCTGCACAAAAGCGATTCTGCGAAGCAATGTGAACAGGCACAGAGAAGGTGCTATCAGGGAATTCTCTGCCTGCCTTTCCCCAGTGCTCTGCAAGCTCTCCAGGACAACATAAAATCTGGGGCTCTGTGCTTTCTTTCCTTCTGAACAAGTGTTACTGTTTTCTGCACAAAAGCGATTCTGCGAAGCAATGTGAACACTTCTGCTTCCCAGGCACAGAGAAGGTGCTAGCAAGGAATTCTCTGCCTGCCTTTCCCCAGTGCTCTGCAAGCTCTCCAGGACAACATAAAATCTGGGGCTCTGTGCTTTCTTTCCTTCTGAACAAGTGTTACTGTTTTCTGCACAAAAGCGATTCTTGCGAAGCTATGTGAACACTTCTGCTTCCCAGGCACACAGAAGGTGCTAGCAAGGAATTCTCTGCCTGCCTTTCCCCAGTGCTCTGCAAGCTCTCCAGGACAACATAGAATCTGGGGCTCTGTGCTTTCTTTCCTTCTGAACAAGTGTTACTGTTTTCTGCACAAAAACGATTCTGCGAAGCAATGTGAACAGGCACAGAGAAGGTGCTAGCAGGGAATTCTCTGCCTGCCTTTCCCCAGTGCTCTGCAAGCTCTCCAGGACAACATAAAATCTGGGGCTCTGTGCTTTCTTTCGTTCTGAACAAGTGTTACTGTTTTCTGCACAAAAGCGATTCTTGCGAAGCAATGTGAACACTTCTGCTTCCCAGGCACAGAGAAGGTGCTAGCAGGGAATTCTCTGCCTGCCTTTCCCCAGTGCTCTGCAAGCTCTCCAGGACAACATAGAATCTGGGGCTCTGTGCTTTCTTTCCTTCTGAACAAGTGTTACTGTTTTCTGCACAAAAGCGATTCTTGCGAAGCAATGTGAACACTTCTGCTTCCCAGGCACAGAGAAGGTGCTAGCAGGGAATTCTCTGCCTGCCTTTGCCCAGTGCTCTGCAAGCTCTCCAGGACAACATAGAATCTGGGGCTCTGTGCTTTCTTTCGTTCTGAACAAGTGTTACTGTTTTCTGCACAAAAGCGATTCTGCGAAGCAATGTGAACAGGCACAGAGAAGGTGCTAGCAAGGAATTCTCTGCCTGCCTTTCCCCAGTGCTCTGCAAGCTCTCCAGGACAACATAAAATCTGGGGCTCTGTGCTTTCTTTCCTTCTGAACAAGTGTTACTGTTTTCTGCACAAAAGCGATTCTGCGAAGCAATGTGAACACTTCTGCTTCCCAGGCACAGAGAAGGTGCTAGCAAGGAATTCTCTGCCTGCCTTTCCCCAGTGCTCTGCAAGCTCTTCAGGACAACATAGAATCTGGGGCTCTGTGCTTTCTTTCCTTCTGAACAAGTGTTACTGTTTTCTGCACAAAAGCGATTCTGCGAAGCAATGTGAACAGGCACAGAGAAGGTGCTATCAGGGAAGTCTCTGCCTGCCTTTCCCCAGTGCTCTGCAAGCTCTCCAGGACAACATAAAATCTGGGGCTCTGTGGTTTCTTTCCTTCTGAACAAGTGTTACTGTTTTCTGCACAAAAGCGATTCTTGCGAAGCTATGTGAACACTTCTGCTTCCCAGGCACAGAGAAGGTGCTATCAGGGAATTCTCTGCCTGCCTTTCCCCAGTGCTCTGCAAGCTCTCCAGGACAACATAAAATCTGGGGCTCTGTGCTTTCTTTCCTTCTGAACAAGTGTTACTGTTTTCTGCACAAAAGCGATTCTTGCGAAGCAATGTGAACACTTCTGCTTCCCAGGCACAGAGAAGGTGCTAGCAGGGAATTCTCTGCCTGCCTTTCCCCAGTGCTCTGCAAGCTCTCCAGGACAACATAGAATCTGGGGCTCTGTGCTTTCTTTCGTTCTGAACAAGTCTTACTGTTTTCTGCACAAAAGCGATTCTGCGAAGCAATGTGAACACTTCTGCTTCCCAGGCACAGAGAAGGTGCTAGCAAGGAATTCTCTGCCTGCCTTTCCCCAGTGCTCTGCAAGCTCTCCAGGACAACATAAAATCTGGGGCTCTGTGCTTTCTTTCCTTCTGAACAAGTGTTAGTGTTTTTTGCACAAAAGCGATTCTTGCGAAGCAATGTGAACACTTCTGCTTCCCAGGCACAGAGAAGGTGCTAGCAGGGAATTCTCTGCCTGCCTTTCCCCAGTGCTCTGCAAGCTCTCCAGGACAACATAGAATCTGGGGCTCTGTGCTTTCTTTCCTTCTGAACAAGTGTTACTGTTTTCTGCACAAAAGCGATTCTGCGAAGCAATGTGAACAGGCACAGAGAAGGTGCTATCAGGGAATTCTTTGCCTGCCTTTCCCCAGTGCTCTGCAAGCTCTCCAGGACAACATAGAATCTGGGGCTCTGTGCTTTCTTTCCTTCTGAACAAGTGTTAGTGTTTTCTGCACAAAAGCGATTCTTGCAAAGCAATGTGAACACTTCTGCTTCCCAGGCACAGAGAAGGTGCTAGCAGGGAATTCTCTGCCTGCCTTTCCCCAGTGCTCTGCAAGCTCTCCAGGACAACATAGAATCTGGGGCTCTGTGCTTTCTTTCCTTCTGAACAAGTGTTACTGTTTTCTGCACAAAAGCGATTCTGCGAAGCAATGTGAACACTTCTGCTTCCCAGGCACAGAGAAGGTGCTAGCAAGGAATTCTCTGCCTGCCTTTCCCCAGTGCTCTGCAAGCTCTCCAGGACAACATAAAATCTGGGGCTCTGTGCTTTCTTTCCTTCTGAACAAGTGTTACTGTTTTCTGCACAAAAACGATTCTGCGAAGCAATGTGAACAGGCACAGAGAAGGTGCTATCAGGGAATTCTCTGCCTGCCTTTCCCCAGTACTCTGCAAGCTCTCCAGGACAACATAAAATCTGGGGCTCTGTGCTTTCTTTCGTTCTGAACAAGTGTTACTGTTTTCTGCACAAAAGCGATTCTTGCGAAGCAATGTGAACACTTCTGCTTCCCAGGCACAGAGAAGGTGCTAGCAGGGAATTCTCTGCCTGCCTTTCCCCAGTGCTCTGCAAGCTCTCCAGGACAACATAGAATCTGGGGCTCTGTGCTTTCTTTCCTTCTGAACAAGTGTTACTGTTTTCTGCAAAAAAGCGATTCTTGCGAAGCAATGTGAACACTTCTGCTTCCCAGGCACAGAGAAGGTGCTATCAGGGAATTCTCTGCCTGCCTTTCCCCAGTGCTCTGCAAGCTCTCCAGGACAACATAAAATCTGGGGCTCTGTGCTTTCTTTCCTTCTGAACAAGTGTTACTGTTTTCTGCACAAAAGCGATTCTGCGAACCAATGTGAACAGGCACAGAGAAGGTGCTAGCAGGGAATTCTCTGCCTGCCTTTCCCCAGTGCTCTGCAAGCTCTCCAGGACAACATAGAATCTGGGGCTCTGTGCTTTCTTTCGTTCTGAACAAGTGTTACTGTTTTCTGCACAAAAGCGATTCTGCGAAGCAATGTGAACACTTCTGCTTCCCAGGCACAGAGAAGGTGCTATCAGGGAATTCTCTGCCTGCCTTTCCCCAGTGCTCTGCAAGCTCTCCAGGACAACATAGAATCTGGGGCTCTGTGCTTTCTTTCCTTCTGAACAAGTGTTACTGTTTTCTGCACAAAAGCGATTCTGCGAAGCAATGTGAACAGGCACAGAGAAGGTGCTATCAGGGAATTCTCTGCCTGCCTTTCCCCAGTGCTCTGCAAGCTCTCCAGGACAACATAGAATCTGGGGCTCTGTGCTTTCTTTCGTTCTGAACAAGTGTTACTGTTTTCTGCACAAAAGCGATTCTGCGAAGCAATGTGAACAGGCACAGAGAAGGTGCTAGCAGGGAATTCTCTGCCTGCCTTTCCCCAGTGCTCTGCAAGCTCTCCAGGACAACATAGAATCTGGGGCTCTGTGCTTTCTTTCCTTCTGAACAAGTGTTACTGTTTTCTGCACAAAAGCGATTCTGCGAAGCAATGTGAACACTTCTGCTTCCCAGGCACAGAGAAGGTGCTATCAGGGAATTCTCTGCCTGCCTTTCCCCAGTGCTCTGCAAGCTCTCCAGGACAACATAGAATCTGGGGCTCTGTGCTTTCTTTCCTTCTGAACAACTGTTAGTGTTTTCTGCACAAAAGCGATTCTGCGAAGCAATGTGAACACTTCTGCTTCCCAGGCACAGAGAAGGTGCTATCAGGGAATTCTCTGCCTGCCTTTCCACAGTGCTCTAAAAGCTCTCCAGGACAACATAGAATCTGGGGCTCTGTGCTTTCTTTCGTTCTGAACAAGTGTTACTGTTTTCTGCACAAAAGCGATCCTGCGAAGCAATGTGAACAGGCACAGAGAAGGCGCTAGCAGGGAATTCTCTGCCTGCCTTTCCCCAGTGCTCTGCAAGCTCTCCAGGACAACATAAAATCTGGGGCTCTGTGCTTTCTTTCATTCTGAACAAGTGTTAGTGTTTTCTGCACAAAAGCGATTCTGCGAAGCAATGTGAACAGGCACAGAGAAGGTGCTATCAGGGAATTCTCTGCCTGCCTTTCCCCAGTGCTCTGCAAGCTCTCCAGGACAACATAAAATCTGGGGCTCTGTGCTTTCTTTCCTTCTGAACAAGTGTTACTGTTTTCTGCACAAAAGCGATTCTGCGAAGCAATGTGAACACTTCTGCTTCCCAGGCACAGAGAAGGTGCTAGCAAGGAATTCTCTGCCTGCCTTTCCCCAGTGCTCTGCAAGCTCTCCAGGACAACATAGAATCTGGGGCTCTGTGCTTTCTTTCCTTCTGAACAAGTGTTACTGTTTTCTGCACAAAAGCGATTCTTGCGAAGCTATGTGAACACTTCTGCTTCCCAGGCACACAGAAGGTGCTAGCAAGGAATTCTCTGCCTGCCTTTCCCCAGTGCTCTGCAAGCTCTCCAGGACAACATAGAATCTGGGGCTCTGTGCTTTCTTTCCTTCTGAACAAGTGTTACTGTTTTCTGCACAAAAACGATTCTGCGAAGCAATGTGAACAGGCACAGAGAAGGTGCTAGCAGGGAATTCTCTGCCTGCCTTTCCCCAGTGCTCTGCAAGCTCTCCAGGACAACATAAAATCTGGGGCTCTGTGCTTTCTTTCCTTCTGAACAAGTGTTACTGTTTTCTGCACAAAAGCGATTCTTGCGAAGCAATGTGAACACTTCTGCTTCCCAGGCACAGAGAAGGTGCTAGCAGGGAATTCTCTGCCTGCCTTTCCCCAGTGCTCTGCAAGCTCTCCAGGACAACATAGAATCTGGGGCTCTGTGCTTTCTTTCCTTCTGAACAAGTGTTACTGTTTTCTGCACAAAAGCGATTCTTGCGAAGCAATGTGAACACTTCTGCTTCCCAGGCACAGAGAAGGTGCTAGCAGGGAATTCTCTGCCTGCCTTTGCCCAGTGCTCTGCAAGCTCTCCAGGACAACATAGAATCTGGGGCTCTGTGCTTTCTTTCGTTCTGAACAAGTGTTACTGTTTTCTGCACAAAAGCGATTCTGCGAAGCAATGTGAACAGGCACAGAGAAGGTGCTAGCAAGGAATTCTCTGCCTGCCTTTCCCCAGTGCTCTGCAAGCTCTCCAGGACAACATAAAATCTGGGGCTCTGTGCTTTCTTTCCTTCTGAACAAGTGTTACTGTTTTCTGCACAAAAGCGATTCTTGCGAAGCAATGTGAACACTTCTGCTTCCCAGGCACAGAGAAGGTGCTAGCAGGGAATTCTCTGCCTGCCTTTCCCCAGTGCTCTGCAAGCTCTCCAGGACAACATAGAATCTGGGGCTCTGTGCTTTCTTTCATTCTGAACAAGTGTTACTGTTTTCTGCACAAAAGCGATTCTGCGAAGCAATGTGAACAGGCACAGAGAAGGTGCTATCAGGGAATTCTCTGCCTGCCTTTCCCCAGTGCTCTGCAAGCTCTCCAGGACAACATAGAATCTGGGGCTCCGTGCTTTCTTTCCTTCTGAACAAGTGTTACTGTTTTCTGCACAAAAGCGATTCTGCAAAGCAATGTGAACACTTCTGCTTCCCAGGCACAGAGAAGGTGCTAGCAAGGAATTCTCTGCCTGCCTTTCCCCAGTGCTCTGCAAGCTCTCCAGGACAACATAAAATCTGGGGCTCTGTGCTTTCTTTCCTTCTGAACAAGTGTTACTGTTTTCTGCACAAAAGCGATTCTTGCGAAGCTATGTGAACACTTCTGCTTCCCAGGCACACAGAAGGTGCTAGCAAGGAATTCTCTGCCTGCCTTTCCCCAGTGCTCTGCAAGCTCTCCAGGACAACATAGAATCTGGGGCTCTGTGCTTTCTTTCCTTCTGAACAAGTGTTACTGTTTTCTGCACAAAAACGATTCTGCGAAGCAATGTGAACAGGCACAGAGAAGGTGCTAGCAGGGAATTCTCTGCCTGCCTTTCCCCAGTGCTCTGCAAGCTCTCCAGGACAACATAAAATCTGGGGCTCTGTGCTTTCTTTCCTTCTGAACAAGTGTTACTGTTTTCTGCACAAAAGCGATTCTTGCGAAGCAATGTGAACACTTCTGCTTCCCAGGCACAGAGAAGGTGCTAGCAGGGAATTCTCTGCCTGCCTTTCCCCAGTGCTCTGCAAGCTCTCCAGGACAACATAGAATCTGGGGCTCTGTGCTTTCTTTCCTTCTGAACAAGTGTTACTGTTTTCTGCACAAAAGCGATTCTTGCGAAGCAATGTGAACACTTCTGCTTCCCAGGCACAGAGAAGGTGCTAGCAGGGAATTCTCTGCCTGCCTTTGCCCAGTGCTCTGCAAGCTCTCCAGGACAACATAGAATCTGGGGCTCTGTGCTTTCTTTCGTTCTGAACAAGTGTTACTGTTTTCTGCACAAAAGCGATTCTGCGAAGCAATGTGAACAGGCACAGAGAAGGTGCTATCAGGGAATTCTCTGCCTGCCTTTCCCCAGTGCTCTGCAAGCTCTCCAGGACAACATAGAATCTGGGGCTCTGTGCTTTCTTTCCTTCTGAACAAGTGTTACTGTTTTCTGCACAAAAGCGATTCTTGCGAAGCAATGTGAACACTTCTGCTTCCCAGGCACAGAGAAGGTGCTAGCAGGGAATTCTCTGCCTGCCTTTCCCCAGTGCTCTGCAAGCTCTCCAGGACAACATAGAATCTGGGGCTCTGTGCTTTCTTTCATTCTGAACAAGTGTTACTGTTTTCTGCACAAAAGCGATTCTGCGAAGCAATGTGAACAGGCACAGAGAAGGTGCTATCAGGGAATTCTCTGCCTGCCTTTCCCCAGTGCTCTGCAAGCTCTCCAGGACAACATAGAATCTGGGGTTCTGTGCTTTCTTTCCTTCTGAACAAGTGTTACTGTTTTCTGCACAAAAGCGATTCTGCGAAGCAATGTGAACAGGCACAGAGAAGGTGCTATCAGGGAATTCTCTGCCTGCCTTTCCCCAGTGCTCTGCAAGCTCTCCAGGACAACATAGAATCTGGGGCTCTGTGCTTTCTTTCGTTCTGAACAAGTGTTACTGTTTTCTGCACAAAAGCGATTCTGCGAAGCAATGTGAACACTTCTGCTTCCCAGGCACAGAGAAGGTGCTAGCAAGGAATTCTCTGCCTGCCTTTCCCCAGTGCTCTGCAAGCTCTCCAGGACAACATAAAATCTGGGGCTCTGTGCTTTCTTTCCTTCTGAACAAGTGTTAGTGTTTTCTGCACAAAAGCGATTCTGCGAAGCAATGTGAACACTTCTGCTTCCCAGGCACAGAGAAGGTGCTAGCAGGGAATTCTCTGCCTGCCTTTCCCCAGTGCTCTAAAAGCTCTCCAGGACAACATAAAATCTGGGGCTCTGTGCTTTCTTTCCTTCTGAACAAGTGTTACTGTTTTCTGCACAAAAGCGATTCTGCGAAGTAATGTGAACAGGCACAGAGAAGGTGCTAGCAGGGAATTCTCTGCCTGCCTTTCCCCAGTGCTCTGCAAGCTCTCCAGGACAACATAAAATCTGGGGCTCTGTGCTTTCTTTCCTTCTGAACAAGTGTTAGTGTTTTCTGCACAAAAGCGATTCTTGCGAAGCAATGTGAACACTTCTGCTTCCCAGGCACAGAGAAGGTGCTAGCAGGGAATTCTCTGCCTGCCTTTCCCCAGTGCTCTGCAAGCTCTCCAGGACAACATAAAATCTGGGGCTCTGTGCTTTCTTTCCTTCTGAACAAGTGTTACTGTTTTCTGCACAAAAGCGATTCTGCGAAGCAATGTGAACAGGCACAGAGAAGGTGCTATCAGGGAATTCTCTGCCTGCCTTTCCCCAGTGCTCTGCAAGCTCTCCAGGACAACATAAAATCTGGGGCTCTGTGCTTTCTTTCCTTCTGAACAAGTGTTAGTGTTTTCTGCACAAAAGCGATTCTTGCGAAGCAATGTGAACACTTCTGCTTCCCAGGCACAGAGAAGGTGCTAGCAGGGAATTCTCTGCCTGCCTTTCCCCAGTGCTCTGCAAGCTCTCCAGGACAACATAGAATCTGGGGCTCTGTGCTTTCTTTCCTTCTGAACAAGTGTTACTGTTTTCTGCACAAAAGCGATTCTGCGAAGCAATGTGAACAGGCACAGAGAAGGTGCTAGCAAGGAATTCTCTGCCTGCCTTTCCCCAGTGCTCTGCAAGCTCTCCAGGACAACATAAAATCTGGGGCTCTGTGCTTTCTTTCCTTCTGAACAAGTGTTAGTGTTTTCTGCACAAAAGCGATTCTTGCGAAGCAATGTGAACACTTCTGCTTCCCAGGCACAGAGAAGGTGCTAGCAGGGAATTCTCTGCCTGCCTTTCCCCAGTGCTCTGCAAGCTCTCCAGGACAACATAGAATCTGGGGCTCTGTGCTTTCTTTCGTTCTGAACAAGTGTTACTGTTTTCTGCACAAAAGCGATTCTTGCGAAGCTATGTGAACACTTCTGCTTCCCAGGCACACAGAAGGTGCTAGCAAGGAATTCTCTGCCTGCCTTTCCCCAGTGCTCTGCAAGCTCTCCAGGACAACATAGAATCTGGGGCTCTGTGCTTTCTTTCCTTCTGAACAAGTGTTACTGTTTTCTGCACAAAAACGATTCTGCGAAGCAATGTGAACAGGCACAGAGAAGGTGCTAGCAGGGAATTCTCTGCCTGCCTTTCCTCAGTGCTCTGCAAGCTCTCCAGGACAACATAAAATCTGGGGCTCTGTGCTTTCTTTCGTTCTGAACAAGTGTTACTGTTTTCTGCACAAAAGCGATTCTTGCGAAGCAATGTGAACACTTCTGCTTCCCAGGCACAGAGAAGGTGCTAGCAGGGAATTCTCTGCCTGCCTTTCCCCAGTACTCTGCAAGCTCTCCAGGACAACATAGAATCTGGGGCTCTGTGCTTTCTTTCCTTCTGAACAAGTGTTACTGTTTTCTGCACAAAAGCGATTCTTGCGAAGCAATGTGAACACTTCTGCTTCCCAGGCACAGAGAAGGTGCTATCAGGGAATTCTCTGCCTGCCTTTGCCCAGTGCTCTGCAAGCTCTCCAGGACAACATAGAATCTGGGGCTCTGTGCTTTCTTTCGTTCTGAACAAGTGTTACTGTTTTCTGCACAAAAGCGATTCTGCGAAGCAATGTGAACAGGCACAGAGAAGGTGCTAGCAAGGAATTCTCTGCCTGCCTTTCCCCAGTGCTCTGCAAGCTCTCCAGGACAACATAAAATCTGGGGCTCTGTGCTTTCTTTCCTTCTGAACAAGTGTTACTGTTTTCTGCACAAAAGCGATTCTGCGAAGCAATGTGAACACTTCTGCTTCCCAGGCACAGAGAAGGTGCTAGCAAGGAATTCTCTGCCTGCCTTTCCCCAGTGCTCTGCAAGCTCTTCAGGACAACATAGAATCTGGGGCTCTGTGCTTTCTTTCGTTCTGAACAAGTGTTACTGTTTTCTGCACAAAAGCGATTCTGCGAAGCAATGTGAACAGGCACAGAGAAGGTGCTATCAGGGAATTCTCTGCCTGCCTTTCCCCAGTGCTCTGCAAGCTCTCCAGGACAACATAAAATCTGGGGCTCTGTGGTTTCTTTCCTTCTGAACAAGTGTTACTGTTTTCTGCACAAAAGCGATTCTTGCGAAGCTATGTGAACACTTCTGCTTCCCAGGCACAGAGAAGGTGCTATCAGGGAATTCTCTGCCTGCCTTTCCCCAGTGCTCTGCAAGCTCTCCAGGACAACATAAAATCTGGGGCTCTGTGCTTTCTTTCCTTCTGAACAAGTGTTAGTGTTTTCTGCACAAAAGCGATTCTTGCGAAGCAATGTGAACACTTCTGCTTCCCAGGCACAGAGAAGGTGCTAGCAAGGAATTCTCTGCCTGCCTTTCCCCAGTGCTCTGCAAGCTCTCCAGGACAACATAGAATCTGGGGCTCTGTGCTTTCTTTCGTGCTGAACAAGTGTTACTGTTTTCTGCACAAAAGCGATTCTGCGAAGCAATGTGAACAGGCACAGAGAAGGTGTTATCAGGGAATTCTCTGCCTGCCTTTCCCCAGTACTCTGCAAGCTCTCCAGGACAACATAAAATCTGGGGCTCTGTGCTTTCTTTCGTTCTGAACAAGTGTTACTGTTTTCTGCACAAAAGCGATTCTTGCGAAGCAATGTGAACACTTCTGCTTCCCAGGCACAGAGAAGGTGCTAGCAGGGAATTCTCTGCCTGCCTTTCCCCAGTGCTCTGCAAGCTCTCCAGGACAACATAGAATCTGGGGCTCTGTGCTTTCTTTCCTTCTGAACAAGTGTTACTGTTTTCTGCACAAAAGCGATTCTTGCGAAGCAATGTGAACACTTCTGCTTCCCAGGCACAGAGAAGGTGCTATCAGGGAATTCTCTGCCTGCCTTTCCCCAGTGCTCTGCAAGCTCTCCAGGACAACATAGAATCTGGGGCTCTGTGCTTTCTTTCGTTCTGAACAAGTGTTACTGTTTTCTGCACAAAAGTGATTCTGAGAAGCCATGTGAACAGGCACAGAGAAGGTGCTATCAGGGAATTCTCTGCCTGCCTTTCCCCAGTGCTCTGCAAGCTCTCCAGGACAACATAGAATCTGGGGCTCTGTGCTTTCTTTCGTTCTGAACAAGTGTTACTGTTTTCTGCACAAAAGCGATTCTGCGAACCAATGTGAACAGGCACAGAGAAGGTGCTATCAGGGAATTCTCTGCCTGCCTTTCCCCAGTGCTCTGCAAGCTCTCCAGGACAACATAGAATCTGGGGCTCTGTGCTTTCTTTCGTTCTGAACAAGTGTTACTGTTTTCTGCACAAAAGCGATTCTGCGAACCAATGTGAACACTTCTGCTTCCCAGGCACAGAGAAGGTGCTATCAGGGAATTCTCTGCCTGCCTTTCCCCAGTGCTCTGCAAGCTCTCCAGGACAACATAGAATCTGGGGCTCTGTGCTTTCTTTCCTTCTGAACAAGTGTTACTGTTTTCTGCACAAAAGCGATTCTGCGAAGCAATGTGAACAGGCACAGAGAAGGTGCTATCAGGGAATTCTCTGCCTGCCTTTCCCCAGTGCTCTGCAAGCTCTCCAGGACAACATAAAATCTGGGGTTCTGTGCTTTCTTTCGTTCTGAACAAGTGTTACTGTTTTCTGCACAAAAGCGATTCTGCGAAGCAATGTGAACAGGCACAGAGAAGGTGCTATCAGGGAATTCTCTGCCTGCCTTTCCCCAGTGCTCTGCAAGCTCTCCAGGACAACATAGAATCTGGGGCTCTGTGCTTTCTTTCGTTCTGAACAAGTGTTACTGTTTTCTGCACAAAAGCGATTCTGCGAAGCAATGTGAACACTTCTGCTTCCCAGGCACAGAGAAGGTGCTAGAAGGGAATTCTCTGCCTGCCTTTCCCCAGTGCTCTGCAAGCTCTCCAGGACAACATAGAATCTGGGGCTCTGTGCTTTCTTTCCTTCTGAACAAGTGTTACTGTTTTCTGCACAAAAGCGATTCTGCGAAGCAATGTGAACACTTCTGCTTCCCAGGCACAGAGAAGGTGCTATCAGGGAATTCTCTGCCTGCCTTTCCACAGTGCTCTGCAAGCTCTCCAGGACAACATAGAATCTGGGGCTCTGTGCTTTCTTTCGTTCTGAACAAGTGTTACTGTTTTCTGCACAAAAGCGATCCTGCGAAGCAATGTGAACAGGCACAGAGAAGGCGCTAGCAGGGAATTCTCTGCCTGCCTTTCCCCAGTGCTCTGCAAGCTCTCCAGGACAACATAAAATCTGGGGCTCTGTGCTTTCTTTCATTCTGAACAAGTGTTAGTGTTTTCTGCACAAAAGCGATTCTGCGAAGCAATGTGAACAGGCACAGAGAAGGTGCTATCAGGGAATTCTCTGCCTGCCTTTCCCCAGTGCTCTGCAAGCTCTCCAGGACAACATAAAATCTGGGGCTCTGTGCTTTCTTTCCTTCTGAACAAGTGTTACTGTTTTCTGCACAAAAGCGATTCTGCGAAGCAATGTGAACACTTCTGCTTCCCAGGCACAGAGAAGGTGCTAGCAAGGAATTCTCTGCCTGCCTTTCCCCAGTGCTCTGCAAGCTCTCCAGGACAACATAAAATCTGGGGCTCTGTGCTTTCTTTCCTTCTGAACAAGTGTTACTGTTTTCTGCACAAAAGCGATTCTTGCGAAGCTATGTGAACACTTCTGCTTCCCAGGCACAGAGAAGGTGCTAGCAGGGAATTCTCTGCCTGCCTTTCCCCAGTGCTCTGCAAGCTCTCCAGGACAACATAGAATCTGGGGCTCTGTGCTTTCTTTCCTTCTGAACAAGTGTTACTGTTTTCTGCACAAAAACGATTCTGCGAAGCAATGTGAACAGGCACAGAGAAGGTGCTAGCAGGGAATTCTCTGCCTGCCTTTCCCCAGTGCTCTGCAAGCTCTCCAGGACAACATAAAATCTGGGGCTCTGTGCTTTCTTTCCTTCTGAACAAGTGTTACTGTTTTCTGCACAAAAGCGATTCTTGCGAAGCAATGTGAACACTTCTGCTTCCCAGGCACAGAGAAGGTGCTAGCAAGGAATTCTCTGCCTGCCTTTCCCCAGTGCTCTGCAAGCTCTCCAGGACAACATAGAATCTGGGGCTCTGTGCTTTCTTTCGTTCTGAACAAGTGTTACTGTTTTCTGCACAAAAGCGATTCTTGCGAAGCAATGTGAACACTTCTGCTTCCCAGGCACAGAGAAGGTGCTAGCAGGGAATTCTCTGCCTGCCTTTGCCCAGTGCTCTGCAAGCTCTCCAGGACAACATAGAATCTGGGGCTCTGTGCTTTCTTTCGTTCTGAACAAGTGTTACTGTTTTCTGCACAAAAGCGATTCTGCGAAGCAATGTGAACAGGCACAGAGAAGGTGCTAGCAAGGAATTCTCTGCCTGCCTTTCCCCAGTGCTCTGCAAGCTCTCCAGGACAACATAAAATCTGGGGCTCTGTGCTTTCTTTCCTTCTGAACAAGTGTTACTGTTTTCTGCACAAAAGCGATTCTTGCGAAGCAATGTGAACACTTCTGCTTCCCAGGCACAGAGAAGGTGCTAGCAGGGAATTCTCTGCCTGCCTTTCCCCAGTGCTCTGCAAGCTCTCCAGGACAACATAGAATCTGGGGCTCTGTGCTTTCTTTCATTCTGAACAAGTGTTACTGTTTTCTGCACAAAAGCGATTCTGCGAAGCAATGTGAACAGGCACAGAGAAGGTGCTAGCAGGGAATTCTCTGCCTGCCTTTCCCCAGTGCTCTGCAAGCTCTCCAGGACAACATAGAATCTGGGGTTCTGTGCTTTCTTTCCTTCTGAACAAGTGTTACTGTTTTCTGCACAAAAGCGATTCTGCGAAGCAATGTGAACAGGCACAGAGAAGGTGCTATCAGGGAATTCTCTGCCTGCCTTTCCCCAGTGCTCTGCAAGCTCTCCAGGACAACATAGAATCTGGGGCTCTGTGCTTTCTTTCGTTCTGAACAAGTGTTACTGTTTTCTGCACAAAAGCGATTCTGCGAAGCAATGTGAACACTTCTGCTTCCCAGGCACAGAGAAGGTGCTAGCAAGGAATTCTCTGCCTGCCTTTCCCCAGTGCTCTGCAAGCTCTCCAGGACAACATAAAATCTGGGGCTCTGTGCTTTCTTTCCTTCTGAACAAGTGTTAGTGTTTTCTGCACAAAAGCGATTCTGCGAAGCAATGTGAACACTTCTGCTTCCCAGGCACAGAGAAGGTGCTAGCAGGGAATTCTCTGCCTGCCTTTCCCCAGTGCTCTAAAAGCTCTCCAGGACAACATAAAATCTGGGGCTCTGTGCTTTCTTTCCTTCTGAACAAGTGTTACTGTTTTCTGCACAAAAGCGATTCTGCGAAGTAATGTGAACAGGCACAGAGAAGGTGCTAGCAGGGAATTCTCTGCCTGCCTTTCCCCAGTGCTCTGCAAGCTCTCCAGGACAACATAAAATCTGGGGCTCTGTGCTTTCTTTCCTTCTGAACAAGTGTTAGTGTTTTCTGCACAAAAGCGATTCTTGCGAAGCAATGTGAACACTTCTGCTTCCCAGGCACAGAGAAGGTGCTAGCAAGGAATTCTCTGCCTGCCTTTCCCCAGTGCTCTGCAAGCTCTCCAGGACAACATAAAATCTGGGGCTCTGTGCTTTCTTTCCTTCTGAACAAGTGTTAGTGTTTTCTGCACAAAAGCGATTCTGCGAAGCAATGTGAACACTTCTGCTTCCCAGGCACAGAGAAGGTGCTAGCAGGGAATTCTCTGCCTGCCTTTCCCCAGTGCTCTAAAAGCTCTCCAGGACAACATAAAATCTGGGGCTCTGTGCTTTCTTTCCTTCTGAACAAGTGTTACTGTTTTCTGCACAAAAGCGATTCTGCGAAGCAATGTGAACAGGCACAGAGAAGGTGCTATCAGGGAATTCTCTGCCTGCCTTTCCCCAGTGCTCTGCAAGCTCTCCAGGACAACATAAAATCTGGGGCTCTGTGCTTTCTTTCCTTCTGAACAAGTGTTAGTGTTTTCTGCACAAAAGCGATTCTTGCGAAGCAATGTGAACACTTCTGCTTCCCAGGCACAGAGAAGGTGCTAGCAGGGAATTCTCTGCCTGCCTTTCCCCAGTGCTCTGCAAGCTCTCCAGGACAACATAGAATCTGGGGCTCTGTGCTGTCTTTCGTTCTGAACAAGTGTTACTGTTTTCTGCACAAAAGCGATTCTTGCGAAGCAATGTGAACAGGCACAGAGAAGGTGCTATCAGGGAATTCTCTGCCTGCCTTTCCCCAGTGCTCTGCAAGCTCTCCAGGACAACATAGAATCTGGGGCTCTGTGCTTTCTTTCCTTCTGAACAAGTGTTAGTGTTTTCTGCACAAAAGCGATTCTTGCGAAGCAATGTGAACACTTCTGCTTCCCAGGCACAGAGAAGGTGCTAGCAAGGAATTCTCTGCCTGCCTTTCCCCAGTGCTCTGCAAGCTCTCCAGGACAACATAAAATCTGGGGCTCTGTGCTTTCTTTCCTTCTGAACAAGTGTTACTGTTTTCTGCACAAAAGCGATTCTTGCGAAGCTATGTGAACACTTCTGCTTCCCAGGCACAGAGAAGGTGCTAGCAGGGAATTCTCTGCCTGCCTTTGCCCAGTGCTCTGCAAGCTCTCCAGGACAACATAGAATCTGGGGCTCTGTGCTTTCTTTCGTTCTGAACAAGTGTTACTGTTTTCTGCACAAAAGCGATTCTGCGAAGCAATGTGAACAGGCACAGAGAAGGTGCTAGCAAGGAATTCTCTGCCTGCCTTTCCCCAGTGCTCTGCAAGCTCTCCAGGACAACATAAAATCTGGGGCTCTGTGCTTTCTTTCCTTCTGAACAAGTGTTACTGTTTTCTGCACAAAAGCGATTCTTGCGAAGCAATGTGAACACTTCTGCTTCCCAGGCACAGAGAAGGTGCTAGCAGGGAATTCTCTGCCTGCCTTTCCCCAGTGCTCTGCAAGCTCTCCAGGACAACATAGAATCTGGGGCTCTGTGCTTTCTTTCATTCTGAACAAGTGTTACTGTTTTCTGCACAAAAGCGATTCTGCGAAGCAATGTGAACAGGCACAGAGAAGGTGCTAGCAGGGAATTCTCTGCCTGCCTTTCCCCAGTGCTCTGCAAGCTCTCCAGGACAACATAGAATCTGGGGTTCTGTGCTTTCTTTCCTTCTGAACAAGTGTTACTGTTTTCTGCACAAAAGCGATTCTGCGAAGCAATGTGAACAGGCACAGAGAAGGTGCTATCAGGGAATTCTCTGCCTGCCTTTCCCCAGTGCTCTGCAAGCTCTCCAGGACAACATAGAATCTGGGGCTCTGTGCTTTCTTTCCTTCTGAACAAGTGTTAGTGTTTTCTGCACAAAAGCGATTCTGCGAAGCAATGTGAACACTTCTGCTTCCCAGGCACAGAGAAGGTGCTATCAGGGAATTCTCTGCCTGCCTTTCCCCAGTGCTCTGCAAGCTCTCCAGGACAACATAAAATCTGGGGCTCTGTGCTTTCTTTCCTTCTGAACAAGTGTTAGTGTTTTCTGCACAAAAGCGATTCTGCGAAGCAATGTGAACACTTCTGCTTCCCAGGCACAGAGAAGGTGCTAGCAGGGAATTCTCTGCCTGCCTTTCCCCAGTGCTCTAAAAGCTCTCCAGGACAACATAAAATCTGGGGCTCTGTGCTTTCTTTCCTTCTGAACAAGTGTTACTGTTTTCTGCACAAAAGCGATTCTGCGAAGTAATGTGAACAGGCACAGAGAAGGTGCTAGCAGGGAATTCTCTGCCTGCCTTTCCCCAGTGCTCTGCAAGCTCTCCAGGACAACATAAAATCTGGGGCTCTGTGCTTTCTTTCCTTCTGAACAAGTGTTAGTGTTTTCTGCACAAAAGCGATTCTTGCGAAGCAATGTGAACACTTCTGCTTCCCAGGCACAGAGAAGGTGCTAGCAAGGAATTCTCTGCCTGCCTTTCCCCAGTGCTCTGCAAGCTCTCCAGGACAACATAAAATCTGTTGCTCTGTGCTTTCTTTCCTTCTGAACAAGTGTTAGTGTTTTCTGCACAAAAGCGATTCTGCGAAGCAATGTGAACACTTCTGCTTCCCAGGCACAGAGAAGGTGCTAGCAGGGAATTCTCTGCCTGCCTTTCCCCAGTGCTCTAAAAGCTCTCCAGGACAACATAAAATCTGGGGCTCTGTGCTTTCTTTCCTTCTGAACAAGTGTTACTGTTTTCTGCACAAAAGCGATTCTGCGAAGCAATGTGAACAGGCACAGAGAAGGTGCTATCAGGGAATTCTCTGCCTGCCTTTCCCCAGTGCTCTGCAAGCTCTGCAGGACAACATAAAATCTGGGGCTCTGTGCTTTCTTTCCTTCTGAACAAGTGTTAGTGTTTTCTGCACAAAAGCGATTCTTGCGAAGCAATGTGAACACTTCTGCTTCCCAGGCACAGAGAAGGTGCTAGCAGGGAATTCTCTGCCTGCCTTTCCCCAGTGCTCTGCAAGCTCTCCAGGACAACATAGAATCTGGGGCTCTGTGCTTTCTTTCGTTCTGAACAAGTGTTACTGTTTTCTGCACAAAAGCGATTCTGCGAAGCAATGTGAACAGGCACAGAGAAGGTGCTAGCAAGGAATTCTCTGCCTGCCTTTCCCCAGTGCTCTGCAAGCTCTCCAGGACAACATAAAATCTGGGGCTCTGTGCTTTCTTTCCTTCTGAACAAGTGTTAGTGTTTTCTGCACAAAAGCGATTCTTGCGAAGCAATGTGAACACTTCTGCTTCCCAGGCACAGAGAAGGTGCTAGCAGGGAATTCTCTGCCTGCCTTTCCCCAGTGCTCTGCAAGCTCTCCAGGACAACATAGAATCTGGGGCTCTGTGCTTTCTTTCGTTCTGAACAAGTGTTACTGTTTTCTGCACAAAAGCGATTCGTGCGAAGCAATGTGAACAGGCACAGAGAAGGTGCTATCAGGTAATTCTCTGCCTGCCTTTCCCCAGTGCTCTGCAAGCTCTCCAGGACAACATAGAATCTGGGGCTCTGTGCTTTCTTTCCTTCTGAACAAGTGTTAGTGTTTTATGCACAAAAGCGATTCTTGCGAAGCAATGTGAACACTTCTGCTTCCCAGGCACAGAGAAGGTGCTAGCAAGGAATTCTCTGCCTGCCTTTCCCCAGTGCTCTGCAAGCTCTCCAGGACAACATAAAATCTGGGGCTCTGTGCTTTCTTTCCTTCTGAACAAGTGTTACTGTTTTCTGCACAAAAGCGATTCTGCGAAGCTATGTGAACAGGCACAGAGAAGGTGCTAGCAGGGAATTCTCTGCCTGCCTTTCCCCAGTGCTCTGCAAGCTCTCCAGGACAACATAAAATCTGGGGCTCTGTGCTTTCTTTCCTTCTGAACAAGTGTTACTGTTTTCTGCACAAAAGCGATTCTTGCGAAGCAATGTGAACACTTCTGCTTCCCAGGCACAGAGAAGGTGCTAGCAAGGAATTCTCTGCCTGCCTTTCCCCAGTGCTCTGCAAGCTCTCCAGGACAACATAAAATCTGGGGCTCTGTGCTTTCTTTCCTTCTGAACAAGTGTTAGTGTTTTCTGCACAAAAGCGATTCTGCGAAGCAATGTGAACACTTCTGCTTCCCAGGCACAGAGAAGGTGCTAGCAAGGAATTCTCTGCCTGCCTTTCCCCAGTGCTCTGCAAGCTCTCCAAGACAACATAGAATCTGGGGCTCTGTGCTTTCTTTCCTTCTGAACAAGTGTTACTGTTTTCTGCACAAAAGCGATTCTGCGAAGCAATGTGAACAGGCACAGAGAAGGTGCTAGCAGGGAATTCTCTGCCTGCCTTTCCCCAGTGCTCTGCAAGCTCTCCAGGACAACATAGAATCTGGGGCTCTGTGCTTTCTTTCGTTCTGAACAAGTGTTACTGTTTTCTGCACAAAAGCGATTCTGCGAAGCAATGTGAACAGGCACAGAGAAGGTGCTAGCAAGGAATTCTCTGCCTGCCTTTCCCCAGTGCTCTGCAAGCTCTCCAGGACAACATAAAATCTGGGGCTCTGTGCTTTCTTTCCTTCTGAACAAGTGTTAGTGTTTTCTGCACAAAAGCGATTCTTGCGAAGCAATGTGAACACTTCTGCTTCCCAGGCACAGAGAAGGTGCTAGCAGGGAATTCTCTGCTTGCCTTTCCCCAGTGCTCTGCAAGCTCTCCAGGACAACATAGAATCTGGGGCTCTGTGCTTTCTTTCGTTCTGAACAAGTGTTACTGTTTTCTGCACAAAAGCGATTCTTGCGAAGCAATGTGAACAGGCACAGAGAAGGTGCTATCAGGGAATTCTCTGCCTGCCTTTCCCCAGTGCTCTGCAAGCTCTCCAGGACAACATAGAATCTGGGGCTCTGTGCTTTCTTTCCTTCTGAACAAGTGTTAGTGTTTTATGCACAAAAGCGATTCTTGCGAAGCAATGTGAACACTTCTGCTTCCCAGGCACAGAGAAGGTGCTAGCAAGGAATTCTCTGCCTGCCTTTCCCCAGTGCTCTGCAAGCTCTCCAGGACAACATAAAATCTGGGGCTCTGTGCTTTCTTTCCTTCTGAACAAGTGTTACTGTTTTCTGCACAAAAGCGATTCTGCGAAGCTATGTGAACAGGCACAGAGAAGGTGCTAGCAGGGAATTCTCTGCCTGCCTTTCCCCAGTGCTCTGCAAGCTCTCCAGGACAACATAAAATCTGGGGCTCTGTGCTTTCTTTCCTTCTGAACAAGTGTTAGTGTTTTCTGCACAAAAGCGATTCTGCGAAGCAATGTGAACACTTCTGCTTCCCAGGCACAGAGAAGGTGCTAGCAAGGAATTCTCTGCCTGCCTTTCCCCAGTGCTCTGCAAGCTCTCCAGGACAACATAGAATCTGGGGCTCTGTGCTTTCTTTCCTTCTGAACAAGTGTTACTGTTTTCTGCACAAAAGCGATTCTGCGAAGCAATGTGAACAGGCACAGAGAAGGTGCTAGCAGGGAATTCTCTGCCTGCCTTTCCCCAGTGCTCTGCAAGCTCTCCAGGACAACATAGAATCTGGGGCTCTGTGCTTTCTTTCGTTCTGAACAAGTGTTACTGTTTTCTGCACAAAAGCGATTCTGCGAAGCAATGTGAACAGGCACAGAGAAGGTGCTAGCAAGGAATTCTCTGCCTGCCTTTCCCCAGTGCTCTGCAAGCTCTCCAGGACAACATAAAATCTGGGGCTCTGTGCTTTCTTTCCTTCTGAACAAGTGTTAGTGTTTTCTGCACAAAAGCGATTCTTGCGAAGCAATGTGAACACTTCTGCTTCCCAGGCACAGAGAAGGTGCTAGCAGGGAATTCTCTGCTTGCCTTTCCCCAGTGCTCTGCAAGCTCTCCAGGACAACATAGAATCTGGGGCTCTGTGCTTTCTTTCGTTCTGAACAAGTGTTACTGTTTTCTGCACAAAAGCGATTCTTGCGAAGCAATGTGAACAGGCACAGAGAAGGTGCTATCAGGGAATTCTCTGCCTGCCTTTCCCCAGTGCTCTGCAAGCTCTCCAGGACAACATAGAATCTGGGGCTCTGTGCTTTCTTTCCTTCTGAACAAGTGTTAGTGTTTTATGCACAAAAGCGATTCTTGCGAAGCAATGTGAACACTTCTGCTTCCCAGGCACAGAGAAGGTGCTAGCAAGGAATTCTCTGCCTGCCTTTCCCCAGTGCTCTGCAAGCTCTCCAGGACAACATAAAATCTGGGGCTCTGTGCTTTCTTTCCTTCTGAACAAGTGTTACTGTTTTCTGCACAAAAGCGATTCTGCGAAGCTATGTGAACAGGCACAGAGAAGGTGCTAGCAGGGAATTCTCTGCCTGCCTTTCCCCAGTGCTCTGCAAGCTCTCCAGGACAACATAAAATCTGGGGCTCTGTGCTTTCTTTCCTTCTGAAGAAGTGTTAGTGTTTTCTGCACAAAAGCGATTCTTGCGAAGCAATGTGAACACTTCTGCTTCCCAGGCACAGAGAAGGTGCTAGCAAGGAATTCTCTGCCTGCCTTTCCCCAGTGCTCTGCAAGCTCTCCAGGACAACATAAAATCTGGGGCTCTGTGCTTTCTTTCCTTCTGAACAAGTGTTAGTGTTTTCTGCACAAAAGCGATTCTGCGAAGCAATGTGAACACTTCTGCTTCCCAGGCACAGAGAAGGTGCTAGCAAGGAATTCTCTGCCTGCCTTTCCCCAGTGCTCTGCAAGCTCTCCAAGACAACATAGAATCTGGGGCTCTGTGCTTTCTTTCGTTCTGAACAAGTGTTACTGTTTTCTGCACAAAAGCGATTCTGCGAAGCAATGTGAACAGGCACAGAGAAGGTGCTAGCA
The DNA here is from genome assembly GCF_031877795.1 of Strix aluco. Lineage (NCBI taxonomy): Eukaryota > Metazoa > Chordata > Aves > Strigiformes > Strigidae > Strix > Strix aluco. Next base: position 1,672,573 of record NW_027436647.1, read on the forward strand.
GGGAATTCTCTGCCTGCCTTTCCCCAGTGCTCTGCAAGCTCTCCAGGACAACATAGAATCTGGGGCTCTGTGCTTTCTTTCGTTCTGAACAAGTGTTACTGTTTTCTGCACAAAAGCGATTCTGCGAAGCAATGTGAACACTTCTGCTTCCCAGGCACAGAGAAGGTGCTAGCAGGGAATTCTCTGCCTGCCTTTCCCCAGTGCTCTGCAAGCTCTCCAGGACTACATAGAATCTGGGGCTCTGTGCTTTCTTTCCTTCTGAACAAGTGTTACTGTTTTCTGCACAAAAGCGATTCTGCGAAGCAATGTGAACACTTCTGCTTCCCAGGCACAGAGAAGGTGCTAGCAGGGAATTCTCTGCCTGCCTTTCCCCAGTGCTCTGCAAGCTCTCCAGGACAACATAGAATCTGGGGCTCTGTGCTTTCTTTCCTTCTGAACAAGTGTTACTGTTTTCTGCACAAAAACGATTCTGCGAAGCAATGTGAACAGGCACAGAGAAGGTGTTATCAGGGAATTCTCTGCCTGCCTTTCCCCAGTACTCTGCAAGCTCTCCAGGACAACATAAAATCTGGGGCTCTGTGCTTTCTTTCGTTCTGAACAAGTGTTACTGTTTTCTGCACAAAAGCGATTCTTGCGAAGCAATGTGAACACTTCTGCTTCCCAGGCACAGAGAAGGTGCTAGCAGGGAATTCTCTGCCTGCCTTTCCCCAGTGCTCTGCAAGCTCTCCAGGACAACATAAAATCTGGGGCTCTGTGCTTTCTTTCCTTCTGAACAAGTGTTACTGTTTTCTGCACAAAAGCGATTCTTGCGAAGCAATGTGAACACTTCTGCTTCCCAGGCACAGAGAAGGTGCTAGCAGGGAATTCTCTGCCTGCCTTTCCCCAGTGCTCTGCAAGCTCTCCAGGACAACATAGAATCTGGGGCTCTGTGCTTTCTTTCCTTCTGAACAAGTGTTACTGTTTTCTGCACAAAAGCGATTCTGCGAAGCAATGTGAACACTTCTGCTTCCCAGGCACAGAGAAGGTGCTAGCAGGGAATTCTCTGCCTGCCTTTCCCCAGTGCTCTGCAAGCTCTCCAGGACTACATAGAATCTGGGGCTCTGTGCTTTCTTTCCTTCTGAACAAGTGTTACTGTTTTCTGCACAAAAGCGATTCTGCGAAGCAATGTGAACACTTCTGCTTCCCAGGCACAGAGAAGGTGCTAGCAGGGAATTCTCTGCCTGCCTTTCCCCAGTGCTCTGCAAGCTCTCCAGGACAACATAGAATCTGGGGCTCTGTGCTTTCTTTCCTTCTGAACAAGTGTTACTGTTTTCTGCACAAAAACGATTCTGCGAAGCAATGTGAACAGGCACAGAGAAGGTGTTATCAGGGAATTCTCTGCCTGCCTTTCCCCAGTACTCTGCAAGCTCTCCAGGACAACATAAAATCTGGGGCTCTGTGCTTTCTTTCGTTCTGAACAAGTGTTACTGTTTTCTGCACAAAAGCGATTCTTGCGAAGCAATGTGAACACTTCTGCTTCCCAGGCACAGAGAAGGTGCTAGCAGGGAATTCTCTGCCTGCCTTTCCCCAGTGCTCTGCAAGCTCTCCAGGACAACATAGAATCTGGGGCTCTGTGCTTTCTTTCCTTCTGAACAAGTGTTACTGTTTTCTGCACAAAAGCGATTCTTGCGAAGCAATGTGAACACTTCTGCTTCCCAGGCACAGAGAAGGTGCTATCAGGGAATTCTCTGCCTGCCTTTCCCCAGTGCTCTGCAAGCTCTCCAGGACAACATAGAATCTGGGGCTCTGTGCTTTCTTTCGTTCTGAACAAGTGTTACTGTTTTCTGCACAAAAGTGATTCTGAGAAGCCATGTGAACAGGCACAGAGAAGGTGCTATCAGGGAATTCTCTGCCTGCCTTTCCCCAGTGCTCTGCAAGCTCTCCAGGACAACATAGAATCTGGGGCTCTGTGCTTTCTTTCGTTCTGAACAAGTGTTACTGTTTTCTGCACAAAAGCGATTCTGCGAACCAATGTGAACAGGCACAGAGAAGGTGCTATCAGGGAATTCTCTGCCTGCCTTTCCCCAGTGCTCTGCAAGCTCTCCAGGACAACATAGAATCTGGGGCTCTGTGCTTTCTTTCGTTCTGAACAAGTGTTACTGTTTTCTGCACAAAAGCGATTCTGCGAAGCAATGTGAACAGGCACAGAGAAGGTGCTAGCAAGGAATTCTCTGCCTGCCTTTCCCCAGTGCTCTGCAAGCTCTCCAGGACAACATAAAATCTGGGGCTCTGTGCTTTCTTTCCTTCTGAACAAGTGTTAGTGTTTTCTGCACAAAAGCGATTCTTGCGAAGCAATGTGAACACTTCTGCTTCCCAGGCACAGAGAAGGTGCTAGCAGGGAATTCTCTGCCTGCCTTTCCCCAGTGCTCTGCAAGCTCTCCAGGACAACATAGAATCTGGGGCTCTGTGCTTTCTTTCGTTCTGAACAAGTGTTACTGTTTTCTGCACAAAAGCGATTCTTGCGAAGCAATGTGAACAGGCACAGAGAAGGTGCTATCAGGGAATTCTCTGCCTGCCTTTCCCCAGTGCTCTGCAAGCTCTCCAGGACAACATAGAATCTGGGGCTCTGTGCTTTCTTTCCTTCTGAACAAGTGTTAGTGTTTTATGCACAAAAGCGATTCTTGCGAAGCAATGTGAACACTTCTGCTTCCCAGGCACAGAGAAGGTGCTAGCAAGGAATTCTCTGCCTGCCTTTCCCCAGTGCTCTGCAAGCTCTCCAGGACAACATAAAATCTGGGGCTCTGTGCTTTCTTTCCTTCTGAACAAGTGTTACTGTTTTCTGCACAAAAGCGATTCTGCGAAGCTATGTGAACAGGCACAGAGAAGGTGCTAGCAGGGAATTCTCTGCCTGCCTTTCCCCAGTGCTCTGCAAGCTCTCCAGGACAACATAAAATCTGGGGCTCTGTGCTTTCTTTCCTTCTGAACAAGTGTTAGTGTTTTCTGCACAAAAGCGATTCTTGCGAAGCAATGTGAACACTTCTGCTTCCCAGGCACAGAGAAGGTGCTAGCAAGGAATTCTCTGCCTGCCTTTCCCCAGTGCTCTGCAAGCTCTCCAGGACAACATAAAATCTGGGGCTCTGTGCTTTCTTTCCTTCTGAACAAGTGTTAGTGTTTTCTGCACAAAAGCGATTCTGCGAAGCAATGTGAACACTTCTGCTTCCCAGGCACAGAGAAGGTGCTAGCAAGGAATTCTCTGCCTGCCTTTCCCCAGTGCTCTGCAAGCTCTCCAAGACAACATAGAATCTGGGGCTCTGTGCTTTCTTTCGTTCTGAACAAGTGTTACTGTTTTCTGCACAAAAGCGATTCTGCGAAGCAATGTGAACAGGCACAGAGAAGGTGCTAGCAGGGAATTCTCTGCCTGCCTTTCCCCAGTGCTCTGCAAGCTCTCCAGGACAACATAGAATCTGGGGCTCTGTGCTTTCTTTCGTTCTGAACAAGTGTTACTGTTTTCTGCACAAAAGCGATTCTGCGAAGCAATGTGAACACTTCTGCTTCCCAGGCACAGAGAAGGTGCTAGCAGGGAATTCTCTGCCTGCCTTTCCCCAGTGCTCTGCAAGCTCTCCAGGACTACATAGAATCTGGGGCTCTGTGCTTTCTTTCCTTCTGAACAAGTGTTACTGTTTTCTGCACAAAAGCGATTCTGCGAAGCAATGTGAACACTTCTGCTTCCCAGGCACAGAGAAGGTGCTATCAGGGAATTCTCTGCCTGCCTTTCCCCAGTGCTCTGCAAGCTCTCCAGGACAACATAGAATCTGGGGCTCTGTGCTTTCTTTCCTTCTGAACAAGTGTTACTGTTTTCTGCACAAAAACGATTCTGCGAAGCAATGTGAACAGGCACAGAGAAGGTGTTATCAGGGAATTCTCTGCCTGCCTTTCCCCAGTACTCTGCAAGCTCTCCAGGACAACATAAAATCTGGGGCTCTGTGCTTTCTTTCGTTCTGAACAAGTGTTACTGTTTTCTGCACAAAAGCGATTCTTGCGAAGCAATGTGAACACTTCTGCTTCCCAGGCACAGAGAAGGTGCTAGCAGGGAATTCTCTGCCTGCCTTTCCCCAGTGCTCTGCAAGCTCTCCAGGACAACATAGAATCTGGGGCTCTGTGCTTTCTTTCCTTCTGAACAAGTGTTACTGTTTTCTGCACAAAAGCGATTCTTGCGAAGCAATGTGAACACTTCTGCTTCCCAGGCACAGAGAAGGTGCTATCAGGGAATTCTCTGCCTGCCTTTCCCCAGTGCTCTGCAAGCTCTCCAGGACAACATAGAATCTGGGGCTCTGTGCTTTCTTTCGTTCTGAACAAGTGTTACTGTTTTCTGCACAAAAGTGATTCTGAGAAGCCATGTGAACAGGCACAGAGAAGGTGCTATCAGGGAATTCTCTGCCTGCCTTTCCCCAGTGCTCTGCAAGCTCTCCAGGACAACATAGAATCTGGGGCTCTGTGCTTTCTTTCGTTCTGAACAAGTGTTACTGTTTTCTGCACAAAAGCGATTCTGCGAACCAATGTGAACAGGCACAGAGAAGGTGCTATCAGGGAATTCTCTGCCTGCCTTTCCCCAGTGCTCTGCAAGCTCTCCAGGACAACATAGAATCTGGGGCTCTGTGCTTTCTTTCGTTCTGAACAAGTGTTACTGTTTTCTGCACAAAAGCGATTCTGCGAAGCAATGTGAACACTTCTGCTTCCCAGGCACAGAGAAGGTGCTATCAGGGAATTCTCTGCCTGCCTTTCCCCAGTGCTCTGCAAGCTCTCCAGGACAACATAGAATCTGGGGCTCTGTGCTTTCTTTCCTTCTGAACAAGTGTTACTGTTTTCTGCACAAAAGCGATTCTGCGAAGCAATGTGAACAGGCACAGAGAAGGTGCTATCAGGGAATTCTCTGCCTGCCTTTCCCCAGTGCTCTGCAAGCTCTCCAGGACAACATAAAATCTGGGGTTCTGTGCTTTCTTTCGTTCTGAACAAGTGTTACTGTTTTCTGCACAAAAGCGATTCTGCGAAGCAATGTGAACAGGCACAGAGAAGGTGCTATCAGGGAATTCTCTGCCTGCCTTTCCCCAGTGCTCTGCAAGCTCTCCAGGACAACATAGAATCTGGGGCTCTGTGCTTTCTTTCGTTCTGAACAAGTGTTACTGTTTTCTGCACAAAAGCGATTCTGCGAAGCAATGTGAACACTTCTGCTTCCCAGGCACAGAGAAGGTGCTAGAAGGGAATTCTCTGCCTGCCTTTCCCCAGTGCTCTGCAAGCTCTCCAGGACAACATAGAATCTGGGGCTCTGTGCTTTCTTTCCTTCTGAACAAGTGTTACTGTTTTCTGCACAAAAGCGATTCTGCGAAGCAATGTGAACACTTCTGCTTCCCAGGCACAGAGAAGGTGCTATCAGGGAATTCTCTGCCTGCCTTTCCACAGTGCTCTAAAAGCTCTCCAGGACAACATAGAATCTGGGGCTCTGTGCTTTCTTTCGTTCTGAACAAGTGTTACTGTTTTCTGCACAAAAGCGATCCTGCGAAGCAATGTGAACAGGCACAGAGAAGGCGCTAGCAGGGAATTCTCTGCCTGCCTTTCCCCAGTGCTCTGCAAGCTCTCCAGGACAACATAAAATCTGGGGCTCTGTGCTTTCTTTCATTCTGAACAAGTGTTAGTGTTTTCTGCACAAAAGCGATTCTGCGAAGCAATGTGAACAGGCACAGAGAAGGTGCTATCAGGGAATTCTCTGCCTGCCTTTCCCCAGTGCTCTGCAAGCTCTCCAGGACAACATAAAATCTGGGGCTCTGTGCTTTCTTTCCTTCTGAACAAGTGTTACTGTTTTCTGCACAAAAGCGATTCTGCGAAGCAATGTGAACACTTCTGCTTCCCAGGCACAGAGAAGGTGCTAGCAAGGAATTCTCTGCCTGCCTTTCCCCAGTGCTCTGCAAGCTCTCCAGGACAACATAAAATCTGGGGCTCTGTGCTTTCTTTCCTTCTGAACAAGTGTTACTGTTTTCTGCACAAAAGCGATTCTTGCGAAGCTATGTGAACACTTCTGCTTCCCAGGCACAGAGAAGGTGCTAGCAGGGAATTCTCTGCCTGCCTTTCCCCAGTGCTCTGCAAGCTCTCCAGGACAACATAGAATCTGGGGCTCTGTGCTTTCTTTCCTTCTGAACAAGTGTTACTGTTTTCTGCACAAAAGCGATTCTGCGAAGCAATGTGAACAGGCACAGAGAAGGTGCTAGCAGGGAATTCTCTGCCTGCCTTTCCCCAGTGCTCTGCAAGCTCTCCAGGACAACATAAAATCTGGGGCTCTGTGCTTTCTTTCCTTCTGAACAAGTGTTACTGTTTTCTGCACAAAAGCGATTCTTGCGAAGCAATGTGAACACTTCTGCTTCCCAGGCACAGAGAAGGTGCTAGCAAGGAATTCTCTGCCTGCCTTTCCCCAGTGCTCTGCAAGCTCTCCAGGACAACATAGAATCTGGGGCTCTGTGCTTTCTTTCATTCTGAACAAGTGTTACTGTTTTCTGCACAAAAGCGATTCTTGCGAAGCAATGTGAACACTTCTGCTTCCCAGGCACAGAGAAGGTGCTAGCAGGGAATTCTCTGCCTGCCTTTGCCCAGTGCTCTGCAAGCTCTCCAGGACAACATAGAATCTGGGGCTCTGTGCTTTCTTTCGTTCTGAACAAGTGTTACTGTTTTCTGCACAAAAGCGATTCTGCGAAGCAATGTGAACACTTCTGCTTCCCAGGCACAGAGAAGGTGCTAGCAAGGAATTCTCTGCCTGCCTTTCCCCAGTGCTCTGCAAGCTCTCCAGGACAACATAAAATCTGGGGCTCTGTGCTTTCTTTCCTTCTGAACAAGTGTTAGTGTTTTCTGCACAAAAGCGATTCTGCGAAGCAATGTGAACACTTCTGCTTCCCAGGCACAGAGAAGGTGCTAGCAGGGAATTCTCTGCCTGCCTTTCCCCAGTGCTCTAAAAGCTCTCCAGGACAACATAAAATCTGGGGCTCTGTGCTTTCTTTCCTTCTGAACAAGTGTTACTGTTTTCTGCACAAAAGCGATTCTGCGAAGTAATGTGAACAGGCACAGAGAAGGTGCTAGCAGGGAATTCTCTGCCTGCCTTTCCCCAGTGCTCTGCAAGCTCTCCAGGACAACATAAAATCTGGGGCTCTGTGCTTTCTTTCCTTCTGAACAAGTGTTAGTGTTTTCTGCACAAAAGCGATTCTTGCGAAGCAATGTGAACACTTCTGCTTCCCAGGCACAGAGAAGGTGCTAGCAAGGAATTCTCTGCCTGCCTTTCCCCAGTGCTCTGCAAGCTCTCCAGGACAACATAAAATCTGGGGCTCTGTGCTTTCTTTCCTTCTGAACAAGTGTTAGTGTTTTCTGCACAAAAGCGATTCTGCGAAGCAATGTGAACACTTCTGCTTCCCAGGCACAGAGAAGGTGCTAGCAGGGAATTCTCTGCCTGCCTTTCCCCAGTGCTCTGCAAGCTCTCCAGGACAACATAAAATCTGGGGCTCTGTGCTTTCTTTCCTTCTGAACAAGTGTTACTGTTTTCTGCACAAAAGCGATTCTGCGAAGCAATGTGAACAGGCACAGAGAAGGTGCTATCAGGGAATTCTCTGCCTGCCTTTCCCCAGTGCTCTGCAAGCTCTCCAGGACAACATAAAATCTGGGGCTCTGTGCTTTCTTTCCTTCTGAACAAGTGTTAGTGTTTTCTGCACAAAAGCGATTCTTGCGAAGCAATGTGAACACTTCTGCTTCCCAGGCACAGAGAAGGTGCTAGCAGGGAATTCTCTGCCTGCCTTTCCCCAGTGCTCTGCAAGCTCTCCAGGACAACATAGAATCTGGGGCTCTGTGCTTTCTTTCCTTCTGAACAAGTGTTACTGTTTTCTGCACAAAAGCGATTCTGCGAAGCAATGTGAACAGGCACAGAGAAGGTGCTAGCAAGGAATTCTCTGCCTGCCTTTCCCCAGTGCTCTGCAAGCTCTCCAGGACAACATAAAATCTGGGGCTCTGTGCTTTCTTTCCTTCTGAACAAGTGTTAGTGTTTTCTGCACAAAAGCGATTCTTGCGAAGCAATGTGAACACTTCTGCTTCCCAGGCACAGAGAAGGTGCTAGCAGGGAATTCTCTGCCTGCCTTTGCCCAGTGCTCTGCAAGCTCTCCAGGACAACATAGAATCTGGGGCTCTGTGCTTTCTTTCGTTCTGAACAAGTGTTACTGTTTTCTGCACAAAAGCGATTCTGCGAAGCAATGTGAACAGGCACAGAGAAGGTGCTAGCAAGGAATTCTCTGCCTGCCTTTCCCCAGTGCTCTGCAAGCTCTCCAGGACAACATAAAATCTGGGGCTCTGTGCTTTCTTTCCTTCTGAACAAGTGTTACTGTTTTCTGCACAAAAGCGATTCTTGCGAAGCAATGTGAACACTTCTGCTTCCCAGGCACAGAGAAGGTGCTAGCAGGGAATTCTCTGCCTGCCTTTCCCCAGTGCTCTGCAAGCTCTCCAGGACAACATAGAATCTGGGGCTCTGTGCTTTCTTTCATTCTGAACAAGTGTTACTGTTTTCTGCACAAAAGCGATTCTGCGAAGCAATGTGAACAGGCACAGAGAAGGTGCTAGCAGGGAATTCTCTGCCTGCCTTTCCCCAGTGCTCTGCAAGCTCTCCAGGACAACATAGAATCTGGGGTTCTGTGTTTTCTTTCCTTCTGAACAAGTGTTACTGTTTTCTGCACAAAAGCGATTCTGCGAAGCAATGTGAACAGGCACAGAGAAGGTGCTATCAGGGAATTCTCTGCCTGCCTTTCCCCAGTGCTCTGCAAGCTCTCCAGGACAACATAGAATCTGGGGCTCTGTGCTTTCTTTCCTTCTGAACAAGTGTTAGTGTTTTCTGCACAAAAGCGATTCTGCGAAGCAATGTGAACACTTCTGCTTCCCAGGCACAGAGAAGGTGCTAGCAGGGAATTCTCTGCCTGCCTTTCCCCAGTGCTCTGCAAGCTCTCCAGGACAACATAAAATCTGGGGCTCTGTGCTTTCTTTCGTTCTGAACAAGTGTTACTGTTTTCTGCACAAAAGCGATTCTGCGAAGCAATGTGAACACTTCTGCTTCCCAGGCACAGAGAAGGTGCTAGCAGGGAATTCTCTGCCTGCCTTTCCCCAGTGCTCTAAAAGCTCTCCAGGACAACATAAAATCTGGGGCTCTGTGCTTTCTTTCCTTCTGAACAAGTGTTACTGTTTTCTGCACAAAAGCGATTCTGCGAAGTAATGTGAACAGGCACAGAGAAGGTGCTAGCAGGGAATTCTCTGCCTGCCTTTCCCCAGTGCTCTGCAAGCTCTCCAGGACAACATAGAATCTGGGGCTCTGTGCTTTCTTTCCTTCTGAACAAGTGTTAGTGTTTTCTGCACAAAAGCGATTCTTGCGAAGCAATGTGAACACTTCTGCTTCCCAGGCACAGAGAAGGTGCTAGCAAGGAATTCTCTGCCTGCCTTTCCCCAGTGCTCTGCAAGCTCTCCAGGACAACATAAAATCTGGGGCTCTGTGCTTTCTTTCCTTCTGAACAAGTGTTAGTGTTTTCTGCACAAAAGCGATTCTGCGAAGCAATGTGAACACTTCTGCTTCCCAGGCACAGAGAAGGTGCTAGCAGGGAATTCTCTGCCTGCCTTTCCCCAGTGCTCTAAAAGCTCTCCAGGACAACATAAAATCTGGGGCTCTGTGCTTTCTTTCCTTCTGAACAAGTGTTACTGTTTTCTGCACAAAAGCGATTCTTGCGAAGCAATGTGAACAGGCACAGAGAAGGTGCTATCAGGGAATTCTCTGCCTGCCTTTCCCCAGTGCTCTGCAAGCTCTCCAGGACAACATAAAATCTGGGGCTCTGTGCTTTCTTTCCTTCTGAACAAGTGTTAGTGTTTTCTGCACAAAAGCGATTCTTGCGAAGCAATGTGAACACTTCTGCTTCCCAGGCACAGAGAAGGTGCTAGCAGGGAATTCTCTGCCTGCCTTTCCCCAGTGCTCTGCAAGCTCTCCAGGACAACATAGAATCTGGGGCTCTGTGCTTTCTTTCGTTCTGAACAAGTGTTACTGTTTTCTGCACAAAAGCGATTCTGCGAAGCAATGTGAACAGGCACAGAGAAGGTGCTAGCAAGGAATTCTCTGCCTGCCTTTCCCCAGTGCTCTGCAAGCTCTCCAGGACAACATAAAATCTGGGGCTCTGTGCTTTCTTTCCTTCTGAACAAGTGTTAGTGTTTTCTGCACAAAAGCGATTCTTGCGAAGCAATGTGAACACTTCTGCTTCCCAGGCACAGAGAAGGTGCTAGCAGGGAATTCTCTGCCTGCCTTTCCCCAGTGCTCTGCAAGCTCTCCAGGACAACATAGAATCTGGGGCTCTGTGCTTTCTTTCGTTCTGAACAAGTGTTACTGTTTTCTGCACAAAAGCGATTCTTGCGAAGCAATGTGAACAGGCACAGAGAAGGTGCTATCAGGGAATTCTCTGCCTGCCTTTCCCCAGTGCTCTGCAAGCTCTCCAGGACAACATAGAATCTGGGGCTCTGTGCTTTCTTTCCTTCTGAACAAGTGTTAGTGTTTTATGCACAAAAGCGATTCTTGCGAAGCAATGTGAACACTTCTGCTTCCCAGGCACAGAGAAGGTGCTAGCAAGGAATTCTCTGCCTGCCTTTCCCCAGTGCTCTGCAAGCTCTCCAGGACAACATAAAATCTGGGGCTCTGTGCTTTCTTTCCTTCTGAACAAGTGTTACTGTTTTCTGCACAAAAGCGATTCTGCGAAGCTATGTGAACAGGCACAGAGAAGGTGCTAGCAGGGAATTCTCTGCCTGCCTTTCCCCAGTGCTCTGCAAGCTCTCCAGGACAACATAAAATCTGGGGCTCTGTGCTTTCTTTCCTTCTGAACAAGTGTTAGTGTTTTCTGCACAAAAGCGATTCTTGCGAAGCAATGTGAACACTTCTGCTTCCCAGGCACAGAGAAGGTGCTAGCAAGGAATTCTCTGCCTGCCTTTCCCCAGTGCTCTGCAAGCTCTCCAGGACAACATAAAATCTGGGGCTCTGTGCTTTCTTTCCTTCTGAACAAGTGTTAGTGTTTTCTGCACAAAAGCGATTCTGCGAAGCAATGTGAACACTTCTGCTTCCCAGGCACAGAGAAGGTGCTAGCAAGGAATTCTCTGCCTGCCTTTCCCCAGTGCTCTGCAAGCTCTCCAGGACAACATAGAATCTGGGGCTCTGTGCTTTCTTTCCTTCTGAACAAGTGTTACTGTTTTCTGCACAAAAGCGATTCTGCGAAGCAATGTGAACAGGCACAGAGAAGGTGCTAGCAGGGAATTCTCTGCCTGCCTTTCCCCAGTGCTCTGCAAGCTCTCCAGGACAACATAGAATCTGGGGCTCTGTGCTTTCTTTCGTTCTGAACAAGTGTTACTGTTTTCTGCACAAAAGCGATTCTGCGAAGCAATGTGAACACTTCTGCTTCCCAGGCACAGAGAAGGTGCTAGCAAGGAATTCTCTTCCTGCCTTTCCCCAGTGCTCTGCAAGCTCTCCAGGACAACATAGAATCTGGGGCTCTGTGCTTTCTTTCCTTCTGAACAAGTGTTACTGTTTTCTGCACAAAAGCGATTCTGCGAAGCAATGTGAACACTTCTGCTTCCCAGGCACAGAGAAGGTGCTAGCAGGGAATTCTCTGCCTGCCTTTCCCCAGTGCTCTGCAAGCTCTCCAGGACTACATAGAATCTGGGGCTCTGTGCTTTCTTTCGTTCTGAACAAGTGTTACTGTTTTCTGCACAAAAGCGATTCTGCGAAGCAATGTGAACACTTCTGCTTCCCAGGCACAGAGAAGGTGCTAGCAGGGAATTCTCTGCCTGCCTTTCCCCAGTGCTCTGCAAGCTCTCCAGGACAACATAAAATCTGGGGCTCTGTGCTTTCTTTCCTTCTGAACAAGTGTTAGTGTTTTCTGCACAAAAGCGATTCTTGCGAAGCTATGTGAACACTTCTGCTTCCCAGGCACAGAGAAGGTGCTAGCAGGGAATTCTCTGCCTGCCTTTCCCCAGTGCTCTGCAAGCTCTCCAGGACAACATAGAATCTGGGGCTCTGTGCTTTCTTTCCTTCTGAACAAGTGTTACTGTTTTCTGCACAAAAGCGATTCTGCGAAGCAATGTGAACAGGCACAGAGAAGGTGCTATCAGGGAATTCTCTGCCTGCCTTTCCCCAGTGCTCTGCAAGCTCTCCAGGACAACATAGAATCTGGGGCTCTGTGCTTTCTTTCCTTCTGAACAAGTGTTACTGTTTTCTGCACAAAAGCGATTCTTGCGAAGCAATGTGAACACTTCTGCTTCCCAGGCACAGAGAAGGTGCTAGCAGGGAATTCTCTGCCTGCCTTTCCCCAGTGCTCTGCAAGCTCTCCAGGACTACATAGAATCTGGGGCTCTGTGCTTTCTTTCGTTCTGAACAAGTGTTACTGTTTTCTGCACAAAAGCGATTCTGCGAAGCAATGTGAACACTTCTGCTTCCCAGGCACAGAGAAGGTGCTAGCAGGGAATTCTCTGCCTGCCTTTCCCCAGTGCTCTGCAAGCTCTCCAGGACAACATAAAATCTGGGGCTCTGTGCTTTCTTTCCTTCTGAACAAGTGTTAGTGTTTTCTGCACAAAAGCGATTCTTGCGAAGCTATGTGAACACTTCTGCTTCCCAGGCACAGAGAAGGTGCTAGCAGGGAATTCTCTGCCTGCCTTTCCCCAGTGCTCTGCAAGCTCTCCAGGACAACATAGAATCTGGGGCTCTGTGCTTTCTTTCCTTCTGAACAAGTGTTACTGTTTTCTGCACAAAAGCGATTCTGCGAAGCAATGTGAACAGGCACAGAGAAGGTGCTATCAGGGAATTCTCTGCCTGCCTTTCCCCAGTGCTCTGCAAGCTCTCCAGGACAACATAGAATCTGGGGCTCTGTGCTTTCTTTCCTTCTGAACAAGTGTTACTGTTTTCTGCACAAAAGCGATTCTTGCGAAGCAATGTGAACACTTCTGCTTCCCAGGCACAGAGAAGGTGCTAGCAGGGAATTCTCTGCCTGCCTTTCCCCAGTGCTCTGCAAGCTCTCCAGGACAACATAGAATCTGGGGCTCTGTGCTTTCTTTCGTTCTGAACAAGTGTTACTGTTTTCTGCACAAAAGCGATTCTTGCGAAGCAATGTGAACAGGCACAGAGAAGGTGCTATCAGGGAATTCTCTGCCTGCCTTTCCCCAGTGCTCTGCAAGCTCTCCAGGACAACATAGAATCTGGGGCTCTGTGCTTTCTTTCGTTCTGAACAAGTGTTACTGTTTTCTGCACAAAAGCGATTCTTGCGAAGCAATGTGAACAGGCACAGAGAAGGTGCTATCAGGGAATTTTCTGCCTGCCTTTCCCCAGTGCTCTGCAAGCTCTCCAGGACAACATAGAATCTGGGGCTCTGTGCTTTCTTTCCTTCTGAACAAGTGTTAGTGTTTTATGCACAAAAGCGATTCTTGCGAAGCAATGTGAACACTTCTGCTTCCCAGGCACAGAGAAGGTGCTAGCAAGGAATTCTCTGCCTGCCTTTCCCCAGTGCTCTGCAAGCTCTCCAGGACAACATAAAATCTGGGGCTCTGTGCTTTCTTTCCTTCTGAACAAGTGTTACTGTTTTCTGCACAAAAGCGATTCTGCGAAGCTATGTGAACAGGCACAGAGAAGGTGCTAGCAGGGAATTCTCTGCCTGCCTTTCCCCAGTGCTCTGCAAGCTCTCCAGGACAACATAAAATCTGGGGCTCTGTGCTTTCTTTCCTTCTGAACAAGTGTTAGTGTTTTCTGCACAAAAGCGATTCTTGCGAAGCAATGTGAACACTTCTGCTTCCCAGGCACAGAGAAGGTGCTAGCAAGGAATTCTCTGCCTGCCTTTCCCCAGTGCTCTGCAAGCTCTCCAGGACAACATAAAATCTGGGGCTCTGTGCTTTCTTTCCTTCTGAACAAGTGTTAGTGTTTTCTGCACAAAAGCGATTCTGCGAAGCAATGTGAACACTTCTGCTTCCCAGGCACAGAGAAGGTGCTAGCAAGGAATTCTCTGCCTGCCTTTCCCCAGTGCTCTGCAAGCTCTCCAAGACAACATAGAATCTGGGGCTCTGTGCTTTCTTTCCTTCTGAACAAGTGTTACTGTTTTCTGCACAAAAGCGATTCTGCGAAGCAATGTGAACAGGCACAGAGAAGGTGCTAGCAGGGAATTCTCTGCCTGCCTTTCCCCAGTGCTCTGCAAGCTCTCCAGGACAACATAGAATCTGGGGCTCTGTGCTTTCTTTCGTTCTGAACAAGTGTTACTGTTTTCTGCACAAAAGCGATTCTGCGAAGCAATGTGAACACTTCTGCTTCCCAGGCACAGAGAAGGTGCTAGCAAGGAATTCTCTTCCTGCCTTTCCCCAGTGCTCTGCAAGCTCTCCAGGACAACATAGAATCTGGGGCTCTGTGCTTTCTTTCCTTCTGAACAAGTGTTACTGTTTTCTGCACAAAAGCGATTCTGCGAAGCAATGTGAACACTTCTGCTTCCCAGGCACAGAGAAGGTGCTAGCAGGGAATTCTCTGCCTGCCTTTCCCCAGTGCTCTGCAAGCTCTCCAGGACTACATAGAATCTGGGGCTCTGTGCTTTCTTTCGTTCTGAACAAGTGTTACTGTTTTCTGCACAAAAGCGATTCTGCGAAGCAATGTGAACACTTCTGCTTCCCAGGCACAGAGAAGGTGCTAGCAGGGAATTCTCTGCCTGCCTTTCCCCAGTGCTCTGCAAGCTCTCCAGGACAACATAAAATCTGGGGCTCTGTGCTTTCTTTCCTTCTGAACAAGTGTTAGTGTTTTCTGCACAAAAGCGATTCTTGCGAAGCTATGTGAACACTTCTGCTTCCCAGGCACAGAGAAGGTGCTAGCAGGGAATTCTCTGCCTGCCTTTCCCCAGTGCTCTGCAAGCTCTCCAGGACAACATAGAATCTGGGGCTCTGTGCTTTCTTTCCTTCTGAACAAGTGTTACTGTTTTCTGCACAAAAGCGATTCTGCGAAGCAATGTGAACAGGCACAGAGAAGGTGCTATCAGGGAATTCTCTGCCTGCCTTTCCCCAGTGCTCTGCAAGCTCTCCAGGACAACATAGAATCTGGGGCTCTGTGCTTTCTTTCCTTCTGAACAAGTGTTACTGTTTTCTGCACAAAAGCGATTCTTGCGAAGCAATGTGAACACTTCTGCTTCCCAGGCACAGAGAAGGTGCTATCAGGGAATTCTCTGCCTGCCTTTCCCCAGTGCTCTGCAAGCTCTCCAGGACAACATAGAATCTGGGGCTCTGTGCTTTCTTTCGTTCTGAACAAGTGTTAATGTTTTCTGCACAAAAGCGATTCTGCGAAGCAATGTGAACAGGCACAGAGAAGGTGCTATCAGGGAATTCTCTGCCTGCCTTTCCCCAGTGCTCTGCAAGCTCTCCAGGACAACATAGAATCTGGGGCTCTGTGCTTTCTTTCCTTCTGAACAACTGTTAGTGTTTTCTGCACAAAAGCGATTCTGCGAAGCAATGTGAACACTTCTGCTTCCCAGGCACAGAGAAGGTGCTATCAGGGAATTCTCTGCCTGCCTTTCCCCAGTGCTCTGCAAGCTCTCCAGGACAACATAGAATCTGGGGCTCTGTGCTTTCTTTCCTTCTGAACAAGTGTTACTGTTTTCTGCACAAAAGCGATTCTGCGAAGCAATGTGAACAGGCACAGAGAAGGTGCTATCAGGGAATTCTCTGCCTGCCTTTCCCCAGTGCTCTGCAAGCTCTCCAGGACAACATAGAATCTGGGGCTCTGTGCTTTCTTTCCTTCTGAACAAGTGTTACTGTTTTCTGCACAAAAGCGATTCTGCGAAGCAATGTGAACACTTCTGCTTCCCAGGCACAGAGAAGGTGCTAGCAAGGAATTCTCTGCCTGCCTTTCCCCAGTGCTCTGCAAGCTCTCCAGGACAACATAGAATCTGGGGCTCTGTGCTTTCTTTCCTTCTGAACAAGTGTTAATGTTTTCTGCACAAAAGCGATTCTGCGAAGCAATGTGAACAGGCACAGAGAAGGTGCTATCAGGGAATTCTCTGCCTGCCTTTCCCCAGTGCTCTGCAAGCTCTCCAGGACAACATAGAATCTGGGGCTCTGTGCTTTCTTTCCTTCTGAACAAGTGTTACTGTTTTCTGCACAAAAGCGATTCTGCGAAGCAATGTGAACACTTCTGCTTCCCAGGCACAGAGAAGGTGCTAGCAAGGAATTCTCTTCCTGCCTTTCCCCAGTGCTCTGCAAGCTCTCCAGGACAACATAGAATCTGGGGCTCTGTGCTTTCTTTCCTTCTGAACAAGTGTTACTGTTTTCTGCACAAAAGCGATTCTGCGAAGCAATGTGAACACTTCTGCTTCCCAGGCACAGAGAAGGTGCTAGCAGGGAATTCTCTGCCTGCCTTTCCCCAGTGCTCTGCAAGCTCTCCAGGACAACATAGAATCTGGGGCTCTGTGCTTTCTTTCCTTCTGAACAAGTGTTACTGTTTTCTGCACAAAAGCGATTCTGCGAACCAATGTGAACACTTCTCCTTCCCAGGCACAGAGAAGGTGCTAGAAAGGAATTCTCTGCCTGCCTTTCCCCAGTGCTCTGCAAGCTCTCCAGGACAACATAAAATCTGGGGCTCTGTGCTTTCTTTCCTTCTGAACGAGTGTTACTGTTTTCTGCACAAAAGCGATTCTTGCGAAGCAATGTGAACACTTCTGCTTCCCAGGCACAGAGAAGGTGCTAGCAAGGAATTCTCTGCCTGCCTTTCCCCAGTGCTCTGCAAGCTCTCCAAGACAACATAGAATCTGGGGCTCTGTGCTTTCTTTCCTTCTGAACAAGTGTTACTGTTTTCTGCACAAAAGCGATTCTGCGAAGCAATGTGAACAGGCACAGAGAAGGTGCTATCAGGGAATTCTCTGCCTGCCTTTCCCCAGTGCTCTGCAAGCTCTCCAGGACAACATAGAATCTGGGGCTCTGTGCTTTCTTTCCTTCTGAACAAGTGTTACTGTTTTCTGCACAAAAGCGATTCTGCGAAGCAATGTGAACACTTCTGCTTCCCAGGCACAGAGAAGGTGCTAGCAAGGAATTCTCTTCCTGCCTTTCCCCAGTGCTCTGCAAGCTCTCCAGGACAACATAGAATCTGGGGCTCTGTGCTTTCTTTCCTTCTGAACAAGTGTTACTGTTTTCTGCACAAAAGCGATTCTGCGAAGCAATGTGAACACTTCTGCTTCCCAGGCACAGAGAAGGTGCTAGCAGGGAATTCTCTGCCTGCCTTTCCCCAGTGCTCTGCAAGCTCTCCAGGACAACATAGAATCTGGGGCTCTGTGCTTTCTTTCCTTCTGAACAAGTGTTACTGTTTTCTGCACAAAAGCGATTCTGCGAAGCAATGTGAACAGGCACAGAGAAGGTGCTATCAGGGAATTCTCTGCCTGCCTTTCCCCAGTGCTCTGCAAGCTCTCCAGGACAACATAGAATCTGGGGCTCTGTGCTTTCTTTCCTTCTGAACAAGTGTTACTGTTTTCTGCACAAAAGCGATTCTGCGAAGCAATGTGAACACTTCTGCTTCCCAGGCACAGAGAAGGTGCTAGAAAGGAATTCTCTGCCTGCCTTTCCCCAGTGCTCTGCAAGCTCTCCAGGACAACATAGAATCTGGGGCTCTGTGCTTTCTTTCCTTCTGAACAAGTGTTACTGTTTTCTGCACAAAAGCGATTCTGCGAAGCAATGTGAACACTTCTGCTTCCCAGGCACAGAGAAGGTGCTAGCAGGGAATTCTCTGCCTGCCTTTCCCCAGTGCTCTGCAAGCTCTCCAGGACAACATAGAATCTGGGGCTCTGTGCTTTCTTTCCTTCTGAACAAGTGTTACTGTTTTCTGCACAAAAGCGATTCTGCGAAGCAATGTGAACAGGCACAGAGAAGGTGTTATCAGGGAATTCTCTGCCTGCCTTTCCCCAGTGCTCTGCAAGCTCTCCAGGACAACATAGAATCTGGGGCTCTGTGCTTTCTTTCCTTCTGAACAAGTGTTACTGTTTTCTGCACAAAAGCGATTCTGCGAAGCAATGTGAACACTTCTGCTTCCCAGGCACAGAGAAGGTGCTAGCAAGGAATTCTCTGCCTGCCTTTCCCCAGTGCTCTGCAAGCTCTCCAAGACAACATAGAATCTGGGGCTCTGTGCTTTCTTTCCTTCTGAACAAGTGTTAATGTTTTCTGCACAAAAGCGATTCTGCGAAGCAATGTGAACAGGCACAGAGAAGGTGCTAGCAGGGAATTCTCTGCCTGCCTTTCCCCAGTGCTCTGCAAGCTCTCCAGGACAACATAGAATCTGGGGCTCTGTGCTTTCTTTCCTTCTGAACAAGTGTTACTGTTTTCTGCACAAAAGCGATTCTGCGAAGCAATGTGAACACTTCTGCTTCCCAGGCACAGAGAAGGTGCTAGCAAGGAATTCTCTTCCTGCCTTTCCCCAGTGCTCTGCAAGCTCTCCAGGACAACATAGAATCTGGGGCTCTGTGCTTTCTTTCCTTCTGAACAAGTGTTAGTGTTTTCTGCACAAAAGCGATTCTGCGAAGCAATGTGAACACTTCTGCTTCCCAGGCACAGAGAAGGTGCTAGCAGGGAATTCTCTGCCTGCCTTTCCCCAGTGCTCTGCAAGCTCTCCAGGACAACATAGAATCTGGGGCTCTGTGCTTTCTTTCGTGCTGAACAAGTGTTACTGTTTTCTGCACAAAAGCGATTCTGCGAAGCAATGTGAACAGGCACAGAGAAGGTGCTATCAGGGAATTCTCTGCCTGCCTTTCCCCAGTGCTCTGCAAGCTCTCCAGGACAACATAGAATCTGGGGCTCTGTGCTTTCTTTCCTTCTGAACAAGTGTTACTGTTTTCTGCACAAAAGCGATTCTGCGAACCAATGTGAACACTTCTCCTTCCCAGGCACAGAGAAGGTGCTAGAAAGGAATTCTCTGCCTGCCTTTCCCCAGTGCTCTGCAAGCTCTCCAGGACAACATAAAATCTGGGGCTCTGTGCTTTCTTTCCTTCTGAACGAGTGTTACTGTTTTCTGCACAAAAGCGATTCTTGCGAAGCAATGTGAACACTTCTGCTTCCCAGGCACAGAGAAGGTGCTAGCAAGGAATTCTCTGCCTGCCTTTCCCCAGTGCTCTGCAAGCTCTCCAAGACAACATAGAATCTGGGGCTCTGTGCTTTCTTTCCTTCTGAACAAGTGTTACTGTTTTCTGCACAAAAGCGATTCTGCGAAGCAATGTGAACAGGCACAGAGAAGGTGCTATCAGGGAATTCTCTGCCTGCCTTTCCCCAGTGCTCTGCAAGCTCTCCAGGACAACATAGAATCTGGGGCTCTGTGCTTTCTTTCCTTCTGAACAAGTGTTACTGTTTTCTGCACAAAAGCGATTCTGCGAAGCAATGTGAACACTTCTGCTTCCCAGGCACAGAGAAGGTGCTAGCAAGGAATTCTCTTCCTGCCTTTCCCCAGTGCTCTGCAAGCTCTCCAGGACAACATAGAATCTGGGGCTCTGTGCTTTCTTTCCTTCTGAACAAGTGTTACTGTTTTCTGCACAAAAGCGATTCTGCGAAGCAATGTGAACACTTCTGCTTCCCAGGCACAGAGAAGGTGCTAGCAGGGAATTCTCTGCCTGCCTTTCCCCAGTGCTCTGCAAGCTCTCCAGGACAACATAGAATCTGGGGCTCTGTGCTTTCTTTCCTTCTGAACAAGTGTTACTGTTTTCTGCACAAAAGCGATTCTGCGAAGCAATGTGAACAGGCACAGAGAAGGTGCTATCAGGGAATTCTCTGCCTGCCTTTCCCCAGTGCTCTGCAAGCTCTCCAGGACAACATAGAATCTGGGGCTCTGTGCTTTCTTTCCTTCTGAACAAGTGTTACTGTTTTCTGCACAAAAGCGATTCTGCGAAGCAATGTGAACACTTCTGCTTCCCAGGCACAGAGAAGGTGCTAGAAAGGAATTCTCTGCCTGCCTTTCCCCAGTGCTCTGCAAGCTCTCCAGGACAACATAGAATCTGGGGCTCTGTGCTTTCTTTCCTTCTGAACAAGTGTTACTGTTTTCTGCACAAAAGCGATTCTTGCGAAGCAATGTGAACACTTCTGCTTCCCAGGCACAGAGAAGGTGCTAGCAGGGAATTCTCTGCCTGCCTTTCCCCAGTGCTCTGCAAGCTCTCCAGGACTACATAGAATCTGGGGCTCTGTGCTTTCTTTCCTTCTGAACAAGTGTTACTGTTTTCTGCACAAAAGCGATTCTGCGAAGCAATGTGAACACTTCTGCTTCCCAGGCACAGAGAAGGTGCTAGCAGGGAATTCTCTGCCTGCCTTTCCCCAGTGCTCTGCAAGCTCTCCAGGACAACATAAAATCTGGGGCTCTGTGCTTTCTTTCCTTCTGAACAAGTGTTACTGTTTTCTGCACAAAAGCGATTCTTGCGAAGCTATGTGAACACTTCTGCTTCCCAGGCACAGAGAAGGTGCTAGCAGGGAATTCTCTGCCTGCCTTTCCCCAGTGCTCTGCAAGCTCTCCAGGACAACATAGAATCTGGGGCTCTGTGCTTTCTTTCGTTCTGAACAAGTGTTACTGTTTTCTGCACAAAAGCGATTCTGCGAAGCAATGTGAACAGGCACAGAGAAGGTGCTATCAGGGAATTCTCTGCCTGCCTTTCCCCAGTGCTCTGCAAGCTCTCCAGGACAACATAGAATCTGGGGCTCTGTGCTTTCTTTCCTTCTGAACAAGTGTTACTGTTTTCTGCACAAAAGCGATTCTTGCGAAGCAATGTGAACACTTCTGCTTCCCAGGCACAGAGAAGGTGCTATCAGGGAATTCTCTGCCTGCCTTTCCCCAGTGCTCTGCAAGCTCTCCAGGACAACATAGAATCTGGGGCTCTGTGCTTTCTTTCGTTCTGAACAAGTGTTAATGTTTTCTGCACAAAAGCGATTCTGCGAAGCAATGTGAACAGGCACAGAGAAGGTGCTATCAGGGAATTCTCTGCCTGCCTTTCCCCAGTGCTCTGCAAGCTCTCCAGGACAACATAGAATCTGGGGCTCTGTGCTTTCTTTCCTTCTGAACAACTGTTAGTGTTTTCTGCACAAAAGCGATTCTGCGAAGCAATGTGAACACTTCTGCTTCCCAGGCACAGAGAAGGTGCTATCAGGGAATTCTCTGCCTGCCTTTCCCCAGTGCTCTGCAAGCTCTCCAGGACAACATAGAATCTGGGGCTCTGTGCTTTCTTTCGTTCTGAACAAGTGTTACTGTTTTCTGCACAAAAGCGATTCTGCGAAGCAATGTGAACAGGCACAGAGAAGGTGCTATCAGGGAATTCTCTGCCTGCCTTTCCCCAGTGCTCTGCAAGCTCTCCAGGACAACATAGAATCTGGGGCTCTGTGCTTTCTTTCCTTCTGAACAAGTGTTACTGTTTTCTGCACAAAAGCGATTCTGCGAAGCAATGTGAACACTTCTGCTTCCCAGTCACAGAGAAGGTGCTAGCAAGGAATTCTCTGCCTGCCTTTCCCCAGTGCTCTGCAAGCTCTCCAAGACAACATAGAATCTGGGGCTCTGTGCTTTCTTTCCTTCTGAACAAGTGTTAATGTTTTCTGCACAAAAGCGATTCTGCGAAGCAATGTGAACAGGCACAGAGAAGGTGCTATCAGGGAATTCTCTGCCTGCCTTTCCCCAGTGCTCTGCAAGCTCTCCAGGACAACATAGAATCTGGGGCTCTGTGCTTTCTTTCCTTCTGAACAAGTGTTACTGTTTTCTGCACAAAAGCGATTCTGCGAAGCAATGTGAACACTTCTGCTTCCCAGGCACAGAGAAGGTGCTAGCAAGGAATTCTCTTCCTGCCTTTCCCCAGTGCTCTGCAAGCTCTCCAGGACAACATAGAATCTGGGGCTCTGTGCTTTCTTTCCTTCTGAACAAGTGTTACTGTTTTCTGCACAAAAGCGATTCTGCGAAGCAATGTGAACACTTCTGCTTCCCAGGCACAGAGAAGGTGCTAGCAGGGAATTCTCTGCCTGCCTTTCCCCAGTGCTCTGCAAGCTCTCCAGGACAACATAGAATCTGGGGCTCTGTGCTTTCTTTCCTTCTGAACAAGTGTTACTGTTTTCTGCACAAAAGCGATTCTGCGAAGCAATGTGAACAGGCACAGAGAAGGTGCTATCAGGGAATTCTCTGCCTGCCTTTCCCCAGTGCTCTGCAAGCTCTCCAGGACAACATAGAATCTGGGGCTCTGTGCTTTCTTTTCTTCTGAACAAGTGTTACTGTTTTCTGCACAAAAGCGATTCTGCGAACCAATGAGAACACTTCTCCTTCCCAGGCACAGAGAAGGTGCTAGAAAGGAATTCTCTGCCTGCCTTTCCCCAGTGCTCTGCAAGCTCTCCAGGACAACATAGAATCTGGGGCTCTGTGCTTTCTTTCCTTCTGAACAAGTGTTAGTGTTTTCTGCACAAAAGCGATTCTTGCGAAGCAATGTGAACACTTCTGCTTCCCAGGCACAGAGAAGGTGCTAGCAAGGAATTCTCTGCCTGCCTTTCCCCAGTGCTCTGCAAGCTCTCCAGGACAACATAGAATCTGGGGCTCTGTGCTTTCTTTCCTTCTGAACAAGTGTTAATGTTTTCTGCACAAAAGCGATTCTGCGAAGCAATGTGAACAGGCACAGAGAAGGTGCTATCAGGGAATTCTCTGTCTGCCTTTCCCCAGTGCTCTGCAAGCTCTCCAGGACAACATAGAATCTGGGGCTCTGTGCTTTCTTTCCTTCTGAACAAGTGTTAGTGTTTTCTGCACAAAAGCGATTCTGCGAAGCAATGTGAACACTTCTGCTTCCCAGGCACAGAGAAGGTGCTATCAGGGAATTCTCTGCCTGCCTTTCCCCAGTGCTCTGCAAGCTCTCCAGGACAACATAGAATCTGGGGCTCTGTGCTTTCTTTCGTTCTGAACAAGTGTTACTGTTTTCTGCACAAAAGCGATTCTGCGAAGCAATGTGAACAGGCACAGAGAAGGTGCTATCAGGGAATTCTCTGCCTGCCTTTCCCCAGTGCTCTGCAAGCTCTCCAGGACAACATAGAATCTGGGGCTCTGTGCTTTCTTTCCTTCTGAACAAGTGTTACTGTTTTCTGCACAAAAGCGATTCTGCGAAGCAATGTGAACACTTCTGCTTCCCAGTCACAGAGAAGGTGCTAGCAAGGAATTCTCTGCCTGCCTTTCCCCAGTGCTCTGCAAGCTCTCCAAGACAACATAGAATCTGGGGCTCTGTGCTTTCTTTCCTTCTGAACAAGTGTTAATGTTTTCTGCACAAAAGCGATTCTGCGAAGCAATGTGAACAGGCACAGAGAAGGTGCTATCAGGGAATTCTCTGCCTGCCTTTCCCCAGTGCTCTGCAAGCTCTCCAGGACAACATAGAATCTGGGGCTCTGTGCTTTCTTTCCTTCTGAACAAGTGTTACTGTTTTCTGCACAAAAGCGATTCTGCGAAGCAATGTGAACACTTCTGCTTCCCAGGCACAGAGAAGGTGCTAGCAAGGAATTCTCTTCCTGCCTTTCCCCAGTGCTCTGCAAGCTCTCCAGGACAACATAGAATCTGGGGCTCTGTGCTTTCTTTCCTTCTGAACAAGTGTTACTGTTTTCTGCACAAAAGCGATTCTGCGAAGCAATGTGAACACTTCTGCTTCCCAGGCACAGAGAAGGTGCTAGCAGGGAATTCTCTGCCTGCCTTTCCCCAGTGCTCTGCAAGCTCTCCAGGACAACATAGAATCTGGGGCTCTGTGCTTTCTTTCCTTCTGAACAAGTGTTACTGTTTTCTGCACAAAAGCGATTCTGCGAAGCAATGTGAACAGGCACAGAGAAGGTGCTATCAGGGAATTCTCTGCCTGCCTTTCCCCAGTGCTCTGCAAGCTCTCCAGGACAACATAGAATCTGGGGCTCTGTGCTTTCTTTTCTTCTGAACAAGTGTTACTGTTTTCTGCACAAAAGCGATTCTGCGAACCAATGAGAACACTTCTCCTTCCCAGGCACAGAGAAGGTGCTAGAAAGGAATTCTCTGCCTGCCTTTCCCCAGTGCTCTGCAAGCTCTCCAGGACAACATAGAATCTGGGGCTCTGTGCTTTCTTTCCTTCTGAACAAGTGTTAGTGTTTTCTGCACAAAAGCGATTCTTGCGAAGCAATGTGAACACTTCTGCTTCCCAGGCACAGAGAAGGTGCTAGCAAGGAATTCTCTGCCTGCCTTTCCCCAGTGCTCTGCAAGCTCTCCAGGACAACATAGAATCTGGGGCTCTGTGCTTTCTTTCCTTCTGAATAAGTGTTAATGTTTTCTGCACAAAAGCGATTCTGCGAAGCAATGTGAACAGGCACAGAGAAGGTGCTATCAGGGAATTCTCTGTCTGCCTTTCCCCAGTGCTCTGCAAGCTCTCCAGGACAACATAGAATCTGGGGCTCTGTGCTTTCTTTCCTTCTGAACAAGTGTTACTGTTTTCTGCACAAAAGCGATTCTTGAGAAGCAATGTGAACACTTCTGCTTCCCAGGCACAGAGAAGGTGCTAGCAGGGAATTCTCTGCCTGCCTTTCCCCAGTGCTCTGCAAGCTCTCCAGGACAACATAGAATCTGGGGCTCTGTGCTTTCTTTCCTTCTGAACAAGTGTTACTGTTTTCTGCACAAAAGCGATTCTGCGAAGCAATGTGAACAGGCACAGAGAAGGTGCTATCAGGGAATTCTCTGCCTGCCTTTCCCCAGTGCTCTGCAAGCTCTCCAGGACAACATAGAATCTGGGGCTCTGTGCTTTCTTTCCTTCTGAACAAGTGTTACTGTTTTCTGCACAAAAGCGATTCTGCGAACCAATGTGAACACTTCTCCTTCCCAGGCACAGAGAAGGTGCTAGAAAGGAATTCTCTGCCTGCCTTT
The DNA here is from genome assembly GCF_031877795.1 of Strix aluco. Classification (NCBI taxonomy): domain Eukaryota; kingdom Metazoa; phylum Chordata; class Aves; order Strigiformes; family Strigidae; genus Strix; species Strix aluco. The sequence goes on from NW_027436647.1 coordinate 1,697,486, forward strand.
CCCCAGTGCTCTGCAAGCTCTCCAGGACAACATAAAATCTGGGGCTCTGTGCTTTCTTTCCTTCTGAACAAGTGTTACTGTTTTCTGCACAAAAGCGATTCTTGCGAAGCAATGTGAACACTTCTGCTTCCCAGGCACAGAGAAGGTGCTAGCAAGGAATTCTCTGCCTGCCTTTCCCCAGTGCTCTGCAAGCTCTCCAGGACTACATAGAATCTGGGGCTCTGTGCTTTCTTTCGTTCTGAACAAGTGTTACTGTTTTCTGCACAAAAGCGATTCTGCGAAGCAATGTGAACTCTTCTGCTTCCCAGGCACAGAGAAGGTGCTAGCAAGGAATTCTCTGCCTGCCTTTCCCCAGTGCTCTGCAAGCTCTCCAGGACAACATAAAATCTGGGGCTCTGTGCTTTCTTTCCTTCTGAACAAGTGTTAGTGTTTTCTGCACAAAAGCGATTCTTGCGAAGCTATGTGAACACTTCTGCTTCCCAGGCACAGAGAAGGTGCTAGCAGGGAATTCTCTGCCTGCCTTTCCCCAGTGCTCTGCAAGCTCTCCAGGACAACATAGAATCTGGGGCTCTGTGCTTTCTTTCCTTCTGAACAAGTGTTACTGTTTTCTGCACAAAAGCGATTCTGCGAAGCAATGTGAACAGGCACAGAGAAGGTGCTATCAGGGAATTCTCTGCCTGCCTTTCCCCAGTGCTCTGCAAGCTCTCCAGGACAACATAGAATCTGGGGCTCTGTGCTTTCTTTCCTTCTGAACAAGTGTTACTGTTTTCTGCACAAAAGCGATTCTTGCGAAGCTATGTGAACACTTCTGCTTCCCAGGCACAGAGAAGGTGCTAGCAGGGAATTCTCTGCCTGCCTTTCCCCAGTGCTCTGCAAGCTCTCCAGGACAACATAGAATCTGGGGCTCTGTGCTTTCTTTCGTTCTGAACAAGTGTTAATGTTTTCTGCACAAAAGCGATTCTGCGAAGCAATGTGAACAGGCACAGAGAAGGTGCTATCAGGGAATTCTCTGCCTGCCTTTCCCCAGTGCTCTGCAAGCTCTCCAGGACAACATAGAATCTGGGGCTCTGTGCTTTCTTTCCTTCTGAACAAGTGTTACTGTTTTCTGCACAAAAGCGATTCTGCGAAGCAATGTGAACACTTCTGCTTCCCAGGCACAGAGAAGGTGCTAGCAAGGAATTCTCTTCCTGCCTTTCCCCAGTGCTCTGCAAGCTCTCCAGGACAACATAGAATCTGGGGCTCTGTGCTTTCTTTCCTTCTGAACAAGTGTTAGTGTTTTCTGCACAAAAGCGATTCTGCGAAGCAATGTGAACACTTCTGCTTCCCAGGCACAGAGAAGGTGCTAGCAGGGAATTCTCTGCCTGCCTTTCCCCAGTGCTCTGCAAGCTCTCCAGGACAACATAGAATCTGGGGCTCTGTGCTTTCTTTCCTTCTGAACAAGTGTTACTGTTTTCTGCACAAAAGCGATTCTGCGAAGCAATGTGAACAGGCACAGAGAAGGTGCTATCAGGGAATTCTCTGCCTGCCTTTCCCCAGTGCTCTGCAAGCTCTCCAGGACAACATAAAATCTGGGGCTCTGTGCTTTCTTTCCTTCTGAACAAGTGTTACTGTTTTCTGCACAAAAGCGATTCTGCGAACCAATGTGAACACTTCTGCTTCCCAGGCACAGAGAAGGTGCTAGAAAGGAATTCTCTGCCTGCCTTTCCCCAGTGCTCTGCAAGCTCTCCAGGAAAACATAAAATCTGGGGCTCTGTGCTTTCTTTCCTTCTGAACAAGTGTTACTGTTTTCTGCACAAAAGCGATTCTTGCGAAGCAATGTGAACACTTCTGCTTCCCAGGCACAGAGAAGGTGCTAGAAAGGAATTCTCTGCCTGCCTTTCCCCAGTGCTCTGCAAGCTCTCCAGGACTACATAGAATCTGGGGCTCTGTGCTTTCTTTCGTTCTGAACAAGTGTTACTGTTTTCTGCACAAAAGCGATTCTTGCGAAGCAATGTGAACACTTCTGCTTCCCAGGCACAGAGAAGGTGCTAGCAGGGAATTCTCTGCCTGCCTTTCCCCAGTGCTCTGCAAGCTCTCCAGGACAACATAGAATCTGGGGCTCTGTGCTTTCTTTCGTTCTGAACAAGTGTTACTGTTTTCTGCACAAAAGCGATTCTGCGAAGCAATGTGAACAGGCACAGAGAAGGTGCTATCAGGGAATTCTCTGCCTGCCTTTCCCCAGTGCTCTGCAAGCTCTCCAGGACAACATAGAATCTGGGGCTCTGTGCTTTCTTTCCTTCTGAACAAGTGTTAGTGTTTTCTGCACAAAAGCGATTCTTGCGAAGCAATGTGAACACTTCTGCTTCCCAGGCACAGAGAAGGTGCTAGCAAGGAATTCTCTGCCTGCCTTTCCCCAGTGCTCTGCAAGCTCTCCAGGACAACATAGAATCTGGGGCTCTGTGCTTTCTTTCCTTCTGAACAAGTGTTACTGTTTTCTGCACAAAAGCGATTCTGCGAAGCAATGTGAACACTTCTGCTTCCCAGGCACAGAGAAGGTGCTAGCAGGGAATTCTCTGCCTGCCTTTCCCCAGTGCTCTAAAAGCTCTCCAGGACAACATAAAATCTGGGGCTCTGTGCTTTCTTTCCTTCTGAACAAGTGTTAGTGTTTTCTGCACAAAAGCGATTCTTGCGAAGCAATGTGAACACTTCTGCTTACCAGGCACAGAGAAGGTGCTAGCAAAGAATTCTCTGCCTGCCTTTCCCCAGTGCTCTGCAAGCTCTCCAGGACAACATAAAATCTGGGGCTCTGTGCTTTCTTTCCTTCTGAACAAGTGTTAGTGTTTTCTGCACAAAAGCGATTCTTGCGAAGCAATGTGAACACTTCTGCTTCCCAGGCACAGAGAAGGTGCTAGCAGGGAATTCTCTGCCTGCCTTTCCCCAGTGCTCTGCAAGCTCTCCAGGACAACATAGAATCTGGGGCTCTGTGCTTTCTTTCCTTCTGAACATGTGTTACTCTTTTCTGCACAAAAGCGATTCTGCGAAGCAATGTGAACAGGCACAGAGAAGGTGCTATCAGGGAATTCTCTGCCTGCCTTTCCCCAGTGCTCTGCAAGCTCTCCAGGACAACATAAAATCTGGGGCTCTGTGCTTTCTTTCCTTCTGAACAAGTGTTAGTGTTTTCTGCACAAAAGCGATTCTTGCGAAGCAATGTGAACACTTCTGCTTCCCAGGCACAGAGAAGGTGCTAGCAGGGAATTCTCTGCCTGCCTTTCCCCAGTGCTCTGCAAGCTCTCCAGGACAACATAGAATCTGGGGCTCTGTGCTTTCTTTCGTTCTGAACAAGTGTTACTGTTTTCTGCACAAAAGCGATTCTGCGAAGCAATGTGAACAGGCACAGAGAAGGTGCTATCAGGGAATTCTCTGCCTGCCTTTCCCCAGTGCTCTGCAAGCTCTCCAGGACAACATAAAATCTGGGGCTCTGTGCTTTCTTTCCTTCTGAACAAGTGTTAGTGTTTTCTGCACAAAAGCGATTCTGCGAAGCAATGTGAACACCTCTGCTTCCCAGGCACAGAGAAGGTGCTAGCAGGGAATTCTCTGCCTGCCTTTCCCCAGTGCTCTGCAAGCTCTCCAGGACAACATAAAATCTGGGGCTCTGTGCTTTCTTTCCTTCTGAACAAGTGTTACTGTTTTCTGCACAAAAGCGATTCTTGCGAAGCAATGTGAACAGGCACAGAGAAGGTGCTATCAGGGAATTCTCTGCCTGCCTTTCCCCAGTGCTCTGCAAGCTCTCCAGGACAACATAAAATCTGGGGCTCTGTGCTTTCTTTCCTTCTGAACAAGTGTTACTGTTTTCTGCACAAAAGCGATTCTTGCGAAGCAATGTGAACAGGCACAGAGAAGGTGCTATCAGGGAATTCTCTGCCTGCCTTTCCCCAGTGCTCTGCAAGCTCTCCAGGACAACATAAAATCTGGGGCTCTGTGCTTTCTTTCCTTCTGAACAAGTGTTAGTGTTTTCTGCACAAAAGCGATTCTTGCGAAGCAATGTGAACACTTCTGCTTCCCAGGCACAGAGAAGGTGCTAGCAAGGAATCCTCTGCCTGCCTTTCCCCAGTGCTCTGCAAGCTCTCCAGGACAACATAGAATCTGGGGCTCTGTGCTTTCTTTCCTTCTGAACAAGTGTTACTGTTTTCTGCACAAAAGCGATTCTTGCGAAGCAATGTGAACACTTCTGCTTCCCAGGCACAGAGAAGGTGCTAGCAGGGAATTCTCTGCCTGCCTTTCCCCAGTGCTCTGCAAGCTCTCCAGGACAACATAGAATCTGGGGCTCTGTGCTTTCTTTCCTTCTGAACAAGTGTTACTGTTTTCTGCACAAAAGCGATTCTGCGAAGCAATGTGAACAGGCACAGAGAAGATGCTATCAGGGAATTCTCTGCCTGCCTTTCCCCAGTGCTCTGCAAGCTCTCCAGGACAACATAAAATCTGGGGCTCTGTGCTTTCTTTCCTTCTGAACAAGTGTTACTGTTTTCTGCACAAAAGCGATTCTTGCGAAGCAATGTGAACACTTCTGCTTCCCAGGCACAGAGAAGGTGCTAGAAAGGAATTCTCTGCCTGCCTTTCCCCAGTGCTCTGCAAGCTCTCCAGGACTACATAGAATCTGGGGCTCTGTGCTTTCTTTCGTTCTGAACAAGTGTTACTGTTTTCTGCACAAAAGCGATTCTTGCGAAGCAATGTGAACACTTCTGCTTCCCAGGCACAGAGAAGGTGCTAGCAGGGAATTCTCTGCCTGCCTTTCCCCAGTGCTCTGCAAGCTCTCCAGGACAACATAGAATCTGGGGCTCTGTGCTTTCTTTCGTTCTGAACAAGTGTTACTGTTTTCTGCACAAAAGCGATTCTGCGAAGCAATGTGAACAGGCACAGAGAAGGTGCTATCAGGGAATTCTCTGCCTGCCTTTCCCCAGTGCTCTGCAAGCTCTCCAGGACAACATAGAATCTGGGGCTCTGTGCTTTCTTTCCTTCTGAACAAGTGTTAGTGTTTTCTGCACAAAAGCGATTCTTGCGAAGCAATGTGAACACTTCTGCTTCCCAGGCACAGAGAAGGTGCTAGCAAGGAATTCTCTGCCTGCCTTTCCCCAGTGCTCTGCAAGCTCTCCAGGACAACATAGAATCTGGGGCTCTGTGCTTTCTTTCCTTCTGAACAAGTGTTACTGTTTTCTGCACAAAAGCGATTCTGCGAAGCAATGTGAACACTTCTGCTTCCCAGGCACAGAGAAGGTGCTAGCAGGGAATTCTCTGCCTGCCTTTCCCCAGTGCTCTAAAAGCTCTCCAGGACAACATAAAATCTGGGGCTCTGTGCTTTCTTTCCTTCTGAACAAGTGTTACTGTTTTCTGCACAAAAGCGATTCTTGCGAAGCAATGTGAACACTTCTGCTTACCAGGCACAGAGAAGGTGCTAGCAAAGAATTCTCTGCCTGCCTTTCCCCAGTGCTCTGCAAGCTCTCCAGGACAACATAAAATCTGGGGCTCTGTGCTTTCTTTCCTTCTGAACAAGTGTTAGTGTTTTCTGCACAAAAGCGATTCTTGCGAAGCAATGTGAACACTTCTGCTTCCCAGGCACAGAGAAGGTGCTAGCAGGGAATTCTCTGCCTGCCTTTCCCCAGTGCTCTGCAAGCTCTCCAGGACAACATAGAATCTGGGGCTCTGTGCTTTCTTTCCTTCTGAACATGTGTTACTGTTTTCTGCACAAAAGCGATTCTGCGAAGCAATGTGAACAGGCACAGAGAAGGTGCTATCAGGGAATTCTCTGCCTGCCTTTCCCCAGTGCTCTGCAAGCTCTCCAGGACAACATAAAATCTGGGGCTCTGTGCTTTCTTTCCTTCTGAACAAGTGTTAGTGTTTTCTGCACAAAAGCGATTCTTGCGAAGCAATGTGAACACTTCTGCTTCCCAGGCACAGAGAAGGTGCTAGCAGGGAATTCTCTGCCTGCCTTTCCCCAGTGCTCTGCAAGCTCTCCAGGACAACATAGAATCTGGGGCTCTGTGCTTTCTTTCGTTCTGAACAAGTGTTACTGTTTTCTGCACAAAAGCGATTCTGCGAAGCAATGTGAACAGGCACAGAGAAGGTGCTATCAGGGAATTCTCTGCCTGCCTTTCCCCAGTGCTCTGCAAGCTCTCCAGGACAACATAAAATCTGGGGCTCTGTGCTTTCTTTCCTTCTGAACAAGTGTTAGTGTTTTCTGCACAAAAGCGATTCTGCGAAGCAATGTGAACACTTCTGCTTCCCAGGCACAGAGAAGGTGCTAGCAAGGAATCCTCTGCCTGCCTTTCCCCAGTGCTCTGCAAGCTCTCCAGGACAACATAGAATCTGGGGCTCTGTGCTTTCTTTCCTTCTGAACAAGTGTTACTGTTTTCTGCACAAAAGCGATTCTTGCGAAGCAATGTGAACACTTCTGCTTCCCAGTCACAGAGAAGGTGCTAGCAGGGAATTCTCTGCCTGCCTTTCCCCAGTGCTCTGCAAGCTCTCCAGGACAACATAGAATCTGGGGCTCTGTGCTTTCTTTCCTTCTGAACAAGTGTTACTGTTTTCTGCACAAAAGCGATTCTGCGAAGCAATGTGAACAGGCACAGAGAAGATGCTATCAGGGAATTCTCTGCCTGCCTTTCCCCAGTGCTCTGCAAGCTCTCCAGGACAACATAGAATCTGGGGCTCTGTGCTTTCTTTCCTTCTGAACAAGTGTTACTGTTTTCTGCACAAAAGCGATTCTGCGAAGCAATGTGAACACTTCTGCTTCCCAGGCACAGAGAAGGTGCTAGCAGGGAATTCTCTGCCTGCCTTTCCCCAGTGCTCTGCAAGCTCTCCAGGACAACATAGAATCTGGGGCTCTGTGCTTTCTTTCCTTCTGAACAAGTGTTACTGTTTTCTGCACAAAAGCGATTCTGCAAAGCAATGTGAACAGGCACAGAGAAGGTGCTAGCAGGGAATTCTCTGCCTGCCTTTCCCCAGTGCTCTGCAAGCTCTCCAGGACAACATAAAATCTGGGGCTCTGTGCTTTCTTTCCTTCTGAACAAGTGTTACTGTTTTCTGCACAAAAGCGATTCTGCGAACCAATGTGAACACTTCTCCTTCCCAGGCACAGAGAAGGTGCTAGAAAGGAATTCTCTGCCTGCCTTTCCCCAGTGCTCTGCAAGCTCTCCAGGACAACATAAAATCTGGGGCTCTGTGCTTTCTTTCCTTCTGAACAAGTGTTACTGTTTTCTGCACAAAAGCGATTCTTGCGAAGCAATGTGAACACTTCTGCTTCCCAGGCACAGAGAAGGTGCTAGCAAGGAATTCTCTGCCTGCCTTTCCCCAGTGCTCTGCAAGCTCTCCAGGACAACATAAAATCTGGGGCTCTGTGCTTTCTTTCCTTCTGAACAAGTGTTAGTGTTTTCTGCACAAAAGCGATTCTTGCGAAGCAATGTGAACACTTCTGCTTCCCAGGCACAGAGAAGGTGCTAGCAGGGAATTCTCTGCCTGCCTTTCCCCAGTGCTCTGCAAGCTCTCCAGGACAACATAGAATCTGGGGCTCTGTGCTTTCTTTCGTTCTGAACAAGTGTTACTGTTTTCTGCACAAAAGCGATTCTGCGAAGCAATGTGAACAGGCACAGAGAAGGTGCTAGCAAGGAATTCTCTGCCTGCCTTTCCCCAGTGCTCTGCAAGCTCTCCAGGACAACATAAAATCTGGGGCTCTGTGCTTTCTTTCCTTCTGAACAAGTGTTACTGTTTTCTGCACAAAAGCGATTCTTGCGAAGCAATGTGAACACTTCTGCTTCCCAGGCACAGAGAAGGTGCTAGCAAGGAATTCTCTGCCTGCCTTTCCCCAGTGCTCTGCAAGCTCTCCAGGACAACATAGAATCTGGGGCTCTGTGCTTTCTTTCCTTCTGAACAAGTGTTACTGTTTTCTGCACAAAAGCGATTCTGCGAAGCAATGTGAACACTTCTGCTGCCCAGGCACAGAGAAGGTGCTAGCAGGGAATTCTCTGCCTGCCTTTCCCCAGTGCTCTAAAAGCTCTCCAGGACAACATAAAATCTGGGGCTCTGTGCTTTCTTTCCTTCTGAACAAGTGTTAGTGTTTTCTGCACAAAAGCGATTCTTGCGAAGCAATGTGAACACTTCTGCTTCCCAGGCACAGAGAAGGTGCTAGCAAGGAATTCTCTGCCTGCCTTTCCCCAGTGCTCTGCAAGCTCTCCAGGACAACATAAAATCTGGGGCTCTGTGCTTTCTTTCCTTCTGAACAAGTGTTAGTGTTTTCTGCACAAAAGCGATTCTTGCGAAGCAATGTGAACACTTCTGCTTCCCAGGCACAGAGAAGGTGCTAGCAGGGAATTCTCTGCCTGCCTTTCCCCAGTGCTCTGCAAGCTCTCCAGGACAACATAGAATCTGGGGCTCTGTGCTTTCTTTCCTTCTGAACATGTGTTACTCTTTTCTGCACAAAAGCGATTCTGCGAAGCAATGTGAACAGGCACAGAGAAGGTGCTATCAGGGAATTCTCTGCCTGCCTTTCCCCAGTGCTCTGCAAGCTCTCCAGGACAACATAAAATCTGGGGCTCTGTGCTTTCTTTCCTTCTGAACAAGTGTTAGTGTTTTCTGCACAAAAGCGATTCTTGCGAAGCAATGTGAACACTTCTGCTTCCCAGGCACAGAGAAGGTGCTAGCAGGGAATTCTCTGCCTGCCTTTCCCCAGTGCTCTGCAAGCTCTCCAGGACAACATAGAATCTGGGGCTCTGTGCTTTCTTTCGTTCTGAACAAGTGTTACTGTTTTCTGCACAAAAGCGATTCTGCGAAGCAATGTGAACAGGCACAGAGAAGGTGCTATCAGGGAATTCTCTGCCTGCCTTTCCCCAGTGCTCTGCAAGCTCTCCAGGACAACATAAAATCTGGGGCTCTGTGCTTTCTTTCCTTCAGAACAAGTGTTAGTGTTTTCTGCACAAAAGCGATTCTGCGAAGCAATGTGAACACTTCTGCTTCCCAGGCACAGAGAAGGTGCTAGCAGGGAATTCTCTGCCTGCCTTTCCCCAGTGCTCTGCAAGCTCTCCAGGACAACATAAAATCTGGGGCTCTGTGCTTTCTTTCCTTCTGAACAAGTGTTACTGTTTTCTGCACAAAAGCGATTCTTGCGAAGCAATGTGAACAGGCACAGAGAAGGTGCTATCAGGGAATTCTCTGCCTGCCTTTCCCCAGTGCTCTGCAAGCTCTCCAGGACAACATAGAATCTGGGGCTCTGTGCTTTCTTTCCTTCTGAACAAGTGTTACTGTTTTCTGCACAAAAGCGATTCTTGCGAAGCAATGTGAACAGGCACAGAGAAGGTGCTATCAGGGAATTCTCTGCCTGCCTTTCCCCAGTGCTCTGCAAGCTCTCCAGGACAACATAGAATCTGGGGCTCTGTGCTTTCTTTCCTTCTGAACAAGTGTTACTGTTTTCTGCACAAAAGCGATTCTGCGAAGCAATGTGAACACTTCTGCTTCCCAGGCACAGAGAAGGTGCTAGCAGGGAATTCTCTGCCTGCCTTTCCCCAGTGCTCTGCAAGCTCTCCAGGACAACATAAAATCTGGGGCTCTGTGCTTTCTTTCCTTCTGAACAAGTGTTACTGTTTTCTGCACAAAAGCGATTCTTGCGAAGCAATGTGAACACTTCTGCTTCCCAGGCACAGAGAAGGTGCTAGCAAGGAATTCTCTGCCTGCCTTTCCCCAGTGCTCTGCAAGCTCTCCAGGACAACATAAAATCTGGGGCTCTGTGCTTTCTTTCCTTCTGAACAAGTGTTAGTGTTTTCTACACAAAAGCGATTCTTGCGAAGCAATGTGAACACTTCTGCTTCCCAGGCACAGAGAAGGTGCTAGCAGGGAATTCTCTGCCTGCCTTTCCCCAGTGCTCTGCAAGCTCTCCAGGACAACATAGAATCTGGGGCTCTGTGCTTTCTTTCCTTCTGAACATGTGTTACTGTTTTCTGCACAAAAGCGATTCTGCGAAGCAATGTGAACAGGCACAGAGAAGGTGCTATCAGGGAATTCTCTGCCTGCCTTTCCCCAGTGCTCTGCAAGCTCTCCAGGACAACATAAAATCTGGGGCTCTGTGCTTTCTTTCCTTCTGAACAAGTGTTAGTGTTTTCTGCACAAAAGCGATTCTTGCGAAGCAATGTGAACACTTCTGCTTCCCAGGCACAGAGAAGGTGCTAGCAGGGAATTCTCTGCCTGCCTTTCCCCAGTGCTCTGCAAGCTCTCCAGGACAACATAGAATCTGGGGCTCTGTGCTTTCTTTCGTTCTGAACAAGTGTTACTGTTTTCTGCACAAAAGCGATTCTGCGAAGCAATGTGAACAGGCACAGAGAAGGTGCTATCAGGGAATTCTCTGCCTGCCTTTCCCCAGTGCTCTGCAAGCTCTCCAGGACAACATAAAATCTGGGGCTCTGTGCTTTCTTTCCTTCAGAACAAGTGTTAGTGTTTTCTGCACAAAAGCGATTCTGCGAAGCAATGTGAACACTTCTGCTTCCCAGGCACAGAGAAGGTGCTAGCAGGGAATTCTCTGCCTGCCTTTCCCCAGTGCTCTGCAAGCTCTCCAGGACAACATAAAATCTGGGGCTCTGTGCTTTCTTTCCTTCTGAACAAGTGTTACTGTTTTCTGCACAAAAGCGATTCTTGCGAAGCAATGTGAACAGGCACAGAGAAGGTGCTATCAGGGAATTCTCTGCCTGCCTTTCCCCAGTGCTCTGCAAGCTCTCCAGGACAACATAGAATCTGGGGCTCTGTGCTTTCTTTCCTTCTGAACAAGTGTTACTGTTTTCTGCACAAAAGCGATTCTTGCGAAGCAATGTGAACAGGCACAGAGAAGGTGCTATCAGGGAATTCTCTGCCTGCCTTTCCCCAGTGCTCTGCAAGCTCTCCAGGACAACATAAAATCTGGGGCTCTGTGCTTTCTTTCCTTCTGAACAAGTGTTAGTGTTTTCTGCACAAAAGCGATTCTTGCGAAGCAATGTGAACACTTCTGCTTCCCAGGCACAGAGAAGGTGCTAGCAGGGAATTCTCTGCCTGCCTTTCCCCAGTGCTCTGCAAGCTCTCCAGGACAACATAGAATCTGGGGCTCTGCGCTTTCTTTCCTTCTGAACAAGTGTTACTGTTTTCTGCACAAAAGCGATTCTGCAAAGCAATGTGAACAGGCACAGAGAAGGTGCTAGCAGGGAATTCTCTGCCTGCCTTTCCCCAGTGCTCTGCAAGCTCTCCAGGACAACATAAATTCTGGGGCTCTGTGCTTTCTTTCCTTCTGAACAAGTGTTACTGTTTTCTGCACAAAAGCGATTCTGCGAACCAATGTGAACACTTCTCCTTCCCAGGCACAGAGAAGGTGCTAGAAAGGAATTCTCTGCCTGCCTTTCCCCAGTGCTCTGCAAGCTCTCCAGGACAACATAAAATCTGGGGCTCTGTGCTTTCTTTCCTTCTGAACAAGTGTTACTGTTTTCTGCACAAAAGCGATTCTTGCGAAGCAATGTGAACACTTCTGCTGCCCAGGCACAGAGAAGGTGCTAGCAAGGAATTCTCTGCCTGCCTTTCCCCAGTGCTCTGCAAGCTCTCCAGGACTACATAGAATCTGGGGCTCTGTGCTTTCTTTCGTTCTGAACAAGTGTTACTGTTTTCTGCACAAAAGCGATTCTGCGAAGCAATGTGAACACTTCTGCTTCCCAGGCACAGAGAAGGTGCTAGCAAGGAATTCTCTGCCTGCCTTTCCCCAGTGCTCTGCAAGCTCTCCAGGACAACATAAAATCTGGGGCTCTGTGCTTTCTTTCCTTCTGAACAAGTGTTAGTGTTTTCTGCACAAAAGCGATTCTTGCGAAGCAATGTGAACACTTCTGCTTCCCAGGCACAGAGAAGGTGCTAGCAGGGAATTCTCTGCCTGCCTTTCCCCAGTGCTCTGCAAGCTCTCCAGGACAACATAGAATCTGGGGCTCTGTGCTTTCTTTCCTTCTGAACAAGTGTTACTGTTTTCTGCACAAAAGCGATTCTTGCGAAGCAATGTGAACACTTCTGCTTCCCAGGCACAGAGAAGGTGCTAGCAAGGAATTCTCTGCCTGCCTTTCCCCAGTGCTCTGCAAGCTCTCCAGGACAACATAGAATCTGGGGCTCTGTGCTTTCTTTCCTTCTGAACAAGTGTTACTGTTTTCTGCACAAAAGCGATTCTGCGAAGCAATGTGAACACTTCTGCTTCCCAGGCACAGAGAAGGTGCTAGCAGGGAATTCTCTGCCTGCCTTTCCCCAGTGCTCTAAAAGCTCTCCAGGACAACATAAAATCTGGGGCTCTGTGCTTTCTTTCCTTCTGAACAAGTGTTAGTGTTTTCTGCACAAAAGCGATTCTTGCGAAGCAATGTGAACACTTCTGCTTCCCAGGCACAGAGAAGGTGCTATCAGGGAATTCTCTGCCTGCCTTTCCCCAGTGCTCTGCAAGCTCTCCAGGACAACATAGAATCTGGGGCTCTGTGCTTTCTTTCCTTCTGAACATGTGTTACTGTTTTCTGCACAAAAGCGATTCTGCGAAGCAATGTGAACAGGCACAGAGAAGGTGCTATCAGGGAATTCTCTGCCTGCCTTTCCCCAGTGCTCTGCAAGCTCTCCAGGACAACATAAAATCTGGGGCTCTGTGCTTTCTTTCCTTCTGAACAAGTGTTACTGTTTTCTGCACAAAAGCGATTCTTGCGAAGCAATGTGAACACTTCTGCTTCCCAGGCACAGAGAAGGTGCTAGCAGGGAATTCTCTGCCTGCCTTTCCCCAGTGCTCTGCAAGCTCTCCAGGACAACATAGAATCTGGGGCTCTGTGCTTTCTTTCGTTCTGAACAAGTGTTACTGTTTTCTGCACAAAAGCGATTCTGCGAAGCAATGTGAACAGGCACAGAGAAGGTGCTAGCAAGGAATTCTCTGCCTGCCTTTCCCCAGTGCTCTGCAAGCTCTCCAGGACAACATAAAATCTGGGGCTCTGTGCTTTCTTTCCTTCTGAACAAGTGTTACTGTTTTCTGCACAAAAGCGATTCTTGCGAAGCAATGTGAACAGGCACAGAGAAGGTGCTAGCAGGGAATTCTCTGCCTGCCTTTCCCCAGTGCTCTGCAAGCTCTCCAGGACAACATAAAATCTGGGGCTCTGTGCTTTCTTTCCTTCTGAACAAGTGTTAGTGTTTTCTGCACAAAAGCAATTCTTGCGAAGCAATGTGAACACTTCTGCTTCCCAGGCACAGAGAAGGTGCTAGCAAGGAATTCTCTGCCTGCCTTTCCCCAGTGCTCTGCAAGCTCTCGAGGACAACATAAAATCTGGGGCTCTGTGCTTTCTTTCCTTCTGAACAAGTGTTAATGTTTTCTGCACAAAAGCGATTCTGCGAAGCAATGTGAACACTTCTGCTTCCCAGGCACAGAGAAGGTGCTAGCAGGGAATTCTCTGCCTGCCTTTCCCCAGTGCTCTAAAAGCTCTCCAGGACAACATAAAATCTGGGGCTCTGTGCTTTCTTTCCTTCTGAACAAGTGTTACTGTTTTCTGCACAAAAGCGATTCTGCGAAGCAATGTGAACAGGCACAGAGAAGGTGCTAGCAGGGAATTCTCTGCCTGCCTTTCCCCAGTGCTCTGCAAGCTCTCCAGGACAACATAAAATCTGGGGCTCTGTGCTTTCTTTCCTTCTGAACAAGTGTTAGTGTTTTCTGCACAAAAGCGATTCTGCGAAGCAATGTGAACACTTCTGCTTCCCAGGCACAGAGAAGGTGCTAGCAGGGAATTCTCTGCCTGCCTTTCCCCAGTGCTCTGCAAGCTCTCCAGGACAACATAAAATCTGGGGCTCTGTGCTTTCTTTCCTTCTGAACAAGTGTTACTGTTTTCTGCACAAAAGCGATTCTGCGAAGCAATGTGAACAGGCACAGAGAAGGTGCTATCAGGGAATTCTCTGCCTGCCTTTCCCCAGTGCTCTGCAAGCTCTCCAGGACAACGTAAAATCTGGGGCTCTGTGCTTTCTTTCCTTCTGAACAAGTGTTAGTGTTTTCTGCACAAAAGCGATTCTTGCGAAGCAATGTGAACACTTCTGCTTCCCAGGCACAGAGAAGGTGCTAGCAGGGAATTCTCTGCCTGCCTTTCCCCAGTGCTCTGCAAGCTCTCCAGGACAACATAAAATCTGGGGCTCTGTGCTTTCTTTCCTTCTGAACAAGTGTTACTGTTTTCTGCACAAAAGCGATTCTTGCGAAGCAATGTGAACACTTCTGCTTCCCAGGCACAGAGAAGGTGCTAGCAGGGAATTCTCTGCCTGCCTTTCCCCAGTGCTCTGCAAGCTCTCCAGGACAACATAGAATCTGGGGCTCTGTGCTTTCTTCTGAACAAGTGTTACTGTTTTCTGCACAAAAGCGATTCTGCGAAGCAATGTGAACAGGCACAGAGAAGGTGCTAGCAGGGAATTCTCTGCCTGCCTTTCCCCAGTGCTCTGCAAGCTCTCCAGGACAACATAGAATCTGGGGCTCTGTGCTTTCTTTCCTTCTGAACAAGTGTTAGTGTTTTCTGCACAAAAGCGATTCTTGCGAAGCAATGTGAACACTTCTGCTTCCCAGGCACAGAGAAGGTGCTATCAGGGAATTCTCTGCCTGCCTTTCCCCAGTGCTCTGCAAGCTCTCCAGGACAACATAGAATCTGGGGCTCTGTGCTTTCTTTCGTTCTGAACAAGTGTTACTGTTTTCTGCACAAAAGCGATTCTGCGAAGCAATGTGAACAGGCACAGAGAAGGTGCTATCAGGGAATTCTCTGCCTGCCTTTCCCCAGTGCTCTGCAAGCTCTCCAGGACAACATAGAATCTGGGGCTCTGTGCTTTCTTTCCTTCTGAACAAGTGTTACTGTTTTCTGCACAAAAGCGATTCTGCGAAGCAATGTGAACACTTCTGCTTCCCAGGCACAGAGAAGGTGCTAGCAAGGAATTCTCTGCCTGCCTTTCCCCAGTGCTCTGCAAGCTCTCCAAGACAACATAGAATCTGGGGCTCTGTGCTTTCTTTCCTTCTGAACAAGTGTTAATGTTTTCTGCACAAAAGCGATTCTGCGAAGCAATGTGAACAGGCACAGAGAAGGTGCTATCAGGGAATTCTCTGCCTGCCTTTCCCCAGTGCTCTGCAAGCTCTCCAGGACAACATAGAATCTGGGGCTCTGTGCTTTCTTTCCTTCTGAACAAGTGTTACTGTTTTCTGCACAAAAGCGATTCTGCGAAGCAATGTGAACACTTCTGCTTCCCAGGCACAGAGAAGGTGCTAGCAAGGAATTCTCTTCCTGCCTTTCCGCAGTGCTCTGCAAGCTCTCCAGGACAACATAGAATCTGGGGCTCTGTGCTTTCTTTCCTTCTGAACAAGTGTTACTGTTTTCTGCACAAAAGCGATTCTGCGAAGCAATGTGAACACTTCTGCTTCGCAGGCACAGAGAAGGTGCTAGCAGGGAATTCTCTGCCTGCCTTTCCCCAGTGCTCTGCAAGCTCTCCAGGACAACATAGAATCTGGGGCTCTGTGCTTTCTTTCCTTCTGAACAAGTGTTACTGTTTTCTGCACAAAAGCGATTCTGCGAAGCAATGTGAACAGGCACAGAGAAGGTGCTATCAGGGAATTCTCTGCCTGCCTTTCCCCAGTGCTCTGCAAGCTCTCCAGGACAACATAGAATCTGGGGCTCTGTGCTTTCTTTCCTTCTGAACAAGTGTTACTGTTTTCTGCACAAAAGCGATTCTGCGAACCAATGTGAACACTTCTCCTTCCCAGGCACAGAGAAGGTGCTAGAAAGGAATTCTCTGCCTGCCTTTCCCCAGTGCTCTGCAAGCTCTCCAGGACAACATAGAATCTGGGGCTCTGTGCTTTCTTTCCTTCTGAACAAGTGTTAGTGTTTTCTGCACAAAAGCGATTCTTGCGAAGCAATGTGAACACTTCTGCTTCCCAGGCACAGAGAAGGTGCTAGCAGGGAATTCTCTGCCTGCCTTTCCCCAGTGCTCTGCAAGCTCTCCAGGACAACATAGAATCTGGGGCTCTGTGCTTTCTTTCGTTCTGAACAAGTGTTACTGTTTTCTGCACAAAAGCGATTCTGCGAAGCAATGTGAACACTTCTGCTTCCCAGGCACAGAGAAGGTGCTAGCAAGGAATTCTCTGCCTGCCTTTCCCCAGTGCTCTGCAAGCTCTCCAGGACAACATAAAATCTGGGGCTCTGTGCTTTCTTTCCTTCTGAACAAGTGTTAGTGTTTTCTGCACAAAAGCGATTCTTGCGAAGCAATGTGAACACTTCTGCTTCCCAGGCACAGAGAAGGTGCTAGCAGGGAATTCTCTGCCTGCCTTTCCCCAGTGCTCTGCAAGCTCTCCAGGACAACATAGAATCTGGGGCTCTGTGCTTTCTTTCCTTCTGAACAAGTGTTACTGTTTTCTGCACAAAAGCGATTCTGCGAAGCAATGTGAACAGGCACAGAGAAGGTGCTATCAGGGAATTCTCTGCCTGCCTTTCCCCAGTGCTCTGCAAGCTCTCCAGGACAACATAGAATCTGGGGCTCTGTGCTTTCTTTCCTTCTGAACAAGTGTTACTGTTTTCTGCACAAAAGCGATTCTTGCGAATCAATGTGAACACTGCTGCTTCCCAGGCACAGAGAAGGTGCTAGCAAGGAATTCTCTGCCTGCCTTTCCCCAGTGCTCTGCAAGCTCTCCAGGACAACATAGAATCTGGGGCTCTGTGCTTTCTTTCCTTCTGAACAAGTGTTAATGTTTTCTGCACAAAAGCGATTCTGCGAAGCAATGTGAACAGGCACAGAGAAGGTGCTATCAGGGAATTCTCTGCCTGCCTTTCCCCAGTGCTCTGCAAGCTCTCCAGGACAACATAGAATCTGGGGCTCTGTGCTTTCTTTCGTTCTGAACAAGTGTTAATGTTTTCTGCACAAAAGCGATTCTGCGAAGCAATGTGAACACTTCTGCTTCCCAGGCACAGAGAAGGTGCTAGCAAGGAATTCTCTGCCTGCCTTTCCCCAGTGCTCTGCAAGCTCTCCAGGAAAACATAAAATCTGGGGCTCTGTGCTTTCTTTCCTTCTGAACAAGTGTTACTGTTTTCTGCACAAAAGCGATTCTTGCGAAGCAATGTGAACACTTCTGCTTCCCAGGCACAGAGAAGGTGCTAGCAAGGAATTCTCTGCCTGCCTTTCCCCAGTGCTCTGCAAGCTCTCCAGGACTACATAGAATCTGGGGCTCTGTGCTTTCTTTCGTTCTGAACAAGTGTTACTGTTTTCTGCACAAAAGCGATTCTTGCGAAGCAATGTGAACACTTCTGCTTCCAGGCACAGAGAAGGTGCTAGCAGGGAATTCTCTGCCTGCCTTTCCCCAGTGCTCTGCAAGCTCTCCAGGACAACATAGAATCTGGGGCTCTGTGCTTTCTTTCGTTCTGAACAAGTGTTACTGTTTTCTGCACAAAAGCGATTCTGCGAAGCAATGTGAACAGGCACAGAGAAGGTGCTATCAGGGAATTCTCTGCCTGCCTTTCCCCAGTGCTCTGCCAGCTCTCCAGGACAACATAGAATCTGGGGCTCTGTGCTTTCTTTGCTTCTGAACAAGTGTTAGTGTTTTCTGCACAAAAGCGATTCTTGCGAAGCAATGTGAACACTTCTGCTTCCCAGGCACAGAGAAGGTGCTAGCAAGGAATTCTCTGCCTGCCTTTCCCCAGTGCTCTGCAAGCTCTCCAGGACAACATAGAATCTGGGGCTCTGTGCTTTCTTTCCTTCTGAACAAGTGTTACTGTTTTCTGCACAAAAGCGATTCTGCGAAGCAATGTGAACACTTCTGCTTCCCAGGCACAGAGAAGGTGCTAGCAGGGAATTCTCTGCCTGCCTTTCCCCAGTGCTCTGCAAGCTCTCCAGGACAACATAAAATCTGGGGCTCTGTGCTTTCTTTCCTTCTGAACAAGTGTTAGTGTTTTCTGCACAAAAGCGATTCTGCGAAGCAATGTGAACAGGCACAGAGAAGGTGCTATCAGGGAATTCTCTGCCTGCCTTTCCCCAGTGCTCTGCAAGCTCTCCAGGACAACATAGAATCTGGGGCTCTGTGCTTTCTTTCCTTCTGAACAAGTGTTACTGTTTTCTGCACAAAAGCGATTCTGCGAAGCAATGTGAACAGGCACAGAGAAGGTGCTATCAGGGAATTCTCTGCCTGCCTTTCCCCAGTGCTCTGCAAGCTCTCCAGGACAACATAGAATCTGGGGCTCTGTGCTTTCTTTCCTTCTGAACAAGTGTTACTGTTTTCTGCACAAAAGCGATTCTGCGAACCAATGTGAACACTTCTCCTTCCCAGGCACAGAGAAGGTGCTAGAAAGGAATTCTCTGCCTGCCTTTCCCCAGTGCTCTGCAAGCTCTCCAGGACAACATAGAATCTGGGGCTCTGTGCTTTCTTTCCTTCTGAACAAGTGTTAGTGTTTTCTGCACAAAAGCGATTCTTGCGAAGCAATGTGAACACTTCTGCTTCCCAGGCACAGAGAAGGTGCTAGCAGGGAATTCTCTGCCTGCCTTTCCCCAGTGCTCTGCAAGCTCTCCAGGACAACATAGAATCTGGGGCTCTGTGCTTTCTTTCGTTCTGAACAAGTGTTACTGTTTTCTGCACAAAAGCGATTCTGCGAAGCAATGTGAACACTTCTGCTTCCCAGGCACAGAGAAGGTGCTAGCAAGGAATTCTCTGCCTGCCTTTCCCCAGTGCTCTGCAAGCTCTCCAGGACAACATAAAATCTGGGGCTCTGTGCTTTCTTTCCTTCTGAACAAGTGTTAGTGTTTTCTGCACAAAAGCGATTCTTGCGAAGCAATGTGAACACTTCTGCTTCCCAGGCACAGAGAAGGTGCTAGCAGGGAATTCTCTGCCTGCCTTTCCCCAGTGCTCTGCAAGCTCTCCAGGACAACATAGAATCTGGGGCTCTGTGCTTTCTTTCCTTCTGAACAAGTGTTACTGTTTTCTGCACAAAAGCGATTCTGCGAAGCAATGTGAACAGGCACAGAGAAGGTGCTATCAGGGAATTCTCTGCCTGCCTTTCCCCAGTGCTCTGCAAGCTCTCCAGGACAACATAGAATCTGGGGCTCTGTGCTTTCTTTCCTTCTGAACAAGTGTTACTGTTTTCTGCACAAAAGCGATTCTTGCGAAGCAATGTGAACAGGCACAGAGAAGGTGCTATCAGGGAATTCTCTGCCTGCCTTTCCCCAGTGCTCTGCAAGCTCTCCAGGACAACATAAAATCTGGGGCTCTGTGCTTTCTTTCCTTCTGAACAAGTGTTAGTGTTTTCTGCACAAAAGCGATTCTTGCGAAGCAATGTGAACACTTCTGCTTCCCAGGCACAGAGAAGGTGCTAGCAGGGAATTCTCTGCCTGCCTTTCCCCAGTGCTCTGCAAGCTCTCCAGGACAACATAGAATCTGGGGCTCTGCGCTTTCTTTCCTTCTGAACAAGTGTTACTGTTTTCTGCACAAAAGCGATTCTGCAAAGCAATGTGAACAGGCACAGAGAAGGTGCTAGCAGGGAATTCTCTGCCTGCCTTTCCCCAGTGCTCTGCAAGCTCTCCAGGACAACATAAATTCTGGGGCTCTGTGCTTTCTTTCCTTCTGAACAAGTGTTACTGTTTTCTGCACAAAAGCGATTCTGCGAACCAATGTGAACACTTCTCCTTCCCAGGCACAGAGAAGGTGCTAGAAAGGAATTCTCTGCCTGCCTTTCCCCAGTGCTCTGCAAGCTCTCCAGGACAACATAAAATCTGGGGCTCTGTGCTTTCTTTCCTTCTGAACAAGTGTTACTGTTTTCTGCACAAAAGCGATTCTTGCGAAGCAATGTGAACACTTCTGCTTCCCAGGCACAGAGAAGGTGCTAGCAAGGAATTCTCTGCCTGCCTTTCCCCAGTGCTCTGCAAGCTCTCCAGGACTACATAGAATCTGGGGCTCTGTGCTTTCTTTCGTTCTGAACAAGTGTTACTGTTTTCTGCACAAAAGCGATTCTGCGAAGCAATGTGAACACTTCTGCTTCCCAGGCACAGAGAAGGTGCTAGCAAGGAATTCTCTGCCTGCCTTTCCCCAGTGCTCTGCAAGCTCTCCAGGACAACATAAAATCTGGGGCTCTGTGCTTTCTTTCCTTCTGAACAAGTGTTAGTGTTTTCTGCACAAAAGCGATTCTTGCGAAGCAATGTGAACACTTCTGCTTCCCAGGCACAGAGAAGGTGCTAGCAGGGAATTCTCTGCCTGCCTTTCCCCAGTGCTCTGCAAGCTCTCCAGGACAACATAGAATCTGGGGCTCTGTGCTTTCTTTCCTTCTGAACAAGTGTTACTGTTTTCTGCACAAAAGCGATTCTTGCGAAGCAATGTGAACACTTCTGCTTCCCAGGCACAGAGAAGGTGCTAGCAAGGAATTCTCTGCCTGCCTTTCCCCAGTGCTCTGCAAGCTCTCCAGGACAACATAGAATCTGGGGCTCTGTGCTTTCTTTCCTTCTGAACAAGTGTTACTGTTTTCTGCACAAAAGCGATTCTGCGAAGCAATGTGAACACTTCTGCTTCCCAGGCACAGAGAAGGTGCTAGCAGGGAATTCTCTGCCTGCCTTTCCCCAGTGCTCTAAAAGCTCTCCAGGACAACATAAAATCTGGGGCTCTGTGCTTTCTTTCCTTCTGAACAAGTGTTAGTGTTTTCTGCACAAAAGCGATTCTTGCGAAGCAATGTGAACACTTCTGCTTCCCAGGCACAGAGAAGGTGCTATCAGGGAATTCTCTGCCTGCCTTTCCCCAGTGCTCTGCAAGCTCTCCAGGACAACATAGAATCTGGGGCTCTGTGCTTTCTTTCCTTCTGAACATGTGTTACTGTTTTCTGCACAAAAGCGATTCTGCGAAGCAATGTGAACAGGCACAGAGAAGGTGCTATCAGGGAATTCTCTGCCTGCCTTTCCCCAGTGCTCTGCAAGCTCTCCAGGACAACATAAAATCTGGGGCTCTGTGCTTTCTTTCCTTCTGAACAAGTGTTACTGTTTTCTGCACAAAAGCGATTCTTGCGAAGCAATGTGAACACTTCTGCTTCCCAGGCACAGAGAAGGTGCTAGCAGGGAATTCTCTGCCTGCCTTTCCCCAGTGCTCTGCAAGCTCTCCAGGACAACATAGAATCTGGGGCTCTGTGCTTTCTTTCGTTCTGAACAAGTGTTACTGTTTTCTGCACAAAAGCGATTCTGCGAAGCAATGTGAACAGGCACAGAGAAGGTGCTAGCAAGGAATTCTCTGCCTGCCTTTCCCCAGTGCTCTGCAAGCTCTCCAGGACAACATAAAATCTGGGGCTCTGTGCTTTCTTTCCTTCTGAACAAGTGTTACTGTTTTCTGCACAAAAGCGATTCTTGCGAAGCAATGTGAACAGGCACAGAGAAGGTGCTAGCAGGGAATTCTCTGCCTGCCTTTCCCCAGTGCTCTGCAAGCTCTCCAGGACAACATAGAATCTGGGGCTCTGTGCTTTCTTTCCTTCTGAACAAGTGTTAGTGTTTTCTGCACAAAAGCAATTCTTGCGAAGCAATGTGAACACTTCTGCTTCCCAGGCACAGAGAAGGTGCTAGCAAGGAATTCTCTGCCTGCCTTTCCCCAGTGCTCTGCAAGCTCTCGAGGACAACATAAAATCTGGGGCTCTGTGCTTTCTTTCCTTCTGAACAAGTGTTAATGTTTTCTGCACAAAAGCGATTCTGCGAAGCAATGTGAACACTTCTGCTTCCCAGGCACAGAGAAGGTGCTAGCAGGGAATTCTCTGCCTGCCTTTCCCCAGTGCTCTAAAAGCTCTCCAGGACAACATAAAATCTGGGGCTCTGTGCTTTCTTTCCTTCTGAACAAGTGTTACTGTTTTCTGCACAAAAGCGATTCTGCGAAGCAATGTGAACAGGCACAGAGAAGGTGCTAGCAGGGAATTCTCTGCCTGCCTTTCCCCAGTGCTCTGCAAGCTCTCCAGGACAACATAAAATCTGGGGCTCTGTGCTTTCTTTCCTTCTGAACAAGTGTTAGTGTTTTCTGCACAAAAGCGATTCTGCGAAGCAATGTGAACACTTCTGCTTCCCAGGCACAGAGAAGGTGCTAGCAGGGAATTCTCTGCCTGCCTTTCCCCAGTGCTCTGCAAGCTCTCCAGGACAACATAAAATCTGGGGCTCTGTGCTTTCTTTCCTTCTGAACAAGTGTTACTGTTTTCTGCACAAAAGCGATTCTGCGAAGCAATGTGAACAGGCACAGAGAAGGTGCTATCAGGGAATTCTCTGCCTGCCTTTCCCCAGTGCTCTGCAAGCTCTCCAGGACAACGTAAAATCTGGGGCTCTGTGCTTTCTTTCCTTCTGAACAAGTGTTAGTGTTTTCTGCACAAAAGCGATTCTTGCGAAGCAATGTGAACACTTCTGCTTCCCAGGCACAGAGAAGGTGCTAGCAGGGAATTCTCTGCCTGCCTTTCCCCAGTGCTCTGCAAGCTCTCCAGGACAACATAAAATCTGGGGCTCTGTGCTTTCTTTCCTTCTGAACAAGTGTTACTGTTTTCTGCACAAAAGCGATTCTTGCGAAGCAATGTGAACACTTCTGCTTCCCAGGCACAGAGAAGGTGCTAGCAGGGAATTCTCTGCCTGCCTTTCCCCAGTGCTCTGCAAGCTCTCCAGGACAACATAGAATCTGGGGCTCTGTGCTTTCTTCTGAACAAGTGTTACTGTTTTCTGCACAAAAGCGATTCTGCGAAGCAATGTGAACAGGCACAGAGAAGGTGCTAGCAGGGAATTCTCTGCCTGCCTTTCCCCAGTGCTCTGCAAGCTCTCCAGGACAACATAGAATCTGGGGCTCTGTGCTTTCTTTCCTTCTGAACAAGTGTTAGTGTTTTCTGCACAAAAGCGATTCTTGCGAAGCAATGTGAACACTTCTGCTTCCCAGGCACAGAGAAGGTGCTATCAGGGAATTCTCTGCCTGCCTTTCCCCAGTGCTCTGCAAGCTCTCCAGGACAACATAGAATCTGGGGCTCTGTGCTTTCTTTCGTTCTGAACAAGTGTTACTGTTTTCTGCACAAAAGCGATTCTGCGAAGCAATGTGAACAGGCACAGAGAAGGTGCTATCAGGGAATTCTCTGCCTGCCTTTCCCCAGTGCTCTGCAAGCTCTCCAGGACAACATAGAATCTGGGGCTCTGTGCTTTCTTTCCTTCTGAACAAGTGTTACTGTTTTCTGCACAAAAGCGATTCTGCGAAGCAATGTGAACACTTCTGCTTCCCAGGCACAGAGAAGGTGCTAGCAAGGAATTCTCTGCCTGCCTTTCCCCAGTGCTCTGCAAGCTCTCCAAGACAACATAGAATCTGGGGCTCTGTGCTTTCTTTCCTTCTGAACAAGTGTTAATGTTTTCTGCACAAAAGCGATTCTGCGAAGCAATGTGAACAGGCACAGAGAAGGTGCTATCAGGGAATTCTCTGCCTGCCTTTCCCCAGTGCTCTGCAAGCTCTCCAGGACAACATAGAATCTGGGGCTCTGTGCTTTCTTTCCTTCTGAACAAGTGTTACTGTTTTCTGCACAAAAGCGATTCTGCGAAGCAATGTGAACACTTCTGCTTCCCAGGCACAGAGAAGGTGCTAGCAAGGAATTCTCTTCCTGCCTTTCCGCAGTGCTCTGCAAGCTCTCCAGGACAACATAGAATCTGGGGCTCTGTGCTTTCTTTCCTTCTGAACAAGTGTTACTGTTTTCTGCACAAAAGCGATTCTGCGAAGCAATGTGAACACTTCTGCTTCGCAGGCACAGAGAAGGTGCTAGCAGGGAATTCTCTGCCTGCCTTTCCCCAGTGCTCTGCAAGCTCTCCAGGACAACATAGAATCTGGGGCTCTGTGCTTTCTTTCCTTCTGAACAAGTGTTACTGTTTTCTGCACAAAAGCGATTCTGCGAAGCAATGTGAACAGGCACAGAGAAGGTGCTATCAGGGAATTCTCTGCCTGCCTTTCCCCAGTGCTCTGCAAGCTCTCCAGGACAACATAGAATCTGGGGCTCTGTGCTTTCTTTCCTTCTGAACAAGTGTTACTGTTTTCTGCACAAAAGCGATTCTGCGAACCAATGTGAACACTTCTCCTTCCCAGGCACAGAGAAGGTGCTAGAAAGGAATTCTCTGCCTGCCTTTCCCCAGTGCTCTGCAAGCTCTCCAGGACAACATAGAATCTGGGGCTCTGTGCTTTCTTTCCTTCTGAACAAGTGTTAGTGTTTTCTGCACAAAAGCGATTCTTGCGAAGCAATGTGAACACTTCTGCTTCCCAGGCACAGAGAAGGTGCTAGCAGGGAATTCTCTGCCTGCCTTTCCCCAGTGCTCTGCAAGCTCTCCAGGACAACATAGAATCTGGGGCTCTGTGCTTTCTTTCGTTCTGAACAAGTGTTACTGTTTTCTGCACAAAAGCGATTCTGCGAAGCAATGTGAACACTTCTGCTTCCCAGGCACAGAGAAGGTGCTAGCAAGGAATTCTCTGCCTGCCTTTCCCCAGTGCTCTGCAAGCTCTCCAGGACAACATAAAATCTGGGGCTCTGTGCTTTCTTTCCTTCTGAACAAGTGTTAGTGTTTTCTGCACAAAAGCGATTCTTGCGAAGCAATGTGAACACTTCTGCTTCCCAGGCACAGAGAAGGTGCTAGCAGGGAATTCTCTGCCTGCCTTTCCCCAGTGCTCTGCAAGCTCTCCAGGACAACATAGAATCTGGGGCTCTGTGCTTTCTTTCCTTCTGAACAAGTGTTACTGTTTTCTGCACAAAAGCGATTCTGCGAAGCAATGTGAACAGGCACAGAGAAGGTGCTATCAGGGAATTCTCTGCCTGCCTTTCCCCAGTGCTCTGCAAGCTCTCCAGGACAACATAGAATCTGGGGCTCTGTGCTTTCTTTCCTTCTGAACAAGTGTTACTGTTTTCTGCACAAAAGCGATTCTTGCGAATCAATGTGAACACTGCTGCTTCCCAGGCACAGAGAAGGTGCTAGCAAGGAATTCTCTGCCTGCCTTTCCCCAGTGCTCTGCAAGCTCTCCAGGACAACATAGAATCTGGGGCTCTGTGCTTTCTTTCCTTCTGAACAAGTGTTAATGTTTTCTGCACAAAAGCGATTCTGCGAAGCAATGTGAACAGGCACAGAGAAGGTGCTATCAGGGAATTCTCTGCCTGCCTTTCCCCAGTGCTCTGCAAGCTCTCCAGGACAACATAGAATCTGGGGCTCTGTGCTTTCTTTCGTTCTGAACAAGTGTTAATGTTTTCTGCACAAAAGCGATTCTGCGAAGCAATGTGAACACTTCTGCTTCCCAGGCACAGAGAAGGTGCTAGCAAGGAATTCTCTGCCTGCCTTTCCCCAGTGCTCTGCAAGCTCTCCAGGAAAACATAAAATCTGGGGCTCTGTGCTTTCTTTCCTTCTGAACAAGTGTTACTGTTTTCTGCACAAAAGCGATTCTTGCGAAGCAATGTGAACACTTCTGCTTCCCAGGCACAGAGAAGGTGCTAGCAAGGAATTCTCTGCCTGCCTTTCCCCAGTGCTCTGCAAGCTCTCCAGGACTACATAGAATCTGGGGCTCTGTGCTTTCTTTCGTTCTGAACAAGTGTTACTGTTTTCTGCACAAAAGCGATTCTTGCGAAGCAATGTGAACACTTCTGCTTCCAGGCACAGAGAAGGTGCTAGCAGGGAATTCTCTGCCTGCCTTTCCCCAGTGCTCTGCAAGCTCTCCAGGACAACATAGAATCTGGGGCTCTGTGCTTTCTTTCGTTCTGAACAAGTGTTACTGTTTTCTGCACAAAAGCGATTCTGCGAAGCAATGTGAACAGGCACAGAGAAGGTGCTATCAGGGAATTCTCTGCCTGCCTTTCCCCAGTGCTCTGCCAGCTCTCCAGGACAACATAGAATCTGGGGCTCTGTGCTTTCTTTCCTTCTGAACAAGTGTTAGTGTTTTCTGCACAAAAGCGATTCTTGCGAAGCAATGTGAACACTTCTGCTTCCCAGGCACAGAGAAGGTGCTAGCAAGGAATTCTCTGCCTGCCTTTCCCCAGTGCTCTGCAAGCTCTCCAGGACAACATAGAATCTGGGGCTCTGTGCTTTCTTTCCTTCTGAACAAGTGTTACTGTTTTCTGCACAAAAGCGATTCTGCGAAGCAATGTGAACACTTCTGCTTCCCAGGCACAGAGAAGGTGCTAGCAGGGAATTCTCTGCCTGCCTTTCCCCAGTGCTCTGCAAGCTCTCCAGGACAACATAAAATCTGGGGCTCTGTGCTTTCTTTCCTTCTGAACAAGTGTTAGTGTTTTCTGCACAAAAGCGATTCTGCGAAGCAATGTGAACAGGCACAGAGAAGGTGCTATCAGGGAATTCTCTGCCTGCCTTTCCCCAGTGCTCTGCAAGCTCTCCAGGACAACATAGAATCTGGGGCTCTGTGCTTTCTTTCCTTCTGAACAAGTGTTACTGTTTTCTGCACAAAAGCGATTCTGCGAAGCAATGTGAACAGGCACAGAGAAGGTGCTATCAGGGAATTCTCTGCCTGCCTTTCCCCAGTGCTCTGCAAGCTCTCCAGGACAACATAGAATCTGGGGCTCTGTGCTTTCTTTCCTTCTGAACAAGTGTTACTGTTTTCTGCACAAAAGCGATTCTGCGAACCAATGTGAACACTTCTCCTTCCCAGGCACAGAGAAGGTGCTAGAAAGGAATTCTCTGCCTGCCTTTCCCCAGTGCTCTGCAAGCTCTCCAGGACAACATAGAATCTGGGGCTCTGTGCTTTCTTTCCTTCTGAACAAGTGTTAGTGTTTTCTGCACAAAAGCGATTCTTGCGAAGCAATGTGAACACTTCTGCTTCCCAGGCACAGAGAAGGTGCTAGCAGGGAATTCTCTGCCTGCCTTTCCCCAGTGCTCTGCAAGCTCTCCAGGACAACATAGAATCTGGGGCTCTGTGCTTTCTTTCGTTCTGAACAAGTGTTACTGTTTTCTGCACAAAAGCGATTCTGCGAAGCAATGTGAACACTTCTGCTTCCCAGGCACAGAGAAGGTGCTAGCAAGGAATTCTCTGCCTGCCTTTCCCCAGTGCTCTGCAAGCTCTCCAGGACAACATAAAATCTGGGGCTCTGTGCTTTCTTTCCTTCTGAACAAGTGTTAGTGTTTTCTGCACAAAAGCGATTCTTGCGAAGCAATGTGAACACTTCTGCTTCCCAGGCACAGAGAAGGTGCTAGCAGGGAATTCTCTGCCTGCCTTTCCCCAGTGCTCTGCAAGCTCTCCAGGACAACATAGAATCTGGGGCTCTGTGCTTTCTTTCCTTCTGAACAAGTGTTACTGTTTTCTGCACAAAAGCGATTCTGCGAAGCAATGTGAACAGGCACAGAGAAGGTGCTATCAGGGAATTCTCTGCCTGCCTTTCCCCAGTGCTCTGCAAGCTCTCCAGGACAACATAGAATCTGGGGCTCTGTGCTTTCTTTCCTTCTGAACAAGTGTTACTGTTTTCTGCACAAAAGCGATTCTTGCGAATCAATGTGAACACTGCTGCTTCCCAGGCACAGAGAAGGTGCTAGCAAGGAATTCTCTGCCTGCCTTTCCCCAGTGCTCTGCAAGCTCTCCAGGACAACATAGAATCTGGGGCTCTGTGCTTTCTTTCCTTCTGAACAAGTGTTAATGTTTTCTGCACAAAAGCGATTCTGCGAAGCAATGTGAACAGGCACAGAGAAGGTGCTATCAGGGAATTCTCTGCCTGCCTTTCCCCAGTGCTCTGCAAGCTCTCCAGGACAACATAGAATCTGGGGCTCTGTGCTTTCTTTCGTTCTGAACAAGTGTTAATGTTTTCTGCACAAAAGCGATTCTGCGAAGCAATGTGAACACTTCTGCTTCCCAGGCACAGAGAAGGTGCTAGCAAGGAATTCTCTGCCTGCCTTTCCCCAGTGCTCTGCAAGCTCTCCAGGAAAACATAAAATCTGGGGCTCTGTGCTTTCTTTCCTTCTGAACAAGTGTTACTGTTTTCTGCACAAAAGCGATTCTTGCGAAGCAATGTGAACACTTCTGCTTCCCAGGCACAGAGAAGGTGCTAGCAAGGAATTCTCTGCCTGCCTTTCCCCAGTGCTCTGCAAGCTCTCCAGGACTACATAGAATCTGGGGCTCTGTGCTTTCTTTCGTTCTGAACAAGTGTTACTGTTTTCTGCACAAAAGGGATTCTTGCGAAGCAATGTGAACACTTCTGCTTCCAGGCACAGAGAAGGTGCTAGCAGGGAATTCTCTGCCTGCCTTTCCCCAGTGCTCTGCAAGCTCTCCAGGACAACATAGAATCTGGGGCTCTGTGCTTTCTTTCGTTCTGAACAAGTGTTACTGTTTTCTGCACAAAAGCGATTCTGCGAAGCAATGTGAACAGGCACAGAGAAGGTGCTATCAGGGAATTCTCTGCCTGCCTTTCCCCAGTGCTCTGCCAGCTCTCCAGGACAACATAGAATCTGGGGCTCTGTGCTTTCTTTCCTTCTGAACAAGTGTTAGTGTTTTCTGCACAAAAGCGATTCTTGCGAAGCAATGTGAACACTTCTGCTTCCCAGGCACAGAGAAGGTGCTAGCAAGGAATTCTCTGCCTGCCTTTCCCCAGTGCTCTGCAAGCTCTCCAGGACAACATAGAATCTGGGGCTCTGTGCTTTCTTTCCTTCTGAACAAGTGTTACTGTTTTCTGCACAAAAGCGATTCTGCGAAGCAATGTGAACACTTCTGCTTCCCAGGCACAGAGAAGGTGCTAGCAGGGAATTCTCTGCCTGCCTTTCCCCAGTGCTCTAAAAGCTCTCCAGGACAACATAAAATCTGGGGCTCTGTGCTTTCTTTCCTTCTGAACAAGTGTTAGTGTTTTCTGCACAAAAGCGATTCTGCGAAGCAATGTGAACAGGCACAGAGAAGGTGCTATCAGGGAATTCTCTGCCTGCCTTTCCCCAGTGCTCTGCAAGCTCTCCAGGACAACATAAAATCTGGGGCTCTGTGCTTTCTTTCCTTCTGAACAAGTGTTAGTGTTTTCTGCACAAAAGCGATTCTGCGAAGCAATGTGAACACTTCTGCTTCCCAGGCACAGAGAAGGTGCTAGCAGGGAATTCTCTGCCTGCCTTTCCCCAGTGCTCTAAAAGCTCTCCAGGACAACATAAAATCTGGGGCTCTGTGCTTTCTTTCCTTCTGAACAAGTGTTACTGTTTTCTGCACAAAAGCGATTCTGCGAAGCAATGTGAACAGGCACAGAGAAGGTGCTATCAGGGAATTCTCTGCCTGCCTTTCCCCAGTGCTCTGCAAGCTCTCCAGGACAACGTAAAATCTGGGGCTCTGTGCTTTCTTTCCTTCTGAACAAGTGTTAGTGTTTTCTGCACAAAAGCGATTCTTGCGAAGCAATGTGAACACTTCTGCTTCCCAGGCACAGAGAAGGTGCTAGCAGGGAATTCTCTGCCTGCCTTTCCCCAGTGCTCTGCAAGCTCTCCAGGACAACATAGAATCTGGGGCTCTGTGCTTTCTTTCCTTCTGAACAAGTGTTACTGTTTTCTGCACAAAAGCGATTCTGCGAAGCAATGTGAACAGGCACAGAGAAGGTGCTATCAGGGAATTCTCTGCCTGCCTTTCCCCAGTGCTCTGCAAGCTCTCCAGGACAACATAAAATCTGGGGCTCTGTGCTTTCTTTCCTTCTGAACAAGTGTTACTGTTTTCTGCACAAAAGCGATTCTTGCGAAGCAATGTGAACACTTCTGCTTCCCAGGCACAGAGAAGGTGCTAGCAGGGAATTCTCTGCCTGCCTTTCCCCAGTGCTCTGCAAGCTCTCCAGGACAACATAGAATCTGGGGCTCTGTGCTTTCTTTCGTTCTGAACAAGTGTTACTGTTTTCTGCACAAAAGCGATTCTGCGAAGCAATGTGAACAGGCACAGAGAAGGTGCTATCAGGGAATTCTCTGCCTGCCTTTCCCCAGTGCTCTGCAAGCTCTCCAGGACAACATAGAATCTGGGGCTCTGTGCTTTCTTTCCTTCTGAACAAGTGTTACTGTTTTCTGCACAAAAGCGATTCTGCGAAGCAATGTGAACAGGCACAGAGAAGGTGCTATCAGGGAATTCTCTGCCTGCCTTTCCCCAGTGCTCTGCAAGCTCTCCAGGACAACATAGAATCTGGGGCTCTGTGCTTTCTTTCCTTCTGAACAAGTGTTACTGTTTTCTGCACAAAAGCGATTCTGCGAAGCAATGTGAACACTTCTGCTTCCCAGGCACAGAGAAGGTGCTAGCAAGGAATTCTCTGCCTGCCTTTCCCCAGTGCTCTGCAAGCTCTCCAAGACAACATAGAATCTGGGGCTCTGTGCTTTCTTTCCTTCTGAACAAGTGTTAATGTTTTCTGCACAAAAGCGATTCTGCGAAGCAATGTGAACAGGCACAGAGAAGGTGCTATCAGGGAATTCTCTGCCTGCCTTTCCCCAGTGCTCTGCAAGCTCTCCAGGACAACATAGAATCTGGGGCTCTGTGCTTTCTTTCCTTCTGAACAAGTGTTACTGTTTTCTGCACAAAAGCGATTCTGCGAAGCAATGTGAACACTTCTGCTTCCCAGGCACAGAGAAGGTGCTAGCAAGGAATTCTCTTCCTGCCTTTCCCCAGTGCTCTGCAAGCTCTCCAGGACAACATAGAATCTGGGGCTCTGTGCTTTCTTTCCTTCTGAACAAGTGTTACTGTTTTCTGCACAAAAGCGATTCTGCGAAGCAATGTGAACACTTCTGCTTCCCAGGCACAGAGAAGGTGCTAGCAGGGAATTCTCTGCCTGCCTTTCCCCAGTGCTCTGCAAGCTCTCCAGGACAACATAGAATCTGGGGCTCTGTGCTTTCTTTCCTTCTGAACAAGTGTTACTGTTTTCTGCACAAAAGCGATTCTGCGAAGCAATGTGAACAGGCACAGAGAAGGTGCTATCAGGGAATTCTCTGCCTGCCTTTCCCCAGTGCTCTGCAAGCTCTCCAGGACAACATAGAATCTGGGGCTCTGTGCTTTCTTTCCTTCTGAACAAGTGTTAGTGTTTTCTGCACAAAAGCGATTCTGCGAACCAGTGTGAACACTTCTCCTTCCCAGGCACAGAGAAGGTGCTAGAAAGGAATTCTCTGCCTGCCTTTCCCCAGTGCTCTGCAAGCTCTCCAGGACAACATAAAATCTGGGGCTCTGTGCTTTCTTTCCTTCTGAACAAGTGTTAGTGTTTTCTGCACAAAAGCGATTCTTGCGAAGCAATGTGAACACTTCTGCTTCCCAGGCACAGAGAAGGTGCTAGCAGGGAATTCTCTGCCTGCCTTTCCCCAGTGCTCTGCAAGCTCTCCAGGACTACATAGAATCTGGGGCTCTGTGCTTTCTTTCCTTCTGAACAAGTGTTACTGTTTTCTGCACAAAAGCGATTCTGCGAAGCAATGTGAACACTTCTGCTTCCCAGGCACAGAGAAGGTGCTAGCAAGGAATTCTCTGCCTGCCTTTCCCCAGTGCTCTGCAAGCTCTCCAGGACAACATAAAATCTGGGGCTCTGTGCTTTCTTTCCTTCTGAACAAGTGTTAGTGTTTTCTGCACAAAAGCGATTCTTGCGAAGCAATGTGAACACTTCTGCTTCCCAGGCACAGAGAAGGTGCTAGCAGGGAATTCTCTGCCTGCCTTTCCCCAGTGCTCTGCAAGCTCTCCAGGACAACATAGAATCTGGGGCTCTGTGCTTTCTTTCCTTCTGAACAAGTGTTACTGTTTTCTGCACAAAAGCGATTCTGCGAAGCAATGTGAACGGGCACAGAGAAGGTGCTATCAGGGAATTCTCTGCCTGCCTTTCCCCAGTGCTCTGCAAGCTCTCCAGGACAACATAGAATCTGGGGCTCTGTGCTTTCTTTCCTTCTGAACAAGTGTTAGTGTTTTCTGCACAAAAGCGATTCTTGCGAAGCAATGTGAACACTTCTGCTTCCCAGGCACAGAGAAGGTGCTAGCAGGGAATTCTCTGCCTGCCTTTCCCCAGTGCTCTGCAAGCTCTCCAGGACAACATAGAATCTGGGGCTCTGTGCTTTCTTTCGTTCTGAACAAGTGTTACTGTTTTCTGCACAAAAGCGATTCTGCGAAGCAATGTGAACAGGCACAGAGAAGGTGCTATCAGGGAATTCTCTGCCTGCCTTTCCCCAGTGCTCTGCAAGCTCTCCAGGACAACATAGAATCTGGGGCTCTGTGCTTTCTTTCGTTCTGAACAAGTGTTAATGTTTTCTGCACAAAAGCGATTCTGCGAAGCAATGTGAACACTTCTGCTTCCCAGGCACAGAGAAGGTGCTAGCAAGGAATTCTCTGCCTGCCTTTCCCCAGTGCTCTGCAAGCTCTCCAGGAAAACATAAAATCTGGGGCTCTGTGCTTTCTTTCCTTCTGAACAAGTGTTAGTGTTTTCTGCACAAAAGCGATTCTTGCGAAGCAATGTGAACACTTCTGCTTCGCAGGCACAGAGAAGGTGCTAGCAAGGAATTCTCTGCCTGCCTTTCCCCAGTGCTCTGCAAGCTCTCCAGGACAACATAGAATCTGGGGCTCTGTGCTTTCTTTCCTTCTGAACAAGTGTTACTGTTTTCTGCACAAAAGCGATTCTGCGAAGCAATGTGAACACTTCTGCTTCCCAGGCACAGAGAAGGTGCTAGCAGGGAATTCTCTGCCTGCCTTTCCCCAGTGCTCTAAAAGCTCTCCAGGACAACATAAAATCTGGGGCTCTGTGCTTTCTTTCCTTCTGAACAAGTGTTACTGTTTTCTGCACAAAAGCGATTCTGCGAAGCAATGTGAACAGGCACAGAGAAGGTGCTATCAGGGAATTCTCTGCCTGCCTTTCCCCAGTGCTCTGCAAGCTCTCCAGGACAACATAAAATCTGGGGCTCTGTGCTTTCTTTCCTTCTGAACAAGTGTTAGTGTTTTCTGCACAAAAGCGATTCTTGCGAAGCAATGTGAACACTTCTGCTTCCCAGGCACAGAGAAGGTGCTATCAGGGAATTCTCTGCCTGCCTTTCCCCAGTGCTCTGCAAGCTCTCCAGGACAACATAGAATCTGGGGCTCTGTGCTTTCTTTCGTTCTGAACAAGTGTTACTGTTTTCTGCACAAAAGCGATTCTGCGAAGCAATGTGAACAGGCACAGAGAAGGTGCTATCAGGGAATTCTCTGCCTGCCTTTCCCCAGTGCTCTGCAAGCTCTCCAGGACAACATAAAATCTGGGGCTCTGTGCTTTCTTTCCTTCTGAACAAGTGTTAGTGTTTTCTGCACAAAAGCGATTCTGCGAACCAATGTGAACACTTCTGCTTCCCAGGCACAGAGAAGGTGCTAGCAAGGAATTCTCTGCCTGCCTTTCCCCAGTGCTCTGCAAGCTCTCCAAGACAACATAGATTCTGGGGCTCTGTGCTTTCTTTCGTTCTGAACAAGTGTTACTGTTTTCTGCACAAAAGCGATTCTGCGAAGCAATGTGAACAGGCACAGAGAAGGTGCTATCAGGGAATTCTCTGCCTGCCTTTCCCCAGTGCTCTGCAAGCTCTCCAGGACAACATAGAATCTGGGGCTCTGTGCTTTCTTTCCTTCTGAACAAGTGTTACTGTTTTCTGCACAAAAGCGATTCTGCGAAGCAATGTGAACACTTCTGCTTCCCAGGCACAGAGAAGGTGCTAGCAAGGAATTCTCTTCCTGCCTTTCCCCAGTGCTCTGCAAGCTCTCCAGGACAACATAGAATCTGGGGCTCTGTGCTTTCTTTCCTTCTGAACAAGTGTTACTGTTTTCTGCACAAAAGCGATTCTGCGAAGCAATGTGAACACTTCTGCTTCCCAGGCACAGAGAAGGTGCTAGCAGGGAATTCTCTGCCTGCCTTTCCCCAGTGCTCTGCAAGCTCTCCAGGACAACATAGAATCTGGGGCTCTGTGCTTTCTTTCCTTCTGAACAAGTGTTACTGTTTTCTGCACAAAAGCGATTCTGCGAAGCAATGTGAACAGGCACAGAGAAGGTGCTATCAGGGAATTCTCTGCCTGCCTTTCCCCAGTGCTCTGCAAGCTCTCCAGGACAACATAGAATCTGGGGCTCTGTGCTTTCTTTCCTTCTGAACAAGTGTTAGTGTTTTCTGCACAAAAGCGATTCTGCGAACCAGTGTGAACACTTCTCCTTCCCAGGCACAGAGAAGGTGCTAGAAAGGAATTCTCTGCCTGCCTTTCCCCAGTGCTCTGCAAGCTCTCCAGGACAACATAAAATCTGGGGCTCTGTGCTTTCTTTCCTTCTGAACAAGTGTTAGTGTTTTCTGCACAAAAGCGATTCTTGCGAAGCAATGTGAACACTTCTGCTTCCCAGGCACAGAGAAGGTGCTAGCAGGGAATTCTCTGCCTGCCTTTCCCCAGTGCTCTGCAAGCTCTCCAGGACTACATAGAATCTGGGGCTCTGTGCTTTCTTTCGTTCTGAACAAGTGTTACTGTTTTCTGCACAAAAGCGATTCTGCGAAGCAATGTGAACACTTCTGCTTCCCAGGCACAGAGAAGGTGCTAGCAAGGAATTCTCTGCCTGCCTTTCCCCAGTGCTCTGCAAGCTCTCCAGGACAACATAAAATCTGGGGCTCTGTGCTTTCTTTCCTTCTGAACAAGTGTTAGTGTTTTCTGCACAAAAGCGATTCTTGCGAAGCAATGTGAACACTTCTGCTTCCCAGGCACAGAGAAGGTGCTAGCAGGGAATTCTCTGCCTGCCTTTCCCCAGTGCTCTGCAAGCTCTCCAGGACAACATAGAATCTGGGGCTCTGTGCTTTCTTTCCTTCTGAACAAGTGTTACTGTTTTCTGCACAAAAGCGATTCTGCGAAGCAATGTGAACGGGCACAGAGAAGGTGCTATCAGGGAATTCTCTGCCTGCCTTTCCCCAGTGCTCTGCAAGCTCTCCAGGACAACATAGAATCTGGGGCTCTGTGCTTTCTTTCCTTCTGAACAAGTGTTAGTGTTTTCTGCACAAAAGCGATTCTTGCGAAGCAATGTGAACACTTCTGCTTCCCAGGCACAGAGAAGGTGCTAGCAGGGAATTCTCTGCCTGCCTTTCCCCAGTGCTCTGCAAGCTCTCCAGGACAACATAGAATCTGGGGCTCTGTGCTTTCTTTCGTTCTGAACAAGTGTTACTGTTTTCTGCACAAAAGCGATTCTGCGAAGCAATGTGAACAGGCACAGAGAAGGTGCTATCAGGGAATTCTCTGCCTGCCTTTCCCCAGTGCTCTGCAAGCTCTCCAGGACAACATAGAATCTGGGGCTCTGTGCTTTCTTTCGTTCTGAACAAGTGTTAATGTTTTCTGCACAAAAGCGATTCTGCGAAGCAATGTGAACACTTCTGCTTCCCAGGCACAGAGAAGGTGCTAGCAAGGAATTCTCTGCCTGCCTTTCCCCAGTGCTCTGCAAGCTCTCCAGGAAAACATAAAATCTGGGGCTCTGTGCTTTCTTTCCTTCTGAACAAGTGTTAGTGTTTTCTGCACAAAAGCGATTCTTGCGAAGCAATGTGAACACTTCTGCTTCGCAGGCACAGAGAAGGTGCTAGCAAGGAATTCTCTGCCTGCCTTTCCCCAGTGCTCTGCAAGCTCTCCAGGACAACATAGAATCTGGGGCTCTGTGCTTTCTTTCCTTCTGAACAAGTGTTACTGTTTTCTGCACAAAAGCGATTCTGCGAAGCAATGTGAACACTTCTGCTTCCCAGGCACAGAGAAGGTGCTAGCAGGGAATTCTCTGCCTGCCTTTCCCCAGTGCTCTAAAAGCTCTCCAGGACAACATAAAATCTGGGGCTCTGTGCTTTCTTTCCTTCTGAACAAGTGTTACTGTTTTCTGCACAAAAGCGATTCTGCGAAGCAATGTGAACAGGCACAGAGAAGGTGCTATCAGGGAATTCTCTGCCTGCCTTTCCCCAGTGCTCTGCAAGCTCTCCAGGACAACATAAAATCTGGGGCTCTGTGCTTTCTTTCCTTCTGAACAAGTGTTAGTGTTTTCTGCACAAAAGCGATTCTGCGAACCAATGTGAACACTTCTGCTTCCCAGGCACAGAGAAGGTGCTAGCAAGGAATTCTCTGCCTGCCTTTCCCCAGTGCTCTGCAAGCTCTCCAAGACAACATAGATTCTGGGGCTCTGTGCTTTCTTTCGTTCTGAACAAGTGTTACTGTTTTCTGCACAAAAGCGATTCTGCGAAGCAATGTGAACAGGCACAGAGAAGGTGCTATCAGGGAATTCTCTGCCTGCCTTTCCCCAGTGCTCTGCAAGCTCTCCAGGACAACATAGAATCTGGGGCTCTGTGCTTTCTTTCCGTCTGAACAAGTGTTACTGTTTTCTGCACAAAAGCGATTCTGCGAAGCAATGTGAACACTTCTGCTTCCCAGGCACAGAGAAGGTGCTAGCAAGGAATTCTCTGCCTGCCTTTCCCCAGTGCTCTGCAAGCTCTCCAGGAC
Organism: Strix aluco; assembly: GCF_031877795.1. Classification (NCBI taxonomy): domain Eukaryota; kingdom Metazoa; phylum Chordata; class Aves; order Strigiformes; family Strigidae; genus Strix; species Strix aluco. The sequence continues at coordinate 1,733,849 of NW_027436647.1, forward strand.
AACATAAAATCTGGGGCTCTGTGCTTTCTTTCCTTCTGAACAAGTGTTAGTGTTTTCTGCACAAAAGCGATTCTTGCGAAGCAATGTGAACACTTCTGCTTCCCAGGCACAGAGAAGGTGCTATCAGGGAATTCTCTGCCTGCCTTTCCCCAGTGCTCTGCAAGCTCTCCAGGACAACATAAAATCTGGGGCTCTGTGCTTTCTTTCCTTCTGAACAAGTGTTAGTGTTTTCTGCACAAAAGCGATTCTTGCGAAGCAATGTGAACACTTCTGCTTCCCAGGCACAGAGAAGGTGCTATCAGGGAATTCTCTGCCTGCCTTTCCCCAGTGCTCTGCAAGCTCTCCAGGACAACATAGAATCTGGGGCTCTGTGCTTTCTTTCGTTCTGAACAAGTGTTACTGTTTTCTGCACAAAAGCGATTCTGCGAAGCAATGTGAACAGGCACAGAGAAGGTGCTATCAGGGAATTCTCTGCCTGCCTTTCCCCAGTGCTCTGCAAGCTCTCCAGGACAACATAAAATCTGGGGCTCTGTGCTTTCTTTCCTTCTGAACAAGTGTTACTGTTTTCTGCACAAAAGCGATTCTGCGAAGCAATGTGAACAGGCACAGAGAAGGTGCTATCAGGGAATTCTCTGCCTGCCTTTCCCCAGTGCTCTGCAAGCTCTCCAGGACAACATAGAATCTGGGGCTCTGTGCTTTCTTTCCTTCTGAACAAGTGTTACTGTTTTCTGCACAAAAGCGATTCTGCGAAGCAATGTGAACAGGCACAGAGAAGGTGCTATCAGGGAATTCTCTGCCTGCCTTTCCCCAGTGCTCTGCAAGCTCTCCAGGACAACATAGAATCTGGGGCTCTGTGCTTTCTTTCCTTCTGAACAAGTGTTACTGTTTTCTGCACAAAAGCGATTCTGCGAACCAATGTGAACAGGCACAGAGAAGGTGCTATCAGGGAATTCTCTGCCTGCCTTTCCCCAGTGCTCTGCAAGCTCTCCAGGACAACATAGAATCTGGGGCTCTGTGCTTTCTTTCCTTCTGAACAAGTGTTAGTGTTTTCTGCACAAAAGCGATTCTTGCGAAGCAATGTGAACACTTCTGCTTCCCAGGCACAGAGAAGGTGCTAGCAGGGAATTCTCTGCCTGCCTTTCCCCAGTGCTCTGCAAGCTCTCCAGGACAACATAGAATCTGGGGCTCTGTGCTTTCTTTCCTTCTGAACAAGTGTTACTGTTTTCTGCACAAAAGCGATTCTGCGAAGCAATGTGAACAGGCACAGAGAAGGTGCTATCAGGGAATTCTCTGCCTGCCTTTCCCCAGTGCTCTGCAAGCTCTCCAGGACAACATAGAATCTGGGGCTCTGTGCTTTCTTTCCTTCTGAACAAGTGTTACTGTTTTCTGCACAAAAGCGATTCTTGCGAAGCAATGTGAACACTTCTGCTTCCCAGGCACAGAGAAGGTGCTAGCAGGGAATTCTCTGCCTGCCTTTCCCCAGTGCTCTGCAAGCTCTCCAGGACAACATAGAATCTGGGGCTCTGTGCTTTCTTTCGTTCTGAACAAGTGTTAATGTTTTCTGCACAAAAGCGATTCTGCGAAGCAATGTGAACACTTCTGCTTCCCAGGCACAGAGAAGGTGCTAGCAAGGAATTCTCTGCCTGCCTTTCCCCAGTGCTCTGCAAGCTCTCCAGGAAAACATAAAATCTGGGGCTCTGTGCTTTCTTTCCTTCTGAACAAGTGTTAGTGTTTTCTGCACAAAAGCGATTCTTGCGAAGCAATGTGAACACTTCTGCTTCGCAGGCACAGAGAAGGTGCTAGCAAGGAATTCTCTGCCTGCCTTTCCCCAGTGCTCTGCAAGCTCTCCAGGACAACATAGAATCTGGGGCTCTGTGCTTTCTTTCCTTCCGAACAAGTGTTAGTGTTTTCTGCACAAAAGCGATTCTTGCGAAGCAATGTGAACACTTCTGCTTCCCAGGCACAGAGAAGGTGCTAGCAGGGAATTCTCTGCCTGCCTTTCCCCAGTGCTCTAAAAGCTCTCCAGGACAACATAAAATCTGGGGCTCTGTGCTTTCTTTCCTTCTGAACAAGTGTTACTGTTTTCTGCACAAAAGCGATTCTGCGAAGCAATGTGAACAGGCACAGAGAAGGTGCTATCAGGGAATTCTCTGCCTGCCTTTCCCCAGTGCTCTGCAAGCTCTCCAGGACAACATAAAATCTGGGGCTCTGTGCTTTCTTTCCTTCTGAACAAGTGTTAGTGTTTTCTGCACAAAAGCGATTCTTGCGAAGCAATGTGAACACTTCTGCTTCCCAGGCACAGAGAAGGTGCTAGCAAGGAATTCTCTGCCTGCCTTTCCCCAGTGCTCTGCAAGCTCTCCAGGACAACATAGAATCTGGGGCTCTGTGCTTTCTTTCCTTCTGAACATGTGTTAACTGTTTTCTGCACAAAAGCGATTCTGCGAAGCAATGTGAACAGGCACAGAGAAGGTGCTATCAGGGAATTCTCTGCCTGCCTTTCCCCAGTGCTCTGCAAGCTCTCCAGGACAACATAAAATCTGGGGCTCTGTGCTTTCTTTCCTTCTGAACAAGTGTTACTGTTTTCTGCACAAAAGCGATTCTTGCGAAGCAATGTGAACACTTCTGCTTCCCAGGCACAGAGAAGGTGCTAGCAGGGAATTCTCTGCCTGCCTTTCCCCAGTGCTCTGCAAGCTCTCCAGGACAACATAGAATCTGGGGCTCTGTGCTTTCTTTCGTTCTGAACAAGTGTTACTGTTTTCTGCACAAAAGCGATTCTGCGAAGCAATGTGAACAGGCACAGAGAAGGTGCTATCAGGGAATTCTCTGCCTGCCTTTCCCCAGTGCTCTGCAAGCTCTCCAGGACAACATAAAATCTGGGGCTCTGTGCTTTCTTTCCTTCTGAACAAGTGTTAGTGTTTTCTGCACAAAAGCGATTCTGCAAAGCAATGTGAACACTTCTGCTTCCCAGGCACAGAGAAGGTGATAGCAGGGAATTCTCTGCCTGCCTTTCCCCAGTGCTCTAAAAGCTCTCCAGGACAACATAAAATCTGGGGCTCTGTGCTTTCTTTCCTTCTGAACAAGTGTTACTGTTTTCTGCACAAAAGCGATTCTGCGAAGCAATGTGAACAGGCACAGAGAAGGTGCTATCAGGGAATTCTCTGCCTGCCTTTCCCCAGTGCTCTGCAAGCTCTCCAGGACAACATAAAATCTGGGGCTCTGTGCTTTCTTTCCTTCTGAACAAGTGTTAGTGTTTTCTGCACAAAAGCGATTCTTGCGAAGCAATGTGAACACTTCTGCTTCCCAGGCACAGAGAAGGTGCTATCAGGGAATTCTCTGCCTGCCTTTCCCCAGTGCTCTGCAAGCTCTCCAGGACAACATAGAATCTGGGGCTCTGTGCTTTCTTTCGTTCTGAACAAGTGTTACTGTTTTCTGCACAAAAGCGATTCTGCGAAGCAATGTGAACAGGCACAGAGAAGGTGCTATCAGGGAATTCTCTGCCTGCCTTTCCCCAGTGCTCTGCAAGCTCTCCAGGACAACATAAAATCTGGGGCTCTGTGCTTTCTTTCCTTCTGAACAAGTGTTACTGTTTTCTGCACAAAAGCGATTCTGCGAAGCAATGTGAACAGGCACAGAGAAGGTGCTATCAGGGAATTCTCTGCCTGCCTTTCCCCAGTGCTCTGCAAGCTCTCCAGGACAACATAGAATCTGGGGCTCTGTGCTTTCTTTCCTTCTGAACAAGTGTTACTGTTTTCTGCACAAAAGCGATTCTGCGAAGCAATGTGAACAGGCACAGAGAAGGTGCTATCAGGGAATTCTCTGCCTGCCTTTCCCCAGTGCTCTGCAAGCTCTCCAGGACAACATAGAATCTGGGGCTCTGTGCTTTCTTTCCTTCTGAACAAGTGTTACTGTTTTCTGCACAAAAGCGATTCTGCGAAGCAATGTGAACACTTCTGCTTCCCAGGCACAGAGAAGGTGCTAGCAAGGAATTCTCTGCCTGCCTTTCCCCAGTGCTCTGCAAGCTCTCCAAGACAACATAGATTCTGGGGCTCTGTGCTTTCTTTCGTTCTGAACAAGTGTTACTGTTTTCTGCACAAAAGCGATTCTGCGAAGCAATGTGAACAGGCACAGAGAAGGTGCTATCAGGGAATTCTCTGCCTGCCTTTCCCCAGTGCTCTGCAAGCTCTCCAGGACAACATAGAATCTGGGGCTCTGTGCTTTCTTTCCGTCTGAACAAGTGTTACTGTTTTCTGCACAAAAGCGATTCTGCGAAGCAATGTGAACACTTCTGCTTCCCAGGCACAGAGAAGGTGCTAGCAGGGAATTCTCTGCCTGCCTTTCCCCAGTGCTCTGCAAGCTCTCCAGGACAACATAGAATCTGGGGCTCTGTGCTTTCTTTCCTTCTGAACAAGTGTTACTGTTTTCTGCACAAAAGCGATTCTGCGAACCAATGTGAACAGGTACAGAGAAGGTGCTAGCAGGGAATTCTCTGCCTGCCTTTCCCCAGTGCTCTGCAAGCTCTCCAGGACAACATAAAATCTGGGGCTCTGTGCTTTCTTTCCTTCTGAACAAGTGTTAGTGTTTTCTGCACAAAAGCGATTCTGCGAAGCAATGTGAACACTTCTGCTTCCCAGGCACAGAGAAGGTGCTAGCAAGGAATTCTCTGCCTGCCTTTCCCCAGTGCTCTGCAAGCTCTCCAGGACAACATAAAATCTGGGGCTCTGTGCTTTCTTTCCTTCTGAACAAGTGTTAGTGTTTTCTGCACAAAAGCGATTCTTGCGAAGCAATGTGAACACTTCTGCTTCCCAGGCACAGAGAAGGTGCTAGCAAGGAATTCTCTGCCTGCCTTTCCCCAGTGCTCTGCAAGCTCTCCAGGACAACATAGAATCTGGGGCTCTGTGCTTTCTTTCCTTCTGAACAAGTGTTACTGTTTTCTGCACAAAAGCGATTCTTGCGAAGCAATGTGAACACTTCTGCTTCCCAGGCACAGAGAAGGTGCTAGCAGGGAATTCTCTGCCTGCCTTTCCCCAGTGCTCTGCAAGCTCTCCAGGACAACATAGAATCTGGGGCTCTGTGCTTTCTTTCCTTCTGAACAAGTGTTACTGTTTTCTGCACAAAAGCGATTCTGCGAAGCAATGTGAACAGGCACAGAGAAGGTGCTATCAGGGAATTCTCTGCCTGCCTTTCCCCAGTGCTCTGCAAGCTCTCCAGGACAACATAGAATCTGGGGCTCTGTGCTTTCTTTCCTTCTGAACAAGTGTTAGTGTTTTCTGCACAAAAGCGATTCTTGCGAAGCAATGTGAACACTTCTGCTTCCCAGGCACAGAGAAGGTGCTAGCAGGGAATTCTCTGCCTGCCTTTCCCCAGTGCTCTGCAAGCTCTCCAGGACAACATAGAATCTGGGGCTCTGTGCTTTCTTTCCTTCTGAACATGTGTTAATGTTTTCTGCACAAAAGCGATTCTGCGAAGCAATGTGAACAGGCACAGAGAAGGTGCTAGCAGGGAATTCTCTACCTGCCTTTCCCCAGTGCTCTGCAAGCTCTCCAGGACAACATAGAATCTGGGGTTCTGTGCTTTCTTTCCTTCTGAACAAGTGTTACTGTTTTCTGCACAAAAGCGATTCTGCGAAGCAATGTAAACAGGCACAGAGAAGGTGCTAGCAAGGAATTCTCTGCCTGCCTTTCCCCAGTGCTCTGCAAGCTCTCCAGGACAACATAAAATCTGGGGCTCTGTGCTTTCTTTCCTTCTGAACAAGTGTTACTGTTTTCTGCACAAAAGCGATTCTTGCGAAGCAATGTGAACAATTCTGCTTCCCAGGCACAGAGAAGGTGCTAGCAAGGATTTCTCTGCCTGCCTTTCCCCAGTGCTCTGCAAGCTCTCCAGGACAACATAAAATCTGGGGCTCTGTGCTTTCTTTCCTTCTGAACAAGTGTTAGTGTTTTCTGCACAAAAGCGATTGTTGCGAAGCAATGTGAACACTTCTGCTTCCCAGGCACAGAGAAGGTGCTAGCAGGGAATTCTCTGCCTGCCTTTCCCCAGTGCTCTGCAAGCTCTCCAGGACAACATAGAATCTGGGGCTCTGTGCTTTCTTTCCTTCTGAACAAGTGTTAGTGTTTTCTGCACAAAAGCGATTCTGCGAAGCAATGTGAACAGGCACAGAGAAGGTGCTATCAGGGAATTCTCTGCCTGCCTTTCCCCAGTGCTCTGCAAGCTCTCCAGGACAACATAGAATCTGGGGCTCTGTGCTTTCTTTCCTTCTGAACAAGTGTTACTGTTTTCTGCACAAAAGCGATTCTGCGAAGCAATGTGAACACTTCTGCTTCCCAGGCACAGAGAAGGTGCTAGCAAGGAATTCTCTGCCTGCCTTTCCCCAGTGCTCTGCAAGCTCTCCAAGACAACATAGATTCTGGGGCTCTGTGCTTTCTTTCGTTCTGAACAAGTGTTACTGTTTTCTGCACAAAAGCGATTCTGCGAAGCAATGTGAACAGGCACAGAGAAGGTGCTATCAGGGAATTCTCTGCCTGCCTTTCCCCAGTGCTCTGCAAGCTCTCCAGGACAACATAGAATCTGGGGCTCTGTGCTTTCTTTCCTTCTGAACAAGTGTTACTGTTTTCTGCACAAAAGCGATTCTGCGAAGCAATGTGAACACTTCTGCTTCCCAGGCACAGAGAAGGTGCTAGCAGGGAATTCTCTGCCTGCCTTTCCCCAGTGCTCTGCAAGCTCTCCAGGACAACATAGAATCTGGGGCTCTGTGCTTTCTTTCCTTCTGAACAAGTGTTACTGTTTTCTGCACAAAAGCGATTCTGCGAACCAATGTGAACAGGTACAGAGAAGGTGCTAGCAGGGAATTCTCTGCCTGCCTTTCCCCAGTGCTCTGCAAGCTCTCCAGGACAACATAAAATCTGGGGCTCTGTGCTTTCTTTCCTTCTGAACAAGTGTTACTGTTTTCTGCACAAAAGCGATTCTGCGAAGCAATGTGAACACTTCTGCTTCCCAGGCACAGAGAAGGTGCTAGCAAGGAATTCTCTGCCTGCCTTTCCCCAGTGCTCTGCAAGCTCTCCAGGACAACATAAAATCTGGGGCTCTGTGCTTTCTTTCCTTCTGAACAAGTGTTAGTGTTTTCTGCACAAAAGCGATTCTTGCGAAGCAATGTGAACACTTCTGCTTCCCAGGCACAGAGAAGGTGCTAGCAGGGAATTCTCTGCCTGCCTTTCCCCAGTGCTCTGCAAGCTCTCCAGGACAACATAGAATCTGGGGCTCTGTGCTTTCTTTCGTTCTGAACAAGTGTTACTGTTTTCTGCACAAAAGCGATTCTGCGAAGCAATGTGAACAGGCACAGAGAAGGTGCTAGCAAGGAATTCTCTGCCTGCCTTTCCCCAGTGCTCTGCAAGCTCTCCAGGACAACATAAAATCTGGGGCTCTGTGCTTTCTTTCCTTCTGAACAAGTGTTACTGTTTTCTGCACAAAAGCGATTCTTGCGAAGCAATGTGAACACTTCTGCTTCCCAGGCACAGAGAAGGTGCTAGCAGGGAATTCTCTGCCTGCCTTTCCCCAGTGCTCTGCAAGCTCTCCAGGACAACATAGAATCTGGGGCTCTGTGCTTTCTTTCCTTCTGAACAAGTGTTACTGTTTTCTGCACAAAAGCGATTCTGCGAAGCAATGTGAACAGGCACAGAGAAGGTGCTATCAGGGAATTCTCTGCCTGCCTTTCCCCAGTGCTATGCAAGCTCTCCAGGACAACATAGAATCTGGGGCTCTGTGCTTTCTTTCCTTCTGAACAAGTGTTACTGTTTTCTGCACAAAAGCGATTCTTGCGAAGCAATGTGAACACTTCTGCTTCCCAGGCACAGAGAAGGTGCTAGCAGGGAATTCTCTGCCTGCCTTTCCCCAGTGCTCTGCAAGCTCTCCAGGACAACATAGAATCTGGGGCTCTGTGCTTTCTTTCCTTCTGAACAAGTGTTACTGTTTTCTGCACAAAAGCGATTCTGCGAAGCAATGTGAACAGGCACAGAGAAGGTGCTAGCAGGGAATTCTCTGCCTGCCTTTCCCCAGTGCTCTGCAAGCTCTCCAGGACAACATAAAATCTGGGGCTCTGTGCTTTCTTTCCTTCTGAACAAGTGTTACTGTTTTCTGCACAAAAGCGATTCTTGCGAAGCAATGTGAACACTTCTGCTTCCCAGGCACAGAGAAGGTGCTAGCAGGGAATTCTCTGCCTGCCTTTCCCCAGTGCTCTGCAAGCTCTCCAGGACAACATAGAATCTGGGGCTCTGTGCTTTCTTTCCTTCTGAACATGTGTTAATGTTTTCTGCACAAAAGCGATTCTGCGAAGCAATGTGAACAGGCACAGAGAAGGTGCTATCAGGGAATTCTCTGCCTGCCTTTCCCCAGTGCTCTGCAAGCTCTCCAGGACAACATAGAATCTGGGGTTCTGTGCTTTCTTTCCTTCTGAACAAGTGTTAGTGTTTTCTGCACAAAAGCGATTCTGCGAAGCAATGTGAACAGGCACAGAGAAGGTGCTTTCAGGGAATTCTCTGCCTGCCTTTCCCCAGTGCTCTGCAAGCTCTCCAGGACAACATAAAATCTGGGGCTCTGTGCTTTCTTTCCTTCTGAACAAGTGTTAGTGTTTTCTGCACAAAAGCGATTCTGCAAAGCAATGTGAACACTTCTGCTTCCCAGGCACAGAGAAGGTGCTAGCAGGGAATTCTCTGCCTGCCTTTCCCCAGTGCTCTAAAAGCTCTCCAGGACAACATAGAATCTGGGGCTCTGTGCTTTCTTTCCTTCTGAACAAGTGTTACTGTTTTCTGCACAAAAGCGATTCTGCGAAGCAATGTGAACAGGCACAGAGAAGGTGCTATCAGGGAATTCTCTGCCTGCCTTTCCCCAGTGCTCTAAAAGCTCTCCAGGACAACATAAAATCTGGGGCTCTGTGCTTTCTTTCCTTCTGAACAAGTGTTAGTGTTTTCTGCACAAAAGCGATTCTGCAAAGCAATGTGAACACTTCTGCTTCCCAGGCACAGAGAAGGTGCTAGCAGGGAATTCTCTGCCTGCCTTTCCCCAGTGCTCTAAAAGCTCTCCAGGACAACATAAAATCTGGGGCTCTGTGCTTTCTTTCCTTCTGAACAAGTGTTACTGTTTTCTGCACAAAAGCGATTCTGCGAAGCAATGTGAACAGGCACAGAGAAGGTGCTATCAGGGAATTCTCTGCCTGCCTTTCCCCAGTGCTCTGCAAGCTCTCCAGGACAACATAAAATCTGGGGCTCTGTGCTTTCTTTCCTTCTGAACAAGTGTTACTGTTTTCTGCACAAAAGCGATTCTTGCGAAGCAATGTGAACACTTCTGCTTCCCAGGCACAGAGAAGGTGCTAGCAGGGAATTCTCTGCCTGCCTTTCCCCAGTGCTCTGCAAGCTCTCCAGGACAACATAGAATCTGGGGCTCTGTGCTTTCTTTCGTTCTGAACAAGTGTTACTGTTTTCTGCACAAAAGCGATTCTGCGAAGCAATGTGAACAGGCACAGAGAAGGTGCTATCAGGGAATTCTCTGCCTGCCTTTCCCCAGTGCTCTGCAAGCTCTCCAGGACAACATAGAATCTGGGGTTCTGTGCTTTCTTTCCTTCTGAACAAGTGTTAGTGTTTTCTGCACAAAAGCGATTCTGCGAAGCAATGTGAACAGGCACAGAGAAGGTGCTTTCAGGGAATTCTCTGCCTGCCTTTCCCCAGTGCTCTGCAAGCTCTCCAGGACAACATAAAATCTGGGGCTCTGTGCTTTCTTTCCTTCTGAACAAGTGTTAGTGTTTTCTGCACAAAAGCGATTCTGCAAAGCAATGTGAACACTTCTGCTTCCCAGGCACAGAGAAGGTGCTAGCAGGGAATTCTCTGCCTGCCTTTCCCCAGTGCTCTAAAAGCTCTCCAGGACAACATAGAATCTGGGGCTCTGTGCTTTCTTTCCTTCTGAACAAGTGTTACTGTTTTCTGCACAAAAGCGATTCTGCGAAGCAATGTGAACAGGCACAGAGAAGGTGCTATCAGGGAATTCTCTGCCTGCCTTTCCCCAGTGCTCTAAAAGCTCTCCAGGACAACATAAAATCTGGGGCTCTGTGCTTTCTTTCCTTCTGAACAAGTGTTAGTGTTTTCTGCACAAAAGCGATTCTGCAAAGCAATGTGAACACTTCTGCTTCCCAGGCACAGAGAAGGTGCTAGCAGGGAATTCTCTGCCTGCCTTTCCCCAGTGCTCTAAAAGCTCTCCAGGACAACATAAAATCTGGGGCTCTGTGCTTTCTTTCCTTCTGAACAAGTGTTACTGTTTTCTGCACAAAAGCGATTCTGCGAAGCAATGTGAACAGGCACAGAGAAGGTGCTATCAGGGAATTCTCTGCCTGCCTTTCCCCAGTGCTCTGCAAGCTCTCCAGGACAACATAAAATCTGGGGCTCTGTGCTTTCTTTCCTTCTGAACAAGTGTTACTGTTTTCTGCACAAAAGCGATTCTTGCGAAGCAATGTGAACACTTCTGCTTCCCAGGCACAGAGAAGGTGCTAGCAGGGAATTCTCTGCCTGCCTTTCCCCAGTGCTCTGCAAGCTCTCCAGGACAACATAGAATCTGGGGCTCTGTGCTTTCTTTCGTTCTGAACAAGTGTTACTGTTTTCTGCACAAAAGCGATTCTGCGAAGCAATGTGAACAGGCACAGAGAAGGTGCTATCAGGGAATTCTCTGCCTGCCTTTCCCCAGTGCTCTGCAAGCTCTCCAGGACAACATAGAATCTGGGGCTCTGTGCTTTCTTTCCTTCTGAACAAGTGTTACTGTTTTCTGCACAAAAGCGATTCTGCGAAGCAATGTGAACAGGCACAGAGAAGGTGCTATCAGGGAATTCTCTGCCTGCCTTTCCCCAGTGCTCTGCAAGCTCTCCAGGACAACATAGAATCTGGGGCTCTGTGCTTTCTTTCCTTCTGAACAAGTGTTACTGTTTTCTGCACAAAAGCGATTCTGCGAAGCAATGTGAACAGGCACAGAGAAGGTGCTATCAGGGAATTCTCTGCCTGCCTTTCCCCAGTGCTCTGCAAGCTCTCCAGGACAACATAGAATCTGGGGCTCTGTGCTTTCTTTCCTTCTGAACAAGTGTTAGTGTTTTCTGCACAAAAGCGATTCTGCGAAGCAATGTGAACACTTCTGCTTCCCAGGCACAGAGAAGGTGCTAGCAAGGAATTCTCTGCCTGCCTTTCCCCAGTGCTCTGCAAGCTCTCCAAGACAACATAGATTCTGGGGCTCTGTGCTTTCTTTCGTTCTGAACAAGTGTTACTGTTTTCTGCACAAAAGCGATTCTGCGAAGCAATGTGAACAGGCACAGAGAAGGTGCTATCAGGGAATTCTCTGCCTGCCTTTCCCCAGTGCTCTGCAAGCTCTCCAGGACAACATAGAATCTGGGGCTCTGTGCTTTCTTTCCGTCTGAACAAGTGTTACTGTTTTCTGCACAAAAGCGATTCTGCGAAGCAATGTGAACACTTCTGCTTCCCAGGCACAGAGAAGGTGCTAGCAGGGAATTCTCTGCCTGCCTTTCCCCAGTGCTCTGCAAGCTCTCCAGGACAACATAGAATCTGGGGCTCTGTGCTTTCTTTCCTTCTGAACAAGTGTTACTGTTTTCTGCACAAAAGCGATTCTGCGAACCAATGTGAACAGGTACAGAGAAGGTGCTAGCAGGGAATTCTCTGCCTGCCTTTCCCCAGTGCTCTGCAAGCTCTCCAGGACAACATAAAATCTGGGGCTCTGTGCTTTCTTTCCTTCTGAACAAGTGTTACTGTTTTCTGCACAAAAGCGATTCTGCGAAGCAATGTGAACACTTCTGCTTCCCAGGCACAGAGAAGGTGCTAGCAAGGAATTCTCTGCCTGCCTTTCCCCAGTGCTCTGCAAGCTCTCCAGGACAACATAAAATCTGGGGCTCTGTGCTTTCTTTCCTTCTGAACAAGTGTTAGTGTTTTCTGCACAAAAGCGATTCTTGCGAAGCAATGTGAACACTTCTGCTTCCCAGGCACAGAGAAGGTGCTATCAGGGAATTCTCTGCCTGCCTTTCCCCAGTGCTCTGCAAGCTCTCCAGGACAACATAGAATCTGGGGCTCTGTGCTTTCTTTCCTTCTGAACAAGTGTTACTGTTTTCTGCACAAAAGCGATTCTTGCGAAGCAATGTGAACACTTCTGCTTCCCAGGCACAGAGAAGGTGCTAGCAGGGAATTCTCTGCCTGCCTTTCCCCAGTGCTCTGCAAGCTCTCCAGGACAACATAGAATCTGGGGCTCTGTGCTTTCTTTCCTTCTGAACAAGTGTTACTGTTTTCTGCACAAAAGCGATTCTGCGAAGCAATGTGAACAGGCACAGAGAAGGTGCTATCAGGGAATTCTCTGCCTGCCTTTCCCCAGTGCTCTGCAAGCTCTCCAGGACAACATAGAATCTGGGGCTCTGTGCTTTCTTTCCTTCTGAACAAGTGTTAGTGTTTTCTGCACAAAAGCGATTCTTGCGAAGCAATGTGAACACTTCTGCTTCCCAGGCACAGAGAAGGTGCTAGCAGGGAATTCTCTGCCTGCCTTTCCCCAGTGCTCTGCAAGCTCTCCAGGACAACATAGAATCTGGGGCTCTGTGCTTTCTTTCCTTCTGAACATGTGTTAATGTTTTCTGCACAAAAGCGATTCTGCGAAGCAATGTGAACAGGCACAGAGAAGGTGCTAGCAGGGAATTCTCTACCTGCCTTTCCCCAGTGCTCTGCAAGCTCTCCAGGACAACATAGAATCTGGGGTTCTGTGCTTTCTTTCCTTCTGAACAAGTGTTACTGTTTTCTGCACAAAAGCGATTCTTGCGAAGCAATGTGAACACTTCTGCTTCCCAGGCACAGAGAAGGTGCTAGCAGGGAATTCTCTGCCTGCCTTTCCCCAGTGCTCTGCAAGCTCTCCAGGACAACATAGAATCTGGGGCTCTGTGCTTTCTTTCGTTCTGAACAAGTGTTACTGTTTTCTGCACAAAAGCGATTCTGCGAAGCAATGTGAACAGGCACAGAGAAGGTGCTATCAGGGAATTCTCTGCCTGCCTTTCCCCAGTGCTCTAAAAGCTCTCCAGGACAACATAAAATCTGGGGCTCTGTGCTTTCTTTCCTTCTGAACAAGTGTTAGTGTTTTCTGCACAAAAGCGATTCTGCAAAGCAATGTGAACACTTCTGCTTCCCAGGCACAGAGAAGGTGCTAGCAGGGAATTCTCTGCCTGCCTTTCCCCAGTGCTCTAAAAGCTCTCCAGGACAACATAAAATCTGGGGCTCTGTGCTTTCTTTCCTTCTGAACAAGTGTTACTGTTTTCTGCACAAAAGCGATTCTGCGAAGCAATGTGAACAGGCACAGAGAAGGTGCTATCAGGGAATTCTCTGCCTGCCTTTCCCCAGTGCTCTGCAAGCTCTCCAGGACAACATAAAATCTGGGGCTCTGTGCTTTCTTTCCTTCTGAACAAGTGTTACTGTTTTCTGCACAAAAGCGATTCTTGCGAAGCAATGTGAACACTTCTGCTTCCCAGGCACAGAGAAGGTGCTAGCAGGGAATTCTCTGCCTGCCTTTCCCCAGTGCTCTGCAAGCTCTCCAGGACAACATAGAATCTGGGGCTCTGTGCTTTCTTTCCTTCTGAACAAGTGTTACTGTTTTCTGCACAAAAGCGATTCTGCGAAGCAATGTGAACAGGCACAGAGAAGGTGCTATCAGGGAATTCTCTGCCTGCCTTTCCCCAGTGCTCTGCAAGCTCTCCAGGACAACATAGAATCTGGGGCTCTGTGCTTTCTTTCCTTCTGAACAAGTGTTACTGTTTTCTGCACAAAAGCGATTCTGCGAAGCAATGTGAACAGGCACAGAGAAGGTGCTATCAGGGAATTCTCTGCCTGCCTTTCCCCAGTGCTCTGCAAGCTCTCCAGGACAACATAGAATCTGGGGCTCTGTGCTTTCTTTCCTTCTGAACAAGTGTTAGTGTTTTCTGCACAAAAGCGATTCTGCGAAGCAATGTGAACACTTCTGCTTCCCAGGCACAGAGAAGGTGCTAGCAAGGAATTCTCTGCCTGCCTTTCCCCAGTGCTCTGCAAGCTCTCCAAGACAACATAGATTCTGGGGCTCTGTGCTTTCTTTCGTTCTGAACAAGTGTTACTGTTTTCTGCACAAAAGCGATTCTGCGAAGCAATGTGAACAGGCACAGAGAAGGTGCTATCAGGGAATTCTCTGCCTGCCTTTCCCCAGTGCTCTGCAAGCTCTCCAGGACAACATAGAATCTGGGGCTCTGTGCTTTCTTTCCGTCTGAACAAGTGTTACTGTTTTCTGCACAAAAGCGATTCTGCGAAGCAATGTGAACACTTCTGCTTCCCAGGCACAGAGAAGGTGCTAGCAGGGAATTCTCTGCCTGCCTTTCCCCAGTGCTCTGCAAGCTCTCCAGGACAACATAGAATCTGGGGCTCTGTGCTTTCTTTCCTTCTGAACAAGTGTTACTGTTTTCTGCACAAAAGCGATTCTGCGAACCAATGTGAACAGGTACAGAGAAGGTGCTAGCAGGGAATTCTCTGCCTGCCTTTCCCCAGTGCTCTGCAAGCTCTCCAGGACAACATAAAATCTGGGGCTCTGTGCTTTCTTTCCTTCTGAACAAGTGTTACTGTTTTCTGCACAAAAGCGATTCTGCGAAGCAATGTGAACACTTCTGCTTCCCAGGCACAGAGAAGGTGCTAGCAAGGAATTCTCTGCCTGCCTTTCCCCAGTGCTCTGCAAGCTCTCCAGGACAACATAAAATCTGGGGCTCTGTGCTTTCTTTCCTTCTGAACAAGTGTTAGTGTTTTCTGCACAAAAGCGATTCTTGCGAAGCAATGTGAACACTTCTGCTTCCCAGGCACAGAGAAGGTGCTATCAGGGAATTCTCTGCCTGCCTTTCCCCAGTGCTCTGCAAGCTCTCCAGGACAACATAGAATCTGGGGCTCTGTGCTTTCTTTCCTTCTGAACAAGTGTTACTGTTTTCTGCACAAAAGCGATTCTTGCGAAGCAATGTGAACACTTCTGCTTCCCAGGCACAGAGAAGGTGCTAGCAGGGAATTCTCTGCCTGCCTTTCCCCAGTGCTCTGCAAGCTCTCCAGGACAACATAGAATCTGGGGCTCTGTGCTTTCTTTCCTTCTGAACAAGTGTTACTGTTTTCTGCACAAAAGCGATTCTGCGAAGCAATGTGAACAGGCACAGAGAAGGTGCTATCAGGGAATTCTCTGCCTGCCTTTCCCCAGTGCTCTGCAAGCTCTCCAGGACAACATAGAATCTGGGGCTCTGTGCTTTCTTTCCTTCTGAACAAGTGTTAGTGTTTTCTGCACAAAAGCGATTCTTGCGAAGCAATGTGAACACTTCTGCTTCCCAGGCACAGAGAAGGTGCTAGCAGGGAATTCTCTGCCTGCCTTTCCCCAGTGCTCTGCAAGCTCTCCAGGACAACATAGAATCTGGGGCTCTGTGCTTTCTTTCCTTCTGAACATGTGTTAATGTTTTCTGCACAAAAGCGATTCTGCGAAGCAATGTGAACAGGCACAGAGAAGGTGCTAGCAGGGAATTCTCTACCTGCCTTTCCCCAGTGCTCTGCAAGCTCTCCAGGACAACATAGAATCTGGGGTTCTGTGCTTTCTTTCCTTCTGAACAAGTGTTACTGTTTTCTGCACAAAAGCGATTCTTGCGAAGCAATGTGAACACTTCTGCTTCCCAGGCACAGAGAAGGTGCTAGCAGGGAATTCTCTGCCTGCCTTTCCCCAGTGCTCTGCAAGCTCTCCAGGACAACATAGAATCTGGGGCTCTGTGCTTTCTTTCGTTCTGAACAAGTGTTACTGTTTTCTGCACAAAAGCGATTCTGCGAAGCAATGTGAACAGGCACAGAGAAGGTGCTATCAGGGAATTCTCTGCCTGCCTTTCCCCAGTGCTCTGCAAGCTCTCCAGGACAACATAAAATCTGGGGCTCTGTGCTTTCTTTCGTTCTGAACAAGTGTTACTGTTTTCTGCACAAAAGCGATTCTGCGAAGCAATGTGAACAGGCACAGAGAAGGTGCTATCAGGGAATTCTCTGCCTGCCTTTCCCCAGTGCTCTGCAAGCTCTCCAGGACAACATAGAATCTGGGGCTCTGTGCTTTCTTTCCTTCTGAACAAGTGTTACTGTTTTCTGCACAAAAGCGATTCTGCGAAGCAATGTGAACAGGCACAGAGAAGGTGCTATCAGGGAATTCTCTGCCTGCCTTTCCCCAGTGCTCTGCAAGCTCTCCAGGACAACATAGAATCTGGGGCTCTGTGCTTTCTTTCCTTCTGAACAAGTGTTAGTGTTTTCTGCACAAAAGCGATTCTGCGAAGCAATGTGAACACTTCTGCTTCCCAGGCACAGAGAAGGTGCTAGCAAGGAATTCTCTGCCTGCCTTTCCCCAGTGCTCTGCAAGCTCTCCAAGACAACATAGATTCTGGGGCTCTGTGCTTTCTTTCGTTCTGAACAAGTGTTACTGTTTTCTGCACAAAAGCGATTCTGCGAAGCAATGTGAACAGGCACAGAGAAGGTGCTATCAGGGAATTCTCTGCCTGCCTTTCCCCAGTGCTCTGCAAGCTCTCCAGGACAACATAGAATCTGGGGCTCTGTGCTTTCTTTCCGTCTGAACAAGTGTTACTGTTTTCTGCACAAAAGCGATTCTGCGAAGCAATGTGAACACTTCTGCTTCCCAGGCACAGAGAAGGTGCTAGCAGGGAATTCTCTGCCTGCCTTTCCCCAGTGCTCTGCAAGCTCTCCAGGACAACATAGAATCTGGGGCTCTGTGCTTTCTTTCCTTCTGAACAAGTGTTACTGTTTTCTGCACAAAAGCGATTCTGCGAACCAATGTGAACAGGTACAGAGAAGGTGCTAGCAGGGAATTCTCTGCCTGCCTTTCCCCAGTGCTCTGCAAGCTCTCCAGGACAACATAAAATCTGGGGCTCTGTGCTTTCTTTCCTTCTGAACAAGTGTTACTGTTTTCTGCACAAAAGCGATTCTGCGAAGCAATGTGAACACTTCTGCTTCCCAGGCACAGAGAAGGTGCTAGCAAGGAATTCTCTGCCTGCCTTTCCCCAGTGCTCTGCAAGCTCTCCAGGACAACATAGAATCTGGGGCTCTGTGCTTTCTTTCCTTCTGAACAAGTGTTACTGTTTTCTGCACAAAAGCGATTCTTGCGAAGCAATGTGAACACTTCTGCTTCCCAGGCACAGAGAAGGTGCTAGCAGGGAATTCTCTGCCTGCCTTTCCCCAGTGCTCTGCAAGCTCTCCAGGACAACATAGAATCTGGGGCTCTGTGCTTTCTTTCCTTCTGAACAAGTGTTACTGTTTTCTGCACAAAAGCGATTCTGCGAAGCAATGTGAACAGGCACAGAGAAGGTGCTATCAGGGAATTCTCTGCCTGCCTTTCCCCAGTGCTCTGCAAGCTCTCCAGGACAACATAGAATCTGGGGCTCTGTGCTTTCTTTCCTTCTGAACAAGTGTTAGTGTTTTCTGCACAAAAGCGATTCTTGCGAAGCAATGTGAACACTTCTGCTTCCCAGGCACAGAGAAGGTGCTAGCAGGGAATTCTCTGCCTGCCTTTCCCCAGTGCTCTGCAAGCTCTCCAGGACAACATAGAATCTGGGGCTCTGTGCTTTCTTTCCTTCTGAACATGTGTTAATGTTTTCTGCACAAAAGCGATTCTGCGAAGCAATGTGAACAGGCACAGAGAAGGTGCTAGCAGGGAATTCTCTACCTGCCTTTCCCCAGTGCTCTGCAAGCTCTCCAGGACAACATAGAATCTGGGGTTCTGTGCTTTCTTTCCTTCTGAACAAGTGTTACTGTTTTCTGCACAAAAGCGATTCTGCGAAGCAATGTAAACAGGCACAGAGAAGGTGCTAGCAAGGAATTCTCTGCCTGCCTTTCCCCAGTGCTCTGCAAGCTCTCCAGGACAACATAAAATCTGGGGCTCTGTGCTTTCTTTCCTTCTGAACAAGTGTTACTGTTTTCTGCACAAAAGCGATTCTTGCGAAGCAATGTGAACACTTCTGCTTCCCAGGCACAGAGAAGGTGCTAGCAAGGATTTCTCTGCCTGCCTTTCCCCAGTGCTCTGCAAGCTCTCCAGGACAACATAAAATCTGGGGCTCTGTGCTTTCTTTCCTTCTGAACAAGTGTTAGTGTTTTCTGCACAAAAGCGATTCTTGCGAAGCAATGTGAACACTTCTGCTTCCCAGGCACAGAGAAGGTGCTAGCAGGGAATTCTCTGCCTGCCTTTCCCCAGTGCTCTGCAAGCTCTCCAGGACAACATAGAATCTGGGGCTCTGTGCTTTCTTTCCTTCTGAACAAGTGTTAGTGTTTTCTGCACAAAAGCGATTCTGCGAAGCAATGTGAACAGGCACAGAGAAGGTGCTATCAGGGAATTCTCTGCCTGCCTTTCCCCAGTGCTCTGCAAGCTCTCCAGGACAACATAGAATCTGGGGCTCTGTGCTTTCTTTCCTTCTGAACAAGTGTTACTGTTTTCTGCACAAAAGCGATTCTGCGAAGCAATGTGAACACTTCTGCTTCCCAGGCACAGAGAAGGTGCTAGCAAGGAATTCTCTGCCTGCCTTTCCCCAGTGCTCTGCAAGCTCTCCAAGACAACATAGATTCTGGGGCTCTGTGCTTTCTTTCGTTCTGAACAAGTGTTACTGTTTTCTGCACAAAAGCGATTCTGCGAAGCAATGTGAACAGGCACAGAGAAGGTGCTATCAGGGAATTCTCTGCCTGCCTTTCCCCAGTGCTCTGCAAGCTCTCCAGGACAACATAGAATCTGGGTCTCTGTGCTTTCTTTCCTTCTGAACAAGTGTTACTGTTTTCTGCACAAAAGCGATTCTGCGAAGCAATGTGAACACTTCTGCTTCCCAGGCACAGAGAAGGTGCTAGCAGGGAATTCTCTGCCTGCCTTTCCCCAGTGCTCTGCAAGCTCTCCAGGACAACATAGAATCTGGGGCTCTGTGCTTTCTTTCCTTCTGAACAAGTGTTACTGTTTTCTGCACAAAAGCGATTCTGCGAACCTATGTGAACAGGTACAGAGAAGGTGCTAGCAGGGAATTCTCTGCCTGCCTTTCCCCAGTGCTCTGCAAGCTCTCCAGGACAACATAAAATCTGGGGCTCTGTGCTTTCTTTCCTTCTGAACAAGTGTTACTGTTTTCTGCACAAAAGCGATTCTGCGAAGCAATGTGAACACTTCTGCTTCCCAGGCACAGAGAAGGTGCTAGCAAGGAATTCTCTGCCTGCCTTTCCCCAGTGCTCTGCAAGCTCTCCAGGACAACATAAAATCTGGGGCTCTGTGCTTTCTTTCCTTCTGAACAAGTGTTAGTGTTTTCTGCACAAAAGCGATTCTTGCGAAGCAATGTGAACACTTCTGCTTCCCAGGCACAGAGAAGGTGCTAGCAGGGAATTCTCTGCCTGCCTTTCCCCAGTGCTCTGCAAGCTCTCCAGGACAACATAGAATCTGGGGCTCTGTGCTTTCTTTCGTTCTGAACAAGTGTTACTGTTTTCTGCACAAAAGCGATTCTGCGAAGCAATGTGAACAGGCACAGAGAAGGTGCTAGCAAGGAATTCTCTGCCTGCCTTTCCCCAGTGCTCTGCAAGCTCTCCAGGACAACATAAAATCTGGGGCTCTGTGCTTTCTTTCCTTCTGAACAAGTGTTACTGTTTTCTGCACAAAAGCGATTCTTGCGAAGCAATGTGAACACTTCTGCTTCCCAGGCACAGAGAAGGTGCTAGCAGGGAATTCTCTGCCTGCCTTTCCCCAGTGCTCTGCAAGCTCTCCAGGACAACATAGAATCTGGGGCTCTGTGCTTTCTTTCGTTCTGAACAAGTGTTACTGTTTTCTGCACAAAAGCGATTCTGCGAAGCAATGTGAACAGGCACAGAGAAGGTGCTATCAGGGAATTCTCTGCCTGCCTTTCCCCAGTGCTCTGCAAGCTCTCCAGGACAACATAGAATCTGGGGCTCTGTGCTTTCTTTCCTTCTGAACAAGTGTTAGTGTTTTCTGCACAAAAGCGATTCTTGCGAAGCAATGTGAACACTTCTGCTTCCCAGGCACAGAGAAGGTGCTATCAGGGAATTCTCTGCCTGCCTTTCCCCAGTGCTCTGCAAGCTCTCCAGGACAACATAGAATCTGGGGCTCTGTGCTTTCTTTCCTTCTGAACAAGTGTTACTGTTTTCTGCACAAAAGCGATTCTTGCGAAGCAATGTGAACACTTCTGCTTCCCAGGCACAGAGAAGGTGCTAGCAGGGAATTCTCTGCCTGCCTTTCCCCAGTGCTCTGCAAGCTCTCCAGGACAACATAGAATCTGGGGCTCTGTGCTTTCTTTCCTTCTGAACAAGTGTTACTGTTTTCTGCACAAAAGCGATTCTGCGAAGCAATGTGAACAGGCACAGAGAAGGTGCTATCAGGGAATTCTCTGCCTGCCTTTCCCCAGTGCTCTGCAAGCTCTCCAGGACAACATAAAATCTGGGGCTCTGTGCTTTCTTTCCTTCTGAACAAGTGTTACTGTTTTCTGCACAAAAGCGATTCTTGCGAAGCAATGTGAACACTTCTGCTTCCCAGGCACAGAGAAGGTGCTAGCAGGGAATTCTCTGCCTGCCTTTCCCCAGTGCTCTGCAAGCTCTCCAGGACAACATAGAATCTGGGGCTCTGTGCTTTCTTTCCTTCTGAACATGTGTTAATGTTTTCTGCACAAAAGCGATTCTGCGAAGCAATGTGAACAGGCACAGAGAAGGTGCTATCAGGGAATTCTCTGCCTGCCTTTCCCCAGTGCTCTGCAAGCTCTCCAGGACAACATAGAATCTGGGGTTCTGTGCTTTCTTTCCTTCTGAACAAGTGTTAGTGTTTTCTGCACAAAAGCGATTCTGCGAAGCAATGTGAACAGGCACAGAGAAGGTGCTTTCAGGGAATTCTCTGCCTGCCTTTCCCCAGTGCTCTGCAAGCTCTCCAGGACAACATAAAATCTGGGGCTCTGTGCTTTCTTTCCTTCTGAACAAGTGTTACTGTTTTCTGCACAAAAGCGATTCTTGCGAAGCAATGTGAACACTTCTGCTTCCCAGGCACAGAGAAGGTGCTAGCAGGGAATTCTCTGCCTGCCTTTCCCCAGTGCTCTGCAAGCTCTCCAGGACAACATAGAATCTGGGGCTCTGTGCTTTCTTTCCTTCTGAACAAGTGTTAGTGTTTTCTGCACAAAAGCGATTCTTGCGAAGCAATGTGAACACTTCTGCTTCCCAGGCACAGAGAAGGTGCTAGCAGGGAATTCTCTGCCTGCCTTTCACCAGTGGTCTGCAAGCTCTCCAGGACAACATAGAATCTGGGGCTCTGTGCTTTCTTTCCTTCTGAACAAGTGTTACTGTTTTCTGCACAAAAGCGATTCTGCGAAGCAATGTGAACACTTCTGCTTCCCAGGCACAGAGAAGGTGCTAGCAAGGAATTCTCTGCCTGCCTTTCCCCAGTGCTCTAAAAGCTCTCCAGGACAACATAGATTCTGGGGCTCTGTGCTTTCTTTCGTTCTGAACAAGTGTTACTGTTTTCTGCACAGAAGCGATTCTGCGAAGCAATGTGAACAGGCACAGAGAAGGTGCTATCAGGGAATTCTCTGCCTGCCTTTCCCCAGTGCTCTGCAAGCTCTCCAGGACAACATAGAATCTGGGGCTCTGTGCTTTCTTTCCTTCTGAACAAGTGTTACTGTTTTCTGCACAAAAGCGATTCTGCGAACCAATGTGAACAGGTACAGAGAAGGTGCTAGCAGGGAATTCTCTGCCTGCCTTTCCCCAGTGCTCTGCAAGCTCTCCAGGACAACATAAAATCTGGGGCTCTGTGCTTTCTTTCCTTCTGAACAAGTGTTACTGTTTTCTGCACAAAAGCGATTCTGCGAAGCAATGTGAACACTTCTGCTTCCCAGGCACAGAGAAGGTGCTATCAGGGAATTCTCTGCCTGCCTTTCCCCAGTGCTCTGCAAGCTCTCCAGGACAACATAGAATCTGGGGCTCTGTGCTTTCTTTCCTTCTGAACAAGTGTTAGTGTTTTCTGCACAAAAGCGATTCTTGCGAAGCAATGTGAACACTTCTGCTTCCCAGGCACAGAGAAGGTGCTAGCAGGGAATTCTCTTCCTGCCTTTCCCCAGTGCTCTGCAAGCTCTCCAGGACAACATAGAATCTGGGGCTCTGTGCTTTCTTTCCTTCTGAACAAGTGTTACTGTTTTCTGCACAAAAGCGATTCTTGCGAAGCAATGTGAACACTTCTGCTTCCCAGGCACAGAGAAGGTGCTAGCAGGGAATTCTCTGCCTGCCTTTCCCCAGTGCTCTGCAAGCTCTCCAGGACAACATAGAATCTGGGGCTCTGTGCTTTCTTTCCTTCTGAACAAGTGTTACTGTTTTCTGCACAAAAGCGATTCTGCGAAGCAATGTGAACAGGCACAGAGAAGGTGCTATCAGGGAATTCTCTGCCTGCCTTTCCCCAGTGCTCTGCAAGCTCTCCAGGACAACATAGAATCTGGGGCTCTGTGCTTTCTTTCCTTCTGAACAAGTGTTAGTGTTTTCTGCACAAAAGCGATTCTTGCGAAGCAATGTGAACACTTCTGCTTCCCAGGCACAGAGAAGGTGCTAGCAGGGAATTCTCTGCCTGCCTTTCCCCAGTGCTCTGCAAGCTCTCCAGGACAACATAGAATCTGGGGCTCTGTGCTTTCTTTCCTTCTGAACAAGTGTTAGTGTTTTCTGCACAAAAGCGATTCTGCGAAGCAATGTGAACAGGCACAGAGAAGGTGCTATCAGGGAATTCTCTGCCTGCCTTTCCCCAGTGCTCTGCAAGCTCTCCAGGACAACATAGAATCTGGGGCTCTGTGCTTTCTTTCCTTCTGAACAAGTGTTACTGTTTTCTGCACAAAAGCGATTCTGCGAAGCAATGTGAACACTTCTGCTTCCCAGGCACAGAGAAGGTGCTAGCAAGGAATTCTCTGCCTGCCTTTCCCCAGTGCTCTGCAAGCTCTCCAAGACAACATAGATTCTGGGGCTCTGTGCTTTCTTTCGTTCTGAACAAGTGTTACTGTTTTCTGCACAAAAGCGATTCTGCGAAGCAATGTGAACAGGCACAGAGAAGGTGCTATCAGGGAATTCTCTGCCTGCCTTTCCCCAGTGCTCTGCAAGCTCTCCAGGACAACATAGAATCTGGGGCTCTGTGCTTTCTTTCCTTCTGAACAAGTGTTATTGTTTTCTGCACAAAAGCGATTCTGCGAAGCAATGTGAACACTTCTGCTTCCCAGGCACAGAGAAG
Organism: Strix aluco; assembly: GCF_031877795.1. Lineage (NCBI taxonomy): Eukaryota > Metazoa > Chordata > Aves > Strigiformes > Strigidae > Strix > Strix aluco. The sequence goes on from NW_027436647.1 coordinate 1,757,150, forward strand.
GTGCTAGCAGGGAATTCTCTGCCTGCCTTTCCCCAGTGCTCTGCAAGCTCTCCAGGACAACATAGAATCTGGGGCTCTGTGCTTTCTTTCCTTCTGAACAAGTGTTACTGTTTTCTGCACAAAAGCGATTCTGCGAACTATGTGAACAGGTACAGAGAAGGTGCTAGCAGGGAATTCTCTGCCTGCCTTTCCCCAGTGCTCTGCAAGCTCTCCAGGACAACATAAAATCTGGGGCTCTGTGCTTTCTTTCCTTCTGAACAAGTGTTACTGTTTTCTGCACAAAAGCGATTCTGCGAAGCAATGTGAACACTTCTGCTTCCCAGGCACAGAGAAGGTGCTAGCAAGGAATTCTCTGCCTGCCTTTCCCCAGTGCTCTGCAAGCTCTCCAGGACAACATAAAATCTGGGGCTCTGTGCTTTCTTTCCTTCTGAACAAGTGTTAGTGTTTTCTGCACAAAAGCGATTCTTGCGAAGCAATGTGAACACTTCTGCTTCCCAGGCACAGAGAAGGTGCTAGCAGGGAATTCTCTGCCTGCCTTTCCCCAGTGCTCTGCAAGCTCTCCAGGACAACATAGAATCTGGGGCTCTGTGCTTTCTTTCGTTCTGAACAAGTGTTACTGTTTTCTGCACAAAAGCGATTCTGCGAAGCAATGTGAACAGGCACAGAGAAGGTGCTAGCAAGGAATTCTCTGCCTGCCTTTCCCCAGTGCTCTGCAAGCTCTCCAGGACAACATAAAATCTGGGGCTCTGTGCTTTCTTTCCTTCTGAACAAGTGTTACTGTTTTCTGCACAAAAGCGATTCTTGCGAAGCAATGTGAACACTTCTGCTTCCCAGGCACAGAGAAGGTGCTAGCAGGGAATTCTCTGCCTGCCTTTCCCCAGTGCTCTGCAAGCTCTCCAGGACAACATAGAATCTGGGGCTCTGTGCTTTCTTTCGTTCTGAACAAGTGTTACTGTTTTCTGCACAAAAGCGATTCTGCGAAGCAATGTGAACAGGCACAGAGAAGGTGCTATTAGGGAATTCTCTGCCTGCCTTTCCCCAGTGCTCTGCAAGCTCTCCAGGACAACATAGAATCTGGGGCTCTGTGCTTTCTTTCCTTCTGAACAAGTGTTACTGTTTTCTGCACAAAAGCGATTCTTGCGAAGCAATGTGAACACTTCTGCTTCCCAGGCACAGAGAAGGTGCTATCAGGGAATTCTCTGCCTGCCTTTCCCCAGTGCTCTGCAAGCTCTCCAGGACAACATAGAATCTGGGGCTCTGTGCTTTCTTTCCTTCTGAACAAGTGTTACTGTTTTCTGCACAAAAGCGATTCTTGCGAAGCAATGTGAACACTTCTGCTTCCCAGGCACAGAGAAGGTGCTAGCAGGGAATTCTCTGCCTGCCTTTCCCCAGTGCTCTGCAAGCTCTCCAGGACAACATAGAATCTGGGGCTCTGTGCTTTCTTTCCTTCTGAACAAGTGTTACTGTTTTCTGCACAAAAGCGATTCTGCGAAGCAATGTGAACAGGCACAGAGTAGGTGCTATCAGGGAATTCTCTGCCTGCCTTTCCCCAGTGCTCTGCAAGCTCTCCAGGACAACATAAAATCTGGGGCTCTGTGCTTTCTTTCCTTCTGAACAAGTGTTACTGTTTTCTGCACAAAAGCGATTCTTGCGAAGCAATGTGAACACTTCTGCTTCCCAGGCACAGAGAAGGTGCTAGCAGGGAATTCTCTGCCTGCCTTTCCCCAGTGCTCTGCAAGCTCTCCAGGACAACATAGAATCTGGGGCTCTGTGCTTTCTTTCCTTCTGAACATGTGTTAATGTTTTCTGCACAAAAGCGATTCTGCGAAGCAATGTGAACAGGCACAGAGAAGGTGCTATCAGGGAATTCTCTGCCTGCCTTTCCCCAGTGCTCTGCAAGCTCTCCAGGACAACATAGAATCTGGGGTTCTGTGCTTTCTTTCCTTCTGAACAAGTGTTAGTGTTTTCTGCACAAAAGCGATTCTGCGAAGCAATGTGAACAGGCACAGAGAAGGTGCTTTCAGGGAATTCTCTGCCTGCCTTTCCCCAGTGCTCTGCAAGCTCTCCAGGACAACATAAAATCTGGGGCTCTGTGCTTTCTTTCCTTCTGAACAAGTGTTACTGTTTTCTGCACAAAAGCGATTCTTGCGAAGCAATGTGAACACTTCTGCTTCCCAGGCACAGAGAAGGTGCTAGCAGGGAATTCTCTGCCTGCCTTTCCCCAGTGCTCTGCAAGCTCTCCAGGACAACATAGAATCTGGGGCTCTGTGCTTTCTTTCCTTCTGAACAAGTGTTAGTGTTTTCTGCACAAAAGCGATTCTTGCGAAGCAATGTGAACACTTCTGCTTCCCAGGCACAGAGAAGGTGCTAGCAGGGAATTCTCTGCCTGCCTTTCACCAGTGGTCTGCAAGCTCTCCAGGACAACATAGAATCTGGGGCTCTGTGCTTTCTTTCCTTCTGAACAAGTGTTACTGTTTTCTGCACAAAAGCGATTCTGCGAAGCAATGTGAACACTTCTGCTTCCCAGGCACAGAGAAGGTGCTAGCAAGGAATTCTCTGCCTGCCTTTCCCCAGTGCTCTAAAAGCTCTCCAGGACAACATAGATTCTGGGGCTCTGTGCTTTCTTTCGTTCTGAACAAGTGTTACTGTTTTCTGCACAAAAGCGATTCTGCGAAGCAATGTGAACAGGCACAGAGAAGGTGCTATCAGGGAATTCTCTGCCTGCCTTTCCCCAGTGCTCTGCAAGCTCTCCAGGACAACATAGAATCTGGGGCTCTGTGCTTTCTTTCCTTCTGAACAAGTGTTACTGTTTTCTGCACAAAAGCGATTCTGCGAACCAATGTGAACAGGTACAGAGAAGGTGCTAGCAGGGAATTCTCTGCCTGCCTTTCCCCAGTGCTCTGCAAGCTCTCCAGGACAACATAAAATCTGGGGCTCTGTGCTTTCTTTCCTTCTGAACAAGTGTTACTGTTTTCTGCACAAAAGCGATTCTGCGAAGCAATGTGAACACTTCTGCTTCCCAGGCACAGAGAAGGTGCTAGCAGGGAATTCTCTGCCTGCCTTTCCCCAGTGCTCTGCAAGCTCTCCAGGACAACATAAAATCTGGGGCTCTGTGCTTTCTTTCCTTCTGAACAAGTGTTAGTGTTTTCTGCACAAAAGCGATTCTTGCGAAGCAATGTGAACACTTCTGCTTCCCAGGCACAGAGAAGGTGCTAGCAGGGAATTCTCTGCCGGCCTTTCCCCAGTGCTCTGCAAGCTCTCCAGGACAACATAGAATCTGGGGCTCTGTGCTTTCTTTCGTTCTGAACAAGTGTTACTGTTTTCTGCACAAAAGCGATTCTGCGAAGCAATGTGAACAGGCACAGAGAAGGTGCTAGCAAGGAATTCTCTGCCTGCCTTTCCCCAGTGCTCTGCAAGCTCTCCAGGACAACATAGAATCTGGGGCTCTGTGCTTTCTTTCCTTCTGAACAAGTGTTACTGTTTTCTGCACAAAAGCGATTCTGCGAAGCAATGTGAACAGGCACAGAGAAGGTGCTATCAGGGAATTCTCTGCCTGCCTTTCCCCAGTGCTCTGCAAGCTCTCCAGGACAACATAGAATCTGGGGCTCTGTGCTTTCTTTCCTTCTGAACAAGTGTTAGTGTTTTCTGCACAAAAGCGATTCTTGCGAAGCAATGTGAACACTTCTGCTTCCCAGGCACAGAGAAGGTGCTAGCAGGGAATTCTCTTCCTGCCTTTCCCCAGTGCTCTGCAAGCTCTCCAGGACAACATAGAATCTGGGGCTCTGTGCTTTCTTTCCTTCTGAACAAGTGTTACTGTTTTCTGCACAAAAGCGATTCTTGCGAAGCAATGTGAACACTTCTGCTTCCCAGGCACAGAGAAGGTGCTAGCAGGGAATTCTCTGCCTGCCTTTCCCCAGTGCTCTGCAAGCTCTCCAGGACAACATAGAATCTGGGGCTCTGTGCTTTCTTTCCTTCTGAACATGTGTTAATGTTTTCTGCACAAAAGCGATTCTGCGAAGCAATGTGAACAGGCACAGAGAAGGTGCTATCAGGGAATTCTCTGCCTGCCTTTCCCCAGTGCTCTGCAAGCTCTCCAGGACAACATAGAATCTGGGGTTCTGTGCTTTCTTTCCTTCTGAACAAGTGTTAGTGTTTTCTGCACAAAAGCGATTCTGCGAAGCAATGTGAACAGGCACAGAGAAGGTGCTTTCAGGGAATTCTCTGCCTGCCTTTCCCCAGTGCTCTGCAAGCTCTCCAGGACAACATAAAATCTGGGGCTCTGTGCTTTCTTTCCTTCTGAACAAGTGTTAGTGTTTTCTGCACAAAAGCGATTCTTGCGAAGCAATGTGAACACTTCTGCTTCCCAGGCACAGAGAAGGTGCTAGCAGGGAATTCTCTGCCTGCCTTTCCCCAGTGCTCTGCAAGCTCTCCAGGACAACATAGAATCTGGGGCTCTGTGCTTTCTTTCCTTCTGAACAAGTGTTAGTGTTTTCTGCACAAAAGCGATTCTGCGAAGCAATGTGAACAGGCACAGAGAAGGTGCTATCAGGGAATTCTATGCCTGCCTTTCCCCAGTGCTCTGCAAGCTCTCCAGGACAACATAAAATCTGGGGCTCTGTGCTTTCTTTCCTTCTGAACAAGTGTTAGTGTTTTCTGCACAAAAGCGATTCTTGCGAAGCAATGTGAACACTTCTGCTTCCCAGGCACAGAGAAGGTGCTAGCAGGGAATTCTCTGCCTGCCTTTCCCCAGTGCTCTGCAAGCTCTCCAGGACAACATAGAATCTGGGGCTCTGTGCTTTCTTTCCTTCTGAACAAGTGTTAGTGTTTTCTGCACAAAAGCGATTCTGCGAAGCAATGTGAACAGGCACAGAGGAGGTGCTATCAGGGAATTCTCTGCCTGCCTTTCCCCAGTGCTCTGCAAGCTCTCCAGGACAACATAGAATCTGGGGCTCTGTGCTTTCTTTCCTTCTGAACAAGTGTTACTGTTTTCTGCACAAAAGCGATTCTTGCGAAGCAATGTGAACACTTCTGCTTCCCAGGCACAGAGAAGGTGCTAGCAGGGAATTCTCTGCCTGCCTTTCCCCAGTGCTCTAAAAGCTCTCCAGGACAACATAGAATCTGGGGCTCTGTGCTTTCTTTCGTTCTGAACAAGTGTTACTGTTTTCTGCACAAAAGCGATTCTGCGAAGCAATGTGAACAGGCACAGAGAAGGTGCTATCAGGGAATTCTCTGCCTGCCTTTCCCCAGTGCTCTGCAAGCTCTCCAGGACAACATAGAATCTGGGGCTCTGTGCTTTCTTTCCTTCTGAACAAGTGTTACTGTTTTCTGCACAAAAGCGATTCTGCGAAGCAATGTGAACACTTCTGCTTCCCAGGCACAGAGAAGGTGCTAGCAAGGAATTCTCTGCCTGCCTTTCCCCAGTGCTCTGCAAGCTCTCCAGGACAACATAGAATCTGGGGCTCTGTGCTTTCTTTCCTTCTGAACAAGTGTTAGTGTTTTCTGCACAAAAGCGATTCTTGCGAAGAAATGTGAACACTTCTGCTTCCCAGGCACAGAGAAGGTGCTAGCAGGGAATTCTCTGCCTGCCTTTCCCCAGTGCTCTGCAAGCTCTCCAGGACAACATAGAATCTGGGGCTCTGTGCTTTCTTTCCTTCTGAACAAGTGTTACTGTTTTCTGCACAAAAGCGATTCTGCGAAGCAATGTGAACAGGCACAGAGAAGGTGCTATCAGGGAATTCTCTGCCTGCCTTTCCCCAGTGCTCTGCAAGCTCTCCAGGACAACATAGAATCTGGGGCTCTGTGCTTTCTTTCGTTCTGAACAAGTGTTACTGTTTTCTGCACAAAAGCGATTCTGCGAAGCAATGTGAACAGGCACAGAGAAGGTGCTATCAGGGAATTCTCTGCCTGCCTTTCCCCAGTGCTCTGCAAGCTCTCCAGGACAACATAGAATCTGGGGCTCTGTGCTTTCTTTCCTTCTGAACAAGTGTTAGTGTTTTCTGCACAAAAGCGATTCTTGCGAAGCAATGTGAACACTTCTGCTTCCCAGGCACAGAGAAGGTGCTATCAGGGAATTCTCTTCCTGCCTTTCCCCAGTGCTCTGCAAGCTCTCCAGGACAACATAGAATCTGGGGCTCTGTGCTTTCTTTCCTTCTGAACAAGTGTTACTGTTTTCTGCACAAAAGCGATTCTTGCGAAGCAATGTGAACACTTCTGCTTCGCAGGCACAGAGAAGGTGCTATCAGGGAATTCTCTGCCTGCCTTTCCCCAGTGCTCTGCAAGCTCTCCAGGACAACATAGAATCTGGGGCTCTGTGCTTTCTTTCCTTCTGAACAAGTGTTAGTGTTTTATGCACAAAAGCGATTCTTGCGAAGCAATGTGAACAGGCACAGAGAAGGTGCTATCAGGGAATTCTCTGCCTGCCTTTCCCCAGTGCTCTGCAAGCTCTCCAGGACAACATAGAATCTGGGGCTCTGTGCTTTCTTTCCTTCTGAACAAGTGTTACTGTTTTCTGCACAAAAGCGATTCTTGCGAAGCAATGTGAACACTTCTGCTTCCCAGGCACAGAGAAGGTGCTAGCAGGGAATTCTCTGCCTGCCTTTCCCCAGTGCTCTGCAAGCTCTCCAGGACAACATAGAATCTGGGGCTCTGTGCTTTCTTTCCTTCTGAACATGTGTTAATGTTTTCTGCACAAAAGCGATTCTGCGAAGCAATGTGAACAGGCACAGAGAAGGTGCTATCAGGGAATTCTCTGCCTGCCTTTCCCCAGTGCTCTGCAAGCTCTCCAGGACAACATAGAATCTGGGGTTCTGTGCTTTCTTTCCTTCTGAACAAGTGTTAGTGTTTTCTGCACAAAAGCGATTCTGCGAAGCAATGTGAACAGGCACAGAGAAGGTGCTTTCAGGGAATTCTCTGCCTGCCTTTCCCCAGTGCTCTGCAAGCTCTCCAGGACAACATAAAATCTGGGGCTCTGTGCTTTCTTTCCTTCTGAACAAGTGTTACTGTTTTCTGCACAAAAGCGATTCTTGCGAAGCAATGTGAACACTTCTGCTTCCCAGGCACAGAGAAGGTGCTAGCAAGGATTTCTCTGCCTGCCTTTCCCCAGTGCTCTGCAAGCTCTCCAGGACAACATAGAATCTGGGGCTCTGTGCTTTCTTTCCTTCTGAACAAGTGTTAGTGTTTTCTGCACAAAAGCGATTCTGCGAAGCAATGTGAACAGGCACAGAGAAGGTGCTATCAGGGAATTCTCTGCCTGCCTTTCCCCAGTGCTCTGCAAGCTCTCCAGGACAACATAAAATCTGGGGCTCTGTGCTTTCTTTCCTTCTGAACAAGTGTTAGTGTTTTCTGCACAAAAGCGATTCTTGCGAAGCAATGTGAACACTTCTGCTTCCCAGGCACAGAGAAGGTGCTAGCAGGGAATTCTCTGCCTGCCTTTCCCCAGTGCTCTGCAAGCTCTCCAGGACAACATAGAATCTGGGGCTCTGTGCTTTCTTTCCTTCTGAACAAGTGTTAGTGTTTTCTGCACAAAAGCGATTCTGCGAAGCAATGTGAACAGGCACAGAGGAGGTGCTATCAGGGAATTCTCTGCCTGCCTTTCCCCAGTGCTCTGCAAGCTCTCCAGGACAACATAGAATCTGGGGCTCTGTGCTTTCTTTCCTTCTGAACAAGTGTTACTGTTTTCTGCACAAAAGCGATTCTTGCGAAGCAATGTGAACACTGCTGCTTCCCAGGCACAGAGAAGGTGCTAGCAAGGAATTCTCTGCCTGCCTTTCCCCAGTGCTCTAAAAGCTCTCCAGGACAACATAGAATCTGGGGCTCTGTGCTTTCTTTCGTTCTGAACAAGTGTTACTGTTTTCTGCACAAAAGCGATTCTGCGAAGCAATGTGAACAGGCACAGAGAAGGTGCTATCAGGGAATTCTCTGCCTGCCTTTCCCCAGTGCTCTGCAAGCTCTCCAGGACAACATAGAATCTGGGGCTCTGTGCTTTCTTTCCTTCTGAACAAGTGTTACTGTTTTCTGCACAAAAGCGATTCTGCGAAGCAATGTGAACACTTCTGCTTCCCAGGCACAGAGAAGGTGCTAGCAAGGAATTCTCTGCCTGCCTTTCCCCAGTGCTCTGCAAGCTCTCCAGGACAACATAGAATCTGGGGCTCTGTGCTTTCTTTCCTTCTGAACAAGTGTTAGTGTTTTCTGCACAAAAGCGATTCTTGCGAAGAAATGTGAACACTTCTGCTTCCCAGGCACAGAGAAGGTGCTAGCAGGGAATTCTCTGCCTGCCTTTCCCCAGTGCTCTGCAAGCTCTCCAGGACAACATAAAATCTGGGGCTCTGTGCTTTCTTTCCTTCTGAACAAGTGTTACTGTTTTCTGCACAAAAGCGATTCTGCGAAGCAATGTGAACAGGCACAGAGAAGGTGCTATCAGGGAATTCTCTGCCTGCCTTTCCCCAGTGCTCTGCAAGCTCTCCAGGACAACATAGAATCTGGGGCTCTGTGCTTTCTTTCCTTCTGAACAAGTGTTAGTGTTTTCTGCACAAAAGCGATTCTTGCGAAGCAATGTGAACACTTCTGCTTCCCAGGCACAGAGAAGGTGCTAGCAAGGAATTCTCTGCCTGCCTTTCCCCAGTGCTCTGCAAGCTCTCCAGGACAACATAGAATCTGGGGCTCTGTGCTTTCTTTCCTTCTGAACAAGTGTTACTGTTTTCTGCACAAAAGCGATTCTGCGAAGCAATGTGAACAGGTACAGAGAAGGTGCTAGCAGGGAATTCTCTGCCTGCCTTTCCCCAGTGCTCTGCAAGCTCTCCAGGACAACATAAAATCTGGGGCTCTGTGCTTTTTTTCCTTCTGAACAAGTGTTAGTGTTTTCTGCACAAAAGCGATTCTGCGAAGCAATGTGAACACTTCTGCTTCCCAGGCACAGAGAAGGTGCTAGCAGGGAATTCTCTGCCTGCCTTTCCCCAGTGCTCTGCAAGCTCTCCAGGACAACATAGAATCTGGGGCTCTGTGCTTTCTTTCCTTCTGAACAAGTGTTACTGTTTTCTGCACAAAAGCGATTCTGCGAAGCAATGTGAACAGGCACAGAGAAGGTGCTAGCAAGGAATTCTCTGCCTGCCTTTCCCCAGTGCTCTGCAAGCTCTCCAGGACAACATAAAATCTGGGGCTCTGTGCTTTCTTTCCTTCTGAACAAGTGTTAGTGTTTTCTGCACAAAAGCGATTCTTGAGAAGCAATGTGAACACTTCTGCTTCCCAGGCACAGAGAAGGTGCTAGCAAGGAATTCTCTGCCTGCCTTTCCCCAGTGCTCTGCAAGCTCTCCAGGACAACATAAAATCTGGGGCTCTGTGCTTGCTTTCCTTCTGAACAAGTGTTACTGTTTTCTGCACAAAAGCGATTCTGCGAAGCAATGTGAACACTTCTGCTTCCCAGGCACAGAGAAGGTGCTAGCAAGGAATTCTCTGCCTGCCTTTCCCCAGTGCTCTGCAAGCTCTCCAGGACAACATAAAATCTGGGGCTCTGTGCTTTCTTTCCTTCTGAACAAGTGTTACTGTTTTCTGCACAAAAGCGATTCTGCGAAGCAATGTGAACAGGCACAGAGAAGGTGCTATCAGGGAATTCTCTGCCTGCCTTTCCCCAGTGCTCTGCAAGCTCTCCAGGACAACATAGAATCTGGGGCTCTGTGCTTTCTTTCCTTCTGAACAAGTGTTACTGTTTTCTGCACAAAAGCGATTCTGCGAAGCAATGTGAACACTTCTGCTTCCCAGGCACAGAGAAGGTGCTAGCAAGGATTTCTCTGCCTGCCTTTCCCCAGTGCTCTAAAAGCTCTCCAGGACAACATAAAATCTGGGGCTCTGTGCTTTCTTTCCTTCTGAACAAGTGTTAGTGTTTTCTGCACAAAAGCGATTCTTGCGAAGCAATGTGAACACTTCTGCTTCCCAGGCACAGAGAAGGTGCTAGCAGGGAATTCTCTGCCTGCCTTTCCCCAGTGCTCTGCAAGCTCTCCAGGACAACATAGAATCTGGGGCTCTGTGCTTTCTTTCCTTCTGAACAAGTGTTAGTGTTTTCTGCACAAAAGCGATTCTGCGAAGCAATGTGAACAGGCACAGAGAAGGTGCTATCAGGGAATTCTCTGCCTGCCTTTCCCCAGTGCTCTGCAAGCTCTCCAGGACAACATAGAATCTGGGGCTCTGTGCTTTCTTTCCTTCTGAACAAGTGTTACTGTTTTCTGCACAAAAGCGATTCTTGCGAATCAATGTGAACACTGCTGCTTCCCAGGCACAGAGAAGGTGCTAGCAAGGAATTCTCTGCCTGCCTTTCCCCAGTGCTCTAAAAGCTCTCCAGGACAACATAGAATCTGGGGCTCTGTGCTTTCTTTCCTTCTGAACAAGTGTTACTGTTTTCTGCACAAAAGCGATTCTGCGAAGCAATGTGAACAGGCACAGAGAAGGTGCTATCAGGGAATTCTCTGCCTGCCTTTCCCCAGTGCTCTGCAAGCTCTCCAGGACAACATAGAATCTGGGGCTCTGTGCTTTCTTTCCTTCTGAACAAGTGTTACTGTTTTCTGCACAAAAGCGATTCTGCGAAGCAATGTGAACAGGTACAGAGAAGGTGCTAGCAGGGAATTCTCTGCCTGCCTTTCCCCAGTGCTCTGCAAGCTCTCCAGGACAACATAAAATCTGGGGCTCTGTGCTTTCTTTCCTTCTGAACAAGTGTTACTGTTTTCTGCACAAAAGCGATTCTGCGAAGCAATGTGAACACTTCTGCTTCCCAGGCACAGAGAAGGTGCTAGCAGGGAATTCTCTGCCTGCCTTTCCCCAGTGCTCTGCAAGCTCTCCAGGACAACATAGAATCTGGGGCTCTGTGCTTTCTTTCCTTCTGAACAAGTGTTACTGTTTTCTGCACAAAAGCGATTCTGCGAAGCAATGTGAACAGGCACAGAGAAGGTGCTAGCAAGGAATTCTCTGCCTGCCTTTCCCCAGTGCTCTGCAAGCTCTCCAGGACAACATAAAATCTGGGGCTCTGTGCTTTCTTTCCTTCTGAACAAGTGTTAGTGTTTTCTGCACAAAAGCGATTCTTGCGAAGCAATGTGAACACTTCTGCTTCCCAGGCACAGAGAAGGTGCTAGCAGGGAATTCTCTGCCTGCCTTTCCCCAGTGCTCTGCAAGCTCTCCAGGACAACATAGAATCTGGGGCTCTCTGCTTTCTTTCGTTCTGAACAAGTGTTACTGTTTTCTGCACAAAAGCGATTCTGCGAAGCAATGTGAACAGGCACAGAGAAGGTGCTATCAGGGAATTCTCTGCCTGCCTTTCCCCAGTGCTCTGCAAGCTCTCCAGGACAACATAGAATCTGGGGCTCTGTGCTTTCTTTCCTTCTGAACAAGTGTTAGTGTTTTCTGCACAAAAGCGATTCTTGCGAAGCAATGTGAACACTTCTGCTTCCCAGGCACAGAGAAGGTGCTATCAGGGAATTCTCTGCCTGCCTTTCCCCAGTGCTCTGCAAGCTCTCCAGGACAACATAGAATCTGGGGCTCTGTGCTTTCTTTCCTTCTGAACAAGTGTTACTGTTTTCTGCACAAAAGCGATTCTTGCGAAGCAATGTGAACACTTCTGCTTCCCAGGCACAGAGAAGGTGCTAGCAGGGAATTCTCTGCCTGCCTTTCCCCAGTGCTCTGCAAGCTCTCCAGGACAACATAGAATCTGGGGCTCTGTGCTTTCTTTCCTTCTGAACAAGTGTTACTGTTTTCTGCACAAAAGCGATTCTTGCGAAGCAATGTGAACACTTCTGCTTCCCAGGCACAGAGAAGGTGCTAGCAGGGAATTCTCTGCCTGCCTTTCCCCAGTGCTCTGCAAGCTCTCCAGGACAACATAGAATCTGGGGCTCTGTGCTTTCTTTCCTTCTGAACAAGTGTTACTGTTTTCTGCACAAAAGCGATTCTTGCGAAGCAATGTGAACACTTCTGCTTCCCAGGCACAGAGAAGGTGCTAGCAGGGAATTCTCTGCCTGCCTTTCCCCAGTGCTCTGCAAGCTCTCCAGGACAACATAGAATCTGGGGCTCTGTGCTTTCTTTCCTTCTGAACAAGTGTTACTGTTTTCTGCACAAAAGCGATTCTGCGAAGCAATGTGAACAGGCACAGAGAAGGTGCTAGCAAGGAATTCTCTGCCTGCCTTTCCCCAGTGCTCTGCAAGCTCTCCAGGACAACATAAAATCTGGGGCTCTGTGCTTTCTTTCCTTCTGAACAAGTGTTACTGTTTTCTGCACAAAAGCGATTCTTGCGAAGCAATGTGAACACTTCTGCTTCCCAGGCACAGAGAAGGTGCTAGCAGGGAATTCTCTGCCTGCCTTTCCCCAGTGCTCTGCAAGCTCTCCAGGACAACATAGAATCTGGGGCTCTCTGCTTTCTTTCGTTCTGAACAAGTGTTACTGTTTTCTGCACAAAAGCGATTCTGCGAAGCAATGTGAACAGGCACAGAGAAGGTGCTATCAGGGAATTCTCTGCCTGCCTTTCCCCAGTGCTCTGCAAGCTCTCCAGGACAACATAGAATCTGGGGCTCTGTGCTTTCTTTCCTTCTGAACAAGTGTTAGTGTTTTCTGCACAAAAGCGATTCTTGCGAAGCAATGTGAACACTTCTGCTTCCCAGGCACAGAGAAGGTGCTATCAGGGAATTCTCTGCCTGCCTTTCCCCAGTGCTCTGCAAGCTCTCCAGGACAACATAGAATCTGGGGCTCTGTGCTTTCTTTCCTTCTGAACAAGTGTTACTGTTTTCTGCACAAAAGCGATTCTGCGAACCAATGTGAACAGGTACAGAGAAGGTGCTAGCAGGGAATTCTCTGCCTGCCTTTCCCCAGTGCTCTGCAAGCTCTCCAGGACAACATAAAATCTGGGGCTCTGTGCTTTCTTTCCTTCTGAACAAGTGTTACTGTTTTCTGCACAAAAGCGATTCTGCGAAGCAATGTGAACAGGCACAGAGAAGGTGCTATCAGGGAATTCTCTGCCTGCCTTTCCCCAGTGCTCTGCAAGCTCTCCAGGACAACATAGAATCTGGGGCTCTGTGCTTTCTTTCCTTCTGAACAAGTGTTACTGTTTTCTGCACAAAAGCGATTCTAGGAAGCAATGTGAACACTTCTGCTTCCCAGGCACAGAGAAGGTGCTAGCAAGGAATTCTCTGCCTGCCTTTCCCCAGTGCTCTGCAAGCTCTCCAGGACAACATAGAATCTGGGGCTCTGTGCTTTCTTTCCTTCTGAACAAGTGTTAGTGTTTTCTGCACAAAAGCGATTCTTGCGAAGCAATGTGAACACTTCTGCTTCCCAGGCACAGAGAAGGTGCTAGCAGGGAATTCTCTGCCTGCCTTTCCCCAGTGCTCTGCAAGCTCTCCAGGACAACATAGAATCTGGGGCTCTGTGCTTTCTTTCCTTCTGAACAAGTGTTACTGTTTTCTGCACAAAAGCGATTCTGCGAAGCAATGTGAACAGGCACAGAGAAGGTGCTATCAGGGAATTCTCTGCCTGCCTTTCCCCAGTGCTCTGCAAGCTCTCCAGGACAACATAAAATCTGGGGCTCTGTGCTTTCTTTCCTTCTGAACAAGTGTTAGTGTTTTCTGCACAAAAGCGATTCTTGAGAAGCAATGTGAACACTTCTGCTTCCCAGGCACAGAGAAGGTGCTAGCAAGGAATTCTCTGCCTGCCTTTCCCCAGTGCTCTGCAAGCTCTCCAGGACAACATAAAATCTGGGGCTCTGTGCTTGCTTTCCTTCTGAACAAGTGTTACTGTTTTCTGCACAAAAGCGATTCTGCGAAGCAATGTGAACACTTCTGCTTCCCAGGCACAGAGAAGGTGCTAGCAAGGAATTCTCTGCCTGCCTTTCCCCAGTGCTCTGCAAGCTCTCCAGGACAACATAGAATCTGGGGCTCTGTGCTTTCTTTCCTTCTGAACAAGTGTTACTGTTTTCTGCACAAAAGCGATTCTGCGAAGCAATGTGAACAGGCACAGAGAAGGTGCTATCAGGGAATTCTCTGCCTGCCTTTCCCCAGTGCTCTGCAAGCTCTCCAGGACAACATAGAATCTGGGGCTCTGTGCTTTCTTTCCTTCTGAACAAGTGTTACTGTTTTCTGCACAAAAGCGATTCTGCGAAGCAATGTGAACACTTCTGCTTCCCAGGCACAGAGAAGGTGCTAGCAAGGAATTCTCTGCCTGCCTTTCCCCAGTGCTCTGCAAGCTCTCCAGGACAACATAGAATCTGGGGCTCTGTGCTTTCTTTCCTTCTGAACAAGTGTTACTGTTTTCTGCACAAAAGCGATTCTGCGAAGCAATTTGAACACTTCTGCTTCCCAGGCACAGAGAAGGTGCTAGCAAGGATTTCTCTGCATGCCTTTCCCCAGTGCTCTGCAAGCTCTCCAGGACAACATAAAATCTGGGGCTCTGTGCTTTCTTTCCTTCTGAACAAGTGTTAGTGTTTTCTGCACAAAAGCGATTCTTGCGAAGCAATGTGAACACTTCTGCTTCCCAGGCACAGAGAAGGTGCTAGCAGGGAATTCTCTGCCTGCCTTTCCCCAGTGCTCTGCAAGCTCTCCAGGACAACATAGAATCTGGGGCTCTGTGCTTTCTTTCCTTCTGAACAAGTGTTAGTGTTTTCTGCACAAAAGCGATTCTGCGAAGCAATGTGAACAGGCACAGAGAAGGTGCTATCAGGGAATTCTCTGCCTGCCTTTCCCCAGTGCTCTGCAAGCTCTCCAGGACAACATAGAATCTGGGGCTCTGTGCTTTCTTTCCTTCTGAACAAGTGTTACTGTTTTCTGCACAAAAGCGATTCTTGCGAATCAATGTGAACACTGCTGCTTCCCAGGCACAGAGAAGGTGCTAGCAAGGAATTCTCTGCCTGCCTTTCCCCAGTGCTCTAAAAGCTCTCCAGGACAACATAGAATCTGGGGCTCTGTGCTTTCTTTCCTTCTGAACAAGTGTTACTGTTTTCTGCACAAAAGCGATTCTGCGAAGCAATGTGAACAGGCACAGAGAAGGTGCTATCAGGGAATTCTCTGCCTGCCTTTCCCCAGTGCTCTGCAAGCTCTCCAGGACAACATAGAATCTGGGGCTCTGTGCTTTCTTTCCTTCTGAACAAGTGTTACTGTTTTCTGCACAAAAGCGATTCTGCGAAGCAATGTGAACACTTCTGCTTACCAGGCACAGAGAAGGTGCTAGCAAGGAATTCTCTGCCTGCCTTTCCCCAGTGCTCTGCAAGCTCTCCAGGACAACATAGAATCTGGGGCTCTGTGCTTTCTTTCCTTCTGAACAAGTGTTAGTGTTTTCTGCACAAAAGCGATTCTTGCGAAGAAATGTGAACACTTCTGCTTCCCAGGCACAGAGAAGGTGCTAGCAGGGAATTCTCTGCCTGCCTTTCCCCAGTGCTCTGCAAGCTCTCCAGGACAACATAAAATCTGGGGCTCTGTGCTTTCTTTCCTTCTGAACAAGTGTTACTGTTTTCTGCACAAAAGCGATTCTGCGAAGCAATGTGAACAGGCACAGAGAAGGTGCTATCAGGGAATTCTCTGCCTGCCTTTCCCCAGTGCTCTGCAAGCTCTCCAGGACAACATAGAATCTGGGGCTCTGTGCTTTCTTTCCTTCTGAACAAGTGTTAGTGTTTTCTGCACAAAAGCGATTCTTGCGAAGCAATGTGAACACTTCTGCTTCCCAGGCACAGAGAAGGTGCTAGCAAGGAATTCTCTGCCTGCCTTTCCCCAGTGCTCTGCAAGCTCTCCAGGACAACATAGAATCTGGGGCTCTGTGCTTTCTTTCCTTCTGAACAAGTGTTACTGTTTTCTGCACAAAAGCGATTCTGCGAAGCAATGTGAACAGGTACAGAGAAGGTGCTAGCAGGGAATTCTCTGCCTGCCTTTCCCCAGTGCTCTGCAAGCTCTCCAGGACAACATAAAATCTGGGGCTCTGTGCTTTCTTTCCTTCTGAACAAGTGTTACTGTTTTCTGCACAAAAGCGATTCTTGCGAAGCAATGTGAACACTTCTGCTTCCCAGGCACAGAGAAGGTGCTAGCAGGGAATTCTCTGCCTGCCTTTCCCCAGTGCTCTGCAAGCTCTCCAGGACAACATAGAATCTGGGGCTCTGTGCTTTCTTTCGTTCTGAACAAGTGTTACTGTTTTCTGCACAAAAGCGATTCTGCGAAGCAATGTGAACAGGCACAGAGAAGGTGCTATCAGGGAATTCTCTGCCTGCCTTTCCCCAGTGCTCTGCAAGCTCTCCAGGACAACATAGAATCTGGGGCTCTGTGCTTTCTTTCCTTCTGAACAAGTGTTAGTGTTTTCTGCACAAAAGCGATTCTTGCGAAGCAATGTGAACACTTCTGCTTCCCAGGCACAGAGAAGGTGCTATCAGGGAATTCTCTGCCTGCCTTTCCCCAGTGCTCTGCAAGCTCTCCAGGACAACATAGAATCTGGGGCTCTGTGCTTTCTTTCCTTCTGAACAAGTGTTACTGTTTTCTGCACAAAAGCGATTCTTGCGAAGCAATGTGAACACTTCTGCTTCCCAGGCACAGAGAAGGTGCTAGCAGGGAATTCTCTGCCTGCCTTTCCCCAGTGCTCTGCAAGCTCTCCAGGACAACATAGAATCTGGGGCTCTGTGCTTTCTTTCCTTCTGAACAAGTGTTACTGTTTTCTGCACAAAAGCGATTCTTGCGAAGCAATGTGAACACTTCTGCTTCCCAGGCACAGAGAAGGTGCTAGCAGGGAATTCTCTGCCTGCCTTTCCCCAGTGCTCTGCAAGCTCTCCAGGACAACATAGAATCTGGGGCTCTGTGCTTTCTTTCCTTCTGAACAAGTGTTAGTGTTTTCTGCACAAAAGCGATTCTGCGAAGCAATGTGAACAGGCACAGAGAAGGTGCTATCAGGGAATTCTCTGCCTGCCTTTCCCCAGTGCTCTGCAAGCTCTCCAGGACAACATAGAATCTGGGGCTCTGTGCTTTCTTTCCTTCTGAACAAGTGTTACTGTTTTCTGCACAAAAGCGATTCTGCGAAGCAATGTGAACACTTCTGCTTCCCAGGCACAGAGAAGGTGCTAGCAAGGAATTCTCTGCCTGCCTTTCCCCAGTGCTCTGCAAGCTCTCCAAGACAACATAGATTCTGGGGCTCTGTGCTTTCTTTCGTTCTGAACAAGTGTTACTGTTTTCTGCACAAAAGCGATTCTGCGAAGCAATGTGAACAGGCACAGAGAAGGTGCTATCAGGGAATTCTCTGCCTGCCTTTCCCCAGTGCTCTGCAAGCTCTCCAGGACAACATAGAATCTGGGGCTCTGTGCTTTCTTTCCTTCTGAACAAGTGTTACTGTTTTCTGCACAAAAGCGATTCTGCGAAGGAATGTGAACACTTCTGCTTCCCAGGCACAGAGAAGGTGCTAGCAGGGAATTCTCTGCCTGCCTTTCCCCAGTGCTCTGCAAGCTCTCCAGGACAACATAGAATCTGGGGCTCTGTGCTTTCTTTCCTTCTGAACAAGTGTTACTGTTTTCTGCACAAAAGCGATTCTGCGAACCAATGTGAACAGGTACAGAGAAGGTGCTAGCAGGGAATTCTCTGCCTGCCTTTCCCCAGTGCTCTGCAAGCTCTCCAGGACAACATAAAATCTGGGGCTCTGTGCTTTCTTTCCTTCTGAACAAGTGTTACTGTTTTCTGCACAAAAGCGATTCTGCGAAGCAATGTGAACAGGCACAGAGAAGGTGCTATCAGGGAATTCTCTGCCTGCCTTTCCCCAGTGCTCTGCAAGCTCTCCAGGACAACATAGAATCTGGGGCTCTGTGCTTTCTTTCCTTCTGAACAAGTGTTACTGTTTTCTGCACAAAAGCGATTCTAGGAAGCAATGTGAACACTTCTGCTTCCCAGGCACAGAGAAGGTGCTAGCAGGGAATTCTCTGCCTGCCTTTCCCCAGTGCTCTGCAAGCTCTCCAGGACAACATAGAATCTGGGGCTCTGTGCTTTCTTTCGTTCTGAACAAGTGTTACTGTTTTCTGCACAAAAGCGATTCTGCGAAGCAATGTGAACAGGCACAGAGAAGGTGCTATCAGGGAATTCTCTGCCTGCCTTTCCCCAGTGCTCTGCAAGCTCTCCAGGACAACATAGAATCTGGGGCTCTGTGCTTTCTTTCCTTCTGAACAAGTGTTAGTGTTTTCTGCACAAAAGCGATTCTTGCGAAGCAATGTGAACACTTCTGCTTCCCAGGCACAGAGAAGGTGCTATCAGGGAATTCTCTGCCTGCCTTTCCCCAGTGCTCTGCAAGCTCTCCAGGACAACATAGAATCTGGGGCTCTGTGCTTTCTTTCCTTCTGAACAAGTGTTACTGTTTTCTGCACAAAAGCGATTCTTGCGAAGCAATGTGAACACTTCTGCTTCCCAGGCACAGAGAAGGTGCTAGCAGGGAATTCTCTGCCTGCCTTTCCCCAGTGCTCTGCAAGCTCTCCAGGACAACATAGAATCTGGGGCTCTGTGCTTTCTTTCCTTCTGAACAAGTGTTAGTGTTTTCTGCACAAAAGCGATTCTTGCGAAGCAATGTGAACACTTCTGCTTCCCAGGCACAGAGAAGGTGCTAGCAGGGAATTCTCTGCCTGCCTTTCCCCAGTGCTCTGCAAGCTCTCCAGGACAACATAGAATCTGGGGCTCTGTGCTTTCTTTCCTTCTGAACAAGTGTTACTGTTTTCTGCACAAAAGCGATTCTGCGAAGCAATGTGAACAGGCACAGAGAAGGTGCTATCAGGGAATTCTCTGCCTGCCTTTCCCCAGTGCTCTGCAAGCTCTCCAGGACAACATAGAATCTGGGGCTCTGTGCTTTCTTTCCTTCTGAACAAGTGTTACTGTTTTCTGCACAAAAGCGATTCTGCGAAGCAATGTGAACACTTCTGCTTCCCAGGCACAGAGAAGGTGCTAGCAAGGAATTCTCTGCCTGCCTTTCCCCAGTGCTCTGCAAGCTCTCCAAGACAACATAGATTCTGGGGCTCTGTGCTTTCTTTCGTTCTGAACAAGTGTTACTGTTTTCTGCACAAAAGCGATTCTGCGAAGCAATGTGAACAGGCACAGAGAAGGTGCTATCAGGGAATTCTCTGCCTGCCTTTCCCCAGTGCTCTGCAAGCTCTCCAGGACAACATAGAATCTGGGGCTCTGTGCTTTCTTTCCTTCTGAACAAGTGTTACTGTTTTCTGCACAAAAGCGATTCTGCGAAGGAATGTGAACACTTCTGCTTCCCAGGCACAGAGAAGGTGCTAGCAGGGAATTCTCTGCCTGCCTTTCCCCAGTGCTCTGCAAGCTCTCCAGGACAACATAGAATCTGGGGCTCTGTGCTTTCTTTCCTTCTGAACAAGTGTTACTGTTTTCTGCACAAAAGCGATTCTGCGAACCAATGTGAACAGGTACAGAGAAGGTGCTAGCAGGGAATTCTCTGCCTGCCTTTCCCCAGTGCTCTGCAAGCTCTCCAGGACAACATAAAATCTGGGGCTCTGTGCTTTCTTTCCTTCTGAACAAGTGTTACTGTTTTCTGCACAAAAGCGATTCTGCGAAGCAATGTGAACAGGCACAGAGAAGGTGCTATCAGGGAATTCTCTGCCTGCCTTTCCCCAGTGCTCTGCAAGCTCTCCAGGACAACATAGAATCTGGGGCTCTGTGCTTTCTTTCCTTCTGAACAAGTGTTACTGTTTTCTGCACAAAAGCGATTCTAGGAAGCAATGTGAACACTTCTGCTTCCCAGGCACAGAGAAGGTGCTAGCAAGGAATTCTCTGCCTGCCTTTCCCCAGTGCTCTGCAAGCTCTCCAGGACAACATAGAATCTGGGGCTCTGTGCTTTCTTTCCTTCTGAACAAGTGTTAGTGTTTTCTGCACAAAAGCGATTCTTGCGAAGCAATGTGAACACTTCTGCTTCCCAGGCACAGAGAAGGTGCTAGCAGGGAATTCTCTGCCTGCCTTTCCCCAGTGCTCTGCAAGCTCTCCAGGACAACATAGAATCTGGGGCTCTGTGCTTTCTTTCCTTCTGAACAAGTGTTACTGTTTTCTGCACAAAAGCGATTCTGCGAAGCAATGTGAACAGGCACAGAGAAGGTGCTATCAGGGAATTCTCTGCCTGCCTTTCCCCAGTGCTCTGCAAGCTCTAAAGGACAACATAAAATCTGGGGCTCTGTGCTTTCTTTCCTTCTGAACAAGTGTTAGTGTTTTCTGCACAAAAGCGATTCTTGAGAAGCAATGTGAACACTTCTGCTTCCCAGGCACAGAGAAGGTGCTAGCAAGGAATTCTCTGCCTGCCTTTCCCCAGTGCTCTGCAAGCTCTCCAGGACAACATAAAATCTGGGGCTCTGTGCTTGCTTTCCTTCTGAACAAGTGTTACTGTTTTCTGCACAAAAGCGATTCTGCGAAGCAATGTGAACACTTCTGCTTCCCAGGCACAGAGAAGGTGCTAGCAAGGAATTCTCTGCCTGCCTTTCCCCAGTGCTCTGCAAGCTCTCCAGGACAACATAAAATCTGGGGCTCTGTGCTTTCTTTCCTTCTGAACAAGTGTTACTGTTTTCTGCACAAAAGCGATTCTGCGAAGCAATGTGAACAGGCACAGAGAAGGTGCTATCAGGGAATTCTCTGCCTGCCTTTCCCCAGTGCTCTGCAAGCTCTCCAGGACAACATAGAATCTGGGGCTCTGTGCTTTCTTTCCTTCTGAACAAGTGTTACTGTTTTCTGCACAAAAGCGATTCTGCGAAGCAATGTGAACACTTCTGCTTCCCAGGCACAGAGAAGGTGCTAGCAAGGAATTCTCTGCCTGCCTTTCCCCAGTGCTCTGCAAGCTCTCCAGGACAACATAGAATCTGGGGCTCTGTGCTTTCTTTCCTTCTGAACAAGTGTTACTGTTTTCTGCACAAAAGCGATTCTGCGAAGCAATGTGAACACTTCTGCTTCCCAGGCACAGAGAAGGTGCTAGCAAGGATTTCTCTGCCTGCCTTTCCCCAGTGCTCTGCAAGCTCTCCAGGACAACATAAAATCTGGGGCTCTGTGCTTTCTTTCCTTCTGAACAAGTGTTAGTGTTTTCTGCACAAAAGCGATTCTTGCGAAGCAATGTGAACACTTATGCTTCCCAGGCACAGAGAAGGTGCTAGCAGGGAATTCTCTGCCTGCCTTTCCCCAGTGCTCTGCAAGCTCTCCAGGACAACATAGAATCTGGGGCTCTGTGCTTTCTTTCCTTCTGAACAAGTGTTAGTGTTTTCTGCACAAAAGCGATTCTGCGAAGCAATGTGAACAGGCACAGAGAAGGTGCTATCAGGGAATTCTCTGCCTGCCTTTCCCCAGTGCTCTGCAAGCTCTCCAGGACAACATAGAATCTGGGGCTCTGTGCTTTCTTTCCTTCTGAACAAGTGTTACTGTTTTCTGCACAAAAGCGATTCTTGCGAATCAATGTGAACACTGCTGCTTCCCAGGCACAGAGAAGGTGCTAGCAAGGAATTCTCTGCCTGCCTTTCCCCAGTGCTCTGCAAGCTCTCCAGGACAACATAGAATCTGGGGCTCTGTGCTTTCTTTCCTTCTGAACAAGTGTTACTGTTTTCTGCACAAAAGCGATTCTGCGAAGCAATGTGAACACTTCTGCTTCCCAGGCACAGAGAAGGTGCTAGCAAGGAATTCTCTGCCTGCCTTTCCCCAGTGCTCTGCAAGCTCTCCAGGACAACATAGAATCTGGGGCTCTGTGCTTTCTTTCCTTCTGAACAAGTGTTAGTGTTTTCTGCACAAAAGCGATTCTTGCGAAGAAATGTGAACACTTCTGCTTCCCAGGCACAGAGAAGGTGCTAGCAGGGAATTCTCTGCCTGCCTTTCCCCAGTGCTCTGCAAGCTCTCCAGGACAACATAAAATCTGGGGCTCTGTGCTTTCTTTCCTTCTGAACAAGTGTTACTGTTTTCTGCACAAAAGCGATTCTGCGAAGCAATGTGAACAGGCACAGAGAAGGTGCTATCAGGGAATTCTCTGCCTGCCTTTCCCCAGTGCTCTGCAAGCTCTCCAGGACAACATAGAATCTGGGGCTCTGTGCTTTCTTTCCTTCTGAACAAGTGTTAGTGTTTTCTGCACAAAAGCGATTCTTGCGAAGCAATGTGAACACTTCTGCTTCCCAGGCACAGAGAAGGTGCTAGCAAGGAATTCTCTGCCTGCCTTTCCCCAGTGCTCTGCAAGCTCTCCAGGACAACATAGAATCTGGGGCTCTGTGCTTTCTTTCCTTCTGAACAAGTGTTACTGTTTTCTGCACAAAAGCGATTCTGCGAAGCAATGTGAACAGGTACAGAGAAGGTGCTAGCAGGGAATTCTCTGCCTGCCTTTCCCCAGTGCTCTGCAAGCTCTCCAGGACAACATAAAATCTGGGGCTCTGTGCTTTCTTTCCTTCTGAACAAGTGTTAGTGTTTTCTGCACAAAAGCGATTCTGCGAAGCAATGTGAACACTTCTGCTTCCCAGGCACAGAGAAGGTGCTAGCAGGGAATTCTCTGCCTGCCTTTCCCCAGTGCTCTGCAAGCTCTCCAGGACAACATAGAATCTGGGGCTCTGTGCTTTCTTTCCTTCTGAACAAGTGTTACTGTTTTCTGCACAAAAGCGATTCTGCGAAGCAATGTGAACAGGCACAGAGAAGGTGCTAGCAAGGAATTCTCTGCCTGCCTTTCCCCAGTGCTCTGCAAGCTCTCCAGGACAACATAAAATCTGGGGCTCTGTGCTTTCTTTCCTTCTGAACAAGTGTTAGTGTTTTCTGCACAAAAGCGATTCTTGAGAAGCAATGTGAACACTTCTGCTTCCCAGGCACAGAGAAGGTGCTAGCAAGGAATTCTCTGCCTGCCTTTCCCCAGTGCTCTGCAAGCTCTCCAGGACAACATAAAATCTGGGGCTCTGTGCTTTCTTTCCTTCTGAACAAGTGTTACTGTTTTCTGCACAAAAGCGATTCTGCGAAGCAATGTGAACACTTCTGCTTCCCAGGCACAGAGAAGGTGCTAGCAAGGAATTCTCTGCCTGCCTTTCCCCAGTGCTCTGCAAGCTCTCCAGGACAACATAAAATCTGGGGCTCTGTGCTTTCTTTCCTTCTGAACAAGTGTTACTGTTTTCTGCACAAAAGCGATTCTGCGAAGCAATGTGAACAGGCACAGAGAAGGTGCTATCAGGGAATTCTCTGCCTGCCTTTCCCCAGTGCTCTGCAAGCTCTCCAGGACAACATAGAATCTGGGGCTCTGTGCTTTCTTTCCTTCTGAACAAGTGTTACTGTTTTCTGCACAAAAGCGATTCTAGGAAGCAATGTGAACACTTCTGCTTCCCAGGCACAGAGAAGGTGCTAGCAAGGAATTCTCTGCCTGCCTTTCCCCAGTGCTCTGCAAGCTCTCCAGGACAACATAGAATCTGGGGCTCTGTGCTTTCTTTCCTTCTGAACAAGTGTTAGTGTTTTCTGCACAAAAGCGATTCTTGCGAAGCAATGTGAACACTTCTGCTTCCCAGGCACAGAGAAGGTGCTAGCAGGGAATTCTCTGCCTGCCTTTCCCCAGTGCTCTGCAAGCTCTCCAGGACAACATAGAATCTGGGGCTCTGTGCTTTCTTTCCTTCTGAACAAGTGTTACTGTTTTCTGCACAAAAGCGATTCTGCGAAGCAATGTGAACAGGCACAGAGAAGGTGCTATCAGGGAATTCTCTGCCTGCCTTTCCCCAGTGCTCTGCAAGCTCTAAAGGACAACATAAAATCTGGGGCTCTGTGCTTTCTTTCCTTCTGAACAAGTGTTAGTGTTTTCTGCACAAAAGCGATTCTTGAGAAGCAATGTGAACACTTCTGCTTCCCAGGCACAGAGAAGGTGCTAGCAAGGAATTCTCTGCCTGCCTTTCCCCAGTGCTCTGCAAGCTCTCCAGGACAACATAAAATCTGGGGCTCTGTGCTTGCTTTCCTTCTGAACAAGTGTTACTGTTTTCTGCACAAAAGCGATTCTGCGAAGCAATGTGAACACTTCTGCTTCCCAGGCACAGAGAAGGTGCTAGCAAGGAATTCTCTGCCTGCCTTTCCCCAGTGCTCTGCAAGCTCTCCAGGACAACATAAAATCTGGGGCTCTGTGCTTTCTTTCCTTCTGAACAAGTGTTACTGTTTTCTGCACAAAAGCGATTCTGCGAAGCAATGTGAACAGGCACAGAGAAGGTGCTATCAGGGAATTCTCTGCCTGCCTTTCCCCAGTGCTCTGCAAGCTCTCCAGGACAACATAGAATCTGGGGCTCTGTGCTTTCTTTCCTTCTGAACAAGTGTTACTGTTTTCTGCACAAAAGCGATTCTGCGAAGCAATGTGAACAGGTACAGAGAAGGTGCTAGCAGGGAATTCTCTGCCTGCCTTTCCCCAGTGCTCTGCAAGCTCTCCAGGACAACATAAAATCTGGGGCTCTGTGCTTTCTTTCCTTCTGAACAAGTGTTACTGTTTTCTGCACAAAAGCGATTCTGCGAAGCAATGTGAACACTTCTGCTTCCCAGGCACAGAGAAGGTGCTAGCAGGGAATTCTCTGCCTGCCTTTCCCCAGTGCTCTGCAAGCTCTCCAGGACAACATAGAATCTGGGGCTCTGTGCTTTCTTTCGTTCTGAACAAGTGTTACTGTTTTCTGCACAAAAGCGATTCTGCGAAGCAATGTGAACAGGCACAGAGAAGGTGCTAGCAAGGAATTCTCTGCCTGCCTTTCCCCAGTGCTCTGCAAGCTCTCCAGGACAACATAAAATCTGGGGCTCTGTGCTTTCTTTCCTTCTGAACAAGTGTTACTGTTTTCTGCACAAAAGCGATTCTTGCGAAGCAATGTGAACACTTCTGCTTCCCAGGCACAGAGAAGGTGCTAGCAGGGAATTCTCTGCCTGCCTTTCCCCAGTGCTCTGCAAGCTCTCCAGGACAACATAGAATCTGGGGCTCTGTGCTTTCTTTCGTTCTGAACAAGTGTTACTGTTTTCTGCACAAAAGCGATTCTGCGAAGCAATGTGAACAGGCACAGAGAAGGTGCTATCAGGGAATTCTCTGCCTGCCTTTCCCCAGTGCTCTGCAAGCTCTCCAGGACAACATAGAATCTGGGGCTCTGTGCTTTCTTTCCTTCTGAACAAGTGTTAGTGTTTTCTGCACAAAAGCGATTCTTGCGAAGCAATGTGAACACTTCTGCTTCCCAGGCACAGAGAAGGTGCTATCAGGGAATTCTCTGCCTGCCTTTCCCCAGTGCTCTGCAAGCTCTCCAGGACAACATAGAATCTGGGGCTCTGTGCTTTCTTTCCTTCTGAACAAGTGTTACTGTTTTCTGCACAAAAGCGATTCTTGCGAAGCAATGTGAACACTTCTGCTTCCCAGGCACAGAGAAGGTGCTAGCAGGGAATTCTCTGCCTGCCTTTCCCCAGTGCTCTGCAAGCTCTTCAGGACAACATAGAATCTGGGGCTCTGTGCTTTCTTTCCTTCTGAACAAGTGTTACTGTTTTCTGCACAAAAGCGATTCTTGCGAAGCAATGTGAACACTTCTGCTTCCCAGGCACAGAGAAGGTGCTAGCAGGGAATTCTCTGCCTGCCTTTCCCCAGTGCTCTGCAAGCTCTCCAGGACAACATAGAATCTGGGGCTCTGTGCTTTCTTTCCTTCTGAACAAGTGTTAGTGTTTTCTGCACAAAAGCGATTCTGCGAAGCAATGTGAACAGGCACAGAGAAGGTGCTATCAGGGAATTCTCTGCCTGCCTTTCCCCAGTGCTCTGCAAGCTCTCCAGGACAACATAGAATCTGGGGCTCTGTGCTTTCTTTCCTTCTGAACAAGTGTTACTGTTTTCTGCACAAAAGCGATTCTGCGAAGCAATGTGAACACTTCTGCTTCCCAGGCACAGAGAAGGTGCTAGCAAGGAATTCTCTGCCTGCCTTTCCCCAGTGCTCTGCAAGCTCTCCAAGACAACATAGATTCTGGGGCTCTGTGCTTTCTTTCGTTCTGAACAAGTGTTACTGTTTTCTGCACAAAAGCGATTCTGCGAAGCAATGTGAACAGGCACAGAGAAGGTGCTATCAGGGAATTCTCTGCCTGCCTTTCCCCAGTGCTCTGCAAGCTCTCCAGGACAACATAGAATCTGGGGCTCTGTGCTTTCTTTCCTTCTGAACAAGTGTTACTGTTTTCTGCACAAAAGCGATTCTGCGAAGGAATGTGAACACTTCTGCTTCCCAGGCACAGAGAAGGTGCTAGCAGGGAATTCTCTGCCTGCCTTTCCCCAGTGCTCTGCAAGCTCTCCAGGACAACATAGAATCTGGGGCTCTGTGCTTTCTTTCCTTCTGAACAAGTGTTACTGTTTTCTGCACAAAAGCGATTCTGCGAACCAATGTGAACAGGTACAGAGAAGGTGCTAGCAGGGAATTCTCTGCCTGCCTTTCCCCAGTGCTCTGCAAGCTCTCCAGGACAACATAAAATCTGGGGCTCTGTGCTTTCTTTCCTTCTGAACAAGTGTTACTGTTTTCTGCACAAAAGCGATTCTGCGAAGCAATGTGAACAGGCACAGAGAAGGTGCTATCAGGGAATTCTCTGCCTGCCTTTCCCCAGTGCTCTGCAAGCTCTCCAGGACAACATAGAATCTGGGGCTCTGTGCTTTCTTTCCTTCTGAACAAGTGTTACTGTTTTCTGCACAAAAGCGATTCTAGGAAGCAATGTGAACACTTCTGCTTCCCAGGCACAGAGAAGGTGCTAGCAAGGAATTCTCTGCCTGCCTTTCCCCAGTGCTCTGCAAGCTCTCCAGGACAACATAGAATCTGGGGCTCTGTGCTTTCTTTCCTTCTGAACAAGTGTTAGTGTTTTCTGCACAAAAGCGATTCTTGCGAAGCAATGTGAACACTTCTGCTTCCCAGGCACAGAGAAGGTGCTAGCAGGGAATTCTCTGCCTGCCTTTCCCCAGTGCTCTGCAAGCTCTCCAGGACAACATAGAATCTGGGGCTCTGTGCTTTCTTTCCTTCTGAACAAGTGTTACTGTTTTCTGCACAAAAGCGATTCTGCGAACCAATGTGAACAGGCACAGAGAAGGTGCTATCAGGGAATTCTCTGCCTGCCTTTCCCCAGTGCTCTGCAAGCTCTAAAGGACAACATAAAATCTGGGGCTCTGTGCTTTCTTTCCTTCTGAACAAGTGTTAGTGTTTTCTGCACAAAAGCGATTCTTGAGAAGCAATGTGAACACTTCTGCTTCCCAGGCACAGAGAAGGTGCTAGCAAGGAATTCTCTGCCTGCCTTTCCCCAGTGCTCTGCAAGCTCTCCAGGACAACATAAAATCTGGGGCTCTGTGCTTGCTTTCCTTCTGAACAAGTGTTACTGTTTTCTGCACAAAAGCGATTCTGCGAAGCAATGTGAACACTTCTGCTTCCCAGGCACAGAGAAGGTGCTAGCAAGGAATTCTCTGCCTGCCTTTCCCCAGTGCTCTGCAAGCTCTCCAGGACAACATAAAATCTGGGGCTCTGTGCTTTCTTTCCTTCTGAACAAGTGTTACTGTTTTCTGCACAAAAGCGATTCTGCGAAGCAATGTGAACAGGCACAGAGAAGGTGCTATCAGGGAATTCTCTGCCTGCCTTTCCCCAGTGCTCTGCAAGCTCTCCAGGACAACATAGAATCTGGGGCTCTGTGCTTTCTTTCCTTCTGAACAAGTGTTACTGTTTTCTGCACAAAAGCGATTCTGCGAAGCAATGTGAACACTTCTGCTTCCCAGGCACAGAGAAGGTGCTAGCAAGGAATTCTCTGCCTGCCTTTCCCCAGTGCTCTGCAAGCTCTCCAGGACAACATAGAATCTGGGGCTCTGTGCTTTCTTTCCTTCTGAACAAGTGTTAGTGTTTTCTGCACAAAAGCGATTCTGCGAAGCAATGTGAACACTTCTGCTTCCCAGGCACAGAGAAGGTGCTAGCAAGGATTTCTCTGCCTGCCTTTCCCCAGTGCTCTGCAAGCTCTCCAGGACAACATAAAATCTGGGGCTCTGTGCTTTCTTTCCTTCTGAACAAGTGTTAGTGTTTTCTGCACAAAAGCGATTCTTGCGAAGCAATGTGAACACTTCTGCTTCCCAGGCACAGAGAAGGTGCTAGCAGGGAATTCTCTGCCTGCCTTTCCCCAGTGCTCTGCAAGCTCTCCAGGACAACATAGAATCTGGGGCTCTGTGCTTTCTTTCCTTCTGAACAAGTGTTACTGTTTTCTGCACAAAAGCGATTCTGCGAAGCAATGTGAACAGGCACAGAGAAGGTGCTATCAGGGAATTCTCTGCCTGCCTTTCCCCAGTGCTCTGCAAGCTCTCCAGGACAATATAAAATCTGGGGCTCTGTGCTTTCTTTCCTTCTGAACAAGTGTTAGTGTTTTCTGCACAAAAGCGATTCTGCGAAGCAATGTGAACACTTCTGCTTCCCAGGCACAGAGAAGGTGCTAGCAAGGAATTCTCTGCCTGCCTTTCCCCAGTGCTCTGCAAGCTCTCCAGGACAACATAAAATCTGGGGCTCTGTGCTTTCTTTCCTTCTGAACAAGTGTTACTGTTTTCTGCACAAAAGCGATTCTGCGAAGCAATGTGAACAGGCACAGAGAAGGTGCTATCAGGGAATTCTCTGCCTGCCTTTCCCCAGTGCTCTGCAAGCTCTCCAGGACAACATAGAATCTGGGGCTCTGTGCTTTCTTTCCTTCTGAACAAGTGTTACTGTTTTCTGCACAAAAGCGATTCTGCGAAGCAATGTGAACACTTCTGCTTCCCAGGCACAGAGAAGGTGCTAGCAAGGAATTCTCTGCCTGCCTTTCCCCAGTGCTCTGCAAGCTCTCCAGGACAACATAGAATCTGGGGCTCTGTGCTTTCTTTCCTTCTGAACAAGTGTTAGTGTTTTCTGCACAAAAGCGATTCTGCGAAGCAATGTGAACACTTCTGCTTCCCAGGCACAGAGAAGGTGCTAGCAAGGATTTCTCTGCCTGCCTTTCCCCAGTGCTCTGCAAGCTCTCCAGGACAACATAAAATCTGGGGCTCTGTGCTTTCTTTCCTTCTGAACAAGTGTTAGTGTTTTCTGCACAAAAGCGATTCTTGCGAAGCAATGTGAACACTTCTGCTTCCCAGGCACAGAGAAGGTGCTAGCAGGGAATTCTCTGCCTGCCTTTCCCCAGTGCTCTGCAAGCTCTCCAGGACAACATAGAATCTGGGGCTCTGTGCTTTCTTTCCTTCTGAACAAGTGTTACTGTTTTCTGCACAAAAGCGATTCTGCGAAGCAATGTGAACAGGCACAGAGAAGGTGCTATCAGGGAATTCTCTGCCTGCCTTTCCCCAGTGCTCTGCAAGCTCTCCAGGACAACATAGAATCTGGGGCTCTGTGCTTTCTTTCCTTCTGAACAAGTGTTACTGTTTTCTGCACAAAAGCGATTCTTGCGAATCAATGTGAACACTGCTGCTTCCCAGGCACAGAGAAGGTGCTAGCAAGGAATTCTCTGCCTGCCTTTCCCCAGTGCTCTGCAAGCTCTCCAGGACAACATAGAATCTGGGGCTCTGTGCTTTCTTTCCTTCTGAACAAGTGTTACTGTTTTCTGCACAAAAGCGATTCTGCGAAGCAATGTGAACAGGCACAGAGAAGGTGCTATCAGGGAATTCTCTGCCTGCCTTTCCCCAGTGCTCTGCAAGCTCTCCAGGACAACATAGAATCTGGGGCTCTGTGCTTTCTTTCCTTCTGAACAAGTGTTACTGTTTTCTGCACAAAAGCGATTCTGCGAAGCAATGTGAACACTTCTGCTTCCCAGGCACAGAGAAGGTGCTAGCAAGGAATTCTCTGCCTGCCTTTCCCCAGTGCTCTGCAAGCTCTCCAAGACAACATAGATTCTGGGGCTCTGTGCTTTCTTTCGTTCTGAACAAGTGTTACTGTTTTCTGCACAAAAGCGATTCTGCGAAGCAATGTGAACAGGCACAGAGAAGGTGCTATCAGGGAATTCTCTGCCTGCCTTTCCCCAGTGCTCTGCAAGCTCTCCAGGACAACATAGAATCTGGGGCTCTGTGCTTTCTTTCCTTCTGAACAAGTGTTACTGTTTTCTGCACAAAAGCGATTCTGCGAAGCAATGTGAACACTTCTGCTTCCCAGGCACAGAGAAGGTGCTAGCAGGGAATTCTCTGCCTGCCTTTCCCCAGTGCTCTGCAAGCTCTCCAGGACAACATAGAATCTGGGGCTCTGTGCTTTCTTTCCTTCTGAACAAGTGTTACCGTTTTCTGCACAAAAGCGATTCTGCGAAGCAATGTGAACAGGTACAGAGAAGGTGCTAGCAGGGAATTCTCTGCCTGCCTTTCCCCAGTGCTCTGCAAGCTCTCCAGGACAACATAAAATCTGGGGCTCTGTGCTTTCTTTCCTTCTGAACAAGTGTTACTGTTTTCTGCACAAAAGCGATTCTGCGAAGCAATGTGAACAGGTACAGAGAAGGTGCTAGCAGGGAATTCTCTGCCTGCCTTTCCCCAGTGCTCTGCAAGCTCTCCAGGACAACATAAAATCTGGGGCTCTGTGCTTTCTTTCCTTCTGAACAAGTGTTACTGTTTTCTGCACAAAAGCGATTCTGCGAAGCAATGTGAACACTTCTGCTTCCCAGGCACAGAGAAGGTGCTAGCAGGGAATTCTCTGCCTGCCTTTCCCCAGTGCTCTGCAAGCTCTCCAGGACAACATAGAATCTGGGGCTCTGTGCTTTCTTTCCTTCTGAACAAGTGTTACTGTTTTCTGCACAAAAGCGATTCTGCGAAGCAATGTGAACAGGCACAGAGAAGGTGCTAGCAAGGAATTCTCTGCCTGCCTTTCCCCAGTGCTCTGCAAGCTCTCCAGGACAACATAGAATCTGGGGCTCTGTGCTTTCTTTCCTTCTGAACAAGTGTTAGTGTTTTCTGCACAAAAGCGATTCTGCGAAGCAATGTGAACAGGCACAGAGAAGGTGCTATCAGGGAATTCTCTGCCTGCCTTTCCCCAGTGCTCTGCAAGCTCTCCAGGACAACATAGAATCTGGGGCTCTGTGCTTTCTTTCCTTCTGAACAAGTGTTAGTGTTTTCTGCACAAAAGCGATTCTTGCGAATCAATGTGAACACTGCTGCTTCCCAGGCACAGAGAAGGTGCTAGCAAGGAATTCTCTGCCTGCCTTTCCCCAGTGCTCTAAAAGCTCTCCAGGACAACATAGAATCTGGGGCTCTGTGCTTTCTTTCCTTCTGAACAAGTGTTACTGTTTTCTGCACAAAAGCGATTCTGCGAAGCAATGTGAACAGGCACAGAGAAGGTGCTATCAGGGAATTCTCTGCCTGCCTTTCCCCAGTGCTCTGCAAGCTCTCCAGGACAACATAGAATCTGGGGCTCTGTGCTTTCTTTCCTTCTGAACAAGTGTTACTGTTTTCTGCACAAAAGCGATTCTGCGAAGCAATGTGAACACTTCTGCTTCCCAGGCACAGAGAAGGTGCTAGCAAGGAATTCTCTGCCTGCCTTTCCCCAGTGCTCTGCAAGCTCTCCAAGACAACATAGATTCTGGGGCTCTGTGCTTTCTTTCGTTCTGAACAAGTGTTACTGTTTTCTGCACAAAAGCGATTCTGCGAAGCAATGTGAACAGGTACAGAGAAGGTGCTAGCAGGGAATTCTCTGCCTGCCTTTCCCCAGTGCTCTGCAAGCTCTCCAGGACAACATAAAATCTGGGGCTCTGTGCTTTCTTTCCTTCTGAACAAGTGTTAGTGTTTTCTGCACAAAAGCGATTCTGCGAAGCAATGTGAACACTTCTGCTTCCCAGGCACAGAAAGGTGCTAGCAGGGAATTCTCTGCCTGCCTTTCCCCAGTGCTCTGCAAGCTCTCCAGGACAACATAGAATCTGGGGCTCTGTGCTTTCTTTCCTTCTGAACAAGTGTTACTGTTTTCTGCACAAAAGCGATTCTGCGAAGCAATGTGAACAGGCACAGAGAAGGTGCTAGCAAGGAATTCTCTGCCTGCCTTTCCCCAGTGCTCTGCAAGCTCTCCAGGACAACATAAAATCTGGGGCTCTGTGCTTTCTTTCCTTCTGAACAAGTGTTACTGTTTTCTGCACAAAAGCGATTCTTGCGAAGCAATGTGAACACTTCTGCTTCCCAGGCACAGAGAAGGTGCTAGCAGGGAATTCTCTGCCTGCCTTTCCCAGTGCTCTGCAAGCTCTCCAGGACAACATAGAATCTGGGGCTCTGTGCTTTCTTTCCTTCTGAACAAGTGTTAGTGTTTTCTGCACAAAAGCGATTCTGCGAAGCAATGTGAACACTTCTGCTTCCCAGGCACAGAGAAGGTGCTAGCAAGGAATTCTCTGCCTGCCTTTCCCCAGTGCTCTGCAAGCTCTCCAGGACAACATAGAATCTGGGGCTCTGTGCTTTCTTTCCTTCTGAACAAGTGTTAGTGTTTTCTGCACAAAAGCGATTCTTGCGAAGCAATGTGAACACTTCTGCTTCCCAGGCACAGAGAAGGTGCTATCAGGGAATTCTCTGCCTGCCTTTCCCCAGTGCTCTGCAAGCTCTCCAGGACAACATAGAATCTGGGGCTCTGTGCTTTCTTTCCTTCTGAACAAGTGTTAGTGTTTTCTGCACAAAAGCGATTCTTGCGAAGCAATGTGAACACTTCTGCTTCCCAGGCACAGAGAAGGTGCTAGCAGGGAACTCTCTGCCTGCCTTTCCCCAGTGCTCTGCAAGCTCTCCAGGACAACATAGAATCTGGGGCTCTGTGCTTTCTTTCCTTCTGAACAAGTGTTACTGTTTTCTGCACAAAAGCGATTCTTGCGAAGCAATGTGAACACTTCTGCTTCCCAGGCACAGAGAAGGTGCTAGCAGGGAATTCTCTGCCTGCCTTTCCCCAGTGCTCTGCAAGCTCTCCAGGACAACATAGAATCTGGGGCTCTGTGCTTTCTTTCCTTCTGAACAAGTGTTACTGTTTTCTGCACAAAAGCGATTCTGCGAAGCAATGTGAACAGGCACAGAGAAGGTGCTATCAGGGAATTCTCTGCCTGCCTTTCCCCAGTGCTCTGCAAGCTCTCCAGGACAACATAGAATCTGGGGCTCTGTGCTTTCTTTCGTTCTGAACAAGTGTTACTGTTTTCTGCACAAAAGCGATTCTGCGAAGCAATGTGAACACTTCTGCTTCCCAGGCACAGAGAAGGTGCTAGCAAGGAATTCTCTGCCTGCCTTTCCCCAGTGCTCTGCAAGCTCTCCAAGACAACATAGATTCTGGGGCTCTGTGCTTTCTTTCGTTCTGAACAAGTGTTACTGTTTTCTGCACAAAAGCGATTCTGCGAAGCAATGTGAACACTTCTGCTTCCCAGGCACAGAGAAGGTGCTAGCAGGGAATTCTCTGCCTGCCTTTCCCCAGTGCTCTGCAAGCTCTCCAGGACAACATAGAATCTGGGGCTCTGTGCTTTCTTTCCTTCTGAACAAGTGTTACTGTTTTCTGCACAAAAGCGATTCTGCGAAGCAATGTGAACAGGCACAGAGAAGGTGCTAGCAAGGAATTCTCTGCCTGCCTTTCCCCAGTGCTCTGCAAGCTCTCCAGGACAACATAGAATCTGGGGCTCTGTGCTTTCTTTCCTTCTGAACAAGTGTTAGTGTTATCTGCACAAAAGCGATTCTGCGAAGCAATGTGAACAGGCACAGAGAAGGTGCTATCAGGGAATTCTCTGCCTGCCTTTCCCCAGTGCTCTGCAAGCTCTCCAGGACAACATAGAATCTGGGGCTCTGTGCTTTCTTTCCTTCTGAACAAGTGTTAGTGTTTTCTGCACAAAAGCGATTCTTGCGAATCAATGTGAACACTGCTGCTTCCCAGGCACAGAGAAGGTGCTAGCAAGGAATTCTCTGCCTGCCTTTCCCCAGTGCTCTGCAAGCTCTCCAGGACAACATAGAATCTGGGGCTCTGTGCTTTCTTTCCTTCTGAACAAGTGTTAGTGTTTTCTGCACAAAAGCGATTCTGCGAAGCAATGTGAACAGGCACAGAGAAGGTGCTAGCAAGGAATTCTCTGCCTGCCTTTCCCCAGTGCTCTGCAAGCTCTCCAGGACAACATAGAATCTGGGGCTCTGTGCTTTCTTTCCTTCTGAACAAGTGTTACTGTTTTCTGCACAAAAGCGATTCTGCGAAGCAATGTGAACACTTCTGCTTCCCAGGCACAGAG
Source organism: Strix aluco (assembly GCF_031877795.1). Lineage (NCBI taxonomy): Eukaryota > Metazoa > Chordata > Aves > Strigiformes > Strigidae > Strix > Strix aluco. Next base: position 1,791,244 of record NW_027436647.1, read on the forward strand.
AAGGTGCTAGCAAGGAATTCTCTGCCTGCCTTTCCCCAGTGCTCTGCAAGCTCTCCAAGACAACATAGATTCTGGGGCTCTGTGCTTTCTTTCGTTCTGAACAAGTGTTACTGTTTTCTGCACAAAAGCGATTCTGCGAAGCAATGTGAACAGGCACAGAGAAGGTGCTATCAGGGAATTCTCTGCCGGCCTTTCCCCAGTGCTCTGCAAGCTCTCCAGGACAACATAGAATCTGGGGCTCTGTGCTTTCTTTCCTTCTGAACAAGTGTTACTGTTTTCTGCACAAAAGCGATTCTGCGAAGCAATGTGAACAGGTACAGAGAAGGTGCTAGCAGGGAATTCTCTGCCTGCCTTTCCCCAGTGCTCTGCAAGCTCTCCAGGACAACATAAAATCTGGGGCTCTGTGCTTTCTTTCCTTCTGAACAAGTGTTACTGTTTTCTGCACAAAAGCGATTCTGCGAAGCAATGTGAACACTTCTGCTTCCCAGGCACAGAGAAGGTGCTAGCAGGGAATTCTCTGCCTGCCTTTCCCCAGTGCTCTGCAAGCTCTCCAGGACAACATAGAATCTGGGGCTCTGTGCTTTCTTTCGTTCTGAACATGTGTTACTGTTTTCTGCACAAAAGCGATTCTGCGAAGCAATGTGAACAGGCACAGAGAAGGTGCTATCAGGGAATTCTCTGCCTGCCTTTCCCCAGTGCTCTGCAAGCTCTCCAGGACAACATAGAATCTGGGGCTCTGTGCTTTCTTTCCTTCTGAACAAGTGTTAGTGTTTTCTGCACAAAAGCGATTCTTGCGAAGCAATGTGAACACTTCTGCTTCCCAGGCACAGAGAAGGTGCTATCAGGGAATTCTCTGCCTGCCTTTCCCCAGTGCTCTGCAAGCTCTCCAGGACAACATAGAATCTGGGGCTCTGTGCTTTCTTTCCTTCTGAACAAGTGTTACTGTTTTCTGCACAAAAGCGATTCTTGCGAAGCAATGTGAACACTTCTGCTTCCCAGGCACAGAGAAGGTGCTAGCAGGGAATTCTCTGCCTGCCTTTCCCCAGTGCTCTGCAAGCTCTCCAGGACAACATAGAATCTGGGGCTCTGTGCTTTCTTTCCTTCTGAACAAGTGTTAGTGTTTTCTGCACAAAAGCGATTCTTGCGAAGCAATGTGAACACTTCTGCTTCCCAGGCACAGAGAAGGTGCTAGCAGGGAATTCTCTGCCTGCCTTTCCCCAGTGCTCTGCAAGCTCTCCAGGACAACATAGAATCTGGGGCTCTGTGCTTTCTTTCCTTCTGAACAAGTGTTACTGTTTTCTGCACAAAAGCGATTCTGCGAAGCAATGTGAACAGGCACAGAGAAGGTGCTATCAGGGAATTCTCTGCCTGCCTTTCCCCAGTGCTCTGCAAGCTCTCCAGGACAACATAGAATCTGGGGCTCTGTGCTTTCTTTCGTTCTGAACAAGTGTTACTGTTTTCTGCACAAAAGCGATTCTGCGAAGCAATGTGAACACTTCTGCTTCCCAGGCACAGAGAAGGTGCTAGCAAGGAATTCTCTGCCTGCCTTTCCCCAGTGCTCTGCAAGCTCTCCAAGACAACATAGATTCTGGGGCTCTGTGCTTTCTTTCGTTCTGAACAAGTGTTACTGTTTTCTGCACAAAAGCGATTCTGCGAAGCAATGTGAACACTTCTGCTTCCCAGGCACAGAGAAGGTGCTAGCAGGGAATTCTCTGCCTGCCTTTCCCCAGTGCTCTGCAAGCTCTCCAGGACAACATAGAATCTGGGGCTCTGTGCTTTCTTTCCTTCTGAACAAGTGTTACTGTTTTCTGCACAAAAGCGATTCTGCGAACCAATGTGAACAGGTACAGAGAAGGTGCTAGCAGGGAATTCTCTGCCTGCCTTTCCCCAGTGCTCTGCAAGCTCTCCAGGACAACATAAAATCTGGGGCTCTGTGCTTTCTTTCCTTCTGAACAAGTGTTACTGTTTTCTGCACAAAAGCGATTCTGCGAAGCAATGTGAACACTTCTGCTTCCCAGGCACAGAGAAGGTGCTAGCAAGGAATTCTCTGCCTGCCTTTCCCCAGTGCTCTGCAAGCTCTCCAGGACAACATAGAATCTGGGGCTCTGTGCTTTCTTTCCTTCTGAACAAGTGTTAGTGTTTTCTGCACAAAAGCGATTCTTGCGAAGCAATGTGAACACTTCTGCTTCCCAGGCACAGAGAAGGTGCTAGCAGGGAATTCTCTGCCTGCCTTTCCCCAGTGCTCTGCAAGCTCTCCAGGACAACATAGAATCTGGGGCTCTGTGCTTTCTTTCGTTCTGAACAAGTGTTACTGTTTTCTGCACAAAAGCGATTCTGCGAAGCAATGTGAACAGGCACAGAGAAGGTGCTAGCAGGGAATTCTCTGCCTGCCTTTCCCCAGTGCTCTGCAAGCTCTCCAGGACAACATAAAATCTGGGGCTCTGTGCTTTCTTTCCTTCTGAACAAGTGTTACTGTTTTCTGCACAAAAGCGATTCTTGCGAAGCAATGTGAACACTTCTGCTTCCCAGGCACAGAGAAGGTGCTAGCAGGGAATTCTCTGCCTGCCTTTCCCCAGTGCTCTGCAAGCTCTCCAGGACAACATAGAATCTGGGGCTCTGTGCTTTCTTTCGTTCTGAACAAGTGTTACTGTTTTCTGCACAAAAGCGATTCTGCGAAGCAATGTGAACAGGCACAGAGAAGGTGCTATCAGGGAATTCTCTGCCTGCCTTTCCCCAGTGCTCTGCAAGCTCTCCAGGACAACATAGAATCTGGGGCTCTGTGCTTTCTTTCCTTCTGAACAAGTGTTAGTGTTTTCTGCACAAAAGCGATTCTTGCGAAGCAATGTGAACACTTCTGCTTCCCAGGCACAGAGAAGGTGCTATCAGGGAATTCTCTGCCTGCCTTTCCCCAGTGCTCTGCAAGCTCTCCAGGACAACATAGAATCTGGGGCTCTGTGCTTTCTTTCCTTCTGAACAAGTGTTACTGTTTTCTGCACAAAAGCGATTCTTGCGAAGCAATGTGAACACTTCTGCTTCCCAGGCACAGAGAAGGTGCTAGCAGGGAATTCTCTGCCTGCCTTTCCCCAGTGCTCTGCAAGCTCTCCAGGACAACATAGAATCTGGGGCTCTGTGCTTTCTTTCCTTCTGAACAAGTGTTACTGTTTTCTGCACAAAAGCGATTCTGCGAAGCAATGTGAACAGGCACAGAGAAGGTGCTATCAGGGAATTCTCTGCCTGCCTTTCCCCAGTGCTCTGCAAGCTCTCCAGGACAACATAGAATCTGGGGCTCTGTGCTTTCTTTCCTTCTGAACAAGTGTTACTGTTTTCTGCACAAAAGCGATTCTGCGAACCAATGTGAACAGGTACAGAGAAGGTGCTAGCAGGGAATTCTCTGCCTGCCTTTCCCCAGTGCTCTGCAAGCTCTCCAGGACAACATAAAATCTGGGGCTCTGTGCTTTCTTTCCTTCTGAACAAGTGTTACTGTTTTCTGCACAAAAGCGATTCTGCGAAGCAATGTGAACACTTCTGCTTCCCAGGCACAGAGAAGGTGCTAGCAAGGAATTCTCTGCCTGCCTTTCCCCAGTGCTCTGCAAGCTCTCCAGGACAACATAAAATCTGGGGCTCTGTGCTTTCTTTCCTTCTGAACAAGTGTTAGTGTTTTCTGCACAAAAGCGATTCTTGCGAAGCAATGTGAACACTTCTGCTTCCCAGGCACAGAGAAGGTGCTAGCAGGGAATTCTCTGCCTGCCTTTCCCCAGTGCTCTGCAAGCTCTCCAGGACAACATAGAATCTGGGGCTCTGTGCTTTCTTTCGTTCTGAACAAGTGTTACTGTTTTCTGCACAAAAGCGATTCTGCGAAGCAATGTGAACAGGCACAGAGAAGGTGCTAGCAGGGAATTCTCTGCCTGCCTTTCCCCAGTGCTCTGCAAGCTCTCCAGGACAACATAAAATCTGGGGCTCTGTGCTTTCTTTCCTTCTGAACAAGTGTTACTGTTTTCTGCACAAAAGCGATTCTTGCGAAGCAATGTGAACACTTCTGCTTCCCAGGCACAGAGAAGGTGCTAGCAGGGAATTCTCTGCCTGCCTTTCCCCAGTGCTCTGCAAGCTCTCCAGGACAACATAGAATCTGGGGCTCTGTGCTTTCTTTCGTTCTGAACAAGTGTTACTGTTTTCTGCACAAAAGCGATTCTGCGAAGCAATGTGAACAGGCACAGAGAAGGTGCTATCAGGGAATTCTCTGCCTGCCTTTCCCCAGTGCTCTGCAAGCTCTCCAGGACAACATAGAATCTGGGGCTCTGTGCTTTCTTTCCTTCTGAACAAGTGTTAGTGTTTTCTGCACAAAAGCGATTCTTGCGAAGCAATGTGAACACTTCTGCTTCCCAGGCACAGAGAAGGTGCTATCAGGGAATTCTCTGCCTGCCTTTCCCCAGTGCTCTGCAAGCTCTCCAGGACAACATAGAATCTGGGGCTCTGTGCTTTCTTTCCTTCTGAACAAGTGTTACTGTTTTCTGCACAAAAGCGATTCTTGCGAAGCAATGTGAACACTTCTGCTTCCCAGGCACAGAGAAGGTGCTAGCAGGGAATTCTCTGCCTGCCTTTCCCCAGTGCTCTGCAAGCTCTCCAGGACAACATAGAATCTGGGGCTCTGTGCTTTCTTTCCTTCTGAACAAGTGTTACTGTTTTCTGCACAAAAGCGATTCTGCGAAGCAATGTGAACAGGCACAGAGAAGGTGCTATCAGGGAATTCTCTGCCTGCCTTTCCCCAGTGCTCTGCAAGCTCTCCAGGACAACATAGAATCTGGGGCTCTGTGCTTTCTTTCCTTCTGAACAAGTGTTACTGTTTTCTGCACAAAAGCGATTCTTGCGAAGCAATGTGAACACTTCTGCTTCCCAGGCACAGAGAAGGTGCTAGCAGGGAATTCTCTGCCTGCCTTTCCCCAGTGCTCTGCAAGCTCTCCAGGACAACATAGAATCTGGGGCTCTGTGCTTTCTTTCCTTCTGAACATGTGTTAATGTTTTCTGCACAAAAGCGATTCTGCGAAGCAATGTGAACAGGCACAGAGAAGGTGCTATCAGGGAATTCTCTGCCTGCCTTTCCCCAGTGCTCTGCAAGCTCTCCAGGACAACATAGAATCTGGGGTTCTGTGCTTTCTTTCCTTCTGAACAAGTGTTAGTGTTTTCTGCACAAAAGCGATTCTGCGAAGCAATGTGAACAGGCACAGAGAAGGTGCTTTCAGGGAATTCTCTGCCTGCCTTTCCCCAGTGCTCTGCAAGCTCTCCAGGACAACATAAAATCTGGGGCTCTGTGCTTTCTTTCCTTCTGAACAAGTGTTACTGTTTTCTGCACAAAAGCGATTCTTGCGAAGCAATGTGAACACTTCTGCTTCCCAGGCACAGAGAAGGTGCTAGCAAGGAATTCTCTGCCTGCCTTTCCCCAGTGCTCTGCAAGCTCTCCAGGACAACATAAAATCTGGGGCTCTGTGCTTTCTTTCCTTCTGAACAAGTGTTAGTGTTTTCTGCACAAAAGTGATTCTTGCGAAGCAATGTGAACACTTCTGCTTCCCAGGCACAGAGAAGGTGCTAGCAGGGAATTCTCTGCCTGCCTTTCCCCAGTGCTCTGCAAGCTCTCCAGGACAACATAGAATCTGGGGCTCTGTGCTTTCTTTCCTTCTGAACAAGTGTTAGTGTTTTCTGCACAAAAGCGATTCTGCGAAGCAATGTGAACAGGCACAGAGAAGGTGCTATCAGGGAATTCTCTGCCTGCCTTTCCCCAGTGCTCTGCAAGCTCTCCAGGACAACATAGAATCTGGGGCTCTGTGCTTTCTTTCCTTCTGAACAAGTGTTACTGTTTTCTGCACAAAAGCGATTCTGCGAAGCAATGTGAACACTTCTGCTTCCCAGGCACAGAGAAGGTGCTAGCAAGGAATTCTCTGCCTGCCTTTCCCCAGTGCTCTGCAAGCTCTCCAAGACAACATAGAATCTGGGGCTCTGTGCTTTCTTTCCTTCTGAACATGTGTTACTGTTTTCTGCACAAAAGCGATTCTGCGAAGCAATGTGAACAGGCACAGAGAAGGTGCTATCAGGGAATTCTCTGCCTGCCTTTCCCCAGTGCTCTGCAAGCTCTCCAGGACAACATAGAATCTGGGGTTCTGTGCTTTCTTTCCTTCTGAACAAGTGTTAGTGTTTTCTGCACAAAAGCGATTCTGCGAAGCAATGTGAACAGGCACAGAGAAGGTGCTTTCAGGGAATTCTCTGCCTGCCTTTCCCCAGTGCTCTGCAAGCTCTCCAGGACAACATAAAATCTGGGGCTCTGTGCTTTCTTTCCTTCTGAACAAGTGTTACTGTTTTCTGCACAAAAGCGATTCTTGCGAAGCAATGTGAACACTTCTGCTTCCCAGGCACAGAGAAGGTGCTAGCAAGGATTTCTCTGCCTGCCTTTCCCCAGTGCTCTGCAAGCTCTCCAGGACAACATAAAATCTGGGGCTCTGTGCTTTCTTTCCTTCTGAACAAGTGTTACTGTTTTCTGCACAAAAGCGATTCTTGCGAAGCAATGTGAACACTTCTGCTTCCCAGGCACAGAGAAGGTGCTAGCAGGGAATTCTCTGCCTGCCTTTCCCCAGTGCTCTGCAAGCTCTCCAGGACAACATAGAATCTGGGGCTCTGTGCTTTCTTTCCTTCTGAACAAGTGTTAGTGTTTTCTGCACAAAAGCGATTCTGCGAAGCAATGTGAACAGGCACAGAGAAGGTGCTATCAGGGAATTCTCTGCCTGCCTTTCCCCAGTGCTCTGCAAGCTCTCCAGGACAACATAGAATCTGGGGCTCTGTGCTTTCTTTCCTTCTGAACAAGTGTTACTGTTTTCTGCACAAAAGCGATTCTGCGAAGCAATGTGAACACTTCTGCTTCCCAGGCACAGAGAAGGTGCTAGCAGGGAATTCTCTGCCTGCCTTTCCCCAGTGCTCTGCAAGCTCTCCAGGACAACATAGAATCTGGGGCTCTGTGCTTTCTTTCGTTCTGAACAAGTGTTACTGTTTTCTGCACAAAAGCGATTCTGCGAAGCAATGTGAACAGGCACAGAGAAGGTGCTAGCAGGGAATTCTCTGTCTGCCTTTCCCCAGTGCTCTGCAAGCTCTCCAGGACAACATAAAATCTGGGGCTCTGTGCTTTCTTTCCTTCTGAACAAGTGTTACTGTTTTCTGCACAAAAGCGATTCTTGCGAAGCAATGTGAACACTTCTGCTTCCCAGGCACAGAGAAGGTGCTAGCAGGGAATTCTCTGCCTGCCTTTCCCCAGTGCTCTGCAAGCTCTCCAGGACAACATAGAATCTGGGGCTCTGTGCTTTCTTTCGTTCTGAACAAGTGTTACTGTTTTCTGCACAAAAGCGATTCTGCGAAGCAATGTGAACAGGCACAGAGAAGGTGCTATCAGGGAATTCTCTGCCTGCCTTTCCCCAGTGCTCTGCAAGCTCTCCAGGACAACATAGAATCTGGGGTTCTGTGCTTTCTTTCCTTCTGAACAAGTGTTAGTGTTTTCTGCACAAAAGCGATTCTTGCGAAGCAATGTGAACACTTCTGCTTCCCAGGCACAGAGAAGGTGCTATCAGGGAATTCTCTGCCTGCCTTTCCCCAGTGCTCTGCAAGCTCTCCAGGACAACATAGAATCTGGGGCTCTGTGCTTTCTTTCCTTCTGAACAAGTGTTACTGTTTTCTGCACAAAAGCGATTCTTGCGAAGCAATGTGAACACTTCTGCTTCCCAGGCACAGAGAAGGTGCTAGCAGGGAATTCTCTGCCTGCCTTTCCCCAGTGCTCTGCAAGCTCTCCAGGACAACATAGAATCTGGGGCTCTGTGCTTTCTTTCCTTCTGAACAAGTGTTACTGTTTTCTGCACAAAAGCGATTCTGCGAAGCAATGTGAACAGGCACAGAGAAGGTGCTATCAGGGAATTCTCTGCCTGCCTTTCCCCAGTGCTCTGCAAGCTCTCCAGGACAACATAGAATCTGGGGCTCTGTGCTTTCTTTCCTTCTGAACAAGTGTTACTGTTTTCTGCACAAAAGCGATTCTTGCGAAGCAATGTGAACACTTCTGCTTCCCAGGCACAGAGAAGGTGCTAGCAGGGAATTCTCTGCCTGCCTTTCCCCAGTGCTCTGCAAGCTCTCCAGGACAACATAGAATCTGGGGCTCTGTGCTTTCTTTCCTTCTGAACATGTGTTAATGTTTTCTGCACAAAAGCGATTCTGCGAAGCAATGTGAACAGGCACAGAGAAGGTGCTATCAGGGAATTCTCTGCCTGCCTTTCCCCAGTGCTCTGCAAGCTCTCCAGGACAACATAGAATCTGGGGTTCTGTGCTTTCTTTCCTTCTGAACAAGTGTTAGTGTTTTCTGCACAAAAGCGATTCTGCGAAGCAATGTGAACAGGCACAGAGAAGGTGCTTTCAGGGAATTCTCTGCCTGCCTTTCCCCAGTGCTCTGCAAGCTCTCCAGGACAACATAAAATCTGGGGCTCTGTGCTTTCTTTCCTTCTGAACAAGTGTTACTGTTTTCTGCACAAAAGCGATTCTTGCGAAGCAATGTGAACACTTCTGCTTCCCAGGCACAGAGAAGGTGCTAGCAAGGAATTCTCTGCCTGCCTTTCCCCAGTGCTCTGCAAGCTCTCCAGGACAACATAAAATCTGGGGCTCTGTGCTTTCTTTCCTTCTGAACAAGTGTTAGTGTTTTCTGCACAAAAGCGATTCTTGCGAAGCAATGTGAACACTTCTGCTTCCCAGGCACAGAGAAGGTGCTAGCAGGGAATTCTCTGCCTGCCTTTCCCCAGTGCTCTGCAAGCTCTCCAGGACAACATAGAATCTGGGGCTCTGTGCTTTCTTTCCTTCTGAACAAGTGTTAGTGTTTTCTGCACAAAAGCGATTCTGCGAAGCAATGTGAACAGGCACAGAGAAGGTGCTATCAGGGAATTCTCTGCCTGCCTTTCCCCAGTGCTCTGCAAGCTCTCCAGGACAACATAGAATCTGGGGCTCTGTGCTTTCTTTCCTTCTGAACAAGTGTTACTGTTTTCTGCACAAAAGCGATTCTGCGAAGCAATGTGAACACTTCTGCTTCCCAGGCACAGAGAAGGTGCTAGCAAGGAATTCTCTGCCTGCCTTTCCCCAGTGCTCTGCAAGCTCTCCAAGACAACATAGAATCTGGGGCTCTGTGCTTTCTTTCCTTCTGAACATGTGTTACTGTTTTCTGCACAAAAGCGATTCTGCGAAGCAATGTGAACAGGCACAAAGAAGGTGCTATCAGGGAATTCTCTGCCTGCCTTTCCCCAGTGCTCTGCAAGCTCTCCAGGACAACATAGAATCTGGGGTTCTGTGCTTTCTTTCCTTCTGAACAAGTGTTAGTGTTTTCTGCACAAAAGCGATTCTGCGAAGCAATGTGAACAGGCACAGAGAAGGTGCTTTCAGGGAATTCTCTGCCTGCCTTTCCCCAGTGCTCTGCAAGCTCTCCAGGACAACATAAAATCTGGGGCTCTGTGCTTTCTTTCCTTCTGAACAAGTGTTACTGTTTTCTGCACAAAAGCGATTCTTGCGAAGCAATGTGAACACTTCTGCTTCCCAGGCACAGAGAAGGTGCTAGCAAGGATTTCTCTGCCTGCCTTTCCCCAGTGCTCTGCAAGCTCTCCAGGACAACATAAAATCTGGGGCTCTGTGCTTTCTTTCCTTCTGAACAAGTGTTAGTGTTTTCTGCACAAAAGCGATTCTTGCGAAGCAATGTGAACACTTCTGCTTCCCAGGCACAGAGAAGGTGCTAGCAGGGAATTCTCTGCCTGCCTTTCCCCAGTGCTCTGCAAGCTCTCCAGGACAACATAGAATCTGGGGCTCTGTGCTTTCTTTCCTTCTGAACAAGTGTTAGTGTTTTCTGCACAAAAGCGATTCTGCGAAGCAATGTGAACAGGCACAGAGAAGGTGCTATCAGGGAATTCTCTGCCTGCCTTTCCCCAGTGCTCTGCAAGCTCTCCAGGACAACATAGAATCTGGGGCTCTGTGCTTTCTTTCCTTCTGAACAAGTGTTACTGTTTTCTGCACAAAAGCGATTCTGCGAAGCAATGTGAACACTTCTGCTTCCCAGGCACAGAGAAGGTGCTAGCAAGGAATTCTCTGCCTGCCTTTCCCCAGTGCTCTGCAAGCTCTCCAAGACAACATAGATTCTGGGGCTCTGTGCTTTCTTTCGTTCTGAACAAGTGTTACTGTTTTCTGCACAAAAGCGATTCTGCGAAGCAATGTGAACAGGCACAGAGAAGGTGCTATCAGGGAATTCTCTGCCTGCCTTTCCCCAGTGCTCTGCAAGCTCTCCAGGACAACATAGAATCTGGGGCTCTGTGCTTTCTTTCCTTCTGAACAAGTGTTACTGTTTTCTGCACAAAAGCGATTCTGCGAAGCAATGTGAACACTTCTGCTTCCCAGGCACAGAGAAGGTGCTAGCAGGGAATTCTCTGCCTGCCTTTCCCCAGTGCTCTGCAAGCTCTCCAGGACAACATAGAATCTGGGGCTCTGTGCTTTCTTTCCTTCTGAACAAGTGTTACTGTTTTCTGCACAAAAGCGATTCTGCGAACCAATGTGAACAGGCACAGAGAAGGTGCTAGCAGGGAATTCTCTGCCTGCCTTTCCCCAGTGCTCTGCAAGCTCTCCAGGACAACATAAAATCTGGGGCTCTGTGCTTTCTTTCCTTCTGAACAAGTGTTACTGTTTTCTGCACAAAAGCGATTCTGCGAAGCAATGTGAACACTTCTGCTTCCCAGGCACAGAGAAGGTGCTAGCAAGGAATTCTCTGCCTGCCTTTCCCCAGTGCTCTGCAAGCTCTCCAGGACAACATAGAATCTGGGGCTCTGTGCTTTCTTTCCTTCTGAACAAGTGTTAGTGTTTTCTGCACAAAAGCGATTCTTGCGAAGCAATGTGAACACTTCTGCTTCCCAGGCACAGAGAAGGTGCTAGCAGGGAATTCTCTGCCTGCCTTTCCCCAGTGCTCTGCAAGCTCTCCAGGACAACATAGAATCTGGGGCTCTGTGCTTTCTTTCCTTCTGAACAAGTGTTACTGTTTTCTGCACAAAAGCGATTCTGCGAAGCAATGTGAACAGGCACAGAGAAGGTGCTAGCAAGGAATTCTCTGCCTGCCTTTCCCCAGTGCTCTGCAAGCTCTCCAGGACAACATAAAATCTGGGGCTCTGTGCTTTCTTTCCTTCTGAACAAGTGTTAGTGTTTTCTGCACAAAAGCGATTCTTGCGAAGCAATGTGAACACTTCTGCTTCCCAGGCACAGAGAAGGTGCTAGCAGGGAATTCTCTGCCTGCCTTTCCCCAGTGCTCTGCAAGCTCTCCAGGACAACATAGAATCTGGGGCTCTGTGCTTTCTTTCGTTCTGAACAAGTGTTACTGTTTTCTGCACAAAAGCGATTCTGCGAAGCAATGTGAACAGGCACAGAGAAGGTGCTATCAGGGAATTCTCTGCCTGCCTTTCCCCAGTGCTCTGCAAGCTCTCCAGGACAACATAGAATCTGGGGCTCTGTGCTTTCTTTCCTTCTGAACAAGTGTTAGTGTTTTCTGCACAAAAGCGATTCTTGCGAAGCAATGTGAACACTTCTGCTTCCCAGGCACAGAGAAGGTGCTATCAGGGAATTCTCTGCCTGCCTTTCCCCAGTGCTCTGCAAGCTCTCCAGGACAACATAGAATCTGGGGCTCTGTGCTTTCTTTCCTTCTGAACAAGTGTTAATGTTTTCTGCACAAAAGCGATTCTTGCGAAGCAATGTGAACACTTCTGCTTCCCAGGCACAGAGAAGGTGCTAGCAGGGAATTCTCTGCCTGCCTTTCCCCAGTGCTCTGCAAGCTCTCCAGGACAACATAGAATCTGGGGCTCTGTGCTTTCTTTCCTTCTGAACAAGTGTTACTGTTTTCTGCACAAAAGCGATTCTGCGAAGCAATGTGAACAGGCACAGAGAAGGTGCTATCAGGGAATTCTCTGCCTGCCTTTCCCCAGTGCTCTGCAAGCTCTCCAGGACAACATAGAATCTGGGGCTCTGTGCTTTCTTTCCTTCTGAACAAGTGTTACTGTTTTCTGCACAAAAGCGATTCTTGCGAAGCAATGTGAACACTTCTGCTTCCCAGGCACAGAGAAGGTGCTAGCAGGGAATTCTCTGCCTGCCTTTCCCCAGTGCTCTGCAAGCTCTCCAGGACAACATAGAATCTGGGGCTCTGTGCTTTCTTTCGTTCTGAACAAGTGTTAATGTTTTCTGCACAAAAGCGATTCTGCGAAGCAATGTGAACAGGCACAGAGAAGGTGCTATCAGGGAATTCTCTGCCTGCCTTTCCCCAGTGCTCTGCAAGCTCTCCAGGACAACATAGAATCTGGGGTTCTGTGCTTTCTTTCCTTCTGAACAAGTGTTAGTGTTTTCTGCACAAAAGCGATTCTGCGAAGCAATGTGAACAGGCACAGAGAAGGTGCTTTCAGGGAATTCTCTGCCTGCCTTTCCCCAGTGCTCTGCAAGCTCTCCAGGACAACATAAAATCTGGGGCTCTGTGCTTTCTTTCCTTCTGAACAAGTGTTACTGTTTTCTGCACAAAAGCGATTCTTGCGAAGCAATGTGAACACTTCTGCTTCCCAGGCACAGAGAAGGTGCTAGCAGGGAATTCTCTGCCTGCCTTTCCCCAGTGCTCTGCAAGCTCTCCAGGACAACATAGAATCTGGGGCTCTGTGCTTTCTTTCCTTCTGAACAAGTGTTAGTGTTTTCTGCACAAAAGCGATTCTGCGAAGCAATGTGAACAGGCACAGAGGAGGTGCTATCAGGGAATTCTCTGCCTGCCTTTCCCCAGTGCTCTGCAAGCTCTCCAGGACAACATAGAATCTGGGGCTCTGTGCTTTCTTTCCTTCTGAACAAGTGTTACTGTTTTCTGCACAAAAGCGATTCTTGCGAAGCAATGTGAACACTTCTGCTTCCCAGGCACAGAGAAGGTGCTAGCAAGGAATTCTCTGCCTGCCTTTCCCCAGTGCTCTGCAAGCTCTCCAGGACAACATAGAATCTGGGGCTCTGTGCTTTCTTTCCTTCTGAACAAGTGTTACTGTTTTCTGCACAAAAGCGATTCTTGCGAAGCAATGTGAAAACTTCTGCTTCCCAGGCACAGAGAAGGTGCTAGCAGGGAATTCTCTGCCTGCCTTTCCCCAGTGCTCTGCAAGCTCTCCAGGACAACATAGAATCTGGGGCTCTGTGCTTTCTTTCCTTCTGAACAAGTGTTACTGTTTTCTGCACAAAAGCGATTCTGCGAAGCAATGTGAACAGGCACAGAGAAGGTGCTATCAGGGAATTCTCTGCCTGCCTTTCCCCAGTGCTCTGCAAGCTCTCCAGGACAACATAAAATCTGGGGCTCTGTGCTTTCTTTCCTTCTGAACAAGTGTTAGTGTTTTCTGCACAAAAGCGATTCTTGCGAAGCAATGTGAACACTTCTGCTTCCCAGGCACAGAGAAGGTGCTAGCAAGGAATTCTCTGCCTGCCTTTCCCCAGTGCTCTGCAAGCTCTCCAGGACAACATAAAATCTGGGGCTCTGTGCTTGCTTTCCTTCTGAACAAGTGTTACTGTTTTCTGCACAAAAGCGATTCTGCGAAGCAATGTGAACACTTCTGCTTCCCAGGCACAGAGAAGGTGCTAGCAAGGAATTCTCTGCCTGCCTTTCCCCAGTGCTCTGCAAGCTCTCCAGGACAACATAAAATCTGGGGCTCTGTGCTTTCTTTCCTTCTGAACAAGTGTTAGTGTTTTCTGCACAAAAGCGATTCTTGCGAAGCAATGTGAACACTTCTGCTTCCCAGGCACAGAGAAGGTGCTAGCAGGGAATTCTCTGCCTGCCTTTCCCCAGTGCTCTGCAAGCTCTCCAGGACAACATAGAATCTGGGGCTCTGTGCTTTCTTTCCTTCTGAACAAGTGTTACTGTTTTCTGCACAAAAGCGATTCTGCGAAGCAATGTGAACAGGCACAGAGAAGGTGCTATCAGGGAATTCTCTGCCTGCCTTTCCCCAGTGCTCTGCAAGCTCTCCAGGACAACATAGAATCTGGGGCTCTGTGCTTTCTTTCCTTCTGAACAAGTGTTACTGTTTTCTGCACAAAAGCGATTCTTGCGAATCAATGTGAACACTGCTGCTTCCCAGGCACAGAGAAGGTGCTAGCAAGGAATTCTCTGCCTGCCTTTCCCCAGTGCTCTAAAAGCTCTCCAGGACAACATAGAATCTGGGGCTCTGTGCTTTCTTTCGTTCTGAACAAGTGTTACTGTTTTCTGCACAAAAGCGATTCTGCGAAGCAATGTGAACAGGCACAGAGAAGGTGCTATCAGGGAATTCTCTGCCTGCCTTTCCCCAGTGCTCTGCAAGCTCTCCAGGACAACATAGAATCTGGGGCTCTGTGCTTTCTTTCCTTCTGAACAAGTGTTACTGTTTTCTGCACAAAAGCGATTCTGCGAAGCAATGTGAACACTTCTGCTTCCCAGGCACAGAGAAGGTGCTAGCAAGGAATTCTCTGCCTGCCTTTCCCCAGTGCTCTGCAAGCTCTCCAAGACAACATAGATTCTGGGGCTCTGTGCTTTCTTTCCTTCTGAACAAGTGTTACTGTTTTCTGCACAAAAGCGATTCTGCGAAGCAATGTGAACAGGCACAGAGAAGGTGCTATCAGGGAATTCTCTGCCTGCCTTTCCCCAGTGCTCTGCAAGCTCTCCAGGACAACATAGAATCTGGGGCTCTGTGCTTTCTTTCCTTCTGAACAAGTGTTAATGTTTTCTGCACAAAAGCGATTCTGCGAAGCAATGTGAACACTTCTGCTTCCCAGGCACAGAGAAGGTGCTAGCAGGGAATTCTCTGCCTGCCTTTCCCCAGTGCTCTGCAAGCTCTCCAGGACAACATAGAATCTGGGGCTCTGTGCTTTCTTTCCTTCTGAACAAGTGTTACTGTTTTCTGCACAAAAGCGATTCTGCGAAGCAATGTGAACAGGTACAGAGAAGGTGCTATCAGGGAATTCTCTGCCTGCCTTTCCCCAGTGCTCTGCAAGCTCTCCAGGACAACATAAAATCTGGGGCTCTGTGCTTTCTTTCCTTCTGAACAAGTGTTACTGTTTTCTGCACAAAAGCGATTCTGCGAAGCAATGTGAACACTTCTGCTTCCCAGGCACAGAGAAGGTGCTAGCAGGGAATTCTCTGCCTGCCTTTCCCCAGTGCTCTGCAAGCTCTCCAGGACAACATAGAATCTGGGGCTCTGTGCTTTCTTTCGTTCTGAACAAGTGTTACTGTTTTCTGCACAAAAGCGATTCTGCGAAGCAATGTGAACACTTCTGCTTCCCAGGCACAGAGAAGGTGCTAGCAGGGAATTCTCTGCCTGCCTTTCCCCAGTGCTCTGCAAGCTCTCCAGGACAACATAAAATCTGGGGCTCTGTGCTTGCTTTCCTTCTGAACAAGTGTTAGTGTTTTCTGCACAAAAGCGATTCTGCGAAGCAATGTGAACACTTCTGCTTCCCAGGCACAGAGAAGGTGCTAGCAAGGAATTCTCTGCCTGCCTTTCCCCAGTGCTCTGCAAGCTCTCCAGGACAACATAGAATCTGGGGCTCTGTGCTTTCTTTCCTTCTGAACAAGTGTTAGTGTTTTCTGCACAAAAGCGATTCTGCGAAGCAATGTGAACAGGCACAGAGAAGGTGCTATCAGGGAATTCTCTGCCTGCCTTTCCCCAGTGCTCTGCAAGCTCTCCAGGACAACATAGAATCTGGGGCTCTGTGCTTTCTTTCCTTCTGAACAAGTGTTACTGTTTTCTGCACAAAAGCGATTCTGCGAAGCAATGTGAACACTTCTGCTTCCCAGGCACAGAGAAGGTGCTAGCAAGGAATTCTCTGCCTGCCTTTCCCCAGTGCTCTGCAAGCTCTCCAAGACAACATAGATTCTGGGGCTCTGTGCTTTCTTTCCTTCTGAACAAGTGTTACTGTTTTCTGCACAAAAGCGATTCTGCGAAGCAATGTGAACAGGCACAGAGAAGGTGCTATCAGGGAATTCTCTGCCTGCCTTTCCCCAGTGCTCTGCAAGCTCTCCAGGACAACATAGAATCTGGGGCTCTGTGCTTTCTTTCCTTCTGAACAAGTGTTACTGTTTTCTGCACAAAAGCGATTCTGCGAACCAATGTGAACACTTCTGCTTCCCAGGCACAGAGAAGGTGCTAGCAGGGAATTCTCTGCCTGCCTTTCCCCAGTGCTCTGCAAGCTCTCCAGGACAACATAGAATCTGGGGCTCTGTGCTTTCTTTCCTTCTGAACAAGTGTTACTGTTTTCTGCACAAAAGCGATTCTGCGAACCAATGTGAACAGGTACAGAGAAGGTGCTAGCAGGGAATTCTCTGCCTGCCTTTCCCCAGTGCTCTGCAAGCTCTCCAGGACAACATAAAATCTGGGGCTCTGTGCTTTCTTTCCTTCTGAACAAGTGTTACTGTTTTCTGCACAAAAGCGATTCTGCGAAGCAGTGTGAACACTTCTGCTTCCCAGGCACAGAGAAGGTGCTAGCAAGGAATTCTCTGCCTGCCTTTCCCCAGTGCTCTGCAAGCTCTCCAGGACAACATAGAATCTGGGGCTCTGTGCTTTCTTTCCTTCTGAACAAGTGTTACTGTTTTCTGCACAAAAGCGATTCTGCGAAGCAATGTGAACAGGCACAGAGAAGGTGCTAGCAAGGAATTCTCTGCCTGCCTTTCCCCAGTGCTCTGCAAGCTCTCCAGGACAACATAAAATCTGGGGCTCTGTGCTTTCTTTCCTTCTGAACAAGTGTTAGTGTTTTCTGCACAAAAGCGATTCTTGAGAAGCAATGTGAACACTTCTGCTTCCCAGGCACAGAGAAGGTGCTAGCAAGGAATTCTCTGCCTGCCTTTCCCCAGTGCTCTGCAAGCTCTCCAGGACAACATAAAATCTGGGGCTCTGTGCTTGCTTTCCTTCTGAACAAGTGTTAGTGTTTTCTGCACAAAAGCGATTCTGCGAAGCAATGTGAACACTTCTGCTTCCCAGGCACAGAGAAGGTGCTAGCAAGGAATTCTCTGCCTGCCTTTCCCCAGTGCTCTGCAAGCTCTCCAGGACAACATAGAATCTGGGGCTCTGTGCTTTCTTTCCTTCTGAACAAGTGTTAGTGTTTTCTGCACAAAAGCGATTCTGCGAAGCAATGTGAACAGGCACAGAGAAGGTGCTATCAGGGAATTCTCTGCCTGCCTTTCCCCAGTGCTCTGCAAGCTCTCCAGGACAACATAGAATCTGGGGCTCTGTGCTTTCTTTCCTTCTGAACAAGTGTTACTGTTTTCTGCACAAAAGCGATTCTGCGAAGCAATGTGAACACTTCTGCTTCCCAGGCACAGAGAAGGTGCTAGCAAGGAATTCTCTGCCTGCCTTTCCCCAGTGCTCTGCAAGCTCTCCAAGACAACATAGATTCTGGGGCTCTGTGCTTTCTTTCGTTCTGAACAAGTGTTACTGTTTTCTGCACAAAAGCGATTCTGCGAAGCAATGTGAACAGGCACAGAGAAGGTGCTATCAGGGAATTCTCTGCCTGCCTTTCCCCAGTGCTCTGCAAGCTCTCCAGGACAACATAGAATCTGGGGCTCTGTGCTTTCTTTCCTTCTGAACAAGTGTTACTGTTTTCTGCACAAAAGCGATTCTGCGAAGCAATGTGAACACTTCTGCTTCCCAGGCACAGAGAAGGTGCTATCAGGGAATTCTCTGCCTGCCTTTCCCCAGGGCTCTGCAAGCTCTCCAGGACAACATAAAATCTGGGGCTCTGTGCTTTCTTTCCTTCTGAACAAGTGTTACTGTTTTCTGCACAAAAGCGATTCTGCGAAGCAGTGTGAACACTTCTGCTTCCCAGGCACAGAGAAGGTGCTAGCAAGGAATTCTCTGCCTGCCTTTCCCCAGTGCTCTGCAAGCTCTCCAGGACAACATAGAATCTGGGGCTCTGTGCTTTCTTTCCTTCTGAACAAGTGTTACTGTTTTCTGCACAAAAGCGATTCTTGCGAAGCAATGTGAACACTTCTGCTTCCCAGGCACAGAGAAGGTGCTAGCAGGGAATTCTCTGCCTGCCTTTCCCCAGTGCTCTGCAAGCTCTCCAGGACAACATAGAATCTGGGGCTCTGTGCTTTCTTTCGTTCTGAACAAGTGTTACTGTTTTCTGCACAAAAGCGATTCTGCGAAGCAATGTGAACAGGCACAGAGAAGGTGCTATCAGGGAATTCTCTGCCTGCCTTTCCCCAGTGCTCTGCAAGCTCTCCAGGACAACATAGAATCTGGGGCTCTGTGCTTTCTTTCCTTCTGAACAAGTGTTAGTGTTTTCTGCACAAAAGCGATTCTTGCGAAGCAATGTGAACACTTCTGCTTCCCAGGCACAGAGAAGGTGCTAGCAGGGAATTCTCTGCCTGCCTTTCCCCAGTGCTCTGCAAGCTCTCCAGGACAACATAGAATCTGGGGCTCTGTGCTTTCTTTCCTTCTGAACAAGTGTTACTGTTTTCTGCACAAAAGCGATTCTGCGAAGCAATGTGAACAGGCACAGAGAAGGTGCTATCAGGGAATTCTCTGCCTGCCTTTCCCCAGTGCTCTGCAAGCTCTCCAGGACAACATAGAATCTGGGGCTCTGTGCTTTCTTTCCTTCTGAACAAGTGTTACTGTTTTCTGCACAAAAGCGATTCTTGCGAAGCAATGTGAACACTTCTGCTTCCCAGGCACAGAGAAGGTGCTAGCAGGGAATTCTCTGCCTGCCTTTCCCCAGTGCTCTGCAAGCTCTCCAGGACAACATAGAATCTGGGGCTCTGTGCTTTCTTTCCTTCTGAACATGTGTTAATGTTTTCTGCACAAAAGCGATTCTGCGAAGCAATGTGAACAGGCACAGAGAAGGTGCTATCAGGGAATTCTCTGCCTGCCTTTCCCCAGTGCTCTGCAAGCTCTCCAGGACAACATAGAATCTGGGGTTCTGTGCTTTCTTTCCTTCTGAACAAGTGTTAGTGTTTTCTGCACAAAAGCGATTCTGCGAAGCAATGTGAACAGGCACAGAGAAGGTGCTTTCAGGGAATTCTCTGCCTGCCTTTCCCCAGTGCTCTGCAAGCTCTCCAGGACAACATAAAATCTGGGGCTCTGTGCTTTCTTTCCTTCTGAACAAGTGTTACTGTTTTCTGCACAAAAGCGATTCTTGCGAAGCAATGTGAACACTTCTGCTTCCCAGGCACAGAGAAGGTGCTAGCAAGGATTTCTCTGCCTGCCTTTCCCCAGTGCTCTGCAAGCTCTCCAGGACAACATAGAATCTGGGGCTCTGTGCTTTCTTTCCTTCTGAACAAGTGTTAGTGTTTTCTGCACAAAAGCGATTCTTGCGAAGCAATGTGAACACTTCTGCTTCCCAGGCACAGAGAAGGTGCTAGCAGGGAATTCTCTGCCTGCCTTTCCCCAGTGCTCTGCAAGCTCTCCAGGACAACATAGAATCTGGGGCTCTGTGCTTTCTTTCCTTCTGAACAAGTGTTAGTGTTTTCTGCACAAAAGCGATTCTGCGAAGCAATGTGAACAGGCACAGAGAAGGTGCTAGCAGGGAATTCTCTGCCTGCCTTTCCCCAGTGCTCTGCAAGCTCTCCAGGACAACATAGAATCTGGGGCTCTGTGCTTTCTTTCCTTCTGAACAAGTGTTAGTGTTTTCTGCACAAAAGCGATTCTGCGAAGCAATGTGAACAGGCACAGAGGAGGTGCTATCAGGGAATTCTCTGCCTGCCTTTCCCCAGTGCTCTGCAAGCTCTCCAGGACAACATAGAATCTGGGGCTCTGTGCTTTCTTTCGTTCTGAACAAGTGTTACTGTTTTCTGCACAAAAGCGATTCTGCGAAGCAATGTGAACAGGCACAGAGAAGGTGCTATCAGGGAATTCTCTGCCTGCCTTTCCCCAGTGCTCTGCAAGCTCTCCAGGACAACATAGAATCTGGGGCTCTGTGCTTGCTTTCCTTCTGAACAAGTGTTACTGTTTTCTGCACAAAAGCGATTCTAGGAAGCAATGTGAACACTTCTGCTTCCCAGGCACAGAGAAGGTGCTAGCAAGGAATTCTCTGCCTGCCTTTCCCCAGTGCTCTGCAAGCTCTCCAGGACAACATAGAATCTGGGGCTCTGTGCTTTCTTTCCTTCTGAACAAGTGTTACTGTTTTCTGCACAAAAGCGATTCTTGCGAAGCAATGTGAACACTTCTGCTTCCCAGGCACAGAGAAGGTGCTAGCAGGGAATTCTCTGCCTGCCTTTCCCCAGTGCTCTGCAAGCTCTCCAGGACAACATAGAATCTGGGGCTCTGTGCTTTCTTTCCTTCTGAACAAGTGTTAGTGTTTTCTGCACAAAAGCGATTCTGCGAAGCAATGTGAACAGGCACAGAGAAGGTGCTATCAGGGAATTCTCTGCCTGCCTTTCCCCAGTGCTCTGCAAGCTCTCCAGGACAACATAGAATCTGGGGCTCTGTGCTTTCTTTCCTTCTGAACAAGTGTTACTGTTTTCTGCACAAAAGCGATTCTTGCGAAGCAATGTGAACACTTCTGCTTCCCAGGCACAGAGAAGGTGCTAGCAGGGAATTCTCTGCCTGCCTTTCCCCAGTGCTCTGCAAGCTCTCCAGGACAACATAGAATCTGGGGCTCTGTGCTTTCTTTCCTTCTGAACATGTGTTAATGTTTTCTGCACAAAAGCGATTCTGCGAAGCAATGTGAACAGGCACAGAGAAGGTGCTATCAGGGAATTCTCTGCCTGCCTTTCCCCAGTGCTCTGCAAGCTCTCCAGGACAACATAGAATCTGGGGTTCTGTGCTTTCTTTCCTTCTGAACAAGTGTTAGTGTTTTCTGCACAAAAGCGATTCTGCGAAGCAATGTGAACAGGCACAGAGAAGGTGCTTTCAGGGAATTCTCTGCCTGCCTTTCCCCAGTGCTCTGCAAGCTCTCCAGGACAACATAAAATCTGGGGCTCTGTGCTTTCTTTCCTTCTGAACAAGTGTTACTGTTTTCTGCACAAAAGCGATTCTTGCGAAGCAATGTGAACACTTCTGCTTCCCAGGCACAGAGAAGGTGCTAGCAAGGATTTCTCTGCCTGCCTTTCCCCAGTGCTCTGCAAGCTCTCCAGGACAACATAAAATCTGGGGCTCTGTGCTTTCTTTCCTTCTGAACAAGTGTTAGTGTTTTCTGCACAAAAGCGATTCTTGCGAAGCAATGTGAACACTTCTGCTTCCCAGGCACAGAGAAGGTGCTAGCAGGGAATTCTCTGCCTGCCTTTCCCCAGTGCTCTGCAAGCTCTCCAGGACAACATAGAATCTGGGGCTCTGTGCTTTCTTTCCTTCTGAACAAGTGTTAGTGTTTTCTGCACAAAAGCGATTCTTGCGATGCAATGTGAACAGGCACAGAGAAGGTGCTAGCAGGGAATTCTCTGCCTGCCTTTCCCCAGTGCTCTGCAAGCTCTCCAGGACAACATAGAATCTGGGGCTCTGTGCTTTCTTTCCTTCTGAACAAGTGTTAGTGTTTTCTGCACAAAAGCGATTCTGCGAAGCAATGTGAACAGGCACAGAGGAGGTGCTATCAGGGAATTCTCTGCCTGCCTTTCCCCAGTGCTCTGCAAGCTCTCCAGGACAACATAGAATCTGGGGCTCTGTGCTTTCTTTCCTTCTGAACAAGTGTTACTGTTTTCTGCACAAAAGCGATTCTTGCGAAGCAATGTGAACACTGCTGCTTCCCAGGCACAGAGAAGGTGCTAGCAAGGAATTCTCTGCCTGCCTTTCCCCAGTGCTCTAAAAGCTCTCCAGGACAACATAGAATCTGGGGCTCTGTGCTTTCTTTCGTTCTGAACAAGTGTTACTGTTTTCTGCACAAAAGCGATTCTGCGAAGCAATGTGAACAGGCACAGAGAAGGTGCTATCAGGGAATTCTCTGCCTGCCTTTCCCCAGTGCTCTGCAAGCTCTCCAGGACAACATAGAATCTGGGGCTCTGTGCTTTCTTTCCTTCTGAACAAGTGTTACTGTTTTCTGCACAAAAGCGATTCTTGCGAAGCAATGTGAACACTTCTGCTTCCCAGGCACAGAGAAGGTGCTAGCAGGGAATTCTCTGCCTGCCTTTCCCCAGTGCTCTGCAAGCTCTCCAGGACAACATAGAATCTGGGGCTCTGTGCTTTCTTTCCTTCTGAACAAGTGTTACTGTTTTCTGCACAAAAGCGATTCTGCGAAGCAATGTGAACAGGCACAGAGAAGGTGCTATCAGGGAATTCTCTGCCTGCCTTTCCCCAGTGCTCTGCAAGCTCTCCAGGACAACATAAAATCTGGGGCTCTGTGCTTTCTTTCCTTCTGAACAAGTGTTACTGTTTTCTGCACAAAAGCGATTCTGCGAAGCAATGTGAACACTTCTGCTTCCCAGGCACAGAGAAGGTGCTAGCAAGGAATTCTCTGCCTGCCTTTCCCCAGTGCTCTGCAAGCTCTCCAGGACAACATAAAATCTGGGGCTCTGTGCTTGCTTTCCTTCTGAACAAGTGTTACTGTTTTCTGCACAAAAGCGATTCTGCGAAGCAATGTGAACACTTCTGCTTCCCAGGCACAGAGAAGGTGCTAGCAAGGAATTCTCTGCCTGCCTTTCCCCAGTGCTCTGCAAGCTCTCCAGAACAACATAAAATCTGGGGCTCTGTGCTTTCTTTCCTTCTGAACAAGTGTTAGTGTTTTCTGCACAAAAGCGATTCTGCGAAGCAATGTGAACAGGCACAGAGAAGGTGCTATCAGGGAATTCTCTGCCTGCCTTTCCCCAGTGCTCTGCAAGCTCTCCAGGACAACATAGAATCTGGGGCTCTGTGCTTTCTTTCCTTCTGAACAAGTGTTACTGTTTTCTGCACAAAAGCGATTCTGCGAAGCAATGTGAACACTTCTGCTTCCCAGGCACAGAGAAGGTGCTAGCAAGGATTTCTCTGCCTGCCTTTCCCCAGTGCTCTGCAAGCTCTCCAGGACAACATAAAATCTGGGGCTCTGTGCTTTCTTTCCTTCTGAACAAGTGTTAGTGTTTTCTGCACAAAAGCGATTCTTGCGAAGCAATGTGAACACTTCTGCTTCCCAGGCACAGAGAAGGTGCTAGCAGGGAATTCTCTGCCTGCCTTTCCCCAGTGCTCTGCAAGCTCTCCAGGACAACATAGAATCTGGGGCTCTGTGCTTTCTTTCCTTCTGAACAAGTGTTAGTGTTTTCTGCACAAAAGCGATTCTGCGAAGCAATGTGAACAGGCACAGAGAAGGTGCTATCAGGGAATTCTCTGCCTGCCTTTCCCCAGTGCTCTGCAAGCTCTCCAGGACAACATAGAATCTGGGGCTCTGTGCTTTCTTTCCTTCTGAACAAGTGTTACTGTTTTCTGCACAAAAGCGATTCTTGCGAATCAATGTGAACACTGCTGCTTCCCATGCACAGAGAAGGTGCTAGCAAGGAATTCTCTGCCTGCCTTTCCCCAGTGCTCTAAAAGCTCTCCAGGACAACATAGAATCTGGGGCTCTGTGCTTTCTTTCGTTCTGAACAAGTGTTACTGTTTTCTGCACAAAAGCGATTCTGCGAAGCAATGTGAACAGGCACAGAGAAGGTGCTATCAGGGAATTCTCTGCCTGCCTTTCCCCAGTGCTCTGCAAGCTCTCCAGGACAACATAGAATCTGGGGCTCTGTGCTTTCTTTCCTTCTGAACAAGTGTTACTGTTTTCTGCACAAAAGCGATTCTGCGAAGCAATGTGAACACTTCTGCTTCCCAGGCACAGAGAAGGTGCTAGCAAGGAATTCTCTGCCTGCCTTTCCCCAGTGCTCTGCAAGCTCTCCAAGACAACATAGATTCTGGGGCTCTGTGCTTTCTTTCGTTCTGAACAAGTGTTACTGTTTTCTGCACAAAAGCGATTCTGCGAAGCAATGTGAACAGGTACAGAGAAGGTGCTAGCAGGGAATTCTCTGCCTGCCTTTCCCCAGTGCTCTGCAAGCTCTCCAGGACAACATAAAATCTGGGGCTCTGTGCTTTCTTTCCTTCTGAACAAGTGTTACTGTTTTCTGCACAAAAGCGATTCTGCGAAGCAATGTGAACACTTCTGCTTCCCAGGCACAGAGAAGGTGCTAGCAGGGAATTCTCTGCCTGCCTTTCCCCAGTGCTCTGCAAGCTCTCCAGGACAACATAGAATCTGGGGCTCTGTGCTTTCTTTCATTGTGAACAAGTGTTACTGTTTTCTGCACAAAAGCGATTCTGCGAAGCAATGTGAACAGGCACAGAGAAGGTGCTAGCAAGGAATTCTCTGCCTGCCTTTCCCCAGTGCTCTGCAAGCTCTCCAGGACAACATAAAATCTGGGGCTCTGTGCTTTCTTTCCTTCTGAACAAGTGTTAGTGTTTTCTGCACAAAAGCGATTCTTGCGAATCAATGTGAACACTGCTGCTTCCCAGGCACAGAGAAGGTGCTAGCAAGGAATTCTCTGCCTGCCTTTCCCCAGTGCTCTGCAAGCTCTCCAGGACAACATAGAATCTGGGGCTCTGTGCTTTCTTTCGTTCTGAACAAGTGTTACTGTTTTCTGCACAAAAGCGATTCTGCGAAGCAATGTGAACAGGCACAGAGAAGGTGCTATCAGGGAATTCTCTGCCTGCCTTTCCCCAGTGCTCTGCAAGCTCTCCAGGACAACATAGAATCTGGGGCTCTGTGCTTTCTTTCCTTCTGAACAAGTGTTACTGTTTTCTGCACAAAAGCGATTCTGCGAAGCAATGTGAACACTTCTGCTTCCCAGGCACAGAGAAGGTGCTAGCAAGGAATTCTCTGCCTGCCTTTCCCCAGTGCTCTGCAAGCTCTCCAAGACAACATAGATTCTGGGGCTCTGTGCTTTCTTTCGTTCTGAACAAGTGTTACTGTTTTCTGCACAAAAGCGATTCTGCGAAGCAATGTGAACAGGCACAGAGAAGGTGCTATCAGGGAATTCTCTGCCTGCCTTTCCCCAGTGCTCTGCAAGCTCTCCAGGACAACATAGAATCTGGGGCTCTGTGCTTTCTTTCCTTCTGAACAAGTGTTACTGTTTTCTGCACAAAAGCGATTCTGCGAAGCAATGTGAACACTTCTGCTTCCCAGGCACAGAGAAGGTGCTATCAGGGAATTCTCTGCCTGCCTTTCCCCAGTGCTCTGCAAGCTCTCCAGGACAACATAGAATCTGGGGCTCTGTGCTTTCTTTCCTTCTGAACAAGTGTTACTGTTTTCTGCACAAAAGCGATTCTGCGAAGCAATGTGAACAGGTACAGAGAAGGTGCTAGCAGGGAATTCTCTGCCTGCCTTTCCCCAGTGCTCTGCAAGCTCTCCAGGACAACATAAAATCTGGGGCTCTGTGCTTTCTTTCCTTCTGAACAAGTGTTACTGTTTTCTGCACAAAAGCGATTCTGCGAAGCAATGTGAACACTTCTGCTTCCCAGGCACAGAGAAGGTGCTATCAGGGAATTCTCTGCCTGCCTTTCCCCAGTGCTCTGCAAGCTCTCCAGGACAACATAGAATCTGGGGCTCTGTGCTTTCTTTCGTTCTGAACAAGTGTTAGTGTTTTCTGCACAAAAGCGATTCTTGAGAAGCAATGTGAACACTTCTGCTTCCCAGGCACAGAGAAGGTGCTAGCAAGGAATTCTCTGCCTGCCTTTCCCCAGTGCTCTGCAAGCTCTCCAGGACAACATAAAATCTGGGGCTCTGTGCTTGCTTTCCTTCTGAACAAGTGTTACTGTTTTCTGCACAAAAGCGATTCTGCGAAGCAATGTGAACACTTCTGCTTCCCAGGCACAGAGAAGGTGCTAGCAAGGAATTCTCTGCCTGCCTTTCCCCAGTGCTCTGCAAGCTCTCCTGGACAACATAAAATCTGGGGCTCTGTGCTTTCTTTCCTTCTGAACAAGTGTTACTGTTTTCTGCACAAAAGCGATTCTGCGAAGCAATGTGAACAGGCACAGAGAAGGTGCTATCAGGGAATTCTCTGCCTGCCTTTCCCCAGTGCTCTGCAAGCTCTCCAGGACAACATAGAATCTGGGGCTCTGTGCTTTCTTTCCTTCTGAACAAGTGTTACTGTTTTCTGCACAAAAGCGATTCTGCGAAGCAATGTGAACACTTCTGCTTCCCAGGCACAGAGAAGGTGCTAGCAAGGAATTCTCTGCCTGCCTTTCCCCAGTGCTCTGCAAGCTCTCCAGGACAACATAAAATCTGGGGCTCTGTGCTTTCTTTCCTTCTGAACAAGTGTTAGTGTTTTCTGCACAAAAGCGATTCTTGCGAAGCAATGTGAACACTTCTGCTTCCCAGGCACAGAGAAGGTGCTAGCAGGGAATTCTCTGCCTGCCTTTCCCCAGTGCTCTGCAAGCTCTCCAGGACAACATAGAATCTGGGGCTCTGTGCTTTCTTTCCTTCTGAACAAGTGTTACTGTTTTCTGCACAAAAGCGATTCTGCGAAGCAATGTGAACAGGCACAGAGAAGGTGCTATCAGGGAATTCTCTGCCTGCCTTTCCCCAGTGCTCTGCAAGCTCTCCAGGACAACATAGAATCTGGGGCTCTGTGCTTTCTTTCCTTCTGAACAAGTGTTACTGTTTTCTGCACAAAAGCGATTCTTGCGAAGCAATGTGAACACTGCTGCTTCCCAGGCACAGAGAAGGTGCTAGCAAGGAATTCTCTGCCTGCCTTTCCCCAGTGCTCTAAAAGCTCTCCAGGACAACATAGAATCTGGGGCTCTGTGCTTTCTTTCCTTCTGAACAAGTGTTACTGTTTTCTGCACAAAAGCGATTCTGCGAAGCAATGTGAACAGGCACAGAGAAGGTGCTATCAGGGAATTCTCTGCCTGCCTTTCCCCAGTGCTCTGCAAGCTCTCCAGGACAACATAGAATCTGGGGCTCTGTGCTTTCTTTCCTTCTGAACAAGTGTTACTGTTTTCTGCACAAAAGCGATTCTTGCGAAGCAATGTTAACACTTCTGCTTCCCAGGCACAGAGAAGGTGCTAGCAAGGAATTCTCTGCCTGCCTTTCCCCAGTGCTCTGCAAGCTCTCCAGGACAACATAGAATCTGGGGCTCTGTGCTTTCTTTCGTTCTGAACAAGTGTTACTGTTTTCTGCACAAAAGCGATTCTGCGAAGCAATGTGAACAGGCACAGAGAAGGTGCTATCAGGGAATTCTCTGCCTGCCTTTCCCCAGTGCTCTGCAAGCTCTCCAGGACAACATAAAATCTGGGGCTCTGTGCTTTCTTTCCTTCTGAACAAGTGTTACTGTTTTCTGCACAAAAGCGATTCTGCGAAGCAATGTGAACACTTCTGCTTCCCAGGCACAGAGAAGGTGCTAGCAGGGAATTCTCTGCCTGCCTTTCCCCAGTGCTCTGCAAGCTCTCCAGGACAACATAGAATCTGGGGCTCTGTGCTTTCTTTCCTTCTGAACAAGTGTTACTGTTTTCTGCACAAAAGCGATTCTGCGAAGCAATGTGAACAGGCACAGAGAAGGTGCTATCAGGGAATTCTCTGCCTGCCTTTCCCCAGTGCTCTGCAAGCTCTCCAGGACAACATAAAATCTGGGGCTCTGTGCTTTCTTTCCTTCTGAACAAGTGTTACTGTTTTCTGCACAAAAGCGATTCTGCGAAGCAATGTGAACACTTCTGCTTCCCAGGCACAGAGAAGGTGCTAGCAGGGAATTCTCTGCCTGCCTTTCCCCAGTGCTCTGCAAGCTCTCCAGGACAACATAGAATCTGGGGCTCTGTGCTTTCTTTCGTTCTGAACAAGTGTTACTGTTTTCTGCACAAAAGCGATTCTGCGAAGCAATGTGAACAGGCACAGAGAAGGTGCTAGCAAGGAATTCTCTGCCTGCCTTTCCCCAGTGCTCTGCAAGCTCTCCAGGACAACATAAAATCTGGGGCTCTGTGCTTTCTTTCCTTCTGAACAAGTGTTAGTGTTTTCTGCACAAAAGCGATTCTGCGAAGCAATGTGAACACTTCTGCTTCCCAGGCACAGAGAAGGTGCTAGCAGGGAATTCTCTGCCTGCCTTTCCCCAGTGCTCTGCAAGCTCTCCAGGACAACATAGAATCTGGGGCTCTGTGCTTTCTTTCCTTCTGAACAAGTGTTACTGTTTTCTGCACAAAAGCGATTCTGCGAAGCAATGTGAACAGGCACAGAGAAGGTGCTAGCAGGGAATTCTCTGCCTGCCTTTCCCCAGTGCTCTGCAAGCTCTCCAGGACAACATAGAATCTGGGGCTCTGTGCTTTCTTTCCTTCTGAACAAGTGTTAGTGTTTTCTGCACAAAAGCGATTCTTGCGAAGCAATGTGAACACTTCTGCTTCCCAGGCACAGAGAAGGTGCTATCAGGGAATTCTCTGCCTGCCTTTCCCCAGTGCTCTGCAAGCTCTCCAGGACAACATAGAATCTGGGGCTCTGTGCTTTCTTTCCTTCTGAACAAGTGTTACTGTTTTCTGCACAAAAGCGATTCTTGCGAAGCAATGTGAACACTTCTGCTTCCCAGGCACAGAGAAGGTGCTATCAGGGAATTCTCTGCCTGCCTTTCCCCAGTGCTCTGCAAGCTCTCCAGGACAACATAGAATCTGGGGCTCTGTGCTTTCTTTCCTTCTGAACAAGTGTTACTGTTTTCTGCACAAAAGCGATTCTTGCGAAGCAATGTGAACACTTCTGCTTCCCAGGCACAGAGAAGGTGCTAGCAGGGAATTCTCTGCCTGCCTTTCCCCAGTGCTCTGCAAGCTCTCCAGGACAACATAGAATCTGGGGCTCTGTGCTTTCTTTCCTTCTGAACAAGTGTTACTGTTTTCTGCACAAAAGCGATTCTGCGAAGCAATGTGAACAGGCACAGAGAAGGTGCTATCAGGGAATTCTCTGCCTGCCTTTCCCCAGTGCTCTGCAAGCTCTCCAGGACAACATAGAATCTGGGGCTCTGTGCTTTCTTTCCTTCTGAACAAGTGTTAGTGTTTTCTGCACAAAAGCGATTCTGCGAAGCAATGTGAACAGGCACAGAGAAGGTGCTTTCAGGGAATTCTCTGCCTGCCTTTCCCCAGTGCTCTGCAAGCTCTCCAGGACAACATAAAATCTGGGGCTCTGTGCTTTCTTTCCTTCTGAACAAGTGTTAGTGTTTTCTGCACAAAAGCGATTCTTGCGAAGCAATGTGAACACTTCTGCTTCCCAGGCACAGAGAAGGTGCTATCAGGGAATTCTCTGCCTGCCTTTCCCCAGTGCTCTGCAAGCTCTCCAGGACAACATAGAATCTGGGGCTCTGTGCTTTCTTTCGTTCTGAACAAGTGTTACTGTTTTCTGCACAAAAGCGATTCTGCGAAGCAATGTGAACACTTCTGCTTCCCAGGCACAGAGAAGGTGCTAGCAAGGATTTCTCTGCCTGCCTTTCCCCAGTGCTCTGCAAGCTCTCCAGGACAACATAAAATCTGGGGCTCTGTGCTTTCTTTCCTTCTGAACAAGTGTTAGTGTTTTCTGCACAAAAGCGATTCTTGCGAAGCAATGTGAACACTTCTGCTTCCCAGGCACAGAGAAGGTGCTAGCAGGGAATTCTCTGCCTGCCTTTCCCCAGTGCTCTGCAAGCTCTCCAGGACAACATAGAATCTGGGGCTCTGTGCTTTCTTTCCTTCTGAACAAGTGTTACTGTTTTCTGCACAAAAGCGATTCTGCGAACCAATGTGAACAGGCACAGAGAAGGTGCTATCAGGGAATTCTCTGCCTGCCTTTCCCCAGTGCTCTGCAAGCTCTCCAGGACAACATAAAATCTGGGGCTCTGTGCTTTCTTTCCTTCTGAACAAGTGTTAGTGTTTTCTGCACAAAAGCGATTCTTGCGAAGCAATGTGAACACTTCTGCTTCCCAGGCACAGAGAAGGTGCTATCAGGGAATTCTCTGCCTGCCTTTCCCCAGTGCTCTGCAAGCTCTCCAGGACAACATAGAGTCTGGGGCTCTGTGCTTTCTTTCCTTCTGAACAAGTGTTAGTGTTTTCTGCACAAAAGCGATTCTGCGAAGCAATGTGAACAGGCACAGAGAAGGTGCTAGCAGGGAATTCTCTGCCTGCCTTTCCCCAGTGCTCTGCAAGCTCTCCAGGACAACATAGAATCTGGGGCTCTGTGCTTTCTTTCCTTCTGAACAAGTGTTACTGTTTTCTGCACAAAAGCGATTCTTGCGAAGCAATGTGAACACTGCTGCTTCCCAGGCACAGAGAAGGTGCTAGCAAGGAATTCTCTGCCTGCCTTTCCCCAGTGCTCTAAAAGCTCTCCAGGACAACATAGAATCTGGGGCTCTGTGCTTTCTTTCGTTCTGAACAAGTGTTACTGTTTTCTGCACAAAAGCGATTCTGCGAAGCAATGTGAACAGGCACAGAGAAGGTGCTATCAGGGAATTCTCTGCCTGCCTTTCCCCAGTGCTCTGCAAGCTCTCCAGGACAACATAGAATCTGGGGCTCTGTGCTTTCTTTCCTTCTGAACAAGTGTTACTGTTTTCTGCACAAAAGCGATTCTAGGAAGCAATGTGAACACTTCTGCTTCCCAGGCACAGAGAAGGTGCTAGCAAGGAATTCTCTGCCTGCCTTTCCCCAGTGCTCTGCAAGCTCTCCAGGACAACATAGAATCTGGGGCTCTGTGCTTTCTTTCCTTCTGAACAAGTGTTAGTGTTTTCTGCACAAAAGCGATTCTTGCGAAGCAATGTGAACACTTCTGCTTCCCAGGCACAGAGAAGGTGCTAGCAGGGAATTCTCTGCCTGCCTTTCCCCAGTGCTCTGCAAGCTCTCCAGGACAACATAGAATCTGGGGTTCTGTGCTTTCTTTCCTTCTGAACAAGTGTTAGTGTTTTCTGCACAAAAGCGATTCTGCGAAGCAATGTGAACAGGCACAGAGAAGGTGCTTTCAGGGAATTCTCTGCCTGCCTTTCCCCAGTGCTCTGCAAGCTCTCCAGGACTACATAGAATCTGGGGCTCTGTGCTTTCTTTCGTTCTGAACAAGTGTTACTGTTTTCTGCACAAAAGCGATTCTTGCGAAGCAATGTGAACACTTCTGCTTCCCAGGCACAGAGAAGGTGCTAGCAGGGAATTCTCTGCCTGCCTTTCCCCAGTGCTCTGCAAGCTCTCCAGGACAACATAGAATCTGGGGCTCTGTGCTTTCTTTCGTTCTGAACAAGTGTTACTGTTTTCTGCACAAAAGCGATTCTGCGAAGCAATGTGAACACTTCTGCTTCCCAGGCACAGAGAAGGTGCTAGCAAGGATTTCTCTGCCTGCCTTTCCCCAGTGCTCTGCAAGCTCTCCAGGACAACATAAAATCTGGTGCTCTGTGCTTTCTTTCCTTCTGAACAAGTGTTAGTGTTTTCTGCACAAAAGCGATTCTTGCGAAGCAATGTGAACACTTCTGCTTCGCAGGCACAGAGAAGGTGCTATCAGGGAATTCTCTGCCTGCCTTTCCCCAGTGCTCTGCAAGCTCTCCAGGACAACATAGAATCTGGGGCTCTGTGCTTTCTTTCCTTCTGAACAAGTGTTACTGTTTTCTGCACAAAAGCGATTCTGCGAAGCAATGTGAACACTTCTGCTTCCCAGGCACAGAGAAGGTGCTAGCAAGGAATTCTCTGCCTGCCTTTCCCCAGTGCTCTGCAAGCTCTCCAGGACAACATAGAATCTGGGGCTCTGTGCTTTCTTTCCTTCTGAACAAGTGTTACTGTTTTCTGCACAAAAGCGATTCTGCGAAGCAATGTGAACAGGCACAGAGAAGGTGCTATCAGGGAATTCTCTGCCTGCCTTTCCCCAGTGCTCTGCAAGCTCTCCAGGACAACATAAAATCTGGGGCTCTGTGCTTGCTTTCCTTCTGAACAAGTGTTACTGTTTTCTGCACAAAAGCGATTCTGCGAAGCAATGTGAACACTTCTGCTTCCCAGGCACAGAGAAGGTGCTAGCAAGGAATTCTCTGCCTGCCTTTCCCCAGTGCTCTGCAAGCTCTCCAGGACAACATAAAATCTGGGGCTCTGTGCTTTCTTTCCTTCTGAACAAGTGTTACTGTTTTCTGCACAAAAGCGATTCTGCGAAGCAATGTGAACAGGCACAGAGAAGGTGCTATCAGGGAATTCTCTGCCTGCCTTTCCCCAGTGCTCTGCAAGCTCTCCAGGACAACATAGAATCTGGGGCTCTGTGCTTTCTTTCCTTCTGAACAAGTGTTACTGTTTTCTGCACAAAAGCGATTCTGCGAAGCAATGTGAACACTTCTGCTTCCCAGGCACAGAGAAGGTGCTAGCAAGGAATTCTCTGCCTGCCTTTCCCCAGTGCTCTGCAAGCTCTCCAGGACAACATAAAATCTGGGGCTCTGTGCTTTCTTTCCTTCTGAACAAGTGTTAGTGTTTTCTGCACAAAAGCGATTCTTGCGAAGCAATGTGAACACTTCTGCTTCCCAGGCACAGAGAAGGTGCTAGCAGGGAATTCTCTGCCTGCCTTTCCCCAGTGCTCTGCAAGCTCTCCAGGACAACATAGAATCTGGGGCTCTGTGCTTTCTTTCCTTCTGAACAAGTGTTAGTGTTTTCTGCACAAAAGCGATTCTGCGAAGCAATGTGAACAGGCACAGAGAAGGTGCTATCAGGGAATTCTCTGCCTGCCTTTCCCCAGTGCTCTGCAAGCTCTCCAGGACAACATAGAATCTGGGGCTCTGTGCTTTCTTTCCTTCTGAACAAGTGTTACTGTTTTCTGCACAAAAGCGATTCTTGCGAAGCAATGTGAACACTGCTGCTTCCCAGGCACAGAGAAGGTGCTAGCAAGGAATTCTCTGCCTGCCTTTCCCCAGTGCTCTAAAAGCTCTCCAGGACAACATAGAATCTGGGGCTCTGTGCTTTCTTTCCTTCTGAACAAGTGTTACTGTTTTCTGCACAAAAGCGATTCTGCGAAGCAATGTGAACAGGCACAGAGAAGGTGCTATCAGGGAATTCTCTGCCTGCCTTTCCCCAGTGCTCTGCAAGCTCTCCAGGACAACATAGAATCTGGGGCTCTGTGCTTTCTTTCCTTCTGAACAAGTGTTACTGTTTTCTGCACAAAAGCGATTCTTGCGAAGCAATGTGAACACTTCTGCTTCCCAGGCACAGAGAAGGTGCTAGCAAGGAATTCTCTGCCTGCCTTTCCCCAGTGCTCTGCAAGCTCTCCAAGACAACATAGATTCTGGGGCTCTGTGATTTCTTTCGTTCTGAACAAGTGTTACTGTTTTCTGCACAAAAGCGATTCTGCGAAGCAATGTGAACAGGCACAGAGAAGGTGCTATCAGGGAATTCTCTGCCTGCCTTTCCCCAGTGCTCTGCAAGCTCTCCAGGACAACATAAAATCTGGGGCTCTGTGCTTTCTTTCCTTCTGAACAAGTGTTACTGTTTTCTGCACAAAAGCGATTCTGCGAAGCAATGTGAACACTTCTGCTTCCCAGGCACAGAGAAGGTGCTAGCAGGGAATTCTCTGCCTGCCTTTCCCCAGTGCTCTGCAAGCTCTCCAGGACAACATAGAATCTGGGGCTCTGTGCTTTCTTTCGTTCTGAACAAGTGTTAGTGTTTTCTGCACAAAAGCGATTCTGCGAAGCAATGTGAACAGGCACAGAGAAGGTGCTATCAGGGAATTCTCTGCCTGCCTTTCCCCAGTGCTCTGCAAGCTCTCCAGGACAACATAAAATCTGGGGCTCTGTGCTTTCTTTCCTTCTGAACAAGTGTTACTGTTTTCTGCACAAAAGCGATTCTGCGAAGCAATGTGAACACTTCTGCTTCCCAGGCACAGAGAAGGTGCTAGCAGGGAATTCTCTGCCTGCCTTTCCCCAGTGCTCTGCAAGCTCTCCAGGACAACATAGAATCTGGGGCTCTGTGCTTTCTTTCCTTCTGAACAAGTGTTACTGTTTTCTGCACAAAAGCGATTCTGCGAAGCAATGTGAACAGGCACAGAGAAGGTGCTAGCAAGGAATTCTCTGCCTGCCTTTCCCCAGTGCTCTGCAAGCTCTCCAGGACAACATAAAATCTGGGGCTCTGTGCTTTCTTTCCTTCTGAACAAGTGTTAGTGTTTTCTGCACAAAAGCGATTCTGCGAAGCAATGTGAACACTTCTGCTTCCCAGGCACAGAGAAGGTGCTAGCAGGGAATTCTCTGCCTGCCTTTCCCCAGTGCTCTGCAAGCTCTCCAGGACAACATAGAATCTGGGGCTCTGTGCTTTCTTTCCTTCTGAACAAGTGTTACTGTTTTCTGCACAAAAGCGATTCTGCGAAGCAATGTGAACAGGCACAGAGAAGGTGCTAGCAGGGAATTCTCTGCCTGCCTTTCCCCAGTGCTCTGCAAGCTCTCCAGGACAACATAGAATCTGGGGCTCTGTGCTTTCTTTCCTTCTGAACAAGTGTTAGTGTTTTCTGCACAAAAGCGATTCTTGCGAAGCAATGTGAACACTTCTGCTTCCCAGGCACAGAGAAGGTGCTATCAGGGAATTCTCTGCCTGCCTTTCCCCAGTGCTCTGCAAGCTCTCCAGGACAACATAGAATCTGGGGCTCTGTGCTTTCTTTCCTTCTGAACAAGTGTTACTGTTTTCTGCACAAAAGCGATTCTTGCGAAGCAATGTGAACACTTCTGCTTCCCAGGCACAGAGAAGGTGCTAGCAGGGAATTCTCTGCCTGCCTTTCCCCAGTGCTCTGCAAGCTCTCCAGGACAACATAGAATCTGGGGCTCTGTGCTTTCTTTCCTTCTGAACAAGTGTTAGTGTTTTCTGCACAAAAGCGATTCTTGCGAAGCAATGTGAACACTTCTGCTTCCCAGGCACAGAGAAGGTGCTAGCAGGGAATTCTCTGCCTGCCTTTCCCCAGTGCTCTGCAAGCTCTCCAGGACAACATAGAATCTGGGGCTCTGTGCTTTCTTTCCTTCTGAACAAGTGTTACTGTTTTCTGCACAAAAGCGATTCTGCGAAGCAATGTGAACAGGCACAGAGAAGGTGCTTTCAGGGAATTCTCTGCCTGCCTTTCCCCAGTGCTCTGCAAGCTCTCCAGGACAACATAAAATCTGGGGCTCTGTGCTTTCTTTCCTTCTGAACAAGTGTTAGTGTTTTCTGCACAAAAGCGATTCTTGCGAAGCAATGTGAACACTTCTGCTTCCCAGGCACAGAGAAGGTGCTATCAGGGAATTCTTGCCTGCCTTTCCCCAGTGCTCTGCAAGCTCTCCAGGACAACATAGAATCTGGGGCTCTGTGCTTTCTTTCCTTCTGAACAAGTGTTACTGTTTTCTGCACAAAAGCGATTCTGCGAAGCAATGTGAACACTTCTGCTTCCCAGGCACAGAGAAGGTGCTAGCAAGGATTTCTCTGCCTGCCTTTCCCCAGTGCTCTGCAAGCTCTCCAGGACAACATAAAATCTGGGGCTCTGTGCTTTCTTTCCTTCTGAACAAGTGTTAGTGTTTTCTGCACAAAAGCGATTCTTGCGAAGCAATGTGAACACTTCTGCTTCGCAGGCACAGAGAAGGTGCTAGCAGGGAATTCTCTGCCTGCCTTTCCCCAGTGCTCTGCAAGCTCTCCAGGACAACATAGAATCTGGGGCTCTGTGCTTTCTTTCCTTCTGAACAAGTGTTACTGTTTTCTGCACAAAAGCGATTCTGCGAAGCAATGTGAACACTTCTGCTTCCCAGGCACAGAGAAGGTGCTAGCAAGGATTTCTCTGCCTGCCTTTCCCCAGTGCTCTGCAAGCTCTCCAGGACAACATAAAATCTGGGGCTCTGTGCTTTCTTTCCTTCTGAACAAGTGTTAGTGTTTTCTGCACAAAAGCGATTCTTGCGAAGCAATGTGAACACTTCTGCTTCGCAGGCACAGAGAAGGTGCTAGCAGGGAATTCTCTGCCTGCCTTTCCCCAGTGCTCTGCAAGCTCTCCAGGACAACATAGAATCTGGGGCTCTGTGCTTTCTTTCCTTCTGAACAAGTGTTACTGTTTTCTGCACAAAAGCGATTCTGCGAAGCAATGTGAACAGGCACAGAGAAGGTGCTATCAGGGAATTCTCTGCCTGCCTTTCCCCAGTGCTCTGCAAGCTCTCCAGGACAACATAAAATCTGGGGCTCTGTGCTTTCTTTCCTTCTGAACAAGTGTTAGTGTTTTCTGCACAAAAGCGATTCTTGCGAAGCAATGTGAACACTTCTGCTTCCCAGGCACAGAGAAGGTGCTATCAGGGAATTCTCTGCCTGCCTTTCCCCAGTGCTCTGCAAGCTCTCCAGGACAACATAGAATCTGGGGCTCTGTGCTTTCTTTCCTTCTGAACAAGTGTTAGTGTTTTCTGCACAAAAGCGATTCTGCGAAGCAATGTGAACAGGCACAGAGAAGGTGCTATCAGGGAATTCTCTGCCTGCCTTTCCCCAGTGCTCTGCAAGCTCTCCAGGACAACATAGAATCTGGGGCTCTGTGCTTTCTTTCCTTCTGAACAAGTGTTACTGTTTTCTGCACAAAAGCGATTCTTGCGAATCAATGTGAACACTGCTGCTTCCCAGGCACAGAGAAGGTGCTAGCAAGGAATTCTCTGCCTGCCTTTCCCCAGTGCTCTAAAAGCTCTCCAGGACAACATAGAATCTGGGGCTCTGTGCTTTCTTTCGTTCTGAACAAGTGTTACTGTTTTCTGCACAAAAGCGATTCTGCGAAGCAATGTGAACAGGCACAGAGAAGGTGCTATCAGGGAATTCTCTGCCTGCCTTTCCCCAGTGCTCTGCAAGCTCTCCAGGACAACATAGAATCTGGGGCTCTGTGCTTTCTTTCCTTCTGAACAAGTGTTACTGTTTTCTGCACAAAAGCGATTCTAGGAAGCAATGTGAACACTTCTGCTTCCCAGGCACAGAGAAGGTGCTAGCAAGGAATTCTCTGCCTGCCTTTCCCCAGTGCTCTGCAAGCTCTCCAGGACAACATAGAATCTGGGGCTCTGTGCTTTCTTTCCTTCTGAACAAGTGTTAGTGTTTTCTGCACAAAAGCGATTCTTGCGAAGCAATGTGAACACTTCTGCTTCCCAGGCACAGAGAAGGTGCTAGCAGGGAATTCTCTGCCTGCCTTTCCCCAGTGCTCTGCAAGCTCTCCAGGACAACATAGAATCTGGGGTTCTGTGCTTTCTTTCCTTCTGAACAAGTGTTAGTGTTTTCTGCACAAAAGCGATTCTGCGAAGCAATGTGAACAGGCACAGAGAAGGTGCTTTCAGGGAATTCTCTGCCTGCCTTTCCCCAGTGCTCTGCAAGCTCTCCAGGACTACATAGAATCTGGGGCTCTGTGCTTTCTTTCGTTCTGAACAAGTGTTACTGTTTTCTGCACAAAAGCGATTCTTGCGAAGCAATGTGAACACTTCTGCTTCCCAGGCACAGAGAAGGTGCTAGCAGGGAATTCTCTGCCTGCCTTTCCCCAGTGCTCTGCAAGCTCTCCAGGACAACATAGAATCTGGGGCTCTGTGCTTTCTTTCCTTCTGAACAAGTGTTACTGTTTTCTGCACAAAAGCGATTCTTGCGAAGCAATGTGAACACTTCTGCTTCCCAGGCACAGAGAAGGTGCTAGCAGGGAATTCTCTGCCTGCCTTTCCCCAGTGCTCTGCAAGCTCTCCAGGACAACATAGAATCTGGGGCTCTGTGCTTTCTTTCCTTCTGAACAAGTGTTACTGTTTTCTGCACAAAAGCGATTCTGCGAAGCAATGTGAACAGGCACAGAGAAGGTGCTAGCAGGGAATTCTCTGCCTGCCTTTCCCCAGTGCTCTGCAAGCTCTCCAGGACAACATAGAATCTGGGGCTCTGTGCTTTCTTTCCTTCTGAACAAGTGTTACTGTTTTCTGCACAAAAGCGATTCTGCGAAGCAATGTGAA
Source organism: Strix aluco (assembly GCF_031877795.1). NCBI lineage: Eukaryota > Metazoa > Chordata > Aves > Strigiformes > Strigidae > Strix > Strix aluco. The sequence goes on from NW_027436647.1 coordinate 1,829,039, forward strand.
CAGGCACAGAGAAGGTGCTATCAGGGAATTCTCTGCCTGCCTTTCCCCAGTGCTCTGCAAGCTCTCCAGGACAACATAAAATCTGGGGCTCTGTGCTTTCTTTCCTTCTGAACAAGTGTTACTGTTTTCTGCACAAAAGCGATTCTGCGAAGCAATGTGAACACTTCTGCTTCCCAGGCACAGAGAAGGTGCTAGCAGGGAATTCTCTGCCTGCCTTTCCCCAGTGCTCTGCAAGCTCTCCAGGACAACATAGAATCTGGGGCTCTGTGCTTTCTTTCGTTCTGAACAAGTGTTACTGTTTTCTGCACAAAAGCGATTCTGCGAAGCAATGTGAACAGGCACAGAGAAGGTGCTAGCAAGGAATTCTCTGCCTGCCTTTCCCCAGTGCTCTGCAAGCTCTCCAGGACAACATAAAATCTGGGGCTCTGTGCTTTCTTTCCTTCTGAACAAGTGTTAGTGTTTTCTGCACAAAAGCGATTCTGCGAAGCAATGTGAACACTTCTGCTTCCCAGGCACAGAGAAGGTGCTAGCAGGGAATTCTCTGCCTGCCTTTCCCCAGTGCTCTGCAAGCTCTCCAGGACAACATAGAATCTGGGGCTCTGTGCTTTCTTTCCTTCTGAACAAGTGTTACTGTTTTCTGCACAAAAGCGATTCTGCGAAGCAATGTGAACAGGCACAGAGAAGGTGCTAGCAGGGAATTCTCTGCCTGCCTTTCCCCAGTGCTCTGCAAGCTCTCCAGGACAACATAGAATCTGGGGCTCTGTGCTTTCTTTCCTTCTGAACAAGTGTTAGTGTTTTCTGCACAAAAGCGATTCTTGCGAAGCAATGTGAACACTTCTGCTTCCCAGGCACAGAGAAGGTGCTATCAGGGAATTCTCTGCCTGCCTTTCCCCAGTGCTCTGCAAGCTCTCCAGGACAACATAGAATCTGGGGCTCTGTGCTTTCTTTCGTTCTGAACAAGTGTTACTGTTTTCTGCACAAAAGCGATTCTGCGAAGCAATGTGAACAGGCACAGAGAAGGTGCTATCAGGGAATTCTCTGCCTGCCTTTCCCCAGTGCTCTGCAAGCTCTCCAGGACAACATAGAATCTGGGGCTCTGTGCTTTCTTTCCTTCTGAACAAGTGTTACTGTTTTCTGCACAAAAGCGATTCTGCGAAGCAATGTGAACACTTCTGCTTCCCAGGCACAGAGAAGGTGCTAGCAAGGATTTCTCTGCCTGCCTTTCCCCAGTGCTCTGCAAGCTCTCCAGGACAACATAAAATCTGGGGCTCTGTGCTTTCTTTCCTTCTGAACAAGTGTTAGTGTTTTCTGCACAAAAGCGATTCTTGCGAAGCAATGTGAACACTTCTGCTTCCCGGGCACAGAGAAGGTGCTAGCAGGGAATTCTCTGCCTGCCTTTCCCCAGTGCTCTGCAAGCTCTCCAGGACAACATAAAATCTGGGGCTCTGTGCTTTCTTTCGTTCTGAACAAGTGTTACTGTTTTCTGCACAAAAGCGATTCTGCGAAGCAATGTGAACAGGCACAGAGAAGGTGCTATCAGGGAATTCTCTGCCTGCCTTTCCCCAGTGCTCTGCAAGCTCTCCAGGACAACATAGAATCTGGGGCTCTGTGCTTTCTTTCCTTCTGAACAAGTGTTACTGTTTTCTGCACAAAAGCGATTCTTGCGAAGCAATGTGAACACTGCTGCTTCCCAGGCACAGAGAAGGTGCTAGCAAGGAATTCTCTGCCTGCCTTTCCCCAGTGCTCTAAAAGCTCTCCAGGACAACATAGAATCTGGGGCTCTGTGCTTTCTTTCGTTCTGAACAAGTGTTACTGTTTTCTGCACAAAAGCGATTCTGCGAAGCAATGTGAACAGGCACAGAGAAGGTGCTATCAGGGAATTCTCTGCCTGCCTTTCCCCAGTGCTCTGCAAGCTCTCCAGGACAACATAGAATCTGGGGCTCTGTGCTTTCTTTCCTTCTGAACAAGTGTTACTGTTTTCTGCACAAAAGCGATTCTAGGAAGCAATGTGAACACTTCTGATTCCCAGGCACAGAGAAGGTGCTAGCAAGGAATTCTCTGCCTGCCTTTCCCCAGTGCTCTGCAAGCTCTCCAGGACAACATAGAATCTGGGGCTCTGTGCTTTCTTTCCTTCTGAACAAGTCTTAGTGTTTTCTGCACAAAAGCGATTCTTGCGAAGCAATGTGAACACTTCTGCTTCCCAGGCACAGAGAAGGTGCTAGCAGGGAATTCTCTGCCTGCCTTTCCCCAGTGCTCTGCAAGCTCTCCAGGACAACATAGAATCTGGGGCTCTGTGCTTTCTTTCGTTCTGAACAAGTGTTACTGTTTTCTGCACAAAAGCGATTCTGCGAAGCAATGTGAACAGGCACAGAGAAGGTGCTATCAGGGAATTCTCTGCCTGCCTTTCCCCAGTGCTCTGCAAGCTCTACAGGACAACATAAAATCTGGGGCTCTGTGCTTTCTTTCCTTCTGAACAAGTGTTAGTGTTTTCTGCACAAAAGCGATTCTTGAGAAGCAATGTGAACACTTCTGCTTCCCAGGCACAGAGAAGGTGCTAGCAGGGAATTCTCTGCCTGCCTTTCCCCAGTGCTCTGCAAGCTCTCCAGGACAACATAAAATCTGGGGCTCTGTGCTTTCTTTCCTTCTGAACAAGTGTTACTGTTTTCTGCACAAAAGCGATTCTGCGAAGCAATGTGAACACTTCTGCTTCCCAGGCACAGAGAAGGTGCTAGCAAGGAATTCTCTGCCTGCCTTTCCCCAGTGCTCTGCAAGCTCTCCAGGACAACATAAAATCTGGGGCTCTGTGCTTTCTTTCCTTCTGAACAAGTGTTACTGTTTTCTGCACAAAAGCGATTCTGCGAAGCAATGTGAACAGGCACAGAGAAGGTGCTATCAGGGAATTCTCTGCCTGCCTTTCCCCAGTGCTCTGCAAGCTCTCCAGGACAACATAGAATCTGGGGCTCTGTGCTTTCTTTCCTTCTGAACAAGTGTTACTGTTTTCTGCACAAAAGCGATTCTTGCGAAGCAATGTGAACACTTCTGCTTCCCAGGCACAGAGAAGGTGCTAGCAGGGAATTCTCTGCCTGCCTTTCCCCAGTGCTCTGCAAGCTCTCCAGGACAACATAGAATCTGGGGCTCTGTGCTTTCTTTCCTTCTGAACAAGTGTTACTGTTTTCTGCACAAAAGCGATTCTGCGAAGCAATGTGAACAGGCACAGAGAAGGTGCTATCAGGGAATTCTCTGCCTGCCTTTCCCCAGTGCTCTGCAAGCTCTCCAGGACAACATAGAATCTGGGGTTCTGTGCTTTCTTTCCTTCCGAACAAGTGTTAGTGTTTTCTGCACAAAAGCGATTCTGCGAAGCAATGTGAACAGGCACAGAGAAGGTGCTTTCAGGGAATTCTCTGCCTGCCTTTCCCCAGTGCTCTGCAAGCTCTCCAGGACAACATAAAATCTGGGGCTCTGTGCTTTCTTTCCTTCTGAACAAGTGTTACTGTTTTCTGCACAAAAGCGATTCTTGCGAAGCAATGTGAACACTTCTGCTTCCCAGGCACAGAGAAGGTGCTAGCAGGGAATTCTCTGCCTGCCTTTCCCCAGTGCTCTGCAAGCTCTCCAGGACAACATAGAATCTGGGGCTCTGTGCTTTTTTTCCTTCTGAACAAGTGTTACTGTTTTCTGCACAAAAGCGATTCTGCGAAGCAATGTGAACAGGCACAGAGAAGGTGCTATCAGGGAATTCTCTGCCTGCCTTTCCCCAGTGCTCTGCAAGCTCTCCAGGACAACATAGAATCTGGGGCTCTGTGCTTTCTTTCCTTCTGAACAAGTGTTACTGTTTTCTGCAAAAAAGCGATTCTTGCGAAGCAATGTGAACACTTCTGCTTCCCAGGCACAGAGAAGGTGCTAGCAGGGAATTCTCTGCCTGCCTTTCCCCAGTGCTCTGCAAGCTCTCCAGGACAACATAGAATCTGGGGCTCTGTGCTTTCTTTCCTTCTGAACAAGTGTTACTGTTTTCTGCACAAAAGCGATTCTGCGAAGCAATGTGAACAGGCACAGAGAAGGTGCTATCAGGGAATTCTCTGCCTGCCTTTCCCCAGTGCTCTGCAAGCTCTCCAGGACAACATAGAATCTGGGGTTCTGTGCTTTCTTTCCTTCTGAACAAGTGTTAGTGTTTTCTGCACAAAAGCGATTCTGCGAAGCAATGTGAACAGGCACAGAGAAGGTGCTTTCAGGGAATTCTCTGCCTGCCTTTCCCCAGTGCTCTGCAAGCTCTCCAGGACAACATAAAATCTGGGGCTCTGTGCTTTCTTTCCTTCTGAACAAGTGTTAGTGTTTTCTGCACAAAAGCGATTCTGCGAAGCAATGTGAACACTTCTGCTTCCCAGGCACAGAGAAGGTGCTAGCAAGGAATTCTCTGCCTGCCTTTCCCCAGTGCTCTGCAAGCTCTCCAGGACAACATAAAATCTGGGGCTCTGTGCTTTCTTTTCTTCTGAACAAGTGTTACTGTTTTCTGCACAAAAGCGATTCTGCGAAGCAATGTGAACAGGCACAGAGAAGGTGCTATCAGGGAATTCTCTGCCTGCCTTTCCCCAGTGCTCTGCAAGCTCTCCAGGACAACATAGAATCTGGGGCTCTGTGCTTTCTTTCCTTCTGAACAAGTGTTACTGTTTTCTGCACAAAAGCGATTCTAGGAAGCAATGTGAACACTTCTGCTTCCCAGGCACAGAGAAGGTGCTAGCAAGGAATTCTCTGCCTGCCTTTCCCCAGTGCTCTGCAAGCTCTCCAGGACAACATAAAATCTGGGGCTCTGTGCTTTCTTTCCTTCTGAACAAGTGTTACTGTTTTCTGCACAAAAGCGATTCTTGCGAAGCAATGTGAACACTTCTGCTTCCCAGGCACAGAGAAGGTGCTATCAGGGAATTCTCTGCCTGCCTTTCCCCAGTGCTCTGCAAGCTCTCCAGGACAACATAGAATCTGGGGCTCTGTGCTTTCTTTCCTTCTGAACAAGTGTTACTGTTTTCTGCACAAAAGCGATTCTGCGAAGCAATGTGAACAGGCACAGAGAAGGTGCTATCAGGGAATTCTCTGCCTGCCTTTCCCCAGTGCTCTGCAAGCTCTACAGGACAACATAAAATCTGGGGCTCTGTGCTTTCTTTCCTTCTGAACAAGTGTTAGTGTTTTCTGCACAAAAGCGATTCTTGCGAAGCAATGTGAACACTTCTGCTTCCCAGGCACAGAGAAGGTGCTAGCAGGGAATTTTCTGCCTGCCTTTCCCCAGTGCTCTGCAAGCTCTCCAGGACAACATAAAATCTGGGGCTCTGTGCTTTCTTTCCTTCTGAACAAGTGTTACTGTTTTCTGCACAAAAGCGATTCTTGCGAAGCAATGTGAACACTTCTGCTTCCCAGGCACAGAGAAGGTGCTAGCAGGGAATTCTCTGCCTGCCTTTCCCCAGTGCTCTGCAAGCTCTCCAGGACAACATAGAATCTGGGGCTCTGTGCTTTCTTTCCTTCTGAACATGTGTTAATGTTTTCTGCACAAAAGCGATTCTGCGAAGCAATGTGAACAGGCACAGAGAAGGTGCTAGCAGGGAATTCTCTGCCTGCCTTTCCCCAGTGCTCTGCAAGCTCTCCAGGACAACATAGAATCTGGGGTTCTGTGCTTTCTTTCCTTCTGAACAAGTGTTAGTGTTTTCTGCACAAAAGCGATTCTGCGAAGCAATGTGAACAGGCACAGAGAAGGTGCTTTCAGGGAATTCTCTGCCTGCCTTTCCCCAGTGCTCTGCAAGCTCTCCAGGACAACATAAAATCTGGGGCTCTGTGCTTTCTTTCCTTCTGAACAAGTGTTAGTGTTTTCTGCACAAAAGCGATTCTTGCGAAGCAATGTGAACACTTCTGCTTCCCAGGCACAGAGAAGGTGCTAGCAGGGAATTCTCTGCCTGCCTTTCCCCAGTGCTCTGCAAGCTCTCCAGGACAACATAGAATCTGGGGCTCTGTGCTTTCTTTCCTTCTGAACAAGTGTTACTGTTTTCTGCACAAAAGCGATTCTGCGAAGCAATGTGAACACTTCTGCTTCCCAGGCACAGAGAAGGTGCTAGCAAGGATTTCTCTGCCTGCCTTTCCCCAGTGCTCTGCAAGCTCTCCAGGACAACATAAAATCTGGGGCTCTGTGCTTTCTTTCCTTCTGAACAAGTGTTAGTGTTTTCTGCACAAAAGCGATTCTTGCGAAGCAATGTGAACATTTCTGCTTCGCAGGCACAGAGAAGGTGCTAGCAGGGAATTCTCTGCCTGCCTTTCCCCAGTGCTCTGCAAGCTCTCCAGGACAACATAGAATCTGGGGCTCTGTGCTTTCTTTCCTTCTGAACAAGTGTTACTGTTTTCTGCACAAAAGCGATTCTGCGAAGCAATGTGAACAGGCACAGAGAAGGTGCTATCAGGGAATTCTCTGCCTGCCTTTCCCCAGTGCTCTGCAAGCTCTCCAGGACAACATAAAATCTGGGGCTCTGTGCTTTCTTTCCTTCTGAACAAGTGTTACTGTTTTCTGCACAAAAGCGATTCTGCGAAGCAATGTGAACACTTCTGCTTCCCAGGCACAGAGAAGGTGCTAGCAAGGATTTCTCTGCCTGCCTTTCCCCAGTGCTCTGCAAGCTCTCCAGGACAACATAAAATCTGGGGCTCTGTGCTTTCTTTCCTTCTGAACAAGTGTTAGTGTTTTCTGCACAAAAGCGATTCTTGCGAAGCAATGTGAACACTTCTGCTTCGCAGGCACAGAGAAGGTGCTAGCAGGGAATTCTCTGCCTGCCTTTCCCCAGTGCTCTGCAAGCTCTCCAGGACAACATAGAATCTGGGGCTCTGTGCTTTCTTTCCTTCTGAACAAGTGTTACTGTTTTCTGCACAAAAGCGATTCTGCGAAGCAATGTGAACAGGCACAGAGAAGGTGCTATCAGGGAATTCTCTGCCTGCCTTTCCCCAGTGCTCTGCAAGCTCTCCAGGACAACATAGAATCTGGGGCTCTGTGCTTTCTTTCCTTCTGAACAAGTGTTACTGTTTTCTGCACAAAAGCGATTCTTGCGAAGCAATGTGAACACTTCTGCTTCCCAGGCACAGAGAAGGTGCTAGCAGGGAATTCTCTGCCTGCCTTTCCCCAGTGCTCTGCAAGCTCTCCAGGACAACATAGAATCTGGGGCTCTGTGCTTTCTTTCCTTCTGAACAAGTGTTACTGTTTTCTGCACAAAAGCGATTCTGCGAAGCAATGTGAACAGGCACAGAGAAGGTGCTATCAGGGAATTCTCTGCCTGCCTTTCCCCAGTGCTCTGCAAGCTCTCCAGGACAACATAGAATCTGGGGCTCTGTGCTTTCTTTCCTTCTGAACAAGTGTTACTGTTTTCTGCACAAAAGCGATTCTAGGAAGCAATGTGAACACTTCTGCTTCCCAGGCACAGAGAAGGTGCTAGCAAGGAATTCTCTGCCTGCCTTTCCCCAGTACTCTGCAAGCTCTCCAGGACAACATAGAATCTGGGGCTCTGTGCTTTCTCTCCTTCTGAACAAGTGTTAGTGTTTTCTGCACAAAAGCGATTCTTGCGAAGCAATGTGAACACTTCTGCTTCCCAGGCACAGAGAAGGTGCTAGCAGGGAATTCTCTGCCTGCCTTTCCCCAGTGCTCTGCAAGCTCTCCAGGACAACATAGAATCTGGGGCTCTGTGCTTTCTTTCCTTCTGAACAAGTGTTACTGTTTTCTGCACAAAAGCGATTCTGCGAAGCAATGTGAACAGGCACAGAGAAGGTGCTATCAGGGAATTCTCTGCCTGCCTTTCCCCAGTGCTCTGCAAGCTCTACAGGACAACATAAAATCTGGGGCTCTGTGCTTTCTTTCCTTCTGAACAAGTGTTAGTGTTTTCTGCACAAAAGCGATTCTTGCGAAGCAATGTGAACACTTCTGCTTCCCAGGCACAGAGAAGGTGCTAGCAGGGAATTTTCTGCCTGCCTTTCCCCAGTGCTCTGCAAGCTCTCCAGGACAACATAAAATGTGGGGCTCTGTGCTTTCTTTCCTTCTGAACAAGTGTTACTGTTTTCTGCACAAAAGCGATTCTGCGAAGCAATGTGAACACTTCTGCTTCCCAGGCACAGAGAAGGTGCTAGCAAGGAATTCTCTGCCTGCCTTTCCCCAGTGCTCTGCAAGCTCTCCAGGACAACATAAAATCTGGGGCACTGTGCTTTCTTTCCTTCTGAACAAGTGTTAGTGTTTTCTGCACAAAAGCGATTCTTGCGAAGCAATGTGAACACTTCTGCTTCCCAGGCACAGAGAAGGTGCTAGCAGGGAATTCTCTGCCTGCCTTTCCCCAGTGCTCTGCAAGCTCTCCAGGACAACATAGAATCTGGGGCTCTGTGCTTTCTTTCCTTCTGAACAAGTGTTACTGTTTTCTGCACAAAAGCGATTCTGCGAAGCAATGTGAACAGGCACAGAGAAGGTGCTATCAGGGAATTCTCTGCCTGCCTTTCCCCAGTGCTCTGCAAGCTCTCCAGGACAACATAAAATCTGGGGCTCTGTGCTTTCTTTCCTTCTGAACAAGTGTTACTGTTTTCTGCACAAAAGCGATTCTTGCGAAGCAATGTGAACACTTCTGCTTCCCAGGCACAGAGAAGGTGCTAGCAAGGAATTCTCTGCCTGCCTTTCCCCAGTGCTCTGCAAGCTCTCCAGGACAACATAGAATCTGGGGCTCTGTGCTTTCTTTCCTTCTGAACATGTGTTAATGTTTTCTGCACAAAAGCGATTCTGCGAAGCAATGTGAACACTTCTGCTTCCCAGGCACAGAGAAGGTGCTAGCAAGGAATTCTCTGCCTGCCTTTCCCCAGTGCTCTGCAAGCTCTACAGGACAACATAAAATCTGGGGCTCTGTGCTTTCTTTCCTTCTGAACAAGTGTTAGTGTTTTCTGCACAAAAGCGATTCTTGCGAAGCAATGTGAACACTTCTGCTTCCCAGGCACAGAGAAGGTGCTAGCAGGGAATTCTCTGCCTGCCTTTCCCCAGTGCTCTGCAAGCTCTCCAGGAAAACATAAAATCTGGGGCTCTGTGCTTTCTTTCCTTCTGAACAAGTGTTAGTGTTTTCTGCACAAAAGCGATTCTTGCGAAGCAATGTGAACACTTCTGCTTCCCAGGCACAGAGAAGGTGCTATCAGGGAATTCTCTGCCTGCCTTTCCCCAGTGCTCTGGAAGCTCTCCAGGACAACATAAAATCTGGGGCTCTGTGCTTTCTTTCCTTCTGAACAAGTGTTAGTGTTTTCTGCACAAAAGCGATTCTGCGAAGCAATGTGAACAGGCACAGAGAAGGTGCTATCAGGGAATTCTCTGCCTGCCTTTCCCCAGTGCTCTGCAAGCTCTCCAGGACAACATAAAATCTGGGGCTCTGTGCTTTCTTTCCTTCTGAACAACTGTTAGTGTATTCTGCACAAAATCGATTCTTGCGAAGCAATGTGAACACTTCTGCTTCCCAGGCACAGAGAAGGTGCTAGCAGGGAATTCTCTGCCTGCCTTTCCCCAGTGCTCTGCAAGCTCTCCAGGACAACATAGAATCTGGGGCTCTGTGCTTTCTTTCCTTCTGAACAAGTGTTACTGTTTTCTGCACAAAAGCGATTCTGCGAAGCAATGTGAACAGGCACAGAGAAGGTGCTATCAGGGAATTCTCTGCCTGCCTTTCCCCAGTGCTCTGCAAGCTCTCCAGGACAACATAAAATCTGGGGCTCTGTGCTTTCTTTCCTTCTGAACAAGTGTTACTGTTTTCTGCACAAAAGCGATTCTGCGAAGCAATGTGAACACTTCTGCTTCCCAGGCACAGAGAAGGTGCTAGCAAGGAATTCTCTGCCTGCCTTTCCCCAGTGCTCTGCAAGCTCTCCAGGACAACATAGAATCTGGGGCTCTGTGCTTTCTTTCGTTCTGAACAAGTGTTAGTGTTTTCTGCACAAAAGCGATTCTGCGAAGCAATGTGAACAGGCACAGAGAAGGTGCTAGCAGGGAATTCTCTGCCTGCCTTTCCCCAGTGCTCTGCAAGCTCTCCAGGACAACATAAAATCTGGGGCTCTGTGCTTTCTTTCCTTCTGAACAAGTGTTACTGTTTTCTGCACAAAAGCGATTCTGCGAAGCAATGTGAACACTTCTGCTTCCCAGGCACAGAGAAGGTGCTAGCAAGGAATTCTCTGCCTGCCTTTCCCCAGTGCTCTGCAAGCTCTCCAGGACAACATAGAATCTGGGGCTCTGTGCTTTCTTTCCTTCTGAACAAGTGTTAGTGTTTTCTGCACAAAAGCGATTCTGCGAAGCAATGTGAACACTTCTGCTTCCCAGGCACAGAGAAGGTGCTAGCAAGGAATTCTCTGCCTGCCTTTCCCCAGTGCTCTGCAAGCTCTCCAGGACAACATAGAATCTGGGGCTCTGTGCTTTCTTTCCTTCTGAACAAGTGTTACTGTTTTCTGCACAAAAGCGATTCTGCGAAGCAATGTGAACAGGCACAGAGAAGGTGCTATCAGGGAATTCTCTGCCTGCCTTTCCCCAGTGCTGTGCAAGCTCTCCAGGACAACATAAAATCTGGGGCTCTGTGCTTTCTTTCCTTCTGAACAAGTGTTAGTGTTTTCTGCACAAAAGCGATTCTTGCGAAGCAATGTGAACACTTCTGCTTCCCAGGCACAGAGAAGGTGCTAGCAGGGAATTCTCTGCCTGCCTTTCCCCAGTGCTCTGCAAGCTCTCCAGGACAACATAAAATCTGGGGCTCTGTGCTTTCTTTCCTTCTGAACAACTGTTAGTGTTTTCTGCACAAAAGCGATTCTTGCGAAGCAATGTGAACACTTCTGCTTCCCAGGCACAGAGAAGGTGCTATCAGGGAATTCTCTGCCTGCCTTTCCCCAGTGCTCTGCAAGCTCTCCAGGACAACATAAAATCTGGGGCTCTGTGCTTTCTTTCCTTCTGAACAAGTGTTAGTGTTTTCTGCACAAAAGCGATTCTGCGAAGCAATGTGAACAGGCACAGAGAAGGTGCTATCAGGGAATTCTCTGCCTGCCTTTCCCCAGTGCTCTGCAAGCTCTCCAGGACAACATAAAATCTGGGGCTCTGTGCTTTCTTTCCTTCTGAACAACTGTTAGTGATTTCTGCACAAAAGCGATTCTTGCGAAGCAATGTGAACACTTCTGCTTCCCAGGCACAGAGAAGGTGCTAGCAGGGAATTCTCTGCCTGCCTTTCCCCAGTGCTCTGCAAGCTCTCCAGGACAACAAAGAATCTGGGGCTCTGTGCTTTCTTTCGTTCTGAACAAGTGTTAATGTTTTCTGCACAAAAGCGATTCTGCGAAGCAATGTGAACAGGCACAGAGAAGGTGCTAGCAGGGAATTCTCTGCCTGCCTTTCCCCAGTGCTCTGCAAGCTCTCCAGGACAACATAAAATCTGGGGCTCTGTGCTTTCTTTCCTTCTGAACAAGTGTTACTGTTTTCTGCACAAAAGCGATTCTGCGAAGCAATGTGAACAGGCACAGAGAAGGTGCTATCAGGGAATTCTCTGCCTGCCTTTCCCCAGTGCTCTGCAATCTCTCCAGGACAACATAAAATCTGGGGCTCTGTGCTTTCTTTCCTTCTGAACAAGTGTTAGTGTTTTCTGCACAAAAGCGATTCTGCGAAGCAATGTGAACACTTCTGCTTCCCAGGCACAGAGAAGGTGCTAGCAAGGAATTCTCTGCCTGCCTTTCCCCAGTGCTCTGCAAGCTCTCCAGGACAACATAGAATCTGGGGCTCTGTGCTTTCTTTCGTTCTGAACAAGTGTTAGTGTTTTCTGCACAAAAGCGATTCTGCGAAGCAATGTGAACAGGCACAGAGAAGGTGCTAGCAGGGAATTCTCTGCCTGCCTTTCCCCAGTGCTCTGCAAGCTCTCCAGGACAACATAAAATCTGGGGCTCTGTGCTTTCTTTCCTTCTGAACAAGTGTTACTGTTTTCTGCACAAAAGCGATTCTGCGAAGCAATGTGAACACTTCTGCTTCCCAGGCACAGAGAAGGTGCTAGCAAGGAATTCTCTGCCTGCCTTTCCCCAGTGCTCTGCAAGCTCTCCAGGACAACATAGAATCTGGGGCTCTGTGCTTTCTTTCCTTCTGAACAAGTGTTACTGTTTTCTGCACAAAAGCGATTCTTGCGAAGCAATGTGAACACTTCTGCTTCCCAGGGACATAGAAGGTGCTAGCAGGGAATTCTCTGCCTGCCTTTCCCCAGTGCTCTGCAAGCTCTCCAGGACAACATAGAATCTGGGGCTCTGTGCTTTCTTTCCTTCTGAACAAGTGTTACTGTTTTCTGCACAAAAGCGATTCTGCGAAGCAATGTGAACAGGCACAGAGAAGGTGCTATCAGGGAATTCTCTGCCTGCCTTTCCCCAGTGCTCTGCAAGCTCTCCAGGACAACATAGAATCTGGGGCTCTGTGCTTTCTTTCCTTCTGAACATGTGTTAGTGTTTTCTGCACAAAAGCGATTCTGCGAAGCAATGTGAACAGGCACAGAGAAGGTGCTATCAGGGAACTCTCTGCCTCCCTTTCCCCAGTGCTCTGCAAGCTCTCCAGGACAACATAGAATCTGGGGTTCTGTGCTTTCTTTCCTTCTGAACAAGTGTTAGTGTTTTCTGCACAAAAGCGATTCTGCGAAGCAATGTGAACACTTCTGCTTCCCAGGCACAGAGAAGGTGCTAGCAAGGAATTCTCTTCCTGCCTTTCCCCAGTGCTCTGCAAGCTCTCCAGGACAACATAGAATCTGGGGCTCTGTGCTTTCTTTCCTTCTGAACAAGTGTTAGTGTTTTCTGCACAAAAGCGATTCTGCGAAGCAATGTGAACACTTCTGCTTCCCAGGCACAGAGAAGGTGCTAGCAAGGAATTCTCTGCCTGCCTTTCCCCAGTGCTCTGCAAGCTCTCCAGGACAACATAGAATCTGGGGCTCTGTGCTTTCTTTCGTTCTGAACAAGTGTTAGTGTTTTCTGCACAAAAGCGATTCTGCGAAGCAATGTGAACAGGCACAGAGAAGGTGCTAGCAGGGAATTCTCTGCCTGCCTTTCCCCAGTGCTCTGCAAGCTCTCCAGGACAACATAAAATCTGGGGCTCTGTGCTTTCTTTCCTTCTGAACAAGTGTTACTGTTTTCTGCACAAAAGCGATTCTGCGAAGCAATGTGAACACTTCTGCTTCCCAGGCACAGAGAAGGTGCTAGCAAGGAATTCTCTTCCTGCCTTTCCCCAGTGCTCTGCAAGCTCTCCAGGACAACATAGAATCTGGGGCTCTGTGCTTTCTTTCCTTCTGAACAACTGTTAGTGTTTTCTGCACAAAAGCGATTCTTGCGAAGCAATGTGAACACTTCTGCTTCCCAGGCACAGAGAAGGTGCTAGCAGGGAATTCTCTGCCTGCCTTTCCCCAGTGCTCTGCAAGCTCTCCAGGACAACATAGAATCTGGGGCTCTGTGCTTTCTTTCCTTCTGAACAAGTGTTACTGTTTTCTGCACAAAAGCGATTCTGCGAAGCAATGTGAACAGGCACAGAGAAGGTGCTATCAGGGAATTCTCTGCCTGCCTTTCCCCAGTGCTCTGCAAGCTCTCCAGGACAACATAAAATCTGGGGCTCTGTGCTTTCTTTCCTTCTGAACAAGTGTTAGTGTTTTCTGCACAAAAGCGATTCTGCGAAGCAATGTGAACACTTCTGCTTCCCAGGCACAGAGAAGGTGCTATCAGGGAATTCTCTGCCTGCCTTTCCCCAGTGCTCTGCAAGCTCTCCAGGAAAACATAAAATCTGGGGCACTGTGCTTTCTTTCCTTCTGAACAAGTGTTAGTGTTTTCTGCACAAAAGCGATTCTTGAGAAGCAATGTGAACACTTCTGCTTCCCAGGCACAGAGAAGGTGCTATCAGGGAATTCTCTGCCTGCCTTTCCCCAGTGCTCTGCAAGCTCTCCAGGACTACATAGAATCTGGGGCTCTGTGCTTTCTTTCGTTCTGAACAAGTGTTACTGTTTTCTGCACAAAAGCGATTCTTGAGAAGCAATGTGAACACTTCTGCTTCCCAGGCACAGAGAAGGTGCTAGCAGGGAATTCTCTGCCTGCCTTTCCCCAGTGCTCTGCAAGCTCTCCAGGACAACATAGAATCTGGGGCTCTGTGCTTTCTTTCCTTCTGAACAAGTGTTACTGTTTTCTGCACAAAAGCGATTCTGCGAAGCAATGTGAACAGGCACAGAGAAGGTGCTATCAGGGAATTCTCTGCCTGCCTTTCCCCAGTGCTCTGCAAGCTCTCCAGGACAACATAAAATCTGGGGCTCTGTGCTTTCTTTCCTTCTGAACAAGTGTTAGTGTTTTCTGCACAAAAGCGATTCTGCGAAGCAATGTGAACACTTCTGCTTCGCAGGCACAGAGAAGGTGCTAGCAGGGAATTCTCTGCCTGCCTTTCCCCAGTGCTCTGCAAGCTCTCCAGGACAACATAGAATCTGGGGCTCTGTGCTTTCTTTCCTTCTGAACAAGTGTTACTGTTTACTGCACAAAAGCGATTCTGCGAAGCAATGTGAACAGGCACAGAGAAGGTGCTATCAGGGAATTCTCTGCCTGCCTTTCCCCAGTGCTCTGCAAGCTCTCCAGGACAACATAGAATCTGGGGCTCTGTGCTTTCTTTCCTTCTGAACATGTGTTAATGTTTTCTGCACAAAAGCGATTCTGCGAAGCAATGTGAACAGGCACAGAGAAGGTGCTATCAGGGAATTCTCTGCCTGCCTTTCCCCAGTGCTCTGCAAGCTCTCCAGGACAACATAGAATCTGGGGTTCTGTGCTTTCTTTCCTTCTGAACAAGTGTTACTGTTTTCTGCACAAAAGCGATTCTGCGAAGCAATGTGAACACTTCTGCTTCCCAGGCACAGAGAAGGTGCTAGCAAGGAATTCTCTTCCTGCCTTTCCCCAGTGCTCTGCAAGCTCTCCAGGACAACATAGAATCTGGCGCTCTGTGCTTTCTTTCCTTCTGAACAAGTGTTAGTGTTTTCTGCACAAAAGCGATTCTGCGAAGCAATGTGAACAGGCACAGAGAAGGTGCTATCAGGGAATTCTCTGCCTGCCTTTCCCCAGTGCTCTGCAAGCTCTCCAGGACAACATAGAATCTGGGGCTCTGTGCTTTCTTTCCTTCTGAACAAGTGTTAGTGTTTTCTGCACAAAAGCGATTCTTGCGAAGCAATGTGAACACTTCTGCTTCCCAGGCACAGAGAAGGTGCTAGCAAGGAATTCTCTGCCTGCCTTTCCCCAGTGCTCTGCAAGCTCTCCAGGACAACATAAAATCTGGGGCTCTGTGCTTTCTTTCCTTCTGAACAAGTGTTACTGTTTTCTGCACAAAAGCGATTCTTGCGAAGCAATGTGAACACTTTTGCTTCCCAGGCACAGAGAAGGTGCTATCAGGGAATTCTCTGCCTGCCTTTCCCCAGTGCTCTGCAAGCTCTCCAGGACAACATAGAATCTGGGGCTCTGTGCTTTCTTTCCTTCTGAACAAGTGTTACTGTTTTCTGCACAAAAGCGATTCTGCGAAGCAATGTGAACAGGCACAGAGAAGGTGCTATCAGGGAATTCTCTGCCTGCCTTTCCCCAGTGCTCTGCAAGCTCTCCAGGACAACCTTAAATCTGGGGCTCTGTGCTTTCTTTCCTTCTGAACAAGTGTTACTGTTTTCTGCACAAAAGCGATTCTTGCGAAGCAATGTGAACACTTCTGCTTCCCAGGCACAGAGAAGGTGCTAGCAGGGAATTCTCTGCCTGCCTTTCCCCAGTGCTCTGCAAGCTCTCCAGGACAACATAGAATCTGGGGCTCTGTGCTTTCTTTCCTTCTGAACAAGTGTTACTGTTTTCTGCACAAAAGCGATTCTTGCGAAGCAATGTGAACAGGCACAGAGAAGGTGCTATCAGGGAATTCTCTGCCTGCCTTTCCCCAGTGCTCTGCAAGCTCTCCAGGACAACATAGAATCTGGGGCTCTGTGCTTTCTTTCCTTCTGAACAAGTGTTACTGTTTTCTGCACAAAAACGATTCTGCGAAGCAATGTGAACAGGCACAGAGAAGGTGCTATCAGGGAATTCTCTGCCTGCCTTTCCCCAGTGCTCTGCAAGCTCTACAGGACAACATAAAATCTGGGGCTCTGTGCTTTCTTTCCTTCTGAACAAGTGTTAGTGTTTTCTGCACAAAAGCGATTCTGCGAAGCAATGTGAACACTTCTGCTTCCCAGGCACAGAGAAGGTGCTAGCAGGGAATTCTCTGCCTGCCTTTCCCCAGTGCTCTGCAAGCTCTCCAGGACAACATAGAATCTGGGGCTCTGTGCTTTCTTTCATTCTGAACAAGTGTTACTGTTTTCTGCACAAAAGCGATTCTGCGAAGCAATGTGAACAGGCACAGAGAAGGTGCTATCAGGGAATTCTCTGCCTGCCTTTCCCCAGTGCTCTGCAAGCTCTCCAGGACAACATAGAATCTGGGGCTCTGTGCTTTCTTTCCTTCTGAACAAGTGTTAGTGTTTTCTGCACAAAAGCGATTCTGCGAAGCAATGTGAACACTTCTGCTTCCCAGGCACAGAGAAGGTGCTAGCAAGGAATTCTCTGCCTGCCTTTCCCCAGTGCTCTGCAAGCTCTCCAGGACAACATAGAATCTGGGGCTCTGTGCTTTCTTTCGTTCTGAACAAGTGTTAGTGTTTTCTGCACAAAAGCGATTCTGCGAAGCAATGTGAACACTTCTGCTTCCCAGGCACAGAGAAGGTACTAGCAAGGAATTCTCTGCCTGCCTTTCCCCAGTGCTCTGCAAGCTCTCCAGGACAACATAGAATCTGGGGCTCTGTGCTTTCTTTCCTTCTGAACAAGTGTTAATGTTTTCTGCACAAAAGCGATTCTGCGAAGCAATGTGAACACTTCTGCTTCCCAGGCACAGAGAAGGTGCTAGAAAGGAATTCTCTGCCTGCCTTTCCCCAGTGCTCTGCAAGCTCTCCAGGAAAACATAAAATCTGGGGCTCTGTGCTTTCTTTCCTTCTGAACAAGTGTTACTGTTTTCTGCACAAAAGCGATTCTTGCGAAGCAATGTGAACACTTCTGCTTCCCAGGCACAGAGAAGGTGCTAGCAAGGAATTCTCTGCCTGCCTTTCCCCAGTGCTCTGCAAGCTCTCCAGGACTACATAGAATCTGGGGCTCTGTGCTTTCTTTCGTTCTGAACAAGTGTTACTGTTTTCTGCACAAAAGCGATTCTGCAAAGCAATGTGAACAGGCACAGAGAAGGTGCTATCAGGGAATTCTCTGCCTGCCTTTCCCCAGTGCTCTGCAAGCTCTCCAGGACAACATAGAATCTGGGGCTCTGTGCTTTCTTTCCTTCTGAACAAGTGTTACTGTTTTCTGCACAAAAGCGATTCTGCGAAGCAATGTGAACACTTCTGCTTCCCAGGCACAGAGAAGGTGCTAGCAAGGAATTCTTTGCCTGCCTTTCCCCAGTGCTCTGCAAGCTCTCCAGGACAACATAAAATCTGGGGCTCTGTGCTTTCTTTCCTTCTGAACAAGTGTTAGTGTTTTCTGCACAAAAGCGATTCTTGCGAAGCAATGTGAACACTTCTGCTTCCCAGGCACAGAGAAGGTGCTATCAGGGAATTCTCTGCCTGCCTTTCCCCAGTGCTCTGCAAGCTCTCCAGGACAACATAGAATCTGGGGCTCTGTGCTTTCTTTCCTTCTGAACAAGTGTTACTGTTTTCTGCACAAAAGCGATTCTGCGAAGCAATGTGAACAGGCACAGAGAAGGTGCTATCAGGGAATTCTCTGCCTGCCTTTCCCCAGTGCTCTGCAAGCTCTCCAGGACAACATAGAATCTGGGGCTCTGTGCTTTCTTTCCTTCTGAACAAGTGTTACTGTTTTCTGCACAAAAGCGATTCTAGGAAGCAATGTGAACACTTCTGCTTCCCAGGCACAGAGAAGGTGCTAGCAAGGAATTCTCTGCCTGCCTTTCCCCAGTGCTCTGCAAGCTCTCCAGGACAACATAGAATCTGGGGCTCTGTGCTTTCTCTCCTTCTGAACAAGTGTTAGTGTTTTCTGCACAAAAGCGATTCTTGCGAAGCAATGTGAACACTTCTGCTTCCCAGGCACAGAGAAGGTGCTAGCAGGGAATTCTCTGCCTGCCTTTCCCCAGTGCTCTGCAAGCTCTCCAGGACAACATAGAATCTGGGGCTCTGTGCTTTCTTTCCTTCTGAACAAGTGTTACTGTTTTCTGCACAAAAGCGATTCTGCGAAGCAATGTGAACAGGCACAGAGAAGGTGCTATCAGGGAATTCTCTGCCTGCCTTTCCCCAGTGCTCTGCAAGCTCTACAGGACAACATAAAATCTGGGGCTCTGTGCTTTCTTTCCTTCTGAACAAGTGTTACTGTTTTCTGCACAAAAGCGATTCTTGCGAAGCAATGTGAACACTTCTGCTTCCCAGGCACAGAGAAGGTGCTAGCAGGGAATTTTCTGCCTGCCTTTCCCCAGTGCTCTGCAAGCTCTCCAGGACAACATAAAATCTGGGGCTCTGTGCTTTCTTTCCTTCTGAACAAGTGTTAGTGTTTTCTGCACAAAAGCGATTCTTGCGAAGCAATGTGAACACTTCTGCTTCCCAGGCACAGAGAAGGTGCTAGCAGGGAATTCTCTGCCTGCCTTTCCCCAGTGCTCTGCAAGCTCTCCAGGACAACATAGAATCTGGGGCTCTGTGCTTTCTTTCCTTCTGAACAAGTGTTACTGTTTTCTGCACAAAAGCGATTCTGCGAAGCAATGTGAACAGGCACAGAGAAGGTGCTATCAGGGAATTCTCTGCCTGCCTTTCCCCAGTGCTCTGCAAGCTCTCCAGGACAACATAGAATCTGGGGCTCTGTGCTTTCTTTCCTTCTGAACATGTGTTAATGTTTTCTGCACAAAAGCGATTCTGCGAAGCAATGTGAACAGGCACAGAGAAGGTGCTATCAGGGAATTCTCTGCCTGCCTTTCCCCAGTGCTCTGCAAGCTCTCCAGGACAACATAGAATCTGGGGTTCTGTGCTTTCTTTCCTTCTGAACAAGTGTTAGTGTTTTCTGCACAAAAGCGATTCTGCGAAGCAATGTGAACACTTCTGCTTCCCAGGCACAGAGAAGGTGCTAGCAAGGAATTCTCTTCCTGCCTTTCCCCAGTGCTCTGCAAGCTCTCCAGGACAACATAGAATCTGGGGCTCTGTGCTTTCTTTCCTTCTGAACAAGTGTTAGTGTTTTCTGCACAAAAGCGATTCTTGCGAAGCAATGTGAACACTTCTGCTTCCCAGGCACAGAGAAGGTGCTAGCAGGGAATTCTCTGCCTGCCTTTCCCCAGTGCTCTGCAAGCTCTCCAGGACAACATAAAATCTGGGGCTCTGTGCTTTCTTTCCTTCTGAACAAGTGTTAGTGTTTTCTGCACAAAAGCGATTCTTGCGAAGCAATGTGAACACTTCTGCTTCCCAGGCACAGAGAAGGTGCTATCAGGGAATTCTCTGCCTGCCTTTCCCCAGTGCTCTGCAAGCTCTCCAGGACAACATAAAATCTGGGGCTCTGTGCTTTCTTTCCTTCTGAACAAGTGTTACTGTTTTCTGCACAAAAGCGATTCTGCGAAGCAATGTGAACAGGCACAGAGAAGGTGCTATCAGGGAATTCTCTGCCTGCCTTTCCCCAGTGCTCTGCAAGCTCTCCAGGACAACATAGAATCTGGGGCTCTGTGCTTTCTTTCCTTCTGAACAAGTGTTACTGTTTTCTGCACAAAAGCGATTCTTGCGAAGCAATGTGAACACTTCTGCTTCCCAGGCACAGAGAAGGTGCTAGCAGGGAATTCTCTGCCTGCCTTTCCCCAGTGCTCTGCAAGCTCTCCAGGACAACATAGAATCTGGGGCTCTGTGCTTTCTTTCCTTCTGAACAAGTGTTAATGTTTTCTGCACAAAAGCGATTCTGCGAAGCAATGTGAACAGGCACAGAGAAGGTGCTATCAGGGAATTCTCTGCCTGCCTTTCCCCAGTGCTCTGCAAGCTCTCCAGGACAACATAGAATCTGGGGCTCTGTGCTTTCTTTCCTTCTGAACATGTGTTAATGTTTTCTGCACAAAAGCGATTCTGCGAAGCAATGTGAACAGGCACAGAGAAGGTGCTATCAGGGAATTCTCTGCCTGCCTTTCCCCAGTGCTCTGCAAGCTCTCCAGGACAACATAGAATCTGGGGTTCTGTGCTTTCTTTCCTTCTGAACAAGTGTTAGTGTTTTCTGCACAAAAGCGATTCTGCGAAGCAATGTGAACACTTCTGCTTCCCAGGCACAGAGAAGGTGCTAGCAAGGAATTCTCTTCCTGCCTTTCCCCAGTGCTCTGCAAGCTCTCCAGGACAACATAGAATCTGGCGCTCTGTGCTTTCTTTCCTTCTGAACAAGTGTTAGTGTTTTCTGCACAAAAGCGATTCTGCGAAGCAATGTGAACACTTCTGCTTCCCAGGCACAGAGAAGGTGCTAGCAAGGAATTCTCTGCCTGCCTTTCCCCAGTGCTCTGCAAGCTCTCCAGGACAACATAGAATCTGGGGCTCTGTGCTTTCTTTCCTTCTGAACAAGTGTTACTGTTTTCTGCACAAAAGCGATTCTGCGAAGCAATGTGAACAGGCACAGAGAAGGTGCTATCAGGGAATTCTCTGCCTGCCTTTCCCCAGTGCTCTGCAAGCTCTCCAGGACAACATAGAATCTGGGGCTCTGTGCTTTCTTTCCTTCTGAACAAGTGTTAGTGTTTTCTGCACAAAAGCGATTCTTGCGAAGCAATGTGAACACTTCTGCTTCCCAGGCACAGAGAAGGTGCTAGCAAGGAATTCTCTGCCTGCCTTTCCCCAGTGCTCTGCAAGCTCTCCAGGACAACATAGAATCTGGGGCTCTGTGCTTTCTTTCCTTCTGAACAAGTGTTACTGTTTTCTGCACAAAAGCGATTCTTGCGAAGCAATGTGAACACTTTTGCTTCCCAGGCACAGAGAAGGTGCTATCAGGGAATTCTCTGCCTGCCTTTCCCCAGTGCTCTGCAAGCTCTCCAGGACAACATAGAATCTGGGGCTCTGTGCTTTCTTTCCTTCTGAACAAGTGTTACTGTTTTCTGCACAAAAGCGATTCTGCGAAGCAATGTGAACAGGCACAGAGAAGGTGCTATCAGGGAATTCTCTGCCTGCCTTTCCCCAGTGCTCTGCAAGCTCTCCAGGACAACCTTAAATCTGGGGCTCTGTGCTTTCTTTCCTTCTGAACAAGTGTTACTGTTTTCTGCACAAAAGCGATTCTGCGAAGCAATGTGAACACTTCTGCTTCCCAGGCACAGAGAAGGTGCTAGCAGGGAATTCTCTGCCTGCCTTTCCCCAGTGCTCTGCAAGCTCTCCAGGACAACATAGAATCTGGGGCTCTGTGCTTTCTTTCCTTCTGAACAAGTGTTACTGTTTTCTGCACAAAAGCGATTCTTGCGAAGCAATGTGAACAGGCACAGAGAAGGTGCTATCAGGGAATTCTCTGCCTGCCTTTCCCCAGTGCTCTGCAAGCTCTCCAGGACAACATAGAATCTGGGGCTCTGTGCTTTCTTTCCTTCTGAACAAGTGTTACTGTTTTCTGCACAAAAACGATTCTGCGAAGCAATGTGAACAGGCACAGAGAAGGTGCTAGCAGGGAATTCTCTGCCTGCCTTTCCCCAGTGCTCTGCAAGCTCTACAGGACAACATAAAATCTGGGGCTCTGTGCTTTCTTTCCTTCTGAACAAGTGTTAGTGTTTTCTGCACAAAAGCGATTCTGCGAAGCAATGTGAACACTTCTGCTTCCCAGGCACAGAGAAGGTGCTAGCAGGGAATTCTCTGCCTGCCTTTCCCCAGTGCTCTGCAAGCTCTCCAGGACAACATAGAATCTGGGGCTCTGTGCTTTCTTTCATTCTGAACAAGTGTTACTGTTTTCTGCACAAAAGCGATTCTGCGAAGCAATGTGAACAGGCACAGAGAAGGTGCTATCAGGGAATTCTCTGCCTGCCTTTCCCCAGTGCTCTGCAAGCTCTCCAGGACAACATAGAATCTGGGGCTCTGTGCTTTCTTTCCTTCTGAACAAGTGTTAGTGTTTTCTGCACAAAAGCGATTCTGCGAAGCAATGTGAACACTTCTGCTTCCCAGGCACAGAGAAGGTGCTAGCAAGGAATTCTCTGCCTGCCTTTCCCCAGTGCTCTGCAAGCTCTCCAGGACAACATAGAATCTGGGGCTCTGTGCTTTCTTTCGTTCTGAACAAGTGTTAGTGTTTTCTGCACAAAAGCGATTCTGCGAAGCAATGTGAACACTTCTGCTTCCCAGGCACAGAGAAGGTACTAGCAAGGAATTCTCTGCCTGCCTTTCCCCAGTGCTCTGCAAGCTCTCCAGGACAACATAGAATCTGGGGCTCTGTGCTTTCTTTCCTTCTGAACAAGTGTTAATGTTTTCTGCACAAAAGCGATTCTGCGAAGCAATGTGAACACTTCTGCTTCCCAGGCACAGAGAAGGTGCTAGAAAGGAATTCTCTGCCTGCCTTTCCCCAGTGCTCTGCAAGCTCTCCAGGAAAACATAAAATCTGGGGCTCTGTGCTTTCTTTCCTTCTGAACAAGTGTTACTGTTTTCTGCACAAAAGCGATTCTTGCGAAGCAATGTGAACACTTCTGCTTCCCAGGCACAGAGAAGGTGCTAGCAAGGAATTCTCTGCCTGCCTTTCCCCAGTGCTCTGCAAGCTCTCCAGGACTACATAGAATCTGGGGCTCTGTGCTTTCTTTCGTTCTGAACAAGTGTTACTGTTTTCTGCACAAAAGCGATTCTGCAAAGCAATGTGAACAGGCACAGAGAAGGTGCTATCAGGGAATTCTCTGCCTGCCTTTCCCCAGTGCTCTGCAAGCTCTCCAGGACAACATAGAATCTGGGGCTCTGTGCTTTCTTTCCTTCTGAACAAGTGTTACTGTTTTCTGCACAAAAGCGATTCTGCGAAGCAATGTGAACACTTCTGCTTCCCAGGCACAGAGAAGGTGCTAGCAAGGAATTCTTTGCCTGCCTTTCCCCAGTGCTCTGCAAGCTCTCCAGGACAACATAAAATCTGGGGCTCTGTGCTTTCTTTCCTTCTGAACAAGTGTTAGTGTTTTCTGCACAAAAGCGATTCTTGCGAAGCAATGTGAACACTTCTGCTTCCCAGGCACAGAGAAGGTGCTATCAGGGAATTCTCTGCCTGCCTTTCCCCAGTGCTCTGCAAGCTCTCCAGGACAACATAGAATCTGGGGCTCTGTGCTTTCTTTCCTTCTGAACAAGTGTTACTGTTTTCTGCACAAAAGCGATTCTGCGAAGCAATGTGAACAGGCACAGAGAAGGTGCTATCAGGGAATTCTCTGCCTGCCTTTCCCCAGTGCTCTGCAAGCTCTCCAGGACAACATAGAGTCTGGGGCTCTGTGCTTTCTTTCCTTCTGAACAAGTGTTACTGTTTTCTGCACAAAAGCGATTCTAGGAAGCAATGTGAACACTTCTGCTTCCCAGGCACAGAGAAGGTGCTAGCAAGGAATTCTCTGCCTGCCTTTCCCCAGTGCTCTGCAAGCTCTCCAGGACAACATAGAATCTGGGGCTCTGTGCTTTCTCTCCTTCTGAACAAGTGTTAGTGTTTTCTGCACAAAAGCGATTCTTGCGAAGCAATGTGAACACTTCTGCTTCCCAGGCACAGAGAAGGTGCTAGCAGGGAATTCTCTGCCTGCCTTTCCCCAGTGCTCTGCAAGCTCTCCAGGACAACATAGAATCTGGGGCTCTGTGCTTTCTTTCCTTCTGAACAAGTGTTACTGTTTTCTGCACAAAAGCGATTCTGCGAAGCAATGTGAACAGGCACAGAGAAGGTGCTATCAGGGAATTCTCTGCCTGCCTTTCCCCAGTGCTCTGCAAGCTCTACAGGACAACATAAAATCTGGGGCTCTGTGCTTTCTTTCCTTCTGAACAAGTGTTACTGTTTTCTGCACAAAAGCGATTCTTGCGAAGCAATGTGAACACTTCTGCTTCCCAGGCACAGAGAAGGTGCTAGCAGGGAATTCTCTGCCTGCCTTTCCCCAGTGCTCTGCAAGCTCTCCAGGACAACATAGAATCTGGGGCTCTGTGCTTTCTTTCCTTCTGAACAAGTGTTACTGTTTTCTGCACAAAAGCGATTCTGCGAAGCAATGTGAACAGGCACAGAGAAGGTGCTATCAGGGAATTCTCTGCCTGCCTTTCCCCAGTGCTCTGCAAGCTCTCCAGGACAACATAGAATCTGGGGCTCTGTGCTTTCTTTCGTTCTGAACAAGTGTTAGTGTTTTCTGCACAAAAGCGATTCTGCGAAGCAATGTGAACAGGCACAGAGAAGGTGCTATCAGGGAATTCTCTGCCTGCCTTTCCCCAGTGCTCTGCAAGCTCTCCAGGACAACATAGAATCTGGGGTTCTGTGCTTTCTTTCCTTCTGAACAAGTGTTAGTGTTTTCTGCACAAAAGCGATTCTGCGAAGCAATGTGAACACTTCTGCTTCCCAGGCACAGAGAAGGTGCTAGCAAGGAATTCTCTTCCTGCCTTTCCCCAGTGCTCTGCAAGCTCTCCAGGACAACATAGAATCTGGGGCTCTGTGCTTTCTTTCCTTCTGAACAAGTGTTAGTGTTTTCTGCACAAAAGCGATTCTTGCGAAGCAATGTGAACACTTCTGCTTCCCAGGCACAGAGAAGGTGCTAGCAGGGAATTCTCTGCCTGCCTTTCCCCAGTGCTCTGCAAGCTCTCCAGGACAACATAAAATCTGGGGCTCTGTGCTTTCTTTCCTTCTGAACAAGTGTTAGTGTTTTCTGCACAAAAGCGATTCTTGCGAAGCAATGTGAACACTTCTGCTTCCCAGGCACAGAGAAGGTGCTATCAGGGAATTCTCTGCCTGCCTTTCCCCAGTGCTCTGCAAGCTCTCCAGGACAACATAAAATCTGGGGCTCTGTGCTTTCTTTCCTTCTGAACAAGTGTTACTGTTTTCTGCACAAAAGCGATTCTGCGAAGCAATGTGAACAGGCACAGAGAAGGTGCTATCAGGGAATTCTCTGCCTGCCTTTCCCCAGTGCTCTGCAAGCTCTCCAGGACAACATAGAATCTGGGGCTCTGTGCTTTCTTTCCTTCTGAACAAGTGTTACTGTTTTCTGCACAAAAGCGATTCTTGCGAAGCAATGTGAACACTTCTGCTTCCCAGGCACAGAGAAGGTGCTAGCAGGGAATTCTCTGCCTGCCTTTCCCCAGTGCTCTGCAAGCTCTCCAGGACAACATAGAATCTGGGGCTCTGTGCTTTCTTTCCTTCTGAACAAGTGTTACTGTTTTCTGCACAAAAGCGATTCTGCGAAGCAATGTGAACAGGCACAGAGAAGGTGCTATCAGGGAATTCTCTGCCTGCCTTTCCCCAGTGCTCTGCAAGCTCTCCAGGACAACATAGAATCTGGGGCTCTGTGCTTTCTTTCCTTCTGAACATGTGTTAATGTTTTCTGCACAAAAGCGATTCTGCGAAGCAATGTGAACAGGCACAGAGAAGGTGCTATCAGGGAATTCTCTGCCTGCCTTTCCCCAGTGCTCTGCAAGCTCTCCAGGACAACATAGAATCTGGGGTTCTGTGCTTTCTTTCCTTCTGAACAAGTGTTAGTGTTTTCTGCACAAAAGCGATTCTGCGAAGCAATGTGAACACTTCTGCTTCCCAGGCACAGAGAAGGTGCTAGCAAGGAATTCTCTTCCTGCCTTTCCCCAGTGCTCTGCAAGCTCTCCAGGACAACATAGAATCTGGGGCTCTGTGCTTTCTTTCCTTCTGAACAAGTGTTACTGTTTTCTGCACAAAAGCGATTCTGCGAAGCAATGTGAACAGGCACAGAGAAGGTGCTATCAGGGAATTCTCTGCCTGCCTTTCCCCAGTGCTCTGCAAGCTCTCCAGGACAACATAGAATCTGGGGCTCTGTGCTTTCTTTCCTTCTGAACAAGTGTTACTGTTTTCTGCACAAAAGCGATTCTTGCGAAGCAATGTGAACACTTCTGCTTCCCAGGCACAGAGAAGGTGCTAGCAGGGAATTCTCTGCCTGCCTTTCCCCAGTGCTCTGCAAGCTCTCCAGGACAACATAGAATCTGGGGCTCTGTGCTTTCTTTCCTTCTGAACAAGTGTTACTGTTTTCTGCACAAAAGCGATTCTGCGAAGCAATGTGAACAGGCACAGAGAAGGTGCTATCAGGGAATTCTCTGCCTGCCTTTCCCCAGTGCTCTGCAAGCTCTCCAGGACAACATAGAATCTGGGGCTCTGTGCTTTCTTTCCTTCTGAACAAGTGTTAGTGTTTTCTGCACAAAAGCGATTCTGCGAAGCAATGTGAACACTTCTGCTTCCCAGGCACAGAGAAGGTGCTAGCAAGGAATTCTCTGCCTGCCTTTCCCCAGTGCTCTGCAAGCTCTCCAGGACAACATAGAATCTGGGGCTCTGTGCTTTCTTTCGTTCTGAACAAGTGTTAGTGTTTTCTGCACAAAAGCGATTCTGCGAAGCAATGTGAACAGGCACAGAGAAGGTGCTAGCAGGGAATTCTCTGCCTGCCTTTCCCCAGTGCTCTGCAAGCTCTCCAGGACAACATAGAATCTGGGGCTCTGTGCTTTCTTTCCTTCTGAACAAGTGTTAGTGTTTTCTGCACAAAAGCGATTCTGCGAAGCAATGTGAACACTTCTGCTTCCCAGGCACAGAGAAGGTGCTAGCAAGGAATTCTCTTCCTGCCTTTCCCCAGTGCTCTGCAAGCTCTCCAGGACAACATAGAATCTGGGGCTCTGTGCTTTCTTTCCTTCTGAACAACTGTTAGTGTTTTCTGCACAAAAGCGATTCTTGCGAAGCAATGTGAACACTTCTGCTTCCCAGGCACAGAGAAGGTGCTAGCAGGGAATTCTCTGCCTGCCTTTCCCCAGTGCTCTGCAAGCTCTCCAGGACAACATAGAATCTGGGGCTCTGTGCTTTCTTTCCTTCTGAACAAGTGTTACTGTTTTCTGCACAAAAGCGATTCTGCGAAGCAATGTGAACAGGCACAGAGAAGGTGCTATCAGGGAATTCTCTGCCTGCCTTTCCCCAGTGCTCTGCAAGCTCTACAGGACAACATAAAATCTGGGGCTCTGTGCTTTCTTTCCTTCTGAACAAGTGTTAGTGTTTTCTGCACAAAAGCGATTCTGCGAAGCAATGTGAACAGGCACAGAGAAGGTGCTATCAGGGAATTCTCTGCCTGCCTTTCCCCAGTGCTCTGCAAGCTCTCCAGGACAACATAAAATCTGGGGCTCTGTGCTTTCTTTCCTTCTGAACAAATGTTAGTGTTTTCTGCACAAAAGCGATTCTGCGAAGCAATGTGAACACTTCTGCTTCCCAGGCACAGAGAAGGTGCTAGCAGGGAATTCTCTGCCTGCCTTTCCCCAGTGCTCTGCAAGCTCTCCAGGACAACATAGAATCTGGGGCTCTGTGCTTTCTTTCCTTCTGAACAAGTGTTAGTGTTTTCTGCACAAAAGCGATTCTGCGAAGCAATGTGAACACTTCTGCTTCCCAGGCACAGAGAAGGTGCTATCAGGGAATTCTCTGCCTGCCTTTCCCCAGTGCTCTGCAAGCTCTCCAGGACAACATAGAATCTGGGGCTCTGTGCTTTCTTTCCTTCTGAACAAGTGTTACTGTTTTCTGCACAAAAGCGATTCTGCGAAGCAATGTGAACAGGCACAGAGAAGGTGCTATCAGGGAATTCTCTTCCTGCCTTTCCCCAGTGCTCTGCAAGCTCTCCAGGAAAACATAAAATCTGGGGCACTGTGCTTTCTTTCCTTCTGAACAAGTGTTAGTGTTTTCTGCACAAAAGCGATTCTTGAGAAGCAATGTGAACACTTCTGCTTCCCAGGCACAGAGAAGGTGCTATCAGGGAATTCTCTGCCTGCCTTTCCCCAGTGCTCTGCAAGCTCTCCAGGACTACATAGAATCTGGGGCTCTGTGCTTTCTTTCCTTCTGAACAAGTGTTAGTGTTTTCTGCACAAAAGCGATTCTTGCGAAGCAATGTGAACACTTCTGCTTCCCAGGCACAGAGAAGGTGCTAGCAGGGAATTCTCTGCCTGCCTTTCCCCAGTGCTCTGCAAGCTCTCCAGGACAACATAAAATCTGGGGCTCTGTGCTTTCTTTCCTTCTGAACAAGTGTTACTGTTTTCTGCACAAAAGCGATTCTGCGAAGCAATGTGAACAGTCACAAAGAAGGTGCTATCAGGGAATTCTCTGCCTGCCTTTCCCCAGTGCTCTGCAAGCTCTCCAGGACAACATAAAATCTGGGGCTCTGTGCTTTCTTTCCTTCTGAACAAGTGTTACTGTTTTCTGCACAAAAGCGATTCTGCGAAGCAATGTGAACACTTCTGCTTCCCAGGCACAGAGAAGGTGCTAGCAAGGAATTCTCTGCCTGCCTTTCCCCAGTGCTCTGCAAGCTCTCCAGGACAACATAGAATCTGGGGCTCTGTGCTTTCTTTCGTTCTGAACAAGTGTTAGTGTTTTCTGCACAAAAGCGATTCTGCGAAGCAATGTGAACAGGCACAGAGAAGGTGCTATCAGGGAATTCTCTGCCTGCCTTTCCCCAGTGCTCTGCAAGCTCTCCAGGACAACATAAAATCTGGGGCTCTGTGCTTTCTTTCCTTCTGAACAAGTGTTACTGTTTTCTGCACAAAAGCGATTCTGCGAAGCAATGTGAACACTTCTGCTTCCCAGGCACAGAGAAGGTGCTAGCAAGGAATTCTCTTCCTGCCTTTCCCCAGTGCTCTGCAAGCTCTCCAGGACAACATAGAATCTGGGGCTCTGTGCTTTCTTTCCTTCTGAACAACTGTTAGTGTTTTCTGCACAAAAGCGATTCTTGCGAAGCAATGTGAACACTTCTGCTTCCCAGGCACAGAGAAGGTGCTAGCAGGGAATTCTCTGCCTGCCTTTCCCCAGTGCTCTGCAAGCTCTCCAGGACAACATAAAATCTGGGGCTCTGTGCTTTCTTTCCTTCTGAACAAGTGTTACTGTTTTCTGCACAAAAGCGATTCTGCGAAGCAATGTGAACAGGCACAGAGAAGGTGCTATCAGGGAATTCTCTGCCTGCCTTTCCCCAGTGCTCTGCAAGCTCTCCAGGACAACATAGAATCTGGGGCTCTGTGCTTTCTTTCCTTCTGAACAAGTGTTACTGTTTTCTGCACAAAAGCGATTCTTGCGAAGCAATGTGAACACTTCTGCTTCCCAGGCACAGAGAAGGTGCTAGCAGGGAATTCTCTGCCTGCCTTTCCCCAGTGCTCTGCAAGCTCTCCAGGACAACATAGAATCTGGGGCTCTGTGCTTTCTTTCCTTCTGAACAAGTGTTACTGTTTTCTGCACAAAAGCGATTCTGCGAAGCAATGTGAACAGGCACAGAGAAGGTGCTATCAGGGAATTCTCTGCCTGCCTTTCCCCAGTGCTCTGCAAGCTCTCCAGGACAACATAAAATCTGGGGCTCTGTGCTTTCTTTCCTTCTGAACAAGTGTTAGTGTTTTCTGCACAAAAGCGATTCTTGAGAAGCAATGTGAACACTTCTGCTTCCCAGGCACAGAGAAGGTGCTAGCAAGGAATTCTCTGCCTGCCTTTCCCCAGTGCTCTGCAAGCTCTCCAGGACAACATAGAATCTGGGGCTCTGTGCTTTCTTTCGTTCTGAACAAGTGTTAGTGTTTTCTGCACAAAAGCGATTCTGCGAAGCAATGTGAACAGGCACAGAGAAGGTGCTAGCAGGGAATTCTCTGCCTGCCTTTCCCCAGTGCTCTGCAAGCTCTCCAGGACAACATAGAATCTGGGGCTCTGTGCTTTCTTTCCTTCTGAACAAGTGTTAGTGTTTTCTGCACAAAAGCGATTCTGCGAAGCAATGTGAACACTTCTGCTTCCCAGGCACAGAGAAGGTGCTAGCAAGGAATTCTCTTCCTGCCTTTCCCCAGTGCTCTGCAAGCTCTCCAGGACAACATAGAATCTGGGGCTCTGTGCTTTCTTTCCTTCTGAACAACTGTTAGTGTTTTCTGCACAAAAGCGATTCTTGCGAAGCAATGTGAACACTTCTGCTTCCCAGGCACAGAGAAGGTGCTATCAGGGAATTCTCTGCCTGCCTTTCCCCAGTGCTCTGCAAGCTCTCCAGGACAACATAGAATCTGGGGCTCTGTGCTTTCTTTCCTTCTGAACAAGTGTTACTGTTTTCTGCACAAAAGCGATTCTGCGAAGCAATGTGAACAGGCACAGAGAAGGTGCTAGCAGGGAATTCTCTGCCTGCCTTTCCCCAGTGCTCTGCAAGCTCTACAGGACAACATAAAATCTGGGGCTCTGTGCTTTCTTTCCTTCTGAACAAGTGTTAGTGTTTTCTGCACAAAAGCGATTCTGCGAAGCAATGTGAACAGGCACAGAGAAGGTGCTATCAGGGAATTCTCTGCCTGCCTTTCCCCAGTGCTCTGCAAGCTCTCCAGGACAACATAAAATCTGGGGCTCTGTGCTTTCTTTCCTTCTGAACAAGTGTTACTGTTTTCTGCACAAAAGCGATTCTGCGAAGCAATGTGAACACTTCTGCTTCCCAGGCACAGAGAAGGTGCTAGCAGGGAATTCTCTGCCTGCCTTTCCCCAGTGCTCTGCAAGCTCTCCAGGACAACATAGAATCTGGGGCTCTGTGCTTTCTTTCCTTCTGAACAAGTGTTAGTGTTTTCTGCACAAAAGCGATTCTGCGAAGCAATGTGAACACTTCTGCTTCCCAGGCACAGAGAAGGTGCTATCAGGGAATTCTCTGCCTGCCTTTCCCCAGTGCTCTGCAAGCTCTCCAGGACAACATAGAATCTGGGGCTCTGTGCTTTCTTTCCTTCTGAACAAGTGTTACTGTTTTCTGCACAAAAGCGATTCTGCGAAGCAATGTGAACAGGCACAGAGAAGGTGCTATCAGGGAATTCTCTTCCTGCCTTTCCCCAGTGCTCTGCAAGCTCTCCAGGAAAACATAAAATCTGGGGCACTGTGCTTTCTTTCCTTCTGAACAAGTGTTAGTGTTTTCTGCACAAAAGCGATTCTTGAGAAGCAATGTGAACACTTCTGCTTCCCAGGCACAGAGAAGGTGCTATCAGGGAATTCTCTGCCTGCCTTTCCCCAGTGCTCTGCAAGCTCTCCAGGACTACATAGAATCTGGGGCTCTGTGCTTTCTTTCGTTCTGAACAAGTGTTACTGTTTTCTGCACAAAAGCGATTCTGCGAAGCAATGTGAACACTTCTGCTTCCCAGGCACAGAGAAAGTGCTAGCAAGGAATTCTCTGCCTGCCTTTCCCCAGTGCTCTGCAAGCTCTCCAGGACAACATAGAATCTGGGGCTCTGTGCTTTCTTTCGTTCTGAACAAGTGTTAGTGTTTTCTGCACAAAAGCGATTCTGCGAAGCAATGTGAACAGGCACAGAGAAGGTGCTAGCAGGGAATTCTCTGCCTGCCTTTCCCCAGTGCTCTGCAAGCTCTCCAGGACAACATAAAATCTGGGGCTCTGTGCTTTCTTTCCTTCTGAACAAGTGTTACTGTTTTCTGCACAAAAGCGATTCTGCGAAGCAATGTGAACACTTCTGCTTCCCAGGCACAGAGAAGGTGCTAGCAAGGAATTCTCTTCCTGCCTTTCCCCAGTGCTCTGCAAGCTCTCCAGGACAACATAGAATCTGGGGCTCTGTGCTTTCTTTCCTTCTGAACAACTGTTAGTGTTTTCTGCACAAAAGCGATTCTTGCGAAGCAATGTGAACACTTCTGCTTCCCAGGCACAGAGAAGGTGCTAGCAGGGAATTCTCTGCCTGCCTTTCCCCAGTGCTCTGCAAGCTCTCCAGGACAACATAGAATCTGGGGCTCTGTGCTTTCTTTCCTTCTGAACAAGTGTTACTGTTTTCTGCACAAAAGCGATTCTGCGAAGCAATGTGAACAGGCACAGAGAAGGTGCTATCAGGGAATTCTCTGCCTGCCTTTCCCCAGTGCTCTGCAAGCTCTCCAGGACAACATAAAATCTGGGGCTCTGTGCTTTCTTTCCTTCTGAACAAGTGTTACTGTTTTCTGCACAAAAGCGATTCTGCGAAGCAATGTGAACACTTCTGCTTCCCAGGCACAGAGAAGGTGCTAGCAGGGAATTCTCTGCCTGCCTTTCCCCAGTGCTCTGCAAGCTCTCCAGGACAACATAGAATCTGGGGCTCTGTGCTTTCTTTCGTTCTGAACAAGTGTTAATGTTTTCTGCACAAAAGCGATTCTGCGAAGCAATGTGAACAGGCACAGAGAAGGTGCTATCAGGGAATTCTCTGCCTGCCTTTCCCCAGTGCTCTGCAAGCTCTCCAGGACAACATAGAATCTGGGGCTCTGTGCTTTCTTTCCTTCTGAACAAGTGTTAGTGTTTTCTGCACAAAAGCGATTCTGCGAAGCAATGTGAACACTTCTGCTTCCCAGGCACAGAGAAGGTGCTAGCAAGGAATTCTCTTCCTGCCTTTCCCCAGTGCTCTGCAAGCTCTCCAGGACAACATAGAATCTGGGGCTCTGTGCTTTCTTTCCTTCTGAACAAGTGTTACTGTTTTCTGCACAAAAGCGATTCTGCGAAGCAATGTGAACACTTCTGCTTCCCAGGCACAGAGAAGGTGCTATCAGGGAATTCTCTGCCTGCCTTTCCCCAGTGCTCTGCAAGCTCTCCAGGACAACATAGAATCTGGGGCTCTGTGCTTTCTTTCCTTCTGAACAAGTGTTACTGTTTTCTGCACAAAAGCGATTCTGCGAAGCAATGTGAACAGGCACAGAGAAGGTGCTATCAGGGAATTCTCTGCCTGCCTTTCCCCAGTGCTCTGCAAGCTCTCCAGGAAAACATAAAATCTGGGGCACTGTGCTTTCTTTCCTTCTGAACAAGTGTTAGTGTTTTCTGCACAAAAGCGATTCTTGAGAAGCAATGTGAACACTTCTGCTTCCCAGGCACAGAGAAGGTGCTATCAGGGAATTCTCTGCCTGCCTTTCCCCAGTGCTCTGCAAGCTCTCCAGGACTACATAGAATCTGGGGCTCTGTGCTTTCTTTCGTTCTGAACAAGTGTTACTGTTTTCTGCACAAAAGCGATTCTTGAGAAGCAATGTGAACACTTCTGCTTCCCAGGCACAGAGAAGGTGCTATCAGGGAATTCTCTGCCTGCCTTTCCCCAGTGCTCTGCAAGCTCTCCAGGACAACATAGAATCTGGGGCTCTGTGCTTTCTTTCCTTCTGAACAAGTGTTACTGTTTTCTGCACAAAAGCGATTCTGCGAAGCAATGTGAACAGGCACAGAGAAGGTGCTATCAGGGAATTCTCTGCCTGCCTTTCCCCAGTGCTCTGCAAGCTCTCCAGGACAACATAGAATCTGGGGCTCTGTGCTTTCTTTCCTTCTGAACAAGTGTTACTGTTTTCTGCACAAAAGCGATTCTGCGAAGCAATGTGAACAGGCACAGAGAAGGTGCTATCAGGGAATTCTCTGCCTGCCTTTCCCCAGTGCTCTGCAAGCTCTCCAGGACAACATAGAATCTGGGGCTCTGTGCTTTCTTTCCTTCTGAACAAGTGTTACTGTTTTCTGCACAAAAGCGATTCTGCGAAGCAATGTGAACAGGCACAGAGAAGGTGCTATCAGGGAATTCTCTTCCTGCCTTTCCCCAGTGCTCTGCAAGCTCTCCAGGAAAACATAAAATCTGGGGCACTGTGCTTTCTTTCCTTCTGAACAAGTGTTAGTGTTTTCTGCACAAAAGCGATTCTTGAGAAGCAATGTGAACACTTCTGCTTCCCAGGCACAGAGAAGGTGCTATCAGGGAATTCTCTGCCTGCCTTTCCCCAGTGCTCTGCAAGCTCTCCAGGACTACATAGAATCTGGGGCTCTGTGCTTTCTTTCGTTCTGAACAAGTGTTACTGTTTTCTGCACAAAAGCGATTCTGCGAAGCAATGTGAACACTTCTGCTTCCCAGGCACAGAGAAGGTGCTAGCAGGGAATTCTCTGCCTGCCTTTCCCCAGTGCTCTGCAAGCTCTCCAGGACAACATAGAATCTGGGGCTCTGTGCTTTCTTTCCTTCTGAACAAGTGTTACTGTTTTCTGCACAAAAGCGATTCTGCGAAGCAATGTGAACAGGCACAGAGAAGGTGCTATCAGGGAATTCTCTGCCTGCCTTTCCCCAGTGCTCTGCAAGCTCTCCAGGACAACATAAAATCTGGGGCTCTGTGCTTTCTTTCCTTCTGAACAAGTGTTAGTGTTTTCTGCACAAAAGCGATTCTGCGAAGCAATGTGAACACTTCTGCTTCCCAGGCACAGAGAAGGTGCTAGCAGGGAATTCTCTGCCTGCCTTTCCCCAGTGCTCTGCAAGCTCTCCAGGACAACATAGAATCTGGGGCTCTGTGCTTTCTTTCGTTCTGAACAAGTGTTAATGTTTTCTGCACAAAAGCGATTCTGCGAAGCAATGTGAACAGGCACAGAGAAGGTGCTATCAGGGAATTCTCTGCCTGCCTTTCCCCAGTGCTCTGCAAGCTCTCCAGGACAACATAGAATCTGGGGCTCTGTGCTTTCTTTCCTTCTGAACAAGTGTTAGTGTTTTCTGCACAAAAGCGATTCTGCGAAGCAATGTGAACACTTCTGCTTCCCAGGCACAGAGAAGGTGCTAGCAAGGAATTCTCTTCCTGCCTTTCCCCAGTGCTCTGCAAGCTCTCCAGGACAACATAGAATCTGGGGCTCTGTGCTTTCTTTCCTTCTGAACAAGTGTTACTGTTTTCTGCACAAAAGCGATTCTGCGAAGCAATGTGAACACTTCTGCTTCCCAGGCACAGAGAAGGTGCTATCAGGGAATTCTCTGCCTGCCTTTCCCCAGTGCTCTGCAAGCTCTCCAGGACAACATAGAATCTGGGGCTCTGTGCTTTCTTTCCTTCTGAACAAGTGTTACTGTTTTCTGCATAAAAGCGATTCTGCGAAGCAATGTGAACAGGCACAGAGAAGGTGCTATCAGGGAATTCTCTGCCTGCCTTTCCCCAGTGCTCTGCAAGCTCTCCAGGAAAACATAAAATCTGGGGCACTGTGCTTTCTTTCCTTCTGAACAAGTGTTAGTGTTTTCTGCACAAAAGCGATTCTTGAGAAGCAATGTGAACACTTCTGCTTCCCAGGCACAGAGAAGGTGCTATCAGGGAATTCTCTGCCTGCCTTTCCCCAGTGCTCTGCAAGCTCTCCAGGACTACATAGAATCTGGGGCTCTGTGCTTTCTTTCGTTCTGAACAAGTGTTACTGTTTTCTGCACAAAAGCGATTCTTGAGAAGCAATGTGAACACTTCTGCTTCCCAGGCACAGAGAAGGTGCTATCAGGGAATTCTCTGCCTGCCTTTCCCCAGTGCTCTGCAAGCTCTCCAGGACAACATAGAATCTGGGGCTCTGTGCTTTCTTTCCTTCTGAACAAGTGTTACTGTTTTCTGCACAAAAGCGATTCTGCGAAGCAATGTGAACAGGCACAGAGAAGGTGCTATCAGGGAATTCTCTGCCTGCCTTTCCCCAGTGCTCTGCAAGCTCTCCAGGACAACATAGAATCTGGGGCTCTGTGCTTTCTTTCCTTCTGAACAAGTGTTACTGTTTTCTGCACAAAAGCGATTCTGCGAAGCAATGTGAACAGGCACAGAGAAGGTGCTATCAGGGAATTCTCTGCCTGCCTTTCCCCAGTGCTCTGCAAGCTCTCCAGGACAACATAGAATCTGGGGCTCTGTGCTTTCTTTCCTTCTGAACAAGTGTTACTGTTTTCTGCACAAAAGCGATTCTGCGAAGCAATGTGAACAGGCACAGAGAAGGTGCTATCAGGGAATTCTCTTCCTGCCTTTCCCCAGTGCTCTGCAAGCTCTCCAGGAAAACATAAAATCTGGGGCACTGTGCTTTCTTTCCTTCTGAACAAGTGTTAGTGTTTTCTGCACAAAAGCGATTCTTGAGAAGCAATGTGAACACTTCTGCTTCCCAGGCACAGAGAAGGTGCTATCAGGGAATTCTCTGCCTGCCTTTCCCCAGTGCTCTGCAAGCTCTCCAGGACTACATAGAATCTGGGGCTCTGTGCTTTCTTTCGTTCTGAACAAGTGTTACTGTTTTCTGCACAAAAGCGATTCTGCGAAGCAATGTGAACACTTCTGCTTCCCAGGCACAGAGAAGGTGCTAGCAAGGAATTCTCTGCCTGCCTTTCCCCAGTGCTCTGCAAGCTCTCCAGGACAACATAGAATCTGGGGCTCTGTGCTTTCTTTCGTTCTGAACAAGTGTTAGTGTTTTCTGCACAAAAGCGATTCTGCGAAGCAATGTGAACAGGCACAGAGAAGGTGCTAGCAGGGAATTCTCTGCCTGCCTTTCCCCAGTGCTCTGCAAGCTCTCCAGGACAACATAAAATCTGGGGCTCTGTGCTTTCTTTCCTTCTGAACAAGTGTTACTGTTTTCTGCACAAAAGCGATTCTGCGAAGCAATGTGAACACTTCTGCTTCCCAGGCACAGAGAAGGTGCTAGCAAGGAATTCTCTTCCTGCCTTTCCCCAGTGCTCTGCAAGCTCTCCAGGACAACATAGAATCTGGGGCTCTGTGCTTTCTTTCCTTCTGAACAACTGTTAGTGTTTTCTGCACAAAAGCGATTCTTGCGAAGCAATGTGAACACTTCTGCTTCCCAGGCACAGAGAAGGTGCTAGCAGGGAATTCTCTGCCTGCCTTTCCCCAGTGCTCTGCAAGCTCTCCAGGACAACATAGAATCTGGGGCTCTGTGCTTTCTTTCCTTCTGAACAAGTGTTACTGTTTTCTGCACAAAAGCGATTCTGCGAAGCAATGTGAACAGGCACAGAGAAGGTGCTATCAGGGAATTCTCTGCCTGCCTTTCCCCAGTGCTCTGCAAGCTCTCCAGGACAATATAAAATCTGGGGCTCTGTGCTTTCTTTCCTTCTGAACAAGTGTTAGTGTTTTCTGCACAAAAGCGATTCTGCGAAGCAATGTGAACACTTCTGCTTCCCAGGCACAGAGAAGGTGCTAGCAGGGAATTCTCTGCCTGCCTTTCCCCAGTGCTCTGCAAGCTCTCCAGGACAACATAGAATCTGGGGCTCTGTGCTTTCTTTCGTTCTGAACAAGTGTTAATGTTTTCTGCACAAAAGCGATTCTGCGAAGCAATGTGAACAGGCACAGAGAAGGTGCT
Source organism: Strix aluco (assembly GCF_031877795.1). Taxonomy (NCBI): domain Eukaryota; kingdom Metazoa; phylum Chordata; class Aves; order Strigiformes; family Strigidae; genus Strix; species Strix aluco. The sequence goes on from NW_027436647.1 coordinate 1,866,210, forward strand.
ATCAGGGAATTCTCTGCCTGCCTTTCCCCAGTGCTCTGCAAGCTCTCCAGGACAACATAGAATCTGGGGCTCTGTGCTTTCTTTCCTTCTGAACAAGTGTTAGTGTTTTCTGCACAAAAGCGATTCTGCGAAGCAATGTGAACACTTCTGCTTCCCAGGCACAGAGAAGGTGCTAGCAAGGAATTCTCTTCCTGCCTTTCCCCAGTGCTCTGCAAGCTCTCCAGGACAACATAGAATCTGGGGCTCTGTGCTTTCTTTCCTTCTGAACATGTGTTAATGTTTTCTGCACAAAAGCGATTCTGCGAAGCAATGTGAACACTTCTGCTTCCCAGGCACAGAGAAGGTGCTATCAGGGAATTCTCTGCCTGCCTTTCCCCAGTGCTCTGCAAGCTCTCCAGGACAACATAGAATCTGGGGCTCTGTGCTTTCTTTCCTTCTGAACAAGTGTTACTGTTTTCTGCACAAAAGCGATTCTGCGAAGCAATGTGAACAGGCACAGAGAAGGTGCTATCAGGGAATTCTCTGCCTGCCTTTCCCCAGTGCTCTGCAAGCTCTCCAGGAAAACATAAAATCTGGGGCACTGTGCTTTCTTTCCTTCTGAACAAGTGTTAGTGTTTTCTGCACAAAAGCGATTCTTGAGAAGCAATGTGAACACTTCTGCTTCCCAGGCACAGAGAAGGTGCTATCAGGGAATTCTCTGCCTGCCTTTCCCCAGTGCTCTGCAAGCTCTCCAGGACTACATAGAATCTGGGGCTCTGTGCTTTCTTTCGTTCTGAACAAGTGTTACTGTTTTCTGCACAAAAGCGATTCTTGAGAAGCAATGTGAACACTTCTGCTTCCCAGGCACAGAGAAGGTGCTAGCAGGGAATTCTCTGCCTGCCTTTCCCCAGTGCTCTGCAAGCTCTCCAGGACAACATAGAATCTGGGGCTCTGTGCTTTCTTTCCTTCTGAACAAGTGTTACTGTTTTCTGCACAAAAGCGATTCTGCGAAGCAATGTGAACAGGCACAGAGAAGGTGCTATCAGGGAATTCTCTGCCTGCCTTTCCCCAGTGCTCTGCAAGCTCTCAAGGACAACATAGAATCTGGGGCTCTGTGCTTTCTTTCCTTCTGAACAAGTGTTAGTGTTTTCTGCACAAAAGCGATTCTGCGAAGCAATGTGAACAGGCACAGAGAAGGTGCTATCAGGGAATTCTCTGCCTGCCTTTCCCCAGTGCTCTGCAAGCTCTCCAGGACAACATAAAATCTGGGGCTCTGTGCTTTCTTTCCTTCTGAACAAGTGTTAGTGTTTTCTGCACAAAAGCGATTCTGCGAAGCAATGTGAACAGGCACAGAGAAGGTGCTAGCAGGGAATTCTCTGCCTGCCTTTCCCCAGTGCTCTGCAAGCTCTCCAGGACAACATAGAATCTGGGGCTCTGTGCTTTCTTTCCTTCTGAACAAGTGTTACTGTTTTCTGCACAAAAGCGATTCTTGCGAAGCAATGTGAACACTTCTGCTTCCCAGGCACAGAGAAGGTGCTAGCAGGGAATTCTCTGCCTGCCTTTCCCCAGTGCTCTGCAAGCTCTCCAGGACAACATAGAATCTGGGGCTCTGTGCTTTCTTTCCTTCTGAACAAGTGTTACTGTTTTCTGCACAAAAGCGATTCTTGCGAAGCAATGTGAACAGGCACAGAGAAGGTGCTATCAGGGAATTCTCTGCCTGCCTTTCCCCAGTGCTCTGCAAGCTCTCCAGGACAACATAGAATCTGGGGCTCTGTGCTTTCTTTCCTTCTGAACAAGTGTTACTGTTTTCTGCACAAAAACGATTCTGCGAAGCAATGTGAACAGGCACAGAGAAGGTGCTATCAGGGAATTCCCTGCCTGCCTTTCCCCAGTGCTCTGCAAGCTCTACAGGACAACATAGAATCTGGGGCTCTGTGCTTTCTTTCCTTCTGAACAAGTGTTAGTGTTTTCTGCACAAAAGCGATTCTGCGAAGCAATGTGAACACTTCTGCTTCCCAGGCACAGAGAAGGTGCTAGCAGGGAATTCTCTGCCTGCCTTTCCCCAGTGCTCTGCAAGCTCTCCAGGACAACATAGAATCTGGGGCTCTGTGCTTTCTTTCGTTCTGAACAAGTGTTACTGTTTTCTGCACAAAAGCGATTCTGCGAAGCAATGTGAACAGGCACAGAGAAGGTGCTATCAGGGAATTCTCTGCCTGCCTTTCCCCAGTGCTCTGCAAGCTCTCCAGGACAACATAGAATCTGGGGCTCTGTGCTTTCTTTCCTTCTGAACAAGTGTTAGTGTTTTCTGCACAAAAGCGATTCTGCGAAGCAATGTGAACACTTCTGCTTCCCAGGCACAGAGAAGGTGCTAGCAAGGAATTCTCTTCCTGCCTTTCCCCAGTGCTCTGCAAGCTCTCCAGGACAACATAGAATCTGGGGCTCTGTGCTTTCTTTCCTTCTGAGCAAGTGTTAGTGTTTTCTGCACAAAAGCGATTCTGCGAAGCAATGTGAACACTTCTGCTTCCCAGGCACAGAGAAGGTACTAGCAAGGAATTCTCTGCCTGCCTTTCCCCAGTGCTCTGCAAGCTCTCCAGGACAACATAGAATCTGGGGCTCTGTGCTTTCTTTCGTTCTGAACAAGTGTTACTGTTTTCTGCACAAAAGCGATTCTGCGAAGCAATGTGAACACTTCTGCTTCCCAGGCACAGAGAAGGTGCTAGAAAGGAATTCTCTGCCTGCCTTTCCCCAGTGCTCTGCAAGCTCTCCAGGAAAACATAAAATCTGGGGCTCTGTGCTTTCTTTCCTTCTGAACAAGTGTTACTGTTTTCTGCACAAAAGCGATTCTTGCGAAGCAATGTGAACACTTCTGCTTCCCAGGCACAGAGAAGGTGCTAGCAAGGAATTCTCTGCCTGCCTTTCCCCAGTGCTCTGCAAGCTCTCCAGGACTACATAGAATCTGGGGCTCTGTGCTTTCTTTCGTTCTGAACAAGTGTTAGTGTTTTCTGCACAAAAGCGATTCTGCAAAGCAATGTGAACAGGCACAGAGAAGGTGCTAGCAGGGAATTCTCTGCCTGCCTTTCCCCAGTGCTCTGCAAGCTCTCCAGGACAACATAGAATCTGGGGCTCTGTGCTTTCTTTCCTTCTGAACAAGTGTTACTGTTTTCTGCACAAAAGCGATTCTGCGAAGCAATGTGAACACTTCTGCTTCCCAGGCACAGAGAAGGTGCTAGCAAGGAATTCTTTGCCTGCCTTTCCCCAGTGCTCTGCAAGCTCTCCAGGACAACATAAAATCTGGGGCTCTGTGCTTTCTTTCCTTCTGAACAAGTGTTAGTGTTTTCTGCACAAAAGCGATTCTTGCGAAGCAATGTGAACACTTCTGCTTCCCAGGCACAGAGAAGGTGCTATCAGGGAATTCTCTGCCTGCCTTTCCCCAGTGCTCTGCAAGCTCTCCAGGACAACATAGAATCTGGGGCTCTGTGCTTTCTTTCCTTCTGAACAAGTGTTACTGTTTTCTGCACAAAAGCGATTCTGCGAAGCAATGTGAACAGGCACAGAGAAGGTGCTATCAGGGAATTCTCTGCCTGCCTTTCCCCAGTGCTCTGCAAGCTCTCCAGGACAACATAGAATCTGGGGCTCTGTGCTTTCTTTCCTTCTGAACAAGTGTTACTGTTTTCTGCACAAAAGCGATTCTAGGAAGCAATGTGAACACTTCTGCTTCCCAGGCACAGAGAAGGTGCTAGCAAGGAATTCTCTGCCTGCCTTTCCCCAGTGCTCTGCAAGCTCTCCAGGACAACATAGAATCTGGGGCTCTGTGCTTTCTCTCCTTCTGAACAAGTGTTAGTGTTTTCTGCACAAAAGCGATTCTTGCGAAGCAATGTGAACACTTCTGCTTCCCAGGCACAGAGAAGGTGCTAGCAGGGAATTCTCTGCCTGCCTTTCCCCAGTGCTCTGCAAGCTCTCCAGGACAACATAGAATCTGGGGCTCTGTGCTTTCTTTCCTTCTGAACAAGTGTTACTGTTTTCTGCACAAAAGCGATTCTGCGAAGCAATGTGAACAGGCACAGAGAAGGTGCTATCAGGGAATTCTCTGCCTGCCTTTCCCCAGTGCTCTGCAAGCTCTACAGGACAACATAAAATCTGGGGCTCTGTGCTTTCTTTCCTTCTGAACAAGTGTTAGTGTTTTCTGCACAAAAGCGATTCTTGCGAAGCAATGTGAACACTTCTGCTTCCCAGGCACAGAGAAGGTGCTAGCAGGGAATTCTCTGCCTGCCTTTCCCCAGTGCTCTGCAAGCTCTCCAGGAAAACATAAAATCTGGGGCACTGTGCTTTCTTTCCTTCTGAACAAGTGTTAGTGTTTTCTGCACAAAAGCGATTCTTGAGAAGCAATGTGAACACTTCTGCTTCCCAGGCACAGAGAAGGTGCTATCAGGGAATTCTCTGCCTGCCTTTCCCCAGTGCTCTGCAAGCTCTCCAGGACTACATAGAATCTGGGGCTCTGTGCTTTCTTTCGTTCTGAACAAGTGTTACTGTTTTCTGCACAAAAGCGATTCTTGAGAAGCAATGTGAACACTTCTGCTTCCCAGGCACAGAGAAGGTGCTAGCAGGGAATTCTCTGCCTGCCTTTCCCCAGTGCTCTGCAAGCTCTCCAGGACAACATAGAATCTGGGGCTCTGTGCTTTCTTTCCTTCTGAACAAGTGTTACTGTTTTCTGCACAAAAGCGATTCTGCGAAGCAATGTGAACAGGCACAGAGAAGGTGCTATCAGGGAATTCTCTGCCTGCCTTTCCCCAGTGCTCTGCAAGCTCTCAAGGACAACATAGAATCTGGGGCTCTGTGCTTTCTTTCCTTCTGAACAAGTGTTAGTGTTTTCTGCACAAAAGCGATTCTGCGAAGCAATGTGAACAGGCACAGAGAAGGTGCTATCAGGGAATTCTCTGCCTGCCTTTCCCCAGTGCTCTGCAAGCTCTCCAGGACAACATAAAATCTGGGGCTCTGTGCTTTCTTTCCTTCTGAACAAGTGTTAGTGTTTTCTGCACAAAAGCGATTCTGCGAAGCAATGTGAACAGGCACAGAGAAGGTGCTAGCAGGGAATTCTCTGCCTGCCTTTCCCCAGTGCTCTGCAAGCTCTCCAGGACAACATAGAATCTGGGGCTCTGTGCTTTCTTTCCTTCTGAACAAGTGTTACTGTTTTCTGCACAAAAGCGATTCTTGCGAAGCAATGTGAACACTTCTGCTTCCCAGGCACAGAGAAGGTGCTAGCAGGGAATTCTCTGCCTGCCTTTCCCCAGTGCTCTGCAAGCTCTCCAGGACAACATAGAATCTGGGGCTCTGTGCTTTCTTTCCTTCTGAACAAGTGTTACTGTTTTCTGCACAAAAGCGATTCTTGCGAAGCAATGTGAACAGGCACAGAGAAGGTGCTATCAGGGAATTCTCTGCCTGCCTTTCCCCAGTGCTCTGCAAGCTCTCCAGGACAACATAGAATCTGGGGCTCTGTGCTTTCTTTCCTTCTGAACAAGTGTTACTGTTTTCTGCACAAAAACGATTCTGCGAAGCAATGTGAACAGGCACAGAGAAGGTGCTATCAGGGAATTCCCTGCCTGCCTTTCCCCAGTGCTCTGCAAGCTCTACAGGACAACATAGAATCTGGGGCTCTGTGCTTTCTTTCCTTCTGAACAAGTGTTAGTGTTTTCTGCACAAAAGCGATTCTGCGAAGCAATGTGAACACTTCTGCTTCCCAGGCACAGAGAAGGTGCTAGCAGGGAATTCTCTGCCTGCCTTTCCCCAGTGCTCTGCAAGCTCTCCAGGACAACATAGAATCTGGGGCTCTGTGCTTTCTTTCGTTCTGAACAAGTGTTACTGTTTTCTGCACAAAAGCGATTCTGCGAAGCAATGTGAACAGGCACAGAGAAGGTGCTATCAGGGAATTCTCTGCCTGCCTTTCCCCAGTGCTCTGCAAGCTCTCCAGGACAACATAGAATCTGGGGCTCTGTGCTTTCTTTCCTTCTGAACAAGTGTTAGTGTTTTCTGCACAAAAGCGATTCTGCGAAGCAATGTGAACACTTCTGCTTCCCAGGCACAGAGAAGGTGCTAGCAAGGAATTCTCTTCCTGCCTTTCCCCAGTGCTCTGCAAGCTCTCCAGGACAACATAGAATCTGGGGCTCTGTGCTTTCTTTCCTTCTGAGCAAGTGTTAGTGTTTTCTGCACAAAAGCGATTCTGCGAAGCAATGTGAACACTTCTGCTTCCCAGGCACAGAGAAGGTACTAGCAAGGAATTCTCTGCCTGCCTTTCCCCAGTGCTCTGCAAGCTCTCCAGGACAACATAGAATCTGGGGCTCTGTGCTTTCTTTCGTTCTGAACAAGTGTTACTGTTTTCTGCACAAAAGCGATTCTGCGAAGCAATGTGAACACTTCTGCTTCCCAGGCACAGAGAAGGTGCTAGAAAGGAATTCTCTGCCTGCCTTTCCCCAGTGCTCTGCAAGCTCTCCAGGAAAACATAAAATCTGGGGCTCTGTGCTTTCTTTCCTTCTGAACAAGTGTTACTGTTTTCTGCACAAAAGCGATTCTTGCGAAGCAATGTGAACACTTCTGCTTCCCAGGCACAGAGAAGGTGCTAGCAAGGAATTCTCTGCCTGCCTTTCCCCAGTGCTCTGCAAGCTCTCCAGGACTACATAGAATCTGGGGCTCTGTGCTTTCTTTCGTTCTGAACAAGTGTTAGTGTTTTCTGCACAAAAGCGATTCTGCAAAGCAATGTGAACAGGCACAGAGAAGGTGCTAGCAGGGAATTCTCTGCCTGCCTTTCCCCAGTGCTCTGCAAGCTCTCCAGGACAACATAGAATCTGGGGCTCTGTGCTTTCTTTCCTTCTGAACAAGTGTTACTGTTTTCTGCACAAAAGCGATTCTGCGAAGCAATGTGAACACTTCTGCTTCCCAGGCACAGAGAAGGTGCTAGCAAGGAATTCTTTGCCTGCCTTTCCCCAGTGCTCTGCAAGCTCTCCAGGACAACATAAAATCTGGGGCTCTGTGCTTTCTTTCCTTCTGAACAAGTGTTAGTGTTTTCTGCACAAAAGCGATTCTTGCGAAGCAATGTGAACACTTCTGCTTCCCAGGCACAGAGAAGGTGCTATCAGGGAATTCTCTGCCTGCCTTTCCCCAGTGCTCTGCAAGCTCTCCAGGACAACATAGAATCTGGGGCTCTGTGCTTTCTTTCCTTCTGAACAAGTGTTACTGTTTTCTGCACAAAAGCGATTCTGCGAAGCAATGTGAACAGGCACAGAGAAGGTGCTATCAGGGAATTCTCTGCCTGCCTTTCCCCAGTGCTCTGCAAGCTCTCCAGGACAACATAGAATCTGGGGCTCTGTGCTTTCTTTCCTTCTGAACAAGTGTTACTGTTTTCTGCACAAAAGCGATTCTAGGAAGCAATGTGAACACTTCTGCTTCCCAGGCACAGAGAAGGTGCTAGCAAGGAATTCTCTGCCTGCCTTTCCCCAGTGCTCTGCAAGCTCTCCAGGACAACATAGAATCTGGGGCTCTGTGCTTTCTCTCCTTCTGAACAAGTGTTAGTGTTTTCTGCACAAAAGCGATTCTTGCGAAGCAATGTGAACACTTCTGCTTCCCAGGCACAGAGAAGGTGCTAGCAGGGAATTCTCTGCCTGCCTTTCCCCAGTGCTCTGCAAGCTCTCCAGGACAACATAGAATCTGGGGCTCTGTGCTTTCTTTCCTTCTGAACAAGTGTTACTGTTTTCTGCACAAAAGCGATTCTGCGAAGCAATGTGAACAGGCACAGAGAAGGTGCTATCAGGGAATTCTCTGCCTGCCTTTCCCCAGTGCTCTGCAAGCTCTACAGGACAACATAAAATCTGGGGCTCTGTGCTTTCTTTCCTTCTGAACAAGTGTTAGTGTTTTCTGCACAAAAGCGATTCTTGCGAAGCAATGTGAACACTTCTGCTTCCCAGGCACAGAGAAGGTGCTAGCAGGGAATTTTCTGCCTGCCTTTCCCCAGTGCTCTGCAAGCTCTCCAGGACAACATAAAATCTGGGGCTCTGTGCTTTCTTTCCTTCTGAACAAGTGTTAGTGTTTTCTGCACAAAAGCGATTCTTGCGAAGCAATGTGAACACTTCTGCTTCCCAGGCACAGAGAAGGTGCTAGCAGGGAATTCTCTGCCTGCCTTTCCCCAGTGCTCTGCAAGCTCTCCAGGACAACATAGAATCTGGGGCTCTGTGCTTTCTTTCCTTCTGAACAAGTGTTACTGTTTTCTGCACAAAAGCGATTCTGCGAAGCAATGTGAACAGGCACAGAGAAGGTGCTATCAGGGAATTCTCTGCCTGCCTTTCCCCAGTGCTCTGCAAGCTCTCCAGGACAGCATAGAATCTGGGGCTCTGTGCTTTCTTTCCTTCTGAACATGTGTTAATGTTTTCTGCACAAAAGCGATTCTGCGAAGCAATGTGAACAGGCACAGAGAAGGTGCTATCAGGGAATTCTCTGCCTGCCTTTCCCCAGTGCTCTGCAAGCTCTCCAGGACAACATAGAATCTGGGGTTCTGTGCTTTCTTTCCTTCTGAACAAGTGTTACTGTTTTCTGCACAAAAGCGATTCTGCGAAGCAATGTGAACACTTCTGCTTCCCAGGCACAGAGAAGGTGCTAGCAAGGAATTCTCTGCCTGCCTTTCCCCAGTGCTCTGCAAGCTCTCCAGGACAACATAGAATCTGGGGCTCTGTGCTTTCTTTCCTTCTGAACAAGTGTTACTGTTTTCTGCACAAAAGCGATTCTGCGAAGCAATGTGAACAGGCACAGAGAAGGTGCTATCAGGGAATTCTCTGCCTGCCTTTCCCCAGTGCTCTGCAAGCTCTCCAGGACAACATAAAATCTGGGGCTCTGTGCTTTCTTTCCTTCTGAACAAGTGTTAGTGTTTTCTGCACAAAAGCGATTCTTGCGAAGCAATGTGAACACTTCTGCTTCCCAGGCACAGAGAAGGTGCTAGCAGGGAATTCTCTGCCTGCCTTTCCCCAGTGCTCTGCAAGCTCTCCAGGACAACATAAAATCTGGGGCTCTGTGCTTTCTTTCCTTCTGAACAAGTGTTAGTGTTTTCTGCACAAAAGCGATTCTTGCGAAGCAATGTGAACACTTCTGCTTCCCAGGCACAGAGAAGGTGCTATCAGGGAATTCTCTGCCTGCCTTTCCCCAGTGCTCTGCAAGCTCTCCAGGACAACATAAAATCTGGGGCTCTGTGCTTTCTTTCCTTCTGAACAAGTGTTACTGTTTTCTGCACAAAAGCGATTCTGCGAAGCAATGTGAACAGGCACAGAGAAGGTGCTATCAGGGAATTCTCTGCCTGCCTTTCCCCAGTGCTCTGCAAGCTCTCCAGGACAACATAGAATCTGGGGCTCTGTGCTTTCTTTCCTTCTGAACAAGTGTTACTGTTTTCTGCACAAAAGCGATTCTTGCGAAGCAATGTGAACACTTCTGCTTCCCAGGCACAGAGAAGGTGCTAGCAGGGAATTCTCTGCCTGCCTTTCCCCAGTGCTCTGCAAGCTCTCCAGGACAACATAGAATCTGGGGCTCTGTGCTTTCTTTCCTTCTGAACAAGTGTTACTGTTTTCTGCACAAAAGCGATTCTGCGAAGCAATGTGAACAGGCACAGAGAAGGTGCTATCAGGGAATTCTCTGCCTGCCTTTCCCCAGTGCTCTGCAAGCTCTCCAGGACAACATAAAATCTGGGGCTCTGTGCTTTCTTTCCTTCTGAACAAGTGTTACTGTTTTCTGCACAAAAGCGATTCTGCGAAGCAATGTGAACACTTCTGCTTCCCAGGCACAGAGAAGGTGCTAGCAAGGAATTCTCTGCCTGCCTTTCCCCAGTGCTCTGCAAGCTCTCCAGGACAACATAGAATCTGGGGCTCTGTGCTTTCTTTCGTTCTGAACAAGTGTTAGTGTTTTCTGCACAAAAGCGATTCTGCGAAGCAATGTGAACAGGCACAGAGAAGGTGCTAGCAGGGAATTCTCTGCCTGCCTTTCCCCAGTGCTCTGCAAGCTCTCCAGGACAACATAGAATCTGGGGCTCTGTGCTTTCTTTCCTTCTGAACAAGTGTTAGTGTTTTCTGCACAAAAGCGATTCTGCGAAGCAATGTGAACACTTCTGCTTCCCAGGCACAGAGAAGGTGCTAGCAAGGAATTCTCTTCCTGCCTTTCCCCAGTGCTCTGCAAGCTCTCCAGGACAACATAGAATCTGGGGCTCTGTGCTTTCTTTCCTTCTGAACAACTGTTAGTGTTTTCTGCACAAAAGCGATTCTTGCGAAGCAATGTGAACACTTCTGCTTCCCAGGCACAGAGAAGGTGCTAGCAGGGAATTCTCTGCCTGCCTTTCCCCAGTGCTCTGCAAGCTCTCCAGGACAACATAGAATCTGGGGCTCTGTGCTTTCTTTCCTTCTGAACAAGTGTTACTGTTTTCTGCACAAAAGCGATTCTGCGAAGCAATGTAAACAGGCACAGAGAAGGTGCTATCAGGGAATTCTCTGCCTGCCTTTCCCCAGTGCTCTGCAAGCTCTCCAGGACAACATAAAATCTGGGGCTCTGTGCTTTCTTTCCTTCTGAACAAGTGTTAGTGTTTTCTGCACAAAAGCGATTCTGCGAAGCAATGTGAACAGGCACAGAGAAGGTGCTATCAGGGAATTCTCTGCCTGCCTTTCCCCAGTGCTCTGCAAGCTCTCCAGGACAACATAAAATCTGGGGCTCTGTGCTTTCTTTCCTTCTGAACAAGTGTTAGTGTTTTCTGCACAAAAGCGATTCTGCGAAGCAATGTGAACACTTCTGCTTCCCAGGCACAGAGAAGGTGCTAGCAGGGAATTCTCTGCCTGCCTTTCCCCAGTGCTCTGCAAGCTCTCCAGGACAACATAGAATCTGGGGCTCTGTGCTTTCTTTCCTTCTGAACAAGTGTTAGTGTTTTCTGCACAAAAGCGATTCTGCGAAGCAATGTGAACACTTCTGCTTCCCAGGCACAGAGAAGGTGCTATCAGGGAATTCTCTGCCTGCCTTTCCCCAGTGCTCTGCAAGCTCTCCAGGACAACATAGAATCTGGGGCTCTGTGCTTTCTTTCCTTCTGAACAAGTGTTACTGTTTTCTGCACAAAAGCGATTCTGCGAAGCAATGTGAACAGGCACAGAGAAGGTGCTATCAGGGAATTCTCTTCCTGCCTTTCCCCAGTGCTCTGCAAGCTCTCCAGGAAAACATAAAATCTGGGGCACTGTGCTTTCTTTCCTTCTGAACAAGTGTTAGTGTTTTCTGCACAAAAGCGATTCTTGAGAAGCAATGTGAACACTTCTGCTTCCCAGGCACAGAGAAGGTGCTATCAGGGAATTCTCTGCCTGCCTTTCCCCAGTGCTCTGCAAGCTCTCCAGGACTACATAGAATCTGGGGCTCTGTGCTTTCTTTCGTTCTGAACAAGTGTTACTGTTTTCTGCACAAAAGCGATTCTTGCGAAGCAATGTGAACACTTCTGCTTCCCAGGCACAGAGAAGGTGCTAGCAGGGAATTCTCTGCCTGCCTTTCCCCAGTGCTCTGCAAGCTCTCCAGGACAACATAGAATCTGGGGCTCTGTGCTTTCTTTCCTTCTGAACAAGTGTTAGTGTTTTCTGCACAAAAGCGATTCTGCGAAGCAATGTGAACAGGCACAGAGAAGGTGCTATCAGGGAATTCTCTGCCTGCCTTTCCCCAGTGCTCTGCAAGCTCTCCAGGACAACATAGAATCTGGGGCTCTGTGCTTTCTTTCCTTCTGAACAAGTGTTACTGTTTTCTGCACAAAAGCGATTCTTGCGAAGCAATGTGAACACTTCTGCTTCCCAGGCACAGAGAAGGTGCTAGCAAGGAATTCTCTGCCTGCCTTTCCCCAGTGCTCTGCAAGCTCTCCAGGACAACATAGAATCTGGGGCTCTGTGCTTTCTTTCGTTCTGAACAAGTGTTACTGTTTTCTGCACAAAAGCGATTCTTGCGAAGCAATGTGAACAGGCACAGAGAAGGTGCTATCAGGGAATTCTCTGCCTGCCTTTCCCCAGTGCTCTGCAAGCTCTCCAGGACAACATAGAATCTGGGGCTCTGTGCTTTCTTTCCTTCTGAACAAGTGTTACTGTTTTCTGCACAAAAACGATTCTGCGAAGCAATGTGAACAGGCACAGAGAAGGTGCTATCAGGGAATTCTCTGCCTGCCTTTCCCCAGTGCTCTGCAAGCTCTACAGGACAACATAAAATCTGGGGGTCTGTGCTTTCTTTCCTTCTGAACAAGTGTTACTGTTTTCTGCACAAAAGCGATTCTGCGAAGCAATGTGAACACTTCTGCTTCCCAGGCACAGAGAAGGTGCTAGCAGGGAATTCTCTGCCTGCCTTTCCCCAGTGCTCTGCAAGCTCTCCAGGACAACATAGAATCTGGGGCTCTGTGCTTTCTTTCGTTCTGAACAAGTGTTACTGTTTTCTGCACAAAAGCGATTCTGCGAAGCAATGTGAACAGGCACAGAGAAGGTGCTATCAGGGAATTCTCTGCCTGCCTTTCCCCAGTGCTCTGCAAGCTCTCCAGGACAACATAGAATCTGGGGCTCTGTGCTTTCTTTCCTTCTGAACAAGTGTTAGTGTTTTCTGCACAAAAGCGATTCTGCGAAGCAATGTGAACACTTCTGCTTCCCAGGCACAGAGAAGGTGCTAGCAAGGAATTCTCTTCCTGCCTTTCCCCAGTGCTCTGCAAGCTCTCCAGGACAACATAGAATCTGGGGCTCTGTGCTTTCTTTCGTTCTGAACAAGTGTTAGTGTTTTCTGCACAAAAGCGATTCTGCGAAGCAATGTGAACACTTCTGCTTCCCAGGCACAGAGAAGGTATTAGCAAGGAATTCTCTGCCTGCCTTTCCCCAGTGCTCTGCAAGCTCTCCAGGACAACATAGAATCTGGGGCTCTGTGCTTTCTTTCCTTCTGAACAAGTGTTACTGTTTTCTGCACAAAAGCGATTCTGCGAAGCAATGTGAACAGGCACAGAGAAGGTGCTATCAGGGAATTCTCTGCCTGCCTTTCCCCAGTGCTGTGCAAGCTCTCCAGGACAACATAAAATCTGGGGCTCTGTGCTTTCTTTCCTTCTGAACAAGTGTTAGTGTTTTCTGCACAAAAGCGATTCTTGCGAAGCAATGTGAACACTTCTGGTTCCCAGGCACAGAGAAGGTGCTAGCAGGGAATTCTCTGCCTGCCTTTCCCCAGTGCTCTGCAAGCTCTCCAGGACAACATAGAATCTGGGGCTCTGTGCTTTCTTTCCTTCTGAACAAGTGTTAGTGTTTTCTGCACAAAAGCGATTCTTGCGAAGCAATGTGAACACTTCTGCTTCCCAGGCACAGACAAGGTGCTAGAAAGTAATTCTCTGCCTGCCTTTCCCCAGTGCTCTGCAAGCTCTCCAGGAAAACATAAAATCTGGGGCTCTGTGCTTTCTTTCCTTCTGAACAAGTGTTACTGTTTTCTGCACAAAAGCGATTCTTGCGAAGCAATGTGAACACTTCTGCTTCCCAGGCACAGAGAAGGTGCTAGCAGGGAATTCTCTGCCTGCCTTTCCCCAGTGCTCTGCAAGCTCTCCAGGACAACATAGAATCTGGGGCTCTGTGCTTTCTTTCCTTCTGAACAAGTGTTACTGTTTTCTGCACAAAAGCGATTCTGCGAAGCAATGTGAACAGGCACAGAGAAGGTGCTAGCAGGGAATTCTCTGCCTGCCTTTCCCCAGTGCTCTGCAAGCTCTCCAGGACAACATAGAATCTGGGGCTCTGTGCTTTCTTTCCTTCTGAACAAGTGTTACTGTGTTCTGCACAAAAGCGATTCTTGCGAAGCAATGTGAACACTTCTGCTTCCCAGGCACAGAGAAGGTGCTAGCAAGGAATTCTCTGCCTGCCTTTCCCCAGTGCTCTGCAAGCTCTCCAGGACAACATAGAATCTGGGGCTCTGTGCTTTCTTTCGTTCTGAACAAGTGTTACTGTTTTCTGCACAAAAGCGATTCTGCGAAGCAATGTGAACAGGCACAGAGAAGGTGCTATCAGGGAATTCTCTGCCTGCCTTTCCCCAGTGCTCTGCAAGCTCTCCAGGATAACATAGAATCTGGGGCTCTGTGCTTTCTTTCCTTCTGAACAAGTGTTACTGTTTTCTGCACAAAAGCGATTCTGCGAAGCAATGTGAACAGGCACAGAGAAGGTGCTATCAGGGAATTCTCTGCCTGCCTTTCCCCAGTGCTCTGCAAGCTCTCCAGGACAACATAGAATCTGGGGTTCTGTGCTTTCTTTCCTTCTGAACAAGTGTTAGTGTTTTCTGCACAAAAGCGATTCTGCGAAGCAATGTGAACACTTCTGCTTCCCAGGCACAGAGAAGGTGCTAGCAAGGAATTCTCTTCCTGCCTTTCCCCAGTGCTCTGCAAGCTCTCCAGGACAACATAGAATCTGGGGCTCTGTGCTTTCTTTCCTTCTGAACAAGTGTTAGTGTTTTCTGCACAAAAGCGATTCTGCGAAGCAATGTGAACACTTCTGCTTCCCAGGCACAGAGAAGGTGCTAGCAAGGAATTCTCTGCCTGCCTTTCCCCAGTGCTCTGCAAGCTCTCCAGGACAACATAGAATCTGGGGCTCTGTGCTTTCTTTCCTTCTGAACAAGTGTTACTGTTTTCTGCACAAAAGCGATTCTTGCGAAGCAATGTGAACAGGCACAGAGAAGGTGCTATCAGGGAATTCTCTGCCTGCATTTCCCCAGTGCTCTGCAGGCTCTCCAGGACAACATAAAATCTGGGGCTCTGTGCTTTCTTTCCTTCTGAACAAGTGTTACTGTTTTCTGCACAAAAGCGATTCTTGCGAAGCAATGTGAACACTTCTGCTTCCCAGGCACAGAGAAGGTGCTAGCAAGGAATTCTCTGCCTGCCTTTCCCCAGTGCTCTGCAAGCTCTCCAGGACAACGTAAAATCTGGGGCTCTGTGCTTTCTTTCCTTCTGAACAAGTGTTAGTGTTTTCTGCACAAAAGCGATTCTTGCGAAGCAATGTGAACAGGCACAGAGAAGGTGCTATCAGGGAATTCTCTGCCTGCCTTTCCCCAGTGCTCTGCAAGCTCTCCAGGACAACATAAAATCTGGGGCTCTGTGCTTTCTTTCCTTCTGAACAAGTGTTACTGTTTTCTGCACAAAAGCGATTCTTGCGAAGCAATGTGAACACTTCTGCTTCCCAGGCACAGAGAAGGTGCTAGCAGGGAATTCTCTGCCTGCCTTTCCCCAGTGCTCTGCAAGCTCTCCAGGACAACATAGAATCTGGGGCTCTGTGCTTTCTTTCCTTCTGAACAAGTGTTACTGTTTTCTGCACAAAAGCGATTCTTGCGAAGCAATGTGAACAGGCACAGAGAAGGTGCTATCAGGGAATTCTCTGCCTGCCTTTCCCCAGTGCTCTGCAAGCTCTCCAGGACAACATAGAATCTGGGGCTCTGTGCTTTCTTTCCTTCTGAACAAGTGTTACTGTTTTCTGCACAAAAACGATTCTGCGAAGCAATGTGAACAGGCACAGAGAAGGTGCTATCAGGGAATTCTCTGCCTGCCTTTCCCCAGTGCTCTGCAAGCTCTACAGGACAACATAAAATCTGGGGGTCTGTGCTTTCTTTCCTTCTGAACAAGTGTTACTGTTTTCTGCACAAAAGTGATTCTGCGAAGCAATGTGAACACTTCTGCTTCCCAGGCACAGAGAAGGTGCTATCAGGGAATTCTCTGCCTGCCTTTCCCCAGTGCTCTGCAAGCTCTCCAGGACAACATAGAATCTGGGGCTCTGTGCTTTCTTTCGTTCTGAACAAGTGTTACTGTTTTCTGCACAAAAGCGATTCTGCGAAGCAATGTGAACAGGCACAGAGAAGGTGCTATCAGGGAATTCTCTGCCTGCCTTTCCCCAGTGCTCTGCAAGCTCTCCAGGACAACATAGAATCTGGGGCTCTGTGCTTTCTTTCCTTCTGAACAAGTGTTAGTGTTTTCTGCACAAAAGCGATTCTGCGAAGCAATGTGAACACTTCTGCTTCCCAGGCACAGAGAAGGTACTAGCAAGGAATTCTCTGCCTGCCTTTCCCCAGTGCTCTGCAAGCTCTCCAGGACAACATAGAATCTGGGGCTCTGTGCTTTCTTTCCTTCTGAACAAGTGTTACTGTTTTATGCACAAAAGCGATTCTGCGAAGCAATGTGAACAGGCACAGAGAAGGTGCTAGCAGGGAATTCTCTGCCTGCCTTTCCCCAGTGCTCTGCAAGCTCTCCAGGACAACATAGAATCTGGGGCTCTGTGCTTTCTTTCCTTCTGAACAAGTGTTAGTGTTTTCTGCACAAAAGCGATTCTTGCGAAGCAATGTGAACACTTCTGCTTCCCAGGCACAGAGAAGGTGCTAGCAGGGAATTCTCTGCCTGCCTTTCCCCAGTGCTCTGCAAGCTCTCCAGGACAACATAAAATCTGGGGCTCTGTGCTTTCTTTCCTTCTGAACAAGTGTTAGTGTTTTCTGCACAAAAGCGATTCTGCGAAGCAATGTGAACAGGCACAGAGAAGGTGCTATCAGGGAATTCTCTGCCTGCCTTTCCCCAGTGCTCTGCAAGCTCTCCAGGACAACATAGAATCTGGGGCTCTGTGCTTTCTTTCCTTCTGAACAAGTGTTAGTGTTTTCTGCACAAAAGCGATTCTGCGAAGCAATGTGAACACTTCTGCTTCCCAGGCACAGAGAAGGTGCTAGCAAGGAATTCTCTGCCTGCCTTTCCCCAGTGCTCTAAAAGCTCTCCAGGACAACATAAAATCTGGGGCTCTGTGCTTTCTTTCCTTCTGAACAAGTGTTAGTGTTTTCTGCACAAAAGCGATTCTTGCGAAGCAATGTGAACACTTCTGCTTCCCAGGCACAGAGAAGGTGCTAGCAGGGAATTCTCTGCCTGCCTTTCCCCAGTGCTCTGCAAGCTCTCCAGGACAACATAGAATCTGGGGCTCTGTGCTTTCTTTCCTTCTGAACAAGTGTTACTGTTTTCTGCACAAAAGCGATTCTGCGAAGCAATGTGAACAGGCACAGAGAAGGTGCTATCAGGGAATTCTCTGCCTGCCTTTCCCCAGTGCTCTGCAAGCTCTCCAGGACAACATAGAATCTGGGGCTCTGTGCTTTCTTTCGTTCTGAACAAGTGTTAGTGTTTTCTGCACAAAAGCGATTCTTGCGAAGCAATGTGAACACTTCTGCTTCCCAGGCACAGAGAAGGTGCTAGCAGGGAATTCTCTGCCTGCCTTTCCCCAGTGCTCTGCAAGCTCTCCAGGACAACATAGAATCTGGGGCTCTGTGCTTTCTTTCCTTCTGAACAAGTGTTACTGTTTTCTGCACAAAAGCGATTCTGCGAACCAATGTGAACACTTCTGCTTCCCAGGCACAGAGAAGGTGCTAGCAAGGATTGCTCTGCCTGCCTTTCCCCAGTGCTCTGCAAGCTCTCCAGGACAACATAAAATCTGGGGCTCTGTGCTTTCTTTCCTTCTGAACAAGTGTTACTGTTTTCTGCACAAAAGCGATTCTTGCGAAGCAATGTGAACACTTCTGCTTCCCAGGCACAGAGAAGGTGCTAGCAAGGAATTCTCTGCCTGCCTTTCCCCAGTGCTCTGCAAGCTCTCCAGGACAACATAGAATCTGGGGCTCTGTGCTTTCTTTCCTTCTGAACAAGTGTTAGTGTTTTCTGCACAAAAGCGATTCTTGCGAAGCAATGTGAACACTTCTGCTTCCCAGGGACAGAGAAGGTGCTAGCAGGGAATTCTCTGCCTGCCTTTCCCCAGTGCTCTGCAAGCTCTCCAGGACAACATAGAATCTGGGGCTCTGTGCTTTCTTTCCTTCTGAACAAGTGTTACTGTTTTCTGCACAAAAGCGATTCTGCCAAGCAATGTGAACAGGCACAGAGAAGGTGCTAGCAAGGATTTCTCTGCCTGCCTTTCCCCAGTGCTCTGCAAGCTCTCCAGGACAACATAAAATCTGGGGCTCTGTGCTTTCTTTCCTTCTGAACAAGTGTTAGTGTTTTCTGCACAAAAGCGATTCTTGCGAAGCAATGTGAACACTTCTGCTTCCCAGGCACAGAGAAGGTGCTATCAGGGAATTCTCTGCCTGCCTTTCCCCAGTGCTCTGCAAGCTCTCCAGGACAACATAGAATCTGGGGCTCTGTGCTTTCTTTCCTTCTGAACAAGTGTTACTGTTTTCTGCACAAAAGCGATTCTGCGAAGCAATGTGAACAGGCACAGAGAAGGTGCTATCAGGGAATTCTCTGCCTGCCTTTCCCCAGTGCTCTGCAAGCTCTCCAGGACAACATAGAATCTGGGGCTCTGTGCTTTCTTTCCTTCTGAACAAGTGTTAGTGTTTTCTGCACAAAAGCGATTCTTGCGAAGCAATGTGAACACTTCTGCTTCCCAGGGACATAGAAGGTGCTAGCAAGGAATTCTCTTCCTGCCTTTCCCCAGTGCTCTGCAAGCTCTCCAGGACAACATAGACTCTGGGGCTCTGTGCTTTCTTTCCTTCTGAACAAGTGTTAGTGTTTTCTGCACAAAAGCGATTCTGCGAAGCAATGTGAACACTTCTGCTTCCCAGGCACAGAGAAGGTGCTAGCAGGGAATTCTCTGCCTGCCTTTCCCCAGTGCTCTAAAAGCTCTCCAGGACAACATAGAATCTGGGGCTCTGTGGTTTCTTTTCTTCTGAACAAGTGTTACTGTTTTCTGCACAAAAGCGATTCTGCGAAGCAATGTGAACAGGCACAGAGAAGGTGCTAGCAGGGAATTCTCTGCCTGCCTTTCCCCAGTGCTCTAAAAGCTCTCCAGGACAACATAAAATCTGGGGCTCTGTGCTTTCTTTCCTTCTGAACAAGTGTTAGTGTTTTCTGCACAAAAGCGATTCTTGCGAAGCAATGTGAACACTTCTGCTTCCCAGGCACAGAGAAGGTGCTAGCAGGGAATTCTCTGCCTGCCTTTCCCCAGTGCTCTGCAAGCTCTCCAGGACAACATAGAATCTGGGGCTCTGTGCTTTCTTTCCTTCTGAACAAGTGTTACTGTTTTCTGCACAAAAGCGATTCTGCGAAGCAATGTGAACAGGCACAGAGAAGGTGCTATCAGGGAATTCTCTGCCTGCCTTTCCCCAGTGCTCTGCAAGCTCTCCAGGACAACATAGAATCTGGGGCTCTGTGCTTTCTTTCGTTCTGAACAAGTGTTAGTGTTTTCTGCACAAAAGCGATTCTTGCGAAGCAATGTGAACACTTCTGCTTCCCAGGCACAGAGAAGGTGCTAGCAGGGAATTCTCTGCCTGCCTTTCCCCAGTGCTCTGCAAGCTCTCCAGGACAACATAGAATCTGGGGCTCTGTGCTTTCTTTCCTTCTGAACAAGTGTTACTGTTTTCTGCACAAAAGCGATTCTGCGAACCAATGTGAACACTTCTGCTTCCCAGGCACAGAGAAGGTGCTAGCAAGGATTGCTCTGCCTGCCTTTCCCCAGTGCTCTGCAAGCTCTCCAGGACAACATAAAATCTGGGGCTCTGTGCTTTCTTTCCTTCTGAACAAGTGTTACTGTTTTCTGCACAAAAGCGATTCTTGCGAAGCAATGTGAACACTTCTGCTTCCCAGGCACAGAGAAGGTGCTAGCAAGGAATTCTCTGCCTGCCTTTCCCCAGTGCTCTGCAAGCTCTCCAGGACAACATAGAATCTGGGGCTCTGTGCTTTCTTTCCTTCTGAACAAGTGTTAGTGTTTTCTGCACAAAAGCGATTCTTGCGAAGCAATGTGAACACTTCTGCTTCCCAGGGACAGAGAAGGTGCTAGCAGGGAATTCTCTGCCTGCCTTTCCCCAGTGCTCTGCAAGCTCTCCAGGACAACATAGAATCTGGGGCTCTGTGCTTTCTTTCCTTCTGAACAAGTGTTACTGTTTTCTGCACAAAAGCGATTCTGCCAAGCAATGTGAACAGGCACAGAGAAGGTGCTAGCAAGGATTTCTCTGCCTGCCTTTCCCCAGTGCTCTGCAAGCTCTCCAGGACAACATAAAATCTGGGGCTCTGTGCTTTCTTTCCTTCTGAACAAGTGTTAGTGTTTTCTGCACAAAAGCGATTCTTGCGAAGCAATGTGAACACTTCTGCTTCCCAGGCACAGAGAAGGTGCTATCAGGGAATTCTCTGCCTGCCTTTCCCCAGTGCTCTGCAAGCTCTCCAGGACAACATAGAATCTGGGGCTCTGTGCTTTCTTTCCTTCTGAACAAGTGTTACTGTTTTCTGCACAAAAGCGATTCTGCGAAGCAATGTGAACAGGCACAGAGAAGGTGCTATCAGGGAATTCTCTGCCTGCCTTTCCCCAGTGCTCTGCAAGCTCTCCAGGACAACATAGAATCTGGGGCTCTGTGCTTTCTTTCCTTCTGAACAAGTGTTAGTGTTTTCTGCACAAAAGCGATTCTTGCGAAGCAATGTGAACACTTCTGCTTCCCAGGGACATAGAAGGTGCTAGCAAGGAATTCTCTTCCTGCCTTTCCCCAGTGCTCTGCAAGCTCTCCAGGACAACATAGACTCTGGGGCTCTGTGCTTTCTTTCCTTCTGAACAAGTGTTAGTGTTTTCTGCACAAAAGCGATTCTGCGAAGCAATGTGAACACTTCTGCTTCCCAGGCACAGAGAAGGTGCTAGCAGGGAATTCTCTGCCTGCCTTTCCCCAGTGCTCTAAAAGCTCTCCAGGACAACATAGAATCTGGGGCTCTGTGGTTTCTTTTCTTCTGAACAAGTGTTACTGTTTTCTGCACAAAAGCGATTCTGCGAAGCAATGTGAACAGGCACAGAGAAGGTGCTAGCAGGGAATTCTCTGCCTGCCTTTCCCCAGTGCTCTGCAAGCTCTCCAGGACAACATAGAATCTGGGGCTCTGTGCTTTCTTTCCTTCTGAACAAGTGTTACTGTTTTCTGCACAAAAGCGATTCTGCGAAGCAATGTGAACAGGCACAGAGAAGGTGCTAGCAGGGAATTCTCTGCCTGCCTTTCCCCAGTGCTCTGCAAGCTCTCCAGGACAACATAGAATCTGGGGCTCTGTGCTTTCTTTCCTTCTGAACAAGTGTTACTGTTTTCTGCACAAAAGCGATTCTGCGAAGCAATGTGAACAGGCACAGAGAAGGTGCTATCAGGGAATTCTCTGCCTGCCTTTCCCCAGTGCTCTGCAAGCTCTCCAGGACAACATAAAATCTGGGGCTCTGTGCTTTCTTTCCTTCTGAACAAGTGTTAGTGTTTTCTGCACAAAAGCGATTCTTGAGAAGCAATGTGAACACTTCTGCTTCCCAGGCACAGAGAAGGTGCTAGCAGGGAATTCTCTGCCTGCCTTTCCCCAGTGCTCTGCAAGCTCTCCAGGACAACATAAAATCTGGGGCTCTGTGCTTTCTTTCCTTCTGAACAAGTGTTAGTGTTTTCTGCACAAAAGCGATTCTTGCGAAGCAATGTGAACAGGCACAGAGAAGGTGCTATCAGGGAAGTCTCTGCCTGCCTTTCCCCAGTGCTCTGCAAGCTCTCCAGGACAACATAGAATCTGGGGCTCTGTGCTTTCTTTCCTTCTGAACAAGTGTTACTGTTTTCTGCACAAAAGCGATTCTTGCGATGCAATGTGAACACTTCTGCTTCCCAGGCACAGAGAAGGTGCTAGCAGGGAATTCTCTGCCTGCTTTTCCCCAGTGCTCTGCAAGCTCTCCAGGACAACATAGAATCTGGGACTCTGTGCTTTCTTTCCTTCTGAACAAGTGTTACTGTTTTCTGCACAAAAGCGATTCTGCGAAGCAATGTGAACAGGCACAGAGAAGGTGCTATCAGGGAATTCTCTGCCTGCCTTTCCCCAGTGCTCTGCAAGCTCTACAGGACAACATAGAATCTGGGGCTCTGTGCTTTCTTTCCTTCTGAACAAGTGTTAGTGTTTTCTGCACAAAAGCGATTCTTGCGAAGCAATGTGAACACTTCTGCTTCCCAGGCACAGAGAAGGTGCTAGCAGGGAATTCTCTGCCTGCCTTTCCCCAGTGCTCTGCAAGCTCTCCAGGACAACATAAAATCTGGGGCTCTGTGCTTTCTTTCCTTCTGAACAAGTCTTACTGTTTTCTGCACAAAAGCGATTCTGCGAAGCAATGTGAACAGGCACAGAGAAGGTGCTATCAGGGAATTCTCTGCCTGCCTTTCCCCAGTGCTCTGCAAGCTCTCCAGGACAACATAGAATCTGGGGCTCTGTGCTTTCTTTCCTTCTGAACAAGTGTTAGTGTTTTCTGCACAAAAGCGATTCTTGCGAAGCAATGTGAACACTTCTGCTTCCCAGGCACAGAGAAGGTGCTAGCAGGGAATTCTCTGCCTGCCTTTCCCCAGTGCTCTGCAAGCTCTCCAGGACAACATAGAATCTGGGGCTCTGTGCTTTCTTTCCTTCTGAACAAGTGTTACTGTTTTCTGCACAAAAGCGATTCTGCGAAGCAATGTGAACAGGCACAGAGAAGGTGCTATCAGGGAATTCTCTGCCTGCCTTTCCCCAGTGCTCTGCAAGCTCTCCAGGACAACATAAAATCTGGGGCTCTGTGCTTTCTTTCCTACTGAACAAGTGTTACTGTTTTCTGCACAAAAGCGATTCTTGCAAAGCAATGTGAACACTTCTGCTTCCCAGGCACAGAGAAGGTGCTAGCAGGGAATTCTCTGCCTGCCTTTCCCCAGTGCTCTGCAAGCTCTCCAGGACAACATAGAATCTGGGGCTCTGTGCTTTCTTTCCTTCTGAACAAGTGTTACTGTTTTCTGCACAAAAGCGATTCTGCGAAGCAATGTGAACACTTCTGCTTCCCAGGCACAGAGAAGGTGCTAGCAGGGAATTCTCTGCCTGCCTTTCCCCAGTGCTCTGCAAGCTCTCCAGGACAACATAAAATCTGGGGCTCTGTGCTTTCTTTCCTTCTGAACAAGTGTTACTGTTTTCTGCACAAAAGCGATTCTGCGAAGCAATGTGAACAGGCACAGAGAAGGTGCTAGCAGGGAATTCTCTGCCTGCCTTTCCCCAGTGCTCTGCAAGCTCTCCAGGACAACATAGAATCTGGGGCTCTGTGCTTTCTTTCCTTCTGAACAAGTGTTAGTGTTTTCTGCACAAAAGCGATTCTGCGAAGCAATGTGAACAGGCACAGAGAAGGTGCTATCAGGGAATTCTCTGCCTGCCTTTCCCCAGTGCTCTGCAAGCTCTCCAGGACAACATAGAATCTGGGGCTCTGTGCTTTCTTTCCTTCTGAACAAGTGTTACTGTTTTCTGCACAAAAGCGATTCTGCGAAGCAATGTGAACACTTCTGCTTCCCAGGCACAGAGAAGGTGCTAGCAAGGATTTCTCTGCCTGCCTTTCCCCAGTGCTCTGCAAGCTCTCCAGGACAACATAAAATCTGGGGCTCTGTGCTTTCTTTCCTTCTGAACAAGTGTTACTGTTTTCTGCACAAAAGCGATTCTTGCGAAGCAATGTGAACACTTCTGCTTCCCAGGCACAGAGAAGGTGCTATCAGGGAATTCTCTGCCTGCCTTTCCCCAGTGCTCTGCAAGCTCTCCAGGACAACATAGAATCTGGGGCTCTGTGCTTTCTTTCCTTCTGAACAAGTGTTACTGTTTTCTGCACAAAAGCGATTCTGCGAAGCAATGTGAACAGGCACAGAGAAGGTGCTATCAGGGAATTCTCTGCCTGCCTTTCCCCAGTGCTCTGCAAGCTCTCCAGGACAACATAAAATCTGGGGCTCTGTGCTTTCTTTCCTTCTGAACAAGTGTT
The DNA here is from genome assembly GCF_031877795.1 of Strix aluco. NCBI lineage: Eukaryota > Metazoa > Chordata > Aves > Strigiformes > Strigidae > Strix > Strix aluco. The sequence continues at coordinate 1,889,945 of NW_027436647.1, forward strand.
AGTGTTTTCTGCACAAAAGCGATTCTTGCGAAGCAATGTGAACACTTCTGCTTCCCAGGCACAGAGAAGGTGCTAGCAGGGAATTCTCTGCCTGCCTTTCCCCAGTGCTCTGCAAGCTCTCCAGGACAACATAGAATCTGGGGCTCTGTGCTTTCTTTCCTTCTGAAAAAGTGTTAGTGTTTTCTGCACAAAAGCGATTCTGCGAAGCAATGTGAACAGGCACAGAGAAGGTGCTATCAGGGAATTCTCTGCCTGCCTTTCCCCAGTGCTCTGCAAGCTCTCCAGGACAACATAGAATCTGGGGCTCTGTGCTTTCTTTCCTTCTGAACAAGTGTTAGTGTTTTCTGCACAAAAGCGATTCTTGCGATGCAATGTGAACACTTCTGCTTCCCAGGGACATAGAAGGTGCTAGAAAGGAATTCTCTGCCTGCCTTTCCCCAGTGCTCTGCAAGCTCTCCAGGACAACATAGAATCTGGGGCTCTGTGCTTTCTTTCCTTCTGAACAAGTGTTAGTGTTTTCTGCACAAAAGCGATTCTGCGAAGCAATGTGAACACTTCTGCTTCCCAGGCACAGAGAAGGTGCTAGTAGGGAATTCTCTGCCTGCCTTTCCCCAGTGCTCTGCAAGCTCTCCAGGACAACATAGAATCTGGGGCTCTGTGCTTTCTTTTCTTCTGAACAAGTGTTACTGTTTTCTGCACAAAAGCGATTCTGCGAAGCAATGTGAACAGGCACAGAGAAGGTGCTAGCAGGGAATTCTCTGCCTGCCTTTCCCCAGTGCTCTGCAAGCTCTCCAGGACAACATAGAATCTGGGGCTCTGTGCTTTCTTTCCTTCTGAACAAGTGTTAGTGTTTTCTGCACAAAAGCGATTCTTGCGAAGCAATGTGAACACTTCTGCTTCCCAGGGACAGAGAAGGTGCTAGCAAGGAATTCTCTGCCTGCCTTTCCCCAGTGCTCTGCAAGCTCTCCAGGACAACATAGAATCTGGGGCTCTGTGCTTTCTTTCCTTCTGAACAAGTGTTACTGTTTTCTGCACAAAAGCGATTCTGCGAAGCAATGTGAACACTTCTGCTTCCCAGGCACAGAGAAGGTGCTAGCAAGGATTGCTCTGCCTGCCTTTCCCCAGTGCTCTGCAAGCTCTCCAGGACAACATAAAATCTGGGGCTCTGTGCTTTCTTTCCTTCTGAACAAGTGTTAGTGTTTTCTGCACAAAAGCGATTCTTGCGAAGCAATGTGAACACTTCTGCTTCCCAGGCACAGAGAAGGTGCTAGCAGGGAATTCTCTGCCTGCCTTTCCCCAGTGCTCTGCAAGCTCTCCAGGACAACATAGAATCTGGGGCTCTGTGCTTTCTTTCCTTCTGAACAAGTGTTACTGTTTTCTGCACAAAAGCGATTCTGCGAAGCAATGTGAACACTTCTGCTTCCCAGGCACAGAGAAGGTGCTAGCAAGGATTGCTCTGCCTGCCTTTCCCCAGTGCTCTGCAAGCTCTCCAGGACAACATAAAATCTGGGGCTCTGTGCTTTCTTTCCTTCTGAACAAGTGTTAGTGTTTTCTGCACAAAAGCGATTCTTGCGAAGCAATGTGAACACTTCTGCTTCCCAGGCACAGAGAAGGTGCTAGCAGGGAATTCTCTGCCTGCCTTTCCCCAGTGCTCTGCAAGCTCTCCAGGACAACATAGAATCTGGGGCTCTGTGCTTTCTTTCCTTCTGAACAAGTGTTAGTGTTTTCTGCACAAAAGCGATTCTTGCGAAGCAATGTGAACACTTCTGCTTCCCAGGGACATAGAAGGTGCTAGCAAGGAATTCTCTTCCTGCCTTTCCCCAGTGCTCTGCAAGCTCTCCAGGACAACATAGACTCTGGGGCTCTGTGCTTTCTTTCCTTCTGAACAAGTGTTAGTGTTTTCTGCACAAAAGCGATTCTGCGAAGCAATGTGAACACTTCTGCTTCCCAGGCACAGAGAAGGTGCTAGCAGGGAATTCTCTGCCTGCCTTTCCCCAGTGCTCTAAAAGCTCTCCAGGACAACATAGAATCTGGGGCTCTGTGGTTTCTTTTCTTCTGAACAAGTGTTACTGTTTTCTGCACAAAAGCGATTCTGCGAAGCAATGTGAACAGGCACAGAGAAGGTGCTAGCAGGGAATTCTCTGCCTGCCTTTCCCCAGTGCTCTGCAAGCTCTCCAGGACAACATAGAATCTGGGGCTCTGTGCTTTCTTTCCTTCTGAACAAGTGTTACTGTTTTCTGCACAAAAGCGATTCTGCGAAGCAATGTGAACAGGCACAGAGAAGGTGCTATCAGGGAATTCTCTGCCTGCCTTTCCCCAGTGCTCTGCAAGCTCTCCAGGACAACATAGAATCTGGGGCTCTGTGCTTTCTTTCCTTCTGAACAAGTGTTAGTGTTTTCTGCACAAAAGCGATTCTTGCGAAGCAATGTGAACACTTCTGCTTCCCAGGCACAGAGAAGGTGCTAGCAGGGAATTCTCTGCCTGCCTTTCCCCAGTGCTCTGCAAGCTCTCCAGGACAACATAGAATCTGGGGCTCTGTGCTTTCTTTCCTTCTGAACAAGTGTTACTGTTTTCTGCACAAAAGCGATTCTGCGAAGCAATGTGAACAGGCACAGAGAAGGTGCTATCAGGGAATTCTCTGCCTGCCTTTCCCCAGTGCTCTGCAAGCTCTCCAGGACAACATAGAATCTGGGGCTCTGTGCTTTCTTTCCTTCTGAACAAGTGTTAGTGTTTTCTGCACAAAAGCGATTCTTGCGAAGCAATGTGAACACTTCTGCTTCCCAGGCACAGAGAAGGTGCTAGCAGGGAATTCTCTGCCTGCCTTTCCCCAGTGCTCTGCAAGCTCTCCAGGACAACATAAAATCTGGGGCTCTGTGCTTTCTTTCCTTCTAAACAAGTCTTACTGTTTTCTGCACAAAAGCGATTCTGCGAAGCAATGTGAACAGGCACAGAGAAGGTGCTATCAGGGAATTCTCTGCCTGCCTTTCCCCAGTGCTCTGCAAGCTCTCCAGGACAACATAGAATCTGGGGCTCTGTGCTTTCTTTCCTTCTGAACAAGTGTTAGTGTTTTCTGCACAAAAGCGATTCTTGCGAAGCAATGTGAACACTTCTGCTTCCCAGGCACAGAGAAGGTGCTAGCAGGGAATTCTCTGCCTGCCTTTCCCCAGTGCTCTGCAAGCTCTCCAGGACAACATAGAATCTGGGGCTCTGTGCTTTCTTTCCTTCTGAACAAGTGTTACTGTTTTCTGCACAAAAGCGATTCTGCGAAGCAATGTGAACAGGCACAGAGAAGGTGCTATCAGGGAATTCTCTGCCTGCCTTTCCCCAGTGCTCTGCAAGCTCTCCAGGACAACATAAAATCTGGGGCTCTGTGCTTTCTTTCCTACTGAACAAGTGTTACTGTTTTCTGCACAAAAGCGATTCTTGCAAAGCAATGTGAACACTTCTGCTTCCCAGGCACAGAGAAGGTGCTAGCAGGGAATTCTCTGCCTGCCTTTCCCCAGTGCTCTGCAAGCTCTCCAGGACAACATAGAATCTGGGGCTCTGTGCTTTCTTTCCTTCTGAACAAGTGTTACTGTTTTCTGCACAAAAGCGATTCTGCGAAGCAATGTGAACACTTCTGCTTCCCAGGCACAGAGAAGGTGCTAGCAGGGAATTCTCTGCCTGCCTTTCCCCAGTGCTCTGCAAGCTCTCCAGGACAACATAAAATCTGGGGCTCTGTGCTTTCTTTCCTTCTGAACAAGTGTTACTGTTTTCTGCACAAAAGCGATTCTGCGAAGCAATGTGAACAGGCACAGAGAAGGTGCTAGCAGGGAATTCTCTGCCTGCCTTTCCCCAGTGCTCTGCAAGCTCTCCAGGACAACATAGAATCTGGGGCTCTGTGCTTTCTTTCCTTCTGAACAAGTGTTAGTGTTTTCTGCACAAAAGCGATTCTGCGAAGCAATGTGAACAGGCACAGAGAAGGTGCTATCAGGGAATTCTCTGCCTGCCTTTCCCCAGTGCTCTGCAAGCTCTCCAGGACAACATAGAATCTGGGGCTCTGTGCTTTCTTTCCTTCTGAACAAGTGTTACTGTTTTCTGCACAAAAGCGATTCTGCGAAGCAATGTGAACACTTCTGCTTCCCAGGCACAGAGAAGGTGCCAGCAAGGATTTCTCTGCCTGCCTTTCCCCAGTGCTCTGCAAGCTCTCCAGGACAACATAAAATCTGGGGCTCTGTGCTTTCTTTCCTTCTGAACAAGTGTTAGTGTTTTCTGCACAAAAGCGATTCTTGCGAAGCAATGTGAACACTTCTGCTTCCCAGGCACAGAGAAGGTGCTATCAGGGAATTCTCTGCCTGCCTTTCCCCAGTGCTCTGCAAGCTCTCCAGGACAACATAGAATCTGGGGCTCTGTGCTTTCTTTCCTTCTGAACAAGTGTTACTGTTTTCTGCACAAAAGCGATTCTGCGAAGCAATGTGAACAGGCACAGAGAAGGTGCTATCAGGGAATTCTCTGCCTGCCTTTCCCCAGTGCTCTGCAAGCTCTCCAGGACAACATAAAATCTGGGGCTCTGTGCTTTCTTTCCTTCTGAACAAGTGTTAGTGTTTTCTGCACAAAAGCGATTCTTGCGAAGCAATGTGAACACTTCTGCTTCCCAGGCACAGAGAAGGTGCTAGCAGGGAATTCTCTGCCTGCCTTTCCCCAGTGCTCTGCAAGCTCTCCAGGACAACATAGAATCTGGGGCTCTGTGCTTTCTTTCCTTCTGAACAAGTGTTAGTGTTTTCTGCACAAAAGCGATTCTTGCGAAGCAATGTGAACACTTCTGCTTCCCAGGGACATAGAAGGTGCTAGCAAGGAATTCTCTTCCTGCCTTTCCCCAGTGCTCTGCAAGCTCTCCAGGACAACATAGACTCTGGGGCTCTGTGCTTTCTTTCCTTCTGAACAAGTGTTAGTGTTTTCTGCACAAAAGCCATTCTGCGAAGCAATGTGAACACTTCTGCTTCCCAGGCACAGAGAAGGTGCTAGCAGGGAATTCTCTGCCTGCCTTTCCCCAGTGCTCTAAAAGCTCTCCAGGACAACATAGAATCTGGGGCTCTGTGGTTTCTTTTCTTCTGAACAAGTGTTACTGTTTTCTGCACAAAAGCGATTCTGCGAAGCAATGTGAACAGGCACAGAGAAGGTGCTAGCAGGGAATTCTCTGCCTGCCTTTCCCCAGTGCTCTGCAAGCTCTCCAGGACAACATAGAATCTGGGGCTCTGTGCTTTCTTTCCTTCTGAACAAGTGTTACTGTTTTCTGCACAAAAGCGATTCTGCGAAGCAATGTGAACAGGCACAGAGAAGGTGCTATCAGGGAATTCTCTGCCTGCCTTTCCCCAGTGCTCTGCAAGCTCTCCAGGACAACATAGAATCTGGGGCTCTGTGCTTTCTTTCCTTCTGAACAAGTGTTACTGTTTTCTGCACAAAAGCGATTCTTGCGAAGCAATGTGAACACTTCTGCTTCCCAGGCACAGAGAAGGTGCTAGCAGGGAATTCTCTGCCTGCCTTTCCCCAGTGCTCTGCAAGCTCTCCAGGACAACATAGAATCTGGGGCTCTGTGCTTTCTTTCCTTCTGAACAAGTGTTACTGTTTTCTGCACAAAAGCGATTCTGCGAAGCAATGTGAACAGGCACAGAGAAGGTGCTATCAGGGAATTCTCTGCCTGCCTTTCCCCAGTGCTCTGCAAGCTCTCCAGGACAACATAGAATCTGGGGCTCTGTGCTTTCTTTCCTTCTGAACAAGTGTTAGTGTTTTCTGCACAAAAGCGATTCTTGCGAAGCAATGTGAACACTTCTGCTTCCCAGGCACAGAGAAGGTGCTAGCAGGGAATTCTCTGCCTGCCTTTCCCCAGTGCTCTGCAAGCTCTCCAGGACAACATAAAATCTGGGGCTCTGTGCTTTCTTTCCTTCTGAACAAGTGTTAGTGTTTTCTGCACAAAAGCGATTCTGCGAAGCAATGTGAACACTTCTGCTTCCCAGGCACAGAGAAGGTGCTAGCAGGGAATTCTCTGCCTGCCTTTCCCCAGTGCTCTGCAAGCTCTCCAGGACAACATAGAATCTGGGGCTCTGTGCTTTCTTTCGTTCTGAACAAGTGTTAATGTTTTCTGCACAAAAGCGATTCTGCGAAGCAATGTGAACAGGCACAGAGAAGGTGCTATCAGGGAATTCTCTGCCTGCCTTTCCCCAGTGCTCTGCAAGCTCTCCAGGACAACATAGAATCTGGGGCTCTGTGCTTTCTTTCCTTCTGAACAAGTGTTAGTGTTTTCTGCACAAAAGCGATTCTGCGAAGCAATGTGAACACTTCTGCTTCCCAGGCACAGAGAAGGTGCTAGCAAGGAATTCTCTTCCTGCCTTTCCCCAGTGCTCTGCAAGCTCTCCAGGACAACATAGAATCTGGGGCTCTGTGCTTTCTTTCCTTCTGAACAAGTGTTAGTGTTTTCTGCACAAAAGCGATTCTGCGAAGCAATGTGAACACTTCTGCTTCCCAGGCACAGAGAAGGTGCTAGCAAGGATTGCTCTGCCTGCCTTTCCCCAGTGCTCTGCAAGCTCTCCAGGACAACATAAAATCTGGGGCTCTGTGCTTTCTTTCCTTCTGAACAAGTGTTAGTGTTTTCTGCACAAAAGCGATTCTTGCGAAGCAATGTGAACACTTCTGCTTCCCAGGGACATAGAAGGTGCTATCAGGGAATTCTCTTCCTGCCTTTCCCCAGTGCTCTGCAAGCTCTCCAGGACAACATAGACTCTGGGGCTCTGTGCTTTCTTTCCTTCTGAACAAGTGTTAGTGTTTTCTGCACAAAAGCGATTCTGCGAAGCAATGTGAACACTTCTGCTTCCCAGGCACAGAGAAGGTGCTAGCAGGGAATTCTCTGCCTGCCTTTCCCCAGTGCTCTGCAAGCTCTCCAGGACAACATAAAATCTGGGGCTCTGTGGTTTCTTTTCTTCTGAACAAGTGTTACTGTTTTCTGCACAAAAGCGATTCTGCGAAGCAATGTGAACAGGCACAGAGAAGGTGCTAGCAGGGAATTCTCTGCCTGCCTTTCCCCAGTGCTCTGCAAGCTCTCCAGGACAACATAGAATCTGGGGCTCTGTGCTTTCTTTCCTTCTGAACAAGTGTTACTGTTTTCTGCACAAAAGCGATTCTGCGAAGCAATGTGAACAGGCACAGAGAAGGTGCTATCAGGGAATTCTCTGCCTGCCTTTCCCCAGTGCTCTGCAAGCTCTCCAGGACAACATAGAATCTGGGGCTCTGTGCTTTCTTTCCTTCTGAACAAGTGTTACTGTTTTCTGCACAAAAGCGATTCTTGCGAAGCAATGTGAACACTTCTGCTTCCCAGGCACAGAGAAGGTGCTAGCAGGGAATTCTCTGCCTGCCTTTCCCCAGTGCTCTGCAAGCTCTCCAGGACAACATAGAATCTGGGGCTCTGTGCTTTCTTTCCTTCTGAACAAGTGTTACTGTTTTCTGCACAAAAGCGATTCTGCGAAGCAATGTGAACAGGCACAGAGAAGGTGCTATCAGGGAATTCTCTGCCTGCCTTTCCCCAGTGCTCTGCAAGCTCTCCAGGACAACATAGAATCTGGGGCTCTGTGCTTTCTTTCCTTCTGAACAAGTGTTAGTGTTTTCTGCACAAAAGCGATTCTTGCGAAGCAATGTGAACACTTCTGCTTCCCAGGCACAGAGAAGGTGCTAGCAGGGAATTCTCTGCCTGCCTTTCCCCAGTGCTCTGCAAGCTCTCCAGGACAACATAAAATCTGGGGCTCTGTGCTTTCTTTCCTTCTAAACAAGTCTTACTGTTTTCTGCACAAAAGCGATTCTGCGAAGCAATGTGAACAGGCACAGAGAAGGTGCTATCAGGGAATTCTCTGCCTGCCTTTCCCCAGTGCTCTGCAAGCTCTCCAGGACAACATAGAATCTGGGGCTCTGTGCTTTCTTTCCTTCTGAACAAGTGTTAGTGTTTTCTGCACAAAAGCGATTCTTGCGAAGCAATGTGAACACTTCTGCTTCCCAGGCACAGAGAAGGTGCTAGCAGGGAATTCTCTGCCTGCCTTTCCCCAGTGCTCTGCAAGCTCTCCAGGACAACATAAAATCTGGGGCTCTGTGCTTTCTTTCCTTCTAAACAAGTCTTACTGTTTTCTGCACAAAAGCGATTCTGCGAAGCAATGTGAACAGGCACAGAGAAGGTGCTATCAGGGAATTCTCTGCCTGCCTTTCCCCAGTGCTCTGCAAGCTCTCCAGGACAACATAGAATCTGGGGCTCTGTGCTTTCTTTCCTTCTGAACAAGTGTTAGTGTTTTCTGCACAAAAGCGATTCTTGCGAAGCAATGTGAACACTTCTGCTTCCCAGGCACAGAGAAGGTGCTAGCAGGGAATTCTCTGCCTGCCTTTCCCCAGTGCTCTGCAAGCTCTCCAGGACAACATAGAATCTGGGGCTCTGTGCTTTCTTTCCTTCTGAACAAGTGTTAGTGTTTTCTGCACAAAAGCGATTCTTGCGAAGCAATGTGAACACTTCTGCTTCCCAGGCACAGAGAAGGTGCTAGCAGGGAATTCTCTGCCTGCCTTTCCCCAGTGCTCTGCAAGCTCTCCAGGACAACATAGAATCTGGGGCTCTGTGCTTTCTTTCCTTCTGAACAAGTGTTACTGTTTTCTGCACAAAAGCGATTCTGCGAAGCAATGTGAACAGGCACAGAGAAGGTGCTATCAGGGAATTCTCTGCCTGCCTTTCCCCAGTGCTCTGCAAGCTCTCCAGGACAACATAAAATCTGGGGCTCTGTGCTTTCTTTCCTACTGAACAAGTGTTACTGTTTTCTGCACAAAAGCGATTCTTGCAAAGCAATGTGAACACTTCTGCTTCCCAGGCACAGAGAAGGTGCTAGCAGGGAATTCTCTGCCTGCCTTTCCCCAGTGCTCTGCAAGCTCTCCAGGACAACATAGAATCTGGGGCTCTGTGCTTTCTTTCCTTCTGAACAAGTGTTACTGTTTTCTGCACAAAAGCGATTCTGCGAAGCAATGTGAACACTTCTGCTTCCCAGGCACAGAGAAGGTGCTAGCAGGGAATTCTCTGCCTGCCTTTCCCCAGTGCTCTGCAAGCTCTCCAGGACAACATAAAATCTGGGGCTCTGTGCTTTCTTTCCTTCTGAACAAGTGTTACTGTTTTCTGCACAAAAGCGATTCTGCGAAGCAATGTGAACAGGCACAGAGAAGGTGCTAGCAGGGAATTCTCTGCCTGCCTTTCCCCAGTGCTCTGCAAGCTCTCCAGGACAACATAGAATCTGGGGCTCTGTGCTTTCTTTCCTTCTGAACAAGTGTTAGTGTTTTCTGCACAAAAGCGATTCTGCGAAGCAATGTGAACAGGCACAGAGAAGGTGCTATCAGGGAATTCTCTGCCTGCCTTTCCCCAGTGCTCTGCAAGCTCTCCAGGACAACATAGAATCTGGGGCTCTGTGCTTTCTTTCCTTCTGAACAAGTGTTACTGTTTTCTGCACAAAAGCGATTCTGCGAAGCAATGTGAACACTTCTGCTTCCCAGGCACAGAGAAGGTGCCAGCAAGGATTTCTCTGCCTGCCTTTCCCCAGTGCTCTGCAAGCTCTCCAGGACAACATAAAATCTGGGGCTCTGTGCTTTCTTTCCTTCTAAACAAGTCTTACTGTTTTCTGCACAAAAGCGATTCTGCGAAGCAATGTGAACAGGCACAGAGAAGGTGCTATCAGGGAATTCTCTGCCTGCCTTTCCCCAGTGCTCTGCAAGCTCTCCAGGACAACATAGAATCTGGGGCTCTGTGCTTTCTTTCCTTCTGAACAAGTGTTAGTGTTTTCTGCACAAAAGCGATTCTTGCGAAGCAATGTGAACACTTCTGCTTCCCAGGCACAGAGAAGGTGCTAGCAGGGAATTCTCTGCCTGCCTTTCCCCAGTGCTCTGCAAGCTCTCCAGGACAACATAAAATCTGGGGCTCTGTGCTTTCTTTCCTTCTAAACAAGTCTTACTGTTTTCTGCACAAAAGCGATTCTGCGAAGCAATGTGAACAGGCACAGAGAAGGTGCTATCAGGGAATTCTCTGCCTGCCTTTCCCCAGTGCTCTGCAAGCTCTCCAGGACAACATAGAATCTGGGGCTCTGTGCTTTCTTTCCTTCTGAACAAGTGTTAGTGTTTTCTGCACAAAAGCGATTCTTGCGAAGCAATGTGAACACTTCTGCTTCCCAGGCACAGAGAAGGTGCTAGCAGGGAATTCTCTGCCTGCCTTTCCCCAGTGCTCTGCAAGCTCTCCAGGACAACATAGAATCTGGGGCTCTGTGCTTTCTTTCCTTCTGAACAAGTGTTAGTGTTTTCTGCACAAAAGCGATTCTGCGAAGCAATGTGAACACTTCTGCTTCCCAGGCACAGAGAAGGTGCTAGCAGGGAATTCTCTGCCTGCCTTTCCCCAGTGCTCTGCAAGCTCTCCAGGACAACATAGAATCTGGGGCTCTGTGCTTTCTTTCCTTCTGAACAAGTGTTACTGTTTTCTGCACAAAAGCGATTCTGCGAAGCAATGTGAACAGGCACAGAGAAGGTGCTATCAGGGAATTCTCTGCCTGCCTTTCCCCAGTGCTCTGCAAGCTCTCCAGGACAACATAAAATCTGGGGCTCTGTGCTTTCTTTCCTACTGAACAAGTGTTACTGTTTTCTGCACAAAAGCGATTCTTGCAAAGCAATGTGAACACTTCTGCTTCCCAGGCACAGAGAAGGTGCTAGCAGGGAATTCTCTGCCTGCCTTTCCCCAGTGCTCTGCAAGCTCTCCAGGACAACATAGAATCTGGGGCTCTGTGCTTTCTTTCCTTCTGAACAAGTGTTACTGTTTTCTGCACAAAAGCGATTCTGCGAAGCAATGTGAACACTTCTGCTTCCCAGGCACAGAGAAGGTGCTAGCAGGGAATTCTCTGCCTGCCTTTCCCCAGTGCTCTGCAAGCTCTCCAGGACAACATAAAATCTGGGGCTCTGTGCTTTCTTTCCTTCTGAACAAGTGTTACTGTTTTCTGCACAAAAGCGATTCTGCGAAGCAATGTGAACAGGCACAGAGAAGGTGCTAGCAGGGAATTCTCTGCCTGCCTTTCCCCAGTGCTCTGCAAGCTCTCCAGGACAACATAGAATCTGGGGCTCTGTGCTTTCTTTCCTTCTGAACAAGTGTTAGTGTTTTCTGCACAAAAGCGATTCTGCGAAGCAATGTGAACAGGCACAGAGAAGGTGCTATCAGGGAATTCTCTGCCTGCCTTTCCCCAGTGCTCTGCAAGCTCTCCAGGACAACATAGAATCTGGGGCTCTGTGCTTTCTTTCCTTCTGAACAAGTGTTACTGTTTTCTGCACAAAAGCGATTCTGCGAAGCAATGTGAACACTTCTGCTTCCCAGGCACAGAGAAGGTGCCAGCAAGGATTTCTCTGCCTGCCTTTCCCCAGTGCTCTGCAAGCTCTCCAGGACAACATAAAATCTGGGGCTCTGTGCTTTCTTTCCTTCTGAACAAGTGTTAGTGTTTTCTGCACAAAAGCGATTCTTGCGAAGCAATGTGAACACTTCTGCTTCCCAGGCACAGAGAAGGTGCTATCAGGGAATTCTCTGCCTGCCTTTCCCCAGTGCTCTGCAAGCTCTCCAGGACAACATAGAATCTGGGGCTCTGTGCTTTCTTTCCTTCTGAACAAGTGTTACTGTTTTCTGCACAAAAGCGATTCTGCGAAGCAATGTGAACAGGCACAGAGAAGGTGCTATCAGGGAATTCTCTGCCTGCCTTTCCCCAGTGCTCTGCAAGCTCTCCAGGACAACATAAAATCTGGGCCTCTGTGCTTTCTTTCCTTCTGAACAAGTGTTAGTGTTTTCTGCACAAAAGCGATTCTTGCGAAGCAATGTGAACACTTCTGCTTCCCAGGCACAGAGAAGGTGCTAGCAGGGAATTCTCTGCCTGCCTTTCCCCAGTGCTCTGCAAGCTCTCCAGGACAACATAGAATCTGGGGCTCTGTGCTTTCTTTCCTTCTGAACAAGTGTTAGTGTTTTCTGCACAAAAGCGATTCTTGCGAAGCAATGTGAACACTTCTGCTTCCCAGGGACATAGAAGGTGCTAGCAAGGAATTCTCTTCCTGCCTTTCCCCAGTGCTCTGCAAGCTCTCCAGGACAACATAGACTCTGGGGCTCTGTGCTTTCTTTCCTTCTGAACAAGTGTTAGTGTTTTCTGCACAAAAGCAATTCTGCGAAGCAATGTGAACACTTCTGCTTCCCAGGCACAGAGAAGGTGCTAGCAGGGAATTCTCTGCCTGCCTTTCCCCAGTGCTCTAAAAGCTCTCCAGGACAACATAGAATCTGGGGCTCTGTGGTTTCTTTTCTTCTGAACAAGTGTTACTGTTTTCTGCACAAAAGCGATTCTGCGAAGCAATGTGAACAGGCACAGAGAAGGTGCTAGCAGGGAATTCTCTGCCTGCCTTTCCCCAGTGCTCTGCAAGCTCTCCAGGACAACATAGAATCTGGGGCTCTGTGCTTTCTTTCCTTCTGAACAAGTGTTACTGTTTTCTGCACAAAAGCGATTCTGCGAAGCAATGTGAACAGGCACAGAAAAGGTGCTATCAGGGAATTCTCTGCCTGCCTTTCCCCAGTGCTCTGCAAGCTCTCCAGGACAACATAGAATCTGGGGCTCTGTGCTTTCTTTCCTTCTGAACAAGTGTTACTGTTTTCTGCACAAAAGCGATTCTTGCGAAGCAATGTGAACACTTCTGCTTCCCAGGCACAGAGAAGGTGCTAGCAGGGAATTCTCTGCCTGCCTTTCCCCAGTGCTCTGCAAGCTCTCCAGGACAACATAGAATCTGGGGCTCTGTGCTTTCTTTCCTTCTGAACAAGTGTTACTGTTTTCTGCACAAAAGCGATTCTGCGAAGCAATGTGAACAGGCACAGAGAAGGTGCTATCAGGGAATTCTCTGCCTGCCTTTCCCCAGTGCTCTGCAAGCTCTCCAGGACAACATAGAATCTGGGGCTCTGTGCTTTCTTTCCTTCTGAACAAGTGTTAGTGTTTTCTGCACAAAAGCGATTCTTGCGAAGCAATGTGAACACTTCTGCTTCCCAGGCACAGAGAAGGTGCTAGCAGGGAATTCTCTGCCTGCCTTTCCCCAGTGCTCTGCAAGCTCTCCAGGACAACATAAAATCTGGGGCTCTGTGCTTTCTTTCCTTCTGAACAAGTGTTAGTGTTTTCTGCACAAAAGCGATTCTGCGAAGCAATGTGAACACTTCTGCTTCCCAGGCACAGAGAAGGTGCTAGCAGGGAATTCTCTGCCTGCCTTTCCCCAGTGCTCTGCAAGCTCTCCAGGACAACATAGAATCTGGGGCTCTGTGCTTTCTTTCGTTCTGAACAAGTGTTAATGTTTTCTGCACAAAAGCGATTCTGCGAAGCAATGTGAACAGGCACAGAGAAGGTGCTATCAGGGAATTCTCTGCCTGCCTTTCCCCAGTGCTCTGCAAGCTCTCCAGGACAACATAGAATCTGGGGCTCTGTGCTTTCTTTCCTTCTGAACAAGTGTTAGTGTTTTCTGCACAAAAGCGATTCTGCGAAGCAATGTGAACACTTCTGCTTCCCAGGCACAGAGAAGGTGCTAGCAAGGAATTCTCTTCCTGCCTTTCCCCAGTGCTCTGCAAGCTCTCCAGGACAACATAGAATCTGGGGCTCTGTGCTTTCTTTCCTTCTGAACAAGTGTTAGTGTTTTCTGCACAAAAGCGATTCTGCGAAGCAATGTGAACACTTCTGCTTCCCAGGCACAGAGAAGGTGCTAGCAAGGATTGCTCTGCCTGCCTTTCCCCAGTGCTCTGCAAGCTCTCCAGGACAACATAAAATCTGGGGCTCTGTGCTTTCTTTCCTTCTGAACAAGTGTTAGTGTTTTCTGCACAAAAGCGATTCTTGCGAAGCAATGTGAACACTTCTGCTTCCCAGGCACAGAGAAGGTGCTAGCAGGGAATTCTCTGCCTGCCTTTCCCCAGTGCTCTGCAAGCTCTCCAGGACAACATAAAATCTGGGGCTCTGTGCTTTCTTTCCTTCTAAACAAGTCTTACTGTTTTCTGCACAAAAGCGATTCTGCGAAGCAATGTGAACAGGCACAGAGAAGGTGCTATCAGGGAATTCTCTGCCTGCCTTTCCCCAGTGCTCTGCAAGCTCTCCAGGACAACATAGAATCTGGGGCTCTGTGCTTTCTTTCCTTCTGAACAAGTGTTAGTGTTTTCTGCACAAAAGCGATTCTTGCGAAGCAATGTGAACACTTCTGCTTCCCAGGCACAGAGAAGGTGCTAGCAGGGAATTCTCTGCCTGCCTTTCCCCAGTGCTCTGCAAGCTCTCCAGGACAACATAGAATCTGGGGCTCTGTGCTTTCTTTCCTTCTGAACAAGTGTTACTGTTTTCTGCACAAAAGCGATTCTGCGAAGCAATGTGAACAGGCACAGAGAAGGTGCTATCAGGGAATTCTCTGCCTGCCTTTCCCCAGTGCTCTGCAAGCTCTCCAGGACAACATAAAATCTGGGGCTCTGTGCTTTCTTTCCTACTGAACAAGTGTTACTGTTTTCTGCACAAAAGCGATTCTTGCAAAGCAATGTGAACACTTCTGCTTCCCAGGCACAGAGAAGGTGCTAGCAGGGAATTCTCTGCCTGCCTTTCCCCAGTGCTCTGCAAGCTCTCCAGGACAACATAGAATCTGGGGCTCTGTGCTTTCTTTCCTTCTGAACAAGTGTTACTGTTTTCTGCACAAAAGCGATTCTGCGAAGCAATGTGAACACTTCTGCTTCCCAGGCACAGAGAAGGTGCTAGCAGGGAATTCTCTGCCTGCCTTTCCCCAGTGCTCTGCAAGCTCTCCAGGACAACATAAAATCTGGGGCTCTGTGCTTTCTTTCCTTCTGAACAAGTGTTACTGTTTTCTGCACAAAAGTGATTCTGCGAAGCAATGTGAACAGGCACAGAGAAGGTGCTATCAGGGAATTCTCTGCCTGCCTTTCCCCAGTGCTCTGCAAGCTCTCCAGGACAACATAGAATCTGGGGCTCTGTGCTTTCTTTCCTTCTGAACAAGTGTTAGTGTTTTCTGCACGAAAGCGATTCTGCGAAGCAATGTGAACAGGCACAGAGAAGGTGCTATCAGGGAATTCTCTGCCTGCCTTTCCCCAGTGCTCTGCAAGCTCTCCAGGACAACATAGAATCTGGGGCTCTGTGCTTTCTTTCCTTCTGAACAAGTGTTACTGTTTTCTGCACAAAAGCGATTCTGCGAAGCAATGTGAACACTTCTGCTTCCCAGGCACAGAGAAGGTGCCAGCAAGGATTTCTCTGCCTGCCTTTCCCCAGTGCTCTGCAAGCTCTCCAGGACAACATAAAATCTGGGGCTCTGTGCTTTCTTTCCTTCTGAACAAGTGTTAGTGTTTTCTGCACAAAAGCGATTCTTGCGAAGCAATGTGAACACTTCTGCTTCCCAGGCACAGAGAAGGTGCTAGCAGGGAATTCTCTGCCTGCCTTTCCCCAGTGCTCTGCAAGCTCTCCAGGACAACATAGAATCTGGGGCTCTGTGCTTTCTTTCCTTCTGAACAAGTGTTACTGTTTTCTGCACAAAAGCGATTCTGCGAAGCAATGTGAACAGGCACAGAGAAGGTGCTAGCAGGGAATTCTCTGCCTGCCTTTCCCCAGTGCTCTGCAAGCTCTCCAGGACAACATAAAATCTGGGGCTCTGTGCTTTCTTTCCTTCTGAACAAGTGTTAGTGTTTTCTGCACAAAAGCGATTCTTGCGAAGCAATGTGAACACTTCTGCTTCCCAGGCACAGAGAAGGTGCTAGCAGGGAATTCTCTGCCTGCCTTTCCCCAGTGCTCTGCAAGCTCTCCAGGACAACATAGAATCTGGGGCTCTGTGCTTTCTTTCCTTCTGAACAAGTGTTAGTGTTTTCTGCACAAAAGCGATTCTTGCGAAGCAATGTGAACACTTCTGCTTCCCAGGGACATAGAAGGTGCTAGCAAGGAATTCTCTTCCTGCCTTTCCCCAGTGCTCTGCAAGCTCTCCAGGACAACATAGACTCTGGGGCTCTGTGCTTTCTTTCCTTCTGAACAAGTGTTAGTGTTTTCTGCACAAAAGCGATTCTGCGAAGCAATGTGAACACTTCTGCTTCCCAGGCACAGAGAAGGTGCTAGCAGGGAATTCTCTGCCTGCCTTTCCCCAGTGCTCTGCAAGCTCTCCAGGACAACATAGAATCTGGGGCTCTGTGGTTTCTTTTCTTCTGAACAAGTGTTACTGTTTTCTGCACAAAAGCGATTCTGCGAAGCAATGTGAACAGGCACAGAGAAGGTGCTAGCAGGGAATTCTCTGCCTGCCTTTCCCCAGTGCTCTGCAAGCTCTCCAGGACAACATAGAATCTGGGGCTCTGTGCTTTCTTTCCTTCTGAACAAGTGTTACTGTTTTCTGCACAAAAGCGATTCTGCGAAGCAATGTGAACAGGCACAGAGAAGGTGCTATCAGGGAATTCTCTGCCTGCCTTTCCCCAGTGCTCTGCAAGCTCTCCAGGACAACATAGAATCTGGGGCTCTGTGCTTTCTTTCCTTCTGAACAAGTGTTAGTGTTTTCTGCACAAAAGCGATTCTTGCGAAGCAATGTGAACACTTCTGCTTCCCAGGCACAGAGAAGGTGCTAGCAGGGAATTCTCTGCCTGCCTTTCCCCAGTGCTCTGCAAGCTCTCCAGGACAACATAAAATCTGGGGCTCTGTGCTTTCTTTCCTTCTAAACAAGTCTTACTGTTTTCTGCACAAAAGCGATTCTGCGAAGCAATGTGAACAGGCACAGAGAAGGTGCTATCAGGGAATTCTCTGCCTGCCTTTCCCCAGTGCTCTGCAAGCTCTCCAGGACAACATAGAATCTGGGGCTCTGTGCTTTCTTTCCTTCTGAACAAGTGTTAGTGTTTTCTGCACAAAAGCGATTCTTGCGAAGCAATGTGAACACTTCTGCTTCCCAGGCACAGAGAAGGTGCTAGCAGGGAATTCTCTGCCTGCCTTTCCCCAGTGCTCTGCAAGCTCTCCAGGACAACATAGAATCTGGGGCTCTGTGCTTTCTTTCCTTCTGAACAAGTGTTACTGTTTTCTGCACAAAAGCGATTCTGCGAAGCAATGTGAACAGGCACAGAGAAGGTGCTATCAGGGAATTCTCTGCCTGCCTTTCCCCAGTGCTCTGCAAGCTCTCCAGGACAACATAAAATCTGGGGCTCTGTGCTTTCTTTCCTACTGAACAAGTGTTACTGTTTTCTGCACAAAAGCGATTCTTGCAAAGCAATGTGAACACTTCTGCTTCCCAGGCACAGAGAAGGTGCTAGCAGGGAATTCTCTGCCTGCCTTTCCCCAGTGCTCTGCAAGCTCTCCAGGACAACATAGAATCTGGGGCTCTGTGCTTTCTTTCCTTCTGAACAAGTGTTACTGTTTTCTGCACAAAAGCGATTCTGCGAAGCAATGTGAACACTTCTGCTTCCCAGGCACAGAGAAGGTGCTAGCAGGGAATTCTCTGCCTGCCTTTCCCCAGTGCTCTGCAAGCTCTCCAGGACAACATAAAATCTGGGGCTCTGTGCTTTCTTTCCTTCTGAACAAGTGTTACTGTTTTCTGCACAAAAGCGATTCTGCGAAGCAATGTGAACAGGCACAGAGAAGGTGCTAGCAGGGAATTCTCTGCCTGCCTTTCCGCAGTGCTCTGCAAGCTCTCCAGGACAACATAGAATCTGGGGCTCTGTGCTTTCTTTCCTTCTGAACAAGTGTTAGTGTTTTCTGCACAAAAGCGATTCTGCGAAGCAATGTGAACAGGCACAGAGAAGGTGCTATCAGGGAATTCTCTGCCTGCCTTTCCCCAGTGCTCTGCAAGCTCTCCAGGACAACATAGAATCTGGGGCTCTGTGCTTTCTTTCCTTCTGAACAAGTGTTACTGTTTTCTGCACAAAAGCGATTCTGCGAAGCAATGTGAACACTTCTGCTTCCCAGGCACAGAGAAGGTGCCAGCAAGGATTTCTCTGCCTGCCTTTCCCCAGTGCTCTGCAAGCTCTCCAGGACAACATAAAATCTGGGGCTCTGTGCTTTCTTTCCTTCTGAACAAGTGTTAGTGTTTTCTGCACAAAAGCGATTCTTGCGAAGCAATGTGAACACTTCTGCTTCCCAGGCACAGAGAAGGTGCTATCAGGGAATTCTCTGCCTGCCTTTCCCCAGTGCTCTGCAAGCTCTCCAGGACAACATAGAATCTGGGGCTCTGTGCTTTCTTTCCTTCTGAACAAGTGTTACTGTTTTCTGCACAAAAGCGATTCTGCGAAGCAATGTGAACAGGCACAGAGAAGGTGCTATCAGGGAATTCTCTGCCTGCCTTTCCCCAGTGCTCTGCAAGCTCTCCAGGACAACATAAAATCTGGGGCTCTGTGCTTTCTTTCCTTCTGAACAAGTGTTAGTGTTTTCTGCACAAAAGCGATTCTTGCGAAGCAATGTGAACACTTCTGCTTCCCAGGCACAGAGAAGGTGCTAGCAGGGAATTCTCTGCCTGCCTTTCCCCAGTGCTCTGCAAGCTCTCCAGGACAACATAGAATCTGGGGCTCTGTGCTTTCTTTCCTTCTGAACAAGTGTTAGTGTTTTCTGCACAAAAGCGATTCTGCGAAGCAATGTGAACAGGCACAGAGAAGGTGCTAGCAGGGAATTCTCTGCCTGCCTTTCCCCAGTGCTCTGCAAGCTCTCCAGGACAACATAGAATCTGGGGCTCTGTGCTTTCTTTCCTTCTGAACAAGTGTTACTGTTTTCTGCACAAAAGCGATTCTGCGAAGCAATGTGAACACTTCTGCTTCCCAGGCACAGAGAAGGTGCTAGCAAGGAATTCTCTGCCTGCCTTTCCCCAGTGCTCTGCAAGCTCTCCAGGACAACATAGACTCTGGGGCTCTGTGCTTTCTTTCCTTCTGAACAAGTGTTAGTGTTTTCTGCACAAAAGCGATTCTGCGAAGCAATGTGAACACTTCTGCTTCCCAGGCACAGAGAAGGTGCTAGCAGGGAATTCTCTGCCTGCCTTTCCCCAGTGCTCTAAAAGCTCTCCAGGACAACATAGAATCTGGGGCTCTGTGCTTTCTTTCCTTCTGAACAAGTGTTAGTGTTTTCTGCACAAAAGCGATTCTGCCAAGCAATGTGAACAGGCACAGAGAAGGTGCTAGCAAGGATTTCTCTGCCTGCCTTTCCCCAGTGCTCTGCAAGCTCTCCAGGACAACATAAAATCTGGGGCTCTGTGCTTTCTTTCCTTCTGAACAAGTGTTAGTGTTTTCTGCACAAAAGCGATTCTTGCGAAGCAATGTGAACACTTCTGCTTCCCAGGCACAGAGAAGGTGCTAGCAGGGAATTCTCTGCCTGCCTTTCCCCAGTGCTCTGCAAGCTCTCCAGGACAACATAGAATCTGGGGCTCTGTGCTTTCTTTCCTTCTGAACAAGTGTTACTGTTTTCTGCACAAAAGCGATTCTGCGAAGCAATGTGAACAGGCACAGAGAAGGTGCTAGCAGGGAATTCTCTGCCTGCCTTTCCCCAGTGCTCTGCAAGCTCTCCAGGACAACATAGAATCTGGGGCTCTGTGCTTTCTTTCCTTCTGAACAAGTGTTAGTGTTTTCTGCACAAAAGCGATTCTTGCGAAGCAATGTGAACACTTCTGCTTCCCAGGCACAGAGAAGGTGCTAGCAGGGAATTCTCTGCCTGCCTTTCCCCAGTGCTCTGCAAGCTCTCCAGGACAACATAAAATCTGGGGCTCTGTGCTTTCTTTCCTTCTGAACAAGTGTTAGTGTTTTCTGCACAAAAGCGATTCTGCGAAGCAATGTGAACACTTCTGCTTCCCAGGCACAGAGAAGGTGCTAGCAGGGAATTCTCTGCCTGCCTTTCCCCAGTGCTCTAAAAGCTCTCCAGGACAACATAGAATCTGGGGCTCTGTGGTTTCTTTCCTTCTGAACAAGTGTTACTGTTTTCTGCACAAAAGCGATTCTGCGAAGCAATGTGAACAGGCACAGAGAAGGTGCTAGCAGGGAATTCTCTGCCTGCCTTTCCCCAGTGCTCTGCAAGCTCTCCAGGACAACATAGAATCTGGGGCTCTGTGCTTTCTTTCCTTCTGAACAAGTGTTAGTGTTTTCTGCACAAAAGCGATTCTGCGAAGCAATGTGAACAGGCACAGAGAAGGTGCTATCAGGGAATTCTCTGCCTGCCTTTCCCCAGTGCTCTGCAAGCTCTCCAGGACAACATAGAATCTGGGGCTCTGTGCTTTCTTTCCTTCTGAACAAGTGTTACTGTTTTCTGCACAAAAGCGATTCTTGCGAAGCAATGTGAACACTTCTGCTTCCCAGGCACAGAGAAGGTGCTAGCAGGGAATTCTCTGCCTGCCTTTCCCCAGTGCTCTGCAAGCTCTCCAGGACAACATAGAATCTGGGGCTCTGTGCTTTCTTTCCTTCTGAACAAGTGTTACTGTTTTCTGCACAAAAGCGATTCTGCGAAGCAATGTGAACAGGCACAGAGAAGGTGCTATCAGGGAATTCTCTGCCTGCCTTTCCCCAGTGCTCTGCAAGCTCTCCAGGACAACATAAAATCTGGGGCTCTGTGCTTTCTTTCCTTCTGAACAAGTGTTAGTGTTTTCTGCACAAAAGCGATTCTTGAGAAGCAATGTGAACACTTCTGCTTCCCAGGCACAGAGAAGGTGCTAGCAGGGAATTCTCTGCCTGCCTTTCCCCAGTGCTCTGCAAGCTCTCCAGGACAACATAAAATCTGGGGCTCTGTGCTTTCTTTCCTTCTGAACAAGTCTTACTGTTTTCTGCACAAAAGCGATTCTGCGAAGCAATGTGAACAGGCACAGAGAAGGTGCTATCAGGGAATTCTCTGCCTGCCTTTCCCCAGTGCTCTGCAAGCTCTCCAGGACAACATAGAATCTGGGGCTCTGTGCTTTCTTTCCTTCTGAACAAGTGTTAGTGTTTTCTGCACAAAAGCGATTCTTGCGAAGCAATGTGAACACTTCTGCTTCCCAGGCACAGAGAAGGTGCTAGCAGGGAATTCTCTGCCTGCCTTTCCCCAGTGCTCTGCAAGCTCTCCAGGACAACATAGAATCTGGGGCTCTGTGCTTTCTTTCCTTCTGAACAAGTGTTACTGTTTTCTGCACAAAAGCGATTCTGCGAAGCAATGTGAACAGGCACAGAGAAGGTGCTAGCAGGGAATTCTCTGCCTGCCTTTCCCCAGTGCTCTGCAAGCTCTCCAGGACAACATAAAATCTGGGGCTCTGTGCTTTCTTTCCTACTGAACAAGTGTTACTGTTTTCTGCACAAAAGCGATTCTTGCAAAGCAATGTGAACGCTTCTGCTTCCCAGGCACAGAGAAGGTGCTAGCAGGGAATTCTCTGCCTGCCTTTCCCCAGTGCTCTGCAAGCTCTCCAGGACAACATAGAATCTGGGGCTCTGTGCTTTCTTTCCTTCTGAACAAGTGTTACTGTTTTCTGCACAAAAGCGATTCTGCGAAGCAATGTGAACAGGCACAGAGAAGGTGCTATCAGGGAATTCTCTGCCTGCCTTTCCCCAGTGCTCTGCAAGCTCTCCAGGACAACATAGAATCTGGGGCTCTGTGCTTTCTTTCCTTCTGATCAAGTGTTACTGTTTTCTGCACAAAAGCGATTCTGCGAAGCAATGTGAACAGGCACAGAGAAGGTGCTAGCAGGGAATTCTCTGCCTGCCTTTCCCCAGTGCTCTGCAAGCTCTCCAGGACAACATAGAATCTGGGGCTCTGTGCTTTCTTTCCTTCTGAACAAGTGTTAGTGTTTTCTGCACAAAAGCGATTCTTGCGAAGCAATGTGAACACTTCTGCTTCCCAGGGACAGAGAAGGTGCTAGCAAGGAATTCTCTGCCTGCCTTTCCCCAGTGCTCTGCAAGCTCTCCAGGACAACATAGAATCTGGGGCTCTGTGCTTTCTTTCCTTCTGAACAAGTGTTACTGTTTTCTGCACAAAAGCGATTCTGCGAAGCAATGTGAACACTTCTGCTTCCCAGGCACAGAGAAGGTGCTAGCAAGGATTGCTCTGCCTGCCTTTCCCCAGTGCTCTGCAAGCTCTCCAGGACAACATAAAATCTGGGGCTCTGTGCTTTCTTTCCTTCTGAACAAGTGTTAGTGTTTTCTGCACAAAAGCGATTCTTGCGAAGCAATGTGAACACTTCTGCTTCCCAGGCACAGAGAAGGTGCTAGCAGGGAATTCTCTGCCTGCCTTTCCCCAGTGCTCTGCAAGCTCTCCAGGACAACATAGAATCTGGGGCTCTGTGCTTTCTTTCCTTCTGAACAAGTGTTACTGTTTTCTGCACAAAAGCGATTCTGCGAAGCAATGTGAACACTTCTGCTTCCCAGGCACAGAGAAGGTGCTAGCAAGGATTGCTCTGCCTGCCTTTCCCCAGTGCTCTGCAAGCTCTCCAGGACAACATAAAATCTGGGGCTCTGTGCTTTCTTTCCTTCTGAACAAGTGTTAGTGTTTTCTGCACAAAAGCGATTCTTGCGAAGCAATGTGAACACTTCTGCTTCCCAGGCACAGAGAAGGTGCTAGCAGGGAATTCTCTGCCTGCCTTTCCCCAGTGCTCTGCAAGCTCTCCAGGACAACATAGAATCTGGGGCTCTGTGCTTTCTTTCCTTCTGAACAAGTGTTAGTGTTTTCTGCACAAAAGCGATTCTTGCGAAGCAATGTGAACACTTCTGCTTCCCAGGGACATAGAAGGTGCTAGCAAGGAATTCTCTTCCTGCCTTTCCCCAGTGCTCTGCAAGCTCTCCAGGACAACATAGACTCTGGGGCTCTGTGCTTTCTTTCCTTCTGAACAAGTGTTAGTGTTTTCTGCACAAAAGCGATTCTGCGAAGCAATGTGAACACTTCTGCTTCCCAGGCACAGAGAAGGTGCTAGCAGGGAATTCTCTGCCTGCCTTTCCCCAGTGCTCTAAAAGCTCTCCAGGACAACATAGAATCTGGGGCTCTGTGGTTTCTTTTCTTCTGAACAAGTGTTACTGTTTTCTGCACAAAAGCGATTCTGCGAAGCAATGTGAACAGGCACAGAGAAGGTGCTAGCAGGGAATTCTCTGCCTGCCTTTCCCCAGTGCTCTGCAAGCTCTCCAGGACAACATAGAATCTGGGGCTCTGTGCTTTCTTTCCTTCTGAACAAGTGTTACTGTTTTCTGCACAAAAGCGATTCTGCGAAGCAATGTGAACAGGCACAGAGAAGGTGCTATCAGGGAATTCTCTGCCTGCCTTTCCCCAGTGCTCTGCAAGCTCTCCAGGACAACATAGAATCTGGGGCTCTGTGCTTTCTTTCCTTCTGAACAAGTGTTACTGTTTTCTGCACAAAAGCGATTCTTGCGAAGCAATGTGAACACTTCTGCTTCCCAGGCACAGAGAAGGTGCTAGCAGGGAATTCTCTGCCTGCCTTTCCCCAGTGCTCTGCAAGCTCTCCAGGACAACATAGAATCTGGGGCTCTGTGCTTTCTTTCCTTCTGAACAAGTGTTACTGTTTTCTGCACAAAAGCGATTCTGCGAAGCAATGTGAACAGGCACAGAGAAGGTGCTATCAGGGAATTCTCTGCCTGCCTTTCCCCAGTGCTCTGCAAGCTCTCCAGGACAACATAGAATCTGGGGCTCTGTGCTTTCTTTCCTTCTGAACAAGTGTTAGTGTTTTCTGCACAAAAGCGATTCTTGCGAAGCAATGTGAACACTTCTGCTTCCCAGGCACAGAGAAGGTGCTAGCAGGGAATTCTCTGCCTGCCTTTCCCCAGTGCTCTGCAAGCTCTCCAGGACAACATAAAATCTGGGGCTCTGTGCTTTCTTTCCTTCTAAACAAGTCTTACTGTTTTCTGCACAAAAGCGATTCTGCGAAGCAATGTGAACAGGCACAGAGAAGGTGCTATCAGGGAATTCTCTGCCTGCCTTTCCCCAGTGCTCTGCAAGCTCTCCAGGACAACATAGAATCTGGGGCTCTGTGCTTTCTTTCCTTCTGAACAAGTGTTAGTGTTTTCTGCACAAAAGCGATTCTTGCGAAGCAATGTGAACACTTCTGCTTCCCAGGCACAGAGAAGGTGCTAGCAGGGAATTCTCTGCCTGCCTTTCCCCAGTGCTCTGCAAGCTCTCCAGGACAACATAGAATCTGGGGCTCTGTGCTTTCTTTCCTTCTGAACAAGTGTTACTGTTTTCTGCACAAAAGCGATTCTGCGAAGCAATGTGAACAGGCACAGAGAAGGTGCTATCAGGGAATTCTCTGCCTGCCTTTCCCCAGTGCTCTGCAAGCTCTCCAGGACAACATAAAATCTGGGGCTCTGTGCTTTCTTTCCTACTGAACAAGTGTTACTGTTTTCTGCACAAAAGCGATTCTTGCAAAGCAATGTGAACACTTCTGCTTCCCAGGCACAGAGAAGGTGCTAGCAGGGAATTCTCTGCCTGCCTTTCCCCAGTGCTCTGCAAGCTCTCCAGGACAACATAGAATCTGGGGCTCTGTGCTTTCTTTCCTTCTGAACAAGTGTTACTGTTTTCTGCACAAAAGCGATTCTGCGAAGCAATGTGAACACTTCTGCTTCCCAGGCACAGAGAAGGTGCTAGCAGGGAATTCTCTGCCTGCCTTTCCCCAGTGCTCTGCAAGCTCTCCAGGACAACATAAAATCTGGGGCTCTGTGCTTTCTTTCCTTCTGAACAAGTGTTACTGTTTTCTGCACAAAAGCGATTCTGCGAAGCAATGTGAACAGGCACAGAGAAGGTGCTAGCAGGGAATTCTCTGCCTGCCTTTCCCCAGTGCTCTGCAAGCTCTCCAGGACAACATAGAATCTGGGGCTCTGTGCTTTCTTTCCTTCTGAACAAGTGTTAGTGTTTTCTGCACAAAAGCGATTCTGCGAAGCAATGTGAACAGGCACAGAGAAGGTGCTATCAGGGAATTCTCTGCCTGCCTTTCCCCAGTGCTCTGCAAGCTCTCCAGGACAACATAGAATCTGGGGCTCTGTGCTTTCTTTCCTTCTGAACAAGTGTTACTGTTTTCTGCACAAAAGCGATTCTGCGAAGCAATGTGAACACTTCTGCTTCCCAGGCACAGAGAAGGTGCCAGCAAGGATTTCTCTGCCTGCCTTTCCCCAGTGCTCTGCAAGCTCTCCAGGACAACATAAAATCTGGGGCTCTGTGCTTTCTTTCCTTCTGAACAAGTGTTAGTGTTTTCTGCACAAAAGCGATTCTTGCGAAGCAATGTGAACACTTCTGCTTCCCAGGCACAGAGAAGGTGCTATCAGGGAATTCTCTGCCTGCCTTTCCCCAGTGCTCTGCAAGCTCTCCAGGACAACATAGAATCTGGGGCTCTGTGCTTTCTTTCCTTCTGAACAAGTGTTACTGTTTTCTGCACAAAAGCGATTCTGCGAAGCAATGTGAACAGGCACAGAGAAGGTGCTATCAGGGAATTCTCTGCCTGCCTTTCCCCAGTGCTCTGCAAGCTCTCCAGGACAACATAAAATCTGGGGCTCTGTGCTTTCTTTCCTTCTGAACAAGTGTTAGTGTTTTCTGCACAAAAGCGATTCTTGCGAAGCAATGTGAACACTTCTGCTTCCCAGGCACAGAGAAGGTGCTAGCAGGGAATTCTCTGCCTGCCTTTCCCCAGTGCTCTGCAAGCTCTCCAGGACAACATAGAATCTGGGGCTCTGTGCTTTCTTTCCTTCTGAACAAGTGTTAGTGTTTTCTGCACAAAAGCGATTCTTGCGAAGCAATGTGAACACTTCTGCTTCCCAGGGACATAGAAGGTGCTAGCAAGGAATTCTCTTCCTGCCTTTCCCCAGTGCTCTGCAAGCTCTCCAGGACAACATAGACTCTGGGGCTCTGTGCTTTCTTTCCTTCTGAACAAGTGTTAGTGTTTTCTGCACAAAAGCCATTCTGCGAAGCAATGTGAACACTTCTGCTTCCCAGGCACAGAGAAGGTGCTAGCAGGGAATTCTCTGCCTGCCTTTCCCCAGTGCTCTAAAAGCTCTCCAGGACAACATAGAATCTGGGGCTCTGTGGTTTCTTTTCTTCTGAACAAGTGTTACTGTTTTCTGCACAAAAGCGATTCTGCGAAGCAATGTGAACAGGCACAGAGAAGGTGCTAGCAGGGAATTCTCTGCCTGCCTTTCCCCAGTGCTCTGCAAGCTCTCCAGGACAACATAGAATCTGGGGCTCTGTGCTTTCTTTCCTTCTGAACAAGTGTTACTGTTTTCTGCACAAAAGCGATTCTGCGAAGCAATGTGAACAGGCACAGAGAAGGTGCTATCAGGGAATTCTCTGCCTGCCTTTCCCCAGTGCTCTGCAAGCTCTCCAGGACAACATAGAATCTGGGGCTCTGTGCTTTCTTTCCTTCTGAACAAGTGTTACTGTTTTCTGCACAAAAGCGATTCTTGCGAAGCAATGTGAACACTTCTGCTTCCCAGGCACAGAGAAGGTGCTAGCAGGGAATTCTCTGCCTGCCTTTCCCCAGTGCTCTGCAAGCTCTCCAGGACAACATAGAATCTGGGGCTCTGTGCTTTCTTTCCTTCTGAACAAGTGTTACTGTTTTCTGCACAAAAGCGATTCTGCGAAGCAATGTGAACAGGCACAGAGAAGGTGCTATCAGGGAATTCTCTGCCTGCCTTTCCCCAGTGCTCTGCAAGCTCTCCAGGACAACATAGAATCTGGGGCTCTGTGCTTTCTTTCCTTCTGAACAAGTGTTAGTGTTTTCTGCACAAAAGCGATTCTTGCGAAGCAATGTGAACACTTCTGCTTCCCAGGCACAGAGAAGGTGCTAGCAGGGAATTCTCTGCCTGCCTTTCCCCAGTGCTCTGCAAGCTCTCCAGGACAACATAAAATCTGGGGCTCTGTGCTTTCTTTCCTTCTGAACAAGTGTTAGTGTTTTCTGCACAAAAGCGATTCTGCGAAGCAATGTGAACACTTCTGCTTCCCAGGCACAGAGAAGGTGCTAGCAAGGAATTCTCTGCCTGCCTTTCCCCAGTGCTCTGCAAGCTCTCCAGGACAACATAGAATCTGGGGCTCTGTGCTTTCTTTCGTTCTGAACAAGTGTTAATGTTTTCTGCACAAAAGCGATTCTGCGAAGCAATGTGAACAGGCACAGAGAAGGTGCTATCAGGGAATTCTCTGCCTGCCTTTCCCCAGTGCTCTGCAAGCTCTCCAGGACAACATAGAATCTGGGGCTCTGTGCTTTCTTTCCTTCTGAACAAGTGTTAGTGTTTTCTGCACAAAAGCGATTCTGCGAAGCAATGTGAACACTTCTGCTTCCCAGGCACAGAGAAGGTGCTAGCAAGGAATTCTCTTCCTGCCTTTCCCCAGTGCTCTGCAAGCTCTCCAGGACAACATAGAATCTGGGGCTCTGTGCTTTCTTTCCTTCTGAACAAGTGTTAGTGTTTTCTGCACAAAAGCGATTCTGCGAAGCAATGTGAACACTTCTGCTTCCCAGGCACAGAGAAGGTGCTAGCAAGGATTGCTCTGCCTGCCTTTCCCCAGTGCTCTGCAAGCTCTCCAGGACAACATAAAATCTGGGGCTCTGTGCTTTCTTTCCTTCTGAACAAGTGTTAGTGTTTTCTGCACAAAAGCGATTCTTGCGAAGCAATGTGAA
Source organism: Strix aluco (assembly GCF_031877795.1). NCBI lineage: Eukaryota > Metazoa > Chordata > Aves > Strigiformes > Strigidae > Strix > Strix aluco. Next base: position 1,917,551 of record NW_027436647.1, read on the forward strand.
CACTTCTGCTTCCCAGGGACATAGAAGGTGCTATCAGGGAATTCTCTTCCTGCCTTTCCCCAGTGCTCTGCAAGCTCTCCAGGACAACATAGACTCTGGGGCTCTGTGCTTTCTTTCCTTCTGAACAAGTGTTAGTGTTTTCTGCACAAAAGCGATTCTGCGAAGCAATGTGAACACTTCTGCTTCCCAGGCACAGAGAAGGTGCTAGCAGGGAATTCTCTGCCTGCCTTTCCCCAGTGCTCTGCAAGCTCTCCAGGACAACATAAAATCTGGGGCTCTGTGGTTTCTTTTCTTCTGAACAAGTGTTACTGTTTTCTGCACAAAAGCGATTCTGCGAAGCAATGTGAACAGGCACAGAGAAGGTGCTAGCAGGGAATTCTCTGCCTGCCTTTCCCCAGTGCTCTGCAAGCTCTCCAGGACAACATAGAATCTGGGGCTCTGTGCTTTCTTTCCTTCTGAACAAGTGTTACTGTTTTCTGCACAAAAGCGATTCTGCGAAGCAATGTGAACAGGCACAGAGAAGGTGCTATCAGGGAATTCTCTGCCTGCCTTTCCCCAGTGCTCTGCAAGCTCTCCAGGACAACATAGAATCTGGGGCTCTGTGCTTTCTTTCCTTCTGAACAAGTGTTACTGTTTTCTGCACAAAAGCGATTCTTGCGAAGCAATGTGAACACTTCTGCTTCCCAGGCACAGAGAAGGTGCTAGCAGGGAATTCTCTGCCTGCCTTTCCCCAGTGCTCTGCAAGCTCTCCAGGACAACATAGAATCTGGGGCTCTGTGCTTTCTTTCCTTCTGAACAAGTGTTACTGTTTTCTGCACAAAAGCGATTCTGCGAAGCAATGTGAACAGGCACAGAGAAGGTGCTATCAGGGAATTCTCTGCCTGCCTTTCCCCAGTGCTCTGCAAGCTCTCCAGGACAACATAGAATCTGGGGCTCTGTGCTTTCTTTCCTTCTGAACAAGTGTTAGTGTTTTCTGCACAAAAGCGATTCTTGCGAAGCAATGTGAACACTTCTGCTTCCCAGGCACAGAGAAGGTGCTAGCAGGGAATTCTCTGCCTGCCTTTCCCCAGTGCTCTGCAAGCTCTCCAGGACAACATAAAATCTGGGGCTCTGTGCTTTCTTTCCTTCTAAACAAGTCTTACTGTTTTCTGCACAAAAGCGATTCTGCGAAGCAATGTGAACAGGCACAGAGAAGGTGCTATCAGGGAATTCTCTGCCTGCCTTTCCCCAGTGCTCTGCAAGCTCTCCAGGACAACATAGAATCTGGGGCTCTGTGCTTTCTTTCCTTCTGAACAAGTGTTAGTGTTTTCTGCACAAAAGCGATTCTTGCGAAGCAATGTGAACACTTCTGCTTCCCAGGCACAGAGAAGGTGCTAGCAGGGAATTCTCTGCCTGCCTTTCCCCAGTGCTCTGCAAGCTCTCCAGGACAACATAAAATCTGGGGCTCTGTGCTTTCTTTCCTTCTAAACAAGTCTTACTGTTTTCTGCACAAAAGCGATTCTGCGAAGCAATGTGAACAGGCACAGAGAAGGTGCTATCAGGGAATTCTCTGCCTGCCTTTCCCCAGTGCTCTGCAAGCTCTCCAGGACAACATAGAATCTGGGGCTCTGTGCTTTCTTTCCTTCTGAACAAGTGTTAGTGTTTTCTGCACAAAAGCGATTCTTGCGAAGCAATGTGAACACTTCTGCTTCCCAGGCACAGAGAAGGTGCTAGCAGGGAATTCTCTGCCTGCCTTTCCCCAGTGCTCTGCAAGCTCTCCAGGACAACATAGAATCTGGGGCTCTGTGCTTTCTTTCCTTCTGAACAAGTGTTAGTGTTTTCTGCACAAAAGCGATTCTTGCGAAGCAATGTGAACACTTCTGCTTCCCAGGCACAGAGAAGGTGCTAGCAGGGAATTCTCTGCCTGCCTTTCCCCAGTGCTCTGCAAGCTCTCCAGGACAACATAGAATCTGGGGCTCTGTGCTTTCTTTCCTTCTGAACAAGTGTTACTGTTTTCTGCACAAAAGCGATTCTGCGAAGCAATGTGAACAGGCACAGAGAAGGTGCTATCAGGGAATTCTCTGCCTGCCTTTCCCCAGTGCTCTGCAAGCTCTCCAGGACAACATAAAATCTGGGGCTCTGTGCTTTCTTTCCTACTGAACAAGTGTTACTGTTTTCTGCACAAAAGCGATTCTTGCAAAGCAATGTGAACACTTCTGCTTCCCAGGCACAGAGAAGGTGCTAGCAGGGAATTCTCTGCCTGCCTTTCCCCAGTGCTCTGCAAGCTCTCCAGGACAACATAGAATCTGGGGCTCTGTGCTTTCTTTCCTTCTGAACAAGTGTTACTGTTTTCTGCACAAAAGCGATTCTGCGAAGCAATGTGAACACTTCTGCTTCCCAGGCACAGAGAAGGTGCTAGCAGGGAATTCTCTGCCTGCCTTTCCCCAGTGCTCTGCAAGCTCTCCAGGACAACATAAAATCTGGGGCTCTGTGCTTTCTTTCCTTCTGAACAAGTGTTACTGTTTTCTGCACAAAAGCGATTCTGCGAAGCAATGTGAACAGGCACAGAGAAGGTGCTAGCAGGGAATTCTCTGCCTGCCTTTCCCCAGTGCTCTGCAAGCTCTCCAGGACAACATAGAATCTGGGGCTCTGTGCTTTCTTTCCTTCTGAACAAGTGTTAGTGTTTTCTGCACAAAAGCGATTCTGCGAAGCAATGTGAACAGGCACAGAGAAGGTGCTATCAGGGAATTCTCTGCCTGCCTTTCCCCAGTGCTCTGCAAGCTCTCCAGGACAACATAGAATCTGGGGCTCTGTGCTTTCTTTCCTTCTGAACAAGTGTTACTGTTTTCTGCACAAAAGCGATTCTGCGAAGCAATGTGAACACTTCTGCTTCCCAGGCACAGAGAAGGTGCCAGCAAGGATTTCTCTGCCTGCCTTTCCCCAGTGCTCTGCAAGCTCTCCAGGACAACATAAAATCTGGGGCTCTGTGCTTTCTTTCCTTCTAAACAAGTCTTACTGTTTTCTGCACAAAAGCGATTCTGCGAAGCAATGTGAACAGGCACAGAGAAGGTGCTATCAGGGAATTCTCTGCCTGCCTTTCCCCAGTGCTCTGCAAGCTCTCCAGGACAACATAGAATCTGGGGCTCTGTGCTTTCTTTCCTTCTGAACAAGTGTTAGTGTTTTCTGCACAAAAGCGATTCTTGCGAAGCAATGTGAACACTTCTGCTTCCCAGGCACAGAGAAGGTGCTAGCAGGGAATTCTCTGCCTGCCTTTCCCCAGTGCTCTGCAAGCTCTCCAGGACAACATAAAATCTGGGGCTCTGTGCTTTCTTTCCTTCTAAACAAGTCTTACTGTTTTCTGCACAAAAGCGATTCTGCGAAGCAATGTGAACAGGCACAGAGAAGGTGCTATCAGGGAATTCTCTGCCTGCCTTTCCCCAGTGCTCTGCAAGCTCTCCAGGACAACATAGAATCTGGGGCTCTGTGCTTTCTTTCCTTCTGAACAAGTGTTAGTGTTTTCTGCACAAAAGCGATTCTTGCGAAGCAATGTGAACACTTCTGCTTCCCAGGCACAGAGAAGGTGCTAGCAGGGAATTCTCTGCCTGCCTTTCCCCAGTGCTCTGCAAGCTCTCCAGGACAACATAGAATCTGGGGCTCTGTGCTTTCTTTCCTTCTGAACAAGTGTTAGTGTTTTCTGCACAAAAGCGATTCTGCGAAGCAATGTGAACACTTCTGCTTCCCAGGCACAGAGAAGGTGCTAGCAGGGAATTCTCTGCCTGCCTTTCCCCAGTGCTCTGCAAGCTCTCCAGGACAACATAGAATCTGGGGCTCTGTGCTTTCTTTCCTTCTGAACAAGTGTTACTGTTTTCTGCACAAAAGCGATTCTGCGAAGCAATGTGAACAGGCACAGAGAAGGTGCTATCAGGGAATTCTCTGCCTGCCTTTCCCCAGTGCTCTGCAAGCTCTCCAGGACAACATAAAATCTGGGGCTCTGTGCTTTCTTTCCTACTGAACAAGTGTTACTGTTTTCTGCACAAAAGCGATTCTTGCAAAGCAATGTGAACACTTCTGCTTCCCAGGCACAGAGAAGGTGCTAGCAGGGAATTCTCTGCCTGCCTTTCCCCAGTGCTCTGCAAGCTCTCCAGGACAACATAGAATCTGGGGCTCTGTGCTTTCTTTCCTTCTGAACAAGTGTTACTGTTTTCTGCACAAAAGCGATTCTGCGAAGCAATGTGAACACTTCTGCTTCCCAGGCACAGAGAAGGTGCTAGCAGGGAATTCTCTGCCTGCCTTTCCCCAGTGCTCTGCAAGCTCTCCAGGACAACATAAAATCTGGGGCTCTGTGCTTTCTTTCCTTCTGAACAAGTGTTACTGTTTTCTGCACAAAAGCGATTCTGCGAAGCAATGTGAACAGGCACAGAGAAGGTGCTAGCAGGGAATTCTCTGCCTGCCTTTCCCCAGTGCTCTGCAAGCTCTCCAGGACAACATAGAATCTGGGGCTCTGTGCTTTCTTTCCTTCTGAACAAGTGTTAGTGTTTTCTGCACAAAAGCGATTCTGCGAAGCAATGTGAACAGGCACAGAGAAGGTGCTATCAGGGAATTCTCTGCCTGCCTTTCCCCAGTGCTCTGCAAGCTCTCCAGGACAACATAGAATCTGGGGCTCTGTGCTTTCTTTCCTTCTGAACAAGTGTTACTGTTTTCTGCACAAAAGCGATTCTGCGAAGCAATGTGAACACTTCTGCTTCCCAGGCACAGAGAAGGTGCCAGCAAGGATTTCTCTGCCTGCCTTTCCCCAGTGCTCTGCAAGCTCTCCAGGACAACATAAAATCTGGGGCTCTGTGCTTTCTTTCCTTCTGAACAAGTGTTAGTGTTTTCTGCACAAAAGCGATTCTTGCGAAGCAATGTGAACACTTCTGCTTCCCAGGCACAGAGAAGGTGCTATCAGGGAATTCTCTGCCTGCCTTTCCCCAGTGCTCTGCAAGCTCTCCAGGACAACATAGAATCTGGGGCTCTGTGCTTTCTTTCCTTCTGAACAAGTGTTACTGTTTTCTGCACAAAAGCGATTCTGCGAAGCAATGTGAACAGGCACAGAGAAGGTGCTATCAGGGAATTCTCTGCCTGCCTTTCCCCAGTGCTCTGCAAGCTCTCCAGGACAACATAAAATCTGGGCCTCTGTGCTTTCTTTCCTTCTGAACAAGTGTTAGTGTTTTCTGCACAAAAGCGATTCTTGCGAAGCAATGTGAACACTTCTGCTTCCCAGGCACAGAGAAGGTGCTAGCAGGGAATTCTCTGCCTGCCTTTCCCCAGTGCTCTGCAAGCTCTCCAGGACAACATAGAATCTGGGGCTCTGTGCTTTCTTTCCTTCTGAACAAGTGTTAGTGTTTTCTGCACAAAAGCGATTCTTGCGAAGCAATGTGAACACTTCTGCTTCCCAGGGACATAGAAGGTGCTAGCAAGGAATTCTCTTCCTGCCTTTCCCCAGTGCTCTGCAAGCTCTCCAGGACAACATAGACTCTGGGGCTCTGTGCTTTCTTTCCTTCTGAACAAGTGTTAGTGTTTTCTGCACAAAAGCAATTCTGCGAAGCAATGTGAACACTTCTGCTTCCCAGGCACAGAGAAGGTGCTAGCAGGGAATTCTCTGCCTGCCTTTCCCCAGTGCTCTAAAAGCTCTCCAGGACAACATAGAATCTGGGGCTCTGTGGTTTCTTTTCTTCTGAACAAGTGTTACTGTTTTCTGCACAAAAGCGATTCTGCGAAGCAATGTGAACAGGCACAGAGAAGGTGCTAGCAGGGAATTCTCTGCCTGCCTTTCCCCAGTGCTCTGCAAGCTCTCCAGGACAACATAGAATCTGGGGCTCTGTGCTTTCTTTCCTTCTGAACAAGTGTTACTGTTTTCTGCACAAAAGCGATTCTGCGAAGCAATGTGAACAGGCACAGAAAAGGTGCTATCAGGGAATTCTCTGCCTGCCTTTCCCCAGTGCTCTGCAAGCTCTCCAGGACAACATAGAATCTGGGGCTCTGTGCTTTCTTTCCTTCTGAACAAGTGTTACTGTTTTCTGCACAAAAGCGATTCTTGCGAAGCAATGTGAACACTTCTGCTTCCCAGGCACAGAGAAGGTGCTAGCAGGGAATTCTCTGCCTGCCTTTCCCCAGTGCTCTGCAAGCTCTCCAGGACAACATAGAATCTGGGGCTCTGTGCTTTCTTTCCTTCTGAACAAGTGTTACTGTTTTCTGCACAAAAGCGATTCTGCGAAGCAATGTGAACAGGCACAGAGAAGGTGCTATCAGGGAATTCTCTGCCTGCCTTTCCCCAGTGCTCTGCAAGCTCTCCAGGACAACATAGAATCTGGGGCTCTGTGCTTTCTTTCCTTCTGAACAAGTGTTAGTGTTTTCTGCACAAAAGCGATTCTTGCGAAGCAATGTGAACACTTCTGCTTCCCAGGCACAGAGAAGGTGCTAGCAGGGAATTCTCTGCCTGCCTTTCCCCAGTGCTCTGCAAGCTCTCCAGGACAACATAAAATCTGGGGCTCTGTGCTTTCTTTCCTTCTGAACAAGTGTTAGTGTTTTCTGCACAAAAGCGATTCTGCGAAGCAATGTGAACACTTCTGCTTCCCAGGCACAGAGAAGGTGCTAGCAGGGAATTCTCTGCCTGCCTTTCCCCAGTGCTCTGCAAGCTCTCCAGGACAACATAGAATCTGGGGCTCTGTGCTTTCTTTCGTTCTGAACAAGTGTTAATGTTTTCTGCACAAAAGCGATTCTGCGAAGCAATGTGAACAGGCACAGAGAAGGTGCTATCAGGGAATTCTCTGCCTGCCTTTCCCCAGTGCTCTGCAAGCTCTCCAGGACAACATAGAATCTGGGGCTCTGTGCTTTCTTTCCTTCTGAACAAGTGTTAGTGTTTTCTGCACAAAAGCGATTCTGCGAAGCAATGTGAACACTTCTGCTTCCCAGGCACAGAGAAGGTGCTAGCAAGGAATTCTCTTCCTGCCTTTCCCCAGTGCTCTGCAAGCTCTCCAGGACAACATAGAATCTGGGGCTCTGTGCTTTCTTTCCTTCTGAACAAGTGTTAGTGTTTTCTGCACAAAAGCGATTCTGCGAAGCAATGTGAACACTTCTGCTTCCCAGGCACAGAGAAGGTGCTAGCAAGGATTGCTCTGCCTGCCTTTCCCCAGTGCTCTGCAAGCTCTCCAGGACAACATAAAATCTGGGGCTCTGTGCTTTCTTTCCTTCTGAACAAGTGTTAGTGTTTTCTGCACAAAAGCGATTCTTGCGAAGCAATGTGAACACTTCTGCTTCCCAGGCACAGAGAAGGTGCTAGCAGGGAATTCTCTGCCTGCCTTTCCCCAGTGCTCTGCAAGCTCTCCAGGACAACATAAAATCTGGGGCTCTGTGCTTTCTTTCCTTCTAAACAAGTCTTACTGTTTTCTGCACAAAAGCGATTCTGCGAAGCAATGTGAACAGGCACAGAGAAGGTGCTATCAGGGAATTCTCTGCCTGCCTTTCCCCAGTGCTCTGCAAGCTCTCCAGGACAACATAGAATCTGGGGCTCTGTGCTTTCTTTCCTTCTGAACAAGTGTTAGTGTTTTCTGCACAAAAGCGATTCTTGCGAAGCAATGTGAACACTTCTGCTTCCCAGGCACAGAGAAGGTGCTAGCAGGGAATTCTCTGCCTGCCTTTCCCCAGTGCTCTGCAAGCTCTCCAGGACAACATAGAATCTGGGGCTCTGTGCTTTCTTTCCTTCTGAACAAGTGTTACTGTTTTCTGCACAAAAGCGATTCTGCGAAGCAATGTGAACAGGCACAGAGAAGGTGCTATCAGGGAATTCTCTGCCTGCCTTTCCCCAGTGCTCTGCAAGCTCTCCAGGACAACATAAAATCTGGGGCTCTGTGCTTTCTTTCCTACTGAACAAGTGTTACTGTTTTCTGCACAAAAGCGATTCTTGCAAAGCAATGTGAACACTTCTGCTTCCCAGGCACAGAGAAGGTGCTAGCAGGGAATTCTCTGCCTGCCTTTCCCCAGTGCTCTGCAAGCTCTCCAGGACAACATAGAATCTGGGGCTCTGTGCTTTCTTTCCTTCTGAACAAGTGTTACTGTTTTCTGCACAAAAGCGATTCTGCGAAGCAATGTGAACACTTCTGCTTCCCAGGCACAGAGAAGGTGCTAGCAGGGAATTCTCTGCCTGCCTTTCCCCAGTGCTCTGCAAGCTCTCCAGGACAACATAAAATCTGGGGCTCTGTGCTTTCTTTCCTTCTGAACAAGTGTTACTGTTTTCTGCACAAAAGTGATTCTGCGAAGCAATGTGAACAGGCACAGAGAAGGTGCTATCAGGGAATTCTCTGCCTGCCTTTCCCCAGTGCTCTGCAAGCTCTCCAGGACAACATAGAATCTGGGGCTCTGTGCTTTCTTTCCTTCTGAACAAGTGTTAGTGTTTTCTGCACGAAAGCGATTCTGCGAAGCAATGTGAACAGGCACAGAGAAGGTGCTATCAGGGAATTCTCTGCCTGCCTTTCCCCAGTGCTCTGCAAGCTCTCCAGGACAACATAGAATCTGGGGCTCTGTGCTTTCTTTCCTTCTGAACAAGTGTTACTGTTTTCTGCACAAAAGCGATTCTGCGAAGCAATGTGAACACTTCTGCTTCCCAGGCACAGAGAAGGTGCCAGCAAGGATTTCTCTGCCTGCCTTTCCCCAGTGCTCTGCAAGCTCTCCAGGACAACATAAAATCTGGGGCTCTGTGCTTTCTTTCCTTCTGAACAAGTGTTAGTGTTTTCTGCACAAAAGCGATTCTTGCGAAGCAATGTGAACACTTCTGCTTCCCAGGCACAGAGAAGGTGCTAGCAGGGAATTCTCTGCCTGCCTTTCCCCAGTGCTCTGCAAGCTCTCCAGGACAACATAGAATCTGGGGCTCTGTGCTTTCTTTCCTTCTGAACAAGTGTTACTGTTTTCTGCACAAAAGCGATTCTGCGAAGCAATGTGAACAGGCACAGAGAAGGTGCTAGCAGGGAATTCTCTGCCTGCCTTTCCCCAGTGCTCTGCAAGCTCTCCAGGACAACATAAAATCTGGGGCTCTGTGCTTTCTTTCCTTCTGAACAAGTGTTAGTGTTTTCTGCACAAAAGCGATTCTTGCGAAGCAATGTGAACACTTCTGCTTCCCAGGCACAGAGAAGGTGCTAGCAGGGAATTCTCTGCCTGCCTTTCCCCAGTGCTCTGCAAGCTCTCCAGGACAACATAGAATCTGGGGCTCTGTGCTTTCTTTCCTTCTGAACAAGTGTTAGTGTTTTCTGCACAAAAGCGATTCTTGCGAAGCAATGTGAACACTTCTGCTTCCCAGGCACAGAGAAGGTGCTAGCAGGGAATTCTCTGCCTGCCTTTCCCCAGTGCTCTGCAAGCTCTCCAGGACAACATAGACTCTGGGGCTCTGTGCTTTCTTTCCTTCTGAACAAGTGTTAGTGTTTTCTGCACAAAAGCGATTCTGCGAAGCAATGTGAACACTTCTGCTTCCCAGGCACAGAGAAGGTGCTAGCAGGGAATTCTCTGCCTGCCTTTCCCCAGTGCTCTGCAAGCTCTCCAGGACAACATAGAATCTGGGGCTCTGTGGTTTCTTTTCTTCTGAACAAGTGTTACTGTTTTCTGCACAAAAGCGATTCTGCGAAGCAATGTGAACAGGCACAGAGAAGGTGCTAGCAGGGAATTCTCTGCCTGCCTTTCCCCAGTGCTCTGCAAGCTCTCCAGGACAACATAGAATCTGGGGCTCTGTGCTTTCTTTCCTTCTGAACAAGTGTTACTGTTTTCTGCACAAAAGCGATTCTGCGAAGCAATGTGAACAGGCACAGAGAAGGTGCTATCAGGGAATTCTCTGCCTGCCTTTCCCCAGTGCTCTGCAAGCTCTCCAGGACAACATAGAATCTGGGGCTCTGTGCTTTCTTTCCTTCTGAACAAGTGTTAGTGTTTTCTGCACAAAAGCGATTCTTGCGAAGCAATGTGAACACTTCTGCTTCCCAGGCACAGAGAAGGTGCTAGCAGGGAATTCTCTGCCTGCCTTTCCCCAGTGCTCTGCAAGCTCTCCAGGACAACATAAAATCTGGGGCTCTGTGCTTTCTTTCCTTCTAAACAAGTCTTACTGTTTTCTGCACAAAAGCGATTCTGCGAAGCAATGTGAACAGGCACAGAGAAGGTGCTATCAGGGAATTCTCTGCCTGCCTTTCCCCAGTGCTCTGCAAGCTCTCCAGGACAACATAGAATCTGGGGCTCTGTGCTTTCTTTCCTTCTGAACAAGTGTTAGTGTTTTCTGCACAAAAGCGATTCTTGCGAAGCAATGTGAACACTTCTGCTTCCCAGGCACAGAGAAGGTGCTAGCAGGGAATTCTCTGCCTGCCTTTCCCCAGTGCTCTGCAAGCTCTCCAGGACAACATAGAATCTGGGGCTCTGTGCTTTCTTTCCTTCTGAACAAGTGTTACTGTTTTCTGCACAAAAGCGATTCTGCGAAGCAATGTGAACAGGCACAGAGAAGGTGCTATCAGGGAATTCTCTGCCTGCCTTTCCCCAGTGCTCTGCAAGCTCTCCAGGACAACATAAAATCTGGGGCTCTGTGCTTTCTTTCCTACTGAACAAGTGTTACTGTTTTCTGCACAAAAGCGATTCTTGCAAAGCAATGTGAACACTTCTGCTTCCCAGGCACAGAGAAGGTGCTAGCAGGGAATTCTCTGCCTGCCTTTCCCCAGTGCTCTGCAAGCTCTCCAGGACAACATAGAATCTGGGGCTCTGTGCTTTCTTTCCTTCTGAACAAGTGTTACTGTTTTCTGCACAAAAGCGATTCTGCGAAGCAATGTGAACACTTCTGCTTCCCAGGCACAGAGAAGGTGCTAGCAGGGAATTCTCTGCCTGCCTTTCCCCAGTGCTCTGCAAGCTCTCCAGGACAACATAAAATCTGGGGCTCTGTGCTTTCTTTCCTTCTGAACAAGTGTTACTGTTTTCTGCACAAAAGCGATTCTGCGAAGCAATGTGAACAGGCACAGAGAAGGTGCTAGCAGGGAATTCTCTGCCTGCCTTTCCGCAGTGCTCTGCAAGCTCTCCAGGACAACATAGAATCTGGGGCTCTGTGCTTTCTTTCCTTCTGAACAAGTGTTAGTGTTTTCTGCACAAAAGCGATTCTGCGAAGCAATGTGAACAGGCACAGAGAAGGTGCTATCAGGGAATTCTCTGCCTGCCTTTCCCCAGTGCTCTGCAAGCTCTCCAGGACAACATAGAATCTGGGGCTCTGTGCTTTCTTTCCTTCTGAACAAGTGTTACTGTTTTCTGCACAAAAGCGATTCTGCGAAGCAATGTGAACACTTCTGCTTCCCAGGCACAGAGAAGGTGCCAGCAAGGATTTCTCTGCCTGCCTTTCCCCAGTGCTCTGCAAGCTCTCCAGGACAACATAAAATCTGGGGCTCTGTGCTTTCTTTCCTTCTGAACAAGTGTTAGTGTTTTCTGCACAAAAGCGATTCTTGCGAAGCAATGTGAACACTTCTGCTTCCCAGGCACAGAGAAGGTGCTATCAGGGAATTCTCTGCCTGCCTTTCCCCAGTGCTCTGCAAGCTCTCCAGGACAACATAGAATCTGGGGCTCTGTGCTTTCTTTCCTTCTGAACAAGTGTTACTGTTTTCTGCACAAAAGCGATTCTGCGAAGCAATGTGAACAGGCACAGAGAAGGTGCTATCAGGGAATTCTCTGCCTGCCTTTCCCCAGTGCTCTGCAAGCTCTCCAGGACAACATAAAATCTGGGGCTCTGTGCTTTCTTTCCTTCTGAACAAGTGTTAGTGTTTTCTGCACAAAAGCGATTCTTGCGAAGCAATGTGAACACTTCTGCTTCCCAGGCACAGAGAAGGTGCTAGCAGGGAATTCTCTGCCTGCCTTTCCCCAGTGCTCTGCAAGCTCTCCAGGACAACATAGAATCTGGGGCTCTGTGCTTTCTTTCCTTCTGAACAAGTGTTAGTGTTTTCTGCACAAAAGCGATTCTGCGAAGCAATGTGAACAGGCACAGAGAAGGTGCTAGCAGGGAATTCTCTGCCTGCCTTTCCCCAGTGCTCTGCAAGCTCTCCAGGACAACATAGAATCTGGGGCTCTGTGCTTTCTTTCCTTCTGAACAAGTGTTACTGTTTTCTGCACAAAAGCGATTCTGCGAAGCAATGTGAACACTTCTGCTTCCCAGGCACAGAGAAGGTGCTAGCAAGGAATTCTCTGCCTGCCTTTCCCCAGTGCTCTGCAAGCTCTCCAGGACAACATAGACTCTGGGGCTCTGTGCTTTCTTTCCTTCTGAACAAGTGTTAGTGTTTTCTGCACAAAAGCGATTCTGCGAAGCAATGTGAACACTTCTGCTTCCCAGGCACAGAGAAGGTGCTAGCAGGGAATTCTCTGCCTGCCTTTCCCCAGTGCTCTAAAAGCTCTCCAGGACAACATAGAATCTGGGGCTCTGTGCTTTCTTTCCTTCTGAACAAGTGTTAGTGTTTTCTGCACAAAAGCGATTCTGCCAAGCAATGTGAACAGGCACAGAGAAGGTGCTAGCAAGGATTTCTCTGCCTGCCTTTCCCCAGTGCTCTGCAAGCTCTCCAGGACAACATAAAATCTGGGGCTCTGTGCTTTCTTTCCTTCTGAACAAGTGTTAGTGTTTTCTGCACAAAAGCGATTCTTGCGAAGCAATGTGAACACTTCTGCTTCCCAGGCACAGAGAAGGTGCTAGCAGGGAATTCTCTGCCTGCCTTTCCCCAGTGCTCTGCAAGCTCTCCAGGACAACATAGAATCTGGGGCTCTGTGCTTTCTTTCCTTCTGAACAAGTGTTACTGTTTTCTGCACAAAAGCGATTCTGCGAAGCAATGTGAACAGGCACAGAGAAGGTGCTAGCAGGGAATTCTCTGCCTGCCTTTCCCCAGTGCTCTGCAAGCTCTCCAGGACAACATAGAATCTGGGGCTCTGTGCTTTCTTTCCTTCTGAACAAGTGTTAGTGTTTTCTGCACAAAAGCGATTCTTGCGAAGCAATGTGAACACTTCTGCTTCCCAGGCACAGAGAAGGTGCTAGCAGGGAATTCTCTGCCTGCCTTTCCCCAGTGCTCTGCAAGCTCTCCAGGACAACATAAAATCTGGGGCTCTGTGCTTTCTTTCCTTCTGAACAAGTGTTAGTGTTTTCTGCACAAAAGCGATTCTGCGAAGCAATGTGAACACTTCTGCTTCCCAGGCACAGAGAAGGTGCTAGCAGGGAATTCTCTGCCTGCCTTTCCCCAGTGCTCTAAAAGCTCTCCAGGACAACATAGAATCTGGGGCTCTGTGGTTTCTTTCCTTCTGAACAAGTGTTACTGTTTTCTGCACAAAAGCGATTCTGCGAAGCAATGTGAACAGGCACAGAGAAGGTGCTAGCAGGGAATTCTCTGCCTGCCTTTCCCCAGTGCTCTGCAAGCTCTCCAGGACAACATAGAATCTGGGGCTCTGTGCTTTCTTTCCTTCTGAACAAGTGTTAGTGTTTTCTGCACAAAAGCGATTCTGCGAAGCAATGTGAACAGGCACAGAGAAGGTGCTATCAGGGAATTCTCTGCCTGCCTTTCCCCAGTGCTCTGCAAGCTCTCCAGGACAACATAGAATCTGGGGCTCTGTGCTTTCTTTCCTTCTGAACAAGTGTTACTGTTTTCTGCACAAAAGCGATTCTTGCGAAGCAATGTGAACACTTCTGCTTCCCAGGCACAGAGAAGGTGCTAGCAGGGAATTCTCTGCCTGCCTTTCCCCAGTGCTCTGCAAGCTCTCCAGGACAACATAGAATCTGGGGCTCTGTGCTTTCTTTCCTTCTGAACAAGTGTTACTGTTTTCTGCACAAAAGCGATTCTGCGAAGCAATGTGAACAGGCACAGAGAAGGTGCTATCAGGGAATTCTCTGCCTGCCTTTCCCCAGTGCTCTGCAAGCTCTCCAGGACAACATAAAATCTGGGGCTCTGTGCTTTCTTTCCTTCTGAACAAGTGTTAGTGTTTTCTGCACAAAAGCGATTCTTGAGAAGCAATGTGAACACTTCTGCTTCCCAGGCACAGAGAAGGTGCTAGCAGGGAATTCTCTGCCTGCCTTTCCCCAGTGCTCTGCAAGCTCTCCAGGACAACATAAAATCTGGGGCTCTGTGCTTTCTTTCCTTCTGAACAAGTCTTACTGTTTTCTGCACAAAAGCGATTCTGCGAAGCAATGTGAACAGGCACAGAGAAGGTGCTATCAGGGAATTCTCTGCCTGCCTTTCCCCAGTGCTCTGCAAGCTCTCCAGGACAACATAGAATCTGGGGCTCTGTGCTTTCTTTCCTTCTGAACAAGTGTTAGTGTTTTCTGCACAAAAGCGATTCTTGCGAAGCAATGTGAACACTTCTGCTTCCCAGGCACAGAGAAGGTGCTAGCAGGGAATTCTCTGCCTGCCTTTCCCCAGTGCTCTGCAAGCTCTCCAGGACAACATAGAATCTGGGGCTCTGTGCTTTCTTTCCTTCTGAACAAGTGTTACTGTTTTCTGCACAAAAGCGATTCTGCGAAGCAATGTGAACAGGCACAGAGAAGGTGCTAGCAGGGAATTCTCTGCCTGCCTTTCCCCAGTGCTCTGCAAGCTCTCCAGGACAACATAAAATCTGGGGCTCTGTGCTTTCTTTCCTACTGAACAAGTGTTACTGTTTTCTGCACAAAAGCGATTCTTGCAAAGCAATGTGAACGCTTCTGCTTCCCAGGCACAGAGAAGGTGCTAGCAGGGAATTCTCTGCCTGCCTTTCCCCAGTGCTCTGCAAGCTCTCCAGGACAACATAGAATCTGGGGCTCTGTGCTTTCTTTCCTTCTGAACAAGTGTTACTGTTTTCTGCACAAAAGCGATTCTGCGAAGCAATGTGAACAGGCACAGAGAAGGTGCTATCAGGGAATTCTCTGCCTGCCTTTCCCCAGTGCTCTGCAAGCTCTCCAGGACAACATAGAATCTGGGGCTCTGTGCTTTCTTTCCTTCTGATCAAGTGTTACTGTTTTCTGCACAAAAGCGATTCTGCGAAGCAATGTGAACACTTCTGCTTCCCAGGCACAGAGAAGGTGCTAGCAAGGATTTCTCTGCCTGCCTTTCCCCAGTGCTCTGCAAGCTCTCCAGGACAACATAAAATCTGGGGCTCTGTGCTTTCTTTAGTTCTGAACAAGTGTTAGTGTTTTCTGCACAAAAGCGATTCTTGAGAAGCAATGTGAACACTTCTGCTTCCCAGGCACAGAGAAGGTGCTAGCAGGGAATTCTCTGCCTGCCTTTCCCCAGTGCTCTGCAAGCTCTCCAGGACAACATAAAATCTGGGGCTCTGTGCTTTCTTTCCTTCTGAACAAGTCTTACTGTTTTCTGCACAAAAGCGATTCTGCGAAGCAATGTGAACAGGCACAGAGAAGGTGCTATCAGGGAATTCTCTGCCTGCCTTTCCCCAGTGCTCTGCAAGCTCTCCAGGACAACATAGAATCTGGGGCTCTGTGCTTTCTTTCCTTCTGAACAAGTGTTACTGTTTTCTGCACAAAAGCGATTCTTGCGAAGCAATGTGAACACTTCTGCTTCCCAGGCACAGAGAAGGTGCTAGCAGGGAATTCTCTGCCTGCCTTTCCCCAGTGCTCTGCAAGCTCTCCAGGACAACATAAAATCTGGGGCTCTGTGCTTTCTTTCCTTCTGAACAAGTGTTAGTGTTTTCTGCACAAAAACGATTCTTGAGAAGCAATGTGAACACTTCTGCTTCCCAGGCACAGAGAAGGTGCTAGCAGGGAATTCTCTGCCTGCCTTTCCCCAGTGCTCTGCAAGCTCTACAGGACAACATAAAATCTGGGGCTCTGTGCTTTCTTTCCTTCTGAACAAGTGTTACTGTTTTCTGCACAAAAGCGATTCTTGCGAAGCAATGTGAACAGGCACAGAGAAGGTGCTATCAGGGAATTCTCTGCCTGCCTTTCCCCAGTGCTCTGCAAGCTCTCCAGGACAACATAGAATCTGGGGCTCTGTGCTTTCTTTCCTTCTGAACAAGTGTTACTGTTTTCTGCACAAAAGCGATTCTTGCGAAGCAATGTGAACACTTCTGCTTCCCAGGCACAGAGAAGGTGCTAGCAGGGAATTCTCTGCCTGCCTTTCCCCAGTGCTCTGCAAGCTCTCCAGGACAACATAGAATCTGGGGCTCTGTGCTTTCTTTCCTTCTGAACAAGTGTTACTGTTTTCTGCACAAAAGCGATTCTGCGAAGCAATGTGAACACTTCTGCTTCCCAGGCACAGAGAAGGTGCTAGCAAGGATTTCTCTGCCTGCCTTTCCCCAGTGCTCTGCAAGCTCTCCAGGACAACATAAAATCTGGGGCTCTGTGCTTTCTTTCCTTCTGAACAAGTGTTAGTGTTTTCTGCACAAAAGCGATTCTTGCGAAGCAATGTGAACACTTCTGCTTCCCAGGCACAGAGAAGGTGCTAGCAGGGAATTCTCTGCCTGCCTTTCCCCAGTGCTCTGCAAGCTCTCCAGGACAACATAGAATCTGGGGCTCTGTGCTTTCTTTCCTTCTGAACAAGTGTTACTGTTTTCTGCACAAAAGCGATTCTGCGAAGCAATGTGAACAGGCACAGAGAAGGTGCTATCAGGGAATTCTCTGCCTGCCTTTCTCCAGTGCTCTGCAAGCTCTCCAGGACAACATAAAATCTGGGGCTCTGTGCTTTCTTTCCTACTGAACAAGTGTTACTGTTTTCTGCACAAAAGCGATTCTTGCAAAGCAATGTGAACACTTCTGCTTCCCAGGCACAGAGAAGGTGCTAGCAGGGAATTCTCTGCCTGCCTTTCCCCAGTGCTCTGCAAGCTCTCCAGGACAACATAGAATCTGGGGCTCTGTGCTTTCTTTCCTTCTGAACAAGTGTTACTGTTTTCTGCACAAAAGCGATTCTGCGAAGCAATGTGAACACTTCTGCTTCCCAGGCACAGAGAAGGTGCTAGCAGGGAATTCTCTGCCTGCCTTTCCCCAGTGCTCTGCAAGCTCTCCAGGACAACATAAAATCTGGGGCTCTGTGCTTTCTTTCCTTCTGAACAAGTGTTACTGTTTTCTGCACAAAAGCGATTCTGCGAAGCAATGTGAACAGGCACAGAGAAGGTGCTAGCAGGGAATTCTCTGCCTGCCTTTCCCCAGTGCTCTGCAAGCTCTCCAGGACAACATAGAATCTGGGGCTCTGTGCTTTCTTTCCTTCTGAACAAGTGTTAGTGTTTTCTGCACAAAAGCGATTCTGCGAAGCAATGTGAACAGGCACAGAGAAGGTGCTATCAGGGAATTCTCTGCCTGCCTTTCCCCAGTGCTCTGCAAGCTCTCCAGGACAACATAGAATCTGGGGCTCTGTGCTTTCTTTCCTTCTGAACAAGTGTTACTGTTTTCTGCTCAAAAGCGATTCTGCGAAGCAATGTGAACACTTCTGCTTCCCAGGCACAGAGAAGGTGCTAGCAAGGATTTCTCTGCCTGCCTTTCCCCAGTGCTCTGCAAGCTCTCCAGGACAACATAAAATCTGGGGCTCTGTGCTTTCTTTCCTTCTGAACAAGTGTTAGTGTTTTCTGCACAAAAGCGATTCTTGCGAAGCAATGTGAACACTTCTGCTTCCCAGGCACAGAGAAGGTGCTAGCAGGGAATTCTCTGCCTGCCTTTCCCCAGTGCTCTGCAAGCTCTCCAGGACAACATAGAATCTGGGGCTCTGTGGTTTCTTTTCTTCTGAACAAGTGTTACTGTTTTCTGCACAAAAGCGATTCTGCGAAGCAATGTGAACAGGCACAGAGAAGGTGCTAGCAGGGAATTCTCTGCCTGCCTTTCCCCAGTGCTCTGCAAGCTCTCCAGGACAACATAGAATCTGGGGCTCTGTGCTTTCTTTCCTTCTGAACAAGTGTTACTGTTTTCTGCACAAAAGCGATTCTGCGAAGCAATGTGAACAGGCACAGAGAAGGTGCTATCAGGGAATTCTCTGCCTGCCTTTCCCCAGTGCTCTGCAAGCTCTCCAGGACAACATAGAATCTGGGGCTCTGTGCTTTCTTTCCTTCTGAACAAGTGTTACTGTTTTCTGCACAAAAGCGATTCTTGCGAAGCAATGTGAACACTTCTGCTTCCCAGGCACAGAGAAGGTGCTAGCAGGGAATTCTCTGCCTGCCTTTCCCCAGTGCTCTGCAAGCTCTCCAGGACAACATAGAATCTGGGGCTCTGTGCTTTCTTTCCTTCTGAACAAGTGTTACTGTTTTCTGCACAAAAGCGATTCTGCGAAGCAATGTGAACAGGCACAGAGAAGGTGCTATCAGGGAATTCTCTGCCTGCCTTTCCCCAGTGCTCTGCAAGCTCTCCAGGACAACATAGAATCTGGGGCTCTGTGCTTTCTTTCCTTCTGAACAAGTGTTAGTGTTTTCTGCACAAAAGCGATTCTTGCGAAGCAATGTGAACACTTCTGCTTCCCAGGCACAGAGAAGGTGCTAGCAGGGAATTCTCTGCCTGCCTTTCCCCAGTGCTCTGCAAGCTCTCCAGGACAACATAAAATCTGGGGCTCTGTGCTTTCTTTCCTTCTAAACAAGTCTTACTGTTTTCTGCACAAAAGCGATTCTGCGAAGCAATGTGAACAGGCACAGAGAAGGTGCTATCAGGGAATTCTCTGCCTGCCTTTCCCCAGTGCTCTGCAAGCTCTCCAGGACAACATAGAATCTGGGGCTCTGTGCTTTCTTTCCTTCTGAACAAGTGTTAGTGTTTTCTGCACAAAAGCGATTCTTGCGAAGCAATGTGAACACTTCTGCTTCCCAGGCACAGAGAAGGTGCTAGCAGGGAATTCTCTGCCTGCCTTTCCCCAGTGCTCTGCAAGCTCTCCAGGACAACATAGAATCTGGGGCTCTGTGCTTTCTTTCCTTCTGAACAAGTGTTACTGTTTTCTGCACAAAAGCGATTCTGCGAAGCAATGTGAACAGGCACAGAGAAGGTGCTATCAGGGAATTCTCTGCCTGCCTTTCCCCAGTGCTCTGCAAGCTCTCCAGGACAACATAAAATCTGGGGCTCTGTGCTTTCTTTCCTACTGAACAAGTGTTACTGTTTTCTGCACAAAAGCGATTCTTGCAAAGCAATGTGAACACTTCTGCTTCCCAGGCACAGAGAAGGTGCTAGCAGGGAATTCTCTGCCTGCCTTTCCCCAGTGCTCTGCAAGCTCTCCAGGACAACATAGAATCTGGGGCTCTGTGCTTTCTTTCCTTCTGAACAAGTGTTACTGTTTTCTGCACAAAAGCGATTCTGCGAAGCAATGTGAACACTTCTGCTTCCCAGGCACAGAGAAGGTGCTAGCAGGGAATTCTCTGCCTGCCTTTCCCCAGTGCTCTGCAAGCTCTCCAGGACAACATAAAATCTGGGGCTCTGTGCTTTCTTTCCTTCTGAACAAGTGTTACTGTTTTCTGCACAAAAGCGATTCTGCGAAGCAATGTGAACAGGCACAGAGAAGGTGCTAGCAGGGAATTCTCTGCCTGCCTTTCCGCAGTGCTCTGCAAGCTCTCCAGGACAACATAGAATCTGGGGCTCTGTGCTTTCTTTCCTTCTGAACAAGTGTTAGTGTTTTCTGCACAAAAGCGATTCTGCGAAGCAATGTGAACAGGCACAGAGAAGGTGCTATCAGGGAATTCTCTGCCTGCCTTTCCCCAGTGCTCTGCAAGCTCTCCAGGACAACATAGAATCTGGGGCTCTGTGCTTTCTTTCCTTCTGAACAAGTGTTACTGTTTTCTGCACAAAAGCGATTCTGCGAAGCAATGTGAACACTTCTGCTTCCCAGGCACAGAGAAGGTGCCAGCAAGGATTTCTCTGCCTGCCTTTCCCCAGTGCTCTGCAAGCTCTCCAGGACAACATAAAATCTGGGGCTCTGTGCTTTCTTTCCTTCTGAACAAGTGTTAGTGTTTTCTGCACAAAAGCGATTCTTGCGAAGCAATGTGAACACTTCTGCTTCCCAGGCACAGAGAAGGTGCTATCAGGGAATTCTCTGCCTGCCTTTCCCCAGTGCTCTGCAAGCTCTCCAGGACAACATAGAATCTGGGGCTCTGTGCTTTCTTTCCTTCTGAACAAGTGTTACTGTTTTCTGCACAAAAGCGATTCTGCGAAGCAATGTGAACAGGCACAGAGAAGGTGCTATCAGGGAATTCTCTGCCTGCCTTTCCCCAGTGCTCTGCAAGCTCTCCAGGACAACATAAAATCTGGGGCTCTGTGCTTTCTTTCCTTCTGAACAAGTGTTAGTGTTTTCTGCACAAAAGCGATTCTTGCGAAGCAATGTGAACACTTCTGCTTCCCAGGCACAGAGAAGGTGCTAGCAGGGAATTCTCTGCCTGCCTTTCCCCAGTGCTCTGCAAGCTCTCCAGGACAACATAGAATCTGGGGCTCTGTGCTTTCTTTCCTTCTGAACAAGTGTTAGTGTTTTCTGCACAAAAGCGATTCTGCGAAGCAATGTGAACAGGCACAGAGAAGGTGCTAGCAGGGAATTCTCTGCCTGCCTTTCCCCAGTGCTCTGCAAGCTCTCCAGGACAACATAGAATCTGGGGCTCTGTGCTTTCTTTCCTTCTGAACAAGTGTTACTGTTTTCTGCACAAAAGCGATTCTGCGAAGCAATGTGAACACTTCTGCTTCCCAGGCACAGAGAAGGTGCTAGCAAGGAATTCTCTGCCTGCCTTTCCCCAGTGCTCTGCAAGCTCTCCAGGACAACATAGACTCTGGGGCTCTGTGCTTTCTTTCCTTCTGAACAAGTGTTAGTGTTTTCTGCACAAAAGCGATTCTGCGAAGCAATGTGAACACTTCTGCTTCCCAGGCACAGAGAAGGTGCTAGCAGGGAATTCTCTGCCTGCCTTTCCCCAGTGCTCTAAAAGCTCTCCAGGACAACATAGAATCTGGGGCTCTGTGCTTTCTTTCCTTCTGAACAAGTGTTAGTGTTTTCTGCACAAAAGCGATTCTGCCAAGCAATGTGAACAGGCACAGAGAAGGTGCTAGCAAGGATTTCTCTGCCTGCCTTTCCCCAGTGCTCTGCAAGCTCTCCAGGACAACATAAAATCTGGGGCTCTGTGCTTTCTTTCCTTCTGAACAAGTGTTAGTGTTTTCTGCACAAAAGCGATTCTTGCGAAGCAATGTGAACACTTCTGCTTCCCAGGCACAGAGAAGGTGCTAGCAGGGAATTCTCTGCCTGCCTTTCCCCAGTGCTCTGCAAGCTCTCCAGGACAACATAGAATCTGGGGCTCTGTGCTTTCTTTCCTTCTGAACAAGTGTTACTGTTTTCTGCACAAAAGCGATTCTGCGAAGCAATGTGAACAGGCACAGAGAAGGTGCTAGCAGGGAATTCTCTGCCTGCCTTTCCCCAGTGCTCTGCAAGCTCTCCAGGACAACATAGAATCTGGGGCTCTGTGCTTTCTTTCCTTCTGAACAAGTGTTAGTGTTTTCTGCACAAAAGCGATTCTTGCGAAGCAATGTGAACACTTCTGCTTCCCAGGCACAGAGAAGGTGCTAGCAGGGAATTCTCTGCCTGCCTTTCCCCAGTGCTCTGCAAGCTCTCCAGGACAACATAAAATCTGGGGCTCTGTGCTTTCTTTCCTTCTGAACAAGTGTTAGTGTTTTCTGCACAAAAGCGATTCTGCGAAGCAATGTGAACACTTCTGCTTCCCAGGCACAGAGAAGGTGCTAGCAGGGAATTCTCTGCCTGCCTTTCCCCAGTGCTCTAAAAGCTCTCCAGGACAACATAGAATCTGGGGCTCTGTGGTTTCTTTCCTTCTGAACAAGTGTTACTGTTTTCTGCACAAAAGCGATTCTGCGAAGCAATGTGAACAGGCACAGAGAAGGTGCTAGCAGGGAATTCTCTGCCTGCCTTTCCCCAGTGCTCTGCAAGCTCTCCAGGACAACATAGAATCTGGGGCTCTGTGCTTTCTTTCCTTCTGAACAAGTGTTAGTGTTTTCTGCACAAAAGCGATTCTGCGAAGCAATGTGAACAGGCACAGAGAAGGTGCTATCAGGGAATTCTCTGCCTGCCTTTCCCCAGTGCTCTGCAAGCTCTCCAGGACAACATAGAATCTGGGGCTCTGTGCTTTCTTTCCTTCTGAACAAGTGTTACTGTTTTCTGCACAAAAGCGATTCTTGCGAAGCAATGTGAACACTTCTGCTTCCCAGGCACAGAGAAGGTGCTAGCAGGGAATTCTCTGCCTGCCTTTCCCCAGTGCTCTGCAAGCTCTCCAGGACAACATAGAATCTGGGGCTCTGTGCTTTCTTTCCTTCTGAACAAGTGTTACTGTTTTCTGCACAAAAGCGATTCTGCGAAGCAATGTGAACAGGCACAGAGAAGGTGCTATCAGGGAATTCTCTGCCTGCCTTTCCCCAGTGCTCTGCAAGCTCTCCAGGACAACATAAAATCTGGGGCTCTGTGCTTTCTTTCCTTCTGAACAAGTGTTAGTGTTTTCTGCACAAAAGCGATTCTTGAGAAGCAATGTGAACACTTCTGCTTCCCAGGCACAGAGAAGGTGCTAGCAGGGAATTCTCTGCCTGCCTTTCCCCAGTGCTCTGCAAGCTCTCCAGGACAACATAAAATCTGGGGCTCTGTGCTTTCTTTCCTTCTGAACAAGTCTTACTGTTTTCTGCACAAAAGCGATTCTGCGAAGCAATGTGAACAGGCACAGAGAAGGTGCTATCAGGGAATTCTCTGCCTGCCTTTCCCCAGTGCTCTGCAAGCTCTCCAGGACAACATAGAATCTGGGGCTCTGTGCTTTCTTTCCTTCTGAACAAGTGTTAGTGTTTTCTGCACAAAAGCGATTCTTGCGAAGCAATGTGAACACTTCTGCTTCCCAGGCACAGAGAAGGTGCTAGCAGGGAATTCTCTGCCTGCCTTTCCCCAGTGCTCTGCAAGCTCTCCAGGACAACATAGAATCTGGGGCTCTGTGCTTTCTTTCCTTCTGAACAAGTGTTACTGTTTTCTGCACAAAAGCGATTCTGCGAAGCAATGTGAACAGGCACAGAGAAGGTGCTAGCAGGGAATTCTCTGCCTGCCTTTCCCCAGTGCTCTGCAAGCTCTCCAGGACAACATAAAATCTGGGGCTCTGTGCTTTCTTTCCTACTGAACAAGTGTTACTGTTTTCTGCACAAAAGCGATTCTTGCAAAGCAATGTGAACGCTTCTGCTTCCCAGGCACAGAGAAGGTGCTAGCAGGGAATTCTCTGCCTGCCTTTCCCCAGTGCTCTGCAAGCTCTCCAGGACAACATAGAATCTGGGGCTCTGTGCTTTCTTTCCTTCTGAACAAGTGTTACTGTTTTCTGCACAAAAGCGATTCTGCGAAGCAATGTGAACAGGCACAGAGAAGGTGCTATCAGGGAATTCTCTGCCTGCCTTTCCCCAGTGCTCTGCAAGCTCTCCAGGACAACATAGAATCTGGGGCTCTGTGCTTTCTTTCCTTCTGATCAAGTGTTACTGTTTTCTGCACAAAAGCGATTCTGCGAAGCAATGTGAACACTTCTGCTTCCCAGGCACAGAGAAGGTGCTAGCAAGGATTTCTCTGCCTGCCTTTCCCCAGTGCTCTGCAAGCTCTCCAGGACAACATAGAATCTGGGGCTCTGTGCTTTCTTTCGTTCTGAACAAGTGTTAGTGTTTTCTGCACAAAAGCGATTCTTGAGAAGCAATGTGAACACTTCTGCTTCCCAGGCACAGAGAAGGTGCTAGCAGGGAATTCTCTGCCTGCCTTTCCCCAGTGCTCTGCAAGCTCTCCAGGACAACATAAAATCTGGGGCTCTGTGCTTTCTTTCCTTCTGAACAAGTCTTACTGTTTTCTGCACAAAAGCGATTCTGCGAAGCAATGTGAACAGGCACAGAGAAGGTGCTATCAGGGAATTCTCTGCCTGCCTTTCCCCAGTGCTCTGCAAGCTCTCCAGGACAACATAGAATCTGGGGCTCTGTGCTTTCTTTCCTTCTGAACAAGTGTTACTGTTTTCTGCACAAAAGCGATTCTTGCGAAGCAATGTGAACACTTCTGCTTCCCAGGCACAGAGAAGGTGCTAGCAGGGAATTCTCTGCCTGCCTTTCCCCAGTGCTCTGCAAGCTCTCCAGGACAACATAAAATCTGGGGCTCTGTGCTTTCTTTCCTTCTGAACAAGTGTTAGTGTTTTCTGCACAAAAACGATTCTTGAGAAGCAATGTGAACACTTCTGCTTCCCAGGCACAGAGAAGGTGCTAGCAGGGAATTCTCTGCCTGCCTTTCCCCAGTGCTCTGCAAGCTCTACAGGACAACATAAAATCTGGGGCTCTGTGCTTTCTTTCCTTCTGAACAAGTGTTACTGTTTTCTGCACAAAAGCGATTCTTGCGAAGCAATGTGAACAGGCACAGAGAAGGTGCTATCAGGGAATTCTCTGCCTGCCTTTCCCCAGTGCTCTGCAAGCTCTCCAGGACAACATAGAATCTGGGGCTCTGTGCTTTCTTTCCTTCTGAACAAGTGTTACTGTTTTCTGCACAAAAGCGATTCTTGCGAAGCAATGTGAACACTTCTGCTTCCCAGGCACAGAGAAGGTGCTAGCAGGGAATTCTCTGCCTGCCTTTCCCCAGTGCTCTGCAAGCTCTCCAGGACAACATAGAATCTGGGGCTCTGTGCTTTCTTTCCTTCTGAACAAGTGTTACTGTTTTCTGCACAAAAGCGATTCTGCGAAGCAATGTGAACACTTCTGCTTCCCAGGCACAGAGAAGGTGCTAGCAAGGATTTCTCTGCCTGCCTTTCCCCAGTGCTCTGCAAGCTCTCCAGGACAACATAAAATCTGGGGCTCTGTGCTTTCTTTCCTTCTGAACAAGTGTTAGTGTTTTCTGCACAAAAGCGATTCTTGCGAAGCAATGTGAACACTTCTGCTTCCCAGGCACAGAGAAGGTGCTAGCAGGGAATTCTCTGCCTGCCTTTCCCCAGTGCTCTGCAAGCTCTCCAGGACAACATAGAATCTGGGGCTCTGTGCTTTCTTTCCTTCTGAACAAGTGTTACTGTTTTCTGCACAAAAGCGATTCTGCGAAGCAATGTGAACAGGCACAGAGAAGGTGCTATCAGGGAATTCTCTGCCTGCCTTTCTCCAGTGCTCTGCAAGCTCTCCAGGACAACATAAAATCTGGGGCTCTGTGCTTTCTTTCCTACTGAACAAGTGTTACTGTTTTCTGCACAAAAGCGATTCTTGCAAAGCAATGTGAACACTTCTGCTTCCCAGGCACAGAGAAGGTGCTAGCAGGGAATTCTCTGCCTGCCTTTCCCCAGTGCTCTGCAAGCTCTCCAGGACAACATAGAATCTGGGGCTCTGTGCTTTCTTTCCTTCTGAACAAGTGTTACTGTTTTCTGCACAAAAGCGATTCTGCGAAGCAATGTGAACACTTCTGCTTCCCAGGCACAGAGAAGGTGCTAGCAGGGAATTCTCTGCCTGCCTTTCCCCAGTGCTCTGCAAGCTCTCCAGGACAACATAAAATCTGGGGCTCTGTGCTTTCTTTCCTTCTGAACAAGTGTTACTGTTTTCTGCACAAAAGCGATTCTGCGAAGCAATGTGAACAGGCACAGAGAAGGTGCTAGCAGGGAATTCTCTGCCTGCCTTTCCCCAGTGCTCTGCAAGCTCTCCAGGACAACATAGAATCTGGGGCTCTGTGCTTTCTTTCCTTCTGAACAAGTGTTAGTGTTTTCTGCACAAAAGCGATTCTGCGAAGCAATGTGAACAGGCACAGAGAAGGTGCTATCAGGGAATTCTCTGCCTGCCTTTCCCCAGTGCTCTGCAAGCTCTCCAGGACAACATAGAATCTGGGGCTCTGTGCTTTCTTTCCTTCTGAACAAGTGTTACTGTTTTCTGCTCAAAAGCGATTCTGCGAAGCAATGTGAACACTTCTGCTTCCCAGGCACAGAGAAGGTGCTAGCAAGGATTTCTCTGCCTGCCTTTCCCCAGTGCTCTGCAAGCTCTCCAGGACAACATAAAATCTGGGGCTCTGTGCTTTCTTTCCTTCTGAACAAGTGTTAGTGTTTTCTGCACAAAAGCGATTCTTGCGAAGCAATGTGAACACTTCTGCTTCCCAGGCACAGAGAAGGTGCTAGCAGGGAATTCTCTGCCTGCCTTTCCCCAGTGCTCTGCAAGCTCTCCAGGACAACATAAAATCTGGGGCTCTGTGCTTTCTTTCCTTCTGAACAAGTGTTACTGTTTTCTGCACAAAAGCGATTCTGCGAAGCAATGTGAACAGGCACAGAGAAGGTGCTAGCAGGGAATTCTCTGCCTGCCTTTCCCCAGTGCTCTGCAAGCTCTCCAGGACAACATAGAATCTGGGGCTCTGTGCTTTCTTTCCTTCTGAACAAGTGTTACTGTTTTCTGCACAAAAGCGATTCTGCGAAGCAATGTGAACAGGCACAGAGAAGGTGCTATCAGGGAATTCTCTGCCTGCCTTTCCCCAGTGCTCTGCAAGCTCTCCAGGACAACATAGAATCTGGGGCTCTGTGCTTTCTTTCCTTCTGAACAAGTGTTACTGTTTTCTGCACAAAAGCGATTCTGCGAAGCAATGTGAACACTTCTGCTTCCCAGGCACAGAGAAGGTGCCAGCAAGGATTTCTCTGCCTGCCTTTCCCCAGTGCTCTGCAAGCTCTCCAGGACAACATAAAATCTGGGGCTCTGTGCTTTCTTTCCTTCTGAACAAGTGTTAGTGTTTTCTGCACAAAAGCGATTCTTGCGAAGCAATGTGAACACTTCTGCTTCCCAGGCACAGAGAAGGTGCTAGCAGGGAATTCTCTGCCTGCCTTTCCCCAGTGCTCTGCAAGCTCTCCAGGACAACATAGAATCTGGGGCTCTGTGCTTTCTTTCCTTCTGAACAAGTGTTACTGTTTTCTGCACAAAAGCGATTCTGCGAAGCAATGTGAACAGGCACAGAGAAGGTGCTATCAGGGAATTCTCTGCCTGCCTTTCCCCAGTGCTCTGCAAGCTCTCCAGGACAACATAAAATCTGGGGCTCTGTGCTTTCTTTCCTTCTGAACAAGTGTTAGTGTTTTCTGCACAAAAGCGATTCTTGCGAAGCAATGTGAACACTTCTGCTTCCCAGGCACAGAGAAGGTGCTAGCAGGGAATTCTCTGCCTGCCTTTCCCCAGTGCTCTGCAAGCTCTCCAGGACAACATAGAATCTGGGGCTCTGTGCTTTCTTTCCTTCTGAACAAGTGTTAGTGTTTTCTGCACAAAAGCGATTCTGCGAAGCAATGTGAACAGGCACAGAGAAGGTGCTAGCAGGGAATTCTCTGCCTGCCTTTCCCCAGTGCTCTGCAAGCTCTCCAGGACAACATAGAATCTGGGGCTCTGTGCTTTCTTTCCTTCTGAACAAGTGTTACTGTTTTCTGCACAAAAGCGATTCTGCGAAGCAATGTGAACACTTCTGCTTCCCAGGCACAGAGAAGGTGCTAGCAAGGAATTCTCTGCCTGCCTTTCCCCAGTGCTCTGCAAGCTCTCCAGGACAACATAGACTCTGGGGCTCTGTGCTTTCTTTCCTTCTGAACAAGTGTTACTGTTTTCTGCACAAAAGCGATTCTGCGAAGCAATGTGAACAGGCACAGAGAAGGTGCTATCAGGGAATTCTCTGCCTGCCTTTCCCCAGTGCTCTGCAAGCTCTCCAGGACAACATAGAATCTGGGGCTCTGTGCTTTCTTTCCTTCTGAACAAGTGTTACTGTTTTCTGCACAAAAGCGATTCTGCGAAGCAATGTGAACACTTCTGCTTCCCAGGCACAGAGAAGGTGCCAGCAAGGATTTCTCTGCCTGCCTTTCCCCAGTGCTCTGCAAGCTCTCCAGGACAACATAAAATCTGGGGCTCTGTGCTTTCTTTCCTTCTGAACAAGTGTTAGTGTTTTCTGCACAAAAGCGATTCTTGCGAAGCAATGTGAACACTTCTGCTTCCCAGGCACAGAGAAGGTGCTAGCAGGGAATTCTCTGCCTGCCTTTCCCCAGTGCTCTGCAAGCTCTCCAGGACAACATAGAATCTGGGGCTCTGTGCTTTCTTTCCTTCTGAACAAGTGTTACTGTTTTCTGCACAAAAGCGATTCTGCGAAGCAATGTGAACAGGCACAGAGAAGGTGCTATCAGGGAATTCTCTGCCTGCCTTTCCCCAGTGCTCTGCAAGCTCTCCAGGACAACATAAAATCTGGGGCTCTGTGCTTTCTTTCCTTCTGAACAAGTGTTAGTGTTTTCTGCACAAAAGCGATTCTTGCGAAGCAATGTGAACACTTCTGCTTCCCAGGCACAGAGAAGGTGCTAGCAGGGAATTCTCTGCCTGCCTTTCCCCAGTGCTCTGCAAGCTCTCCAGGACAACATAGAATCTGGGGCTCTGTGCTTTCTTTCCTTCTGAACAAGTGTTAGTGTTTTCTGCACAAAAGCGATTCTGCGAAGCAATGTGAACAGGCACAGAGAAGGTGCTAGCAGGGAATTCTCTGCCTGCCTTTCCCCAGTGCTCTGCAAGCTCTCCAGGACAACATAGAATCTGGGGCTCTGTGCTTTCTTTCCTTCTGAACAAGTGTTACTGTTTTCTGCACAAAAGCGATTCTGCGAAGCAATGTGAACACTTCTGCTTCCCAGGCACAGAGAAGGTGCTAGCAAGGAATTCTCTGCCTGCCTTTCCCCAGTGCTCTGCAAGCTCTCCAGGACAACATAGACTCTGGGGCTCTGTGCTTTCTTTCCTTCTGAACAAGTGTTAGTGTTTTCTGCACAAAAGCGATTCTGCGAAGCAATGTGAACACTTCTGCTTCCCAGGCACAGAGAAGGTGCTAGCAGGGAATTCTCTGCCTGCCTTTCCCCAGTGCTCTAAAAGCTCTCCAGGACAACATAGAATCTGGGGCTCTGTGCTTTCTTTCCTTCTGAACAAGTGTTAGTGTTTTCTGCACAAAAGCGATTCTGCCAAGCAATGTGAACAGGCACA
Source organism: Strix aluco (assembly GCF_031877795.1). NCBI lineage: Eukaryota > Metazoa > Chordata > Aves > Strigiformes > Strigidae > Strix > Strix aluco. The sequence goes on from NW_027436647.1 coordinate 1,946,427, forward strand.
GAGAAGGTGCTAGCAAGGATTTCTCTGCCTGCCTTTCCCCAGTGCTCTGCAAGCTCTCCAGGACAACATAAAATCTGGGGCTCTGTGCTTTCTTTCCTTCTGAACAAGTGTTAGTGTTTTCTGCACAAAAGCGATTCTTGCGAAGCAATGTGAACACTTCTGCTTCCCAGGCACAGAGAAGGTGCTAGCAGGGAATTCTCTGCCTGCCTTTCCCCAGTGCTCTGCAAGCTCTCCAGGACAACATAGAATCTGGGGCTCTGTGCTTTCTTTCCTTCTGAACAAGTGTTACTGTTTTCTGCACAAAAGCGATTCTGCGAAGCAATGTGAACAGGCACAGAGAAGGTGCTAGCAGGGAATTCTCTGCCTGCCTTTCCCCAGTGCTCTGCAAGCTCTCCAGGACAACATAGAATCTGGGGCTCTGTGCTTTCTTTCCTTCTGAACAAGTGTTAGTGTTTTCTGCACAAAAGCGATTCTTGCGAAGCAATGTGAACACTTCTGCTTCCCAGGCACAGAGAAGGTGCTAGCAGGGAATTCTCTGCCTGCCTTTCCCCAGTGCTCTGCAAGCTCTCCAGGACAACATAAAATCTGGGGCTCTGTGCTTTCTTTCCTTCTGAACAAGTGTTAGTGTTTTCTGCACAAAAGCGATTCTGCGAAGCAATGTGAACACTTCTGCTTCCCAGGCACAGAGAAGGTGCTAGCAGGGAATTCTCTGCCTGCCTTTCCCCAGTGCTCTAAAAGCTCTCCAGGACAACATAGAATCTGGGGCTCTGTGGTTTCTTTCCTTCTGAACAAGTGTTACTGTTTTCTGCACAAAAGCGATTCTGCGAAGCAATGTGAACAGGCACAGAGAAGGTGCTAGCAGGGAATTCTCTGCCTGCCTTTCCCCAGTGCTCTGCAAGCTCTCCAGGACAACATAGAATCTGGGGCTCTGTGCTTTCTTTCCTTCTGAACAAGTGTTAGTGTTTTCTGCACAAAAGCGATTCTGCGAAGCAATGTGAACAGGCACAGAGAAGGTGCTATCAGGGAATTCTCTGCCTGCCTTTCCCCAGTGCTCTGCAAGCTCTCCAGGACAACATAGAATCTGGGGCTCTGTGCTTTCTTTCCTTCTGAACAAGTGTTACTGTTTTCTGCACAAAAGCGATTCTTGCGAAGCAATGTGAACACTTCTGCTTCCCAGGCACAGAGAAGGTGCTAGCAGGGAATTCTCTGCCTGCCTTTCCCCAGTGCTCTGCAAGCTCTCCAGGACAACATAGAATCTGGGGCTCTGTGCTTTCTTTCCTTCTGAACAAGTGTTAGTGTTTTCTGCACAAAAGCGATTCTTGCGAAGCAATGTGAACACTTCTGCTTCCCAGGCACAGAGAAGGTGCTAGCAGGGAATTCTCTGCCTGCCTTTCCCCAGTGCTCTGCAAGCTCTCCAGGACAACATAGAATCTGGGGCTCTGTGCTTTCTTTCCTTCTGAACAAGTGTTACTGTTTTCTGCACAAAAGCGATTCTGCGAAGCAATGTGAACAGGCACAGAGAAGGTGCTAGCAGGGAATTCTCTGCCTGCCTTTCCCCAGTGCTCTGCAAGCTCTCCAGGACAACATAGAATCTGGGGCTCTGTGCTTTCTTTCCTTCTGAACAAGTGTTACTGTTTTCTGCACAAAAGCGATTCTGCGAAGCAATGTGAACAGGCACAGAGAAGGTGCTATCAGGGAATTCTCTGCCTGCCTTTCCCCAGTGCTCTGCAAGCTCTCCAGGACAACATAGAATCTGGGGCTCTGTGCTTTCTTTCCTTCTGATCAAGTGTTACTGTTTTCTGCACAAAAGCGATTCTGCGAAGCAATGTGAACACTTCTGCTTCCCAGGCACAGAGAAGGTGCTAGCAAGGATTTCTCTGCCTGCCTTTCCCCAGTGCTCTGCAAGCTCTCCAGGACAACATAAAATCTGGGGCTCTGTGCTTTCTTTCCTTCTGAACAAGTGTTAGTGTTTTCTGCACAAAAGCGATTCTTGAGAAGCAATGTGAACACTTCTGCTTCCCAGGCACAGAGAAGGTGCTAGCAGGGAATTCTCTGCCTGCCTTTCCCCAGTGCTCTGCAAGCTCTCCAGGACAACATAAAATCTGGGGCTCTGTGCTTTCTTTCCTTCTGAACAAGTCTTACTGTTTTCTGCACAAAAGCGATTCTGCGAAGCAATGTGAACAGGCACAGAGAAGGTGCTATCAGGGAATTCTCTGCCTGCCTTTCCCCAGTGCTCTGCAAGCTCTCCAGGACAACATAGAATCTGGGGCTCTGTGCTTTCTTTCCTTCTGAACAAGTGTTACTGTTTTCTGCACAAAAGCGATTCTTGCGAAGCAATGTGAACACTTCTGCTTCCCAGGCACAGAGAAGGTGCTAGCAGGGAATTCTCTGCCTGCCTTTCCCCAGTGCTCTGCAAGCTCTCCAGGACAACATAAAATCTGGGGCTCTGTGCTTTCTTTCCTTCTGAACAAGTGTTAGTGTTTTCTGCACAAAAACGATTCTTGAGAAGCAATGTGAACACTTCTGCTTCCCAGGCACAGAGAAGGTGCTAGCAGGGAATTCTCTGCCTGCCTTTCCCCAGTGCTCTGCAAGCTCTCCAGGACAACATAAAATCTGGGGCTCTGTGCTTTCTTTCCTTCTGAACAAGTGTTACTGTTTTCTGCACAAAAGCGATTCTTGCGAAGCAATGTGAACAGGCACAGAGAAGGTGCTAGCAGGGAATTCTCTGCCTGCCTTTCCCCAGTGCTCTGCAAGCTCTCCAGGACAACATAGAATCTGGGGCTCTGTGCTTTCTTTCCTTCTGAACAAGTGTTACTGTTTTCTGCACAAAAGCGATTCTTGCGAAGCAATGTGAACACTTCTGCTTCCCAGGCACAGAGAAGGTGCTAGCAGGGAATTCTCTGCCTGCCTTTCCCCAGTGCTCTGCAAGCTCTCCAGGACAACATAGAATCTGGGGCTCTGTGCTTTCTTTCCTTCTGAACAAGTGTTACTGTTTTCTGCACAAAAGCGATTCTGCGAAGCAATGTGAACACTTCTGCTTCCCAGGCACAGAGAAGGTGCTAGCAAGGATTTCTCTGCCTGCCTTTCCCCAGTGCTCTGCAAGCTCTCCAGGACAACATAAAATCTGGGGCTCTGTGCTTTCTTTCCTTCTGAACAAGTGTTAGTGTTTTCTGCACAAAAGCGATTCTTGCGAAGCAATGTGAACACTTCTGCTTCCCAGGCACAGAGAAGGTGCTAGCAGGGAATTCTCTGCCTGCCTTTCCCCAGTGCTCTGCAAGCTCTCCAGGACAACATAGAATCTGGGGCTCTGTGCTTTCTTTCCTTCTGAACAAGTGTTACTGTTTTCTGCACAAAAGCGATTCTGCGAAGCAATGTGAACAGGCACAGAGAAGGTGCTATCAGGGAATTCTCTGCCTGCCTTTCCCCAGTGCTCTGCAAGCTCTCCAGGACAACATAAAATCTGGGGCTCTGTGCTTTCTTTCCTACTGAACAAGTGTTACTGTTTTCTGCACAAAAGCGATTCTTGCAAAGCAATGTGAACACTTCTGCTTCCCAGGCACAGAGAAGGTGCTAGCAGGGAATTCTCTGCCTGCCTTTCCCCAGTGCTCTGCAAGCTCTCCAGGACAACATAGAATCTGGGGCTCTGTGCTTTCTTTCCTTCTGAACAAGTGTTACTGTTTTCTGCACAAAAGCGATTCTGCGAAGCAATGTGAACACTTCTGCTTCCCAGGCACAGAGAAGGTGCTAGCAAGGAATTCTCTGCCTGCCTTTCCCCAGTGCTCTGCAAGCTCTCCAGGACAACATAAAATCTGGGGCTCTGTGCTTTCTTTCCTTCTGAACAAGTGTTACTGTTTTCTGCACAAAAGCGATTCTGCGAAGCAATGTGAACAGGCACAGAGAAGGTGCTAGCAGGGAATTCTCTGCCTGCCTTTCCCCAGTGCTCTGCAAGCTCTCCAGGACAACATAGAATCTGGGGCTCTGTGCTTTCTTTCCTTCTGAACAAGTGTTAGTGTTTTCTGCACAAAAGCGATTCTGCGAAGCAATGTGAACAGGCACAGAGAAGGTGCTATCAGGGAATTCTCTGCCTGCCTTTCCCCAGTGCTCTGCAAGCTCTCCAGGACAACATAGAATCTGGGGCTCTGTGCTTTCTTTCCTTCTGAACAAGTGTTACTGTTTTCTGCTCAAAAGCGATTCTGCGAAGCAATGTGAACACTTCTGCTTCCCAGGCACAGAGAAGGTGCTAGCAAGGATTTCTCTGCCTGCCTTTCCCCAGTGCTCTGCAAGCTCTCCAGGACAACATAAAATCTGGGGCTCTGTGCTTTCTTTCCTTCTGAACAAGTGTTAGTGTTTTCTGCACAAAAGCGATTCTTGCGAAGCAATGTGAACACTTCTGCTTCCCAGGCACAGAGAAGGTGCTAGCAGGGAATTCTCTGCCTGCCTTTCCCCAGTGCTCTGCAAGCTCTCCAGGACAACATAGAATCTGGGGCTCTGTGCTTTCTTTCCTTCTGAACAAGTGTTACTGTTTTCTGCACAAAAGCGATTCTGCGAAGCAATGTGAACAGGTACAGAGAAGGTGCTATCAGGGAATTCTCTGCCTGCCTTTCCCCAGTGCTCTGCAAGCTCTCCAGGACAACATAGAATCTGGGGCTCTGTGCTTTCTTTCCTTCTGAACAAGTGTTAGTGTTTTCTGCACAAAAGCGATTCTTGCGAAGCAATGTGAACACTTCTGCTTCCCAGGCACAGAGAAGGTGCTAGCAGGGAATTCTCTGCCTGCCTTTCCCCAGTGCTCTGCAAGCTCTCCAGGACAACATAAAATCTGGGGCTCTGTGCTTTCTTTCCTTCTGAACAAGTGTTAGTGTTTTCTGCACAAAAGCGATTCTGCGAAGCAATGTGAACACTTCTGCTTCCCAGGCACAGAGAAGGTGCTATCAGGGAATTCTCTGCCTGCCTTTCCCCAGTGCTCTGCAAGCTCTCCAGGACAACATAGAATCTGGGGCTCTGTGGTTTCTTTCCTTCTGAACAAGTGTTACTGTTTTCTGCACAAAAGCGATTCTGCGAAGCAATGTGAACAGGCACAGAGAAGGTGCTATCAGGGAATTCTCTGCCTGCCTTTCCCCAGTGCTCTGCAAGCTCTCCAGGACAACATAGAATCTGGGGCTCTGTGCTTTCTTTCCTTCTGAACAAGTGTTAGTGTTTTCTGCACAAAAGCGATTCTTGCGAAGCAATGTGAACACTTCTGCTTCCCAGGCACAGAGAAGGTGCTAGCAGGGAATTCTCTGCCTGCCTTTCCCCAGTGCTCTGCAAGCTCTCCAGGACAACATAAAATCTGGGGCTCTGTGCTTTCTTTCCTTCTGAACAAGTGTTAGTGTTTTCTGCACAAAAGCGATTCTGCGAAGCAATGTGAACACTTCTGCTTCCCAGGCACAGAGAAGGTGCTAGCAGGGAATTCTCTGCCTGCCTTTCCCCAGTGCTCTGCAAGCTCTCCAGGACAACATAGAATCTGGGGCTCTGTGCTTTCTTTCCTTCTGAACAAGTGTTACTGTTTTCTGCACAAAAGCGATTCTGCGAAGCAATGTGAACAGGTACAGAGAAGGTGCTATCAGGGAATTCTCTGCCTGCCTTTCCCCAGTGCTCTGCAAGCTCTCCAGGACAACATAGAATCTGGGGCTCTGTGCTTTCTTTCCTTCTGAACAAGTGTTAGTGTTTTCTGCACAAAAGCGATTCTTGCGAAGCAATGTGAACACTTCTGCTTCCCAGGCACAGAGAAGGTGCTAGCAGGGAATTCTCTGCCTGCCTTTCCCCAGTGCTCTGCAAGCTCTCCAGGACAACATAAAATCTGGGGCTCTGTGCTTTCTTTCCTTCTGAACAAGTGTTAGTGTTTTCTGCACAAAAGCGATTCTGCGAAGCAATGTGAACACTTCTGCTTCCCAGGCACAGAGAAGGTGCTATCAGGGAATTCTCTGCCTGCCTTTCCCCAGTGCTCTGCAAGCTCTCCAGGACAACATAGAATCTGGGGCTCTGTGGTTTCTTTCCTTCTGAACAAGTGTTACTGTTTTCTGCACAAAAGCGATTCTGCGAAGCAATGTGAACAGGCACAGAGAAGGTGCTATCAGGGAATTCTCTGCCTGCCTTTCCCCAGTGCTCTGCAAGCTCTCCAGGACAACATAGAATCTGGGGCTCTGTGCTTTCTTTCCTTCTGAACAAGTGTTAGTGTTTTCTGCACAAAAGCGATTCTTGCGAAGCAATGTGAACACTTCTGCTTCCCAGGCACAGAGAAGGTGCTAGCAGGGAATTCTCTGCCTGCCTTTCCCCAGTGCTCTGCAAGCTCTCCAGGACAACATAAAATCTGGGGCTCTGTGCTTTCTTTCCTTCTGAACAAGTGTTAGTGTTTTCTGCACAAAAGCGATTCTGCGAAGCAATGTGAACACTTCTGCTTCCCAGGCACAGAGAAGGTGCTAGCAGGGAATTCTCTGCCTGCCTTTCCCCAGTGCTCTGCAAGCTCTCCAGGACAACATAGAATCTGGGGCTCTGTGGTTTCTTTCCTTCTGAACAAGTGTTACTGTTTTCTGCACAAAAGCGATTCTGCGAAGCAATGTGAACAGGCACAGAGAAGGTGCTATCAGGGAATTCTCTGCCTGCCTTTCCCCAGTGCTCTGCAAGCTCTCCAGGACAACATAGAATCTGGGGCTCTGTGCTTTCTTTCCTTCTGAACAAGTGTTAGTGTTTTCTGCACAAAAGCGATTCTTGCGAAGCAATGTGAACACTTCTGCTTCCCAGGCACAGAGAAGGTGCTAGCAGGGAATTCTCTGCCTGCCTTTCCCCAGTGCTCTGCAAGCTCTCCAGGACAACATAGAATCTGGGGCTCTGTGCTTTCTTTCCTTCTGAACAAGTGTTACTGTTTTCTGCACAAAAGCGATTCTTGCGATGCAATGTGAACAGGCACAGAGAAGGTGCTATCAGGGAATTCTCTGCCTGCCTTTCCCCAGTGCTCTGCAAGCTCTCCAGGACAACATAGAATCTGGGGCTCTGTGCTTTCTTTCCTTCTGAACAAGTGTTAGTGTTTTCTGCACAAAAGCGATTCTTGCGAAGCAATGTGAACACTTCTGCTTCCCAGGCACAGAGAAGGTGCTAGCAGGGAATTCTCTGCCTGCCTTTCCCCAGTGCTCTGCAAGCTCTCCAGGACAACATAAAATCTGGGGCTCTGTGCTTTCTTTCCTTCTGAACAAGTGTTAGTGTTTTCTGCACAAAAGCGATTCTGCGAAGCAATGTGAACACTTCTGCTTCCCAGGCACAGAGAAGGTGCTAGCAGGGAATTCTCTGCCTGCCTTTCCCCAGTGCTCTAAAAGCTCTCCAGGACAACATAGAATCTGGGGCTCTGTGGTTTCTTTCCTTCTGAACAAGTGTTACTGTTTTCTGCACAAAAGCGATTCTGCGAAGCAATGTGAACAGGCACAGAGAAGGTGCTATCAGGGAATTCTCTGCCTGCCTTTCCCCAGTGCTCTGCAAGCTCTCCAGGACAACATAGAATCTGGGGCTCTGTGCTTTCTTTCCTTCTGAACAAGTGTTACTGTTTTCTGCACAAAAGCGATTCTTGCGAAGCAATGTGAACACTTATGCTTCCCAGGCACAGAGAAGGTGCTAGCAGGGAATTCTCTGCCTGCCTTTCCCCAGTGCTCTGCAAGCTCTCCAGGACAACATAAAATCTGGGGCTCTGTGCTTTCTTTCCTTCTGAACAAGTGTTAGTGTTTTCTGCACAAAAGCGATTCTGCGAAGCAATGTGAACACTTCTGCTTCCCAGGCACAGAGAAGGTGCTAGCAGGGAATTCTCTGCCTGCCTTTCCCCAGTGCTCTAAAAGCTCTCCAGGACAACATAGAATCTGGGGCTCTGTGGTTTCTTTCCTTCTGAACAAGTGTTACTGTTTTCTGCACAAAAGCGATTCTGCGAAGCAATGTGAACAGGCACAGAGAAGGTGCTATCAGGGAATTCTCTGCCTGCCTTTCCCCAGTGCTCTGCAAGCTCTCCAGGACAACATAGAATCTGGGGCTCTGTGCTTTCTTTCCTTCTGAACAAGTGTTACTGTTTTCTGCACAAAAGCGATTCTTGCGAAGCAATGTGAACACTTCTGCTTCCCAGGCACAGAGAAGGTGCTAGCAGGGAATTCTCTGCCTGCCTTTCCCCAGTGCTCTGCAAGCTCTCCAGGACAACATAGAATCTGGGGCTCTGTGCTTTCTTTCCTTCTGAACAAGTGTTACTGTTTTCTGCACAAAAGCGATTCTGCGAAGCAATGTGAACAGGCACAGAGAAGGTGCTATCAGGGAATTCTCTGCCTGCCTTTCCCCAGTGCTCTGCAAGCTCTCCAGGACAACATAAAATCTGGGGCTCTGTGCTTTCTTTCCTTCTGAACAAGTGTTAGTGTTTTCTGCACAAAAGCGATTCTGCGAAGCAATGTGAACACTTCTGCTTCCCAGGCACAGAGAAGGTGCTAGCAGGGAATTCTCTGCCTGCCTTTCCCCAGTGCTCTAAAAGCTCTCCAGGACAACATAGAATCTGGGGCTCTGTGGTTTCTTTCCTTCTGAACAAGTGTTACTGTTTTCTGCACAAAAGCGATTCTGCGAAGCAATGTGAACAGGCACAGAGAAGGTGCTATCAGGGAATTCTCTGCCTGCCTTTCCCCAGTGCTCTGCAAGCTCTCCAGGACAACATAGAATCTGGGGCTCTGTGCTTTCTTTCCTTCTGAACAAGTGTTACTGTTTTCTGCACAAAAGCGATTCTTGCGAAGCAATGTGAACACTTCTGCTTCCCAGGCACAGAGAAGGTGCTAGCAGGGAATTCTCTGCCTGCCTTTCCCCAGTGCTCTGCAAGCTCTCCAGGACAACATAAAATCTGGGGCTCTGTGCTTTCTTTCCTTCTGAACAAGTGTTAGTGTTTTCTGCACAAAAGCGATTCTGCGAAGCAATGTGAACACTTCTGCTTCCCAGGCACAGAGAAGGTGCTAGCAGGGAATTCTCTGCCTGCCTTTCCCCAGTGCTCTAAAAGCTCTCCAGGACAACATAGAATCTGGGGCTCTGTGGTTTCTTTCCTTCTGAACAAGTGTTACTGTTTTCTGCACAAAAGCGATTCTGCGAAGCAATGTGAACAGGCACAGAGAAGGTGCTATCAGGGAATTCTCTGCCTGCCTTTCCCCAGTGCTCTGCAAGCTCTCCAGGACAACATAGAATCTGGGGCTCTGTGCTTTCTTTCCTTCTGAACAAGTGTTACTGTTTTCTGCACAAAAGCGATTCTTGCGAAGCAATGTGAACACTTCTGCTTCCCAGGCACAGAGAAGGTGCTAGCAGGGAATTCTCTGCCTGCCTTTCCCCAGTGCTCTGCAAGCTCTCCAGGACAACATAGAATCTGGGGCTCTGTGCTTTCTTTCCTTCTGAACAAGTGTTACTGTTTTCTGCACAAAAGCGATTCTGCGAAGCAATGTGAACAGGCACAGAGAAGGTGCTATCAGGGAATTCTCTGCCTGCCTTTCCCCAGTGCTCTGCAAGCTCTCCAGGACAACATAAAATCTGGGGCTCTGTGCTTTCTTTCCTTCTGAACAAGTGTTAGTGTTTTCTGCACAAAAGCGATTCTTGAGAAGCAATGTGAACACTTCTGCTTCCCAGGCACAGAGAAGGTGCTAGCAGGGAATTCTCTGCCTGCCTTTCCCCAGTGCTCTGCAAGCTCTCCAGGACAACATAAAATCTGGGGCTCTGTGCTTTCTTTCCTTCTGAACAAGTCTTACTGTTTTCTGCACAAAAGCGATTCTGCGAAGCAATGTGAACAGGCACAGAGAAGGTGCTATCAGGGAATTCTCTGCCTGCCTTTCCCCAGTGCTCTGCAAGCTCTCCAGGACAACATAGAATCTGGGGCTCTGTGCTTTCTTTCCTTCTGAACAAGTGTTAGTGTTTTCTGCACAAAAGCGATTCTTGCGAAGCAATGTGAACACTTCTGCTTCCCAGGCACAGAGAAGGTGCTAGCAGGGAAATCTCTGCCTGCCTTTCCCCAGTGCTCTGCAAGCTCTCCAGGACAACATAAAATCTGGGGCTCTGTGCTTTCTTTCCTTCTGAACAAGTGTTACTGTTTTCTGCACAAAAGCGATTCTGCGAAGCAATGTGAACAGGCACAGAGAAGGTGCTAGCAGGGAATTCTCTGCCTGCCTTTCCCCAGTGCTCTGCAAGCTCTCCAGGACAACATAAAATCTGGGGCTCTGTGCTTTCTTTCCTACTGAACAAGTGTTACTGTTTTCTGCACAAAAGCGATTCTTGCAAAGCAATGTGAACACTTCTGCTTCCCAGGCACAGAGAAGGTGCTAGCAGGGAATTCTCTGCCTGCCTTTCCCCAGTGCTCTGCAAGCTCTCCAGGACAACATAGAATCTGGGGCTCTGTGCTTTCTTTCCTTCTGAACAAGTGTTACTGTTTTCTGCACAAAAGCGATTCTGCGAAGCAATGTGAACACTTCTGCTTCCCAGGCACAGAGAAGGTGCTAGCAAGGATTTCTCTGCCTGCCTTTCCCCAGTGCTCTGCAAGCTCTCCAGGACAACATAAAATCTGGGGCTCTGTGCTTTCTTTCCTTCTGAACAAGTGTTAGTGTTTTCTGCACAAAAGCGATTCTTGCGAAGCAATGTGAACACTTCTGCTTCCCAGGCACAGAGAAGGTGCTAGCAGGGAATTCTCTGCCTGCCTTTCCCCAGTGCTCTGCAAGCTCTCCAGGACAAGATAGAATCTGGGGCTCTGTGCTTTCTTTCCTTCTGAACAAGTGTTACTGTTTTCTGCACAAAAGCGATTCTGCGAAGCAATGTGAACAGGCACAGAGAAGGTGCTAGCAGGCAATTCTCTGCCTGCCTTTCCCCAGTGCTCTGCAAGCTCTCCAGGACAACATAAAATCTGGGGCTCTGTGCTTTCTTTCCTTCTGAACAAGTGTTAGTGTTTTCTGCACAAAAGCGATTCTTGAGAAGCAATGTGAACACTTCTGCTTCCCAGGCACAGAGAAGGTGCTAGCAGGGAATTCTCTGCCTGCCTTTCCCCAGTGCTCTGCAAGCTCTCCAGGACAACATAAAATCTGGGGCTCTGTGCTTTCTTTCCTTCTGAACAAGTGTTACTGTTTTCTGCACAAAAGCGATTCTTGCGAAGCAATGTGAACACTTCTGCTTCCCAGGCACAGAGAAGGTGCTAGCAGGGAATTCTCTGCCTGCCTTTCCCCAGTGCTCTGCAAGCTCTCCAGGACAACATAGAATCTGGGGCTCTGTGCTTTCTTTCCTTCTGAACAAGTGTTACTGTTTTCTGCACAAAAGCGATTCTGCGAAGCAATGTGAACACTTCTGCTTCCCAGGCACAGAGAAGGTGCTAGCAAGGATTTCTCTGCCTGCCTTTCCCCAGTGCTCTGCAAGCTCTCCAGGACAACATAAAATCTGGGGCTCTGTGCTTTCTTTCCTTCTGAACAAGTGTTAGTGTTTTCTGCACAAAAGCGATTCTTGCGAAGCAATGTGAACACTTCTGCTTCCCAGGCACAGAGAAGGTGCTAGCAGGGAATTCTCTGCCTGCCTTTCCCCAGTGCTCTGCAAGCTCTCCAGGACAACATAGAATCTGGGGCTCTGTGCTTTCTTTCCTTCTGAACAAGTGTTACTGTTTTCTGCACAAAAGCGATTCTGCGAAGCAATGTGAACAGGCACAGAGAAGGTGCTATCAGGGAATTCTCTGCCTGCCTTTCCCCAGTGCTCTGCAAGCTCTCCAGGACAACATAGAATCTGGGGCTCTGTGCTTTCTTTCCTACTGAACAAGTGTTACTGTTTTCTGCACAAAAGCGATTCTTGCAAAGCAATGTGAACACTTCTGCTTCCCAGGCACAGAGAAGGTGCTAGCAGGGAATTCTCTGCCTGCCTTTCCCCAGTGCTCTGCAAGCTCTCCAGGACAACATAGAATCTGGGGCTCTGTGCTTTCTTTCCTTCTGAACAAGTGTTACTGTTTTCTGCACAAAAGCGATTCTGCGAAGCAATGTGAACACTTCTGCTTCCCAGGCACAGAGAAGGTGCTAGCAGGGAATTCTCTGCCTGCCTTTCCCCAGTGCTCTGCAAGCTCTCCAGGACAACATAAAATCTGGGGCTCTGTGCTTTCTTTCGTTCTGAACAACTGTTACTGTTTTCTGCACAAAAGCGATTCTGCGAAGCAATGTGAACAGGCACAGAGAAGGTGCTAGCAGGGAATTCTCTGCCTGCCTTTCCCCAGTGCTCTGCAAGCTCTCCAGGACAACATAGAATCTGGGGCTCTGTGCTTTCTTTCCTTCTGAACAAGTGTTAGTGTTTTCTGCACAAAAGCGATTCTGCGAAGCAATGTGAACAGGCACAGAGAAGGTGCTATCAGGGAATTCTCTGCCTGCCTTTCCCCAGTGCTCTGCAAGCTCTCCAGGACAACATAGAATCTGGGGCTCTGTGCTTTCTTTCCTTCTGAACAAGTGTTAGTGTTTTCTGCACAAAAGCGATTCTTGCGAAGCAATGTGAACACTTCTGCTTCCCAGGCACAGAGAAGGTGCTATCAGGGAATTCTCTGCCTGCCTTTCCCCAGTGCTCTGCAAGCTCTCCAGGACAACATAAAATCTGGGGCTCTGTGCTTTCTTTCGTTCTGAACAAGTGTTAGTGTTTTCTGCACAAAAGCGATTCTTGCGAAGCAATGTGAACACTTCTGCTTCCCAGGCACAGAGAAGGTGCTAGCAGGGAATTCTCTGCCTGCCTTTCCCCAGTGCTCTGCAAGCTCTCCAGGACAACATAGAATCTGGGGCTCTGTGCTTTCTTTCCTTCTGAACAAGTGTTAGTGTTTTCTGCACAAAAGCGATTCTGCGAAGCAATGTGAACAGGCACAGAGAAGGTGCTATCAGGGAATTCTCTGCCTGCCTTTCCCCAGTGCTCTGCAAGCTCTCCATGACAACATAGAATCTGGGGCTCTGTGCTTTCTTTCCTTCTGAACAAGTGTTAGTGTTTTCTGCACAAAAGCGATTCTTGCGATGCAATGTGAACACTTCTGCTTCCCAGGGACATAGAAGGTGCTAGCAAGGAATTCTCTGCCTGCCTTTCCCCAGTGCTCTAAAAGCTCTCCAGGACAACATAGAATCTGGGGCTCTGTGCTTTCTTTCCTTCTGAACAAGTGTTACTGTTTTCTGCACAAAAGCGATTCTGCCAAGCAATGTGAACAGGCACAGAGAAGGTGCTAGCAAGGATTTCTCTGCCTGCCTTTCCCCAGTGCTCTGCAAGCTCTCCAGGACAACATAAAATCTGGGGCTCTGTGCTTTCTTTCCTTCTGAACAAGTGTTAGTGTTTTCTGCACAAAAGCGATTCTTGCGAAGCAATGTGAACACTTCTGCTTCCCAGGCACAGAGAAGGTGCTAGCAGGGAATTCTCTGCCTGCCTTTCCCCAGTGCTCTGCAAGCTCTCCAGGACAACATAGAATCTGGGGCTCTGTGCTTTCTTTCCTTCTGAACAAGTGTTACTGTTTTCTGCACAAAAGCGATTCTGCGAAGCAATGTGAACAGGTACAGAGAAGGTGCTATCAGGGAATTCTCTGCCTGCCTTTCCCCAGTGCTCTGCAAGCTCTCCAGGACAACACAGAATCTGGGGCTCTGTGCTTTCTTTCCTTCTGAACAAGTGTTACTGTTTTCTGCACAAAAGCGATTCTGCGAAGCAATGTGAACAGGCACAGAGAAGGTGCTATCAGGGAATTCTCTGCCTGCCTTTCCCCAGTGCTCTGCAAGCTCTCCAGGACTACATAGAATCTGGGGCTCTGTGCTTTCTTTCCTTCTGAACAAGTGTTACTGTTTTCTGCACAAAAGCGATTCTTGCGAAGCAATGTGAACACTTCTGCTTCCCAGGCACAGAGAAGGTGCTATCAGGGAATTCTCTGCCTGCCTTTCCCCAGTGCTCTGCAAGCTCTCCAGGACAACATAAAATCTGGGGCTCTGTGCTTTCTTTCCTTCTGAACAAGTGTTAGTGTTTTCTGCACAAAAGCGATTCTTGAGAAGCAATGTGAACACTTCTGCTTCCCAGGCACAGAGAAGGTGCTAGCAGGGAATTCTCTGCCTGCCTTTCCCCAGTGCTCTGCAAGCTCTCCAGGACAACATAAAATCTGGGGCTCTGTGCTTTCTTTCCTTCTGAACAAGTGTTAGAGTTTTCTGCACAAAAGCGATTCTTGCGAAGCAATGTGAACACTTCTGCTTCCCAGGCACAGAGAAGGTGCTAGCAGGGAATTCTCTGCCTGCCTTTCCCCAGTGCTCTGCAAGCTCTCCAGGACAACATAGAATCTGGGGCTCTGTGCTTTCTTTCCTTCTGAACAAGTGTTACTGTTTTCTGCACAAAAGCGATTCTGCGAAGCAATGTGAACACTTCTGCTTCCCAGGCACAGAGAAGGTGCTAGCAAGGATTTCTCTGCCTGCCTTTCCCCAGTGCTCTGCAAGCTCTCCAGGACAACATAAAATCTGGGGCTCTGTGCTTTCTTTCCTTCTGAACAAGTGTTAGTGTTTTCTGCACAAAAGCGATTCTTGCGAAGCAATGTGAACACTTCTGCTTCCCAGGCACAGAGAAGGTGCTAGCAGGGAATTCTCTGCCTGCCTTTCCCCAGTGCTCTGCAAGCTCTCCAGGACAACATAGAATCTGGGGCTCTGTGCTTTCTTTCCTTCTGAACAAGTGTTACTGTTTTCTGCACAAAAGCGATTCTGCGAAGCAATGTGAACAGGCACAGAGAAGGTGCTATCAGGGAATTCTCTGCCTGCCTTTCCCCAGTGCTCTGCAAGCTCTCCAGGACAACATAGAATCTGGGGCTCTGTGCTTTCTTTCCTACTGAACAAGTGTTACTGTTTTCTGCACAAAAGCGATTCTTGCAAAGCAATGTGAACACTTCTGCTTCCCAGGCACAGAGAAGGTGCTAGCAGGGAATTCTCTGCCTGCCTTTCCCCAGTGCTCTGCAAGCTCTCCAGGACAACATAGAATCTGGGGCTCTGTGCTTTCTTTCCTTCTGAACAAGTGTTACTGTTTTCTGCACAAAAGCGATTCTGCGAAGCAATGTGAACACTTCTGCTTCCCAGGCACAGAGAAGGTGCTAGCAGGGAATTCTCTGCCTGCCTTTCCCCAGTGCTCTGCAAGCTCTCCAGGACAACATAAAATCTGGGGCTCTGTGCTTTCTTTCGTTCTGAACAACTGTTACTGTTTTCTGCACAAAAGCGATTCTGCGAAGCAATGTGAACAGGCACAGAGAAGGTGCTAGCAGGGAATTCTCTGCCTGCCTTTCCCCAGTGCTCTGCAAGCTCTCCAGGACAACATAGAATCTGGGGCTCTGTGCTTTCTTTCCTTCTGAACAAGTGTTAGTGTTTTCTGCACAAAAGCGATTCTGCGAAGCAATGTGAACAGGCACAGAGAAGGTGCTATCAGGGAATTCTCTGCCTGCCTTTCCCCAGTGCTCTGCAAGCTCTCCAGGACAACATAAAATCTGGGGCTCTGTGCTTTCTTTCGTTCTGAACAAGTGTTAGTGTTTTCTGCACAAAAGCGATTCTTGCGAAGCAATGTGAACACTTCTGCTTCCCAGGCACAGAGAAGGTGCTAGCAGGGAATTCTCTGCCTGCCTTTCCCCAGTGCTCTGCAAGCTCTCCAGGACAACATAGAATCTGGGGCTCTGTGCTTTCTTTCCTTCTGAACAAGTGTTAGTGTTTTCTGCACAAAAGCGATTCTGCGAAGCAATGTGAACAGGCACAGAGAAGGTGCTATCAGGGAATTCTCTGCCTGCCTTTCCCCAGTGCTCTGCAAGCTCTCCATGACAACATAGAATCTGGGGCTCTGTGCTTTCTTTCCTTCTGAACAAGTGTTAGTGTTTTCTGCACAAAAGCGATTCTTGCGATGCAATGTGAACACTTCTGCTTCCCAGGGACATAGAAGGTGCTAGCAAGGAATTCTCTGCCTGCCTTTCCCCAGTGCTCTAAAAGCTCTCCAGGACAACATAGAATCTGGGGCTCTGTGCTTTCTTTCCTTCTGAACAAGTGTTACTGTTTTCTGCACAAAAGCGATTCTGCCAAGCAATGTGAACAGGCACAGAGAAGGTGCTAGCAAGGATTTCTCTGCCTGCCTTTCCCCAGTGCTCTGCAAGCTCTCCAGGACAACATAAAATCTGGGGCTCTGTGCTTTCTTTCCTTCTGAACAAGTGTTAGTGTTTTCTGCACAAAAGCGATTCTTGCGAAGCAATGTGAACACTTCTGCTTCCCAGGCACAGAGAAGGTGCTAGCAGGGAATTCTCTGCCTGCCTTTCCCCAGTGCTCTGCAAGCTCTCCAGGACAACATAGAATCTGGGGCTCTGTGCTTTCTTTCCTTCTGAACAAGTGTTACTGTTTTCTGCACAAAAGCGATTCTGCGAAGCAATGTGAACAGGTACAGAGAAGGTGCTATCAGGGAATTCTCTGCCTGCCTTTCCCCAGTGCTCTGCAAGCTCTCCAGGACAACACAGAATCTGGGGCTCTGTGCTTTCTTTCCTTCTGAACAAGTGTTACTGTTTTCTGCACAAAAGCGATTCTGCGAAGCAATGTGAACAGGCACAGAGAAGGTGCTATCAGGGAATTCTCTGCCTGCCTTTCCCCAGTGCTCTGCAAGCTCTCCAGGACAACATAAAATCTGGGGCTCTGTGCTTTCTTTCCTACTGAACAAGTGTTACTGTTTTCTGCACAAAAGCGATTCTTGCAAAGCAATGTGAACACTTCTGCTTCCCAGGCACAGAGAAGGTGCTAGCAGGGAATTCTCTGCCTGCCTTTCCCCAGTGCTCTGCAAGCTCTCCAGGACAACATAGAATCTGGGGCTCTGTGCTTTCTTTCCTTCTGAACAAGTGTTACTGTTTTCTGCACAAAAGCGATTCTGCGAAGCAATGTGAACACTTCTGCTTCCCAGGCACAGAGAAGGTGCTAGCAGGGAATTCTCTGCCTGCCTTTCCCCAGTGCTCTGCAAGCTCTCCAGGACAACATAAAATCTGGGGCTCTGTGCTTTCTTTCCTTCTGAACAAGTGTTACTGTTTTCTGCACAAAAGCGATTCTGCGAAGCAATGTGAACAGGCACAGAGAAGGTGCTAGCAGGGAATTCTCTGCCTGCCTTTCCCCAGTGCTCTGCAAGCTCTCCAGGACAACATAGAATCTGGGGCTCTGTGCTTTCTTTCCTTCTGAACAAGTGTTACTGTTTTCTGCACAAAAGCGATTCTGCGAAGCAATGTGAACAGGCACAGAGAAGGTGCTATCAGGGAATTCTCTGCCTGCCTTTCCCCAGTGCTCTGCAAGCTCTCCAGGACAACATAGAATCTGGGGCTCTGTGCTTTCTTTCCTTCTGAACAAGTGTTACTGTTTTCTGCTCAAAAGCGATTCTGCGAAGCAATGTGAACACTTCTGCTTCCCAGGCACAGAGAAGGTGCTAGCAAGGATTTCTCTGCCTGCCTTTCCCCAGTGCTCTGCAAGCTCTCCAGGACAACATAAAATCTGGGGCTCTGTGCTTTCTTTCCTTCTGAACAAGTGTTAGTGTTTTCTGCACAAAAGCGATTCTTGCGAAGCAATGTGAACACTTCTGCTTCCCAGGCACAGAGAAGGTGCTATCAGGGAATTCTCTGCCTGCCTTTCCCCAGTGCTCTGCAAGCTCTCCAGGACAACATAAAATCTGGGGCTCTGTGCTTTCTTTCCTTCTGAACAAGTGTTAGTGTTTTCTGCACAAAAGCGATTCTTGCGAAGCAATGTGAACACTTCTGCTTCCCAGGCACAGAGAAGGTGCTAGCAGGGAATTCTCTGCCTGCCTTTCCCCAGTGCTCTGCAAGCTCTCCAGGACAACATAGAATCTGGGACTCTGTGCTTTCTTTCCTTCTGAACAAGTGTTAGTGTTTTCTGCACAAAAGCGATTCTGCGAAGCAATGTGAACAGGCACAGAGAAGGTGCTATCAGGGAATTCTCTGCCTGCCTTTCCCCAGTGCTCTGCAAGCTCTCCAGGACAACATAGAATCTGGGGCTCTGTGCTTTCTTTCCTTCTGAACAAGTGTTAGTGTTTTCTGCACAAAAGCGATTCTTGCGATGCAATGTGAACACTTCTGCTTCCCAGGGACATAGAAGGTGCTAGCAAGGAATTCTCTGCCTGCCTTTCCCCAGTGCTCTGCAAGCTCTCCAGGACAACATAGACTCTGGGGCTCTGTGCTTTCTTTCCTTCTGAACAAGTGTTAGTGTTTTCTGCACAAAAGCGATTCTGCGAAGCAATGTGAACACTTCTGCTTCCCAGGCACAGAGAAGGTGCTAGCAGGGAATTCTCTGCCTGCCTTTCCCCAGTGCTCTAAAAGCTCTCCAGGACAACATAGAATCTGGGGCTCTGTGCTTTCTTTCCTTCTGAACAAGTGTTACTGTTTTCTGCACAAAAGCGATTCTGCCAAGCAATGTGAACAGGCACAGAGAAGGTGCTAGCAAGGATTTCTCTGCCTGCCTTTCCCCAGTGCTCTGCAAGCTCTCCAGGACAACATAAAATCTGGGGCTCTGTGCTTTCTTTCCTTCTGAACAAGTGTTAGTGTTTTCTGCACAAAAGCGATTCTTGCGAAGCAATGTGAACACTTCTGCTTCCCAGGCACAGAGAAGGTGCTAGCAGGGAATTCTCTGCCTGCCTTTCCCCAGTGCTCTGCAAGCTCTCCAGGACAACATAGAATCTGGGGCTCTGTGCTTTCTTTCCTTCTGAACAAGTGTTACTGTTTTCTGCACAAAAGCGATTCTGCGAAGCAATGTGAACAGGTACAGAGAAGGTGCTATCAGGGAATTCTCTGCCTGCCTTTCCCCAGTGCTCTGCAAGCTCTCCAGGACAACATAGAATCTGGGGCTCTGTGCTTTCTTTCCTTCTGAACAAGTGTTAGTGTTTTCTGCACAAAAGCGATTCTTGCGAAGCAATGTGAACACTTCTGCTTCCCAGGCACAGAGAAGGTGCTAGCAGGGAATTCTCTGCCTGCCTTTCCCCAGTGCTCTGCAAGCTCTCCAGGACAACATAAAATCTGGGGCTCTGTGCTTTCTTTCCTTCTGAACAAGTGTTAGTGTTTTCTGCACAAAAGCGATTCTGCGAAGCAATGTGAACACTTCTGCTTCCCAGGCACAGAGAAGGTGCTAGCAGGGAATTCTCTGCCTGCCTTTCCCCAGTGCTCTAAAAGCTCTCCAGGACAACATAGAATCTGGGGCTCTGTGCTTTCTTTCCTTCTGAACAAGTGTTACTGTTTTCTGCACAAAAGCGATTCTGCGAAGCAATGTGAACAGGCACAGAGAAGGTGCTATCAGGGAATTCTCTGCCTGCCTTTCCCCAGTGCTCTGCAAGCTCTCCAGGACAACATAGAATCTGGGGCTCTGTGCTTTCTTTCCTTCTGAACAAGTGTTAGTGTTTTCTGCACAAAAGCGATTCTTGAGAAGCAATGTGAACACTTCTGCTTCCCAGGCACAGAGAAGGTGCTAGCAGGGAATTCTCTGCCTGCCTTTCCCCAGTGCTCTGCAAGCTCTCCAGGACAACATAGAATCTGGGGCTCTGTGCTTTCTTTCCTTCTGAACAAGTGTTACTGTTTTCTGCACAAAAGCGATTCTTGCGATGCAATGTGAACAGGCACAGAGAAGGTGCTATCAGGGAATTCTCTGCCTGCCTTTCCCCAGTGCTCTGCAAGCTCTCCAGGACAACATAGAATCTGGGGCTCTGTGCTTTCTTTCCTTCTGAACAAGTGTTAGTGTTTTCTGCACAAAAGCGATTCTTGCGAAGCAATGTGAACACTTCTGCTTCCCAGGCACAGAGAAGGTGCTATCAGGGAATTCTCTGCCTGCCTTTCCCCAGTGCTCTGCAAGCTCTCCAGGACAACATAAAATCTGGGGCTCTGTGCTTTCTTTCCTTCTGAACAAGTGTTAGTGTTTTCTGCACAAAAGCGATTCTGCGAAGCAATGTGAACACTTCTGCTTCCCAGGCACAGAGAAGGTGCTATCAGGGAATTCTCTGCCTGCCTTTCCCCAGTGCTCTAAAAGCTCTCCAGGACAACATAGAATCTGGGGCTCTGTGCTTTCTTTCCTTCTGAACAAGTGTTACTGTTTTCTGCACAAAAGCGATTCTGCCAAGCAATGTGAACAGGCACAGAGAAGGTGCTATCAGGGAATTCTCTGCCTGCCTTTCCCCAGTGCTCTGCAAGCTCTCCAGGACAACATAGAATCTGGGGCTCTGTGCTTTCTTTCCTTCTGAACAAGTGTTACTGTTTTCTGCACAAAAGCGATTCTTGCGAAGCAATGTGAACACTTCTGCTTCCCAGGCACAGAGAAGGTGCTAGCAGGGAATTCTCTGCCTGCCTTTCCCCAGTGCTCTGCAAGCTCTCCAGGACAACATAAAATCTGGGGCTCTGTGCTTTCTTTCCTTCTGAACAAGTGTTAGTGTTTTCTGCACAAAAGCGATTCTGCGAAGCAATGTGAACACTTCTGCTTCCCAGGCACAGAGAAGGTGCTAGCAGGGAATTCTCTGCCTGCCTTTCCCCAGTGCTCTAAAAGCTCTCCAGGACAACATAGAATCTGGGGCTCTGTGGTTTCTTTCCTTCTGAACAAGTGTTACTGTTTTCTGCACAAAAGCGATTCTGCGAAGCAATGTGAACAGGCACAGAGAAGGTGCTATCAGGGAATTCTCTGCCTGCCTTTCCCCAGTGCTCTGCAAGCTCTCCAGGACAACATAGAATCTGGGGCTCTGTGCTTTCTTTCCTTCTGAACAAGTGTTACTGTTTTCTGCACAAAAGCGATTCTTGCGAAGCAATGTGAACACTTCTGCTTCCCAGGCACAGAGAAGGTGCTAGCAGGGAATTCTCTGCCTGCCTTTCCCCAGTGCTCTGCAAGCTCTCCAGGACAACATAGAATCTGGGGCTCTGTGCTTTCTTTCCTTCTGAACAAGTGTTACTGTTTTCTGCACAAAAGCGATTCTGCGAAGCAATGTGAACAGGCACAGAGAAGGTGCTATCAGGGAATTCTCTGCCTGCCTTTCCCCAGTGCTCTGCAAGCTCTCCAGGACAACATAAAATCTGGGGCTCTGTGCTTTCTTTCCTTCTGAACAAGTGTTAGTGTTTTCTGCACAAAAGCGATTCTTGAGAAGCAATGTGAACACTTCTGCTTCCCAGGCACAGAGAAGGTGCTAGCAGGGAATTCTCTGCCTGCCTTTCCCCAGTGCTCTGCAAGCTCTCCAGGACAACATAGAATCTGGGGCTCTGTGCTTTCTTTCCTTCTGAACAAGTGTTACTGTTTTCTGCACAAAAGCGATTCTTGAGAAGCAATGTGAACACTTCTGCTTCCCAGGCACAGAGAAGGTGCTAGCAGGGAATTCTCTGCCTGCCTTTCCCCAGTGCTCTGCAAGCTCTCCAGGACAACATAAAATCTGGGGCTCTGTGCTTTCTTTCCTTCTGAACAAGTCTTACTGTTTTCTGCACAAAAGCGATTCTGCGAAGCAATGTGAACAGGCACAGAGAAGGTGCTATCAGGGAATTCTCTGCCTGCCTTTCCCCAGTGCTCTGCAAGCTCTCCAGGACAACATAGAATCTGGGGCTCTGTGCTTTCTTTCCTTCTGAACAAGTGTTAGTGTTTTCTGCACAAAAGCGATTCTTGCGAAGCAATGTGAACACTTCTGCTTCCCAGGCACAGAGAAGGTGCTAGCAGGGAAATCTCTGCCTGCCTTTCCCCAGTGCTCTGCAAGCTCTCCAGGACAACATAAAATCTGGGGCTCTGTGCTTTCTTTCCTTCTGAACAAGTGTTACTGTTTTCTGCACAAAAGCGATTCTGCGAAGCAATGTGAACAGGCACAGAGAAGGTGCTAGCAGGGAATTCTCTGCCTGCCTTTCCCCAGTGCTCTGCAAGCTCTCCAGGACAACATAAAATCTGGGGCTCTGTGCTTTCTTTCCTACTGAACAAGTGTTACTGTTTTCTGCACAAAAGCGATTCTTGCAAAGCAATGTGAACACTTCTGCTTCCCAGGCACAGAGAAGGTGCTAGCAGGGAATTCTCTGCCTGCCTTTCCCCAGTGCTCTGCAAGCTCTCCAGGACAACATAGAATCTGGGGCTCTGTGCTTTCTTTCCTTCTGAACAAGTGTTACTGTTTTCTGCACAAAAGCGATTCTGCAAAGCAATGTGAACACTTCTGCTTCCCAGGCACAGAGAAGGTGCTAGCAAGGATTTCTCTGCCTGCCTTTCCCCAGTGCTCTGCAAGCTCTCCAGGACAACATAAAATCTGGGGCTCTGTGCTTTCTTTCCTTCTGAACAAGTGTTAGTGTTTTCTGCACAAAAGCGATTCTTGCGAAGCAATGTGAACACTTCTGCTTCCCAGGCACAGAGAAGGTGCTAGCAGGGAATTCTCTGCCTGCCTTTCCCCAGTGCTCTGCAAGCTCTCCAGGACAACATAGAATCTGGGGCTCTGTGCTTTCTTTCCTTCTGAACAAGTGTTACTGTTTTCTGCACAAAAGCGATTCTGCGAAGCAATGTGAACAGGCACAGAGAAGGTGCTAGCAGGCAATTCTCTGCCTGCCTTTCCCCAGTGCTCTGCAAGCTCTCCAGGACAACATAAAATCTGGGGCTCTGTGCTTTCTTTCCTTCTGAACAAGTGTTAGTGTTTTCTGCACAAAAGCGATTCTTGAGAAGCAATGTGAACACTTCTGCTTCCCAGGCACAGAGAAGGTGCTAGCAGGGAATTCTCTGCCTGCCTTTCCCCAGTGCTCTGCAAGCTCTCCAGGACAACATAAAATCTGGGGCTCTGTGCTTTCTTTCCTTCTGAACAAGTGTTACTGTTTTCTGCACAAAAGCGATTCTTGCGAAGCAATGTGAACACTTCTGCTTCCCAGGCACAGAGAAGGTGCTAGCAGGGAATTCTCTGCCTGCCTTTCCCCAGTGCTCTGCAAGCTCTCCAGGACAACATAGAATCTGGGGCTCTGTGCTTTCTTTCCTTCTGAACAAGTGTTACTGTTTTCTGCACAAAAGCGATTCTGCGAAGCAATGTGAACACTTCTGCTTCCCAGGCACAGAGAAGGTGCTAGCAAGGATTTCTCTGCCTGCCTTTCCCCAGTGCTCTGCAAGCTCTCCAGGACAACATAAAATCTGGGGCTCTGTGCTTTCTTTCCTTCTGAACAAGTGTTAGTGTTTTCTGCACAAAAGCGATTCTTGCGAAGCAATGTGAACACTTCTGCTTCCCAGGCACAGAGAAGGTGCTAGCAGGGAATTCTCTGCCTGCCTTTCCCCAGTGCTCTGCAAGCTCTCCAGGACAACATAGAATCTGGGGCTCTGTGCTTTCTTTCCTTCTGAACAAGTGTTACTGTTTTCTGCACAAAAGCGATTCTGCGAAGCAATGTGAACAGGCACAGAGAAGGTGCTATCAGGGAATTCTCTGCCTGCCTTTCCCCAGTGCTCTGCAAGCTCTCCAGGACAACATAGAATCTGGGGCTCTGTGCTTTCTTTCCTACTGAACAAGTGTTACTGTTTTCTGCACAAAAGCGATTCTTGCAAAGCAATGTGAACACTTCTGCTTCCCAGGCACAGAGAAGGTGCTAGCAGGGAATTCTCTGCCTGCCTTTCCCCAGTGCTCTGCAAGCTCTCCAGGACAACATAGAATCTGGGGCTCTGTGCTTTCTTTCCTTCTGAACAAGTGTTACTGTTTTCTGCACAAAAGCGATTCTGCGAAGCAATGTGAACACTTCTGCTTCCCAGGCACAGAGAAGGTGCTAGCAGGGAATTCTCTGCCTGCCTTTCCCCAGTGCTCTGCAAGCTCTCCAGGACAACATAAAATCTGGGGCTCTGTGCTTTCTTTCGTTCTGAACAACTGTTACTGTTTTCTGCACAAAAGCGATTCTGCGAAGCAATGTGAACAGGCACAGAGAAGGTGCTAGCAGGGAATTCTCTGCCTGCCTTTCCCCAGTGCTCTGCAAGCTCTCCAGGACAACATAGAATCTGGGGCTCTGTGCTTTCTTTCCTTCTGAACAAGTGTTAGTGTTTTCTGCACAAAAGCGATTCTGCGAAGCAATGTGAACAGGCACAGAGAAGGTGCTATCAGGGAATTCTCTGCCTGCCTTTCCCCAGTGCTCTGCAAGCTCTCCAGGACAACATAGAATCTGGGGCTCTGTGCTTTCTTTCCTTCTGAACAAGTGTTACTGTTTTCTGCACAAAAGCGATTCTGCGAAGCAATGTGAACACTTCTGCTTCCCAGGCACAGAGAAGGTGCTAGCAAGGATTTCTCTGCCTGCCTTTCCCCAGTGCTCTGCAAGCTCTCCAGGACAACATAAAATCTGGGGCTCTGTGCTTTCTTTCCTTCTGAACAAGTGTTAGTGTTTTCTGCACAAAAGCGATTCTTGCGAAGCAATGTGAACACTTCTGCTTCCCAGGCACAGAGAAGGTGCTATCAGGGAATTCTCTGCCTGCCTTTCCCCAGTGCTCTGCAAGCTCTCCAGGACAACATAAAATCTGGGGCTCTGTGCTTTCTTTCTTTCTGAACAAGTGTTAGTGTTTTCTGCACAAAAGCGATTCTTGCGAAGCAATGTGAACACTTCTGCTTCCCAGGCACAGAGAAGGTGCTAGCAGGGAATTCTCTGCCTGCCTTTCCCCAGTGCTCTGCAAGCTCTCCAGGACAACATAGAATCTGGGGCTCTGTGCTTTCTTTCCTTCTGAACAAGTGTTAGTGTTTTCTGCACAAAAGCGATTCTGCGAAGCAATGTGAACAGGCACAGAGAAGGTGCTAGCAGGGAATTCTCTGCCTGCCTTTCCCCAGTGCTCTGCAAGCTCTCCATGACAACATAGAATCTGGGGCTCTGTGCTTTCTTTCCTTCTGAACAAGTGTTAGTGTTTTCTGCACAAAAGCGATTCTTGCGATGCAATGTGAACACTTCTGCTTCCCAGGGACATAGAAGGTGCTAGCAAGGAATTCTCTGCCTGCCTTTCCCCAGTGCTCTAAAAGCTCTCCAGGACAACATAGAATCTGGGGCTCTGTGCTTTCTTTCCTTCTGAACAAGTGTTACTGTTTTCTGCACAAAAGCGATTCTGCCAAGCAATGTGAACAGGCACAGAGAAGGTGCTAGCAAGGATTTCTCTGCCTGCCTTTCCCCAGTGCTCTGCAAGCTCTCCAGGACAATATAAAATCTGGGGCTCTGTGCTTTCTTTCCTTCTGAACAAGTGTTAGTGTTTTCTGCACAAAAGCGATTCTTGCGAAGCAATGTGAACACTTCTGCTTCCCAGGCACAGAGAAGGTGCTAGCAGGGAATTCTCTGCCTGCCTTTCCCCAGTGCTCTGCAAGCTCTCCAGGACAACATAGAATCTGGGGCTCTGTGCTTTCTTTCCTTCTGAACAAGTGTTAGTGTTTTCTGCACAAAAGCGATTCTGCGAAGCAATGTGAACACTTCTGCTTCCCAGGCACAGAGAAGGTGCTAGCAGGGAATTCTCTGCCTGCCTTTCCCCAGTGCTCTAAAAGCTCTCCAGGACAACATAGAATCTGGGGCTCTGTGCTTTCTTTCCTTCTGAACAAGTGTTACTGTTTTCTGCACAAAAGCGATTCTGCGAAGCAATGTGAACAGGCACAGAGAAGGTGCTATCAGGGAATTCTCTGCCTGCCTTTCCCCAGTGCTCTGCAAGCTCTCCAGGACAACATAGAATCTGGGGCTCTGTGCTTTCTTTCCTTCTGAACAAGTGTTAGTGTTTTCTGCACAAAAGCGATTCTTGAGAAGCAATGTGAACACTTCTGCTTCCCAGGCACAGAGAAGGTGCTAGCAGGGAATTCTCTGCCTGCCTTTCCCCAGTGCTCTGCAAGCTCTCCAGGACAACATAGAATCTGGGGCTCTGTGCTTTCTTTCCTTCTGAACAAGTGTTACTGTTTTCTGCACAAAAGCGATTCTTGCGATGCAATGTGAACAGGCACAGAGAAGGTGCTATCAGGGAATTCTCTGCCTGCCTTTCCCCAGTGCTCTGCAAGCTCTCCAGGACAACATAGAATCTGGGGCTCTGTGCTTTCTTTCCTTCTGAACAAGTGTTAGTGTTTTCTGCACAAAAGCGATTCTTGCGAAGCAATGTGAACACTTCTGCTTCCCAGGCACAGAGAAGGTGCTATCAGGGAATTCTCTGCCTGCCTTTCCCCAGTGCTCTGCAAGCTCTCCAGGACAACATAAAATCTGGGGCTCTGTGCTTTCTTTCCTTCTGAACAAGTGTTAGTGTTTTCTGCACAAAAGCGATTCTGCGAAGCAATGTGAACACTTCTGCTTCCCAGGCACAGAGAAGGTGCTATCAGGGAATTCTCTGCCTGCCTTTCCCCAGTGCTCTAAAAGCTCTCCAGGACAACATAGAATCTGGGGCTCTGTGCTTTCTTTCCTTCTGAACAAGTGTTACTGTTTTCTGCACAAAAGCGATTCTGCCAAGCAATGTGAACAGGCACAGAGAAGGTGCTATCAGGGAATTCTCTGCCTGCCTTTCCCCAGTGCTCTGCAAGCTCTCCAGGACAACATAGAATCTGGGGCTCTGTGCTTTCTTTCCTTCTGAACAAGTGTTACTGTTTTCTGCACAAAAGCGATTCTTGCGAAGCAATGTGAACACTTCTGCTTCCCAGGCACAGAGAAGGTGCTAGCAGGGAATTCTCTGCCTGCCTTTCCCCAGTGCTCTGCAAGCTCTCCAGGACAACATAAAATCTGGGGCTCTGTGCTTTCTTTCCTTCTGAACAAGTGTTAGTGTTTTCTGCACAAAAGCGATTCTGCGAAGCAATGTGAACACTTCTGCTTCCCAGGCACAGAGAAGGTGCTAGCAGGGAATTCTCTGCCTGCCTTTCCCCAGTGCTCTAAAAGCTCTCCAGGACAACATAGAATCTGGGGCTCTGTGGTTTCTTTCCTTCTGAACAAGTGTTACTGTTTTCTGCACAAAAGCGATTCTGCGAAGCAATGTGAACAGGCACAGAGAAGGTGCTATCAGGGAATTCTCTGCCTGCCTTTCCCCAGTGCTCTGCAAGCTCTCCAGGACAACATAGAATCTGGGGCTCTGTGCTTTCTTTCCTTCTGAACAAGTGTTACTGTTTTCTGCACAAAAGCGATTCTTGCGAAGCAATGTGAACACTTCTGCTTCCCAGGCACAGAGAAGGTGCTAGCAGGGAATTCTCTGCCTGCCTTTCCCCAGTGCTCTGCAAGCTCTCCAGGACAACATAGAATCTGGGGCTCTGTGCTTTCTTTCCTTCTGAACAAGTGTTACTGTTTTCTGCACAAAAGCGATTCTGCGAAGCAATGTGAACAGGCACAGAGAAGGTGCTATCAGGGAATTCTCTGCCTGCCTTTCCCCAGTGCTCTGCAAGCTCTCCAGGACAACATAAAATCTGGGGCTCTGTGCTTTCTTTCCTTCTGAACAAGTGTTAGTGTTTTCTGCACAAAAGCGATTCTTGAGAAGCAATGTGAACACTTCTGCTTCCCAGGCACAGAGAAGGTGCTAGCAGGGAATTCTCTGCCTGCCTTTCCCCAGTGCTCTGCAAGCTCTCCAGGACAACATAGAATCTGGGGCTCTGTGCTTTCTTTCCTTCTGAACAAGTGTTACTGTTTTCTGCACAAAAGCGATTCTTGAGAAGCAATGTGAACACTTCTGCTTCCCAGGCACAGAGAAGGTGCTAGCAGGGAATTCTCTGCCTGCCTTTCCCCAGTGCTCTGCAAGCTCTCCAGGACAACATAAAATCTGGGGCTCTGTGCTTTCTTTCCTTCTGAACAAGTCTTACTGTTTTCTGCACAAAAGCGATTCTGCGAAGCAATGTGAACAGGCACAGAGAAGGTGCTATCAGGGAATTCTCTGCCTGCCTTTCCCCAGTGCTCTGCAAGCTCTCCAGGACAACATAGAATCTGGGGCTCTGTGCTTTCTTTCCTTCTGAACAAGTGTTAGTGTTTTCTGCACAAAAGCGATTCTTGCGAAGCAATGTGAACACTTCTGCTTCCCAGGCACAGAGAAGGTGCTAGCAGGGAAATCTCTGCCTGCCTTTCCCCAGTGCTCTGCAAGCTCTCCAGGACAACATAAAATCTGGGGCTCTGTGCTTTCTTTCCTTCTGAACAAGTGTTACTGTTTTCTGCACAAAAGCGATTCTGCGAAGCAATGTGAACAGGCACAGAGAAGGTGCTAGCAGGGAATTCTCTGCCTGCCTTTCCCCAGTGCTCTGCAAGCTCTCCAGGACAACATAAAATCTGGGGCTCTGTGCTTTCTTTCCTACTGAACAAGTGTTACTGTTTTCTGCACAAAAGCGATTCTTGCAAAGCAATGTGAACACTTCTGCTTCCCAGGCACAGAGAAGGTGCTAGCAGGGAATTCTCTGCCTGCCTTTCCCCAGTGCTCTGCAAGCTCTCCAGGACAACATAGAATCTGGGGCTCTGTGCTTTCTTTCCTTCTGAACAAGTGTTACTGTTTTCTGCACAAAAGCGATTCTGCAAAGCAATGTGAACACTTCTGCTTCCCAGGCACAGAGAAGGTGCTAGCAAGGATTTCTCTGCCTGCCTTTCCCCAGTGCTCTGCAAGCTCTCCAGGACAACATAAAATCTGGGGCTCTGTGCTTTCTTTCCTTCTGAACAAGTGTTAGTGTTTTCTGCACAAAAGCGATTCTTGCGAAGCAATGTGAACACTTCTGCTTCCCAGGCACAGAGAAGGTGCTAGCAGGGAATTCTCTGCCTGCCTTTCCCCAGTGCTCTGCAAGCTCTCCAGGACAACATAGAATCTGGGGCTCTGTGCTTTCTTTCCTTCTGAACAAGTGTTACTGTTTTCTGCACAAAAGCGATTCTGCGAAGCAATGTGAACAGGCACAGAGAAGGTGCTAGCAGGCAATTCTCTGCCTGCCTTTCCCCAGTGCTCTGCAAGCTCTCCAGGACAACATAAAATCTGGGGCTCTGTGCTTTCTTTCCTTCTGAACAAGTGTTAGTGTTTTCTGCACAAAAGCGATTCTTGAGAAGCAATGTGAACACTTCTGCTTCCCAGGCACAGAGAAGGTGCTAGCAGGGAATTCTCTGCCTGCCTTTCCCCAGTGCTCTGCAAGCTCTCCAGGACAACATAAAATCTGGGGCTCTGTGCTTTCTTTCCTTCTGAACAAGTGTTACTGTTTTCTGCACAAAAGCGATTCTTGCGAAGCAATGTGAACACTTCTGCTTCCCAGGCACAGAGAAGGTGCTAGCAGGGAATTCTCTGCCTGCCTTTCCCCAGTGCTCTGCAAGCTCTCCAGGACAACATAGAATCTGGGGCTCTGTGCTTTCTTTCCTTCTGAACAAGTGTTACTGTTTTCTGCACAAAAGCGATTCTGCGAAGCAATGTGAACACTTCTGCTTCCCAGGCACAGAGAAGGTGCTAGCAAGGATTTCTCTGCCTGCCTTTCCCCAGTGCTCTGCAAGCTCTCCAGGACAACATAAAATCTGGGGCTCTGTGCTTTCTTTCCTTCTGAACAAGTGTTAGTGTTTTCTGCACAAAAGCGATTCTTGCGAAGCAATGTGAACACTTCTGCTTCCCAGGCACAGAGAAGGTGCTAGCAGGGAATTCTCTGCCTGCCTTTCCCCAGTGCTCTGCAAGCTCTCCAGGACAACATAGAATCTGGGGCTCTGTGCTTTCTTTCCTTCTGAACAAGTGTTACTGTTTTCTGCACAAAAGCGATTCTGCGAAGCAATGTGAACAGGCACAGAGAAGGTGCTATCAGGGAATTCTCTGCCTGCCTTTCCCCAGTGCTCTGCAAGCTCTCCAGGACAACATAGAATCTGGGGCTCTGTGCTTTCTTTCCTACTGAACAAGTGTTACTGTTTTCTGCACAAAAGCGATTCTTGCAAAGCAATGTGAACACTTCTGCTTCCCAGGCACAGAGAAGGTGCTAGCAGGGAATTCTCTGCCTGCCTTTCCCCAGTGCTCTGCAAGCTCTCCAGGACAACATAGAATCTGGGGCTCTGTGCTTTCTTTCCTTCTGAACAAGTGTTACTGTTTTCTGCACAAAAGCGATTCTGCGAAGCAATGTGAACACTTCTGCTTCCCAGGCACAGAGAAGGTGCTAGCAGGGAATTCTCTGCCTGCCTTTCCCCAGTGCTCTGCAAGCTCTCCAGGACAACATAAAATCTGGGGCTCTGTGCTTTCTTTCGTTCTGAACAACTGTTACTGTTTTCTGCACAAAAGCGATTCTGCGAAGCAATGTGAACAGGCACAGAGAAGGTGCTAGCAGGGAATTCTCTGCCTGCCTTTCCCCAGTGCTCTGCAAGCTCTCCAGGACAACATAGAATCTGGGGCTCTGTGCTTTCTTTCCTTCTGAACAAGTGTTAGTGTTTTCTGCACAAAAGCGATTCTGCGAAGCAATGTGAACAGGCACAGAGAAGGTGCTATCAGGGAATTCTCTGCCTGCCTTTCCCCAGTGCTCTGCAAGCTCTCCAGGACAACATAGAATCTGGGGCTCTGTGCTTTCTTTCCTTCTGAACAAGTGTTACTGTTTTCTGCACAAAAGCGATTCTGCGAAGCAATGTGAACACTTCTGCTTCCCAGGCACAGAGAAGGTGCTAGCAAGGATTTCTCTGCCTGCCTTTCCCCAGTGCTCTGCAAGCTCTCCAGGACAACATAAAATCTGGGGCTCTGTGCTTTCTTTCCTTCTGAACAAGTGTTAGTGTTTTCTGCACAAAAGCGATTCTTGCGAAGCAATGTGAACACTTCTGCTTCCCA
The DNA here is from genome assembly GCF_031877795.1 of Strix aluco. Lineage (NCBI taxonomy): Eukaryota > Metazoa > Chordata > Aves > Strigiformes > Strigidae > Strix > Strix aluco. The sequence continues at coordinate 1,977,113 of NW_027436647.1, forward strand.
GGCACAGAGAAGGTGCTATCAGGGAATTCTCTGCCTGCCTTTCCCCAGTGCTCTGCAAGCTCTCCAGGACAACATAAAATCTGGGGCTCTGTGCTTTCTTTCTTTCTGAACAAGTGTTAGTGTTTTCTGCACAAAAGCGATTCTTGCGAAGCAATGTGAACACTTCTGCTTCCCAGGCACAGAGAAGGTGCTAGCAGGGAATTCTCTGCCTGCCTTTCCCCAGTGCTCTGCAAGCTCTCCAGGACAACATAGAATCTGGGGCTCTGTGCTTTCTTTCCTTCTGAACAAGTGTTAGTGTTTTCTGCACAAAAGCGATTCTGCGAAGCAATGTGAACAGGCACAGAGAAGGTGCTAGCAGGGAATTCTCTGCCTGCCTTTCCCCAGTGCTCTGCAAGCTCTCCATGACAACATAGAATCTGGGGCTCTGTGCTTTCTTTCCTTCTGAACAAGTGTTAGTGTTTTCTGCACAAAAGCGATTCTTGCGATGCAATGTGAACACTTCTGCTTCCCAGGGACATAGAAGGTGCTAGCAAGGAATTCTCTGCCTGCCTTTCCCCAGTGCTCTAAAAGCTCTCCAGGACAACATAGAATCTGGGGCTCTGTGCTTTCTTTCCTTCTGAACAAGTGTTACTGTTTTCTGCACAAAAGCGATTCTGCCAAGCAATGTGAACAGGCACAGAGAAGGTGCTAGCAAGGATTTCTCTGCCTGCCTTTCCCCAGTGCTCTGCAAGCTCTCCAGGACAATATAAAATCTGGGGCTCTGTGCTTTCTTTCCTTCTGAACAAGTGTTAGTGTTTTCTGCACAAAAGCGATTCTTGCGAAGCAATGTGAACACTTCTGCTTCCCAGGCACAGAGAAGGTGCTAGCAGGGAATTCTCTGCCTGCCTTTCCCCAGTGCTCTGCAAGCTCTCCAGGACAACATAGAATCTGGGGCTCTGTGCTTTCTTTCCTTCTGAACAAGTGTTACTGTTTTCTGCACAAAAGCGATTCTGCGAAGCAATGTGAACAGGTACAGAGAAGGTGCTATCAGGGAATTCTCTGCCTGCCTTTCCCCAGTGCTCTGCAAGCTCTCCAGGACAACACAGAATCTGGGGCTCTGTGCTTTCTTTCCTTCTGAACAAGTGTTACTGTTTTCTGCACAAAAGCGATTCTGCGAAGCAATGTGAACAGGCACAGAGAAGGTGCTATCAGGGAATTCTCTGCCTGCCTTTCCCCAGTGCTCTGCAAGCTCTCCAGGACAACATAAAATCTGGGGCTCTGTGCTTTCTTTCCTACTGAACAAGTGTTACTGTTTTCTGCACAAAAGCGATTCTTGCAAAGCAATGTGAACACTTCTGCTTCCCAGGCACAGAGAAGGTGCTAGCAGGGAATTCTCTGCCTGCCTTTCCCCAGTGCTCTGCAAGCTCTCCAGGACAACATAGAATCTGGGGCTCTGTGCTTTCTTTCCTTCTGAACAAGTGTTACTGTTTTCTGCACAAAAGCGATTCTGCGAAGCAATGTGAACACTTCTGCTTCCCAGGCACAGAGAAGGTGCTAGCAGGGAATTCTCTGCCTGCCTTTCCCCAGTGCTCTGCAAGCTCTCCAGGACAACATAAAATCTGGGGCTCTGTGCTTTCTTTCCTTCTGAACAAGTGTTACTGTTTTCTGCACAAAAGCGATTCTGCGAAGCAATGTGAACAGGCACAGAGAAGGTGCTATCAGGGAATTCTCTGCCTGCCTTTCCCCAGTGCTCTGCAAGCTCTCCAGGACAACATAGAATCTGGGGCTCTGTGCTTTCTTTCCTTCTGAACAAGTGTTACTGTTTTCTGCACAAAAGCGATTCTGCGAAGCAATGTGAACAGGCACAGAGAAGGTGCTATCAGGGAATTCTCTGCCTGCCTTTCCCCAGTGCTCTGCAAGCTCTCCAGGACAACATAGAATCTGGGGCTCTGTGCTTTCTTTCCTTCTGAACAAGTGTTACTGTTTTCTGCACAAAAGCGATTCTGCGAAGCAATGTGAACACTTCTGCTTCCCAGGCACAGAGAAGGTGCTAGCAAGGATTTCTCTGCCTGCCTTTCCCCAGTGCTCTGCAAGCTCTCCAGGACAACATAAAATCTGGGGCTCTGTGCTTTCTTTCCTTCTGAACAAGTGTTAGTGTTTTCTGCACAAAAGCGATTCTTGCGAAGCAATGTGAACACTTCTGCTTCCCAGGCACAGAGAAGGTGCTATCAGGGAATTCTCTGCCTGCCTTTCCCCAGTGCTCTGCAAGCTCTCCAGGACAACATAAAATCTGGGGCTCTGTGCTTTCTTTCGTTCTGAACAAGTGTTAGTGTTTTCTGCACAAAAGCGATTCTTGCGAAGCAATGTGAACACTTCTGCTTCCCAGGCACAGAGAAGGTGCTAGCAGGGAATTCTCTGCCTGCCTTTCCCCAGTGCTCTGCAAGCTCTCCAGGACAACATAGAATCTGGGGCTCTGTGCTTTCTTTCCTTCTGAACAAGTGTTAGTGTTTTCTGCACAAAAGCGATTCTGCGAAGCAATGTGAACAGGCACAGAGAAGGTGCTATCAGGGAATTCTCTGCCTGCCTTTCCCCAGTGCTCTGCAAGCTCTCCATGACAACATAGAATCTGGGGCTCTGTGCTTTCTTTCCTTCTGAACAAGTGTTAGTGTTTTCTGCACAAAAGCGATTCTTGCGATGCAATGTGAACACTTCTGCTTCCCAGGGACATAGAAGGTGCTAGCAAGGAATTCTCTGCCTGCCTTTCCCCAGTGCTCTGCAAGCTCTCCAGGACAACATAGACTCTGGGGCTCTGTGCTTTCTTTCCTTCTGAACAAGTGTTAGTGTTTTCTGCACAAAAGCGATTCTGCGAAGCAATGTGAACACTTCTGCTTCCCAGGCACAGAGAAGGTGCTAGCAGGGAATTCTCTGCCTGCCTTTCCCCAGTGCTCTAAAAGCTCTCCAGGACAACATAGAATCTGGGGCTCTGTGCTTTCTTTCCTTCTGAACAAGTGTTACTGTTTTCTGCACAAAAGCGATTCTGCCAAGCAATGTGAACAGGCACAGAGAAGGTGCTAGCAAGGATTTCTCTGCCTGCCTTTCCCCAGTGCTCTGCAAGCTCTCCAGGACAACATAAAATCTGGGGCTCTGTGCTTTCTTTCCTTCTGAACAAGTGTTAGTGTTTTCTGCACAAAAGCGATTCTTGCGAATCAATGTGAACACTTCTGCTTCCCAGGCACAGAGAAGGTGCTAGCAGGGAATTCTCTGCCTGCCTTTCCCCAGTGCTCTGCAAGCTCTCCAGGACAACATAGAATCTGGGGCTCTGTGCTTTCTTTCCTTCTGAACAAGTGTTACTGTTTTCTGCACAAAAGCGATTCTGCGAAGCAATGTGAACAGGTACAGAGAAGGTGCTATCAGGGAATTCTCTGCCTGCCTTTCCCCAGTGCTCTGCAAGCTCTCCAGGACAACACAGAATCTGGGGCTCTGTGCTTTCTTTCCTTCTGAACAAGTGTTAGTGTTTTCTGCACAAAAGCGATTCTTGCGAAGCAATGTGAACACTTCTGCTTCCCAGGCACAGAGAAGGTGCTAGCAGGGAATTCTCTGCCTGCCTTTCCCCAGTGCTCTGCAAGCTCTCCAGGACAACATAAAATCTGGGGCTCTGTGCTTTCTTTCCTTCTGAACAAGTGTTACTGTTTTCTGCACAAAAGCGATTCTGCGAAGCAATGTGAACACTTCTGCTTCCCAGGCACAGAGAAGGTGCTAGCAGGGAATTCTCTGCCTGCCTTTCCCCAGTGCTCTAAAAGCTCTCCAGGACAACATAGAATCTGGGGCTCTGTGGTTTCTTTCCTTCTGAACAAGTGTTACTGTTTTCTGCACAAAAGCGATTCTGCGAAGCAATGTGAACAGGCACAGAGAAGGTGCTATCAGGGAATTCTCTGCCTGCCTTTCCCCAGTGCTCTGCAAGCTCTCCAGGACAACATAGAATCTGGGGCTCTGTGCTTTCTTTCCTTCTGAACAAGTGTTACTGTTTTCTGCACAAAAGCGATTCTTGCGAAGCAATGTGAACACTTCTGCTTCCCAGGCACAGAGAAGGTGCTAGCAGGGAATTCTCTGCCTGCCTTTCCCCAGTGCTCTGCAAGCTCTCCAGGACAACATAGAATCTGGGGCTCTGTGCTTTCTTTCCTTCTGAACAAGTGTTACTGTTTTCTGCACAAAAGCGATTCTGCGAAGCAATGTGAACAGGCACAGAGAAGGTGCTATCAGGGAATTCTCTGCCTGCCTTTCCCCAGTGCTCTGCAAGCTCTCCAGGACAACATAAAATCTGGGGCTCTGTGCTTTCTTTCCTTCTGAACAAGTGTTAGTGTTTTCTGCACAAAAGCGATTCTTGAGAAGCAATGTGAACACTTCTGCTTCCCAGGCACAGAGAAGGTGCTAGCAGGGAATTCTCTGCCTGCCTTTCCCCAGTGCTCTGCAAGCTCTCCAGGACAACATAAAATCTGGGGCTCTGTGCTTTCTTTCCTTCTGAACAAGTCTTACTGTTTTCTGCACAAAAGCGTTTCTGCGAAGCAATGTGAACAGGCACAGAGAAGGTGCTATCAGGGAATTCTCTGCCTGCCTTTCCCCAGTGCTCTGCAAGCTCTCCAGGACAACATAGAATCTGGGGCTCTGTGCTTTCTTTCCTTCTGAACAAGTGTTAGTGTTTTCTGCACAAAAGCGATTCTTGAGAAGCAATGTGAACACTTCTGCTTCCCAGGCACAGAGAAGGTGCTATCAGGGAATTCTCTGCCTGCCTTTCCCCAGTGCTCTGCAAGCTCTCCAGGACAACATAAAATCTGGGGCTCTGTGCTTTCTTTCCTTCTGAACAAGTCTTACTGTTTTCTGCACAAAAGCGATTCTGCGAAGCAATGTGAACAGGCACAGAGAAGGTGCTATCAGGGAATTCTCTGCCTGCCTTTCCCCAGTGCTCTGCAAGCTCTCCAGGACAACATAGAATCTGGGGCTCTGTGCTTTCTTTCCTTCTGAACAAGTGTTAGTGTTTTCTGCACAAAAGCGATTCTTGCGAAGCAATGTGAACACTTCTGCTTCCCAGGCACAGAGAAGGTGCTAGCAGGGAATTCTCTGCCTGCCTTTCCCCAGTGCTCTGCAAGCTCTCCAGGACAACATAGAATCTGGGGCTCTGTGCTTTCTTTCCTTCTGAACAAGTGTTACTGTTTTCTGCACAAAAGCGATTCTGCGAAGCAATGTGAACAGGCACAGAGAAGGTGCTAGCAGGGAATTCTCTGCCTGCCTTTCCCCAGTGCTCTGCAAGCTCTCCAGGACAACATAAAATCTGGGGCTCTGTGCTTTCTTTCCTACTGAACAAGTGTTACTGTTTTCTGCACAAAAGCGATTCTTGCAAAGCAATGTGAACGCTTCTGCTTCCCAGGCACAGAGAAGGTGCTAGCAGGGAATTCTCTGCCTGCCTTTCCCCAGTGCTCTGCAAGCTCTCCAGGACAACATAGAATCTGGGGCTCTGTGCTTTCTTTCCTTCTGAACAAGTGTTACTGTTTTCTGCACAAAAGCGATTCTGCGAAGCAATGTGAACACTTCTGCTTCCCAGGCACAGAGAAGGTGCTAGCAAGGATTTCTCTGCCTGCCTTTCCCCAGTGCTCTGCAAGCTCTCCAGGACAACATAAAATCTGGGGCTCTGTGCTTTCTTTCCTTCTGAACAAGTGTTAGTGTTTTCTGCACAAAAGCGATTCTTGCGAAGCAATGTGAACACTTCTGCTTCCCAGGCACAGAGAAGGTGCTAGCAGGGAATTCTCTGCCTGCCTTTCCCCAGTGCTCTGCAAGCTCTCCAGGACAACATAGAATCTGGGGCTCTGTGCTTTCTTTCCTTCTGAACAAGTGTTACTGTTTTCTGCACAAAAGCGATTCTGCGAAGCAATGTGAACAGGCACAGAGAAGGTGCTAGCAGGCAATTCTCTGCCTGCCTTTCCCCAGTGCTCTGCAAGCTCTCCAGGACAACATAAAATCTGGGGCTCTGTGCTTTCTTTCCTTCTGAACAAGTGTTACTGTTTTCTGCACAAAAGCGATTCTTGCGAAGCAATGTGAACAGGCACAGAGAAGGTGCTATCAGGGAATTCTCTGCCTGCCTTTCCCCAGTGCTCTGCAAGCTCTCCAGGACAACATAGAATCTGGGGCTCTGTGCTTTCTTTCCTTCTGAACAAGTGTTACTGTTTTCTGCACAAAAGCGATTCTTGCGAAGCAATGTGAACACTTCTGCTTCCCAGGCACAGAGAAGGTGCTAGCAGGGAATTCTCTGCCTGCCTTTCCCCAGTGCTCTGCAAGCTCTCCAGGACAACATAGAATCTGGGGCTCTGTGCTTTCTTTCCTTCTGAACAAGTGTTACTGTTTTCTGCACAAAAGCGATTCTGCGAAGCAATGTGAACAGGCACAGAGAAGGTGCTATCAGGGAATTCTCTGCCTGCCTTTCCCCAGTGCTCTGCAAGCTCTCCAGGACAACATAGAATCTGGGGCTCTGTGCTTTCTTTCCTTCTGAACAAGTGTTAGTGTTTTCTGCACAAAAGCGATTCTTGAGAAGCAATGTGAACACTTCTGCTTCCCAGGCACAGAGAAGGTGCTAGCAGGGAATTCTCTGCCTGCCTTTCCCCAGTGCTCTGCAAGCTCTCCAGGACAACATAAAATCTGGGGCTCTGTGCTTTCTTTCCTTCTGAACAAGTGTTACTGTTTTCTGCACAAAAGCGATTCTTGCGAAGCAATGTGAACACTTCTGCTTCCCAGGCACAGAGAAGGTGCTAGCAGGGAATTCTCTGCCTGCCTTTCCCCAGTGCTCTGCAAGCTCTCCAGGACAACATAGAATCTGGGGCTCTGTGCTTTCTTTCCTTCTGAACAAGTGTTAGTGCTTTCTGCACAAAAGCGATTCTGCGAAGCAATGTGAACACTTCTGCTTCCCAGGCACAGAGAAGGTGCTAGCAAGGATTTCTCTGCCTGCCTTTCCCCAGTGCTCTGCAAGCTCTCCAGGACAACATAGAATCTGGGGCTCTGTGCTTTCTTTCCTTCTGAACAAGTGTTACTGTTTTCTGCACAAAAGCGATTCTGCGAAGCAATGTGAACAGGCACAGAGAAGGTGCTATCAGGGAATTCTCTGCCTGCCTTTCCCCAGTGCTCTGCAAGCTCTCCAGGACAACATAAAATCTGGGGCTCTGTGCTTTCTTTCCTTCTGAACAAGTGTTACTGTTTTCTGCACAAAAGCGATTCTTGCGAAGCAATGTGAACACTTCTGCTTCCCAGGCACAGAGAAGGTGCTAGCAGGGAATTCTCTGCCTGCCTTTCCCCAGTGCTCTGCAAGCTCTCCAGGACAACATAGAATCTGGGGCTCTGTGCTTTCTTTCCTTCTGAACAAGTGTTAGTGCTTTCTGCACAAAAGCGATTCTGCGAAGCAATGTGAACACTTCTGCTTCCCAGGCACAGAGAAGGTGCTAGCAAGGATTTCTCTGCCTGCCTTTCCCCAGTGCTCTGCAAGCTCTCCAGGACAACATAGAATCTGGGGCTCTGTGCTTTCTTTCCTTCTGAACAAGTGTTACTGTTTTCTGCACAAAAGCGATTCTGCGAAGCAATGTGAACAGGCACAGAGAAGGTGCTATCAGGGAATTCTCTGCCTGCCTTTCCCCAGTGCTCTGCAAGCTCTCCAGGACAACATAAAATCTGGGGCTCTGTGCTTTCTTTCCTACTGAACAAGTGTTACTGTTTTCTGCACAAAAGCGATTCTTGCAAAGCAATGTGAACACTTCTGCTTCCCAGGCACAGAGAAGGTGCTAGCAGGGAATTCTCTGCCTGCCTTTCCCCAGTGCTCTGCAAGCTCTCCAGGACAACATAGAATCTGGGGCTCTGTGCTTTCTTTCCTTCTGAACAAGTGTTACTGTTTTCTGCACAAAAGCGATTCTGCGAAGCAATGTGAACACTTCTGCTTCCCAGGCACAGAGAAGGTGCTAGCAGGGAATTCTCTGCCTGCCTTTCCCCAGTGCTCTGCAAGCTCTCCAGGACAACATAAAATCTGGGGCTCTGTGCTTTCTTTCCTTCTGAACAAGTGTTACTGTTTTCTGCACAAAAGCGATTCTGCGAAGCAATGTGAACAGGCACAGAGAAGGTGCTAGCAGGGAATTCTCTGCCTGCCTTTCCCCAGTGCTCTGCAAGCTCTCCAGGACAACATAGAATCTGGGGCTCTGTGCTTTCTTTCCTTCTGAACAAGTGTTAGTGTTTTCTGCACAAAAGCGATTCTGCGAAGCAATGTGAACAGGCACAGAGAAGGTGCTATCAGGGAATTCTCTGCCTGCCTTTCCCCAGTGCTCTGCAAGCTCTCCAGGACAACATAGAATCTGGGGCTCTGTGCTTTCTTTCCTTCTGAACAAGTGTTACTGTTTTCTGCACAAAAGCGATTCTGCGAAGCAATGTGAACACTTCTGCTTCCCAGGCACAGAGAAGGTGCTAGCAAGGATTTCTCTGCCTGCCTTTCCCCAGTGCTCTGCAAGCTCTCCAGGACAACATAAAATCTGGGGCTCTGTGCTTTCTTTCCTTCTGAACAAGTGTTAGTGTTTTCTGCACAAAAGCGATTCTTGCGAAGCAATGTGAACACTTCTGCTTCCCAGGCACAGAGAAGGTGCTAGCAGGGAATTCTCTGCCTGCCTTTCCCCAGTGCTCTGCAAGCTCTCCAGGACAACATAGAATCTGGGGCTCTGTGCTTTCTTTCCTTCTGAACAAGTGTTAGTGTTTTCTGCACAAAAGCGATTCTGCGAAGCAATGTGAACAGGCACAGAGAAGGTGCTATCAGGGAATTCTCTGCCTGCCTTTCCCCAGTGCTCTGCAAGCTCTCCATGACAACATAGAATCTGGGGCTCTGTGCTTTCTTTCCTTCTGAACAAGTGTTAGTGTTTTCTGCACAAAAGCGATTCTTGCGATGCAATGTGAACACTTCTGCTTCCCAGGCACAGGGAAGGTGCTAGCAAGGAATTCTCTGCCTGCCTTTCCCCAGTGCTCTGCAAGCTCTCCAGGACAACATAGAATCTGGGGCTCTGTGCTTTCTTTCCTTCTGAACAAGTGTTAGTGTTTTCTGCACAAAAGCGATTCTGCGAAGCAATGTGAACACTTCTGCTTCCCAGGCACAGAGAAGGTGCTAGCAGGGAATTCTCTGCCTGCCTTTCCCCAGTGCTCTAAAAGCTCTCCAGGACAACATAGAATCTGGGGCTCTGTGCTTTCTTTCCTTCTGAACAAGTGTTACTGTTTTCTGCACAAAAGCGATTCTGCCAAGCAATGTGAACAGGCACAGAGAAGGTGCTAGCAAGGATTTCTCTGCCTGCCTTTCCCCAGTGCTCTGCAAGCTCTCCAGGACAACATAAAATCTGGGGCTCTGTGCTTTCTTTCCTTCTGAACAAGTGTTACTGTTTTCTGCACAAAAGCGATTCTTGCGAAGCAATGTGAACACTTCTGCTTCCCAGGCACAGAGAAGGTGCTAGCAGGGAATTCTCTGCCTGCCTTTCCCCAGTGCTCTGCAAGCTCTGCAGGACAACATAGAATCTGGGGCTCTGTGCTTTCTTTCCTTCTGAACAAGTGTTACTGTTTTCTGCACAAAAGCGATTCTGCGAAGCAATGTGAACAGGCACAGAGAAGGTGCTATCAGGGAATTCTCTGCCTGCCTTTCCCCAGTGCTCTGCAAGCTCTCCAGGACAACATAGAATCTGGGGCTCTGTGCTTTCTTTCCTTCTGAACAAGTGTTAGTGTTTTCTGCACAAAAGCGATTCTTGCGAAGCAATGTGAACACTTCTGCTTCCCAGGCACAGAGAAGGTGCTAGCAGGGAATTCTCTGCCTGCCTTTCCCCAGTGCTCTGCAAGCTCTCCAGGACAACATAAAATCTGGGGCTCTGTGCTTTCTTTCCTTCTGAACAAGTGTTAGTGTTTTCTGCACAAAAGCGATTCTGCGAAGCAATGTGAACACTTCTGCTTCCCAGGCACAGAGAAGGTGCTAGCAGGGAATTCTCTGCCTGCCTTTCCCCAGTGCTCTGCAAGCTCTCCAGGACAACATAGAATCTGGGGCTCTGTGGTTTCTTTCCTTCTGAACAAGTGTTACTGTTTTCTGCACAAAAGCGATTCTGCGAAGCAATGTGAACAGGCACAGAGAAGGTGCTATCAGGGAATTCTCTGCCTGCCTTTCCCCAGTGCTCTGCAAGCTCTCCAGGACAACATAAAATCTGGGGCTCTGTGCTTTCTTTCCTTCTGAACAAGTGTTACTGTTTTCTGCACAAAAGCGATTCTTGCGAAGCAATGTGAACACTTCTGCTTCCCAGGCACAGAGAAGGTGCTAGCAGGGAATTCTCTGCCTGCCTTTCCCCAGTGCTCTGCAAGCTCTCCAGGACAACATAGAATCTGGGGCTCTGTGCTTTCTTTCCTTCTGAACAAGTGTTACTGTTTTCTGCACAAAAGCGATTCTGCGAAGCAATGTGAACAGGCACAGAGAAGGTGCTATCAGGGAATTCTCTGCCTGCCTTTCCCCAGTGCTCTGCAAGCTCTCCAGGACAACATAAAATCTGGGGCTCTGTGCTTTCTTTCCTTCTGAACAAGTGTTAGTGTTTTCTGCACAAAAGCGATTCTTGAGAAGCAATGTGAACACTTCTGCTTCCCAGGCACAGAGAAGGTGCTAGCAGGGAATTCTCTGCCTGCCTTTCCCCAGTGCTCTGCAAGCTCTCCAGGACAACATAAAATCTGGGGCTCTGTGCTTTCTTTCCTTCTGAACAAGTCTTACTGTTTTCTGCACAAAAGCGATTCTGCGAAGCAATGTGAACAGGCACAGAGAAGGTGCTATCAGGGAATTCTCTGCCTGCCTTTCCCCAGTGCTCTGCAAGCTCTCCAGGACAACATAGAATCTGGGGCTCTGTGCTTTCTTTCCTTCTGAACAAGTGTTAGTGTTTTCTGCACAAAAGCGATTCTTGCGAAGCAATGTGAACACTTCTGCTTCCCAGGCACAGAGAAGGTGCTAGCAGGGAATTCTCTGCCTGCCTTTCCCCAGTGCTCTGCAAGCTCTCCAGGACAACATAGAATCTGGGGCTCTGTGCTTTCTTTCCTTCTGAACAAGTGTTACTGTTTTCTGCACAAAAGCGATTCTGCGAAGCAATGTGAACAGGCACAGAGAAGGTGCTAGCAGGGAATTCTCTGCCTGCCTTTCCCCAGTGCTCTGCAAGCTCTCCAGGACAACATAAAATCTGGGGCTCTGTGCTTTCTTTCCTACTGAACAAGTGTTACTGTTTTCTGCACAAAAGCGATTCTTGCAAAGCAATGTGAACGCTTCTGCTTCCCAGGCACAGAGAAGGTGCTAGCAGGGAATTCTCTGCCTGCCTTTCCCCAGTGCTCTGCAAGCTCTCCAGGACAACATAGAATCTGGGGCTCTGTGCTTTCTTTCCTTCTGAACAAGTGTTACTGTTTTCTGCACAAAAGCGATTCTGCGAAGCAATGTGAACAGGCACAGAGAAGGTGCTATCAGGGAATTCTCTGCCTGCCTTTCCCCAGTGCTCTGCAAGCTCTCCAGGACAACATAGAATCTGGGGCTCTGTGCTTTCTTTCCTTCTGATCAAGTGTTACTGTTTTCTGCACAAAAGCGATTCTGCGAAGCAATGTGAACACTTCTGCTTCCCAGGCACAGAGAAGGTGCTAGCAAGGATTTCTCTGCCTGCCTTTCCCCAGTGCTCTGCAAGCTCTCCAGGACAACATAAAATCTGGGGCTCTGTGCTTTCTTTCCTTCTGAACAAGTGTTAGTGTTTTCTGCACAAAAGCGATTCTTGAGAAGCAATGTGAACACTTCTGCTTCCCAGGCACAGAGAAGGTGCTAGCAAGGAATTCTCTGCCTGCCTTTCCCCAGTGCTCTGCAAGCTCTCCAGGACAACATAAAATCTGGGGCTCTGTGCTTTCTTTCCTTCTGAACAAGTCTTACTGTTTTCTGCACAAAAGCGATTCTGCGAAGCAATGTGAACAGGCACAGAGAAGGTGCTATCAGGGAATTCTCTGCCTGCCTTTCCCCAGTGCTCTGCAAGCTCTCCAGGACAACATAGAATCTGGGGCTCTGTGCTTTCTTTCCTTCTGAACAAGTGTTAGTGTTTTCTGCACAAAAGCGATTCTTGCGAAGCAATGTGAACACTTCTGCTTCCCAGGCACAGAGAAGGTGCTAGCAAGGAATTCTCTGCCTGCCTTTCCCCAGTGCTCTGCAAGCTCTCCAGGACAACATAGAATCTGGGGCTCTGTGCTTTCTTTCCTTCTGAACAAGTGTTACTGTTTTCTGCACAAAAGCGATTCTGCGAAGCAATGTGAACAGGCACAGAGAAGGTGCTAGCAGGGAATTCTCTGCCTGCCTTTCCCCAGTGCTCTGCAAGCTCTCCAGGACAACATAAAATCTGGGGCTCTGTGCTTTCTTTCCTACTGAACAAGTGTTACTGTTTTCTGCACAAAAGCGATTCTTGCAAAGCAATGTGAACGCTTCTGCTTCCCAGGCACAGAGAAGGTGCTAGCAGGGAATTCTCTGCCTGCCTTTCCCCAGTGCTCTGCAAGCTCTCCAGGACAACATAGAATCTGGGGCTCTGTGCTTTCTTTCCTTCTGAACAAGTGTTACTGTTTTCTGCACAAAAGCGATTCTGCGAAGCAATGTGAACACTTCTGCTTCCCAGGCACAGAGAAGGTGCTAGCAAGGATTTCTCTGCCTGCCTTTCCCCAGTGCTCTGCAAGCTCTCCAGGACAACATAAAATCTGGGGCTCTGTGCTTTCTTTCCTTCTGAACAAGTGTTACTGTTTTCTGCACAAAAGCGATTCTTGCGAAGCAATGTGAACACTTCTGCTTCCCAGGCACAGAGAAGGTGCTAGCAGGGAATTCTCTGCCTGCCTTTCCCCAGTGCTCTGCAAGCTCTCCAGGACAACATAGAATCTGGGGCTCTGTGCTTTCTTTCCTTCTGAACAAGTGTTACTGTTTTCTGCACAAAAGCGATTCTGCGAAGCAATGTGAACAGGCACAGAGAAGGTGCTAGCAGGCAATTCTCTGCCTGCCTTTCCCCAGTGCTCTGCAAGCTCTCCAGGACAACATAAAATCTGGGGCTCTGTGCTTTCTTTCCTTCTGAACAAGTGTTACTGTTTTCTGCACAAAAGCGATTCTTGAGAAGCAATGTGAACACTTCTGCTTCCCAGGCACAGAGAAGGTGCTAGCAGGGAATTCTCTGCCTGCCTTTCCCCAGTGCTCTGCAAGCTCTCCAGGACAACATAAAATCTGGGGCTCTGTGCTTTCTTTCCTTCTGAACAAGTGTTACTGTTTTCTGCACAAAAGCGATTCTGCGAAGCAATGTGAACAGGCACAGAGAAGGTGCTATCAGGGAATTCTCTGCCTGCCTTTCCCCAGTGCTCTGCAAGCTCTCCAGGACAACATAGAATCTGGGGCTCTGTGCTTTCTTTCCTTCTGAACAAGTGTTACTGTTTTCTGCACAAAAGCGATTCTTGCGAAGCAATGTGAACACTTCTGCTTCCCAGGCACAGAGAAGGTGCTAGCAGGGAATTCTCTGCCTGCCTTTCCCCAGTGCTCTGCAAGCTCTCCAGGACAACATAGAATCTGGGGCTCTGTGCTTTCTTTCCTTCTGAACAAGTGTTACTGTTTTCTGCACAAAAGCGATTCTGCGAAGCAATGTGAACAGGCACAGAGAAGGTGCTATCAGGGAATTCTCTGCCTGCCTTTCCCCAGTGCTCTGCAAGCTCTCCAGGACAACATAGAATCTGGGGCTCTGTGCTTTCTTTCCTTCTGATCAAGTGTTACTGTTTTCTGCACAAAAGCGATTCTGCGAAGCAATGTGAACACTTCTGCTTCCCAGGCACAGAGAAGGTGCTAGCAAGGATTTCTCTGCCTGCCTTTCCCCAGTGCTCTGCAAGCTCTCCAGGACAACATAAAATCTGGGGCTCTGTGCTTTCTTTCCTTCTGAACAAGTGTTAGTGTTTTCTGCACAAAAGCGATTCTTGAGAAGCAATGTGAACACTTCTGCTTCCCAGGCACAGAGAAGGTGCTAGCAAGGAATTCTCTGCCTGCCTTTCCCCAGTGCTCTGCAAGCTCTCCAGGACAACATAAAATCTGGGGCTCTGTGCTTTCTTTCCTTCTGAACAAGTCTTACTGTTTTCTGCACAAAAGCGATTCTGCGAAGCAATGTGAACAGGCACAGAGAAGGTGCTATCAGGGAATTCTCTGCCTGCCTTTCCCCAGTGCTCTGCAAGCTCTCCAGGACAACATAGAATCTGGGGCTCTGTGCTTTCTTTCCTTCTGAACAAGTGTTAGTGTTTTCTGCACAAAAGCGATTCTTGCGAAGCAATGTGAACACTTCTGCTTCCCAGGCACAGAGAAGGTGCTAGCAGGGAATTCTCTGCCTGCCTTTCCCCAGTGCTCTGCAAGCTCTCCAGGACAACATAGAATCTGGGGCTCTGTGCTTTCTTTCCTTCTGAACAAGTCTTACTGTTTTCTGCACAAAAGCGATTCTGCGAAGCAATGTGAACAGGCACAGAGAAGGTGCTAGCAGGGAATTCTCTGCCTGCCTTTCCCCAGTGCTCTGCAAGCTCTCCAGGACAACATAAAATCTGGGGCTCTGTGCTTTCTTTCCTACTGAACAAGTGTTACTGTTTTCTGCACAAAAGCGATTCTTGCAAAGCAATGTGAACGCTTCTGCTTCCCAGGCACAGAGAAGGTGCTAGCAGGGAATTCTCTGCCTGCCTTTCCCCAGTGCTCTGCAAGCTCTCCAGGACAACATAGAATCTGGGGCTCTGTGCTTTCTTTCCTTCTGAACAAGTGTTACTGTTTTCTGCACAAAAGCGATTCTGCGAAGCAATGTGAACACTTCTGCTTCCCAGGCACAGAGAAGGTGCTAGCAAGGATTTCTCTGCCTGCCTTTCCCCAGTGCTCTGCAAGCTCTCCAGGACAACATAAAATCTGGGGCTCTGTGCTTTCTTTCCTTCTGAACAAGTGTTAGTGTTTTCTGCACAAAAGCGATTCTTGCGAAGCAATGTGAACACTTCTGCTTCCCAGGCACAGAGAAGGTGCTAGCAGGGAATTCTCTGCCTGCCTTTCCCCAGTGCTCTGCAAGCTCTCCAGGACAACATAGAATCTGGGGCTCTGTGCTTTCTTTCCTTCTGAACAAGTGTTACTGTTTTCTGCACAAAAGCGATTCTGCGAAGCAATGTGAACAGGCACAGAGAAGGTGCTAGCAGGGAATTCTCTGCCTGCCTTTCCCCAGTGCTCTGCAAGCTCTCCAGGACAACATAAAATCTGGGGCTCTGTGCTTTCTTTCCTTCTGAACAAGTGTTACTGTTTTCTGCACAAAAGCGATTCTTGAGAAGCAATGTGAACACTTCTGCTTCCCAGGCACAGAGAAGGTGCTAGCAGGGAATTCTCTGCCTGCCTTTCCCCAGTGCTCTGCAAGCTCTCCAGGACAACATAAAATCTGGGGCTCTGTGCTTTCTTTCCTTCTGAACAAGTGTTACTGTTTTCTGCACAAAAGCGATTCTGCGAAGCAATGTGAACAGGCACAGAGAAGGTGCTATCAGGGAATTCTCTGCCTGCCTTTCCCCAGTGCTCTGCAAGCTCTCCAGGACAACATAGAATCTGGGGCTCTGTGCTTTCTTTCCTTCTGAACAAGTGTTACTGTTTTCTGCACAAAAGCGATTCTTGCGAAGCAATGTGAACACTTCTGCTTCCCAGGCACAGAGAAGGTGCTAGCAGGGAATTCTCTGCCTGCCTTTCCCCAGTGCTCTGCAAGCTCTCCAGGACAACATAGAATCTGGGGCTCTGTGCTTTCTTTCCTTCTGAACAAGTGTTACTGTTTTCTGCACAAAAGCGATTCTGCGAAGCAATGTGAACAGGCACAGAGAAGGTGCTATCAGGGAATTCTCTGCCTGCCTTTCCCCAGTGCTCTGCAAGCTCTCCAGGACAACATAGAATCTGGGGCTCTGTGCTTTCTTTCCTTCTGAACAAGTGTTACTGTTTTCTGCACAAAAGCGATTCTGCGAAGCAATGTGAACACTTCTGCTTCCCAGGCACAGAGAAGGTGCTAGCAAGGATTTCTCTGCCTGCCTTTCCCCAGTGCTCTGCAAGCTCTCCAGGACAACATAAAATCTGGGGCTCTGTGCTTTCTTTCCTTCTGAACAAGTGTTAGTGTTTTCTGCACAAAAGCGATTCTTGCGAAGCAATGTGAACACTTCTGCTTCCCAGGCACAGAGAAGGTGCTAGCAGGGAATTCTCTGCCTGCCTTTCCCCAGTGCTCTGCAAGCTCTCCAGGACAACATAGAATCTGGGGCTCTGTGCTTTCTTTCCTTCTGAACAAGTGTTACTGTTTTCTGCACAAAAGCGATTCTGCGAAGCAATGTGAACAGGCACAGAGAAGGTGCTAGCAGGCAATTCTCTGCCTGCCTTTCCCCAGTGCTCTGCAAGCTCTCCAGGACAACATAAAATCTGGGGCTCTGTGCTTTCTTTCCTTCTGAACAAGTGTTACTGTTTTCTGCACAAAAGCGATTCTTGAGAAGCAATGTGAACACTTCTGCTTCCCAGGCACAGAGAAGGTGCTAGCAGGGAATTCTCTGCCTGCCTTTCCCCAGTGCTCTGCAAGCTCTCCAGGACAACATAAAATCTGGGGCTCTGTGCTTTCTTTCCTTCTGAACAAGTGTTACTGTTTTCTGCACAAAAGCGATTCTGCGAAGCAATGTGAACAGGCACAGAGAAGGTGCTATCAGGGAATTCTCTGCCTGCCTTTCCCCAGTGCTCTGCAAGCTCTCCAGGACAACATAGAATCTGGGGCTCTGTGCTTTCTTTCCTTCTGAACAAGTGTTACTGTTTTCTGCACAAAAGCGATTCTTGCGAAGCAATGTGAACACTTCTGCTTCCCAGGCACAGAGAAGGTGCTAGCAGGGAATTCTCTGCCTGCCTTTCCCCAGTGCTCTGCAAGCTCTCCAGGACAACAGAGAATCTGGGGCTCTGTGCTTTCTTTCCTTCTGAACAAGTGTTACTGTTTTCTGCACAAAAGCGATTCTGCGAAGCAATGTGAACAGGCACAGAGAAGGTGCTATCAGGGAATTCTCTGCCTGCCTTTCCCCAGTGCTCTGCAAGCTCTCCAGGACAACATAAAATCTGGGGCTCTGTGCTTTCTTTCCTTCTGAACAAGTGTTACTGTTTTCTGCACAAAAGCGATTCTGCGAAGCAATGTGAACACTTCTGCTTCCCAGGCACAGAGAAGGTGCTAGCAAGGATTTCACTGCCTGCCTTTCCCCAGTGCTCTGCAAGCTCTCCAGGACAACATAAAATCTGGGGCTCTGTGCTTTCTTTCCTTCTGAACAAGTGTTAGTGTTTTCTGCACAAAAGCGATTCTTGCGAAGCAATGTGAACACTTCTGCTTCCCAGGCACAGAGAAGGTGCTATCAGGGAATTCTCTGCCTGCCTTTCCCCAGTGCTCTGCAAGCTCTCCAGGACAACATAAAATCTGGGGCTCTGTGCTTTCTTTCCTTCTGAACAAGTGTTAGTGTTTTCTGCACAAAAGCGATTCTTGCGAAGCAATGTGAACACTTCTGCTTCCCAGGCACAGAGAAGGTGCTAGCAGGGAATTCTCTGCCTGCCTTTCCCCAGTGCTCTGCAAGCTCTCCAGGACAACATAGAATCTGGGGCTCTGTGCTTTCTTTCCTTCTGAACAAGTGTTAGTGTTTTCTGCACAAAAGCGATTCTGCGAAGCAATGTGAACAGGCACAGAGAAGGTGCTATCAGGGAATTCTCTGCCTGCCTTTCCCCAGTGCTCTGCAAGCTCTCCATGACAACATAGAATCTGGGGCTCTGTGCTTTCTTTCCTTCTGAACAAGTGTTAGTGTTTTCTGCACAAAAGCGATTCTTGCGATGCAATGTGAACACTTCTGCTTCCCAGGGACATAGAAGGTGCTAGCAAGGAATTCTCTGCCTGCCTTTCCCCAGTGCTCTGCAAGCTCTCCAGGACAACATAGACTCTGGGGCTCTGTGCTTTCTTTCCTTCTGAACAAGTGTTAGTGTTTTCTGCACAAAAGCGATTCTGCGAAGCAATGTGAACACTTCTGCTTCCCAGGCACAGAGAAGGTGCTAGCAGGGAATTCTCTGCCTGCCTTTCCCCAGTGCTCTAAAAGCTCTCCAGGACAACATAGAATCTGGGGCTCTGTGCTTTCTTTCCTTCTGAACAAGTGTTAGTGTTTTCTGCACAAAAGCGATTCTGCCAAGCAATGTGAACAGGCACAGAGAAGGTGCTATCAGGGAATTCTCTGCCTGCCTTTCCCCAGTGCTCTGCAAGCTCTCCAGGACAACATAAAATCTGGGGCTCTGTGCTTTCTTTCCTTCTGAACAAGTGTTAGTGTTTTCTGCACAAAAGCGATTCTTGCGAAGCAATGTGAACACTTCTGCTTCCCAGGCACAGAGAAGGTGCTAGCAGGGAATTCTCTGCCTGCCTTTCCCCAGTGCTCTGCAAGCTCTCCAGGACAACATAGAATCTGGGGCTCTGTGCTTTCTTTCCTTCTGAACAAGTGTTACTGTTTTCTGCACAAAAGCGATTCTGCGAAGCAATGTGAACAGGCACAGAGAAGGTGCTATCAGGGAATTCTCTGCCTGCCTTTCCCCAGTGCTCTGCAAGCTCTCCAGGACAACATAGAATCTGGGGCTCTGTGCTTTCTTTCCTTCTGAACAAGTGTTAGTGTTTTCTGCACAAAAGCGATTCTTGCGAAGCAATGTGAACACTTCTGCTTCCCAGGCACAGAGAAGGTGCTAGCAGGGAATTCTCTGCCTGCCTTTCCCCAGTGCTCTGCAAGCTCTCCAGGACAACATAAAATCTGGGGCTCTGTGCTTTCTTTCCTTCTGAACAAGTGTTAGTGTTTTCTGCACAAAAGCGATTCTGCGAAGCAATGTGAACACTTCTGCTTCCCAGGCACAGAGAAGGTGCTAGCAGGGAATTCTCTGCCTGCCTTTCCCCAGTGCTCTAAAAGCTCTCCAGGACAACATAGAATCTGGGGCTCTGTGGTTTCTTTCCTTCTGAACAAGTGTTACTGTTTTCTGCACAAAAGCGATTCTGCGAAGCAATGTGAACAGGCACAGAGAAGGTGCTATCAGGGAATTCTCTGCCTGCCTTTCCCCAGTGCTCTGCAAGCTCTCCAGGACAACATAGAATCTGGGGCTCTGTGCTTTCTTTCCTTCTGAACAAGTGTTACTGTTTTCTGCACAAAAGCGATTCTTGCGAAGCAATGTGAACACTTCTGCTTCCCAGGCACAGAGAAGGTGCTAGCAGGGAATTCTCTGCCTGCCTTTCCCCAGTGCTCTGCAAGCTCTCCAGGACAACATAGAATCTGGGGCTCTGTGCTTTCTTTCCTTCTGAACAAGTGTTACTGTTTTCTGCACAAAAGCGATTCTGCGAAGCAATGTGAACAGGCACAGAGAAGGTGCTATCAGGGAATTCTCTGCCTGCCTTTCCCCAGTGCTCTGCAAGCTCTCCAGGACAACATAAAATCTGGGGCTCTGTGCTTTCTTTCCTTCTGAACAAGTGTTAGTGTTTTCTGCACAAAAGCGATTCTTGAGAAGCAATGTGAACACTTCTGCTTCCCAGGCACAGAGAAGGTGCTAGCAGGGAATTCTCTGCCTGCCTTTCCCCAGTGCTCTGCAAGCTCTCCAGGACAACATAAAATCTGGGGCTCTGTGCTTTCTTTCCTTCTGAACAAGTCTTACTGTTTTCTGCACAAAAGCGATTCTGCGAAGCAATGTGAACAGGCACAGAGAAGGTGCTATCAGGGAATTCTCTGCCTGCCTTTCCCCAGTGCTCTGCAAGCTCTCCAGGACAACATAGAATCTGGGGCTCTGTGCTTTCTTTCCTTCTGAACAAGTGTTAGTGTTTTCTGCACAAAAGCGATTCTTGCGAAGCAATGTGAACACTTCTGCTTCCCAGGCACAGAGAAGGTGCTAGCAGGGAATTCTCTGCCTGCCTTTCCCCAGTGCTCTGCAAGCTCTCCAGGACAACATAGAATCTGGGGCTCTGTGCTTTCTTTCCTTCTGAACAAGTGTTACTGTTTTCTGCACAAAAGCGATTCTGCGAAGCAATGTGAACAGGCACAGAGAAGGTGCTAGCAGGGAATTCTCTGCCTGCCTTTCCCCAGTGCTCTGCAAGCTCTCCAGGACAACATAAAATCTGGGGCTCTGTGCTTTCTTTCCTACTGAACAAGTGTTACTGTTTTCTGCACAAAAGCGATTCTTGCAAAGCAATGTGAACGCTTCTGCTTCCCAGGCACAGAGAAGGTGCTAGCAGGGAATTCTCTGCCTGCCTTTCCCCAGTGCTCTGCAAGCTCTCCAGGACAACATAGAATCTGGGGCTCTGTGCTTTCTTTCCTTCTGAACAAGTGTTACTGTTTTCTGCACAAAAGCGATTCTGCGAAGCAATGTGAACAGGCACAGAGAAGGTGCTATCAGGGAATTCTCTGCCTGCCTTTCCCCAGTGCTCTGCAAGCTCTCCAGGACAACATAGAATCTGGGGCTCTGTGCTTTCTTTCCTTCTGATCAAGTGTTACTGTTTTCTGCACAAAAGCGATTCTGCGAAGCAATGTGAACACTTCTGCTTCCCAGGCACAGAGAAGGTGCTAGCAAGGATTTCTCTGCCTGCCTTTCCCCAGTGCTCTGCAAGCTCTCCAGGACAACATAAAATCTGGGGCTCTGTGCTTTCTTTCCTTCTGAACAAGTGTTAGTGTTTTCTGCACAAAAGCGATTCTTGAGAAGCAATGTGAACACTTCTGCTTCCCAGGCACAGAGAAGGTGCTAGCAGGGAATTCTCTGCCTGCCTTTCCCCAGTGCTCTGCAAGCTCTCCAGGACAACATGAAATCTGGGGCTCTGTGCTTTCTTTCCTTCTGAACAAGTCTTACTGTTTTCTGCACAAAAGCGATTCTGCGAAGCAATGTGAACAGGCACAGAGAAGGTGCTATCAGGGAATTCTCTGCCTGCCTTTCCCCAGTGCTCTGCAAGCTCTCCAGGACAACATAGAATCTGGGGCTCTGTGCTTTCTTTCCTTCTGAACAAGTGTTAGTGTTTTCTGCACAAAAGCGATTCTTGCGAAGCAATGTGAACACTTCTGCTTCCCAGGCACAGAGAAGGTGCTAGCAGGGAATTCTCTGCCTGCCTTTCCCCAGTGCTCTGCAAGCTCTCCAGGACAACATAGAATCTGGGGCTCTGTGCTTTCTTTCCTTCTGAACAAGTGTTACTGTTTTCTGCACAAAAGCGATTCTGCGAAGCAATGTGAACAGGCACAGAGAAGGTGCTAGCAGGGAATTCTCTGCCTGCCTTTCCCCAGTGCTCTGCAAGCTCTCCAGGACAACATAGAATCTGGGGCTCTGTGCTTTCTTTCCTTCTGAACAAGTGTTAGTGTTTTCTGCACAAAAGCGATTCTTGCGAAGCAATGTGAACACTTCTGCTTCCCAGGCACAGAGAAGGTGCTAGCAGGGAATTCTCTGCCTGCCTTTCCCCAGTGCTCTGCAAGCTCTCCAGGACAACATAGAATCTGGGGCTCTGTGCTTTCTTTCCTTCTGAACAAGTGTTACTGTTTTCTGCACAAAAGCGATTCTGCGAAGCAATGTGAACAGGCACAGAGAAGGTGCTAGCAGGGAATTCTCTGCCTGCCTTTCCCCAGTGCTCTGCAAGCTCTCCAGGACAACATAAAATCTGGGGCTCTGTGCTTTCTTTCCTACTGAACAAGTGTTACTGTTTTCTGCACAAAAGCGATTCTTGCAAAGCAATGTGAACGCTTCTGCTTCCCAGGCACAGAGAAGGTGCTAGCAGGGAATTCTCTGCCTGCCTTTCCCCAGTGCTCTGCAAGCTCTCCAGGACAACATAGAATCTGGGGCTCTGTGCTTTCTTTCCTTCTGAACAAGTGTTACTGTTTTCTGCACAAAAGCGATTCTGCGAAGCAATGTGAACACTTCTGCTTCCCAGGCACAGAGAAGGTGCTAGCAAGGATTTCTCTGCCTGCCTTTCCCCAGTGCTCTGCAAGCTCTCCAGGACAACATAGAATCTGGGGCTCTGTGCTTTCTTTCCTTCTGAACAAGTGTTACTGTTTTCTGCACAAAAGCGATTCTGCGAAGCAATGTGAACAGGCACAGAGAAGGTGCTATCAGGGAATTCTCTGCCTGCCTTTCCCCAGTGCTCTGCAAGCTCTCCAGGACAACATAGAATCTGGGGCTCTGTGCTTTCTTTCCTTCTGAACAAGTGTTACTGTTTTCTGCACAAAAGCGATTCTTGCGAAGCAATGTGAACACTTCTGCTTCCCAGGCACAGAGAAGGTGCTAGCAGGGAATTCTCTGCCTGCCTTTCCCCAGTGCTCTGCAAGCTCTCCAGGACAACATAGAATCTGGGGCTCTGTGCTTTCTTTCCTTCTGAACAAGTGTTACTGTTTTCTGCACAAAAGCGATTCTGCGAAGCAATGTGAACAGGCACAGAGAAGGTGCTATCAGGGAATTCTCTGCCTGCCTTTCCCCAGTGCTCTGCAAGCTCTCCAGGACAACATAAAATCTGGGGCTCTGTGCTTTCTTTCCTTCTGAACAAGTCTTACTGTTTTCTGCACAAAAGCGATTCTGCGAAGCAATGTGAACACTTCTGCTTCCCAGGCACAGAGAAGGTGCTAGCAAGGATTTCACTGCCTGCCTTTCCCCAGTGCTCTGCAAGCTCTCCAGGACAACATAAAATCTGGGGCTCTGTGCTTTCTTTCCTTCTGAACAAGTGTTAGTGTTTTCTGCACAAAAGCGATTCTTGCGAAGCAATGTGAACACTTCTGCTTCCCAGGCACAGAGAAGGTGCTATCAGGGAATTCTCTGCCTGCCTTTCCCCAGTGCTCTGCAAGCTCTCCAGGACAACATAAAATCTGGGGCTCTGTGCTTTCTTTCCTTCTGAACAAGTGTTAGTGTTTTCTGCACAAAAGCGATTCTTGCGAAGCAATGTGAACACTTCTGCTTCCCAGGCACAGAGAAGGTGCTAGCAGGGAATTCTCTGCCTGCCTTTCCCCAGTGCTCTGCAAGCTCTCCAGGACAACATAGAATCTGGGGCTCTGTGCTTTCTTTCCTTCTGAACAAGTGTTAGTGTTTTCTGCACAAAAGCGATTCTGCGAAGCAATGTGAACAGGCACAGAGAAGGTGCTATCAGGGAATTCTCTGCCTGCCTTTCCCCAGTGCTCTGCAAGCTCTCCATGACAACATAGAATCTGGGGCTCTGTGCTTTCTTTCCTTCTGAACAAGTGTTAGTGTTTTCTGCACAAAAGCGATTCTTGCGATGCAATGTGAACACTTCTGCTTCCCAGGCACAGAGAAGGTGCTAGCAAGGATTTCTCTGCCTGCCTTTCCCCAGTGCTCTGCAAGCTCTCCAGGACAACATAAAATCTGGGGCTCTGTGCTTTCTTTCCTTCTGAACAAGTGTTAGTGTTTTCTGCACAAAAGCGATTCTTGCGAAGCAATGTGAACACTTCTGCTTCCCAGGCACAGAGGAGGTGCTAGCAGGGAATTCTCTGCCTGCCTTTCCCCAGTGCTCTGCAAGCTCTCCAGGACAACATAGAATCTGGGGCTCTGTGCTTTCTTTCCTTCTGAACAAGTGTTACTGTTTTCTGCACAAAAGCGATTCTGCGAAGCAATGTGAACAGGCACAGAGAAGGTGCTAGCAGGCAATTCTCTGCCTGCCTTTCCCCAGTGCTCTGCAAGCTCTCCAGGACAACATAAAATCTGGGGCTCTGTGCTTTCTTTCCTTCTGAAAAAGTGTTACTGTTTTCTGCACAAAAGCGATTCTTGAGAAGCAATGTGAACACTTCTGCTTCCCAGGCACAGAGAAGGTGCTAGCAGGGAATTCTCTGCCTGCCTTTCCCCAGTGCTCTGCAAGCTCTCCAGGACAACATAGAATCTGGGGCTCTGTGCTTTCTTTCCTTCTGAACAAGTGTTACTGTTTTCTGCACAAAAGCGATTCTTGCGAAGCAATGTGAACACTTCTGCTTCCCAGGCACAGAGAAGGTGCTAGCAGGGAATTCTCTGCCTGCCTTTCCCCAGTGCTCTGCAAGCTCTCCAGGACAACATAGAATCTGGGGCTCTGTGCTTTCTTTCCTTCTGAACAAGTGTTACTGTTTTCTGCACAAAAGCGATTCTGCGAAGCAATGTGAACAGGCACAGAGAAGGTGCTATCAGGGAATTCTCTGCCTGCCTTTCCCCAGTGCTCTGCAAGCTCTCCAGGACAACATAAAATCTGGGGCTCTGTGCTTTCTTTCCTTCTGAACAAGTGTTACTGTTTTCTGCACAAAAGCGATTCTGCGAAGCAATGTGAACACTTCTGCTTCCCAGGCACAGAGAAGGTGCTAGCAAGGATTTCACTGCCTGCCTTTCCCCAGTGCTCTGCAAGCTCTCCAGGACAACATAAAATCTGGGGCTCTGTGCTTTCTTTCCTTCTGAACAAGTGTTAGTGTTTTCTGCACAAAAGCGATTCTTGCGAAGCAATGTGAACACTTCTGCTTCCCAGGCACAGAGAAGGTGCTATCAGGGAATTCTCTGCCTGCCTTTCCCCAGTGCTCTGCAAGCTCTCCAGGACAACATAAAATCTGGGGCTCTGTGCTTTCTTTCCTTCTGAACAAGTGTTAGTGTTTTCTGCACAAAAGCGATTCTTGCGAAGCAATGTGAACACTTCTGCTTCCCAGGCACAGAGAAGGTGCTAGCAGGGAATTCTCTGCCTGCCTTTCCCCAGTGCTCTGCAAGCTCTCCAGGACAACATAGAATCTGGGGCTCTGTGCTTTCTTTCCTTCTGAACAAGTGTTAGTGTTTTCTGCACAAAAGCGATTCTGCGAAGCAATGTGAACAGGCACAGAGAAGGTGCTATCAGGGAATTCTCTGCCTGCCTTTCCCCAGTGCTCTGCAAGCTCTCCATGACAACATAGAATCTGGGGCTCTGTGCTTTCTTTCCTTCTGAACAAGTGTTAGTGTTTTCTGCACAAAAGCGATTCTTGCGATGCAATGTGAACACTTCTGCTTCCCAGGGACATAGAAGGTGCTAGCAAGGAATTCTCTGCCTGCCTTTCCCCAGTGCTCTGCAAGCTCTCCAGGACAACATAGACTCTGGGGCTCTGTGCTTTCTTTCCTTCTGAACAAGTGTTAGTGTTTTCTGCACAAAAGCGATTCTGCGAAGCAATGTGAACACTTCTGCTTCCCAGGCACAGAGAAGGTGCTAGCAGGGAATTCTCTGCCTGCCTTTCCCCAGTGCTCTAAAAGCTCTCCAGGACAACATAGAATCTGGGGCTCTGTGCTTTCTTTCCTTCTGAACAAGTGTTAGTGTTTTCTGCACAAAAGCGATTCTGCCAAGCAATGTGAACAGGCACAGAGAAGGTGCTAGCAAGGATTTCTCTGCCTGCCTTTCCCCAGTGCTCTGCAAGCTCTCCAGGACAACATAAAATCTGGGGCTCTGTGCTTTCTTTCCTTCTGAACAAGTGTTAGTGTTTTCTGCACAAAAGCGATTCTTGCGAAGCAATGTGAACACTTCTGCTTCCCAGGCACAGAGAAGGTGCTAGCAGGGAATTCTCTGCCTGCCTTTCCCCAGTGCTCTGCAAGCTCTCCAGGACAACATAAAATCTGGGGCTCTGTGCTTTCTTTCCTTCTGAACAAGTGTTACTGTTTTCTGCACAAAAGCGATTCTGCGAAGCAATGTGAACAGGCACAGAGAAGGTGCTATCAGGGAATTCTCTGCCTGCCTTTCCCCAGTGCTCTGCAAGCTCTCCAGGACAACATAGAATCTGGGGCTCTGTGCTTTCTTTCCTTCTGAACAAGTGTTAGTGTTTTCTGCACAAAAGCGATTCTTGCGAAGCAATGTGAACACTTCTGCTTCCCAGGCACAGAGAAGGTGCTAGCAGGGAATTCTCTGCCTGCCTTTCCCCAGTGCTCTGCAAGCTCTCCAGGACAACATAAAATCTGGGGCTCTGTGCTTTCTTTCCTTCTGAACAAGTGTTAGTGTTTTCTGCACAAAAGCGATTCTGCGAAGCAATGTGAACACTTCTGCTTCCCAGGCACAGAGAAGGTGCTAGCAGGGAATTCTCTGCCTGCCTTTCCCCAGTGCTCTAAAAGCTCTCCAGGACAACATAGAATCTGGGGCTCTGTGGTTTCTTTCCTTCTGAACAAGTGTTACTGTTTTCTGCACAAAAGCGATTCTGCGAAGCAATGTGAACAGGCACAGAGAAGGTGCTATCAGGGAATTCTCTGCCTGCCTTTCCCCAGTGCTCTGCAAGCTCTCCAGGACAACATAGAATCTGGGGCTCTGTGCTTTCTTTCCTTCTGAACAAGTGTTACTGTTTTCTGCACAAAAGCGATTCTTGCGAAGCAATGTGAACACTTCTGCTTCCCAGGCACAGAGAAGGTGCTAGCAGGGAATTCTCTGCCTGCCTTTCCCCAGTGCTCTGCAAGCTCTCCAGGACAACATAGAATCTGGGGCTCTGTGCTTTCTTTCCTTCTGAACAAGTGTTACTGTTTTCTGCACAAAAGCGATTCTAGGAAGCAATGTGAACAGGCACAGAGAAGGTGCTATCAGGGAATTCTCTGCCTGCCTTTCCCCAGTGCTCTGCAAGCTCTCCAGGACAACATAAAATCTGGGGCTCTGTGCTTTCTTTCCTTCTGAACAAGTGTTAGTGTTTTCTGCACAAAAGCGATTCTTGAGAAGCAATGTGAACACTTCTGCTTCCCAGGCACAGAGAAGGTGCTAGCAGGGAATTCTCTGCCTGCCTTTCCCCAGTGCTCTGCAAGCTCTCCAGGACAACATAAAATCTGGGGCTCTGTGCTTTCTTTCCTTCTGAACAAGTCTTACTGTTTTCTGCACAAAAGCGATTCTGCGAAGCAATGTGAACAGGCACAGAGAAGGTGCTATCAGGGAATTCTCTGCCTGCCTTTCCCCAGTGCTCTGCAAGCTCTCCAGGACAACATAGAATCTGGGGCTCTGTGCTTTCTTTCCTTCTGAACAAGTGTTAGTGTTTTCTGCACAAAAGCGATTCTTGCGAAGCAATGTGAACACTTCTGCTTCCCAGGCACAGAGAAGGTGCTAGCAGGGAATTCTCTGCCTGCCTTTCCCCAGTGCTCTGCAAGCTCTCCAGGACAACATAGAATCTGGGGCTCTGTGCTTTCTTTCCTTCTGAACAAGTGTTACTGTTTTCTGCACAAAAGCGATTCTGCGAAGCAATGTGAACAGGCACAGAGAAGGTGCTAGCAGGGAATTCTCTGCCTGCCTTTCCCCAGTGCTCTGCAAGCTCTCCAGGACAACATAAAATCTGGGGCTCTGTGCTTTCTTTCCTACTGAACAAGTGTTACTGTTTTCTGCACAAAAGCGATTCTTGCAAAGCAATGTGAACGCTTCTGCTTCCCAGGCACAGAGAAGGTGCTAGCAGGGAATTCTCTGCCTGCCTTTCCCCAGTGCTCTGCAAGCTCTCCAGGACAACATAGAATCTGGGGCTCTGTGCTTTCTTTCCTTCTGAACAAGTGTTACTGTTTTCTGCACAAAAGCGATTCTGCGAAGCAATGTGAACAG
This sequence comes from Strix aluco, assembly GCF_031877795.1. Classification (NCBI taxonomy): domain Eukaryota; kingdom Metazoa; phylum Chordata; class Aves; order Strigiformes; family Strigidae; genus Strix; species Strix aluco. The sequence goes on from NW_027436647.1 coordinate 2,004,691, forward strand.
GCACAGAGAAGGTGCTATCAGGGAATTCTCTGCCTGCCTTTCCCCAGTGCTCTAAAAGCTCTCCAGGACAACATAGAATCTGGGGCTCTGTGCTTTCTTTCCTTCTGATCAAGTGTTACTGTTTTCTGCACAAAAGCGATTCTGCGAAGCAATGTGAACACTTCTGCTTCCCAGGCACAGAGAAGGTGCTAGCAAGGATTTCTCTGCCTGCCTTTCCCCAGTGCTCTGCAAGCTCTCCAGGACAACATAAAATCTGGGGCTCTGTGCTTTCTTTCCTTCTGAACAAGTGTTAGTGTTTTCTGCACAAAAGCGATTCTTGAGAAGCAATGTGAACACTTCTGCTTCCCAGGCACAGAGAAGGTGCTAGCAGGGAATTCTCTGCCTGCCTTTCCCCAGTGCTCTGCAAGCTCTCCAGGACAACATAAAATCTGGGGCTCTGTGCTTTCTTTCCTTCTGAACAAGTCTTACTGTTTTCTGCACAAAAGCGATTCTGCGAAGCAATGTGAACAGGCACAGAGAAGGTGCTATCAGGGAATTCTCTGCCTGCCTTTCCCCAGTGCTCTGCAAGCTCTCCAGGACAACATAAAATCTGGGGCTCTGTGCTTTCTTTCCTACTGAACAAGTGTTACTGTTTTCTGCACAAAAGCGATTCTTGCAAAGCAATGTGAACGCTTCTGCTTCCCAGGCACAGAGAAGGTGCTAGCAGGGAATTCTCTGCCTGCCTTTCCCCAGTGCTCTGCAAGCTCTCCAGGACAACATAGAATCTGGGGCTCTGTGCTTTCTTTCCTTCTGAACAAGTGTTACTGTTTTCTGCACAAAAGCGATTCTGCGAAGCAATGTGAACACTTCTGCTTCCCAGGCACAGAGAAGGTGCTAGCAAGGATTTCTCTGCCTGCCTTTCCCCAGTGCTCTGCAAGCTCTCCAGGACAACATAAAATCTGGGGCTCTGTGCTTTCTTTCCTTCTGAACAAGTGTTAGTGTTTTCTGCACAAAAGCGATTCTTGCGAAGCAATGTGAACACTTCTGCTTCCCAGGCACAGAGAAGGTGCTAGCAGGGAATTCTCTGCCTGCCTTTCCCCAGTGCTCTGCAAGCTCTCCAGGACAACATAGAATCTGGGGCTCTGTGCTTTCTTTCCTTCTGAACAAGTGTTACTGTTTTCTGCACAAAAGCGATTCTGCGAAGCAATGTGAACAGGCACAGAGAAGGTGCTAGCAGGCAATTCTCTGCCTGCCTTTCCCCAGTGCTCTGCAAGCTCTCCAGGACAACATAAAATCTGGGGCTCTGTGCTTTCTTTCCTTCTGAACAAGTGTTACTGTTTTCTGCACAAAAGCGATTCTTGAGAAGCAATGTGAACACTTCTGCTTCACAGGCACAGAGAAGGTGCTAGCAGGGAATTCTCTGCCTGCCTTTCCCCAGTGCTCTGCAAGCTCTCCAGGACAACATAAAATCTGGGGCTCTGTGCTTTCTTTCCTTCTGAACAAGTGTTACTGTTTTCTGCACAAAAGCGATTCTGCGAAGCAATGTGAACAGGCACAGAGAAGGTGCTATCAGGGAATTCTCTGCCTGCCTTTCCCCAGTGCTCTGCAAGCTCTCCAGGACAACATAGAATCTGGGGCTCTGTGCTTTCTTTCCTTCTGAACAAGTGTTACTGTTTTCTGCACAAAAGCGATTCTTGCGAAGCAATGTGAACACTTCTGCTTCCCAGGCACAGAGAAGGTGCTAGCAGGGAATTCTCTGCCTGCCTTTCCCCAGTGCTCTGCAAGCTCTCCAGGACAACATAGAATCTGGGGCTCTGTGCTTTCTTTCCTTCTGAACAAGTCTTACTGTTTTCTGCACAAAAGCGATTCTGCGAAGCAATGTGAACAGGCACAGAGAAGGTGCTATCAGGGAATTCTCTGCCTGCCTTTCCCCAGTGCTCTGCAAGCTCTCCAGGACAACATAAAATCTGGGGCTCTGTGCTTTCTTTCCTTCTGAACAAGTGTTAGTGTTTTCTGCACAAAAGCGATTCTTGAGAAGCAATGAGAACACTTCTGCTTCCCAGGCACAGAGAAGGTGCTAGCAGGGAATTCTCTGCCTGCCTTTCCCCAGTGCTCTGCAAGCTCTCCAGGACAACATAAAATCTGGGGCTCTGTGCTTTCTTTCCTTCTGAACAAGTGTTACTGTTTTCTGCACAAAAGCGATTCTTGCGAAGCAATGTGAACAGGCACAGAGAAGGTGCTATCAGGGAATTCTCTGCCTGCCTTTCCCCAGTGCTCTGCAAGCTCTCCAGGACAACATAGAATCTGGGGCTCTGTGCTTTCTTTCCTTCTGAACAAGTGTTACTGTTTTCTGCACAAAAGCGATTCTTGCGAAGCAATGTGAACACTTCTGCTTCCCAGGCACAGAGAAGGTGCTAGCAGGGAATTCTCTGCCTGCCTTTCCCCAGTGCTCTGCAAGCTCTCCAGGACAACATAGAATCTGGGGCTCTGTGCTTTCTTTCCTTCTGAACAAGTGTTACTGTTTTCTGCACAAAAGCGATTCTGCGAAGCAATGTGAACAGGCACAGAGAAGGTGCTAGCAGGGAATTCTCTGCCTGCCTTTCCCCAGTGCTCTGCAAGCTCTCCAGGACAACATAAAATCTGGGGCTCTGTGCTTTCTTTCCTTCTGAACAAGTGTTACTGTTTTCTGCACAAAAGCGATTCTTGAGAAGCAATGTGAACACTTCTGCTTCCCAGGCACAGAGAAGGTGCTAGCAGGGAATTCTCTGCCTGCCTTTCCCCAGTGCTCTGCAAGCTCTCCAGGACAACATAGAATCTGGGGCTCTGTGCTTTCTTTCCTTCTGAACAAGTGTTACTGTTTTCTGCACAAAAGCGATTCTGCGAAGCAATGTGAACAGGCACAGAGAAGGTGCTATCAGGGAATTCTCTGCCTGCCTTTCCCCAGTGCTCTGCAAGCTCTCCAGGACAACATAAAATCTGGGGCTCTGTGCTTTCTTTCCTTCTGAACAAGTGTTACTGTTTTCTGCACAAAAGCGATTCTGCGAAGCAATGTGAACACTTCTGCTTCCCAGGCACAGAGAAGGTGCTAGCAAGGATTTCACTGCCTGCCTTTCCCCAGTGCTCTGCAAGCTCTCCAGGACAACATAAAATCTGGGGCTCTGTGCTTTCTTTCCTTCTGAACAAGTGTTAGTGTTTTCTGCACAAAAGCGATTCTTGCGAAGCAATGTGAACACTTCTGCTTCCCAGGCACAGAGAAGGTGCTATCAGGGAATTCTCTGCCTGCCTTTCCCCAGTGCTCTGCAAGCTCTCCAGGACAACATAAAATCTGGGGCTCTGTGCTTTCTTTCCTTCTGAACAAGTGTTAGTGTTTTCTGCACAAAAGCGATTCTTGCGAAGCAATGTGAACACTTCTGCTTCCCAGGCACAGAGAAGGTGCTAGCAGGGAATTCTCTGCCTGCCTTTCCCCAGTGCTCTGCAAGCTCTCCAGGACAACATAGAATCTGGGGCTCTGTGCTTTCTTTCCTTCTGAACAAGTCTTACTGTTTTCTGCACAAAAGCGATTCTGCGAAGCAATGTGAACAGGCACAGAGAAGGTGCTATCAGGGAATTCTCTGCCTGCCTTTCCCCAGTGCTCTGCAAGCTCTCCATGACAACATAGAATCTGGGGCTCTGTGCTTTCTTTCCTTCTGAACAAGTGTTAGTGTTTTCTGCACAAAAGCGATTCTTGCGATGCAATGTGAACACTTCTGCTTCCCAGGGACATAGAAGGTGCTAGCAAGGAATTCTCTGCCTGCCTTTCCCCAGTGCTCTGCAAGCTCTCCAGGACAACATAGACTCTGGGGCTCTGTGCTTTCTTTCCTTCTGAACAAGTGTTAGTGTTTTCTGCACAAAAGCGATTCTGCGAAGCAATGTGAACACTTCTGCTTCCCAGGCACAGAGAAGGTGCTAGCAGGGAATTCTCTGCCTGCCTTTCCCCAGTGCTCTAAAAGCTCTCCAGGACAACATAGAATCTGGGGCTCTGTGCTTTCTTTCCTTCTGAACAAGTGTTAGTGTTTTCTGCACAAAAGCGATTCTGCCAAGCAATGTGAACAGGCACAGAGAAGGTGCTAGCAAGGATTTCTCTGCCTGCCTTTCCCCAGTGCTCTGCAAGCTCTCCAGGACAACATAAAATCTGGGGCTCTGTGCTTTCTTTCCTTCTGAACAAGTGTTAGTGTTTTCTGCACAAAAGCGATTCTTGCGAAGCAATGTGAACACTTCTGCTTCCCAGGCACAGAGAAGGTGCTAGCAGGGAATTCTCTGCCTGCCTTTCCCCAGTGCTCTGCAAGCTCTCCAGGACAACATAGAATCTGGGGCTCTGTGCTTTCTTTCCTTCTGAACAAGTGTTACTGTTTTCTGCACAAAAGCGATTCTGCGAAGCAATGTGAACAGGCACAGAGAAGGTGCTATCAGGGAATTCTCTGCCTGCCTTTCCCCAGTGCTCTGCAAGCTCTCCAGGACAACATAGAATCTGGGGCTCTGTGCTTTCTTTCCTTCTGAACAAGTGTTAGTGTTTTCTGCACAAAAGCGATTCTTGCGAAGCAATGTGAACACTTCTGCTTCCCAGGCACAGAGAAGGTGCTAGCAGGGAATTCTCTGCCTGCCTTTCCCCAGTGCTCTGCAAGCTCTCCAGGACAACATAAAATCTGGGGCTCTGTGCTTTCTTTCCTTCTGAACAAGTGTTAGTGTTTTCTGCACAAAAGCGATTCTGCGAAGCAATGTGAACACTTCTGCTTCCCAGGCACAGAGAAGGTGCTAGCAGGGAATTCTCTGCCTGCCTTTCCCCAGTGCTCTAAAAGCTCTCCAGGACAACATAGAATCTGGGGCTCTGTGGTTTCTTTCCTTCTGAACAAGTGTTACTGTTTTCTGCACAAAAGCGATTCTGCGAAGCAATGTGAACAGGCACAGAGAAGGTGCTATCAGGGAATTCTCTGCCTGCCTTTCCCCAGTGCTCTGCAAGCTCTCCAGGACAACATAGAATCTGGGGCTCTGTGCTTTCTTTCCTTCTGAACAAGTGTTACTGTTTTCTGCACAAAAGCGATTCTTGCGAAGCAATGTGAACACTTCTGCTTCCCAGGCACAGAGAAGGTGCTAGCAGGGAATTCTCTGCCTGCCTTTCCCCAGTGCTCTGCAAGCTCTCCAGGACAACATAGAATCTGGGGCTCTGTGCTTTCTTTCCTTCTGAACAAGTGTTACTGTTTTCTGCACAAAAGCGATTCTGCGAAGCAATGTGAACAGGCACAGAGAAGGTGCTATCAGGGAATTCTCTGCCTGCCTTTCCCCAGTGCTCTGCAAGCTCTCCAGGACAACATAAAATCTGGGGCTCTGTGCTTTCTTTCCTTCTGAACAAGTGTTAGTGTTTTCTGCACAAAAGCGATTCTTGAGAAGCAATGTGAACACTTCTGCTTCCCAGGCACAGAGAAGGTGCTAGCAGGGAATTCTCTGCCTGCCTTTCCCCAGTGCTCTGCAAGCTCTCCAGGACAACATAAAATCTGGGGCTCTGTGCTTTCTTTCCTTCTGAACAAGTCTTACTGTTTTCTGCACAAAAGCGATTCTGCGAAGCAATGTGAACAGGCACAGAGAAGGTGCTATCAGGGAATTCTCTGCCTGCCTTTCCCCAGTGCTCTGCAAGCTCTCCAGGACAACATAGAATCTGGGGCTCTGTGCTTTCTTTCCTTCTGAACAAGTGTTAGTGTTTTCTGCACAAAAGCGATTCTTGCGAAGCAATGTGAACACTTCTGCTTCCCAGGCACAGAGAAGGTGCTAGCAGGGAATTCTCTGCCTGCCTTTCCCCAGTGCTCTGCAAGCTCTCCAGGACAACATAGAATCTGGGGCTCTGTGCTTTCTTTCCTTCTGAACAAGTGTTACTGTTTTCTGCACAAAAGCGATTCTGCGAAGCAATGTGAACAGGCACAGAGAAGGTGCTAGCAGGGAATTCTCTGCCTGCCTTTCCCCAGTGCTCTGCAAGCTCTCCAGGACAACATAAAATCTGGGGCTCTGTGCTTTCTTTCCTACTGAACAAGTGTTACTGTTTTCTGCACAAAAGCGATTCTTGCAAAGCAATGTGAACGCTTCTGCTTCCCAGGCACAGAGAAGGTGCTAGCAGGGAATTCTCTGCCTGCCTTTCCCCAGTGCTCTGCAAGCTCTCCAGGACAACATAGAATCTGGGGCTCTGTGCTTTCTTTCCTTCTGAACAAGTGTTACTGTTTTCTGCACAAAAGCGATTCTGCGAAGCAATGTGAACAGGCACAGAGAAGGTGCTATCAGGGAATTCTCTGCCTGCCTTTCCCCAGTGCTCTGCAAGCTCTCCAGGACAACATAGAATCTGGGGCTCTGTGCTTTCTTTCCTTCTGATCAAGTGTTACTGTTTTCTGCACAAAAGCGATTCTGCGAAGCAATGTGAACACTTCTGCTTCCCAGGCACAGAGAAGGTGCTAGCAAGGATTTCTCTGCCTGCCTTTCCCCAGTGCTCTGCAAGCTCTCCAGGACAACATAAAATCTGGGGCTCTGTGCTTTCTTTCCTTCTGAACAAGTGTTAGTGTTTTCTGCACAAAAGCGATTCTTGAGAAGCAATGTGAACACTTCTGCTTCCCAGGCACAGAGAAGGTGCTAGCAGGGAATTCTCTGCCTGCCTTTCCCCAGTGCTCTGCAAGCTCTCCAGGACAACATAAAATCTGGGGCTCTGTGCTTTCTTTCCTTCTGAACAAGTCTTACTGTTTTCTGCACAAAAGCGATTCTGCGAAGCAATGTGAACAGGCACAGAGAAGGTGCTATCAGGGAATTCTCTGCCTGCCTTTCCCCAGTGCTCTGCAAGCTCTCCAGGACAACATAGAATCTGGGGCTCTGTGCTTTCTTTCCTTCTGAACAAGTGTTAGTGTTTTCTGCACAAAAGCGATTCTTGCGAAGCAATGTGAACACTTCTGCTTCCCAGGCACAGAGAAGGTGCTAGCAGGGAATTCTCTGCCTGCCTTTCCCCAGTGCTCTGCAAGCTCTCCAGGACAACATAGAATCTGGGGCTCTGTGCTTTCTTTCCTTCTGAACAAGTGTTACTGTTTTCTGCACAAAAGCGATTCTGCGAAGCAATGTGAACAGGCACAGAGAAGGTGCTAGCAGGGAATTCTCTGCCTGCCTTTCCCCAGTGCTCTGCAAGCTCTCCAGGACAACATAAAATCTGGGGCTCTGTGCTTTCTTTCCTACTGAACAAGTGTTACTGTTTTCTGCACAAAAGCGATTCTTGCAAAGCAATGTGAACGCTTCTGCTTCCCAGGCACAGAGAAGGTGCTAGCAGGGAATTCTCTGCCTGCCTTTCCCCAGTGCTCTGCAAGCTCTCCAGGACAACATAGAATCTGGGGCTCTGTGCTTTCTTTCCTTCTGAACAAGTGTTACTGTTTTCTGCACAAAAGCGATTCTGCGAAGCAATGTGAACACTTCTGCTTCCCAGGCACAGAGAAGGTGCTAGCAAGGATTTCTCTGCCTGCCTTTCCCCAGTGCTCTGCAAGCTCTCCAGGACAACATAAAATCTGGGGCTCTGTGCTTTCTTTCCTTCTGAACAAGTGTTACTGTTTTCTGCACAAAAGCGATTCTTGAGAAGCAATGTGAACACTTCTGCTTCACAGGCACAGAGAAGGTGCTAGCAGGGAATTCTCTGCCTGCCTTTCCCCAGTGCTCTGCAAGCTCTCCAGGACAACATAAAATCTGGGGCTCTGTGCTTTCTTTCCTTCTGAACAAGTGTTACTGTTTTCTGCACAAAAGCGATTCTGCGAAGCAATGTGAACAGGCACAGAGAAGGTGCTATCAGGGAATTCTCTGCCTGCCTTTCCCCAGTGCTCTGCAAGCTCTCCAGGACAACATAGAATCTGGGGCTCTGTGCTTTCTTTCCTTCTGAACAAGTGTTACTGTTTTCTGCACAAAAGCGATTCTTGCGAAGCAATGTGAACACTTCTGCTTCCCAGGCACAGAGAAGGTGCTAGCAGGGAATTCTCTGCCTGCCTTTCCCCAGTGCTCTGCAAGCTCTCCAGGACAACATAGAATCTGGGGCTCTGTGCTTTCTTTCCTTCTGAACAAGTGTTACTGTTTTCTGCACAAAAGCGATTCTTGCGAAGCAATGTGAACACTTCTGCTTCCCAGGCACAGAGAAGGTGCTAGCAGGGAATTCTCTGCCTGCCTTTCCCCAGTGCTCTGCAAGCTCTCCAGGACAACATAGAATCTGGGGCTCTGTGCTTTCTTTCCTTCTGAACAAGTGTTACTGTTTTCTGCACAAAAGCGATTCTGCGAAGCAATGTGAACAGGCACAGAGAAGGTGCTAGCAGGCAATTCTCTGCCTGCCTTTCCCCAGTGCTCTGCAAGCTCTCCAGGACAACATAAAATCTGGGGCTCTGTGCTTTCTTTCCTTCTGAACAAGTGTTACTGTTTTCTGCACAAAAGCGATTCTTGAGAAGCAATGTGAACACTTCTGCTTCCCAGGCACAGAGAAGGTGCTAGCAGGGAATTCTCTGCCTGCCTTTCCCCAGTGCTCTGCAAGCTCTCCAGGACAACATAAAATCTGGGGCTCTGTGCTTTCTTTTCTTCTGAACAAGTGTTAGTGTTTTCTGCACAAAAGCGATTCTTGCGAAGCAATGTGAACACTTCTGCTTCCCAGGCACAGAGAAGGTGCTATCAGGGAATTCTCTGCCTGCCTTTCCCCAGTGCTCTGCAAGCTCTCCAGGACAACATAGAATCTGGGGCTCTGTGCTTTCTTTCCTTCTGAACAAGTGTTACTGTTTTCTGCACAAAAGCGATTCTGCGAAGCAATGTGAACAGGCACAGAGAAGGTGCTATCAGGGAATTCTCTGCCTGCCTTTCCCCAGTGCTCTGCAAGCTCTCCAGGACAACATAGAATCTGGGGCTCTGTGCTTTCTTTCCTTCTGAACAAGTGTTAGTGCTTTCTGCACAAAAGCGATTCTTGCGAAGCAATGTGAACACTTCTGCTTCCCAGGCACAGAGAAGGTGCTAGCAGGGAATTCTCTGCCTGCCTTTCCCCAGTGCTCTGCAAGCTCTCCAGGACAACATAGACTCTGGGGCTCTGTGCTTTCTTTCCTTCTGAACAAGTGTTAGTGTTTTCTGCACAAAAGCGATTCTGCGAAGCAATGTGAACACTTCTGCTTCCCAGGCACAGAGAAGGTGCTAGCAGGGAATTCTCTGCCTGCCTTTCCCCAGTGCTCTAAAAGCTCTCCAGGACAACATAGAATCTGGGGCTCTGTGGTTTCTTTTCTTCTGAACAAGTGTTACTGTTTTCTGCACAAAAGCGATTCTGCGAAGCAATGTGAACAGGCACAGAGAAGGTGCTAGCAGGGAATTCTCTCCTTCCTTTCCCCAGTGCTCTGCAAGCTCTCCAGGACAACATAGAATCTGGGGCTCTGTGCTTTCTTTCCTTCTGAACAAGTGTTAGTGTTTTCTGCACAAAAGCGATTCTGCGAAGCAATGTGAACAGGCACAGAGAAGGTGCTAGCAAGGATTTCTCTGCCTGCCTTTCCCCAGTGCTCTGCAAGCTCTCCAGGACAACATAAAATCTGGGGCTCTGTGCTTTCTTTCCTTCTGAACAAGTGTTAGTGTTTTCTGCACAAAAGCGATTCTTGAGAAGCAATGTGAACACTTCTGCTTCCCAGGCACAGAGAAGGTGCTAGCAGGGAATTCTCTGCCTGCCTTTCCCCAGTGCTCTGCAAGCTCTCCAGGACAACATAGAATCTGGGGCTCTGTGCTTTCTTTCCTTCTGAACAAGTGTTACTGTTTTCTGCACAAAAGCGATTCTGCGAAGCAATGTGAACAGGCACAGAGAAGGTGCTATCAGGGAATTCTCTGCCTGCCTTTCCCCAGTGCTCTGCAAGCTCTCCAGGACAACATAGAATCTGGGGCTCTGTGCTTTCTTTCCTTCTGAACAAGTGTTAGTGTTTTCTGCACAAAAGCGATTCTTGCGATGCAATGTGAACACTTCTGCTTCCCAGGGACATAGAAGGTGCTAGCAAGGAATTCTCTGCCTGCCTTTCCCCAGTGCTCTGCAAGCTCTCCAGGACAACATAGACTCTGGGGCTCTGTGCTTTCTTTCCTTCTGAACAAGTGTTAGTGTTTTCTGCACAAAAGCGATTCTGCGAAGCAATGTGAACACTTCTGCTTCCCAGGCACAGAGAAGGTGCTAGCAGGGAATTCTCTGCCTGCCTTTCCCCAGTGCTCTAAAAGCTCTCCAGGACAACATAGAATCTGGGGCTCTGTGCTTTCTTTCCTTCTGAACAAGTGTTAGTGTTTTCTGCACAAAAGCGATTCTGCCAAGCAATGTGAACAGGCACAGAGAAGGTGCTAGCAAGGATTTCTCTGCCTGCCTTTCCCCAGTGCTCTGCAAGCTCTCCAGGACAACATAAAATCTGGGGCTCTGTGCTTTCTTTCCTTCTGAACAAGTGTTAGTGTTTTCTGCACAAAAGCGATTCTTGCGAAGCAATGTGAACACTTCTGCTTCCCAGGCACAGAGAAGGTGCTAGCAGGGAATTCTCTGCCTGCCTTTCCCCAGTGCTCTGCAAGCTCTCCAGGACAACATAGAATCTGGGGCTCTGTGCTTTCTTTCCTTCTGAACAAGTGTTACTGTTTTCTGCACAAAAGCGATTCTGCGAAGCAATGTGAACAGGCACAGAGAAGGTGCTATCAGGGAATTCTCTGCCTGCCTTTCCCCAGTGCTCTGCAAGCTCTCCAGGACAACATAGAATCTGGGGCTCTGTGCTTTCTTTCCTTCTGAACAAGTGTTAGTGCTTTCTGCACAAAAGCGATTCTTGCGAAGCAATGTGAACACTTCTGCTTCCCAGGCACAGAGAAGGTGCTAGCAGGGAATTCTCTGCCTGCCTTTCCCCAGTGCTCTGCAAGCTCTCCAGGACAACATAAAATCTGGGGCTCTGTGCTTTCTTTCCTTCTGAACAAGTGTTAGTGTTTTCTGCACAAAAGCGATTCTGCGAAGCAATGTGAACACTTCTGCTTCCCAGGCACAGAGAAGGTGCTAGCAGGGAATTCTCTGCCTGCCTTTCCCCAGTGCTCTAAAAGCTCTCCAGGACAACATAGAATCTGGGGCTCTGTGGTTTCTTTCCTTCTGAACAAGTGTTACTGTTTTCTGCACAAAAGCGATTCTGCGAAGCAATGTGAACAGGCACAGAGAAGGTGCTATCAGGGAATTCTCTGCCTGCCTTTCCCCAGTGCTCTGCAAGCTCTCCAGGACAACATAGAATCTGGGGCTCTGTGCTTTCTTTCCTTCTGAACAAGTGTTACTGTTTTCTGCACAAAAGCGATTCTTGCGAAGCAATGTGAACACTTCTGCTTCCCAGGCACAGAGAAGGTGCTAGCAGGGAATTCTCTGCCTGCCTTTCCCCAGTGCTCTGCAAGCTCTCCAGGACAACATAGAATCTGGGGCTCTGTGCTTTCTTTCCTTCTGAACAAGTGTTACTGTTTTCTGCACAAAAGCGATTCTGCGAAGCAATGTGAACAGGCACAGAGAAGGTGCTATCAGGGAATTCTCTGCCTGCCTTTCCCCAGTGCTCTGCAAGCTCTCCAGGACAACATAAAATCTGGGGCTCTGTGCTTTCTTTCCTTCTGAACAAGTGTTAGTGTTTTCTGCACAAAAGCGATTCTTGAGAAGCAATGTGAACACTTCTGCTTCCCAGGCACAGAGAAGGTGCTAGCAGGGAATTCTCTGCCTGCCTTTCCCCAGTGCTCTGCAAGCTCTCCAGGACAACATAAAATCTGGGGCTCTGTGCTTTCTTTCCTTCTGAACAAGTCTTACTGTTTTCTGCACAAAAGCGATTCTGCGAAGCAATGTGAACAGGCACAGAGAAGGTGCTATCAGGGAATTCTCTGCCTGCCTTTCCCCAGTGCTCTGCAAGCTCTCCAGGACAACATAGAATCTGGGGCTCTGTGCTTTCTTTCCTTCTGAACAAGTGTTAGTGTTTTCTGCACAAAAGCGATTCTTGCGAAGCAATGTGAACACTTCTGCTTCCCAGGCACAGAGAAGGTGCTATCAGGGAATTCTCTGCCTGCCTTTCCCCAGTGCTCTGCAAGCTCTCCAGGACAACATAGAATCTGGGGCTCTGTGCTTTCTTTCCTTCTGAACAAGTGTTACTGTTTTCTGCACAAAAGCGATTCTGCGAAGCAATGTGAACAGGCACAGAGAAGGTGCTAGCAGGGAATTCTCTGCCTGCCTTTCCCCAGTGCTCTGCAAGCTCTCCAGGACAACATAAAATCTGGGGCTCTGTGCTTTCTTTCCTACTGAACAAGTGTTACTGTTTTCTGCACAAAAGCGATTCTTGCAAAGCAATGTGAACGCTTCTGCTTCCCAGGCACAGAGAAGGTGCTAGCAGGGAATTCTCTGCCTGCCTTTCCCCAGTGCTCTGCAAGCTCTCCAGGACAACATAGAATCTGGGGCTCTGTGCTTTCTTTCCTTCTGAACAAGTGTTACTGTTTTCTGCACAAAAGCGATTCTGCGAAGCAATGTGAACAGGCACAGAGAAGGTGCTATCAGGGAATTCTCTGCCTGCCTTTCCCCAGTGCTCTGCAAGCTCTCCAGGACAACATAGAATCTGGGGCTCTGTGCTTTCTTTCCTTCTGATCAAGTGTTACTGTTTTCTGCACAAAAGCGATTCTGCGAAGCAATGTGAACACTTCTGCTTCCCAGGCACAGAGAAGGTGCTAGCAAGGATTTCTCTGCCTGCCTTTCCCCAGTGCTCTGCAAGCTCTCCAGGACAACATAAAATCTGGGGCTCTGTGCTTTCTTTCCTTCTGAACAAGTGTTAGTGTTTTCTGCACAAAAGCGATTCTTGCGAAGCAATGTGAACACTTCTGCTTCCCAGGCACAGAGAAGGTGCTAGCAGGGAATTCTCTGCCTGCCTTTCCCCAGTGCTCTGCAAGCTCTCCAGGACAACATAGAATCTGGGGCTCTGTGCTTTCTTTCCTTCTGAACAAGTGTTACTGTTTTCTGCACAAAAGCGATTCTGCGAAGCAATGTGAACACTTCTGCTTCCCAGGCACAGAGAAGGTGCTAGCAAGGATTTCTCTGCCTGCCTTTCCCCAGTGCTCTGCAAGCTCTCCAGGACAACATAAAATCTGGGGCTCTGTGCTTTCTTTCCTACTGAACAAGTGTTACTGTTTTCTGCACAAAAGCGATTCTGCGAAGCAATGTGAACACTTCTGCTTCCCAGGCACAGAGAAGGTGCTAGCAAGGATTTCTCTGCCTGCCTTTCCCCAGTGCTCTGCAAGCTCTCCAGGACAACATAAAATCTGGGGCTCTGTGCTTTCTTTCCTTCTGAACAAGTGTTAGTGTTTTCTGCACAAAAGCGATTCTTGCAAAGCAATGTGAACACTTCTGCTTCCCAGGCACAGAGAAGGTGCTAGCAGGGAATTCTCTGCCTGCCTTTCCCCAGTGCTCTGCAAGCTCTCCAGGACAACATAGAATCTGGGGCTCTGTGCTTTCTTTCCTTCTGAACAAGTGTTACTGTTTTCTGCACAAAAGCGATTCTGCGAAGCAATGTGAACAGGCACAGAGAAGGTGCTAGCAGGCAATTCTCTGCCTGCCTTTCCCCAGTGCTCTGCAAGCTCTCCAGGACAACATAAAATCTGGGGCTCTGTGCTTTCTTTCCTTCTGAACAAGTGTTACTGTTTTCTGCACAAAAGCGATTCTTGAGAAGCAATGTGAACACTTCTGCTTCCCAGGCACAGAGAAGGTGCTAGCAGGGAATTCTCTGCCTGCCTTTCCCCAGTGCTCTGCAAGCTCTCCAGGACAACATAAAATCTGGGGCTCTGTGCTTTCTTTCCTTCTGAACAAGTGTTACTGTTTTCTGCACAAAAGCGATTCTGCGAAGCAATGTGAACAGGCACAGAGAAGGTGCTATCAGGGAATTCTCTGCCTGCCTTTCCCCAGTGCTCTGCAAGCTCTCCAGGACAACATAGAATCTGGGGCTCTGTGCTTTCTTTCCTTCTGAACAAGTGTTACTGTTTTCTGCACAAAAGCGATTCTTGCGAAGCAATGTGAACACTTCTGCTTCCCAGGCACAGAGAAGGTGCTAGCAGGGAATTCTCTGCCTGCCTTTCCCCAGTGCTCTGCAAGCTCTCCAGGACAACATAGAATCTGGGGCTCTGTGCTTTCTTTCCTTCTGAACAAGTGTTACTGTTTTCTGCACAAAAGCGATTCTGCGAAGCAATGTGAACAGGCACAGAGAAGGTGCTATCAGGGAATTCTCTGCCTGCCTTTCCCCAGTGCTCTGCAAGCTCTCCAGGACAACATAAAATCTGGGGCTCTGTGCTTTCTTTCCTTCTGAACAAGTGTTAGTGTTTTCTGCACAAAAGCGATTCTTGAGAAGCAATGTGAACACTTCTGCTTCCCAGGCACAGAGAAGGTGCTAGCAGGGAATTCTCTGCCTGCCTTTCCCCAGTGCTCTGCAAGCTCTCCAGGACAACATAAAATCTGGGGCTCTGTGCTTTCTTTCCTACTGAACAAGTGTTACTGTTTTCTGCACAAAAGCGATTCTTGCGAAGCAATGTGAACACTTCTGCTTCCCAGGCACAGAGAAGGTGCTAGCAGGGAATTCTCTGCCTGCCTTTCCCCAGTGCTCTGCAAGCTCTCCAGGACAACATAGAATCTGGGGCTCTGTGCTTTCTTTCCTTCTGAACAAGTGTTACTGTTTTCTGCACAAAAGCGATTCTGCGAAGCAATGTGAACACTTCTGCTTCCCAGGCACAGAGAAGGTGCTAGCAAGGATTTCTCTGCCTGCCTTTCCCCAGTGCTCTGCAAGCTCTCCAGGACAACATAAAATCTGGGGCTCTGTGCTTTCTTTCCTTCTGAACAAGTGTTAGTGTTTTCTGCACAAAAGCGATTCTTGCGAAGCAATGTGAACACTTCTGCTTCGCAGGCACAGAGAAGGTGCTAGCAGGGAATTCTCTGCCTGCCTTTCCCCAGTGCTCTGCAAGCTCTCCAGGACAACATAGAATCTGGGGCTCTGTGCTTTCTTTCCTTCTGAACAAGTGTTACTGTTTTCTGCACAAAAGCGATTCTGCGAAGCAATGTGAACAGGCACAGAGAAGGTGCTATCAGGGAATTCTCTGCCTGCCTTTCCCCAGTGCTCTGCAAGCTCTCCAGGACAACATAGAATCTGGGGCTCTGTGCTTTCTTTCCTTCTGAACAAGTGTTAGTGCTTTCTGCACAAAAGCGATTCTTGCGAAGCAATGTGAACACTTCTGCTTCCCAGGCACAGAGAAGGTGCTAGCAGGGAATTCTCTGCCTGCCTTTCCCCAGTGCTCTGCAAGCTCTCCAGGACAACATAGAATCTGGGGCTCTGTGCTTTCTTTCCTTCTGAACAAGTGTTAGTGTTTTCTGCACAAAAGCGATTCTGCGAAGCAATGTGAACAGGCACAGAGAAGGTGCTATCAGGGAATTCTCTGCCTGCCTTTCCCCAGTGCTCTGCAAGCTCTCCAGGACAACATAGAATCTGGGGCTCTGTGCTTTCTTTCCTTCTGAACAAGTGTTAGTGTTTTCTGCACAAAAGCGATTCTTGCGATGCAATGTGAACACTTCTGCTTCCCAGGGACATAGAAGGTGCTAGCAAGGAATTCTCTGCCTGCCTTTCCCCAGTGCTCTGCAAGCTCTCCAGGACAACATAGACTCTGGGGCTCTGTGCTTTCTTTCCTTCTGAACAACTGTTAGTGTTTTCTGCACAAAAGCGATTCTGCGAAGCAATGTGAACACTTCTGCTTCCCAGGCACAGAGAAGGTGCTAGCAGGGAATTCTCTGCCTGCCTTTCCCCAGTGCTCTAAAAGCTCTCCAGGACAACATAGAATCTGGGGCTCTGTGGTTTCTTTTCTTCTGAACAAGTGTTACTGTTTTCTGCACAAAAGCGATTCTGCGAAGCAATGTGAACAGGCACAGAGAAGGTGCTAGCAGGGAATTCTCTGCCTGCCTTTCCCCAGTGCTCTGCAAGCTCTCCAGGACAACATAGAATCTGGGGCTCTGTGCTTTCTTTCCTTCTGAACAAGTGTTAGTGTTTTCTGCACAAAAGCGATTCTGCGAAGCAATGTGAACAGGCACAGAGAAGGTGCTAGCAAGGATTTCTCTGCCTGCCTTTCCCCAGTGCTCTGCAAGCTCTCCAGGACAACATAAAATCTGGGGCTCTGTGCTTTCTTTCCTTCTGAACAAGTGTTAGTGTTTTCTGCACAAAAGCGATTCTTGAGAAGCAATGTGAACACTTCTGCTTCCCAGGCACAGAGAAGGTGCTAGCAGGGAATTCTCTGCCTGCCTTTCCCCAGTGCTCTGCAAGCTCTCCAGGACAACATAGAATCTGGGGCTCTGTGCTTTCTTTCCTTCTGAACAAGTGTTACTGTTTTCTGCACAAAAGCGATTCTGCGAAGCAATGTGAACAGGCACAGAGAAGGTGCTATCAGGGAATTCTCTGCCTGCCTTTCCCCAGTGCTCTGCAAGCTCTCCAGGACAACATAGAATCTGGGGCTCTGTGCTTTCTTTCCTTCTGAACAAGTGTTACTGTTTTCTGCACAAAAGCGATTCTTGCGAAGCAATGTGAACACTTCTGCTTCCCAGGCACAGAGAAGGTGCTAGCAGGGAATTCTCTGCCTGCCTTTCCCCAGTGCTCTGCAAGCTCTCCAGGACAACATAAAATCTGGGGCTCTGTGCTTTCTTTCCTTCTGAACAAGTGTTACTGTTTTCTGCACAAAAGCGATTCTGCGAAGCAATGTCAACAGGCACAGAGAAGGTGCTATCAGGGAATTCTCTGCCTGCCTTTCCCCAGTGCTCTGCAAGCTCTCCAGGACAACATAGAATCTGGGGCTCTGTGCTTTCTTTCCTTCTGAACAAGTGTTACTGTTTTCTGCACAAAAGCGATTCTTGCGAAGCAATGTGAACACTTCTGCTTCCCAGGCACAGAGAAGGTGCTAGCAGGGAATTCTCTGCCTGCCTTTCCCCAGTGCTCTGCAAGCTCTCCAGGACAACATAGAATCTGGGGCTCTGTGCTTTCTTTCCTTCTGAACAAGTGTTACTGTTTTCTGCACAAAAGCGATTCTGCGAAGCAATGTGAACAGGCACAGAGAAGGTGCTATCAGGGAATTCTCTGCCTGCCTTTCCCCAGTGCTCTGCAAGCTCTCCAGGACAACATAAAATCTGGGGCTCTGTGCTTTCTTTCCTTCTGAACAAGTGTTACTGTTTTCTGCACAAAAGCGATTCTTGAGAAGCAATGTGAACACTTCTGCTTCCCAGGCACAGAGAAGGTGCTAGCAGGGAATTCTCTGCCTGCCTTTCCCCAGTGCTCTGCAAGCTCTCCAGGACAACATAAAATCTGGGGCTCTGTGCTTTCTTTCCTTCTGAACAAGTGTTACTGTTTTCTGCACAAAAGCGATTCTTGCGAAGCAATGTGAACAGGCACAGAGAAGGTGCTATCAGGGAATTCTCTGCCTGCCTTTCCCCAGTGCTCTGCAAGCTCTCCAGGACAACATAGAATCTGGGGCTCTGTGCTTTCTTTCCTTCTGAACAAGTGTTACTGTTTTCTGCACAAAAGCGATTCTTGCGAAGCAATGTGAACACTTCTGCTTCCCAGGCACAGAGAAGGTGCTAGCAGGGAATTCTCTGCCTGCCTTTCCCCAGTGCTCTGCAAGCTCTCCAGGACAACATAGAATCTGGGGCTCTGTGCTTTCTTTCCTTCTGAACAAGTGTTACTGTTTTCTGCACAAAAGCGATTCTGCGAAGCAATGTGAACACTTCTGCTTCCCAGGCACAGAGAAGGTGCTAGCAAGGATTTCTCTGCCTGCCTTTCCCCAGTGCTCTGCAAGCTCTCCAGGACAACATAAAATCTGGGGCTCTGTGCTTTCTTTCCTTCTGAACAAGTGTTAGTGTTTTCTGCACAAAAGCGATTCTTGCGAAGCAATGTGAACACTTCTGCTTCCCAGGCACAGAGAAGGTGCTAGCAGGGAATTCTCTGCCTGCCTTTCCCCAGTGCTCTGCAAGCTCTCCAGGACAACATAGAATCTGGGGCTCTGTGCTTTCTTTCCTTCTGAACAAGTGTTACTGTTTTCTGCACAAAAGCGATTCTGCGAAGCAATGTGAACAGGCACAGAGAAGGTGCTATCAGGGAATTCTCTGCCTGCCTTTCCCCAGTGCTCTGCAAGCTCTCCAGGACAACATAAAATCTGGGGCTCTGTGCTTTCTTTCCTTCTGAACAAGTGTTAGTGTTTTCTGCACAAAAGCGATTCTTGCGAAGCAATGTGAACACTTCTGCTTCCCAGGCACAGAGAAGGTGCTAGCAGGGAATTCTCTGCCTGCCTTTCCCCAGTGCTCTGCAAGCTCTCCAGGACAACATAGAATCTGGGGCTCTGTGCTTTCTTTCCTTCTGAACAAGTGTTACTGTTTTCTGCACAAAAGCGATTCTGCGAAGCAATGTGAACAGGCACAGAGAAGGTGCTATCAGGGAATTCTCTGCCTGCCTTTCCCCAGTGCTCTGCAAGCTCTCCAGGACAACATAGAATCTGGGGCTCTGTGCTTTCTTTCCTTCTGAACAAGTGTTAGTGTTTTCTGCACAAAAGCGATTCTTGCGATGCAATGTGAACACTTCTGCTTCCCAGGGACATAGAAGGTGCTAGCAAGGAATTCTCTGCCTGCCTTTCCCCAGTGCTCTAAAAGCTCTCCAGGACAACATAGAATCTGGGGCTCTGTGCTTTCTTTCCTTCTGAACAAGTGTTAGTGTTTTCTGCACAAAAGCGATTCTGCGAAGCAATGTGAACACTTCTGCTTCCCAGGCACAGAGAAGGTGCTAGCAGGGAATTCTCTGCCTGCCTTTCCCCAGTGCTCTAAAAGCTCTCCAGGACAACATAGAATCTGGGGCTCTGTGCTTTCTTTTCTTCTGAACAAGTGTTACTGTTTTCTGCACAAAAGCGATTCTGCGAAGCAATGTGAACAGGCACAGAGAAGGTGCTAGCAGGGAATTCTCTGCCTGCCTTTCCCCAGTGCTCTGCAAGCTCTCCAGGACAACATAGAATCTGGGGCTCTGTGCTTTCTTTCCTTCTGAACAAGTGTTAGTGTTTTCTGCACAAAAGCGATTCTGCGAAGCAATGTGAACAGGCACAGAGAAGGTGCTAGCAAGGATTTCTCTGCCTGCCTTTCCCCAGTGCTCTGCAAGCTCTCCAGGACAACATAAAATCTGGGGCTCTGTGCTTTCTTTCCTTCTGAACAAGTGTTAGTGTTTTCTGCACAAAAGCGATTCTTGCGAAGCAATGTGAACACTTCTGCTTCGCAGGCACAGAGAAGGTGCTAGCAGGGAATTCTCTGCCTGCCTTTCCCCAGTGCTCTGCAAGCTCTCCAGGACAACATAGAATCTGGGGCTCTGTGCTTTCTTTCCTTCTGAACAAGTGTTACTGTTTTCTGCACAAAAGCGATTCTGCGAAGCAATGTGAACAGGCACAGAGAAGGTGCTATCAGGGAATTCTCTGCCTGCCTTTCCCCAGTGCTCTGCAAGCTCTCCAGGACAACATAAAATCTGGGGCTCTGTGCTTTCTTTCCTTCTGAACAAGTGTTACTGTTTTCTGCACAAAAGCGATTCTGCGAAGCAATGTGAACAGGCACAGAGAAGGTGCTATCAGGGAATTCTCTGCCTGCCTTTCCCCAGTGCTCTGCAAGCTCTCCAGGACAACATAGAATCTGGGGCTCTGTGCTTTCTTTCCTTCTGAACAAGTGTTACTGTTTTCTGCACAAAAGCGATTCTTGCGAAGCAATGTGAACACTTCTGCTTCCCAGGCACAGAGAAGGTGCTAGCAGGGAATTCTCTGCCTGCCTTTCCCCAGTGCTCTGCAAGCTCTCCAGGGCAACATAAAATCTGGGGCTCTGTGCTTTCTTTCCTTCTGAACAAGTGTTAGTGTTTTCTGCACAAAAGCGATTCTTGCGAAGCAATGTGAACACTTCTGCTTCCCAGGCACAGAGAAGGTGCTAGCAGGGAATTCTCTGCCTGCCTTTCCCCAGTGCTCTGCAAGCTCTCCAGGACAACATAGAATCTGGGGCTCTGTGCTTTCTTTCCTTCTGAACAAGTGTTACTGTTTTCTGCACAAAAGCGATTCTGCGAAGCAATGTGAACAGGCACAGAGAAGGTGCTATCAGGGAATTCTCTGCCTGCCTTTCCCCAGTGCTCTGCAAGCTCTCCAGGACAACATAGAATCTGGGGCTCTGTGCTTTCTTTCCTTCTGAACAAGTGTTAGTGTTTTCTGCACAAAAGCGATTCTTGCGAAGCAATGTGAACACTTCTGCTTCCCAGGCACAGAGAAGGTGCTAGCAGGGAATTCTCTGCCTGCCTTTCCCCAGTGCTCTGCAAGCTCTCCAGGACAACATAGAATCTGGGGCTCTGTGCTTTCTTTCCTTCTGAACAAGTGTTAGTGTTTTCTGCACAAAAGCGATTCTGCGAAGCAATGTGAACAGGCACAGAGAAGGTGCTAGCAGGGAATTCTCTGCCTGCCTTTCCCCAGTGCTCTGCAAGCTCTCCAGGACAACATAAAATCTGGGGCTCTGTGCTTTCTTTCCTACTGAACAAGTGTTACTGTTTTCTGCACAAAAGCGATTCTTGCAAAGCAATGTGAACGCTTCTGCTTCCCAGGCACAGAGAAGGTGCTAGCAGGGAATTCTCTGCCTGCCTTTCCCCAGTGCTCTGCAAGCTCTCCAGGACAACATAGAATCTGGGGCTCTGTGCTTTCTTTCCTTCTGAACAAGTGTTACTGTTTTCTGCACAAAAGCGATTCTGCGAAGCAATGTGAACACTTCTGCTTCCCAGGCACAGAGAAGGTGCTAGCAAGGATTTCTCTGCCTGCCTTTCCCCAGTGCTCTGCAAGCTCTCCAGGACAACATAAAATCTGGGGCTCTGTGCTTTCTTTCCTTCTGAACAAGTGTTAGTGTTTTCTGCACAAAAGCGATTCTTGCGAAGCAATGTGAACACTTCTGCTTCCCAGGCACAGAGAAGGTGCTAGCAGGGAATTCTCTGCCTGCCTTTCCCCAGTGCTCTGCAAGCTCTCCAGGACAACATAGAATCTGGGGCTCTGTGCTTTCTTTCCTTCTGAACAAGTGTTACTGTTTTCTGCACAAAAGCGATTCTGCGAAGCAATGTGAACAGGCACAGAGAAGGTGCTAGCAGGCAATTCTCTGCCTGCCTTTCCCCAGTGCTCTGCAAGCTCTCCAGGACAACATAAAATCTGGGGCTCTGTGCTTTCTTTCCTTCTGAACAAGTGTTACTGTTTTCTGCACAAAAGCGATTCTGCGAAGCAATGTGAACAGGCACAGAGAAGGTGCTATCAGGGAATTCTCTGCCTGCCTTTCCCCAGTGCTCTGCAAGCTCTCCAGGACAACATAGAATCTGGGGCTCTGTGCTTTCTTTCCTTCTGAACAAGTGTTACTGTTTTCTGCACAAAAGCGATTCTTGCGAAGCAATGTGAACACTTCTGCTTCCCAGGCACAGAGAAGGTGCTAGCAGGGAATTCTCTGCCTGCCTTTCCCCAGTGCTCTGCAAGCTCTCCAGGACAACATAGAATCTGGGGCTCTGTGCTTTCTTTCCTTCTGAACAAGTGTTACTGTTTTCTGCACAAAAGCGATTCTGCGAAGCAATGTGAACAGGCACAGAGAAGGTGCTATCAGGGAATTCTCTGCCTGCCTTTCCCCAGTGCTCTGCAAGCTCTCCAGGACAACATAAAATCTGGGGCTCTGTGCTTTCTTTCCTTCTGAACAAGTGTTAGTGTTTTCTGCACAAAAGCGATTCTTGAGAAGCAATGTGAACACTTCTGCTTCCCAGGCACAGAGAAGGTGCTAGCAGGGAATTCTCTGCCTGCCTTTCCCCAGTGCTCTGCAAGCTCTCCAGGACAACATAAAATCTGGGGCTCTGTGCTTTCTTTCCTTCTGAACAAGTGTTACTGTTTTCTGCACAAAAGCGATTCTGCGAAGCAATGTGAACAGGCACAGAGAAGGTGCTATCAGGGAATTCTCTGCCTGCCTTTCCCCAGTGCTCTGCAAGCTCTCCAGGACAACATAGAATCTGGGGCTCTGTGCTTTCTTTCCTTCTGAACAAGTGTTACTGTTTTCTGCACAAAAGCGATTCTGCGAAGCAATGTGAACAGGCACAGAGAAGGTGCTATCAGGGAATTCTCTGCCTGCCTTTCCCCAGTGCTCTGCAAGCTCTCCAGGACAACATAAAATCTGGGGCTCTGTGCTTTCTTTCCTTCTGAACAAGTGTTAGTGTTTTCTGCACAAAAGCGATTCTTGAGAAGCAATGTGAACACTTCTGCTTCCCAGGCACAGAGAAGGTGCTAGCAGGGAATTCTCTGCCTGCCTTTCCCCAGTGCTCTGCAAGCTCTCCAGGACAACATAAAATCTGGGGCTCTGTGCTTTCTTTCCTTCTGAACAAGTGTTACTGTTTTCTGCACAAAAGCGATTCTGCGAAGCAATGTGAACAGGCACAGAGAAGGTGCTATCAGGGAATTCTCTGCCTGCCTTTCCCCAGTGCTCTGCAAGCTCTCCAGGACAACATAGAATCTGGGGCTCTGTGCTTTCTTTCCTTCTGAACAAGTGTTAGTGCTTTCTGCACAAAAGCGATTCTTGCGAAGCAATGTGAACACTTCTGCTTCCCAGGCACAGAGAAGGTGCTAGCAGGGAATTCTCTGCCTGCCTTTCCCCAGTGCTCTGCAAGCTCTCCAGGACAACATAGAATCTGGGGCTCTGTGCTTTCTTTCCTTCTGAACAAGTGTTAGTGTTTTCTGCACAAAAGCGATTCTGCGAAGCAATGTGAACAGGCACAGAGAAGGTGCTATCAGGGAATTCTCTGCCTGCCTTTCCCCAGTGCTCTGCAAGCTCTCCAGGACAACATAGAATCTGGGGCTCTGTGCTTTCTTTCCTTCTGAACAAGTGTTAGTGTTTTCTGCACAAAAGCGATTCTTGCGATGCAATGTGAACACTTCTGCTTCCCAGGGACATAGAAGGTGCTAGCAAGGAATTCTCTGCCTGCCTTTCCCCAGTGCTCTGCAAGCTCTCCAGGACAACATAGACTCTGGGGCTCTGTGCTTTCTTTCCTTCTGAACAAGTGTTAGTGTTTTCTGCACAAAAGCGATTCTTGAGAAGCAATGTGAACACTTCTGCTTCCCAGGCACAGAGAAGGTGCTAGCAGGGAATTCTCTGCCTGCCTTTCCCCAGTGCTCTAAAAGCTCTCCAGGACAACATAGAATCTGGGGCTCTGTGGTTTCTTTTCTTCTGAACAAGTGTTACTGTTTTCTGCACAAAAGCGATTCTGCGAAGCAATGTGAACAGGCACAGAGAAGGTGCTAGCAGGGAATTCTCTGCCTGCCTTTCCCCAGTGCTCTGCAAGCTCTCCAGGACAACATAGAATCTGGGGCTCTGTGCTTTCTTTCCTTCTGAACAAGTGTTAGTGTTTTCTGCACAAAAGCGATTCTGCGAAGCAATGTGAACAGGCACAGAGAAGGTGCTAGCAAGGATTTCTCTGCCTGCCTTTCCCCAGTGCTCTGCAAGCTCTCCAGGACAACATAAAATCTGGGGCTCTGTGCTTTCTTTCCTTCTGAACAAGTGTTAGTGTTTTCTGCACAAAAGCGATTCTTGCGAAGCAATGTGAACACTTCTGCTTCCCAGGCACAGAGAAGGTGCTATCAGGGAATTCTCTGCCTGCCTTTCCCCAGTGCTCTGCAAGCTCTCCAGGACAACATAGAATCTGGGGCTCTGTGCTTTCTTTCCTTCTGAACAAGTGTTACTGTTTTCTGCACAAAAGCGATTCTGCGAAGCAATGTGAACAGGCACAGAGAAGGTGCTATCAGGGATTTCTCTGCCTGCCTTTCCCCAGTGCTCTGCAAGCTCTCCAGGACAACATAGAATCTGGGGCTCTGTGCTTTCTTTCCTTCTGAACAAGTGTTACTGTTTTCTGCACAAAAGCGATTCTTGCGAAGCAATGTGAACACTTCTGCTTCCCAGGCACAGAGAAGGTGCTAGCAGGGAATTCTCTGCCTGCCTTTCCCCAGTGCTCTGCAAGCTCTCCAGGACAACATAAAATCTGGGGCTCTGTGCTTTCTTTCCTTCTGAACAAGTGTTACTGTTTTCTGCACAAAAGCGATTCTGCGAAGCAATGTCAACAGGCACAGAGAAGGTGCTAGCAGGGAATTCTCTGCCTGCCTTTCCCCAGTGCTCTGCAAGCTCTCCAGGACAACATAGAATCTGGGGCTCTGTGCTTTCTTTCCTTCTGAACAAGTGTTACTGTTTTCTGCACAAAAGCGATTCTTGCGAAGCGATGTGAACACTTCTGCTTTCCAGGCACAGAGAAGGTGCTAGCAGGGAATTCTCTGCCTGCCTTTCCCCAGTGCTCTGCAAGCTCTCCAGGACAACATAGAATCTGGGGCTCTGTGCTTTCTTTCCTTCTGAACAAGTGTTACTGTTTTCTGCACAAAAGCGATTCTGCGAAGCAATGTGAACAGGCACAGAGAAGGTGCTAGCAGGCAATTCTCTGCCTGCCTTTCCCCAGTGCTCTGCAAGCTCTCCAGGACAACATAAAATCTGGGGCTCTGTGCTTTCTTTCCTTCTGAACAAGTGTTAGTGTTTTCTGCACAAAAGCGATTCTTGCGAAGCAATGTGAACACTTCTGCTTCCCAGGCACAGAGAAGGTGCTAGCAGGGAATTCTCTGCCTGCCTTTCCCCAGTGCTCTGCAAGCTCTCCAGGACAACATAGAATCTGGGGCTCTGTGCTTTCTTTCCTTCTGAACAAGTGTTACTGTTTTCTGCACAAAAGCGATTCTGCGAAGCAATGTGAACACTTCTGCTTCCCAGGCACAGAGAAGGTGCTAGCAAGGATTTCTCTGCCTGCCTTTCCCCAGTGCTCTGCAAGCTCTCCAGGACAACATAAAATCTGGGGCTCTGTGCTTTCTTTCCTTCTGAACAAGTGTTAGTGTTTTCTGCACAAAAGCGATTCTTGCGAAGCAATGTGAACACCTCTGCTTCCCAGGCACAGAGAAGGTGCTAGCAGGGAATTCTCTGCCTGCCTTTCCCCAGTGCTCTGCAAGCTCTCCAGGACAACATAGAATCTGGGGCTCTGTGCTTTCTTTCCTTCTGAACAAGTGTTACTGTTTTCTGCACAAAAGCGATTCTGCGAAGCAATGTGAACAGGCACAGAGAAGGTGCTATCAGGGAATTCTCTGCCTGCCTTTCCCCAGTGCTCTGCAAGCTCTCCAGGACAACATAAAATCTGGGGCTCTGTGCTTTCTTTCCTTCTGAACAAGTGTTAGTGTTTTCTGCACAAAAGCGATTCTTGCAAAGCAATGTGAACACTTCTGCTTCCCAGGCACAGAGAAGGTGCTAGCAGGGAATTCTCTGCCTGCCTTTCCCCAGTGCTCTGCAAGCTCTCCAGGACAACATAGAATCTGGGGCTCTGTGCTTTCTTTCCTTCTGAACAAGTGTTACTGTTTTCTGCACAAAAGCGATTCTGCGAAGCAATGTGAACAGGCACAGAGAAGGTGCTATCAGGGAATTCTCTGCCTGCCTTTCCCCAGTGCTCTGCAAGCTCTCCAGGACAACATAGAATCTGGGGCTCTGTGCTTTCTTTCCTTCTGAACAAGTGTTACTGTTTTCTGCACAAAAGCGATTCTTGCGAAGCAATGTGAACACTTCTGCTTCCCAGGCACAGAGAAGGTGCTAGCAGGGAATTCTCTGCCTGCCTTTCCCCAGTGCTCTGCAAGCTCTCCAGGACAACATAGAATCTGGGGCTCTGTGCTTTCTTTCCTTCTGAACAAGTGTTACTGTTTTCTGCACAAAAGCGATTCTGCGAAGCAATGTGAACAGGCACAGAGAAGGTGCTATCAGGGAATTCTCTGCCTGCCTTTCCCCAGTGCTCTGCAAGCTCTCCAGGACAACATAAAATCTGGGGCTCTGTGCTTTCTTTCCTTCTGAACAAGTGTTAGTGTTTTCTGCACAAAAGCGATTCTTGAGAAGCAATGTGAACACTTCTGCTTCCCAGGCACAGAGAAGGTGCTAGCAGGGAATTCTCTGCCTGCCTTTCCCCAGTGCTCTGCAAGCTCTCCAGGACAACATAAAATCTGGGGCTCTGTGCTTTCTTTCCTTCTGAACAAGTGTTACTGTTTTCTGCACAAAAGCGATTCTTGCGAAGCAATGTGAACAGGCACAGAGAAGGTGCTATCAGGGAATTCTCTGCCTGCCTTTCCCCAGTGCTCTGCAAGCTCTCCAGGACAACATAGAATCTGGGGCTCTGTGCTTTCTTTCCTTCTGAACAAGTGTTACTGTTTTCTGCACAAAAGCGATTCTTGCGAAGCAATGTGAACACTTCTGCTTCCCAGGCACAGAGAAGGTGCTAGCAGGGAATTCTCTGCCTGCCTTTCCCCAGTGCTCTGCAAGCTCTCCAGGACAACATAGAATCTGGGGCTCTGTGCTTTCTTTCCTTCTGAACAAGTGTTACTGTTTTCTGCACAAAAGCGATTCTGCGAAGCAATGTGAACACTTCTGCTTCCCAGGCACAGAGAAGGTGCTAGCAAGGATTTCTCTGCCTGCCTTTCCCCAGTGCTCTGCAAGCTCTCCAGGACAACATAAAATCTGGGGCTCTGTGCTTTCTTTCCTTCTGAACAAGTGTTAGTGTTTTCTGCACAAAAGCGATTCTTGCGAAGCAATGTGAACACTTCTGCTTCCCAGGCACAGAGAAGGTGCTAGCAGGGAATTCTCTGCCTGCCTTTCCCCAGTGCTCTGCAAGCTCTCCAGGACAACATAGAATCTGGGGCTCTGTGCTTTCTTTCCTTCTGAACAAGTGTTACTGTTTTCTGCACAAAAGCGATTCTGCGAAGCAATGTGAACAGGCACAGAGAAGGTGCTATCAGGGAATTCTCTGCCTGCCTTTCCCCAGTGCTCTGCAAGCTCTCCAGGACAACATAGAATCTGGGGCTCTGTGCTTTCTTTCCTTCTGAACAAGTGTTAGTGCTTTCTGCACAAAAGCGATTCTTGCGAAGCAATGTGAACACTTCTGCTTCCCAGGCACAGAGAAGGTGCTATCAGGGAATTCTCTGCCTGCCTTTCCCCAGTGCTCTGCAAGCTCTCCAGGACAACATAGAATCTGGGGCTCTGTGCTTTCTTTCCTTCTGAACAAGTGTTAGTGTTTTCTGCACAAAAGCGATTCTGCGAAGCAATGTGAACAGGCACAGAGAAGGTGCTATCAGGGAATTCTCTGCCTGCCTTTCCCCAGTGCTCTGCAAGCTCTCCAGGACAACATAGAATCTGGGGCTCTGTGCTTTCTTTCCTTCTGAACAAGTGTTAGTGTTTTCTGCACAAAAGCGATTCTTGCGATGCAATGTGAACACTTCTGCTTCCCAGGGACATAGAAGGTGCTAGTAAGGAATTCTCTGCCTGCCTTTCCCCAGTGCTCTGCAAGCTCTCCAGGACAACATAGACTCTGGGGCTCTGTGCTTTCTTTCCTTCTGAACAAGTGTTAGTGTTTTCTGCACAAAAGCGATTCTGCGAAGCAATGTGAACACTTCTGCTTCCCAGGCACAGAGAAGGTGCTAGCAGGGAATTCTCTGCCTGCCTTTCCCCAGTGCTCTAAAAGCTCTCCAGGACAACATAGAATCTGGGGCTCTGTGGTTTCTTTTCTTCTGAACAAGTGTTACTGTTTTCTGCACAAAAGCGATTCTGCGAAGCAATGTGAACAGGCACAGAGAAGGTGCTAGCAGGGAATTCTCTGCCTGCCTTTCCCCAGTGCTCTGCAAGCTCTCCAGGACAACATAGAATCTGGGGCTCTGTGCTTTCTTTCCTTCTGAACAAGTGTTAGTGTTTTCTGCACAAAAGCGATTCTGCGAAGCAATGTGAACAGGCACAGAGAAGGTGCTAGCAAGGATTTCTCTGCCTGCCTTTCCCCAGTGCTCTGCAAGCTCTACAGGACAACATAAAATCTGGGGCTCTGTGCTTTCTTTCCTTCTGAACAAGTGTTAGTGTTTTCTGCACAAAAGCGATTCTTGCGAAGCAATGTGAACACTTCTGCTTCCCAGGCACAGAGAAGGTGCTATCAGGGAATTCTCTGCCTGCCTTTCCCCAGTGCTCTGCAAGCTCTCCAGGACAACATAGAATCTGGGGCTCTGTGCTTTCTTTCCTTCTGAACAAGTGTTACTGTTTTCTGCACAAAAGCGATTCTGCGAAGCAATGTGAACAGGCACAGAGAAGGTGCTATCAGGGATTTCTCTGCCTGCCTTTCCCCAGTGCTCTGCAAGCTCTCCAGGACAACATAGAATCTGGGGCTCTGTGCTTTCTTTCCTTCTGAACAAGTGTTACTGTTTTCTGCACAAAAGCGATTCTTGCGAAGCAATGTGAACACTTCTGCTTCCCAGGCACAGAGAAGGTGCTAGCAGGGAATTCTCTGCCTGCCTTTCCCCAGTGCTCTGCAAGCTCTCCAGGACAACATAAAATCTGGGGCTCTGTGCTTTCTTTCCTTCTGAACAAGTGTTACTGTTTTCTGCACAAAAGCGATTCTGCGAAGCAATGTCAACAGGCACAGAGAAGGTGCTATCAGGGAATTCTCTGCCTGCCTTTCCCCAGTGCTCTGCAAGCTCTCCAGGACAACATAGAATCTGGGGCTCTGTGCTTTCTTTCCTTCTGAACAAGTGTTACTGTTTTCTGCACAAAAGCGATTCTTGCGAAGCAATGTGAACACTTCTGCTTTCCAGGCACAGAGAAGGTGCTAGCAGGGAATTCTCTGCCTGCCTTTCCCCAGTGCTCTGCAAGCTCTCCAGGACAACATAGAATCTGGGGCTCTGTGCTTTCTTTCCTTCTGAACAAGTGTTACTGTTTTCTGCACAAAAGCGATTCTGCGAAGCAATGTGAACAGGCACAGAGAAGGTGCTATCAGGGAATTCTCTGCCTGCCTTTCCCCAGTGCTCTGCAAGCTCTCCAGGACAACATAAAATCTGGGGCTCTGTGCTTTCTTTCCTTCTGAACAAGTGTTACTGTTTTCTGCACAAAAGCGATTCTTGCGAAGCAATGTGAACACTTCTGCTTCCCAGGCACAGAGAAGGTGCTAGCAGGGAATTCTCTGCCTGCCTTTCCCCAGTGCTCTGCAAGCTCTCCAGGACAACATAAAATCTGGGGCTCTGTGCTTTCTTTCCTTCTGAACAAGTGTTACTGTTTTCTGCACAAAAGCGATTCTTGCGAAGCAATGTGAACAGGCACAGAGAAGGTGCTATCAGGGAATTCTCTGCCTGCCTTTCCCCAGTGCTCTGCAAGCTCTCCAGGACAACATAGAATCTGGGGCTCTGTGCTTTCTTTCCTTCTGAACAAGTGTTACTGTTTTCTGCACAAAAGCGATTCTTGCGAAGCAATGTGAACACTTCTGCTTCCCAGGCACAGAGAAGGTGCTAGCAGGGAATTCTCTGCCTGCCTTTCCCCAGTGCTCTAAAAGCTCTCCAGGACAACATAGAATCTGGGGCTCTGTGGTTTCTTTTCTTCTGAACAAGTGTTACTGTTTTCTGCACAAAAGCGATTCTGCGAAGCAATGTGAACAGGCACAGAGAAGGTGCTAGCAGGGAATTCTCTGCCTGCCTTTCCCCAGTGCTCTGCAAGCTCTCCAGGACAACATAGAATCTGGGGCTCTGTGCTTTCTTTCCTTCTGAACAAGTGTTAGTGTTTTCTGCACAAAAGCGATTCTGCGAAGCAATGTGAACAGGCACAGAGAAGGTGCTAGCAAGGATTTCTCTGCCTGCCTTTCCCCAGTGCTCTGCAAGCTCTCCAGGACAACATAAAATCTGGGGCTCTGTGCTTTCTTTCCTTCTGAACAAGTGTTAGTGTTTTCTGCACAAAAGCGATTCTTGCGAAGCAATGTGAACACTTCTGCTTCCCAGGCACAGAGAAGGTGCTAGCAGGGAATTCTCTGCCTGCCTTTCCCCAGTGCTCTGCAAGCTCTCCAGGACAACATAGAATCTGGGGCTCTGTGCTTTCTTTCCTTCTGAACAAGTGTTACTGTTTTCTGCACAAAAGCGATTCTGCGAAGCAATGTGAACAGGCACAGAGAAGGTGCTATCAGGGAATTCTCTGCCTGCCTTTCCCCAGTGCTCTGCAAGCTCTCCATGACAACATAGAATCTGGGGCTCTGTGCTTTCTTTCCTTCTGAACAAGTGTTAGTGTTTTCTGCACAAAAGCGATTCTTGCGATGCAATGTGAACACTTCTGCTTCCCAGGGACATAGAAGGTGCTAGCAAGGAATTCCCTGCCTGCCTTTCCCCAGTGCTCTGCAAGCTCTCCAGGACAACATAGACTCTGGGGCTCTGTGCTTTCTTTCCTTCTGAACAAGTGTTAGTGTTTTCTGCACAAAAGCGATTCTGCGAAGCAATGTGAACACTTCTGCTTCCCAGGCACAGAGAAGGTGCTAGCAGGGAATTCTCTGCCTGCCTTTCCCCAGTGCTCTAAAAGCTCTCCAGGACAACATAGAATCTGGGGCTCTGTGCTTTCTTTCCTTCTGAACAAGTGTTAGTGTTTTCTGCACAAAAGCGATTCTGCCAAGCAATGTGAACAGGCACAGAGAAGGTGCTAGCAAGGATTTCTCTGCCTGCCTTTCCCCAGTGCTCTGCAAGCTCTCCAGGACAACATAAAATCTGGGGCTCTGTGCTTTCTTTCCTTCTGAACAAGTGTTAGTGTTTTCTGCACAAAAGCGATTCTTGCGAAGCAATGTGAACACTTCTGCTTCCCAGGCACAGAGAAGGTGCTAGCAGGGAATTCTCTGCCTGCCTTTCCCCAGTGCTCTGCAAGCTCTCCAGGACAACATAGAATCTGGGGCTCTGTGCTTTCTTTCCTTCTGAACAAGTGTTAGTGTTTTCTGCACAAAAGCGATTCTGCGAAGCAATGTGAACAGGCACAGAGAAGGTGCTATCAGGGAATTCTCTGCCTGCCTTTCCCCAGTGCTCTGCAAGCTCTCCAGGACAACATAGAATCTGGGGCTCTGTGCTTTCTTTCCTTCTGAACAAGTGTTAGTGTTTTCTGCACAAAAGCGATTCTTGCGAAGCAATGTGAACACTTCTGCTTCCCAGGCACAGAGAAGGTGCTAGCAGGGAATTCTCTGCCTGCCTTTCCCCAGTGCTCTGCAAGCTCTCCAGGACAACATAAAATCTGGGGCTCTGTGCTTTCTTTCCTTCTGAACAAGTGTTAGTGTTTTCTGCACAAAAGCGATTCTGCGAAGCAATGTGAACACTTCTGCTTCCCAGGCACAGAGAAGGTGCTAGCAGGGAATTCTCTGCCTGCCTTTCCCCAGTGCTCTAAAAGCTCTCCAGGACAACATAGAATCTGGGGCTCTGTGGTTTCTTTCCTTCTGAACAAGTGTTACTGTTTTCTGCACAAAAGCGATTCTGCGAAGCAATGTGAACAGGCACAGAGAAGGTGCTATCAGGGAATTCTCTGCCTGCCTTTCCCCAGTGCTCTGCAAGCTCTCCAGGACAACATAGAATCTGGGGCTCTGTGCTTTCTTTCCTTCTGAACAAGTGTTACTGTTTTCTGCACAAAAGCGATTCTTGCGAAGCAATGTGAACACTTCTGCTTCCCAGGCACAGAGAAGGTGCTAGCAGGGAATTCTCTGCCTGCCTTTCCCCAGTGCTCTGCAAGCTCTCCAGGACAACATAGAATCTGGGGCTCTGTGCTTTCTTTCCTTCTGAACAAGTGTTACTGTTTTCTGCACAAAAGCGATTCTGCGAAGCAATGTGAACAGGCACAGAGAAGGTGCTATCAGGGAATTCTCTGCCTGCCTTTCCCCAGTGCTCTGCAAGCTCTCCAGGACAACATAAAATCTGGGGCTCTGTGCTTTCTTTCCTTCTGAACAAGTGTTAGTGTTTTCTGCACAAAAGCGATTCTTGAGAAGCAATGTGAACACTTCTGCTTCCCAGGCACAGAGAAGGTGCTAGCAGGGAATTCTCTGCCTGCCTTTCCCCAGTGCTCTGCAAGCTCTCCAGGACAACATAAAATCTGGGGCTCTGTGCTTTCTTTCCTTCTGAACAAGTGTTACTGTTTTCTGCACAAAAGCGATTCTGCGAAGCAATGTGAACAGGCACAGAGAAGGTGCTATCAGGGAATTCTCTGCCTGCCTTTCCCCAGTGCTCTGCAAGCTCTCCAGGACAACATAGAATCTGGGGCTCTGTGCTTTCTTTCCTTCTGAACAAGTGTTAGTGTTTTCTGCACAAAAGCGATTCTTGCGAAGCAATGTGAACACTTCTGCTTCCCAGGCACAGAGAAGGTGCTAGCAGGGAATTCTCTGCCTGCCTTTCCCCAGTGCTCTGCAAGCTCTCCAGGACAACATAGAATCTGGGGCTCTGTGCTTTCTTTCCTTCTGAACAAGTGTTACTGTTTTCTGCACAAAAGCGATTCTGCGAAGCAATGTGAACAGGCACAGAGAAGGTGCTAGCAGGGAATTCTCTGCCTGCCTTTCCCCAGTGCTCTGCAAGCTCTCCAGGACAACATAAAATCTGGGGCTCTGTGCTTTCTTTCCTACTGAACAAGTGTTACTGTTTTCTGCACAAAAGCGATTCTTGCAAAGCAATGTGAACGCTTCTGCTTCCCAGGCACAGAGAAGGTGCTAGCAGGGAATTCTCTGCCTGCCTTTCCCCAGTGCTCTGCAAGCTCTCCAGGACAACATAGAATCTGGGGCTCTGTGCTTTCTTTCCTTCTGAACAAGTGTTACTGTTTTCTGCACAAAAGCGATTCTGCGAAGCAATGTGAACAGGCACAGAGAAGGTGCTATCAGGGAATTCTCTGCCTGCCTTTCCCCAGTGCTCTGCAAGCTCTCCAGGACAACATAGAATCTGGGGCTCTGTGCTTTCTTTCCTTCTGAACAAGTGTTACTGTTTTCTGCACAAAAGCGATTCTGCGAAGCAATGTGAACACTTCTGCTTCCCAGGCACAGAGAAGGTGCTAGCAAGGATTTCTCTGCCTGCCTTTCCCCAGTGCTCTGCAAGCTCTCCAGGACAACATAAAATCTGGGGCTCTGTGCTTTCTTTCCTTCTGAACAAGTGTTAGTGTTTTCTGCACAAAAGCGATTCTTGAGAAGCAATGTGAACACTTCTGCTTCCCAGGCACAGAGAAGGTGCTAGCAGGGAATTCTCTGCCTGCCTTTCCCCAGTGCTCTGCAAGCTCTCCAGGACAACATAAAATCTGGGGCTCTGTGCTTTCTTTCCTTCTGAACAAGTCTTACTGTTTTCTGCACAAAAGCGATTCTGCGAAGCAATGTGAACAGGCACAGAGAAGGTGCTATCAGGGAATTCTCTGCCTGCCTTTCCCCAGTGCTCTGCAAGCTCTCCAGGACAACATAGAATCTGGGGCTCTGTGCTTTCTTTCCTTCTGAACAAGTGTTACTGTTTTCTGCACAAAAGCGATTCTGCGAAGCAATGTGAACACTTCTGCTTCCCAGGCACAGAGAAGGTGCTAGCAGGGAATTCTCTGCCTGCCTTTCCCCAGTGCTCTGCAAGCTCTCCAGGACAACATAGACTCTGGGGCTCTGTGCTTTCTTTCCTTCTGAACAAGTGTTACTGTTTTCTGCACAAAAGCGATTCTGCGAAGCAATGTGAACACTTCTGCTTCCCAGGCACAGAGAAGGTGCTAGCAAGGATTTCTCTGCCTGCCTTTCCCCAGTGCTCTGCAAGCTCTCCAGGACAACATAAAATCTGGGGCTCTGTGCTTTCTTTCCTTCTGAACAAGTGTTACTGTTTTCTGCACAAAAGCGATTCTTGCGAAGCAATGTGAACACTTCTGCTTCCCAGGCACAGAGAAGGTGCTAGCAGGGAATTCTCTGCCTGCCTTTCCCCAGTGCTCTGCAAGCTCTCCAGGACAACATAGAATCTGGGGCTCTGTGCTTTCTTTCCTTCTGAACAAGTGTTACTGTTTTCTGCACAAAAGCGATTCTGCGAAGCAATGTGAACAGGCACAGAGAAGGTGCTAGCAGGCAATTCTCTGCCTGCCTTTCCCCAGTGCTCTGCAAGCTCTCCAGGACAACATAAAATCTGGGGCTCTGTGCTTTCTTTCCTTCTGAACAAGTGTTACTGTTTTCTGCACAAAAGCGATTCTTGAGAAGCAATGTGAACACTTCTGCTTCCCAGGCACAGAGAAGGTGCTAGCAGGGAATTCTCTGCCTGCCTTTCCCCAGTGCTCTGCAAGCTCTCCAGGACAACATAAAATCTGGGGCTCTGTGCTTTCTTTCCTTCTGAACAAGTGTTACTGTTTTCTGCACAAAAGCGATTCTGCGAAGCAATGTGAACAGGCACAGAGAAGGTGCTATCAGGGAATTCTCTGCCTGCCTTTCCCCAGTGCTCTGCAAGCTCTCCAGGACAACATAGAATCTGGGGCTCTGTGCTTTCTTTCCTTCTGAACAAGTGTTACTGTTTTCTGCACAAAAGCGATTCTTGCGAAGCAATGTGAACACTTCTGCTTCCCAGGCACAGAGAAGGTGCTAGCAGGGAATTCTCTGCCTGCCTTTCCCCAGTGCTCTGCAAGCTCTCCAGGACAACATAGAATCTGGGGCTCTGTGCTTTCTTTCCTTCTGAACAAGTGTTACTGTTTTCTGCACAAAAGCGATTCTGCGAAGCAATGTGAACAGGCACAGAGAAGGTGCTAGCAGGGAATTCTCTGCCTGCCTTTCCCCAGTGCTCTGCAAGCTCTCCAGGACAACATAAAATCTGGGGCTCTGTGCTTTCTTTCCTTCTGAACAAGTGTTACTGTTTTCTGCACAAAAGCGATTCTTGAGAAGCAATGTGAACACTTCTGCTTCCCAGGCACAGAGAAGGTGCTAGCAGGGAATTCTCTGCCTGCCTTTCCCCAGTGCTCTGCAAGCTCTCCAGGACAACATAGAATCTGGGGCTCTGTGCTTTCTTTCCTTCTGAACAAGTGTTACTGTTTTCTGCACAAAAGCGATTCTGCGAAGCAATGTGAACACTTCTGCTTCCCAGGCACAGAGAAGGTGCTAGCAAGGATTTCTCTGCCTGCCTTTCCCCAGTGCTCTGCAAGCTCTCCAGGACAACATAAAATCTGGGGCTCTGTGCTTTCTTTCCTTCTGAACAAGTGTTAGTGTTTTCTGCACAAAAGCGATTCTTGCGAAGCAATGTGAACACTTCTGCTTCCCAGGCACAGAGAAGGTGCTAGCAGGGAATTCTCTGCCTGCCTTTCCCCAGTGCTCTGCAAGCTCTCCAGGACAACATAGAATCTGGGGCTCTGTGCTTTCTTTCCTTCTGAACAAGTGTTACTGTTTTCTGCACAAAAGCGATTCTTGCGAAGCAATGTGAACACTTCTGCTTCCCAGGCACAGAGAAGGTGCTAGCAGGGAATTCTCTGCCTGCCTTTCCCCAGTGCTCTGCAAGCTCTCCAGGACAACATAGAATCTGGGGCTCTGTGCTTTCTTTCCTTCTGAACAAGTGTTACTGTTTTCTGCACAAAAGCGATTCTGCGAAGCAATGTGAACACTTCTGCTTCCCAGGCACAGAGAAGGTGCTAGCAAGGATTTCTCTGCCTGCCTTTCCCCAGTGCTCTGCAAGCTCTCCAGGACAACATAAAATCTGGGGCTCTGTGCTTTCTTTCCTTCTGAACAAGTGTTAGTGTTTTCTGCACAAAAGCGATTCTTGCGAAGCAATGTGAACACTTCTGCTTCCCAGGCACAGAGAAGGTGCTAGCAGGGAATTCTCTGCCTGCCTTTCCCCAGTGCTCTGCAAGCTCTCCAGGACAACATAGAATCTGGGGCTCTGTGCTTTCTTTCCTTCTGAACAAGTGTTACTGTTTTCTGCACAAAAGCGATTCTGCGAAGCAATGTGAACAGGCACAGAGAAGGTGCTAGCAGGGAATTCTCTGCCTGCCTTTCCCCAGTGCTCTGCAAGCTCTCCAGGACAACATAGAATCTGGGGCTCTGTGCTTTCTTTCCTTCTGAACAAGTGTTAGTGCTTTCTGCACAAAAGCGATTCTTGCGAAGCAATGTGAACACTTCTGCTTCCCAGGCACAGAGAAGGTGCTAGCAGGGAATTCTCTGCCTGCCTTTCCCCAGTGCTCTGCAAGCTCTCCAGGACAACATAGAATCTGGGGCTCTGTGCTTTCTTTCCTTCTGAACAAGTGTTAGTGTTTTCTGCACAAAAGCGATTCTGCGAAGCAATGTGAACAGGCACAGAGAAGGTGCTATCAGGAATTCTCTGCCTGCCTTTCCCCAGTGCTCTGCAAGCTCTCCAGGACAACATAGAATCTGGGGCTCTGTGCTTTCTTTCCTTCTGAACAAGTGTTAGTGTTTTCTGCACAAAAGCGATTCTTGCGATGCAATGTGAACACTTCTGCTTCCCAGGGACATAGAAGGTGCTAGCAAGGAATTCTCTGCCTGCCTTTCCCCAGTGCTCTGCAAGCTCTCCAGGACAACATAGACTCTGGGGCTCTGTGCTTTCTTTCCTTCTGAACAAGTGTTAGTGTTTTCTGCACAAAAGCGATTCTGCGAAGCAATGTGAACACTTCTGCTTCCCAGGCACAGAGAAGGTGCTAGCAGGGAATTCTCTGCCTGCCTTTCCCCAGTGCTCTAAAAGCTCTCCAGGACAACATAGAATCTGGGGCTCTGTGGTTTCTTTTCTTCTGAACAAGTGTTACTGTTTTCTGCACAAAAGCGATTCTGCGAAGCAATGTGAACAGGCACAGAGAAGGTGCTAGCAGGGAATTCTCTGCCTGCCTTTCCCCAGTGCTCTGCAAGCTCTCCAGGACAACATAGAATCTGGGGCTCTGTGCTTTCTTTCCTTCTGAACAAGTGTTAGTGTTTTCTGCACAAAAGCGATTCTGCGAAGCAATGTGAACAGGCACAGAGAAGGTGCTAGCAAGGATTTCTCTGCCTGCCTTTCCCCAGTGCTCTGCAAGCTCTCCAGGACAACATAAAATCTGGGGCTCTGTGCTTTCTTTCCTTCTGAACAAGTGTTAGTGTTTTCTGCACAAAAGCGATTCTTGCGAAGCAATGTGAACACTTCTGCTTCCCAGGCACAGAGAAGGTGCTATCAGGGAATTCTCTGCCTGCCTTTCCCCAGTGCTCTGCAAGCTCTCCAGGACAACATAGAATCTGGGGCTCTGTGCTTTCTTTCCTTCTGAACAAGTGTTACTGTTTTCTGCACAAAAGCGATTCTGCGAAGCAATGTGAACAGGCACAGAGAAGGTGCTATCAGGGAATTCTCTGCCTGCCTTTCCCCAGTGCTCTGCAAGCTCTCCAGGACAACATAGAATCTGGGGCTCTGTGCTTTCTTTCCTTCTGAACAAGTGTTACTGTTTTCTGCACAAAAGCGATTCTTGCGAAGCAATGTGAACACTTCTGCTTCCCAGGCACAGAGAAGGTGCTAGCAGGGAATTCTCTGCCTGCCTTTCCCCAGTGCTCTGCAAGCTCTCCAGGACAACATAGAATCTGGGGCTCTGTGCTTTCTTTCCTTCTGAACAAGTGTTACTGTTTTCTGCACAAAAGCGATTCTGCGAAGCAATGTGAACAGGCACAGAGAAGGTGCTATCAGGGAATTCTCTGCCTGCCTTTCCCCAGTGCTCTGCAAGCTCTCCAGGACAACATAAAATCTGGGGCTCTGTGCTTTCTTTCCTTCTGAACAAGTGTTAGTGTTTTCTGCACAAAAGCGATTCTTGAGAAGCAATGTGAACACTTCTGCTTCCCAGGCACAGAGAAGGTGCTAGCAGGGAATTCTCTGCCTGCCTTTCCCCAGTGCTCTGCAAGCTCTCCAGGACAACATAAAATCTGGGGCTCTGTGCTTTCTTTCCTTCTGAACAAGTGTTAGTGTTTTCTGCACAAAAGCGATTCTTGCGAAGCAATGTGAACAGGCACAGAGAAGGTGCTATCAGGGAATTCTCTGCCTGCCTTTCCCCAGTGCTCTGCAAGCTCTCCAGGACAACATAGAATCTGGGGCTCTGTGCTTTCTTTCCTTCTGAACAAGTGTTACTGTTTTATGCACAAAAGCGATTCTTGCGAAGCAATGTGAACACTTCTGCTTCCCAGGCACAGAGAAGGTGCTAGCAGGGAATTCTCTGCCTGCCTTTCCCCAGTGCTCTGCAAGCTCTCCAGGACAACATAGAATCTGGGGCTCTGTGCTTTCTTTCCTTCTGAACAAGTGTTACTGTTTTCTGCACAAAAGCGATTCTGCGAAGCAATGTGAACACTTCTGCTTCCCAGGCACAGAGAAGGTGCTAGCAAGGATTTCTCTGCCTGCCTTTCCCCAGTGCTCTGCAAGCTCTCCAGGACAACATAAAATCTGGGGCTCTGTGCTTTCTTTCCTTCTGAACAAGTGTTAGTGTTTTCTGCACAAAAGCGATTCTTGCGAAGCAATGTGAACACTTCTGCTTCCCAGGCACAGAGAAGGTGCTAGCAGGGAATTCTCTGCCTGCCTTTCCCCAGTGCTCTGCAAGCTCTCCAGGACAACATAGAATCTGGGGCTCTGTGCTTTCTTTCCTTCTGAACAAGTGTTACTGTTTTCTGCACAAAAGCGATTCTGCGAAGCAATGTGAACAGGCACAGAGAAGGTGCTAGCAGGGAATTCTCTGCCTGCCTTTCCCCAGTGCTCTGCAAGCTCTCCAGGACAACATAGAATCTGGGGCTCTGTGCTTTCTTTCCTTCTGAACAAGTGTTAGTGCTTTCTGCACAAAAGCGATTCTTGCGAAGCAATGTGAACACTTCTGCTTCCCAGGCACAGAGAAGGTGCTAGCAGGGAATTCTCTGCCTGCCTTTCCCCAGTGCTCTGCAAGCTCTCCAGGACAACATAGAATCTGGGGCTCTGTGCTTTCTTTCCTTCTGAACAAGTGTTAGTGTTTTCTGCACAAAAGCGATTCTGCGAAGCAATGTGAACAGGCACAGAGAAGGTGCTATCAGGGAATTCTCTGCCTGCCTTTCCCCAGTGCTCTGCAAGCTCTCCAGGACAACATAGAATCTGGGGCTCTGTGCTTTCTTTCCTTCTGAACAAGTGTTAGTGTTTTCTGCACAAAAGCGATTCTTGCGATGCAATGTGAACACTTCTGCT
This sequence comes from Strix aluco, assembly GCF_031877795.1. Taxonomy (NCBI): domain Eukaryota; kingdom Metazoa; phylum Chordata; class Aves; order Strigiformes; family Strigidae; genus Strix; species Strix aluco. The sequence goes on from NW_027436647.1 coordinate 2,043,739, forward strand.
TCCCAGGGACATAGAAGGTGCTAGCAAGGAATTCTCTGCCTGCCTTTCCCCAGTGCTCTGCAAGCTCTCCAGGACAACATAGACTCTGGGGCTCTGTGCTTTCTTTCCTTCTGAACAAGTGTTAGTGTTTTCTGCACAAAAGCGATTCTGCGAAGCAATGTGAACACTTCTGCTTCCCAGGCACAGAGAAGGTGCTAGCAGGGAATTCTCTGCCTGCCTTTCCCCAGTGCTCTAAAAGCTCTCCAGGACAACATAGAATCTGGGGCTCTGTGGTTTCTTTTCTTCTGAACAAGTGTTACTGTTTTCTGCACAAAAGCGATTCTGCGAAGCAATGTGAACAGGCACAGAGAAGGTGCTAGCAGGGAATTCTCTGCCTGCCTTTCCCCAGTGCTCTGCAAGCTCTCCAGGACAACATAGAATCTGGGGCTCTGTGCTTTCTTTCCTTCTGAACAAGTGTTAGTGTTTTCTGCACAAAAGCGATTCTGCGAAGCAATGTGAACAGGCACAGAGAAGGTGCTAGCAAGGATTTCTCTGCCTGCCTTTCCCCAGTGCTCTGCAAGCTCTCCAGGACAACATAAAATCTGGGGCTCTGTGCTTTCTTTCCTTCTGAACAAGTGTTAGTGTTTTCTGCACAAAAGCGATTCTTGCGAAGCAATGTGAACACTTCTGCTTCCCAGGCACAGAGAAGGTGCTAGCAGGGAATTCTCTGCCTGCCTTTCCCCAGTGCTCTGCAAGCTCTCCAGGACAACATAGAATCTGGGGCTCTGTGCTTTCTTTCCTTCTGAACAAGTGTTACTGTTTTCTGCACAAAAGCGATTCTGCGAAGCAATGTGAACAGGCACAGAGAAGGTGCTATCAGGGAATTCTCTGCCTGCCTTTCCCCAGTGCTCTGCAAGCTCTCCAGGACAACATAGAATCTGGGGCTCTGTGCTTTCTTTCCTTCTGAACAAGTGTTAGTGTTTTCTGCACAAAAGCGATTCTGCGAAGCAATGTGAACAGGCACAGAGAAGGTGCTAGCAAGGATTTCTCTGCCTGCCTTTCCCCAGTGCTCTGCAAGCTCTCCAGGACAACATAAAATCTGGGGCTCTGTGCTTTCTTTCCTTCTGAACAAGTGTTAGTGTTTTCTGCACAAAAGCGATTCTTGCGAAGCAATGTGAACACTTCTGCTTCCCAGGCACAGAGAAGGTGCTAGCAGGGAATTCTCTGCCTGCCTTTCCCCAGTGCTCTGCAAGCTCTCCAGGACAACATAGAATCTGGGGCTCTGTGCTTTCTTTCCTTCTGAACAAGTGTTACTGTTTTCTGCACAAAAGCGATTCTGCGAAGCAATGTCAACAGGCACAGAGAAGGTGCTATCAGGGAATTCTCTGCCTGCCTTTCCCCAGTGCTCTGCAAGCTCTCCAGGACAACATAGAATCTGGGGCTCTGTGCTTTCTTTCCTTCTGAACAAGTGTTAGTGTTTTCTGCACAAAAGCGATTCTTGCGAAGCAATGTGAACACTTCTGCTTCCCAGGCACAGAGAAGGTGCTAGCAGGGAATTCTCTGCCTGCCTTTCCCCAGTGCTCTGCAAGCTCTCCAGGACAACATAGAATCTGGGGCTCTGTGCTTTCTTTCCTTCTGAACAAGTGTTACTGTTTTCTGCACAAAAGCGATTCTGCGAAGCAATGTGAACAGGCACAGAGAAGGTGCTATCAGGGAATTCTCTGCCTGCCTTTCCCCAGTGCTCTGCAAGCTCTCCAGGACAACATAAAATCTGGGGCTCTGTGCTTTCTTTCCTTCTGAACAAGTGTTACTGTTTTCTGCACAAAAGCGATTCTTGAGAAGCAATGTGAACACTTCTGCTTCCCAGGCACAGAGAAGGTGCTAGCAGGGAATTCTCTGCCTGCCTTTCCCCAGTGCTCTGCAAGCTCTCCAGGACAACATAGAATCTGGGGCTCTGTGCTTTCTTTCCTTCTGAACAAGTGTTACTGTTTTCTGCACAAAAGCGATTCTGCGAAGCAATGTGAACACTTCTGCTTCCCAGGCACAGAGAAGGTGCTAGCAAGGATTTCTCTGCCTGCCTTTCCCCAGTGCTCTGCAAGCTCTCCAGGACAACATAAAATCTGGGGCTCTGTGCTTTCTTTCCTTCTGAACAAGTGTTAGTGTTTTCTGCACAAAAGCGATTCTTGCGAAGCAATGTGAACACTTCTGCTTCCCAGGCACAGAGAAGGTGCTAGCAGGGAATTCTCTGCCTGCCTTTCCCCAGTGCTCTGCAAGCTCTCCAGGACAACATAAAATCTGGGGCTCTGTGCTTTCTTTCCTTCTGAACAAGTGTTAGTGTTTTCTGCACAAAAGCGATTCTTGCGATGCAATGTGAACACTTCTGCTTCCCAGGGACATAGAAGGTGCTAGCAGGGAATTCTCTGCCTGCCTTTCCCCAGTGCTCTGCAAGCTCTCCAGGACAACATAGACTCTGGGGCTCTGTGCTTTCTTTCCTTCTGAACAAGTGTTAGTGTTTTCTGCACAAAAGCGATTCTGCGAAGCAATGTGAACACTTCTGCTTCCCAGGCACAGAGAAGGTGCTAGCAGGGAATTCTCTGCCTGCCTTTCCCCAGTGCTCTGCAAGCTCTCCAGGACAACATAGAATCTGGGGCTCTGTGGTTTCTTTTCTTCTGAACAAGTGTTACTGTTTTCTGCACAAAAGCGATTCTGCGAAGCAATGTGAACAGGCACAGAGAAGGTGCTAGCAGGGAATTCTCTGCCTGCCTTTCCCCAGTGCTCTGCAAGCTCTCCAGGACAACATAGAATCTGGGGCTCTGTGCTTTCTTTCGTTCTGAACAAGTGTTAGTGTTTTCTGCACAAAAGCGATTCTGCGAAGCAATGTGAACAGGCACAGAGAAGGTGCTAGCAAGGATTTCTCTGCCTGCCTTTCCCCAGTGCTCTGCAAGCTCTCCAGGACAACATAAAATCTGGGGCTCTGTGCTTTCTTTCCTTCTGAACAAGTGTTAGTGTTTTCTGCACAAAAGCGATTCTTGCGAAGCAATGTGAACACTTCTGCTTCCCAGGCACAGAGAAGGTGCTATCAGGGAATTCTCTGCCTGCCTTTCCCCAGTGCTCTGCAAGCTCTCCAGGACAACATAGAATCTGGGGCTCTGTGCTTTCTTTCCTTCTGAACAAGTGTTACTGTTTTCTGCACAAAAGCGATTCTGCGAAGCAATGTGAACAGGCACAGAGAAGGTGCTAGCAGGGAATTCTCTGCCTGCCTTTCCCCAGTGCTCTGCAAGCTCTCCAGGACAACATAGAATCTGGGGCTCTGTGCTTTCTTTCCTTCTGAACAAGTGTTACTGTTTTCTGCACAAAAGCGATTCTTGCGAAGCAATGTGAACACTTCTGCTTCCCAGGCACAGAGAAGGTGCTAGCAGGGAATTCTCTGCCTGCCTTTCCCCAGTGCTCTGCAAGCTCTCCAGGACAACATAAAATCTGGGGCTCTGTGCTTTCTTTCCTTCTGAACAAGTGTTACTGTTTTCTGCACAAAAGCGATTCTGCGAAGCAATGTCAACAGGCACAGAGAAGGTGCTATCAGGGAATTCTCTGCCTGCCTTTCCCCAGTGCTCTGCAAGCTCTCCAGGACAACATAGAATCTGGGGCTCTGTGCTTTTTTTCCTTCTGAACAAGTGTGATAGACAGTAAACTGTTTGTTCATCAAATTCCATTGAAGATACTGGGAGCTCGTGACATGTTATTCCATAAACTATGTTGGCCTAAGCTTAATCTTAACTATTACACTGTGTAACGACTAACTGACTGTAAGTGCTTATCTAAGTTGAAATGCTGAAGCAAGGACTCCTACTAGGCAAAAGACTGAAAAGAGGGAGAAAGGGAAGAAGGACAAAGGGGAGAAAGACAAAGGGAAAAAAAAAAAAAAAAAAAAAAAAAAAAAAAAAAAGGGGTAGTGTCTATATTCTGTAAAATATAAACAAAGACTTTGTGAGCCACTCTCAAGAAAGTAGGAAATACGAGAAGCTGGTGACGTGAGGAAGACCCGGATGGAGCGACCCCCTAGCTGCAAAGTGCGCAGACGCAGGATACACCTCTCAGAGAGACCCGATAACGAAAGGCGGAGGATATAAAAAAGACGGACCCTCGGGAAGTGGGTGCGCGCCGTTGGTGGAGCAGGGACTCCCCGGCCGCCCAGCGCTGTTTTGCTTATTACCGCTTGCTAAAATAAATAATTGAAATTTAATTTGTCCTAACTTGCATCATTTTGGCAAGATAGTCTATAACAAAATTGGTGCCGTGACTCGGATAGAGGCAATCTGGTGGGAAGCCCCATACGGGGAGGCGCGCCCCGCTGAGTTCAGCGGCCCCGGCTGAGTGCTATCACATCACGCCCTCTACCGACGAACTCCAAAACTCCGCAACAAGCAAAAAAAAAAAAAAAATACCGGTAACCCCGTAATCTTTGTGCACGAAGCCCCGGACGAAGACGCAGGGTTGCGTGAGTATAGGCCGGTTACCGTTCGGTTGGGGTTGGGTTTCCCGGAGCGTGGTGTGTGAGACGCCCAGCAGGGCGAAGCGAGTGCGGACCCCTCGGTAGTGCAGTTCCCATATCCCGCGAGGGACTGGGTCACGAAAAGGGGGAAGCGAATTGTGTGAGTGTGTGAAGGCGCTCCGGAAGATGGGACAGAAGAAAAGCAAGCCTTCTGATCCCATGGGTGATTTGGGACCCGAGGTGAGGTACCCCCAAATACCACCAGATAGCCCTTTAGGCTTGATGTTAAACCATTGGGAAGATTACCCCTCTAGGCGGGGTAAGGACAAAGCAAAAATGATTTATTATTGTATGGAAGTTTGGGGAGGGAAACAAATCAGAGGCGATCATCTCTATTGACCTGTTTTTGGGTCCTTTGAAGAATGGGTCTGCCAAGCCCTAAACATTTATGTCAACTCAAGGGAACCCTTTAATTTAGAGGAGAGTGAATATGCACAGGTATGGATAGCATCAGATACCCGAATAAAACTATATCCTCTAAAAGAAAAAGTTAAGAAAAAGAAGGTACGTGATGAGGACGAACCTCCCACCTCTCCTCCTCCTTACATACCTCCACCCCCACCTCCGGCGCCTTCACCTCCTCCGACTGCGCCGGAGGACCCAGAGAATTCAGACTCCCCACCTGAATCCCCGAAAGAACCGAGACGAATAACCCGTAGTCAAACTAGAATGGGGTGGGGTGATAGTGGCTTGAACCCCCTAAGGGAGGTTGCGATGGGGGGACCCCAGCCTGGCATGGGATATGTGACTGTCCCTCTTAATTCAGGGGACGTCAGAGAATTTAAAAAAGAGATGGGGAATCTATTGGAGGATCCCTTAGGTGTGGCGGAGCGGGTGGATCAGTTTTTAGGACCAAACATCTATACCTGGGATGAAATACAAGCCATAATGGCTATACTATTCACTGTTGAAGAAAGAGATATGATCAGGAGAACAGGAATGAGAATTTGGGATCAACAGCATCAGCAAGGTCCGGCAGCAGATATAAAATGGCCTCTAAATCGACCTAATTGGAATAATCAAAATGAAATCGATAGAGGTCATATGCAAGACCTGAGGACGATTGTAATCCAGGGTATAAGGGAATCAGTCCCTAGAGGACAAAATATAAACAAAGCCTTTAGTGAACATCAGAAAAAGGATGAAACTCCTACTGAGTGGTTAGAGAGACTGAGGAAAAATCTTCAGCTTTACTCAGGACTAGACCCTAATACCCCAGTGGGACAGGCATTGTTAAAGACACAATTTGTGGCAAAAACATGGATAGATATTAGAAAGAAGCTAGAAAAAATAGAAGATTGGCAGGATCGGGGGTTGGATGAATTACTGAGAGAAGCACAGAAAGTCTATGTCCGAAGGGAGGACGAGACTCAAAAGAAACATACCAGAATGATGGTAGCTGCGATAAGGGAAGGACAGAGAGTGAACAGTGCTGGGAGAAAACAAGAAGGTCAAAGAACAGGCTATAGATCAAAGGAACCAAAGAGAGAGAGAGAAAAAGGGAGTATTGTCTGCTTTTATTGCGAAAGAAAAGGTCACACAAAGAAGAGCTGCAGAAGGAGAATGATGGATGAGAGAATGTTTAAAGAAGATTAGGGGTGTCAGGGGCTCTATTTGCTGGGGACCCGAGAACGAACTGAGCCCTTGATAAAGTTAAAAGTAGGTCCTCAGCAACAGGAGGTAGAATTTTTAGTAGATTCAGGAGCGGAGAGATCTACTGTTCAATCATTGCCCCAAGGATGTAAGATTTCATCAGAAAAAGTACAAGTAGTTGGGGCGAAAGGAGAACCATTCGGAGTACCGGTAATTAAAGATGTACTCCTTGAAACAGATTCTAAAGTGGGGATGGGATCCTTATTATTAGTACCTGAGGCAGATTATAACCTACTGGGGAGAGATCTAATGATTGAATTAGGAATTAGTTTGGAAGTAACAGAACACAAACTTGAAATCAAACTATGCCCCCTACGGGTTGAAGATGAGACTAAAATCAACCCTGAAGTGTGGTACACTCCGGATACGGTGGGAAAACTGAATGTTGAACCTTTTATGGTAACCATCCGGGATCCTGAAGTACCGGTGAGGATAAAGCAATATCCCATACCTCTGGAGGGAAGGCAAGGATTAAAACCAGAAATTCAGAGATTAATAAAGCAGGGATTATTGGAACCCTGCATGTCCCCTTTTAATACTCCCATTTTACCTGTCAAGAAGGCGGATGGGGGGTACAGATTAGTCCATGATCTAAGGGAAATTAACAAAAAGACTGTAACTAGATTCCCTGTAGTAGCTAACCCACACACTCTCTTAAGTCAATTAGGCCCGAACGACCGGTGGTACAGTGTAATAAACTTGAAGGACGCTTTCTGGGCATGTCCCTTAAAAGAGGAGTGTAGAAACTATTTTGCTTTTGAGTGGGAGGACCCAGACACCCACAGGAAAACTCAACTCCGGTGGACAGTCCTACCCCAAGGTTTCACTGAATCCCCAAACCTGTTTGGGCAAGCTTTAGAACAAATTTTACAGGATTACCAGATAGGAGATACCCTTACCCTAGTCCAGTATGTAGATGATCTTTTAATAGCAGGGGAGGATGAGGAAAGGGTTCGGGAAGAAAGCATCAAGTTGTTAAATTTCCTGAGCTTAAAGGGACTGAAAGTGTCAAAATCCAAATTGCAATTTGTTGAAAAGGAAGTTAAATACCTAGGGCATCGATTAAGTCAAGGAACTAAGAAATTGGATCCAGAAAGGGTGAAAGGGATACTTTCCCTACCAAGTCCAAAAACTAAAAAACAAGTCCGGCAGCTATTAGGGCTATTTGAATATTGTAAGCAGTGGATCGAAGGGTATAGTGGAAAAGTAAAGTTTTTATACACCAAAATAACTAAAAATGGATTATTAAAATGGACTCAGGAAGATGATCAACGGTTAAAAGAACTAAAAACTGAATTAGTAAATGCTCCTGTTCTGAGCTTGCCCGACCTGAAAAGACCATTTTTCTTATTTATCAACACAGAGGAAGGAACTGCATTTGGAGTATTAGCCCAGGAATGGGCAGGAAAAAAGAAACCAGTAGCATATATCTCAAAATTACTGGACCCCGTAAGTCGGGGATGGCCTACGTGCCTACAAGTTGTGGTGGCAGCTGCTTTGTTAGTTGAGGAAGCGCATAAAATAACTTTTGGTAGTGAATTAAGGGTACTATCACCCCATAATATTAGAGGTGTGTTACAGCAAAAAGCAGAAAAATGGATAACCGATGCTAGACTAGTAAAATATGAGGCAATCCTCATTACGTCCCCCCACCTGACCCTTGAAACAACATCGTTACAAAATCCAGCCCAATTTTTGTATGGAGAACCTAGTCAAGATCTTTTTCATGATTGCCTCCGTAACATCGAGAAGCAGACTAAGATAAGACCAGATTTGGAAGAGGAGGAATTAGGGAAAGGAGAAAAATTATTTGTAAATGGATCCTCTCGAGTGGTAGAAGGGAAAAGAAAATCAGGGTATGCCATAATTGATGGAAAAACTTTTAAGGTGATAGAATCAGGACCCTTGAGTCCCAGCTGGTCAGCACAGGCATGTGAATTATATGCAGTATTAAAGGCTTTACAATTACTAAATGGAAAAGTGGGAACTATATACACTGATTCTAGATATGCCTTCGGAATAGTACATACCTTTGGGAAAATATGGGAAAAAAGAGGTTTAATCAATTCTCAGGGGAAGAGCCTAGTACATCAGAAGTTAATATCACAAATTTTGCAAGCTATACGAGGGCCCAGCGAAATTGCGGTAGTGCACGTAAAAGGACACCAGAGGGGGCTAAATCCTTTAGTACGGGGGAATAACCTTGCTGATCAAGAGGCAAAGAGAGCAGCGCTATCAGCACTGGACTTGGATGATCCGATAGAGGACAGAAAGCAGTGTGTTAATTGTGGAGATAATTACCTCCCCTGTTATGGTTGCTGGAAAGAATACGGAGTAGACGGTATAGAATGTGTATGTGAAAGACCAGGGTTTAAGTGGTACTTTTTCCATGGAAAATCCTATGAACTTTTAAGTTTTACTGTTCAAGAACAAACAAAATTAAATCAAATGGGGATTAAACAGAAAGCTAATGGAAAATGGGAACTCCCGGATGGCCGAGAAGTTCTCCCAAAACCCATAGCTACCAAGATAATGCAGCAATTCCATAAAAACACTCATTGGGGAACTCAGGCATTAGTGGATCAATTTGCAACTAAATACATGTGCATTGGGATATATGATATAGCCAAACGAGTGATAGGAGAATGTCTCGTTTGTCAAAAAGTAAATAAACATCAAATAAGAAAACGAGTATATGGGGGGCGAGAATTGGCTCATAGACCTTTTGCAAGAATACAAATAGACTTTACTGAATTACCAAAGGTGGGGAGGTATAAATACCTATTAGTAATTATAGATCATTTAACTCAATTCGTAGAAGCCTTTCCCACAGCCCGAGCCACAGCTCACACAGTAACAAGGATATTACTTGAAGAAATCATACCTCGGTATGGAGCAATAGAAGCAATAGACTCAGATAGGGGTCCACACTTTGTATCCAGAGTAGCCAAAGAGACTTTGGCTGCCCTGGGTACACAGTGGCAATACCATACTCCGTGGCACCCGCAGAGCTCAGGGAAAGTTGAACGTATGAACGAAGAAATAAAAAAACAACTTACCAAACTAATGTTAGAAACTAAAATGTCATGGGTAAAGTGTCTCCCTTTAGCCTTGTTAAATATCAGAACTCAGCCCCGAACTGATGTAGGCATTTCTCCCTTTGAAATGCTATATGGGATGCCCTATGATTTAGAAATGCCACCGAATCACCCCCAACTTGAAGAATTAAAGATAAAGTCCTACCTGATACAGCTAATGGCAAGGAGAAAACAACTACAGGCTCGGGGGATGGTAGTACAAAGGCCTCCATTGGATGTGGCCATGCATCAAATCCAACCAGGAGATAAAGTACTAATCAAATCATGGAAAGAATCTTCTTTGACCCCCCGTTGGGAAGGACCCTATGTTGCTCTTATCACTACAGAAACTGCTGTTCGGACTGCTGAGAAGGGGTGGACACACGCAAGCCGAGTAAAGGGACCTATACAGGATCCGGCCTGGAAAGTGACCAGCCCTCCTGGGGATCTACGAGTCACCCTTCGGAAAACCTGAAAGAACTCTCTACACATTGTGAGATAAGAACCTACGAAGGACTCGATGAGTGAGACCCTGATATTTTTGTCCAATTGAAACTTATATTTGTTTTCCTTTTATATGCATAAAGTGTAAAGTGTAATGTATGTAAAGAAGGCTGGGGGATTCATAATACACATGGAATAAATCTTCGGTCTAGTTGTAATCAGTGTTATTAACGAGAATAGCGATTAACTAATCAGGCCCTAAAACTGGAAATTCTAAAACTTGGTAGAAAATATTTACTAAAGAGAGTGCACTCACTCTAATTGGCCTACTCAATAACACTCTCAGATCCTAAGGGTGATCTGTAGAAAGCACATCCTCTGGGTCCCCTGTCGTGAACCCGAGGTCAAAGATAAAAACTGGGAGACCTATGTGTCCCGGAGTAGAGGCAAACGTACCCCTGAAGAATACGGCTGCTGCCGAGAAGATGGAACACCCTGCTGCTCTAAGCAACAGAGTAGGCAGAGGAGACAGAGACGTATCAAAGTGGGGAAAACTTTACTGCCCTACTCTGAAGAAAAAAGGACCTCTGAGGGAGAAGGGCCAGACGAGAGTGTCAGACACCCCGATACAAAAGAGACTAAGAAAAAATATGCAAATCTATAGAATCCCGTCAGCCTTCTATTGGAGCTATTGGATAGTCTGGCTAGGTGTATTAGCTACAATGAATACACTACCAGGATGGACTAGAACAACTAACCAATCCCACCAACCTTTTGAACATACCCTAACTAATCAAATTATATGGCCTTGGACAGATGCTTATTATAGACATACAGGAAGTATGGATGCAGATTTGTATGGGACAGAGTTAGCAACTGCCATACTAAGCAATAACCTAACACTCCAAACATATAAATGGGAGAATTCATCCCATACCTGGACAACTAAAAAAGGAGATGAGATACAGATAGGCTGCAGAGTATTCAATGTAAATGTGATAATAAGTCGGCACCCTTTAATTCAAACCGTCCGTCAGCCCCCTTTTACTCAAATCGTTATCAGAGACAAAACGGAATCTAAAATAGCTCAAACCCGTTGTGAGTCGGAAACCTGTTGGTATGCATTTACTGCAACCCAACCGGTGTCCATAGTTTGTTTGGGAGGGACCAGGTCAGAAGATCAAGCTATATCTTTCCGATTTCCATTGAATATACAGGAGGAAACTACAACAATCACAACCCACGCTCCCAAAGAGACTACTCAGACTACTCATACTGTTCCAACACAACCAACAGTCGTGCTTAGCCCAAGAATTTTTAAAATTGGACCATATGCAATTAGAAATACAGGTAAACAACAAATGCTGTTTAACCCGGCGTGGTCTCTCAAGCAAGTTGAATTGTTAATGCAAAATAATGTTTCAAATATTCAACCAGCATGTTCACCTTTCCTAAAGACTTCTTACGAGGGATGGACAACCTGGCTGCAAAAACAAACTCCTCACACAAAAAGAACACAGAGAGACTTAACCAGTGCTTTGGGAACAGGATTGGGAGTTTTAAATAGTATTGATTCGGAGGTGATAATGAACAAATTGGCTACCTCAATTAGTGATTTAACTAATATACAAAGACCTTTGCGATCTTCCTTATTGGCTTTGGGAGCTAACCAGTGGCTGTTGTCAAATATATTACCAAAAGGGGAAAAGGTAAATATAAAGGATCATGAATTGATTACAGACGCACTCAGTGTGCTCCAAAATAACCTCTCTTTAGCTCTCAGCTGCATCCAGGCTCAAATATGGATGCAGTCGATAGCTACCTCAATTATAAGAGAAGGTGAAGAAGGTATTCTTCCTACTGAAATTCGAAGAATAATTTGGGACAGTGCTACTAATTTTGAAAAGAAACTCCAATCCTGGTGGAACCTGGTAAACTTTACCTATGACCCCATCACAAACACAGCTACTACCTTTATACTCACTATTTACAATACCACCATATACCAAATTTATCCTATCATTGCATTAGGGCTGAATCACAACGGAACCATACTCTATCCTTCTGAGCATAGAGTATGGGCCCGAAAGATAAACGAAAAATGGCAAACTGTCAATCTAGAGTCCTGCATTGTACGGGAACAACAAGGATTCATTTGTGAAGGCAATGCAATTGAGGCACAAGATATTTGTTTAGATACCGAACAAAATATTTGTCACTTTGAAGTCCATCCCAATGAAAATCCTAAAACAATACTTATATATATTGGCGAAGGTTGTGTATGTTTGAGGACGGTTTGTGAATTCTTAACTGTAGACAAGATCATAATAGAAACAAAAAATTATTCAAATCTCTGTGTTTGCAACTTCACAAAGGTAATCGGATGTGACTTTTCCTATTTAGCCCCGGTCACGTCTTACCAACTCCTGCAATCCAATTATACATTAATACATAATCTACAACCTACACCCATTGGAATGAACCTCACTTTAGTTAAGCAGTTACTTCAACACAAAGACTTAGTTAGAATTTTAGAGAAAGTTAGAGAAAACGGACAGAAAACTCTAATAACTGTTCATCACAATGTGGAAGAAATACACCGAGTCTTGGAAAGAGCAAAAAAGAATGCAGAACATAACTGGTGGGACACCCTTTTTGGATGGTCACCTACTGCTACAGACATCTTGAACAAGTTGTGTCACCCCATTGTGGTTCTCTTGATATTAATCTTAATCAGTTTGACTTTGTCAATAATATTATATGTCATAACTTGGAGAATGATACAACGGGTAACATATCTGATGTCTGTCGCCCGTCCAATACTCATTAAAGCCAAAAACAATCAATTAGATGATGACTTTAAATTGAAAAAAACTCTCCTGTTAAGTCAACAAGAATTGCAACGATTTGATGAACAAAATAATAAAAAGAAAAAGGGGGGATTGTGATAGACAGTAAACTGTTTGTTCATCAAATTCCATTGAAGATACTGAGAACTCGTGACATGTTATTCCATAAACTATGTTGACCTAAGCTTAATCTTAACTATTACACTGTGTAACGACTAACTGACTGTAAGTGCTTATCTAAGTTGAAATGCTGAAGCAAGGACTCCTACTAGGCAAAAGACTGAAAAGAGGGAGAAAGGGAAGAAGGACAAAGGGAAGAAAGACAAAGGGAAAAAAAAAAAAAAAAAAAAAAAAAAAAAAAAAAAGGGGGTAGTGTCTATATTCTGTAAAATATAAACAAAGACTTTGTGAGCCACTCTCAAGAAAGTAGGAAATACGAGAAGCTGGTGACGTGAAGAAGACCCGGATGGAGCGACCCCCTAACTGCAAAGTGCGCAGACGCAGGATACACCTCTCAGAGAGACCCGATAACGAAAGGCGGAGGATATAAAAAAGACGGACCCTCGGGAAGTGGGTGCGCGCCGTTGGTGGAGCAGGGACTCCCCGGCCGCCCAGCGCTGTTTTGCTTATTACCACTTGCTAAAATAAATAATTGAAATTTAATTTGTCCTAACTTGCATCATTTTGGCAAGATAGTCTATAACAACAAGTGTTACTGTTTTCTGCACAAAAGCGATTCTTGCGAAGCAATGTGAACACTTCTGCTTCCCAGGCACAGAGAAGGTGCTAGCAGGGAATTCTCTGCCTGCCTTTCCCCAGTGCTCTGCAAGCTCTCCAGGACAACATAGAATCTGGGGCTCTGTGCTTTCTTTCCTTCTGAACAAGTGTTACTGTTTTCTGCACAAAAGCGATTCTGCGAAGCAATGTGAACAGGCACAGAGAAGGTGCTATCAGGGAATTCTCTGCCTGCCTTTCCCCAGTGCTCTGCAAGCTCTCCAGGACAACATAAAATCTGGGGCTCTGTGCTTTCTTTCCTTCTGAACAAGTGTTACTGTTTTCTGCACAAAAGCGATTCTTGAGAAGCAATGTGAACACTTCTGCTTCCCAGGCACAGAGAAGGTGCTAGCAGGGAATTCTCTGCCTGCCTTTCCCCAGTGCTCTGCAAGCTCTCCAGGACAACATAAAATCTGGGGCTCTGTGCTTTCTTTCCTTCTGAACAAGTGTTACTGTTTTCTGCACAAAAGCGATTCTTGCGAAGCAATGTGAACAGGCACAGAGAAGGTGCTATCAGGGAATTCTCTGCCTGCCTTTCCCCAGTGCTCTGCAAGCTCTCCAGGACAACATAGAATCTGGGGCTCTGTGCTTTCTTTCCTTCTGAACAAGTGTTACTGTTTTCTGCACAAAAGCGATTCTTGCGAAGCAATGTGAACACTTCTGCTTCCCAGGCACAGAGAAGGTGCTAGCAGGGAATTCTCTGCCTGCCTTTCCCCAGTGCTCTGCAAGCTCTCCAGGACAACATAGAATCTGGGGCTCTGTGCTTTCTTTCCTTCTGAACAAGTGTTACTGTTTTCTGCACAAAAGCGATTCTGCGAAGCAATGTGAACACTTCTGCTTCCCAGGCACAGAGAAGGTGCTAGCAAGGATTTCTCTGCCTGCCTTTCCCCAGTGCTCTGCAAGCTCTCCAGGACAACATAAAATCTGGGGCTCTGTGCTTTCTTTCCTTCTGAACAAGTGTTAGTGTTTTCTGCACAAAAGCGATTCTTGCGAAGCAATGTGAACACTTCTGCTTCCCAGGCACAGAGAAGGTGCTAGCAGGGAATTCTCTGCCTGCCTTTCCCCAGTGCTCTGCAAGCTCTCCAGGACAACATAGAATCTGGGGCTCTGTGCTTTCTTTCCTTCTGAACAAGTGTTACTGTTTTCTGCACAAAAGCGATTCTGCGAAGCAATGTGAACAGGCACAGAGAAGGTGCTAGCAGGGAATTCTCTGCCTGCCTTTCCCCAGTGCTCTGCAAGCTCTCCAGGACAACATAGAATCTGGGGCTCTGTGCTTTCTTTCCTTCTGAACAAGTGTTAGTGTTTTCTGCACAAAAGCGATTCTGCGAAGCAATGTGAACAGGCACAGAGAAGGTGCTAGCAAGGATTTCTCTGCCTGCCTTTCCCCAGTGCTCTGCAAGCTCTCCAGGACAACATAAAATCTGGGGCTCTGTGCTTTCTTTCCTTCTGAACAAGTGTTAGTGTTTTCTGCACAAAAGCGATTCTTGCGAAGCAATGTGAACACTTCTGCTTCGCAGGCACAGAGAAGGTGCTAGCAGGGAATTCTCTGCCTGCCTTTCCCCAGTGCTCTGCAAGCTCTCCAGGACAACATAGAATCTGGGGCTCTGTGCTTTCTTTCCTTCTGAACAAGTGTTACTGTTTTCTGCACAAAAGCGATTCTGCGAAGCAATGTGAACAGGCACAGAGAAGGTGCTATCAGGGAATTCTCTGCCTGCCTTTCCCCAGTGCTCTGCAAGCTCTCCAGGACAACATAGAATCTGGGGCTCTGTGCTTTCTTTCCTTCTGAACAAGTGTTACTGTTTTCTGCACAAAAGCGATTCTTGCGAAGCAATGTGAACACTTCTGCTTCCCAGGCACAGAGAAGGTGCTAGCAGGGAATTCTCTGCCTGCCTTTCCCCAGTGCTCTGCAAGCTCTCCAGGACAACATAAAATCTGGGGCTCTGTGCTTTCTTTCCTTCTGAACAAGTGTTAGTGTTTTCTGCACAAAAGCGATTCTTGCGAAGCAATGTGAACACTTCTGCTTCCCAGGCACAGAGAAGGTGCTAGCAGGGAATTCTCTGCCTGCCTTTCCCCAGTGCTCTGCAAGCTCTCCAGGACAACATAGAATCTGGGGCTCTGTGCTTTCTTTCCTTCTGAACAAGTGTTACTGTTTTCTGCACAAAAGCGATTCTGCGAAGCAATGTGAACAGGCACAGAGAAGGTGCTATCAGGGAATTCTCTGCCTGCCTTTCCCCAGTGCTCTGCAAGCTCTCCAGGACAACATAGAATCTGGGGCTCTGTGCTTTCTTTCCTTCTGAACAAGTGTTACTGTTTTCTGCACAAAAGCGATTCTTGCGAACCAATGTGAACACTTCTGCTTCCCAGGCACAGAGAAGGTGCTAGCAGGGAATTCTCTGCCTGCCTTTCCCCAGTGCTCTGCAAGCTCTCCAGGACAACATAGAATCTGGGGCTCTGTGCTTTCTTTCCTTCTGAACAAGTGTTACTGTTTTCTGCACAAAAGCGATTCTGCGAAGCAATGTGAACAGGCACAGAGAAGGTGCTATCAGGGAATTCTCTGCCTGCCTTTCCCCAGTGCTCTGCAAGCTCTCCAGGACAACATAAAATCTGGGGCTCTGTGCTTTCTTTCCTTCTGAACAAGTGTTAGTGTTTTCTGCACAAAAGCGATTCTGCAAAGCAATGTGAACACTTCTGCTTCCCAGGCACAGAGAAGGTGCTAGCAGGGAATTCTCTGCCTGCCTTTCCCCAGTGCTCTGCAAGCTCTCCAGGACAACATAGAATCTGGGGCTCTGTGCTTTCTTTCCTTCTGAACAAGTGTTACTGTTTTCTGCACAAAAGCGATTCTGCGAAGCAATGTGAACACTTCTGCTTCCCAGGCACAGAGAAGGTGCTAGCAAGGATTTCTCTGCCTGCCTTTCCCCAGTGCTCTGCAAGCTCTCCAGGACAACATAAAATCTGGGGCTCTGTGCTTTCTTTCCTTCTGAACAAGTGTTAGTGTTTTCTGCACAAAAGCGATTCTTGCGAAGCAATGTGAACACCTCTGCTTCCCAGGCACAGAGAAGGTGCTAGCAGGGAATTCTCTGCCTGCCTTTCCCCAGTGCTCTGCAAGCTCTCCAGGACAACATAGAATCTGGGGCTCTGTGCTTTCTTTCCTTCTGAACAAGTGTTACTGTTTTCTGCACAAAAGCGATTCTGCGAAGCAATGTGAACAGGCACAGAGAAGGTGCTATCAGGGAATTCTCTGCCTGCCTTTCCCCAGTGCTCTGCAAGCTCTCCAGGACAACATAAAATCTGGGGCTCTGTGCTTTCTTTCCTTCTGAACAAGTGTTAGTGTTTTCTGCACAAAAGCGATTCTTGCAAAGCAATGTGAACACTTCTGCTTCCCAGGCACAGAGAAGGTGCTAGCAGGGAATTCTCTGCCTGCCTTTCCCCAGTGCTCTGCAAGCTCTCCAGGACAACATAAAATCTGGGGCTCTGTGCTTTCTTTCCTTCTGAACAAGTGTTACTGTTTTCTGCACAAAAGCGATTCTGCGAAGCAATGTGAACAGGCACAGAGAAGGTGCTATCAGGGAATTCTCTGCCTGCCTTTCCCCAGTGCTCTGCAAGCTCTCCAGGACAACATAGAATCTGGGGCTCTGTGCTTTCTTTCCTTCTGAACAAGTGTTACTGTTTTCTGCACAAAAGCGATTCTTGCGAAGCAATGTGAACACTTCTGCTTCCCAGGGACAGAGAAGGTGCTAGCAAGGAATTCTCTGCCTGCCTTTCCCCAGTGCTCTGCAAGCTCTCCAGGACAACATAGACTCTGGGGCTCTGTGCTTTCTTTCCTTCTGAACAAGTGTTAGTGTTTTCTGCACAAAAGCGATTCTGCGAAGCAATGTGAACACTTCTGCTTCCCAGGCACAGAGAAGGTGCTAGCAGGGAATTCTCTGCCTGCCTTTCCCCAGTGCTCTGCAAGCTCTCCAGGACAACATAGAATCTGGGGCTCTGTGCTTTCTTTCGTTCTGAACAAGTGTTACTGTTTTCTGCACAAAAGCGATTCTTGCGAAGCAATGTGAACACTTCTGCTTCCCAGGCACAGAGAAGGTGCTATCAGGGAATTCTCTGCCTGCCTTTCCCCAGTGCTATGCAAGCTCTCCAGGACAACATAGAATCTGGGGCTCTGTGCTTTCTTTCCTTCTGAACAAGTGTTAGTGTTTTCTGCACAAAAGCGATTCTGCGAAGCAATGTGAACAGGCACAGAGAAGGTGCTAGCAGGGAATTCTCTGCCTGCCTTTCCCCAGTGCTCTGCAAGCTCTCCAGGACAACATAGAATCTGGGGCTCTGTGCTTTCTTTCCTTCTGAACAAGTGTTACTGTTTTCTGCACAAAAGCGATTCTGCGAAGCAATGTGAACAGGCACAGAGAAGGTGCTATCAGGGAATTCTCTGCCTGCCTTTCCCCAGTGCTCTGCAAGCTCTCCAGGACAACATAGAATCTGGGGCTCTGTGCTTTCTTTCGTTCTGAACAAGTGTTACTGTTTTCTGCACAAAAGCGATTCTTGCGAAGCAATGTGAACACTTCTGCTTCCCAGGCACAGAGAAGGTGCTAGCAGGGAATTCTCTGCCTGCCTTTCCCCAGTGCTCTGCAAGCTCTCCAGGACAACATAGAATCTGGGGCTCTGTGCTTTCTTTCCTTCTGAACAAGTGTTACTGTTTTCTGCACAGAAGCGATTCTGCGAAGCAATGTGAACAGGCACAGAGAAGGTGCTATCAGGGAATTCTCTGCCTGCCTTTCCCCAGTGCTCTGCAAGCTCTCCAGGACAACATAGAATCTGGGGCTCTGTGCTTTCTTTCCTTCTGAACAAGTGTTACTGTTTTCTGCACAAAAGCGATTCTGCGAAGCAATGTGAACACTTCTGCTTCCCAGGCACAGAGAAGGTGCTAGCAAGGATTTCTCTGCCTGCCTTTCCCCAGTGCTCTGCAAGCTCTCCAGGACAACGTAAAATCTGGGGCTCTGTGCTTTCTTTCCTTCTGAACAAGTGTTAGTGTTTTCTGCACAAAAGCGATTCTTGCGAAGCAATGTGAACACTTCTGCTTCCCAGGCACAGAGAAGGTGCTAGCAGGGAATTCTCTGCCTGCCTTTCCCCAGTGCTCTGCAAGCTCTCCAGGACAACATAGAATCTGGGGCTCTGTGCTTTCTTTCCTTCTGAACAAGTGTTACTGTTTTCTGCACAAAAGCGATTCTGCGAAGCAATGTGAACAGGCACAGAGAAGGTGCTATCAGGGAATTCTCTGCCTGCCTTTCCCCAGTGCTCTGCAAGCTCTCCAGGACAACATAAAATCTGGGGCTCTGTGCTTTCTTTCCTTCTGAACAAGTGTTAGTGTTTTCTGCACAAAAGCGATTCTTGCGAAGCAATGTGAACACTTCTGCTTCCCAGGCACAGAGAAGGTGCTAGCAAGGAATTCTCTGCCTGCCTTTCCCCAGTGCTCTGCAAGCTCTCCAGGACAACATAGAATCTGGGGCTCTGTGCTTTCTTTCCTTCTGAACAAGTGTTACTGTTTTCTGCACAAAAGTGATTCTGCGAAGCAATGTGAACAGGCACAGAGAAGGTGCTATCAGGGAATTCTCTGCCTGCCTTTCCCCAGTGCTCTGCAAGCTCTCCAGGACAACATAGAATCTGGGGCTCTGTGCTTTCTTTCGTTCTGAACAAGTGTTACTGTTTTCTGCACAAAAGCGATTCTTGCGAAGCAATGTGAACACTTCTGCTTCCCAGGGACAGAGAAGGTGCTAGCAAGGAATTCTCTGCCTGCCTTTCCCCAGTGCTCTGCAAGCTCTCCAGGACAACATACACTCTGGGGCTCTGTGCTTTCTTTCCTTCTGAACAAGTGTTAGTGTTTTCTGCACAAAAGCGATTCTGCGAAGCAATGTGAACACTTCTGCTTCCCAGGCACAGAGAAGGTGCTAGCAAGGAATTCTCTGCCTGCCTTTCCCCAGTGCTCTAAAAGCTCTCCAGGACAACATAAAATCTGGGGCTCTGTGCTTTCTTTCCTTCTGAACAAGTGTTACTGTTTTCTGCACAAAAGCGATTCTGCGAAGCAATGTGAACAGGCACAGAGAAGGTGCTATCAGGGAATTCTCTGCCTGCCTTTCCCCAGTGCTCTGCAAGCTCTCCAGGACAACATAAAATCTGGGGCTCTGTGCTTTCTTTCCTTCTGAACAAGTGTTAGTGTTTTCTGCACAAAAGCGATTCTTGAGAAGCAATGTGAACACTTCTGCTTCCCAGGCACAGAGAAGGTGCTAGCAGGGAATTCTCTGCCTGCCTTTCCCCAGTGCTCTGCAAGCTCTCCAGGACAACATAAAATCTGGGGCTCTGTGCTTTCTTTCCTTCTGAACAAGTGTTACTGTTTTCTGCACAAAAGCGATTCTGCGAAGCAATGTGAACAGGCACAGAGAAGGTGCTATCAGGGAATTCTCTGCCTGCCTTTCCCCAGTGCTCTGCAAGCTCTCCAGGACAACATAGAATCTGGGGCTCTGTGCTTTCTTTCCTTCTGAACAAGTGTTACTGTTTTCTGCACAAAAGCGATTCTTGCGAAGCAATGTGAACACTTCTGCTTCCCAGGCACAGAGAAGGTGCTAGCAGGGAATTCTCTGCCTGCCTTTCCCCAGTGCTATGCAAGCTCTCCAGGACAACATAGAATCTGGGGCTCTGTGCTTTCTTTCCTTCTGAACAAGTGTTACTGTTTTCTGCACAAAAGCGATTCTGCGAAGCAAAGTGAACAGGCACAGAGAAGGTGCTATCAGGGAATTCTCTGCCTGCCTTTCCCCAGTGCTCTGCAAGCTCTCCAGGACAACATAGAATCTGGGGCTCTGTGCTTTCTTTCGTTCTGAACAAGTGTTAGTGTTTTCTGCACAAAAGCGATTCTTGCGAAGCAATGTGAACACTTCTGCTTCCCAGGCACAGAGAAGGTGCTAGCAGGGAATTCTCTGCCTGCCTTTCCCCAGTGCTCTGCAAGCTCTCCAGGACAACATAGAATCTGGGGCTCTGTGCTTTCTTTCCTTCTGAACAAGTGTTAGTGTTTTCTGCACAAAAGCAATTCTTGCGAAGCAATGTGAACACTTCTGCTTCCCAGGGACAGAGAAGGTGCTAGCAAGGAATTCTCTGCCTGCCTTTCCCCAGTGCTCTGCAAGCTCTCCAGGACAACATAAAATCTGGGGCTCTGTGCTTTCTTTCCTTCTGAACAAGTGTTAGTGTTTTCTGCACAAAAGCGATTCTGCGAAGCAATGTGAACACTTCTGCTTCCCAGGCACAGAGAAGGTGCTAGCAAGGAATTCTCTGCCTGCCTTTCCCCAGTGCTCTAAAAGCTCTCCAGGACAACATAAAATCTGGGGCTCTGTGGTTTCTTTTCTTCTGAACAAGTGTTACTGTTTTCTGCACAAAAGCGATTCTGCGAAGCAATGTGAACAGGCACAGAGAAGGTGCTATCAGGGAATTCTCTGCCTGCCTTTCCCCAGTGCTCTGCAAGCTCTCCAGGACAACATAGAATCTGGGGCTCTGTGCTTTCTTTCGTTCTGAACAAGTGTTAGTGTTTTCTGCACAAAAGCGATTCTTGCGAAGCAATGTGAACACTTCTGCTTCCCAGGCACAGAGAAGGTGCTAGCAGGGAATTCTCTGCCTGCCTTTCCCCAGTGCTCTGCAAGCTCTCCAGGACAACATAGAATCTGGGGCTCTGTGCTTTCTTTCCTTCTGAACAAGTGTTACTGTTTTCTGCACAAAAGCGATTCTGCGAAGCAATGTGAACAGGCACAGAGAAGGTGCTATCAGGGAATTCTCTGCCTGCCTTTCCCCAGTGCTCTGCAAGCTCTCCAGGACAACATAGAATCTGGGGCTCTGTGCTTTCTTTCCTTCTGAACAAGTGTTAGTGTTTTCTGCACAAAAGCGATTCTTGCGAAGCAATGTGAACACTTCTGCTTCCCAGGCACAGAGAAGGTGCTAGCAGGGAATTCTCTGCCTGCCTTTCCCCAGTGCTCTGCAAGCTCTCCAGGACAACATAGAATCTGGGGCTCTGTGCTTTCTTTCCTTCTGAACAAGTGTTAGTGTTTTCTGCACAAAAGCGATTCTTGAGAAGCAATGTGAACACTTCTGCTTCCCAGGCACAGAGAAGGTGCTAGCAGGGAATTCTCTGCCTGCCTTTCCCCAGTGCTCTGCAAGCTCTCCAGGACAACATAAAATCTGGGGCTCTGTGCTTTCTTTCCTTCTGAACAAGTGTTACTGTTTTCTGCACAAAAGCGATTCTGCGAAGCAATGTGAACAGGCACAGAGAAGGTGCTATCAGGGAATTCTCTGCCTGCCTTTCCCCAGTGCTCTGCAAGCTCTCCAGGACAACATAGAATCTGGGGCTCTGTGCTTTCTTTCCTTCTGAACAAGTGTTACTGTTTTCTGCACAAAAGCGATTCTTGCGAAGCAATGTGAACACTTCTGCTTCCCAGGGACAGAGAAGGTGCTAGCAAGGAATTCTCTGCCTGCCTTTCCCCAGTGCTCTGCAAGCTCTCCAGGACAACATAGACTCTGGGGCTCTGTGCTTTCTTTCCTTCTGAACAAGTGTTAGTGTTTTCTGCACAAAAGCGATTCTGCGAAGCAATGTGAACACTTCTGCTTCCCAGGCACAGAGAAGGTGCTAGCAGGGAATTCTCTGCCTGCCTTTCCCCAGTGCTCTGCAAGCTCTCCAGGACAACATAGAATCTGGGGCTCTGTGCTTTCTTTCGTTCTGAACAAGTGTTACTGTTTTCTGCACAAAAGCGATTCTTGCGAAGCAATGTGAACACTTCTGCTTCCCAGGCACAGAGAAGGTGCTATCAGGGAATTCTCTGCCTGCCTTTCCCCAGTGCTCTAAAAGCTCTCCAGGACAACATAGAATCTGGGGCTCTGTGCTTTCTTTCCTTCTGAACAAGTGTTAGTGTTTTCTGCACAAAAGCGATTCTGCGAAGCAATGTGAACAGGCACAGAGAAGGTGCTAGCAGGGAATTCTCTGCCTGCCTTTCCCCAGTGCTCTGCAAGCTCTCCAGGACAACATAGAATCTGGGGCTCTGTGCTTTCTTTCCTTCTGAACAAGTGTTACTGTTTTCTGCACAAAAGCGATTCTGCGAAGCAATGTGAACAGGCACAGAGAAGGTGCTATCAGGGAATTCTCTGCCTGCCTTTCCCCAGTGCTCTGCAAGCTCTCCAGGACAACATAGAATCTGGGGCTCTGTGCTTTCTTTCGTTCTGAACAAGTGTTACTGTTTTCTGCACAAAAGCGATTCTTGCGAAGCAATGTGAACACTTCTGCTTCCCAGGCACAGAGAAGGTGCTAGCAGGGAATTCTCTGCCTGCCTTTCCCCAGTGCTCTGCAAGCTCTCCAGGACAACATAGAATCTGGGGCTCTGTGCTTTCTTTCCTTCTGAACAAGTGTTACTGTTTTCTGCACAGAAGCGATTCTGCGAAGCAATGTGAACAGGCACAGAGAAGGTGCTATCAGGGAATTCTCTGCCTGCCTTTCCCCAGTGCTCTGCAAGCTCTCCAGGACAACATAGAATCTGGGGCTCTGTGCTTTCTTTCCTTCTGAACAAGTGTTACTGTTTTCTGCACAAAAGCGATTCTGCGAAGCAATGTGAACACTTCTGCTTCCCAGGCACAGAGAAGGTGCTAGCAAGGATTTCTCTGCCTGCCTTTCCCCAGTGCTCTGCAAGCTCTCCAGGACAACGTAAAATCTGGGGCTCTGTGCTTTCTTTCCTTCTGAACAAGTGTTAGTGTTTTCTGCACAAAAGCGATTCTTGCGAAGCAATGTGAACACTTCTGCTTCCCAGGCACAGAGAAGGTGCTAGCAGGGAATTCTCTGCCTGCCTTTCCCCAGTGCTCTGCAAGCTCTCCAGGACAACATAGAATCTGGGGCTCTGTGCTTTCTTTCCTTCTGAACAAGTGTTACTGTTTTCTGCACAAAAGCGATTCTGCGAAGCAATGTGAACAGGCACAGAGAAGGTGCTATCAGGGAATTCTCTGCCTGCCTTTCCCCAGTGCTCTGCAAGCTCTCCAGGACAACATAAAATCTGGGGCTCTGTGCTTTCTTTCCTTCTGAACAAGTGTTAGTGTTTTCTGCACAAAAGCGATTCTTGCGAAGCAATGTGAACACTTCTGCTTCCCAGGCACAGAGAAGGTGCTAGCAAGGAATTCTCTGCCTGCCTTTCCCCAGTGCTCTGCAAGCTCTCCAGGACAACATAGAATCTGGGGCTCTGTGCTTTCTTTCCTTCTGAACAAGTGTTACTGTTTTCTGCACAAAAGTGATTCTGCGAAGCAATGTGAACAGGCACAGAGAAGGTGCTATCAGGGAATTCTCTGCCTGCCTTTCCCCAGTGCTCTGCAAGCTCTCCAGGACAACATAGAATCTGGGGCTCTGTGCTTTCTTTCGTTCTGAACAAGTGTTACTGTTTTCTGCACAAAAGCGATTCTTGCGAAGCAATGTGAACACTTCTGCTTCCCAGGGACAGAGAAGGTGCTAGCAAGGAATTCTCTGCCTGCCTTTCCCCAGTGCTCTGCAAGCTCTCCAGGACAACATACACTCTGGGGCTCTGTGCTTTCTTTCCTTCTGAACAAGTGTTAGTGTTTTCTGCACAAAAGCGATTCTGCGAAGCAATGTGAACACTTCTGCTTCCCAGGCACAGAGAAGGTGCTAGCAAGGAATTCTCTGCCTGCCTTTCCCCAGTGCTCTAAAAGCTCTCCAGGACAACATAAAATCTGGGGCTCTGTGCTTTCTTTCCTTCTGAACAAGTGTTACTGTTTTCTGCACAAAAGCGATTCTGCGAAGCAATGTGAACAGGCACAGAGAAGGTGCTATCAGGGAATTCTCTGCCTGCCTTTCCCCAGTGCTCTGCAAGCTCTCCAGGACAACATAAAATCTGGGGCTCTGTGCTTTCTTTCCTTCTGAACAAGTGTTAGTGTTTTCTGCACAAAAGCGATTCTTGAGAAGCAATGTGAACACTTCTGCTTCCCAGGCACAGAGAAGGTGCTAGCAGGGAATTCTCTGCCTGCCTTTCCCCAGTGCTCTGCAAGCTCTCCAGGACAACATAAAATCTGGGGCTCTGTGCTTTCTTTCCTTCTGAACAAGTGTTACTGTTTTCTGCACAAAAGCGATTCTGCGAAGCAATGTGAACAGGCACAGAGAAGGTGCTATCAGGGAATTCTCTGCCTGCCTTTCCCCAGTGCTCTGCAAGCTCTCCAGGACAACATAGAATCTGGGGCTCTGTGCTTTCTTTCCTTCTGAACAAGTGTTACTGTTTTCTGCACAAAAGCGATTCTTGCGAAGCAATGTGAACACTTCTGCTTCCCAGGCACAGAGAAGGTGCTATCAGGGAATTCTCTGCCTGCCTTTCCCCAGTGCTCTGCAAGCTCTCCAGGACAACATAGAATCTGGGGCTCTGTGCTTTCTTTCGTTCTGAACAAGTGTTAGTGTTTTCTGCACAAAAGCGATTCTTGCGAAGCAATGTGAACACTTCTGCTTCCCAGGCACAGAGAAGGTGCTAGCAGGGAATTCTCTGCCTGCCTTTCCCCAGTGCTCTGCAAGCTCTCCAGGACAACATAGAATCTGGGGCTCTGTGCTTTCTTTCCTTCTGAACAAGTGTTAGTGTTTTCTGCACAAAAGCAATTCTTGCGAAGCAATGTGAACACTTCTGCTTCCCAGGGACAGAGAAGGTGCTAGCAAGGAATTCTCTGCCTGCCTTTCCCCAGTGCTCTGCAAGCTCTCCAGGACAACATAAAATCTGGGGCTCTGTGCTTTCTTTCCTTCTGAACAAGTGTTAGTGTTTTCTGCACAAAAGCGATTCTGCGAAGCAATGTGAACACTTCTGCTTCCCAGGCACAGAGAAGGTGCTAGCAAGGAATTCTCTGCCTGCCTTTCCCCAGTGCTCTAAAAGCTCTCCAGGACAACATAAAATCTGGGGCTCTGTGGTTTCTTTTCTTCTGAACAAGTGTTACTGTTTTCTGCACAAAAGCGATTCTGCGAAGCAATGTGAACAGGCACAGAGAAGGTGCTATCAGGGAATTCTCTGCCTGCCTTTCCCCAGTGCTCTGCAAGCTCTCCAGGACAACATAGAATCTGGGGCTCTGTGCTTTCTTTCGTTCTGAACAAGTGTTAGTGTTTTCTGCACAAAAGCGATTCTTGCGAAGCAATGTGAACACTTCTGCTTCCCAGGCACAGAGAAGGTGCTAGCAGGGAATTCTCTGCCTGCCTTTCCCCAGTGCTCTGCAAGCTCTCCAGGACAACATAGAATCTGGGGCTCTGTGCTTTCTTTCCTTCTGAACAAGTGTTACTGTTTTCTGCACAAAAGCGATTCTGCGAAGCAATGTGAACAGGCACAGAGAAGGTGCTATCAGGGAATTCTCTGCCTGCCTTTCCCCAGTGCTCTGCAAGCTCTCCAGGACAACATAGAATCTGGGGCTCTGTGCTTTCTTTCCTTCTGAACAAGTGTTAGTGTTTTCTGCACAAAAGCGATTCTTGCGAAGCAATGTGAACACTTCTGCTTCCCAGGCACAGAGAAGGTGCTAGCAGGGAATTCTCTGCCTGCCTTTCCCCAGTGCTCTGCAAGCTCTCCAGGACAACATAGAATCTGGGGCTCTGTGCTTTCTTTCCTTCTGAACAAGTGTTAGTGTTTTCTGCACAAAAGCGATTCTTGAGAAGCAATGTGAACACTTCTGCTTCCCAGGCACAGAGAAGGTGCTAGCAGGGAATTCTCTGCCTGCCTTTCCCCAGTGCTCTGCAAGCTCTCCAGGACAACATAAAATCTGGGGCTCTGTGCTTTCTTTCCTTCTGAACAAGTGTTACTGTTTTCTGCACAAAAGCGATTCTGCGAAGCAATGTGAACAGGCACAGAGAAGGTGCTATCAGGGAATTCTCTGCCTGCCTTTCCCCAGTGCTCTGCAAGCTCTCCAGGACAACATAGAATCTGGGGCTCTGTGCTTTCTTTCCTTCTGAACAAGTGTTACTGTTTTCTGCACAAAAGCGATTCTTGCGAAGCAATGTGAACACTTCTGCTTCCCAGGCACAGAGAAGGTGCTAGCAGGGAATTCTCTGCCTGCCTTTCCCCAGTGCTATGCAAGCTCTCCAGGACAACATAGAATCTGGGGCTCTGTGCTTTCTTTCCTTCTGAACAAGTGTTACTGTTTTCTGCACAAAAGCGATTCTGCGAAGCAAAGTGAACAGGCACAGAGAAGGTGCTAGCAGGGAATTCTCTGCCTGCCTTTCCCCAGTGCTCTGCAAGCTCTCCAGGACAACATAGAATCTGGGGCTCTGTGCTTTCTTTCGTTCTGAACAAGTGTTAGTGTTTTCTGCACAAAAGCGATTCTTGCGAAGCAATGTGAACACTTCTGCTTCCCAGGCACAGAGAAGGTGCTAGCAGGGAATTCTCTGCCTGCCTTTCCCCAGTGCTCTGCAAGCTCTCCAGGACAACATAGAATCTGGGGCTCTGTGCTTTCTTTCCTTCTGAACAAGTGTTAGTGTTTTCTGCACAAAAGCAATTCTTGCGAAGCAATGTGAACACTTCTGCTTCCCAGGGACAGAGAAGGTGCTAGCAAGGAATTCTCTGCCTGCCTTTCCCCAGTGCTCTGCAAGCTCTCCAGGACAACATACACTCTGGGGCTCTGTGCTTTCTTTCCTTCTGAACAAGTGTTAGTGTTTTCTGCACAAAAGCGATTCTGCGAAGCAATGTGAACACTTCTGCTTCCCAGGCACAGAGAAGGTGCTAGCAAGGAATTCTCTGCCTGCCTTTCCCCAGTGCTCTAAAAGCTCTCCAGGACAACATAAAATCTGGGGCTCTGTGCTTTCTTTCCTTCTGAACAAGTGTTACTGTTTTCTGCACAAAAGCGATTCTGCGAAGCAATGTGAACAGGCACAGAGAAGGTGCTATCAGGGAATTCTCTGCCTGCCTTTCCCCAGTGCTCTGCAAGCTCTCCAGGACAACATAAAATCTGGGGCTCTGTGCTTTCTTTCCTTCTGAACAAGTGTTAGTGTTTTCTGCACAAAAGCGATTCTTGAGAAGCAATGTGAACACTTCTGCTTCCCAGGCACAGAGAAGGTGCTAGCAGGGAATTCTCTGCTTGCCTTTCCCCAGTGCTCTAAAAGCTCTCCAGGACAACATAAAATCTGGGGCTCTGTGGTTTCTTTTCTTCTGAACAAGTGTTACTGTTTTCTGCACAAAAGCGATTCTGCGAAGCAATGTGAACAGGCACAGAGAAGGTGCTATCAGGGAATTCTCTGCCTGCCTTTCCCCAGTGCTCTGCAAGCTCTCCAGGACAACATAGAATCTGGGGCTCTGTGCTTTCTTTCGTTCTGAACAAGTGTTAGTGTTTTCTGCACAAAAGCGATTCTTGCGAAGCAATGTGAACACTTCTGCTTCCCAGGCACAGAGAAGGTGCTAGCAGGGAATTCTCTGCCTGCCTTTCCCCAGTGCTCTGCAAGCTCTCCAGGACAACATAGAATCTGGGGCTCTGTGCTTTCTTTCCTTCTGAACAAGTGTTACTGTTTTCTGCACAAAAGCGATTCTGCGAAGCAATGTGAACAGGCACAGAGAAGGTGCTATCAGGGAATTCTCTGCCTGCCTTTCCCCAGTGCTCTGCAAGCTCTCCAGGACAACATAGAATCTGGGGCTCTGTGCTTTCTTTCCTTCTGAACAAGTGTTAGTGTTTTCTGCACAAAAGCGATTCTTGCGAAGCAATGTGAACACTTCTGCTTCCCAGGGACAGAGAAGGTGCTAGCAAGGAATTCTCTGCCTGCCTTTCCCCAGTGCTCTGCAAGCTCTCCAGGACAACATAGAATCTGGGGCTCTGTGCTTTCTTTCCTTCTGAACAAGTGTTACTGTTTTCTGCACAAAAGCGATTCTGCAAAGCAATGTGAACAGGCACAGAGAAGGTGCTATCAGGGAATTCTCTGCCTGCCTTTCCCCAGTGCTCTGCAAGCTCTCCAGGACAACATAAAATATGGGGCTCTGTGCTTTCTTTCCTTCTGAACAAGTGTTACTGTTTTCTGCACAAAAGCGATTCTGCGAAGCAATGTGAACAGGCACAGAGAAGGTGCTATCAGGGAATTCTCTGCCTGCCTTTCCCCAGTGCTCTGCAAGCTCTCCAGGACAACATAGAATCTGGGGCTCTGTGCTTTCTTTCCTTCTGATCAAGTGTTACTGTTTTCTGCACAAAAGCGATTCTGCGAAGCAATGTGAACACTTCTGCTTCCCAGGCACAGAGAAGGTGCTAGCAAGGATTTCTCTGCCTGCCTTTCCCCAGTGCTCTGCAAGCTCTCCAGGACAACATAGAATCTGGGGTTCTGTGCTTTCTTTCCTTCTGAACAAGTGTTACTGTTTTCTGCACAAAAGCGATTCTGCGAAGCAATGTCAACACTTCTGCTTCCCAGGCACAGAGAAGGTGCTAGCAAGGAATTCTCTGCCTGCCTTTCCCCAGTGCTCTAAAAGCTCTCCAGGACGACATAAAATCTGGGGCTCTGTGCTTTCTTTCCTTCTGAACAAGTGTTAGTGTTTTCTGCACAAAAGCGATTCTTGCGAAGCAATGTGAACACTTCTGCTTCCCAGGCACAGAGAAGGTGCTAGCAGGGAATTCTCTGCCTACCTTTCCCCAGTGCTCTGCAAGCTCTCCAGGACAACATAGAATCTGGGGCTCTGTGCTTTCTTTCCTTCTGAACAAGTGTTACTGTTTTCTGCACAAAAGCGATTCTGCGAAGCAATGTGAACAGGCACAGAGAAGGTGCTATCAGGGAATTCTCTGCCTGCCTTTCCCCAGTGCTCTGCAAGCTCTCCAGGACAACATAAAATCTGGGGCTCTGTGCTTTCTTTCCTTCTGAACAAGTGTTACTGTTTTCTGCACAAAAGCGATTCTTGCGAAGCAATGTGAACACTTCTGCTTCCCAGGCACAGAGAAGGTGCTAGCAGGGAATTCTCTGCCTGCCTTTCCCCAGTGCTCTGCAAGCTCTCCAGGACAACATAGAATCTGGGGCTCTGTGCTTTCTTTCCTTCTGAACAAGTGTTACTGTTTTCTGCACAAAAGCGATTCTGCGAAGCAATGTGAACAGGCACAGAGAAGGTGCTAGCAAGGATTTCTCTGCCTGCCTTTCCCCAGTGCTCTGCAAGCTCTCCAGGACAACATAAAATCTGGGGCTCTGTGCTTTCTTTCCTTCTGAACAAGTGTTAGTGTTTTCTGCACAAAAGCGATTCTTGAGAAGCAATGTGAACACTTCTGCTTCCCAGGCACAGAGAAGGTGCTAGCAAGGAATTCTCTGCCTGCCTTTCCCCAGTGCTCTGCAAGCTCTCCAGGACAACATAAAATCTGGGGCTCTGTGCTTTCTTTCCTTCTGAACAAGTGTTACTGTTTTCTGCACAAAAGCGATTCTGCGAAGCAATGTGAACAGGCACAGAGAAGGTGCTAGCAGGGAATTCTCTGCCTGCCTTTCCCCAGTGCTATGCAAGCTCTCCAGGACAACATAGAATCTGGGGCTCTGTGCTTTCTTTCCTTCTGAACAAGTGTTACTGTTTTCTGCACAAAAGCGATTCTGCGAAGCAAAGTGAACAGGCACAGAGAAGGTGCTAGCAGGGAATTCTCTGCCTGCCTTTCCCCAGTGCTCTGCAAGCTCTCCAGGACAACATAGAATCTGGGGCTCTGTGCTTTCTTTCGTTCTGAACAAGTGTTAGTGTTTTCTGCACAAAAGCGATTCTTGCGAAGCAATGTGAACACTTCTGCTTCCCAGGCACAGAGAAGGTGCTAGCAGGGAATTCTCTGCCTGCCTTTCCCCAGTGCTCTGCAAGCTCTCCAGGACAACATAGAATCTGGGGCTCTGTGCTTTCTTTCCTTCTGAACAAGTGTTAGTGTTTTCTGCACAAAAGCGATTCTGCGAAGCAATGTGAACACTTCTGCTTCCCAGGCACAGAGAAGGTGCTAGCAAGGATTTCTCTGCCTGCCTTTCCCCAGTGCTCTGCAAGCTCTCCAGGACAACATAAAATCTGGGGCTCTGTGCTTTCTTTCCTTCTGAACAAGTGTTACTGTTTTCTGCACAAAAGCGATTCTTGCGAAGCAATGTGAACACTTCTGCTTCCCAGGCACAGAGAAGGTGCTAGCAGGGAATTCTCTGCCTGCCTTTCCCCAGTGCTCTGCAAGCTCTCCAGGACAACATAGAATCTGGGGCTCTGTGCTTTCTTTCCTTCTGATCAAGTGTTACTGTTTTCTGCACAAAAGCGATTCTGCGAAGCAATGTGAACACTTCTGCTTCCCAGGCACAGAGAAGGTGCTAGCAAGGATTTCTCTGCCTGCCTTTCCCCAGTGCTCTGCAAGCTCTCCAGGACAACATAGAATCTGGGGTTCTGTGCTTTCTTTCCTTCTGAACAAGTGTTACTGTTTTCTGCACAAAAGCGATTCTGCGAAGCAATGTCAACACTTCTGCTTCCCAGGCACAGAGAAGGTGCTAGCAAGGAATTCTCTGCCTGCCTTTCCCCAGTGCTCTAAAAGCTCTCCAGGACAACATAAAATCTGGGGCTCTGTGCTTTCTTTCCTTCTGAACAAGTGTTAGTGTTTTCTGCACAAAAGCGATTCTTGCGAAGCAATGTGAACACTTCTGCTTCCCAGGCACAGAGAAGGTGCTAGCAGGGAATTCTCTGCCTACCTTTCCCCAGTGCTCTGCAAGCTCTCCAGGACAACATAGAATCTGGGGCTCTGTGCTTTCTTTCCTTCTGAACAAGTGTTACTGTTTTCTGCACAAAAGCGATTCTGCGAAGCAATGTGAACAGGCACAGAGAAGGTGCTATCAGGGAATTCTCTGCCTGCCTTTCCCCAGTGCTCTGCAAGCTCTCCAGGACAACATAAAATCTGGGGCACTGTGCTTTCTTTCCTTCTGAACAAGTGTTACTGTTTTCTGCACAAAAGCGATTCTTGCGAAGCAATGTGAACACTTCTGCTTCCCAGGCACAGAGAAGGTGCTAGCAGGGAATTCTCTGCCTGCCTTTCCCCAGTGCTCTGCAAGCTCTCCAGGACAACATAAAATCTGGGGCTCTGTGCTTTCTTTCCTTCTGAACAAGTGTTACTGTTTTCTGCACAAAAGCGATTCTGCGAAGCAATGTGAACAGGCACAGAGAAGGTGCTAGCAGGGAATTCTCTGCCTGCCTTTCCCCAGTGCTCTGCAAGCTCTCCAGGACAACATAGAATCTGGGGCTCTGTGCTTTCTTTCCTTCTGAACAAGTGTTACTGTTTTCTGCACAAAAGCGATTCTGCGAAGCAAAGTGAACAGGCACAGAGAAGGTGCTAGCAGGGAATTCTCTGCCTGCCTTTCCCCAGTGCTCTGCAAGCTCTCCAGGACAACATAGAATCTGGGGCTCTGTGCTTTCTTTCGTTCTGAACAAGTGTTAGTGTTTTCTGCACAAAAGCGATTCTTGCGAAGCAATGTGAACGCTTCTGCTTCCCAGGCACAGAGAAGTTGCTAGCAGGGAATTCTCTGCCTGCCTTTCCCCAGTGCTCTGCAAGCTCTCCAGGACAACATAGAATCTGGGGCTCTGTGCTTTCTTTCCTTCTGAACAAGTGTTAGTGTTTTCTGCACAAAAGTGATTCTGCGAAGCAATGTGAACACTTCTGCTTCCCAGGCACAGAGAAGGTGCTAGCAAGGATTTCTCTGCCTGCCTTTCCCCAGTGCTCTGCAAGCTCTCCAGGACAACATAAAATCTGGGGCTCTGTGCTTTCTTTCCTTCTGAACAAGTGTTACTGTTTTCTGCACAAAAGCGATTCTTGCGAAGCAATGTGAACACTTCTGCTTCCCAGGCACAGAGAAGGTGCTAGCAGGGAATTCTCTGCCTGCCTTTCCCCAGTGCTCTGCAAGCTCTCCAGGACAACATAGAATATGGGGCTCTGTGCTTTCTTTCCTTCTGAACAAGTGTTACTGTTTTCTGCACAAAAGCGATTCTTGCGAAGCAATGTGAACACTTCTGCTTCCCAGGCACAGAGAAGGTGCTAGCAGGGAATTCTCTGCCTGCCTTTCCCCAGTGCTATGCAAGCTCTCCAGGACAACATAGAATCTGGGGCTCTGTGCTTTCTTTCCTTCTGAACAAGTGTTACTGTTTTCTGCACAAAAGCGATTCTGCGAAGCAAAGTGAACAGGCACAGAGAAGGTGCTAGCAGGGAATTCTCTGCCTGCCTTTCCCCAGTGCTCTGCAAGCTCTCCAGGACAACATAGAATCTGGGGCTCTGTGCTTTCTTTCGTTCTGAACAAGTGTTAGTGTTTTCTGCACAAAAGCGATTCTTGCGAAGCAATGTGAACACTTCTGCTTCCCAGGCACAGAGAAGGTGCTAGCAGGGAATTCTCTGCCTGCCTTTCCCCAGTGCTCTGCAAGCTCTCCAGGACAACATAGAATCTGGGGCTCTGTGCTTTCTTTCCTTCTGAACAAGTGTTACTGTTTTCTGCACAAAAGCGATTCTGCGAAGCAATGTGAACACTTCTGCTTCCCAGGCACAGAGAAGGTGCTAGCAAGGATTTCTCTGCCTGCCTTTCCCCAGTGCTCTGCAAGCTCTCCAGGACAACATAAAATCTGGGGCTCTGTGCTTTCTTTCCTTCTGAACAAGTGTTAGTGTTTTCTGCACAAAAGCGATTCTTGCGAAGCAATGTGAACACTTCTGCTTCCCAGGCACAGAGAAGGTGCTAGCAGGGAATTCTCTGCCTGCCTTTCCCCAGTGCTCTGCAAGCTCTCCAGGACAACATAGAATCTGGGGCTCTGTGCTTTCTTTCCTTCTGAACAAGTGTTACTGTTTTCTGCACAAAAGCGATTCTGCGAAGCAATGTGAACAGGCACAGAGAAGGTGCTATCAGGGAATTCTCTGCCTGCCTTTCCCCAGTGCTCTGCAAGCTCTCCAGGACAACATAGAATCTGGGGCTCTGTGCTTTCTTTCCTTCTGAACAAGTGTTAGTGTTTATTGCACAAAAGCAATTCTTGCGAAGCAATGTGAACACTTCTGCTTCCCAGGGACAGAGAAGGTGCTAGCAAGGAATTCTCTGCCTGCCTTTCCCCAGTGCTCTGCAAGCTCTCCAGGACAACATAAAATCTGGGGCTCTGTGCTTTCTTTCCTTCTGAACAAGTGTTAGTGTTTTCTGCACAAAAGCGATTCTGCGAAGCAATGTGAACACTTCTGCTTCCCAGGCACAGAGAAGGTGCTAGCAAGGAATTCTCTGCCTGCCTTTCCCCAGTGCTCTAAAAGCTCTCCAGGACAACATAAAATCTGGGGCTCTGTGGTTTCTTTTCTTCTGAACAAGTGTTACTGTTTTCTGCACAAAAGCGATTCTGCGAAGCAATGTGAACAGGCACAGAGAAGGTGCTATCAGGGAATTCTCTGCCTGCCTTTCCCCAGTGCTCTGCAAGCTCTCCAGGACAACATAGAATCTGGGGCTCTGTGCTTTCTTTCGTTCTGAACAAGTGTTAGTGTTTTCTGCACAAAAGCGATTCTTGCGAAGCAATGTGAACACTTCTGCTTCCCAGGCACAGAGAAGGTGCTAGCAGGGAATTCTCTGCCTGCCTTTCCCCAGTGCTCTGCAAGCTCTCCAGGACAACATAGAATCTGGGGCTCTGTGCTTTCTTTCCTTCTGAAAAAGTGTTACTGTTTTCTGAACAAAAGCGATTCTGCAAAGCAATGTGAACAGGCACAGAGAAGGTGCTAGCAGGGAATTCTCTGCCTGCCTTTCCCCAGTGCTCTGCAAGCTCTCCAGGACAACATAGAATCTGGGGCTCTGTGCTTTCTTTCCTTCTGAACAAGTGTTAGTGTTTTCTGCACAAAAGCGATTCTTGCGAAGCAATGTGAACACTTCTGCTTCCCAGGGACAGAGAAGGTGCTAGCAAGGAATTCTCTGCCTGCCTTTCCCCAGTGCTCTGCAAGCTCTCCAGGACAACATAGAATCTGGGGCTCTGTGCTTTCTTTTGTTCTGAACAAGTGTTACTGTTTTCTGCACAAAAGCGATTCTGCAAAGCAATGTGAACAGGCACAGAGAAGGTGCTATCAGGGAATTCTCTGCCTGCCTTTCCCCAGTGCTCTGCAAGCTCTCCAGGACAACATAAAATCTGGGGCTCTGTGCTTTCTTTCCTTCTGAACAAGTGTTACTGTTTTCTGCACAAAAGCGATTCTGCGAAGCAATGTGAACAGGCACAGAGAAGGTGCTATCAGGGAATTCTCTGCCTGCCTTTCCCCAGTGCTCTGCAAGCTCTCCAGGACAACATAGAATCTGGGGCTCTGTGCTTTCTTTCCTTCTGATCAAGTGTTACTGTTTTCTGCACAAAAGCGATTCTGCGAAGCAATGTGAACACTTCTGCTTCCCAGGCACAGAGAAGGTGCTAGCAAGGATTTCTCTGCCTGCCTTTCCCCAGTGCTCTGCAAGCTCTCCAGGACAACATAGAATCTGGGGTTCTGTGCTTTCTTTCCTTCTGAACAAGTGTTACTGTTTTCTGCACAAAAGCGATTCTGCGAAGCAATGTCAACACTTCTGCTTCCCAGGCACAGAGAAGGTGCTAGCAAGGAATTCTCTGCCTGCCTTTCCCCAGTGCTCTAAAAGCTCTCCAGGACAACATAAAATCTGGGGCTCTGTGCTTTCTTTCCTTCTGAACAAGTGTTAGTGTTTTCTGCACAAAAGCAATTCTTGCGAAGCAATGTGAACACTTCTGCTTCCCAGGCACAGAGAAGGTGCTAGCAGGGAATTCTCTGCCTGCCTTTCCCCAGTGCTCTGCAAGCTCTCCAGGACAACATAGAATCTGGGGCTCTGTGCTTTCTTTCCTTCTGAACAAGTGTTACTGTTTTCTGCACAAAAGCGATTCTGCAAAGCAATGTGAACAGGCACAGAGAAGGTGCTATCAGGGAATTCTCTGCCTGCCTTTCCCCAGTGCTCTGCAAGCTCTCCAGGACAACATAAAATCTGGGGCACTGTGCTTTCTTTCCTTCTGAACAAGTGTTAGTGTTTTCTGCACAAAAGCGATTCTTGAGAAGCAATGTGAACACTTCTGCTTCCCAGGCACAGAGAAGGTGCTAGCAGGGAATTCTCTGCCTGCCTTTCCCCAGTGCTCTGCAAGCTCTCCAGGACAACATAAAATCTGGGGCTCTGTGCTTTCTTTCCTTCTGAACAAGTGTTACTGTTTTCTGCACAAAAGCGATTCTGCGAAGCAATGTGAACAGGCACAGAGAAGGTGCTATCAGGGAATTCTCTGCCTGCCTTTCCCCAGTGCTCTGCAAGCTCTCCAGGACAACATAGAATCTGGGGCTCTGTGCTTTCTTTCCTTCTGAACAAGTGTTACTGTTTTCTGCACAAAAGCGATTCTTGCGAAGCAATGTGAACACTTCTGCTTCCCAGGCACAGAGAAGGTGCTAGCAGGGAATTCTCTGCCTGCCTTTCCCCAGTGCTATGCAAGCTCTCCAGGACAACATAGAATCTGGGGCTCTGTGCTTTCTTTCCTTCTGAACAAGTGTTACTGTTTTCTGCACAAAAGCGATTCTGCGAAGCAATGTGAACAGGCACAGAGAAGGTGCTAGCAGGGAATTCTCTGCCTGCCTTTCCCCAGTGCTCTGCAAGCTCTCCAGGACAACATAGAATCTGGGGCTCTGTGCTTTCTTTCGTTCTGAACAAGTGTTAGTGTTTTCTGCACAAAAGCGATTCTGCGAAGCAATGTGAACACTTCTGCTTCCCAGGCACAGAGAAGGTGCTAGCAAGGAATTCTCTGCCTGCCTTTCCCCAGTGCTCTGCAAGCTCTCCAGGACAACATAAAATCTGGGGCTCTGTGCTTTCTTTCCTTCTGAACAAGTGTTAGTGTTTTCTGCACAAAAGCGATTCTTGCGAAGCAATGTGAACACTTCTGCTTCCCAGGGACAGAGAAGGTGCTAGCAAGGAATTCTCTGCCTGCCTTTCCCCAGTGCTCTGCAAGCTCTCCAGGACAACATAGAATCTGGGGCTCTGTGCTTTCTTTCCTTCTGAACAAGTGTTACTCTTTTCTGCACAAAAGCGATTCTGCAAAGCAATGTGAACAGGCACAGAGAAGGTGCTATCAGGGAATTCTCTGCCTGCCTTTCCCCAGTGCTCTGCAAGCTCTCCAGGACAACATAAAATCTGGGGCTCTGTGCTTTCTTTCCTTCTGATCAAGTGTTACTGTTTTCTGCACAAAAGCGATTCTGCGAAGCAATGTGAACACTTCTGCTTCCCAGGCACAGAGAAGGTGCTAGCAAGGATTTCTCTGCCTGCCTTTCCCCAGTGCTCTGCAAGCTCTCCAGGACAACATAGAATCTGGGGTTCTGTGCTTTCTTTCCTTCTGAACAAGTGTTACTGTTTTCTGCACAAAAGCGATTCTGCGAAGCAATGAGAACACTTCTGCTTCCCAGGCACAGAGAAGGTGCTAGCAAGGAATTCTCTGCCTGCCTTTCCCCAGTGCTCTAAAAGCTCTCCAGGACAACATAAAATCTGGGGCTCTGTGCTTTCTTTCCTTCTGAACAAGTGTTAGTGTTTTCTGCACAAAAGCGATTCTTGCGAAGCAATGTGAACACTTCTGCTTCCCAGGCACAGAGAAGGTGCTAGCAGGGAATTCTCTGCCTGCCTTTCCCCAGTGCTCTGCAAGCTCTCCAGGACAACATAGAATCTGGGGCTCTGTGCTTTCTTTCCTTCTGAACAAGTGTTACTGTTTTCTGCACAAAAGCGATTCTGCGAAGCAATGTGAACAGGCACAGAGAAGGTGCTATCAGGGAATTCTCTGCCTGCCTTTCCCCAGTGCTCTGCAAGCTCTCCAGGACAACATAAAATCTGGGGCTCTGTGCTTTCTTTCCTTCTGAACAAGTGTTACTGTTTTCTGCACTAAAGCGATTCTTGAGAAGCAATGTGAACACTTCTGCTTCCCAGGCACAGAGAAGGTGCTAGCAGGGAATTCTCTGCCTGCCTTTCCCCAGTGCTCTGCAAGCTCTCCAGGACAACATAAAATCTGGGGCTCTGTGCTTTCTTTCCTTCTGAACAAGTGTTACTGTTTTCTGCACAAAAGCGATTCTGCGAAGCAATGTGAACAGGCACAGAGAAGGTGCTATCAGGGAATTCTCTGCCTGCCTTTCCCCAGTGCTCTGCAAGCTCTCCAGGACAACATAAAATCTGGGGCTCTGTGCTTTCTTTCCTTCTGAACAAGTGTTAGTGTTTTCTGCACAAAAGCGATTCTTGAGAAGCAATGTGAACACTTCTGCTTCCCAGGCACAGAGAAGGTGCTAGAAAGGAATTCTCTGCCTGCCTTTCCCCAGTGCTCTGCAAGCTCTCCAGGACAACATAAAATCTGGGGCTCTGTGCTTTCTTTCCTTCTGAACAAGTGTTACTGTTTTCTGCACAAAAGCGATTCTGCGAAGCAATGTGAACAGGCACAGAGAAGGTGCTATCAGGGAATTCTCTGCCTGCCTTTCCCCAGTGCTCTGCAAGCTCTCCAGGACAACATAGAATCTGGGGCTCTGTGCTTTCTTTCCTTCTGAACAAGTGTTACTGTTTTCTGCACAAAAGCGATTCTTGCGAAGCAATGTGAACACTTCTGCTTCCCAGGCACAGAGAAGGTGCTAGCAGGGAATTCTCTGCCTGCCTTTCCCCAGTGCTCTGCAAGCTCTCCAGGACAACATAGAATCTGGGGCTCTGTGCTTTCTTTCCTTCTGAACAAGTGTTACTGTTTTCTGCACAAAAGCGATTCTGCGAAGCAATGTGAACACTTCTGCTTCCTAGGCACAGAGAAGGTGCTAGCAAGGATTTCTCTGCCTACCTTTCCCCAGTGCTCTGCAAGCTCTCCAGGACAACATAAAATCTGGGGCTCTGTGCTTTCTTTCCTTCTGAACAAGTGTTAGTGTTTTCTGCACAAAAGCGATTCTTGCGAAGCAATGTGAACACTTCTGCTTCCCAGGCACAGAGAAGGTGCTAGCAGGGAATTCTCTGCCTGCCTTTCCCCAGTGCTCTGCAAGCTCTCCAGGACAACATAGAATCTGGGGCTCTGTGCTTTCTTTCCTTCTGAACAAGTGTTACTGTTTTCTGCACAAAAGCGATTCTTGCGAAGCAATGTGAACACTTCTGCTTCCCAGGCACAGAGAAGGTGCTAGCAGGGAATTCTCTGCCTGCCTTTCCCCAGTGCTCTGCAAGCTCTCCAGGACAACATAGAATCTGGGGCTCTGTGCTTTCTTTCCTTCTGAACAAGTGTTACTGTTTTCTGCACAAAAGCGATTCTGCGAAGCAATGTGAACAGGCACAGAGAAGGTGCTATCAGGGAATTCTCTGCCTGCCTTTCCCCAGTGCTCTGCAAGCTCTCCAGGACAACATAGAATCTGGGGCTCTGTGCTTTCTTTCCTTCTGAACAAGTGTTACTGTTTTCTGCACAAAAGCGATTCTGCGAAGCAATGTGAACACTTCTGCTTCCCAGGCACAGAGAAGGTGCTAGCAAGGAATTCTCTGCCTGCCTTTCCCCAGTGCTCTGCAAGCTCTCCAGGACAACATAAAATCTGGGGCTCTGTGCTTTCTTTCCTTCTGAACAAGTGTTAGTGTTTTCTGCACAAAAGCGATTCTTGCGAAGCAATGTGAACACTTCTGCTTCCCAGGGACAGAGAAGGTGCTAGCAAGGAATTCTCTGCCTGCCTTTCCCCAGTGCTCTGCAAGCTCTCCAGGACAACATAGAATCTGGGGCTCTGTGCTTTCTTTTGTTCTGAACAAGTGTTACTGTTTTCTGCACAAAAGCGATTCTGCAAAGCAATGTGAACAGGCACAGAGAAGGTGCTATCAGGGAATTCTCTGCCTGCCTTTCCCCAGTGCTCTGCAAGCTCTCCAGGACAACATAAAATCTGGGGCTCTGTGCTTTCTTTCCTTCTGAACAAGTGTTACTGTTTTCTGCACAAAAGCGATTCTGCGAAGCAATGTGAACAGGCACAGAGAAGGTGCTATCAGGGAATTCTCTGCCTGCCTTTCCCCAGTGCTCTGCAAGCTCTCCAGGACAACATAGAATCTGGGGCTCTGTGCTTTCTTTCCTTCTGATCAAGTGTTACTGTTTTCTGCACAAAAGCGATTCTGCGAAGCAATGTGAACACTTCTGCTTCCCAGGCACAGAGAAGGTGCTAGCAAGGATTTCTCTGCCTGCCTTTCCCCAGTGCTCTGCAAGCTCTCCAGGACAACATAGAATCTGGGGTTCTGTGCTTTCTTTCCTTCTGAACAAGTGTTACTGTTTTCTGCACAAAAGCGATTCTGCGAAGCAATGTCAACACTTCTGCTTCCCAGGCACAGAGAAGGTGCTAGCAAGGAATTCTCTGCCTGCCTTTCCCCAGTGCTCTAAAAGCTCTCCAGGACAACATAAAATCTGGGGCTCTGTGCTTTCTTTCCTTCTGAACAAGTGTTAGTGTTTTCTGCACAAAAGCGATTCTTGCGAAGCAATGTGAACACTTCTGCTTCCCAGGCACAGAGAAGGTGCTAGCAGGGAATTCTCTGCCTGCCTTTCCCCAGTGCTCTGCAAGCTCTCCAGGACAACATAAAATCTGGGGCTCTGTGCTTTCTTTCCTTCTGAACAAGTGTTACTGTTTTCTGCACAAAAGCGATTCTGCGAAGCAATGTGAACAGGCACAGAGAAGGTGCTATCAGGGAATTCTCTGCCTGCCTTTCCCCAGTGCTCTGCAAGCTCTCCAGGACAACATAGAATCTGGGGCTCTGTGCTTTCTTTCCTTCTGATCAAGTGTTACTGTTTTCTGCACAAAAGCGATTCTGCGAAGCAATGTGAACACTTCTGCTTCCCAGGCACAGAGAAGGTGCTAGCAAGGATTTCTCTGCCTGCCTTTCCCCAGTGCTCTGCAAGCTCTCCAGGACAACATAGAATCTGGGGTTCTGTGCTTTCTTTCCTTCTGAACAAGTGTTACTGTTTTCTGCACAAAAGCGATTCTGCGAAGCAATGTCAACACTTCTGCTTCCCAGGCACAGAGAAGGTGCTAGCAAG
The DNA here is from genome assembly GCF_031877795.1 of Strix aluco. Taxonomy (NCBI): domain Eukaryota; kingdom Metazoa; phylum Chordata; class Aves; order Strigiformes; family Strigidae; genus Strix; species Strix aluco. The sequence goes on from NW_027436647.1 coordinate 2,084,039, forward strand.
GAATTCTCTGCCTGCCTTTCCCCAGTGCTCTAAAAGCTCTCCAGGACGACATAAAATCTGGGGCTCTGTGCTTTCTTTCCTTCTGAACAAGTGTTAGTGTTTTCTGCACAAAAGCGATTCTTGCGAAGCAATGTGAACACTTCTGCTTCCCAGGCACAGAGAAGGTGCTAGCAGGGAATTCTCTGCCTACCTTTCCCCAGTGCTCTGCAAGCTCTCCAGGACAACATAGAATCTGGGGCTCTGTGCTTTCTTTCCTTCTGAACAAGTGTTACTGTTTTCTGCACAAAAGCGATTCTGCGAAGCAATGTGAACAGGCACAGAGAAGGTGCTATCAGGGAATTCTCTGCCTGCCTTTCCCCAGTGCTCTGCAAGCTCTCCAGGACAACATAAAATCTGGGGCTCTGTGCTTTCTTTCCTTCTGAACAAGTGTTACTGTTTTCTGCACAAAAGCGATTCTTGCGAAGCAATGTGAACACTTCTGCTTCCCAGGCACAGAGAAGGTGCTAGCAGGGAATTCTCTGCCTGCCTTTCCCCAGTGCTCTGCAAGCTCTCCAGGACAACATAGAATCTGGGGCTCTGTGCTTTCTTTCCTTCTGAACAAGTGTTACTGTTTTCTGCACAAAAGCGATTCTGCGAAGCAATGTGAACAGGCACAGAGAAGGTGCTAGCAAGGATTTCTCTGCCTGCCTTTCCCCAGTGCTCTGCAAGCTCTCCAGGACAACATAAAATCTGGGGCTCTGTGCTTTCTTTCCTTCTGAACAAGTGTTAGTGTTTTCTGCACAAAAGCGATTCTTGAGAAGCAATGTGAACACTTCTGCTTCCCAGGCACAGAGAAGGTGCTAGCAAGGAATTCTCTGCCTGCCTTTCCCCAGTGCTCTGCAAGCTCTCCAGGACAACATAAAATCTGGGGCTCTGTGCTTTCTTTCCTTCTGAACAAGTGTTACTGTTTTCTGCACAAAAGCGATTCTGCGAAGCAATGTGAACAGGCACAGAGAAGGTGCTAGCAGGGAATTCTCTGCCTGCCTTTCCCCAGTGCTATGCAAGCTCTCCAGGACAACATAGAATCTGGGGCTCTGTGCTTTCTTTCCTTCTGAACAAGTGTTACTGTTTTCTGCACAAAAGCGATTCTGCGAAGCAAAGTGAACAGGCACAGAGAAGGTGCTAGCAGGGAATTCTCTGCCTGCCTTTCCCCAGTGCTCTGCAAGCTCTCCAGGACAACATAGAATCTGGGGCTCTGTGCTTTCTTTCGTTCTGAACAAGTGTTAGTGTTTTCTGCACAAAAGCGATTCTTGCGAAGCAATGTGAACACTTCTGCTTCCCAGGCACAGAGAAGGTGCTAGCAGGGAATTCTCTGCCTGCCTTTCCCCAGTGCTCTGCAAGCTCTCCAGGACAACATAGAATCTGGGGCTCTGTGCTTTCTTTCCTTCTGAACAAGTGTTAGTGTTTTCTGCACAAAAGCGATTCTGCGAAGCAATGTGAACAGGCACAGAGAAGGTGCTATCAGGGAATTCTCTGCCTGCCTTTCCCCAGTGCTCTGCAAGCTCTCCAGGACAACATAGAATCTGGGGCTCTGTGCTTTCTTTCCTTCTGAACAAGTGTTACTGTTTTCTGCACAAAAGCGATTCTGCGAAGCAATGTGAACACTTCTGCTTCCCAGGCACAGAGAAGGTGCTAGCAAGGAATTCTCTGCCTGCCTTTCCCCAGTGCTCTGCAAGCTCTCCAGGACAACATAAAATCTGGGGCTCTGTGCTTTCTTTCCTTCTGAACAAGTGTTAGTGTTTTCTGCACAAAAGCGATTCTTGCGAAGCAATGTGAACACTTCTGCTTCCCAGGGACAGAGAAGGTGCTAGCAAGGAATTCTCTGCCTGCCTTTCCCCAGTGCTCTGCAAGCTCTCCAGGACAACATAGAATCTGGGGCTCTGTGCTTTCTTTTGTTCTGAACAAGTGTTACTGTTTTCTGCACAAAAGCGATTCTGCAAAGCAATGTGAACAGGCACAGAGAAGGTGCTATCAGGGAATTCTCTGCCTGCCTTTCCCCAGTGCTCTGCAAGCTCTCCAGGACAACATAAAATCTGGGGCTCTGTGCTTTCTTTCCTTCTGAACAAGTGTTACTGTTTTCTGCACAAAAGCGATTCTGCGAAGCAATGTGAACAGGCACAGAGAAGGTGCTATCAGGGAATTCTCTGCCTGCCTTTCCCCAGTGCTCTGCAAGCTCTCCAGGACAACATAGAATCTGGGGCTCTGTGCTTTCTTTCCTTCTGATCAAGTGTTACTGTTTTCTGCACAAAAGCGATTCTGCGAAGCAATGTGAACACTTCTGCTTCCCAGGCACAGAGAAGGTGCTAGCAAGGATTTCTCTGCCTGCCTTTCCCCAGTGCTCTGCAAGCTCTCCAGGACAACATAGAATCTGGGGTTCTGTGCTTTCTTTCCTTCTGAACAAGTGTTACTGTTTTCTGCACAAAAGCGATTCTGCGAAGCAATGTCAACACTTCTGCTTCCCAGGCACAGAGAAGGTGCTAGCAAGGAATTCTCTGCCTGCCTTTCCCCAGTGCTCTAAAAGCTCTCCAGGACAACATAAAATCTGGGGCTCTGTGCTTTCTTTCCTTCTGAACAAGTGTTAGTGTTTTCTGCACAAAAGCGATTCTTGCGAAGCAATGTGAACACTTCTGCTTCCCAGGCACAGAGAAGGTGCTAGCAGGGAATTCTCTGCCTGCCTTTCCCCAGTGCTCTGCAAGCTCTCCAGGACAACATAAAATCTGGGGCTCTGTGCTTTCTTTCCTTCTGAACAAGTGTTACTGTTTTCTGCACAAAAGCGATTCTGCGAAGCAATGTGAACAGGCACAGAGAAGGTGCTATCAGGGAATTCTCTGCCTGCCTTTCCCCAGTGCTCTGCAAGCTCTCCAGGACAACATAGAATCTGGGGCTCTGTGCTTTCTTTCCTTCTGATCAAGTGTTACTGTTTTCTGCACAAAAGCGATTCTGCGAAGCAATGTGAACACTTCTGCTTCCCAGGCACAGAGAAGGTGCTAGCAAGGATTTCTCTGCCTGCCTTTCCCCAGTGCTCTGCAAGCTCTCCAGGACAACATAGAATCTGGGGTTCTGTGCTTTCTTTCCTTCTGAACAAGTGTTACTGTTTTCTGCACAAAAGCGATTCTGCGAAGCAATGTCAACACTTCTGCTTCCCAGGCACAGAGAAGGTGCTAGCAAGGAATTCTCTGCCTGCCTTTCCCCAGTGCTCTAAAAGCTCTCCAGGACGACATAAAATCTGGGGCTCTGTGCTTTCTTTCCTTCTGAACAAGTGTTAGTGTTTTCTGCACAAAAGCGATTCTTGCGAAGCAATGTGAACACTTCTGCTTCCCAGGCACAGAGAAGGTGCTAGCAGGGAATTCTCTGCCTACCTTTCCCCAGTGCTCTGCAAGCTCTCCAGGACAACATAGAATCTGGGGCTCTGTGCTTTCTTTCCTTCTGAACAAGTGTTACTGTTTTCTGCACAAAAGCGATTCTGCGAAGCAATGTGAACAGGCACAGAGAAGGTGCTATCAGGGAATTCTCTGCCTGCCTTTCCCCAGTGCTCTGCAAGCTCTCCAGGACAACATAAAATCTGGGGCTCTGTGCTTTCTTTCCTTCTGAACAAGTGTTACTGTTTTCTGCACAAAAGCGATTCTTGCGAAGCAATGTGAACACTTCTGCTTCCCAGGCACAGAGAAGGTGCTAGCAGGGAATTCTCTGCCTGCCTTTCCCCAGTGCTCTGCAAGCTCTCCAGGACAACATAGAATCTGGGGCTCTGTGCTTTCTTTCCTTCTGAACAAGTGTTACTGTTTTCTGCACAAAAGCGATTCTGCGAAGCAATGTGAACAGGCACAGAGAAGGTGCTAGCAAGGATTTCTCTGCCTGCCTTTCCCCAGTGCTCTGCAAGCTCTCCAGGACAACATAAAATCTGGGGCTCTGTGCTTTCTTTCCTTCTGAACAAGTGTTAGTGTTTTCTGCACAAAAGCGATTCTTGAGAAGCAATGTGAACACTTCTGCTTCCCAGGCACAGAGAAGGTGCTAGCAAGGAATTCTCTGCCTGCCTTTCCCCAGTGCTCTGCAAGCTCTCCAGGACAACATAAAATCTGGGGCTCTGTGCTTTCTTTCCTTCTGAACAAGTGTTACTGTTTTCTGCACAAAAGCGATTCTGCGAAGCAATGTGAACAGGCACAGAGAAGGTGCTAGCAGGGAATTCTCTGCCTGCCTTTCCCCAGTGCTATGCAAGCTCTCCAGGACAACATAGAATCTGGGGCTCTGTGCTTTCTTTCCTTCTGAACAAGTGTTACTGTTTTCTGCACAAAAGCGATTCTGCGAAGCAAAGTGAACAGGCACAGAGAAGGTGCTAGCAGGGAATTCTCTGCCTGCCTTTCCCCAGTGCTCTGCAAGCTCTCCAGGACAACATAGAATCTGGGGCTCTGTGCTTTCTTTCGTTCTGAACAAGTGTTAGTGTTTTCTGCACAAAAGCGATTCTTGCGAAGCAATGTGAACACTTCTGCTTCCCAGGCACAGAGAAGGTGCTAGCAGGGAATTCTCTGCCTGCCTTTCCCCAGTGCTCTGCAAGCTCTCCAGGACAACATAGAATCTGGGGCTCTGTGCTTTCTTTCCTTCTGAACAAGTGTTAGTGTTTTCTGCACAAAAGCGATTCTGCGAAGCAATGTGAACACTTCTGCTTCCCAGGCACAGAGAAGGTGCTAGCAAGGATTTCTCTGCCTGCCTTTCCCCAGTGCTCTGCAAGCTCTCCAGGACAACATAAAATCTGGGGCTCTGTGCTTTCTTTCCTTCTGAACAAGTGTTACTGTTTTCTGCACAAAAGCGATTCTTGCGAAGCAATGTGAACACTTCTGCTTCCCAGGCACAGAGAAGGTGCTAGCAGGGAATTCTCTGCCTGCCTTTCCCCAGTGCTCTGCAAGCTCTCCAGGACAACATAGAATCTGGGGCTCTGTGCTTTCTTTCCTTCTGATCAAGTGTTACTGTTTTCTGCACAAAAGCGATTCTGCGAAGCAATGTGAACACTTCTGCTTCCCAGGCACAGAGAAGGTGCTAGCAAGGATTTCTCTGCCTGCCTTTCCCCAGTGCTCTGCAAGCTCTCCAGGACAACATAGAATCTGGGGTTCTGTGCTTTCTTTCCTTCTGAACAAGTGTTACTGTTTTCTGCACAAAAGCGATTCTGCGAAGCAATGTCAACACTTCTGCTTCCCAGGCACAGAGAAGGTGCTAGCAAGGAATTCTCTGCCTGCCTTTCCCCAGTGCTCTAAAAGCTCTCCAGGACAACATAAAATCTGGGGCTCTGTGCTTTCTTTCCTTCTGAACAAGTGTTAGTGTTTTCTGCACAAAAGCGATTCTTGCGAAGCAATGTGAACACTTCTGCTTCCCAGGCACAGAGAAGGTGCTAGCAGGGAATTCTCTGCCTACCTTTCCCCAGTGCTCTGCAAGCTCTCCAGGACAACATAGAATCTGGGGCTCTGTGCTTTCTTTCCTTCTGAACAAGTGTTACTGTTTTCTGCACAAAAGCGATTCTGCGAAGCAATGTGAACAGGCACAGAGAAGGTGCTATCAGGGAATTCTCTGCCTGCCTTTCCCCAGTGCTCTGCAAGCTCTCCAGGACAACATAAAATCTGGGGCACTGTGCTTTCTTTCCTTCTGAACAAGTGTTACTGTTTTCTGCACAAAAGCGATTCTTGCGAAGCAATGTGAACACTTCTGCTTCCCAGGCACAGAGAAGGTGCTAGCAGGGAATTCTCTGCCTGCCTTTCCCCAGTGCTCTGCAAGCTCTCCAGGACAACATAAAATCTGGGGCTCTGTGCTTTCTTTCCTTCTGAACAAGTGTTACTGTTTTCTGCACAAAAGCGATTCTGCGAAGCAATGTGAACAGGCACAGAGAAGGTGCTAGCAGGGAATTCTCTGCCTGCCTTTCCCCAGTGCTCTGCAAGCTCTCCAGGACAACATAGAATCTGGGGCTCTGTGCTTTCTTTCCTTCTGAACAAGTGTTACTGTTTTCTGCACAAAAGCGATTCTGCGAAGCAAAGTGAACAGGCACAGAGAAGGTGCTAGCAGGGAATTCTCTGCCTGCCTTTCCCCAGTGCTCTGCAAGCTCTCCAGGACAACATAGAATCTGGGGCTCTGTGCTTTCTTTCGTTCTGAACAAGTGTTAGTGTTTTCTGCACAAAAGCGATTCTTGCGAAGCAATGTGAACGCTTCTGCTTCCCAGGCACAGAGAAGTTGCTAGCAGGGAATTCTCTGCCTGCCTTTCCCCAGTGCTCTGCAAGCTCTCCAGGACAACATAGAATCTGGGGCTCTGTGCTTTCTTTCCTTCTGAACAAGTGTTAGTGTTTTCTGCACAAAAGTGATTCTGCGAAGCAATGTGAACACTTCTGCTTCCCAGGCACAGAGAAGGTGCTAGCAAGGATTTCTCTGCCTGCCTTTCCCCAGTGCTCTGCAAGCTCTCCAGGACAACATAAAATCTGGGGCTCTGTGCTTTCTTTCCTTCTGAACAAGTGTTACTGTTTTCTGCACAAAAGCGATTCTTGCGAAGCAATGTGAACACTTCTGCTTCCCAGGCACAGAGAAGGTGCTAGCAGGGAATTCTCTGCCTGCCTTTCCCCAGTGCTCTGCAAGCTCTCCAGGACAACATAGAATATGGGGCTCTGTGCTTTCTTTCCTTCTGAACAAGTGTTACTGTTTTCTGCACAAAAGCGATTCTTGCGAAGCAATGTGAACACTTCTGCTTCCCAGGCACAGAGAAGGTGCTAGCAGGGAATTCTCTGCCTGCCTTTCCCCAGTGCTATGCAAGCTCTCCAGGACAACATAGAATCTGGGGCTCTGTGCTTTCTTTCCTTCTGAACAAGTGTTACTGTTTTCTGCACAAAAGCGATTCTGCGAAGCAAAGTGAACAGGCACAGAGAAGGTGCTAGCAGGGAATTCTCTGCCTGCCTTTCCCCAGTGCTCTGCAAGCTCTCCAGGACAACATAGAATCTGGGGCTCTGTGCTTTCTTTCGTTCTGAACAAGTGTTAGTGTTTTCTGCACAAAAGCGATTCTTGCGAAGCAATGTGAACACTTCTGCTTCCCAGGCACAGAGAAGGTGCTAGCAGGGAATTCTCTGCCTGCCTTTCCCCAGTGCTCTGCAAGCTCTCCAGGACAACATAGAATCTGGGGCTCTGTGCTTTCTTTCCTTCTGAACAAGTGTTACTGTTTTCTGCACAAAAGCGATTCTGCGAAGCAATGTGAACACTTCTGCTTCCCAGGCACAGAGAAGGTGCTAGCAAGGATTTCTCTGCCTGCCTTTCCCCAGTGCTCTAAAAGCTCTCCAGGACAACATAAAATCTGGGGCTCTGTGCTTTCTTTCCTTCTGAACAAGTGTTAGTGTTTTCTGCACAAAAGCGATTCTTGCGAAGCAATGTGAACACTTCTGCTTCCCAGGCACAGAGAAGGTGCTAGCAGGGAATTCTCTGCCTGCCTTTCCCCAGTGCTCTGCAAGCTCTCCAGGACAACATAGAATCTGGGGCTCTGTGCTTTCTTTCCTTCTGAACAAGTGTTACTGTTTTCTGCACAAAAGCGATTCTGCGAAGCAATGTGAACAGGCACAGAGAAGGTGCTATCAGGGAATTCTCTGCCTGCCTTTCCCCAGTGCTCTGCAAGCTCTCCAGGACAACATAGAATCTGGGGCTCTGTGCTTTCTTTCCTTCTGAACAAGTGTTAGTGTTTATTGCACAAAAGCAATTCTTGCGAAGCAATGTGAACACTTCTGCTTCCCAGGGACAGAGAAGGTGCTAGCAAGGAATTCTCTGCCTGCCTTTCCCCAGTGCTCTGCAAGCTCTCCAGGACAACATAAAATCTGGGGCTCTGTGCTTTCTTTCCTTCTGAACAAGTGTTAGTGTTTTCTGCACAAAAGCGATTCTGCGAAGCAATGTGAACACTTCTGCTTCCCAGGCACAGAGAAGGTGCTAGCAAGGAATTCTCTGCCTGCCTTTCCCCAGTGCTCTAAAAGCTCTCCAGGACAACATAAAATCTGGGGCTCTGTGGTTTCTTTTCTTCTGAACAAGTGTTACTGTTTTCTGCACAAAAGCGATTCTGCGAAGCAATGTGAACAGGCACAGAGAAGGTGCTATCAGGGAATTCTCTGCCTGCCTTTCCCCAGTGCTCTGCAAGCTCTCCAGGACAACATAGAATCTGGGGCTCTGTGCTTTCTTTCGTTCTGAACAAGTGTTAGTGTTTTCTGCACAAAAGCGATTCTTGCGAAGCAATGTGAACACTTCTGCTTCCCAGGCACAGAGAAGGTGCTAGCAGGGAATTCTCTGCCTGCCTTTCCCCAGTGCTCTGCAAGCTCTCCAGGACAACATAGAATCTGGGGCTCTGTGCTTTCTTTCCTTCTGAAAAAGTGTTACTGTTTTCTGAACAAAAGCGATTCTGCAAAGCAATGTGAACAGGCACAGAGAAGGTGCTAGCAGGGAATTCTCTGCCTGCCTTTCCCCAGTGCTCTGCAAGCTCTCCAGGACAACATAGAATCTGGGGCTCTGTGCTTTCTTTCCTTCTGAACAAGTGTTAGTGTTTTCTGCACAAAAGCGATTCTTGCGAAGCAATGTGAACACTTCTGCTTCCCAGGGACAGAGAAGGTGCTAGCAAGGAATTCTCTGCCTGCCTTTCCCCAGTGCTCTGCAAGCTCTCCAGGACAACATAGAATCTGGGGCTCTGTGCTTTCTTTTGTTCTGAACAAGTGTTACTGTTTTCTGCACAAAAGCGATTCTGCAAAGCAATGTGAACAGGCACAGAGAAGGTGCTATCAGGGAATTCTCTGCCTGCCTTTCCCCAGTGCTCTGCAAGCTCTCCAGGACAACATAAAATCTGGGGCTCTGTGCTTTCTTTCCTTCTGAACAAGTGTTACTGTTTTCTGCACAAAAGCGATTCTGCGAAGCAATGTGAACAGGCACAGAGAAGGTGCTATCAGGGAATTCTCTGCCTGCCTTTCCCCAGTGCTCTGCAAGCTCTCCAGGACAACATAGAATCTGGGGCTCTGTGCTTTCTTTCCTTCTGATCAAGTGTTACTGTTTTCTGCACAAAAGCGATTCTGCGAAGCAATGTGAACACTTCTGCTTCCCAGGCACAGAGAAGGTGCTAGCAAGGATTTCTCTGCCTGCCTTTCCCCAGTGCTCTGCAAGCTCTCCAGGACAACATAGAATCTGGGGTTCTGTGCTTTCTTTCCTTCTGAACAAGTGTTACTGTTTTCTGCACAAAAGCGATTCTGCGAAGCAATGTCAACACTTCTGCTTCCCAGGCACAGAGAAGGTGCTAGCAAGGAATTCTCTGCCTGCCTTTCCCCAGTGCTCTAAAAGCTCTCCAGGACAACATAAAATCTGGGGCTCTGTGCTTTCTTTCCTTCTGAACAAGTGTTAGTGTTTTCTGCACAAAAGCAATTCTTGCGAAGCAATGTGAACACTTCTGCTTCCCAGGCACAGAGAAGGTGCTAGCAGGGAATTCTCTGCCTGCCTTTCCCCAGTGCTCTGCAAGCTCTCCAGGACAACATAGAATCTGGGGCTCTGTGCTTTCTTTCCTTCTGAACAAGTGTTACTGTTTTCTGCACAAAAGCGATTCTGCAAAGCAATGTGAACAGGCACAGAGAAGGTGCTATCAGGGAATTCTCTGCCTGCCTTTCCCCAGTGCTCTGCAAGCTCTCCAGGACAACATAAAATCTGGGGCACTGTGCTTTCTTTCCTTCTGAACAAGTGTTAGTGTTTTCTGCACAAAAGCGATTCTTGAGAAGCAATGTGAACACTTCTGCTTCCCAGGCACAGAGAAGGTGCTAGCAGGGAATTCTCTGCCTGCCTTTCCCCAGTGCTCTGCAAGCTCTCCAGGACAACATAAAATCTGGGGCTCTGTGCTTTCTTTCCTTCTGAACAAGTGTTACTGTTTTCTGCACAAAAGCGATTCTGCGAAGCAATGTGAACAGGCACAGAGAAGGTGCTATCAGGGAATTCTCTGCCTGCCTTTCCCCAGTGCTCTGCAAGCTCTCCAGGACAACATAGAATCTGGGGCTCTGTGCTTTCTTTCCTTCTGAACAAGTGTTACTGTTTTCTGCACAAAAGCGATTCTTGCGAAGCAATGTGAACACTTCTGCTTCCCAGGCACAGAGAAGGTGCTAGCAGGGAATTCTCTGCCTGCCTTTCCCCAGTGCTATGCAAGCTCTCCAGGACAACATAGAATCTGGGGCTCTGTGCTTTCTTTCCTTCTGAACAAGTGTTACTGTTTTCTGCACAAAAGCGATTCTGCGAAGCAATGTGAACAGGCACAGAGAAGGTGCTAGCAGGGAATTCTCTGCCTGCCTTTCCCCAGTGCTCTGCAAGCTCTCCAGGACAACATAGAATCTGGGGCTCTGTGCTTTCTTTCGTTCTGAACAAGTGTTAGTGTTTTCTGCACAAAAGCGATTCTGCGAAGCAATGTGAACACTTCTGCTTCCCAGGCACAGAGAAGGTGCTAGCAAGGAATTCTCTGCCTGCCTTTCCCCAGTGCTCTGCAAGCTCTCCAGGACAACATAAAATCTGGGGCTCTGTGCTTTCTTTCCTTCTGAACAAGTGTTAGTGTTTTCTGCACAAAAGCGATTCTTGCGAAGCAATGTGAACACTTCTGCTTCCCAGGGACAGAGAAGGTGCTAGCAAGGAATTCTCTGCCTGCCTTTCCCCAGTGCTCTGCAAGCTCTCCAGGACAACATAGAATCTGGGGCTCTGTGCTTTCTTTCCTTCTGAACAAGTGTTACTGTTTTCTGCACAAAAGCGATTCTGCAAAGCAATGTGAACAGGCACAGAGAAGGTGCTATCAGGGAATTCTCTGCCTGCCTTTCCCCAGTGCTCTGCAAGCTCTCCAGGACAACATAAAATCTGGGGCTCTGTGCTTTCTTTCCTTCTGATCAAGTGTTACTGTTTTCTGCACAAAAGCGATTCTGCGAAGCAATGTGAACACTTCTGCTTCCCAGGCACAGAGAAGGTGCTAGCAAGGATTTCTCTGCCTGCCTTTCCCCAGTGCTCTGCAAGCTCTCCAGGACAACATAGAATCTGGGGTTCTGTGCTTTCTTTCCTTCTGAACAAGTGTTACTGTTTTCTGCACAAAAGCGATTCTGCGAAGCAATGAGAACACTTCTGCTTCCCAGGCACAGAGAAGGTGCTAGCAAGGAATTCTCTGCCTGCCTTTCCCCAGTGCTCTAAAAGCTCTCCAGGACAACATAAAATCTGGGGCTCTGTGCTTTCTTTCCTTCTGAACAAGTGTTAGTGTTTTCTGCACAAAAGCGATTCTTGCGAAGCAATGTGAACACTTCTGCTTCCCAGGCACAGAGAAGGTGCTAGCAGGGAATTCTCTGCCTGCCTTTCCCCAGTGCTCTGCAAGCTCTCCAGGACAACATAGAATCTGGGGCTCTGTGCTTTCTTTCCTTCTGAACAAGTGTTACTGTTTTCTGCACAAAAGCGATTCTGCGAAGCAATGTGAACAGGCACAGAGAAGGTGCTATCAGGGAATTCTCTGCCTGCCTTTCCCCAGTGCTCTGCAAGCTCTCCAGGACAACATAAAATCTGGGGCTCTGTGCTTTCTTTCCTTCTGAACAAGTGTTACTGTTTTCTGCACTAAAGCGATTCTTGAGAAGCAATGTGAACACTTCTGCTTCCCAGGCACAGAGAAGGTGCTAGCAGGGAATTCTCTGCCTGCCTTTCCCCAGTGCTCTGCAAGCTCTCCAGGACAACATAAAATCTGGGGCTCTGTGCTTTCTTTCCTTCTGAACAAGTGTTACTGTTTTCTGCACAAAAGCGATTCTGCGAAGCAATGTGAACAGGCACAGAGAAGGTGCTATCAGGGAATTCTCTGCCTGCCTTTCCCCAGTGCTCTGCAAGCTCTCCAGGACAACATAAAATCTGGGGCTCTGTGCTTTCTTTCCTTCTGAACAAGTGTTAGTGTTTTCTGCACAAAAGCGATTCTTGAGAAGCAATGTGAACACTTCTGCTTCCCAGGCACAGAGAAGGTGCTAGAAAGGAATTCTCTGCCTGCCTTTCCCCAGTGCTCTGCAAGCTCTCCAGGACAACATAAAATCTGGGGCTCTGTGCTTTCTTTCCTTCTGAACAAGTGTTACTGTTTTCTGCACAAAAGCGATTCTGCGAAGCAATGTGAACAGGCACAGAGAAGGTGCTATCAGGGAATTCTCTGCCTGCCTTTCCCCAGTGCTCTGCAAGCTCTCCAGGACAACATAGAATCTGGGGCTCTGTGCTTTCTTTCCTTCTGAACAAGTGTTACTGTTTTCTGCACAAAAGCGATTCTTGCGAAGCAATGTGAACACTTCTGCTTCCCAGGCACAGAGAAGGTGCTAGCAGGGAATTCTCTGCCTGCCTTTCCCCAGTGCTCTGCAAGCTCTCCAGGACAACATAGAATCTGGGGCTCTGTGCTTTCTTTCCTTCTGAACAAGTGTTACTGTTTTCTGCACAAAAGCGATTCTGCGAAGCAATGTGAACACTTCTGCTTCCTAGGCACAGAGAAGGTGCTAGCAAGGATTTCTCTGCCTACCTTTCCCCAGTGCTCTGCAAGCTCTCCAGGACAACATAAAATCTGGGGCTCTGTGCTTTCTTTCCTTCTGAACAAGTGTTAGTGTTTTCTGCACAAAAGCGATTCTTGCGAAGCAATGTGAACACTTCTGCTTCCCAGGCACAGAGAAGGTGCTAGCAGGGAATTCTCTGCCTGCCTTTCCCCAGTGCTCTGCAAGCTCTCCAGGACAACATAGAATCTGGGGCTCTGTGCTTTCTTTCCTTCTGAACAAGTGTTACTGTTTTCTGCACAAAAGCGATTCTTGCGAAGCAATGTGAACACTTCTGCTTCCCAGGCACAGAGAAGGTGCTAGCAGGGAATTCTCTGCCTGCCTTTCCCCAGTGCTCTGCAAGCTCTCCAGGACAACATAGAATCTGGGGCTCTGTGCTTTCTTTCCTTCTGAACAAGTGTTACTGTTTTCTGCACAAAAGCGATTCTGCGAAGCAATGTGAACAGGCACAGAGAAGGTGCTATCAGGGAATTCTCTGCCTGCCTTTCCCCAGTGCTCTGCAAGCTCTCCAGGACAACATAGAATCTGGGGCTCTGTGCTTTCTTTCCTTCTGAACAAGTGTTACTGTTTTCTGCACAAAAGCGATTCTGCGAAGCAATGTGAACACTTCTGCTTCCCAGGCACAGAGAAGGTGCTAGCAAGGAATTCTCTGCCTGCCTTTCCCCAGTGCTCTGCAAGCTCTCCAGGACAACATAAAATCTGGGGCTCTGTGCTTTCTTTCCTTCTGAACAAGTGTTAGTGTTTTCTGCACAAAAGCGATTCTTGCGAAGCAATGTGAACACTTCTGCTTCCCAGGGACAGAGAAGGTGCTAGCAAGGAATTCTCTGCCTGCCTTTCCCCAGTGCTCTGCAAGCTCTCCAGGACAACATAGAATCTGGGGCTCTGTGCTTTCTTTTGTTCTGAACAAGTGTTACTGTTTTCTGCACAAAAGCGATTCTGCAAAGCAATGTGAACAGGCACAGAGAAGGTGCTATCAGGGAATTCTCTGCCTGCCTTTCCCCAGTGCTCTGCAAGCTCTCCAGGACAACATAAAATCTGGGGCTCTGTGCTTTCTTTCCTTCTGAACAAGTGTTACTGTTTTCTGCACAAAAGCGATTCTGCGAAGCAATGTGAACAGGCACAGAGAAGGTGCTATCAGGGAATTCTCTGCCTGCCTTTCCCCAGTGCTCTGCAAGCTCTCCAGGACAACATAGAATCTGGGGCTCTGTGCTTTCTTTCCTTCTGATCAAGTGTTACTGTTTTCTGCACAAAAGCGATTCTGCGAAGCAATGTGAACACTTCTGCTTCCCAGGCACAGAGAAGGTGCTAGCAAGGATTTCTCTGCCTGCCTTTCCCCAGTGCTCTGCAAGCTCTCCAGGACAACATAGAATCTGGGGTTCTGTGCTTTCTTTCCTTCTGAACAAGTGTTACTGTTTTCTGCACAAAAGCGATTCTGCGAAGCAATGTCAACACTTCTGCTTCCCAGGCACAGAGAAGGTGCTAGCAAGGAATTCTCTGCCTGCCTTTCCCCAGTGCTCTAAAAGCTCTCCAGGACAACATAAAATCTGGGGCTCTGTGCTTTCTTTCCTTCTGAACAAGTGTTAGTGTTTTCTGCACAAAAGCGATTCTTGCGAAGCAATGTGAACACTTCTGCTTCCCAGGCACAGAGAAGGTGCTAGCAGGGAATTCTCTGCCTGCCTTTCCCCAGTGCTCTGCAAGCTCTCCAGGACAACATAGAATCTGGGGCTCTGTGCTTTCTTTCCTTCTGAACAAGTGTTACTGTTTTCTGCACAAAAGCGATTCTGCAAAGCAATGTGAACAGGCACAGAGAAGGTGCTATCAGGGAATTCTCTGCCTGCCTTTCCCCAGTGCTCTGCAAGCTCTCCAGGACAACATAAAATCTGGGGCACTGTGCTTTCTTTCCTTCTGAACAAGTGTTAGTGTTTTCTGCACAAAAGCGATTCTTGAGAAGCAATGTGAACACTTCTGCTTCCCAGGCACAGAGAAGGTGCTAGCAGGGAATTCTCTGCCTGCCTTTCCCCAGTGCTCTGCAAGCTCTCCAGGACAACATAAAATCTGGGGCTCTGTGCTTTCTTTCCTTCTGAACAAGTGTTACTGTTTTCTGCACAAAAGCGATTCTGCGAAGCAATGTGAACAGGCACAGAGAAGGTGCTATCAGGGAATTCTCTGCCTGCCTTTCCCCAGTGCTCTGCAAGCTCTCCAGGACAACATAGAATCTGGGGCTCTGTGCTTTCTTTCCTTCTGAACAAGTGTTACTGTTTTCTGCACAAAAGCGATTCTTGCGAAGCAATGTGAACACTTCTGCTTCCCAGGCACAGAGAAGGTGCTAGCAGGGAATTCTCTGCCTGCCTTTCCCCAGTGCTATGCAAGCTCTCCAGGACAACATAGAATCTGGGGCTCTGTGCTTTCTTTCCTTCTGAACAAGTGTTACTGTTTTCTGCACAAAAGCGATTCTGCGAAGCAATGTGAACAGGCACAGAGAAGGTGCTAGCAGGGAATTCTCTGCCTGCCTTTCCCCAGTGCTCTGCAAGCTCTCCAGGACAACATAGAATCTGGGGCTCTGTGCTTTCTTTCGTTCTGAACAAGTGTTAGTGTTTTCTGCACAAAAGCGATTCTGCGAAGCAATGTGAACACTTCTGCTTCCCAGGCACAGAGAAGGTGCTAGCAAGGAATTCTCTGCCTGCCTTTCCCCAGTGCTCTGCAAGCTCTCCAGGACAACATAAAATCTGGGGCTCTGTGCTTTCTTTCCTTCTGAACAAGTGTTAGTGTTTTCTGCACAAAAGCGATTCTTGCGAAGCAATGTGAACACTTCTGCTTCCCAGGGACAGAGAAGGTGCTAGCAAGGAATTCTCTGCCTGCCTTTCCCCAGTGCTCTGCAAGCTCTCCAGGACAACATAGAATCTGGGGCTCTGTGCTTTCTTTCCTTCTGAACAAGTGTTACTGTTTTCTGCACAAAAGCGATTCTGCAAAGCAATGTGAACAGGCACAGAGAAGGTGCTATCAGGGAATTCTCTGCCTGCCTTTCCCCAGTGCTCTGCAAGCTCTCCAGGACAACATAAAATCTGGGGCTCTGTGCTTTCTTTCCTTCT
Organism: Strix aluco; assembly: GCF_031877795.1. NCBI lineage: Eukaryota > Metazoa > Chordata > Aves > Strigiformes > Strigidae > Strix > Strix aluco. Next base: position 2,099,712 of record NW_027436647.1, read on the forward strand.
GAACAAGTGTTACTGTTTTCTGCACAAAAGCGATTCTGCGAAGCAATGTGAACAGGCACAGAGAAGGTGCTATCAGGGAATTCTCTGCCTGCCTTTCCCCAGTGCTCTGCAAGCTCTCCAGGACAACATAGAATCTGGGGCTCTGTGCTTTCTTTCCTTCTGATCAAGTGTTACTGTTTTCTGCACAAAAGCGATTCTGCGAAGCAATGTGAACACTTCTGCTTCCCAGGCACAGAGAAGGTGCTAGCAAGGATTTCTCTGCCTGCCTTTCCCCAGTGCTCTGCAAGCTCTCCAGGACAACATAGAATCTGGGGTTCTGTGCTTTCTTTCCTTCTGAACAAGTGTTACTGTTTTCTGCACAAAAGCGATTCTGCGAAGCAATGAGAACACTTCTGCTTCCCAGGCACAGAGAAGGTGCTAGCAAGGAATTCTCTGCCTGCCTTTCCCCAGTGCTCTAAAAGCTCTCCAGGACAACATAAAATCTGGGGCTCTGTGCTTTCTTTCCTTCTGAACAAGTGTTAGTGTTTTCTGCACAAAAGCGATTCTTGCGAAGCAATGTGAACACTTCTGCTTCCCAGGCACAGAGAAGGTGCTAGCAGGGAATTCTCTGCCTGCCTTTCCCCAGTGCTCTGCAAGCTCTCCAGGACAACATAGAATCTGGGGCTCTGTGCTTTCTTTCCTTCTGAACAAGTGTTACTGTTTTCTGCACAAAAGCGATTCTGCGAAGCAATGTGAACAGGCACAGAGAAGGTGCTATCAGGGAATTCTCTGCCTGCCTTTCCCCAGTGCTCTGCAAGCTCTCCAGGACAACATAAAATCTGGGGCTCTGTGCTTTCTTTCCTTCTGAACAAGTGTTACTGTTTTCTGCACTAAAGCGATTCTTGAGAAGCAATGTGAACACTTCTGCTTCCCAGGCACAGAGAAGGTGCTAGCAGGGAATTCTCTGCCTGCCTTTCCCCAGTGCTCTGCAAGCTCTCCAGGACAACATAAAATCTGGGGCTCTGTGCTTTCTTTCCTTCTGAACAAGTGTTACTGTTTTCTGCACAAAAGCGATTCTGCGAAGCAATGTGAACAGGCACAGAGAAGGTGCTATCAGGGAATTCTCTGCCTGCCTTTCCCCAGTGCTCTGCAAGCTCTCCAGGACAACATAAAATCTGGGGCTCTGTGCTTTCTTTCCTTCTGAACAAGTGTTAGTGTTTTCTGCACAAAAGCGATTCTTGAGAAGCAATGTGAACACTTCTGCTTCCCAGGCACAGAGAAGGTGCTAGCAGGGAATTCTCTGCCTGCCTTTCCCCAGTGCTCTGCAAGCTCTCCAGGACAACATAAAATCTGGGGCTCTGTGCTTTCTTTCCTTCTGAACAAGTGTTACTGTTTTCTGCACAAAAGCGATTCTGCGAAGCAATGTGAACAGGCACAGAGAAGGTGCTATCAGGGAATTCTCTGCCTGCCTTTCCCCAGTGCTCTGCAAGCTCTCCAGGACAACATAGAATCTGGGGCTCTGTGCTTTCTTTCCTTCTGAACAAGTGTTACTGTTTTCTGCACAAAAGCGATTCTTGCGAAGCAATGTGAACACTTCTGCTTCCCAGGCACAGAGAAGGTGCTAGCAGGGAATTCTCTGCCTGCCTTTCCCCAGTGCTCTGCAAGCTCTCCAGGACAACATAGAATCTGGGGCTCTGTGCTTTCTTTCCTTCTGAACAAGTGTTAGTGTTTTCTGCACAAAAGCGATTCTGCGAAGCAATGTGAACACTTCTGCTTCCTAGGCACAGAGAAGGTGCTAGCAAGGATTTCTCTGCCTACCTTTCCCCAGTGCTCTGCAAGCTCTCCAGGACAACATAAAATCTGGGGCTCTGTGCTTTCTTTCCTTCTGAACAAGTGTTAGTGTTTTCTGCACAAAAGCGATTCTTGCGAAGCAATGTGAACACTTCTGCTTCCCAGGCACAGAGAAGGTGCTAGCAGGGAATTCTCTGCCTGCCTTTCCCCAGTGCTCTGCAAGCTCTCCAGGACAACATAGAATCTGGGGCTCTGTGCTTTCTTTCCTTCTGAACAAGTGTTACTGTTTTCTGCACAAAAGCGATTCTTGCGAAGCAATGTGAACACTTCTGCTTCCCAGGCACAGAGAAGGTGCTAGCAGGGAATTCTCTGCCTGCCTTTCCCCAGTGCTCTGCAAGCTCTCCAGGACAACATAGAATCTGGGGCTCTGTGCTTTCTTTCCTTCTGAACAAGTGTTACTGTTTTCTGCACAAAAGCGATTCTGCGAAGCAATGTGAACAGGCACAGAGAAGGTGCTATCAGGGAATTCTCTGCCTGCCTTTCCCCAGTGCTCTGCAAGCTCTCCAGGACAACATAGAATCTGGGGCTCTGTGCTTTCTTTCCTTCTGAACAAGTGTTACTGTTTTCTGCACAAAAGCGATTCTGCGAAGCAATGTGAACACTTCTGCTTCCCAGGCACAGAGAAGGTGCTAGCAAGGAATTCTCTGCCTGCCTTTCCCCAGTGCTCTGCAAGCTCTCCAGGACAACATAAAATCTGGGGCTCTGTGCTTTCTTTCCTTCTGAACAAGTGTTAGTGTTTTCTGCACAAAAGCGATTCTGCGAAGCAATGTGAACACTTCTGCTTCCCAGGCACAGAGAAGGTGCTAGCAAGGAATTCTCTGCCTGCCTTTCCCCAGTGCTCTAAAAGCTCTCCAGGACAACATAAAATCTGGGGCTCTGTGGTTTCTTTCCTTCTGAACAAGTGTTACTGTTTTCTGCACAAAAGCGATTCTGCGAAGCAATGTGAACAGGCACAGAGAAGGTGCTATCAGGGAATTCTCTGCCTGCCTTTCCCCAGTGCTCTGCAAGCTCTCCAGGACAACATAGAATCTGGGGCTCTGTGCTTTCTTTCGTTCTGAACAAGTGTTAGTGTTTTCTGCACAAAAGCGATTCTTGCGAAGCAATGTGAACACTTCTGCTTCCCAGGCACAGAGAAGGTGCTAGCAGGGAATTCTCTGCCTGCCTTTCCCCAGTGCTCTGCAAGCTCTCCAGGACAACATAGAATCTGGGGCTCTGTGCTTTCTTTCCTTCTGAACAAGTGTTACTGTTTTCTGCACAAAAGCGATTCTGCGAAGCAATGTGAACAGGCACAGAGAAGGTGCTATCAGGGAATTCTCTGCCTGCCTTTCCCCAGTGCTCTGCAAGCTCTCCAGGACAACATAGAATCTGGGGCTCTGTGCTTTCTTTCCTTCTGAACAAGTGTTAGTGTTTTCTGCACAAAAGCGATTCTTGCGAAGCAATGTGAACACTTCTGCTTCCCAGGGACAGAGAAGGTGCTAGCAAGGAATTCTCTGCCTGCCTTTCCCCAGTGCTCTGCAAGCTCTCCAGGACAACATAGAATCTGGGGCTCTGTGCTTTCTTTCCTTCTGAACAAGTGTTACTGTTTTCTGCACAAAAGCGATTCTGCAAAGCAATGTGAACAGGCACAGAGAAGGTGCTATCAGGGAATTCTCTGCCTGCCTTTCCCCAGTGCTCTGCAAGCTCTCCAGGACAACATAAAATCTGGGGCTCTGTGCTTTCTTTCCTTCTGAACAAGTGTTACTGTTTTCTGCACAAAAGCGATTCTGCGAAGCAATGTGAACAGGCACAGAGAAGGTGCTATCAGGGAATTCTCTGCCTGCCTTTCCCCAGTGCTCTGCAAGCTCTCCAGGACAACATAGAATCTGGGGCTCTGTGCTTTCTTTCCTTCTGATCAAGTGTTACTGTTTTCTGCACAAAAGCGATTCTGCGAAGCAATGTGAACACTTCTGCTTCCCAGGCACAGAGAAGGTGCTAGCAAGGATTTCTCTGCCTGCCTTTCCCCAGTGCTCTGCAAGCTCTCCAGGACAACATAGAATCTGGGGTTCTGTGCTTTCTTTCCTTCTGAACAAGTGTTACTGTTTTCTGCACAAAAGCGATTCTGCGAAGCAATGTCAACACTTCTGCTTCCCAGGCACAGAGAAGGTGCTAGCAAGGAATTCTCTGCCTGCCTTTCCCCAGTGCTCTAAAAGCTCTCCAGGACAACATAAAATCTGGGGCTCTGTGCTTTCTTTCCTTCTGAACAAGTGTTAGTGTTTTCTGCACAAAAGCGATTCTTGCGAAGCAATGTGAACACTTCTGCTTCCCAGGCACAGAGAAGGTGCTAGCAGGGAATTCTCTGCCTGCCTTTCCCCAGTGCTCTGCAAGCTCTCCAGGACAACATAGAATCTGGGGCTCTGTGCTTTCTTTCCTTCTGAACAAGTGTTACTGTTTTCTGCACAAAAGCGATTCTGCGAAGCAATGTGAACAGGCACAGAGAAGGTGCTATCAGGGAATTCTCTGCCTGCCTTTCCCCAGTGCTCTGCAAGCTCTCCAGGACAACATAAAATCTGGGGCACTGTGCTTTCTTTCCTTCTGAACAAGTGTTACTGTTTTCTGCACAAAAGCGATTCTTGCGAAGCAATGTGAACAGGCACAGAGAAGGTGCTATCAGGGAATTCTCTGCCTGCCTTTCCCCAGTGCTCTGCAAGCTCTCCAGGACAACATAAAATCTGGGGCTCTGTGCTTTCTTTCCTTCTGAACAAGTGTTAGTGTTTTCTGCACAAAAGCGATTCTTGAGAAGCAATGTGAACACTTCTGCTTCCCAGGCACAGAGAAGGTGCTAGCAGGGAATTCTCTGCCTGCCTTTCCCCAGTGCTCTGCAAGCTCTCCAGGACAACATAGAATCTGGGGCTCTGTGCTTTCTTTCCTTCTGAACAAGTGTTACTGTTTTCTGCACAAAAGCGATTCTGCGAAGCAATGTGAACAGGCACAGAGAAGGTGCTATCAGGGAATTCTCTGCCTGCCTTTCCCCAGTGCTCTGCAAGCTTCCAGGACAACATAGAATCTGGGGCTCTGTGCTTTCTTTCCTTCTGAACAAGTGTTACTGTTTTCTGCACAAAAGCGATTCTTGCGAAGCAATGTGAACACTTCTGCTTCCCAGGCACACAGAAGGTGCTAGCAGGGAATTCTCTGCCTGCCTTTCCCCAGTGCTATGCAAGCTCTCCAGGACAACATAGAATCTGGGGCTCTGTGCTTTCTTTCCTTCTGAACAAGTGTTACTGTTTTCTGCACAAAAGCGATTCTGCGAAGCAAAGTGAACAGGCACAGAGAAGGTGCTAGCAGGGAATTCTCTGCCTGCCTTTCCCCAGTGCTCTGCAAGCTCTCCAGGACAACATAGAATCTGGGGCTCTGTGCTTTCTTTCCTTCTGAACAAGTGTTACTGTTTTCTGCACAAAAGCGATTCTTGCGAAGCAATGTGAACACTTCTGCTTCCCAGGCACAGAGAAGGTGCTAGCAGGGAATTCTCTGCCTGCCTTTCCCCAGTGCTCTGCAAGCTCTCCAGGACAACATAGAATCTGGGGCTCTGTGCTTTCTTTCCTTCTGAACAAGTGTTACTGTTTTCTGCACAAAAGCGATTCTGCGAAGCAATGTGAACAGGCACAGAGAAGGTGCTATCAGGGAATTCTCTGCCTGCCTTTCCCCAGTGCTCTGCAAGCTCTCCAGGACAACATAGAATCTGGGGCTCTGTGCTTTCTTTCCTTCTGAACAAGTGTTACTGTTTTCTGCACAAAAGCGATTCTGCGAAGCAATGTGAACACTTCTGCTTCCCAGGCACAGAGAAGGTGCTAGCAAGGAATTCTCTGCCTGCCTTTCCCCAGTGCTCTGCAAGCTCTCCAGGACAACATAAAATCTGGGGCTCTGTGCTTTCTTTCCTTCTGAACAAGTGTTAGTGTTTTCTGCACAAAAGCGATTCTGCGAAGCAATGTGAACACTTCTGCTTCCCAGGCACAGAGAAGGTGCTAGCAAGGAATTCTCTGCCTGCCTTTCCCCAGTGCTCTAAAAGCTCTCCAGGACAACATAAAATCTGGGGCTCTGTGGTTTCTTTTCTTCTGAACAAGTGTTACTGTTTTCTGCACAAAAGCGATTCTGCGAAGCAATGTGAACAGGCACAGAGAAGGTGCTATCAGGGAATTCTCTGCCTGCCTTTCCCCAGTGCTCTGCAAGCTCTCCAGGACAACATAGAATCTGGGGCTCTGTGCTTTCTTTCGTTCTGAACAAGTGTTAGTGTTTTCTGCACAAAAGCGATTCTTGCGAAGCAATGTGAACACTTCTGCTTCCCAGGCACAGAGAAGGTGCTAGCAGGGAATTCTCTGCCTGCCTTTCCCCAGTGCTCTGCAAGCTCTCCAGGACAACATAAAATCTGGGGCTCTGTGCTTTCTTTCCTTCTGAACAAGTGTTACTGTTTTCTGCACAAAAGCGATTCTGCGAAGCAATGTGAACAGGCACAGAGAAGGTGCTATCAGGGAATTCTCTGCCTGCCTTTCCCCAGTGCTCTGCAAGCTCTCCAGGACAACATAGAATCTGGGGCTCTGTGCTTTCTTTCCTTCTGAACAAGTGTTAGTGTTTTCTGCACAAAAGCGATTCTTGCGAAGCAATGTGAACACTTCTGCTTCCCAGGCACAGAGAAGGTGCTAGCAGGGAATTCTCTGCCTGCCTTTCCCCAGTGCTCTGCAAGCTCTCCAGGACAACATAGAATCTGGGGCTCTGTGCTTTCTTTCCTTCTGAACAAGTGTTACTGTTTTCTGCACAAAAGCGATTCTGCGAAGCAATGTGAACAGGCACAGAGAAGGTGCTATCAGGGAATTCTCTGCCTGCCTTTCCCCAGTGCTCTGCAAGCTCTCCAGGACAACATAGAATCTGGGGCTCTGTGCTTTCTTTCCTTCTGAACAAGTGTTACTGTTTTCTGCACAAAAGCGATTCTGCGAAGCAATGTGAACACTTCTGCTTCCCAGGCACAGAGAAGGTGCTAGCAAGGAATTCTCTGCCTGCCTTTCCCCAGTGCTCTGCAAGCTCTCCAGGACAACATAAAATCTGGGGCTCTGTGCTTTCTTTCCTTCTGAACAAGTGTTAGTGTTTTCTGCACAAAAGCGATTCTGCGAAGCAATGTGAACACTTCTGCTTCCCAGGCACAGAGAAGGTGCTAGCAAGGAATTCTCTGCCTGCCTTTCCCCAGTGCTCTAAAAGCTCTCCAGGACAACATAAAATCTGGGGCTCTGTGGTTTCTTTTCTTCTGAACAAGTGTTACTGTTTTCTGCACAAATGCGATTCTGCGAAGCAATGTGAACAGGCACAGAGAAGGTGCTATCAGGGAATTCTCTGCCTGCCTTTCCCCAGTGCTCTGCAAGCTCTCCAGGACAACATAGAATCTGGGGCTCTGTGCTTTCTTTCGTTCTGAACAAGTGTTAGTGTTTTCTGCACAAAAGCGATTCTTGCGAAGCAATGTGAACACTTCTGCTTCCCAGGCACAGAGAAGGTGCTAGCAGGGAATTCTCTGCCTGCCTTTCCCCAGTGCTCTGCAAGCTCTCCAGGACAACATAGAATCTGGGGCTCTGTGCTTTCTTTCCTTCTGAACAAGTGTTACTGTTTTCTGCACAAAAGCGATTCTGCGAAGCAATGTGAACAGGCACAGAGAAGGTGCTATCAGGGAATTCTCTGCCTGCCTTTCCCCAGTGCTCTGCAAGCTCTCCAGGACAACATAGAATCTGGGGCTCTGTGCTTTCTTTCCTTCTGAACAAGTGTTAGTGTTTTCTGCACAAAAGCGATTCTTGCGAAGCAATGTGAACACTTCTGCTTCCCAGGGACAGAGAAGGTGCTAGCAAGGAATTCTCTGCCTGCCTTTCCCCAGTGCTCTGCAAGCTCTCCAGGACAACATAGAATCTGGGGCTCTGTGCTTTCTTTCCTTCTGAACAAGTGTTACTGTTTTCTGCACAAAAGCGATTCTGCGAAGCAATGTGAACAGGCACAGAGAAGGTGCTATCAGGGAATTCTCTGCCTGCCTTTCCCCAGTGCTCTGCAAGCTCTCCAGGACAACATAAAATCTGGGGCTCTGTGCTTTCTTTCCTTCTGAACAAGTGTTACTGTTTTCTGCACAAAAGCGATTCTGCGAAGCAATGTGAACAGGCACAGAGAAGGTGCTATCAGGGAATTCTCTGCCTGCCTTTCCCCAGTGCTCTGCAAGCTCTCCAGGACAACATAGAATCTGGGGCTCTGTGCTTTCTTTCCTTCTGATCAAGTGTTACTGTTTTCTGCACAAAAGCGATTCTGCGAAGCAATGTGAACACTTCTGCTTCCCAGGCACAGAGAAGGTGCTAGCAAGGATTTCTCTGCCTGCCTTTCCCCAGTGCTCTGCAAGCTCTCCAGGACAACATAGAATCTGGGGTTCTGTGCTTTCTTTCCTTCTGAACAAGTGTTACTGTTTTCTGCACAAAAGCGATTCTGCGAAGCAATGTCAACACTTCTGCTTCCCAGGCACAGAGAAGGTGCTAGCAAGGAATTCTCTGCCTGCCTTTCCCCAGTGCTCTAAAAGCTCTCCAGGACAACATAAAATCTGGGGCTCTGTGCTTTCTTTCCTTCTGAACAAGTGTTAGTGTTTTCTGCACAAAAGCGATTCTTGCGAAGCAATGTGAACACTTCTGCTTCCCAGGCACAGAGAAGGTGCTAGCAGGGAATTCTCTGCCTGCCTTTCCCCAGTGCTCTGCAAGCTCTCCAGGACAACATAGAATCTGGGGCTCTGTGCTTTCTTTCCTTCTGAACAAGTGTTACTGTTTTCTGCACAAAAGCGATTCTGCGAAGCAATGTGAACAGGCACAGAGAAGGTGCTATCAGGGAATTCTCTGCCTGCCTTTCCCCAGTGCTCTGCAAGCTCTCCAGGACAACATAAAATCTGGGGCACTGTGCTTTCTTTCCTTCTGAACAAGTGTTACTGTTTTCTGCACAAAAGCGATTCTTGCGAAGCAATGTGAACAGGCACAGAGAAGGTGCTATCAGGGAATTCTCTGCCTGCCTTTCCCCAGTGCTCTGCAAGCTCTCCAGGACAACATAAAATCTGGGGCTCTGTGCTTTCTTTCCTTCTGAACAAGTGTTAGTGTTTTCTGCACAAAAGCGATTCTTGAGAAGCAATGTGAACACTTCTGCTTCCCAGGCACAGAGAAGGTGCTAGCAGGGAATTCTCTGCCTGCCTTTCCCCAGTGCTCTGCAAGCTCTCCAGGACAACATAAAATCTGGGGCTCTGTGCTTTCTTTCCTTCTGAACAAGTGTTACTGTTTTCTGCACAAAAGCGATTCTGCGAAGCAATGTGAACAGGCACAGAGAAGGTGCTATCAGGGAATTCTCTGCCTGCCTTTCCCCAGTGCTCTGCAAGCTTCCAGGACAACATAGAATCTGGGGCTCTGTGCTTTCTTTCCTTCTGAACAAGTGTTACTGTTTTCTGCACAAAAGCGATTCTTGCGAAGCAATGTGAACACTTCTGCTTCCCAGGCACAGAGAAGGTGCTAGCAGGGAATTCTCTGCCTGCCTTTCCCCAGTGCTATGCAAGCTCTCCAGGACAACATAGAATCTGGGGCTCTGTGCTTTCTTTCCTTCTGAACAAGTGTTACTGTTTTCTGCACAAAAGCGATTCTGCGAAGCAAAGTGAACAGGCACAGAGAAGGTGCTAGCAGGGAATTCTCTGCCTGCCTTTCCCCAGTGCTCTGCAAGCTCTCCAGGACAACATAGAATCTGGGGCTCTGTGCTTTCTTTCGTTCTGAACAAGTGTTAGTGTTTTCTGCACAAAAGCGATTCTTGCGAAGCAATGTGAACACTTCTGCTTCCCTGGCACAGAGAAGGTGCTAGCAGGGAATTCTCTGCCTGCCTTTCCCCAGTGCTCTGCAAGCTCTCCAGGACAACATAGAATCTGGGGCTCTGTGCTTTCTTTCCTTCTGAACAAGTGTTACTGTTTTCTGCACAAAAGCGATTCTGCGAAGCAATGTGAACACTTCTGCTTCCCAGGCACAGAGAAGGTGCTAGCAAGGATTTCTCTGCCTGCCTTTCCCCAGTGCTCTGCAAGCTCTCCAGGACAACATAAAATCTGGGGCTCTGTGCTTTCTTTCCTTCTGAACAAGTGTTAGTGTTTTCTGCACAAAAGCGATTCTTGCGAAGCAATGTGAACACTTCTGCTTCCCAGGCACAGAGAAGGTGCTAGCAGGGAATTCTCTGCCTGCCTTTCCCCAGTGCTCTGCAAGCTCTCCAGGACAACATAGAATCTGGGGCTCTGTGCTTTCTTTCCTTCTGAACAAGTGTTACTGTTTTCTGCACAAAAGCGATTCTTGCGAAGCAATGTGAACACTTCTGCTTCCCAGGGACAGAGAAGGTGCTAGCAAGGAATTCTCTGCCTGCCTTTCCCCAGTGCTCTGCAAGCTCTCCAGGACAACATAGAATCTGGGGCTCTGTGCTTTCTTTCGTTCTGAACAAGTGTTACTGTTTTCTGCACAAAAGCGATTCTGCGAAGCAATGTGAACAGGCACAGAGAAGGTGCTATCAGGGAATTCTCTGCCTGCCTTTCCCCAGTGCTCTGCAAGCTCTCCAGGACAACATAGAATCTGGGGCTCTGTGCTTTCTTTCGTTCTGAACAAGTGTTAGTGTTTTCTGCACAAAAGCGATTCTTGCGAAGCAATGTGAACACTTCTGCTTCCCAGGCACAGAGAAGGTGCTAGCAGGGAATTCTCTGCCTGCCTTTCCCCAGTGCTCTGCAAGCTCTCCAGGACAACATAGAATCTGGGGCTCTGTGCTTTCTTTCCTTCTGAACAAGTGTTAGTGTTTTCTGCACAAAAGCGATTCTTGCGAAGCAATGTGAACACTTCTGCTTCCCAGGCACAGAGAAGGTGCTAGCAAGGATTTCTCTGCCTGCCTTTCCCCAGTGCTCTGCAAGCTCTCCAGGACAACATAGAATCTGGGGCTCTGTGCTTTCTTTCGTTCTGAACAAGTGTTACTGTTTTCTGCACAAAAGCGATTCTGCAAAGCAATGTGAACAGGCACAGAGAAGGTGCTATCAGGGAATTCTCTGCCTGCCTTTCCCCAGTGCTCTGCAAGCTCTCCAGGACAACATAGAATCTGGGGCTCTATGCTTTCTTTCCTTCTGAACAAGTGTTACTGTTTTCTGCACAAAAGCGATTCTGCGAAGCAATGTGAACAGGCACAGAGAAGGTGCTATCAGGGAATTCTCTGCCTGCCTTTCCCCAGTGCTCTGCAAGCTCTCCAGGACAACATAGAATCTGGGGCTCTGTGCTTTCTTTCCTTCTGAACAAGTGTTACTGTTTTCTGCACAAAAGCGATTCTGCGAAGCAATGTGAACACCTCTGCTTCCCAGGCACAGAGAAGGTGCTAGCAAGGAATTCTCTGCCTGCCTTTCCCCAGTGCTCTAAAAGCTCTCCAGGACAACATAAAATCTGGGGCTCTGTGCTTTCTTTCCTTCTGAACAAGTGTTAGTGTTTTCTGCACAAAAGCGATTCTTGCGAAGCAATGTGAACACTTCTGCTTCCCAGGCACAGAGAAGGTGCTAGCAGGGAATTCTCTGCCTGCCTTTCCCCAGTGCTCTGCAAGCTCTCCAGGACAACATAGAATCTGGGGCTCTGTGCTTTCTTTCGTTCTGAACAAGTGTTACTGTTTTCTGCACAAAAGCGATTCTGCGAAGCAATGTGAACAGGCACAGAGAAGGTGCTATCAGGGAATTCTCTGCCTGCCTTTCCCCAGTGCTCTGCAAGCTCTCCAGGACAACATAAAATCTGGGGCACTGTGCTTTCTTTCCTTCTGAACAAGTGTTACTGTTTTCTGCACAAAAGCGATTCTTGCGAAGCAATGTGAACACTTCTGCTTCCCAGGCACAGAGAAGGTGCTAGCAGGGAATTCTCTGCCTGCCTTTCCCCAGTGCTCTGCAAGCTCTCCAGGACAACATAGAATCTGGGGCTCTGTGCTTTCTTTCCTTCTGAACAAGTGTTACTGTTTTCTGCACAAAAGCGATTCTGCGAAGCAATGTGAACAGGCACAGAGAAGGTGCTATCAGGGAATTCTCTGCCTGCCTTTCCCCAGTGCTCTGCAAGCTCTCCAGGACAACATAGAATCTGGGGCTCTGTGCTTTCTTTCCTTCTGAACAAGTGTTACTGTTTTCTGCACAAAAGCGATTCTGCGAAGCAATGTGAACACTTCTGCTTCCCAGGCACAGAGAAGGTGCTAGAAAGGAATTCTCTGCCTGCCTTTCCCCAGTGCTCTGCAAGCTCTCCAAGACAACATAAAATCTGGGGCTCTGTGCTTTCTTTCCTTCTGAACAAATGTTACTGTTTTCTGCACAAAAGCGATTCTTGCGAAGCAATGTGAACACTTCTGCTTCCCAGGCACAGAGAAGGTGCTAGCAAGGAATTCTCTGCCTGCCTTTCCCCAGTGCTCTGCAAGCTCTCCAGGACTACATAGAATCTGGGGCTCTGTGCTTTCTTTCGTTCTGAACAAGTGTTACTGTTTTCTGCACAAAAGCGATTCTGCGAAGCAATGTGAACAGGCACAGAGAAGGTGCTAGCAGGGAATTCTCTGCCTGCCTTTCCCCAGTGCTCTGCAAGCTCTCCAGGACAACATAGAATCTGGGGCTCTGTGCTTTCTTTCCTTCTGAACAAGTGTTACTGTTTTCTGCACAAAAGCGATTCTGCGAAGCAATGTGAACACTTCTGCTTCCCAGGCACAGAGAAGGTGCTAGCAGGGAATTCTCTGCCTGCCTTTCCCCAGTGCTCCTCAAGCTCTCCAGGACAACATAGAATCTGGGGCTCTGTGCTTTCTTTCCTTCTGAACAAGTGTTACTGTTTTCTGCACAAAAGCGATTCTGCGAAGCAATGTGAACAGGCACAGAGAAGGTGCTATCAGGGAATTCTCTGCCTGCCTTTCCCCAGTGCTCTGCAAGCTCTCCAGGACAACATAGAATCTGGGGCTCTGTGCTTTCTTTCCTTCTGAACAAGTGTTACTGTTTTCTGCACAAAAGCGATTCTGCGAAGCAATGTGAACACTTCTGCTTCCCAGGCACAGAGAAGGTGCTAGCAAGGAATTCTCTGCCTGCCTTTCCCCAGTGCTCTGCAAGCTCTCCAGGACAACATAAAATCTGGGGCTCTGTGCTTTCTTTCCTTCTGAACAAGTGTTAGTGTTTTCTGCACAAAAGCGATTCTGCGAAGCAATGTGAACACTTCTGCTTCCCAGGCACAGAGAAGGTGCTAGCAAGGAATTCTCTGCCTGCCTTTCCCCAGTGCTCTAAAAGCTCTCCAGGACAACATAAAATCTGGGGCTCTGTGGTTTCTTTTCTTCTGAACAAGTGTTACTGTTTTCTGCACAAAAGCGATTCTGCGAAGCAATGTGAACAGGCACAGAGAAGGTGCTATCAGGGAATTCTCTGCCTGCCTTTCCCCAGTGCTCTGCAAGCTCTCCAGGACAACATAGAATCTGGGGCTCTGTGCTTTCTTTCGTTCTGAACAAGTGTTAGTGTTTTCTGCACAAAAGCGATTCTTGCGAAGCAATGTGAACACTTCTGCTTCCCAGGCACAGAGAAGGTGCTATCAGGGAATTCTCTGCCTGCCTTTCCCCAGTGCTCTGCAAGCTCTCCAGGACAACATAGAATCTGGGGCTCTGTGCTTTCTTTCCTTCTGAACAAGTGTTACTGTTTTCTGCACAAAAGCGATTCTGCGAAGCAATGTGAACAGGCACAGAGAAGGTGCTATCAGGGAATTCTCTGCCTGCCTTTCCCCAGTGCTCTGCAAGCTCTCCAGGACAACATAGAATCTGGGGCTCTGTGCTTTCTTTCCTTCTGAACAAGTGTTAGTGTTTTCTGCACAAAAGCGATTCTTGCGAAGCAATGTGAACACTTCTGCTTCCCAGGGACAGAGAAGGTGCTAGCAAGGAATTCTCTGCCTGCCTTTCCCCAGTGCTCTGCAAGCTCTCCAGGACAACATAGAATCTGGGGCTCTGTGCTTTCTTTCCTTCTGAACAAGTGTTACTGTTTTCTGCACAAAAGCGATTCTGCAAAGCAATGTGAACAGGCACAGAGAAGGTGCTATCAGGGAATTCTCTGCCTGCCTTTCCCCAGTGCTCTGCAAGCTCTCCAGGACAACATAAAATCTGGGGCTCTGTGCTTTCTTTCCTTCTGAACAAGTGTTACTGTTTTCTGCACAAAAGCGATTCTGCGAAGCAATGTGAACAGGCACAGAGAAGGTGCTATCAGGGAATTCTCTGCCTGCCTTTCCCCAGTGCTCTGCAAGCTCTCCAGGACAACATAGAATCTGGGGCTCTGTGCTTTCTTTCCTTCTGATCAAGTGTTACTGTTTTCTGCACAAAAGCGATTCTGCGAAGCAATGTGAACACTTCTGCTTCCCAGGCACAGAGAAGGTGCTAGCAAGGATTTCTCTGCCTGCCTTTCCCCAGTGCTCTGCAAGCTCTCCAGGACAACATAGAATCTGGGGTTCTGTGCTTTCTTTCCTTCTGAACAAGTGTTACTGTTTTCTGCACAAAAGCGATTCTGCGAAGCAATGTCAACACTTCTGCTTCCCAGGCACAGAGAAGGTGCTAGCAGGGAATTCTCTGCCTGCCTTTCCCCAGTGCTCTGCAAGCTCTCCAGGACAACATAGAATCTGGGGCTCTGTGCTTTCTTTCGTTCTGAACAAGTGTTACTGTTTTCTGCACAAAAGCGATTCTGCGAAGCAATGTGAACAGGCACAGAGAAGGTGCTATCAGGGAATTCTCTGCCTGCCTTTCCCCAGTGCTCTGCAAGCTCTCCAGGACAACATAAAATCTGGGGCACTGTGCTTTCTTTCCTTCTGAACAAGTGTTACTGTTTTCTGCACAAAAGCGATTCTTGCGAAGCAATGTGAACACTTCTGCTTCCCAGGCACAGAGAAGGTGCTAGCAGGGAATTCTCTGCCTGCCTTTCCCCAGTGCTCTGCAAGCTCTCCAGGACAACATAGAATCTGGGGCTCTGTGCTTTCTTTCCTTCTGAACAAGTGTTACTGTTTTCTGCACAAAAGCGATTCTGCGAAGCAATGTGAACAGGCACAGAGAAGGTGCTATCAGGGAATTCTCTGCCTGCCTTTCCCCAGTGCTCTGCAAGCTCTCCAGGACAACATAGAATCTGGGGCTCTGTGCTTTCTTTCCTTCTGAACAAGTGTTACTGTTTTCTGCACAAAAGCGATTCTGCGAAGCAATGTGAACACTTCTGCTTCCCAGGCACAGAGAAGGTGCTAGAAAGGAATTCTCTGCCTGCCTTTCCCCAGTGCTCTGCAAGCTCTCCAAGACAACATAAAATCTGGGGCTCTGTGCTTTCTTTCCTTCTGAACAAATGTTACTGTTTTCTGCACAAAAGCGATTCTTGCGAAGCAATGTGAACACTTCTGCTTCCCAGGCACAGAGAAGGTGCTAGCAAGGAATTCTCTGCCTGCCTTTCCCCAGTGCTCTGCAAGCTCTCCAGGACTACATAGAATCTGGGGCTCTGTGCTTTCTTTCGTTCTGAACAAGTGTTACTGTTTTCTGCACAAAAGCGATTCTGCGAAGCAATGTGAACAGGCACAGAGAAGGTGCTAGCAGGGAATTCTCTGCCTGCCTTTCCCCAGTGCTCTGCAAGCTCTCCAGGACAACATAGAATCTGGGGCTCTGTGCTTTCTTTCCTTCTGAACAAGTGTTACTGTTTTCTGCACAAAAGCGATTCTGCGAAGCAATGTGAACACTTCTGCTTCCCAGGCACAGAGAAGGTGCTAGCAGGGAATTCTCTGCCTGCCTTTCCCCAGTGCTCCTCAAGCTCTCCAGGACAACATAGAATCTGGGGCTCTGTGCTTTCTTTCCTTCTGAACAAGTGTTACTGTTTTCTGCACAAAAGCGATTCTGCGAAGCAATGTGAACAGGCACAGAGAAGGTGCTATCAGGGAATTCTCTGCCTGCCTTTCCCCAGTGCTCTGCAAGCTCTCCAGGACAACATAGAATCTGGGGCTCTGTGCTTTCTTTCCTTCTGAACAAGTGTTACTGTTTTCTGCACAAAAGCGATTCTGCGAAGCAATGTGAACACTTCTGCTTCCCAGGCACAGAGAAGGTGCTAGCAAGGAATTCTCTGCCTGCCTTTCCCCAGTGCTCTGCAAGCTCTCCAGGACAACATAAAATCTGGGGCTCTGTGCTTTCTTTCCTTCTGAACAAGTGTTAGTGTTTTCTGCACAAAAGCGATTCTGCGAAGCAATGTGAACACTTCTGCTTCCCAGGCACAGAGAAGGTGCTAGCAAGGAATTCTCTGCCTGCCTTTCCCCAGTGCTCTAAAAGCTCTCCAGGACAACATAAAATCTGGGGCTCTGTGGTTTCTTTTCTTCTGAACAAGTGTTACTGTTTTCTGCACAAAAGCGATTCTGCGAAGCAATGTGAACAGGCACAGAGAAGGTGCTATCAGGGAATTCTCTGCCTGCCTTTCCCCAGTGCTCTGCAAGCTCTCCAGGACAACATAGAATCTGGGGCTCTGTGCTTTCTTTCGTTCTGAACAAGTGTTAGTGTTTTCTGCACAAAAGCGATTCTTGCGAAGCAATGTGAACACTTATGCTTCCCAGGCACAGAGAAGGTGCTAGCAGGGAATTCTCTGCCTGCCTTTCCCCAGTGCTCTGCAAGCTCTCCAGGACAACATAGAATCTGGGGCTCTGTGCTTTCTTTCCTTCTGAACAAGTGTTACTGTTTTCTGCACAAAAGCGATTCTGCGAAGCAATGTGAACAGGCACAGAGAAGGTGCTATCAGGGAATTCTCTGCCTGCCTTTCCCCAGTGCTCTGCAAGCTCTCCAGGACAACATAGAATCTGGGGCTCTGTGCTTTCTTTCCTTCTGAACAAGTGTTAGTGTTTTCTGCACAAAAGCGATTCTTGCGAAGCAATGTGAACACTTCTGCTTCCCAGGGACAGAGAAGGTGCTAGCAAGGAATTCTCTGCCTGCCTTTCCCCAGTGCTCTGCAAGCTCTCCAGGACAACATAGAATCTGGGGCTCTGTGCTTTCTTTCCTTCTGAACAAGTGTTACTGTTTTCTGCACAAAAGCGATTCTGCAAAGCAATGTGAACAGGCACAGAGAAGGTGCTATCAGGGAATTCTCTGCCTGCCTTTCCCCAGTGCTCTGCAAGCTCTCCAGGACAACATAAAATCTGGGGCTCTGTGCTTTCTTTCCTTCTGAACAAGTGTTACTGTTTTCTGCACAAAAGCGATTCTGCGAAGCAATGTGAACAGGCACAGAGAAGGTGCTATCAGGGAATTCTCTGCCTGCCTTTCCCCAGTGCTCTGCAAGCTCTCCAGGACAACATAGAATCTGGGGCTCTGTGCTTTCTTTCCTTCTGATCAAGTGTTACTGTTTTCTGCACAAAAGCGATTCTGCGAAGCAATGTGAACACTTCTGCTTCCCAGGCACAGAGAAGGTGCTAGCAAGGATTTCTCTGCCTGCCTTTCCCCAGTGCTCTGCAAGCTCTCCAGGACAACATAGAATCTGGGGTTCTGTGCTTTCTTTCCTTCTGAACAAGTGTTACTGTTTTCTGCACAAAAGCGATTCTGCGAAGCAATGTCAACACTTCTGCTTCCCAGGCACAGAGAAGGTGCTAGCAAGGAATTCTCTGCCTGCCTTTCCCCAGTGCTCTAAAAGCTCTCCAGGACAACATAAAATCTGGGGCTCTGTGCTTTCTTTCCTTCTGAACAAGTGTTAGTGTTTTCTGCACAAAAGCGATTCTTGCGAAGCAATGTGAACACTTCTGCTTCCCAGGCACAGAGAAGGTGCTAGCAGGGAATTCTCTGCCTGCCTTTCCCCAGTGCTCTGCAAGCTCTCCAGGACAACATAGAATCTGGGGCTCTGTGCTTTCTTTCCTTCTGAACAAGTGTTACTGTTTTCTGCACAAAAGCGATTCTGCGAAGCAATGTGAACAGGCACAGAGAAGGTGCTATCAGGGAATTCTCTGCCTGCCTTTCCCCAGTGCTCTGCAAGCTCTCCAGGACAACATAAAATCTGGGGCACTGTGCTTTCTTTCCTTCTGAACAAGTGTTACTGTTTTCTGCACAAAAGCGATTCTTGCGAAGCAATGTGAACAGGCACAGAGAAGGTGCTATCAGGGAATTCTCTGCCTGCCTTTCCCCAGTGCTCTGCAAGCTCTCCAGGACAACATAAAATCTGGGGCTCTGTGCTTTCTTTCCTTCTGAACAAGTGTTAGTGTTTTCTGCACAAAAGCGATTCTTGAGAAGCAATGTGAACACTTCTGCTTCCCAGGCACAGAGAAGGTGCTAGCAGGGAATTCTCTGCCTGCCTTTCCCCAGTGCTCTGCAAGCTCTCCAGGACAACATAAAATCTGGGGCTCTGTGCTTTCTTTCCTTCTGAACAAGTGTTACTGTTTTCTGCACAAAAGCGATTCTGCGAAGCAATGTGAACAGGCACAGAGAAGGTGCTATCAGGGAATTCTCTGCCTGCCTTTCCCCAGTGCTCTGCAAGCTTCCAGGACAACATAGAATCTGGGGCTCTGTGCTTTCTTTCCTTCTGAACAAGTGTTACTGTTTTCTGCACTAAAGCGATTCTTGAGAAGCAATGTGAACACTTCTGCTTCCCAGGCACAGAGAAGGTGCTAGCAGGGAATTCTCTGCCTGCCTTTCCCCAGTGCTATGCAAGCTCTCCAGGACAACATAGAATCTGGGGCTCTGTGCTTTCTTTCCTTCTGAACAAGTGTTACTGTTTTCTGCACAAAAGCGATTCTGCGAAGCAAAGTGAACAGGCACAGAGAAGGTGCTAGCAGGGAATTCTCTGCCTGCCTTTCCCCAGTGCTCTGCAAGCTCTCCAGGACAACATAGAATCTGGGGCTCTGTGCTTTCTTTCGTTCTGAACAAGTGTTAGTGTTTTCTGCACAAAAGCGATTCTTGCGAAGCAATGTGAACACTTCTGCTTCCCAGGCACAGAGAAGGTGCTAGCAGGGAATTCTCTGCCTGCCTTTCCCCAGTGCTCTGCAAGCTCTCCAGGACAACATAGAATCTGGGGCTCTGTGCTTTCTTTCCTTCTGAACAAGTGTTACTGTTTTCTGCACAAAAGCGATTCTGCGAAGCAATGTCAACACTTCTGCTTCCCAGGCACAGAGAAGGTGCTAGCAAGGAATTCTCTGCCTGCCTTTCCCCAGTGCTATGCAAGCTCTCCAGGACAACATAGAATCTGGGGCTCTGTGCTTTCTTTCCTTCTGAACAAGTGTTACTGTTTTCTGCACAAAAGCGATTCTGCGAAGCAAAGTGAACAGGCACAGAGAAGGTGCTAGCAGGGAATTCTCTGCCTGCCTTTCCCCAGTGCTCTGCAAGCTCTCCAGGACAACATAGAATCTGGGGCTCTGTGCTTTCTTTCGTTCTGAACAAGTGTTAGTGTTTTCTGCACAAAAGCGATTCTTGCGAAGCAATGTGAACACTTCTGCTTCCCAGGCACAGAGAAGGTGCTAGCAGGGAATTCTCTGCCTGCCTTTCCCCAGTGCTCTGCAAGCTCTCCAGGACAACATAGAATCTGGGGCTCTGTGCTTTCTTTCCTTCTGAACAAGTGTTACTGTTTTCTGCACAAAAGCGATTCTGCGAAGCAATGTGAACACTTCTGCTTCCCAGGCACAGAGAAGGTGCTAGCAAGGAATTCTCTGCCTGCCTTTCCCCAGTGCTCTAAAAGCTCTCCAGGACAACATAAAATCTGGGGCTCTGTGCTTTCTTTCCTTCTGAACAAGTGTTAGTGTTTTCTGCACAAAAGCGATTCTTGCGAAGCAATGTGAACACTTCTGCTTCCCAGGCACAGAGAAGGTGCTAGCAGGGAATTCTCTGCCTGCCTTTCCCCAGTGCTCTGCAAGCTCTCCAGGACAACATAGAATCTGGGGCTCTGTGCTTTCTTTCCTTCTGAACAAGTGTTACTGTTTTCTGCACAAAAGCGATTCTGCGAAGCAATGTGAACAGGCACAGAGAAGGTGCTATCAGGGAATTCTCTGCCTGCCTTTCCCCAGTGCTCTGCAAGCTCTCCAGGACAACATAGAATCTGGGGCTCTGTGCTTTCTTTCCTTCTGAACAAGTGTTACTGTTTTCTGCACAAAAGCGATTCTGCGAAGCAATGTGAACAGGCACAGAGAAGGTGCTATCAGGGAATTCTCTGCCTGCCTTTCCCCAGTGCTCTGCAAGCTTCCAGGACAACATAGAATCTGGGGCTCTGTGCTTTCTTTCCTTCTGAACAAGTGTTACTGTTTTCTGCACAAAAGCGATTCTTGCAAAGCAATGTGAACACTTCTGCTTCCCAGGCACAGAGAAGGTGCTAGCAGGGAATTCTCTGCCTGCCTTTCCCCAGTGCTATGCAAGCTCTCCAGGACAACATAGAATCTGGGGCTCTGTGCTTTCTTTCCTTCTGAACAAGTGTTACTGTTTTCTGCACAAAAGCGATTCTGCGAAGCAAAGTGAACAGGCACAGAGAAGGTGCTAGCAGGGAATTCTCTGCCTGCCTTTCCCCAGTGCTCTGCAAGCTCTCCAGGACAACATAGAATCTGGGGCTCTGTGCTTTCTTTCGTTCTGAACAAGTGTTAGTGTTTTCTGCACAAAAGCGATTCTTGCGAAGCAATGTGAACACTTCTGCTTCCCAGGCACAGAGAAGGTGCTAGCAGGGAATTCTCTGCCTGCCTTTCCCCAGTGCTCTGCAAGCTCTCCAGGACAACATAGAATCTGGGGCTCTGTGCTTTCTTTCCTTCTGAACAAGTGTTACTGTTTTCTGCACAAAAGCGATTCTGCGAAGCAATGTGAACACTTCTGCTTCCCAGGCACAGAGAAGGTGCTAGCAAGGATTTCTCTGCCTGCCTTTCCCCAGTGCTCTGCAAGCTCTCCAGGACAACATAAAATCTGGGGCTCTGTGCTTTCTTTCCTTCTGAACAAGTGTTAGTGTTTTCTGCACAAAAGCGATTCTTGCGAAGCAATGTGAACACTTCTGCTTCCCAGGCACAGAGAAGGTGCTAGCAGGGAATTCTCTGCCTGCCTTTCCCCAGTGCTCTGCAAGCTCTCCAGGACAACATAGAATCTGGGGCTCTGTGCTTTCTTTCCTTCTGAACAAGTGTTACTGTTTTCTGCACAAAAGCGATTCTGCGAAGCAATGTGAACAGGCACAGAGAAGGTGCTATCAGGGAATTCTCTGCCTGCCTTTCCCCAGTGCTCTGCAAGCTCTCCAGGACAACATAGAATCTGGGGCTCTGTGCTTTCTTTCCTTCTGAACAAGTGTTAGTGTTTTCTGCACAAAAGCGATTCTTGCGAAGCAATGTGAACACTTCTGCTTCCCAGGGACAGAGAAGGTGCTAGCAAGGAATTCTCTGCCTGCCTTTCCCCAGTGCTCTGCAAGCTCTCCAGGACAACATAGAATCTGGGGCTCTGTGCTTTCTTTCCTTCTGAACAAGTGTTAGTGTTTTCTGCACAAAAGCGATTCTTGCGAAGCAATGTGAACACTTCTGCTTCCCAGGCACAGAGAAGGTGCTAGCAGGGAATTCTCTGCCTGCCTTTCCCCAGTGCTCTGCAAGCTCTCCAGGACAACATAGAATCTGGGGCTCTGTGCTTTCTTTCCTTCTGAACAAGTGTTACTGTTTTCTGCACAAAAGCGATTCTGCGAAGCAATGTGAACAGGCACAGAGAAGGTGCTATCAGGGAATTCTCTGCCTGCCTTTCCCCAGTGCTCTGCAAGCTCTCCAGGACAACATAGAATCTGGGGCTCTGTGCTTTCTTTCCTTCTGAACAAGTGTTAGTGTTTTCTGCAAAAAGCGACTCTTGCGAAGCAATGTGAACACTTCTGCTTCCCAGGCACAGAGAAGGTGCTAGCAAGGAATTCTCTGCCTGCCTTTCCCCAGTGCTCTGCAAGCTCTCCAGGACAACATAGAATCTGGGGCTCTGTGCTTTCTTTCGTTCTGAACAAGTGTTACTGTTTTCTGCTCAAAAGCGATTCTGCAAAGCAATGTGAACAGGCACAGAGAAGGTGCTATCAGGGAATTCTCTGCCTGCCTTTCCCCAGTGCTCTGCAAGCTCTCCAGGACAACATAGAATCTGGGGCTCTGTGCTTTCTTTCCTTCTGAACAAGTGTTACTGTTTTCTGCACAAAAGCGATTCTGCGAAGCAATGTGAACAGGCACAGAGAAGGTGCTATCAGGGAATTCTCTGCCTGCCTTTCCCCAGTGCTCTGCAAGCTCTCCAGGACAACATAGAATCTGGGGCTCTGTGCTTTCTTTCCTTCTGAACAAGTGTTACTGTTTTCTGCACAAAAGCGATTCTGCGAAGCAATGTCAACACTTCTGCTTCCCAGGCACAGAGAAGGTGCTAGCAAGGAATTCTCTGCCTGCCTTTCCCCAGTGCTCTAAAAGCTCTCCAGGACAACATAAAATCTGGGGCTCTGTGCTTTCTTTCCTTCTGAACAAGTGTTAGTGTTTTCTGCACAAAAGCGATTCTTGCGAAGCAATGTGAACACTTCTGCTTCCCAGGCACAGAGAAGGTGCTAGCAGGGAATTCTCTGCCTGCCTTTCCCCAGTGCTCTGCAAGCTCTCCAGGACAACATAGAATCTGGGGCTCTGTGCTTTCTTTCGTTCTGAACAAGTGTTACTGTTTTCTGCACAAAAGCGATTCTGCGAAGCAATGTGAACAGGCACAGAGAAGGTGCTATCAGGGAATTCTCTGCCTGCCTTTCCCCAGTGCTCTGCAAGCTCTCCAGGACAACATAAAATCTGGGGCACTGTGCTTTCTTTCCTTCTGAACAAGTGTTACTGTTTTCTGCACAAAAGCGATTCTTGCGAAGCAATGTGAACACTTCTGCTTCCCAGGCACAGAGAAGGTGCTAGCAGGGAATTCTCTGCCTGCCTTTCCCCAGTGCTCTGCAAGCTCTCCAGGACAACATAGAATCTGGGGCTCTGTGCTTTCTTTCCTTCTGAACAAGTGTTACTGTTTTCTGCACAAAAGCGATTCTGCGAAGCAATGTGAACAGGCACAGAGAAGGTGCTAGCAGGGAATTCTCTGCCTGCCTTTCCCCAGTGCTCTGCAAGCTCTCCAGGACAACATAGAATCTGGGGCTCTGTGCTTTCTTTCCTTCTGAACAAGTGTTACTGTTTTCTGCACAAAAGCGATTCTGCGAAGCAATGTGAACACTTCTGCTTCCCAGGCACAGAGAAGGTGCTAGCAGGGAATTCTCTGCCTGCCTTTCCCCAGTGCTCTGCAAGCTCTCCAGGACAACATAGAATCTGGGGCTCTGTGCTTTCTTTCCTTCTGAACAAGTGTTACTGTTTTCTGCACAAAAGCGATTCTGCGAAGCAATGTGAACAGGCACAGAGAAGGTGCTATCAGGGAATTCTCTGCCTGCCTTTCCCCAGTGCTCTGCAAGCTCTCCAGGACAACATAGAATCTGGGGCTCTGTGCTTTCTTTCCTTCTGAACAAGTGTTACTGTTTTCTGCACAAAAGCGATTCTTGCGAAGCAATGTGAACACTTCTGCTTCCCAGGCACAGTGAAGGTGCTAGCAAGGATTTCTCTGCCTGCCTTTCCCCAGTGCTCTGCAAGCTCTCCAGGACAACATAAAATCTGGGGCTCTGTGCTTTCTTTCCTTCTGAACAAGTTTTACTGTTTTCTGCACAAAAGCGATTCTGCGAAGCAATATGAACACTTCTGCTTCCCAGGCACAGAGAAGGTGCTATCAGGGAATTCTCTGCCTGCCTTTCCCCAGTGCTCTGCAAGCTCTCCAGGACAACATAAAATCTGGGGCTCTGTGCTTTCTTTCCTTCTGAACAAGTGTTACTGTTTTCTGCACAAAAGCGATTCTGCGAACCAATGTGAACACTTCTGCTTCCCAGGCACAGAGAAGGTGCTAGAAAGGAATTCTCTGCCTGCCTTTCCCCAGTGCTCTGCAAGCTCTCCAGGACAACATAAAATCTGGGGCTCTGTGCTTTCTTTCCTTCTGAACAAGTGTTAGTGTATTCTGCACAAAAGCGATTCTTGAGAAGCAATGTGAACACTTCTGCTTCCCAGGCACAGAGAAGGTGCTATCAGGGAATTCTCTGCCTGCCTTTCCCCAGTGCTCTGCAAGCTCTCCAGGACAACATAAAATCTGGGGCTCTGTGCTTTCTTTCCTTCTGAACAAGTGTTAGTGTTTTCTGCACAAAAGCGATTCTTGAGAAGCAATGTGAACACTTCTGCTTCCCAGGCACAGAGAAGGTGCTAGCAGGGAATTCTCTGCCTGCCTTTCCCCAGTGCTCTGCAAGCTCTCCAGGACAACATAAAATCTGGGGCTCTGTGCTTTCTTTCCTTCTGAACAAGTGTTACTGTTTTCTGCACAAAAGCGATTCTGCGAAGCAATGTGAACAGGCACAGAGAAGGTGCTATCAGGGAATTCTCTGCCTGCCTTTCCCCAGTGCTCTGCAAGCTTCCAGGACAACATAGAATCTGGGGCTCTGTGCTTTCTTTCCTTCTGAACAAGTGTTACTGTTTTCTGCACAAAAGCGATTCTTGCGAAGCAATGTGAACACTTCTGCTTCCCAGGCACAGAGAAGGTGCTAGCAGGGAATTCTCTGCCTGCCTTTCCCCAGTGCTATGCAAGCTCTCCAGGACAACATAGAATCTGGGGCTCTGTGCTTTCTTTCCTTCTGAACAAGTGTTACTGTTTTCTGCACAAAAGCGATTCTTGCGAAGCAATGTGAACAGGCACAGAGAAGGTGCTATCAGGGAATTCTCTGCCTGCCTTTCCCCAGTGCTCTGCAAGCTCTCCAGGACAACATAAAATCTGGGGCTCTGTGCTTTCTTTCCTTCTGAACAAGTGTTAGTGTTTTCTGCACAAAAGCGATTCTTGAGAAGCAATGTGAACACTTCTGCTTCCCAGGCACAGAGAAGGTGCTAGCAGGGAATTCTCTGCCTGCCTTTCCCCAGTGCTCTGCAAGCTCTCCAGGACAACATAAAATCTGGGGCTCTGTGCTTTCTTTCCTTCTGAACAAGTGTTACTGTTTTCTGCACAAAAGCGATTCTGCGAAGCAATGTGAACACTTCTGCTTCCCAGGCACAGAGAAGGTGCTAGCAAGGATTTCTCTGCCTGCCTTTCCCCAGTGCTCTGCAAGCTCTCCAGGACAACATAAAATCTGGGGCTCTGTGCTTTCTTTCCTTCTGAACAAGTGTTAGTGTTTTCTGCACAAAAGCGATTCTTGCGAAGCAATGTGAACACTTCTGCTTCCCAGGCACAGAGAAGGTGCTAGCAGGGAATTCTCTGCCTGCCTTTCCCCAGTGCTCTGCAAGCTCTCCAGGACAACATAGAATCTGGGGCTCTGTGCTTTCTTTCCTTCTGAACAAGTGTTACTGTTTTCTGCACAAAAGCGATTCTGCGAAGCAATGTGAACAGGCACAGAGAAGGTGCTATCAGGGAATTCTCTGCCTGCCTTTCCCCAGTGCTCTGCAAGCTCTCCAGGACAACATAGAATCTGGGGCTCTGTGCTTTCTTTCCTTCTGAACAAGTGTTAGTGTTTTCTGCACAAAAGCGATTCTTGCGAAGCAATGTGAACACTTCTGCTTCCCAGGGACAGAGAAGGTGCTAGCAAGGAATTCTCTGCCTGCCTTTCCCCAGTGCTCTGCAAGCTCTCCAGGACAACATAGAATCTGGGGCTCTGTGCTTTCTTTCGTTCTGAACAAGTGTTACTGTTTTCTGCACAAAAGCGATTCTGCGAAGCAATGTGAACAGGCACAGAGAAGGTGCTATCAGGGAATTCTCTGCCTGCCTTTCCCCAGTGCTCTGCAAGCTCTCCAGGACAACATAGAATCTGGGGCTCTGTGCTTTCTTTCCTTCTGAACAAGTGTTAGTGTTTTCTGCACAAAAGCGATTCTTGCGAAGCAATGTGAACACTTCTGCTTCCCAGGCACAGAGAAGGTGCTAGCAGGGAATTCTCTGCCTGCCTTTCCCCAGTGCTCTGCAAGCTCTCCAGGACAACATAGAATCTGGGGCTCTGTGCTTTCTTTCCTTCTGAACAAGTGTTACTGTTTTCTGCACAAAAGCGATTCTGCGAAGCAATGTGAACAGGCACAGAGAAGGTGCTATCAGGGAATTCTCTGCCTGCCTTTCCCCAGTGCTCTGCAAGCTCTCCAGGACAACATAGAATCTGGGGCTCTGTGCTTTCTTTCCTTCTGAACAAGTGTTAGTGTTTTCTGCACAAAAGCGATTCTTGCGAAGCAATGTGAACACTTCTGCTTCCCAGGCACAGAGAAGGTGCTAGCAAGGAATTCTCTGCCTGCCTTTCCCCAGTGCTCTGCAAGCTCTCCAGGACAACATAGAATCTGGGGCTCTGTGCTTTCTTTCGTTCTGAACAAGTGTTACTGTTTTCTGCACAAAAGCGATTCTGCGAAGCAATGTGAACAGGCACAGAGAAGGTGCTATCAGGGAATTCTCTGCCTGCCTTTCCCCAGTGCTCTGCAAGCTCTCCAGGACAACATAGAATCTGGGGCTCTGTGCTTTCTTTCCTTCTGAACAAGTGTTAGTGTTTTCTGCACAAAAGCGATTCTTGCGAAGCAATGTGAACACTTCTGCTTCCCAGGCACAGAGAAGGTGCTAGCAGGGAATTCTCTGCCTGCCTTTCCCCAGTGCTCTGCAAGCTCTCCAGGACAACATAGAATCTGGGGCTCTGTGCTTTCTTTCCTTCTGAACAAGTGTTACTGTTTTCTGCACAAAAGCGATTCTGCGAAGCAATGTGAACAGGCACAGAGAAGGTGCTATCAGGGAATTCTCTGCCTGCCTTTCCCCAGTGCTCTGCAAGCTCTCCAGGACAACATAAAATCTGGGGCTCTGTGCTTTCTTTCCTTCTGAACAAGTTTTACTGTTTTCTGCACAAAAGCGATTCTGCGAAGCAATGTGAACACTTCTGCTTCCCAGGCACAGAGAAGGTGCTATCAGGGAATTCTCTGCCTGCCTTTCCCCAGTGCTCTGCAAGCTCTCCAGGACAACATAAAATCTGGGGCTCTGTGCTTTCTTTCCTTCTGAACAAGTGTTACTGTTTTCTGCACAAAAGCGATTCTGCGAACCAATGTGAACACTTCTGCTTCCCAGGCACAGAGAAGGTGCTAGAAAGGAATTCTCTGCCTGCCTTTCCCCAGTGCTCTGCAAGCTCTCCAGGACAACATAAAATCTGGGGCTCTGTGCTTTCTTTCCTTCTGAACAAGTGTTAGTGTTTTCTGCACAAAAGCGATTCTTGAGAAGCAATGTGAACACTT
The DNA here is from genome assembly GCF_031877795.1 of Strix aluco. NCBI lineage: Eukaryota > Metazoa > Chordata > Aves > Strigiformes > Strigidae > Strix > Strix aluco. The sequence continues at coordinate 2,126,807 of NW_027436647.1, forward strand.
CTGCTTCCCAGGCACAGAGAAGGTGCTATCAGGGAATTCTCTGCCTGCCTTTCCCCAGTGCTCTGCAAGCTCTCCAGGACAACATAAAATCTGGGGCTCTGTGCTTTCTTTCCTTCTGAACAAGTGTTAGTGTTTTCTGCACAAAAGCGATTCTTGAGAAGCAATGTGAACACTTCTGCTTCCCAGGCACAGAGAAGGTGCTAGCAGGGAATTCTCTGCCTGCCTTTCCCCAGTGCTCTGCAAGCTCTCCAGGACAACATAAAATCTGGGGCTCTGTGCTTTCTTTCCTTCTGAACAAGTGTTACTGTTTTCTGCACAAAAGCGATTCTGCGAAGCAATGTGAACAGGCACAGAGAAGGTGCTATCAGGGAATTCTCTGCCTGCCTTTCCCCAGTGCTCTGCAAGCTTCCAGGACAACATAGAATCTGGGGCTCTGTGCTTTCTTTCCTTCTGAACAAGTGTTACTGTTTTCTGCACAAAAGCGATTCTTGCGAAGCAATGTGAACACTTCTGCTTCCCAGGCACAGAGAAGGTGCTATCAGGGAATTCTCTGCCTGCCTTTCCCCAGTGCTATGCAAGCTCTCCAGGACAACATAGAATCTGGGGCTCTGTGCTTTCTTTCCTTCTGAACAAGTGTTACTGTTTTCTGCACAAAAGCGATTCTGCGAAGCAAAGTGAACAGGCACAGAGAAGGTGCTAGCAGGGAATTCTCTGCCTGCCTTTCCCCAGTGCTCTGCAAGCTCTCCAGGACAACATAGAATCTGGGGCTCTGTGCTTTCTTTCGTTCTGAACAAGTGTTAGTGTTTTCTGCACAAAAGCGATTCTTGCGAAGCAATGTGAACACTTCTGCTTCCCAGGCACAGAGAAGGTGCTAGCAGGGAATTCTCTGCCTGCCTTTCCCCAGTGCTCTGCAAGCTCTCCAGGACAACATAGAATCTGGGGCTCTGTGCTTTCTTTCCTTCTGAACAAGTGTTACTGTTTTCTGCACAAAAGCGATTCTGCGAAGCAATGTGAACACTTCTGCTTCCCAGGCACAGAGAAGGTGCTAGCAAGGATTTCTCTGCCTGCCTTTCCCCAGTGCTCTGCAAGCTCTCCAGGACAACATAAAATCTGGGGCTCTGTGCTTTCTTTCCTTCTGAACAAGTGTTAGTGTTTTCTGCACAAAAGCGATTCTTGCGAAGCAATGTGAACACTTCTGCTTCCCAGGCACAGAGAAGGTGCTAGCAGGGAATTCTCTGCCTGCCTTTCCCCAGTGCTCTGCAAGCTCTCCAGGACAACATAGAATCTGGGGCTCTGTGCTTTCTTTCCTTCTGAACAAGTGTTACTGTTTTCTGCACAAAAGCGATTCTGCGAAGCAATGTGAACAGGCACAGAGAAGGTGCTATCAGGGAATTCTCTGCCTGCCTTTCCCCAGTGCTCTGCAAGCTCTCCAGGACAACATAGAATCTGGGGCTCTGTGCTTTCTTTCCTTCTGAACAAGTGTTAGTGTTTTCTGCACAAAAGCGATTCTTGCGAAGCAATGTGAACAATTCTGCTTCCCAGGGACAGAGAAGGTGCTAGCAAGGAATTCTCTGCCTGCCTTTCCCCAGTGCTCTGCAAGCTCTCCAGGACAACATAGAATCTGGGGCTCTGTGCTTTCTTTCGTTCTGAACAAGTGTTACTGTTTTCTGCACAAAAGCGATTCTGCGAAGCAATGTGAACAGGCACAGAGAAGGTGCTATCAGGGAATTCTCTGCCTGCCTTTCCCCAGTGCTCTGCAAGCTCTCCAGGACAACATAGAATCTGGGGCTCTGTGCTTTCTTTCCTTCTGAACAAGTGTTAGTGTTTTCTGCACAAAAGCGATTCTTGCGAAGCAATGTGAACACTTCTGCTTCCCAGGCACAGAGAAGGTGCTAGCAGGGAATTCTCTGCCTGCCTTTCCCCAGTGCTCTGCAAGCTCTCCAGGACAACATAGAATCTGGGGCTCTGTGCTTTCTTTCCTTCTGAACAAGTGTTACTGTTTTCTGCACAAAAGCGATTCTGCGAAGCAATGTGAACAGGCACAGAGAAGGTGCTATCAGGGAATTCTCTGCCTGCCTTTCCCCAGTGCTCTGCAAGCTCTCCAGGACAACATAGAATCTGGGGCTCTGTGCTTTCTTTCCTTCTGAACAAGTGTTAGTGTTTTCTGCACAAAAGCGATTCTTGCGAAGCAATGTGAACACTTCTGCTTCCCAGGCACAGAGAAGGTGCTAGCAAGGAATTCTCTGCCTGCCTTTCCCCAGTGCTCTGCAAGCTCTCCAGGACAACATAGAATCTGGGGCTCTGTGCTTTCTTTCGTTCTGAACAAGTGTTACTGTTTTCTGCACAAAAGCGATTCTGCAAAGCAATGTGAACAGGCACAGAGAAGGTGCTATCAGGGAATTCTCTGCCTGCCTTTCCCCAGTGCTCTGCAAGCTCTCCAGGACAACATAGAATCTGGGGCTCTGTGCTTTCTTTCCTTCTGAACAAGTGTTACTGTTTTCTGCACAAAAGCGATTCTGCGAAGCAATGTGAACAGGCACAGAGAAGGTGCTATCAGGGAATTCTCTGCCTGCCTTTCCCCAGTGCTCTGCAAGCTCTCCAGGACAACATAGAATCTGGGGCTCTGTGCTTTCTTTCCTTCTGAACAAGTGTTACTGTTTTCTGCACAAAAGCGATTCTGCGAAGCAATGTCAACACTTCTGCTTCCCAGGCACAGAGAAGGTGCTAGCAAGGAATTCTCTGCCTGCCTTTCCCCAGTGCTCTAAAAGCTCTCCAGGACAACATAAAATCTGGGGCTCTGTGCTTTCTTTCCTTCTGAACAAGTGTTAGTGTTTTCTGCACAAAAGCGATTCTTGCGAAGCAATGTGAACACTTCTGCTTCCCAGGCACAGAGAAGGTGCTAGCAGGGAATTCTCTGCCTGCCTTTCCCCAGTGCTCTGCAAGCTCTCCAGGACAACATAGAATCTGGGGCTCTGTGCTTTCTTTCGTTCTGAACAAGTGTTACTGTTTTCTGCACAAAAGCGATTCTGCGAAGCAATGTGAACAGGCACAGAGAAGGTGCTATCAGGGAATTCTCTGCCTGCCTTTCCCCAGTGCTCTGCAAGCTCTCCAGGACAACATAAAATCTGGGGCACTGTGCTTTCTTTCCTTCTGAACAAGTGTTAGTGTTTTCTGCACAAAAGCGATTCTTGCGAAGCAATGTGAACACTTCTGCTTCCCAGGCACAGAGAAGGTGCTAGCAGGGAATTCTCTGCCTGCCTTTCCCCAGTGCTCTGCAAGCTCTCCAGGACAACATAGAATCTGGGGCTCTGTGCTTTCTTTCCTTCTGAACAAGTGTTACTGTTTTCTGCACAAAAGCGATTCTGCGAAGCAATGTGAACAGGCACAGAGAAGGTGCTAGCAGGGAATTCTCTGCCTGCCTTTCCCCAGTGCTCTGCAAGCTCTCCAGGACAACATAGAATCTGGGGCTCTGTGCTTTCTTTCCTTCTGAACAAGTGTTACTGTTTTCTGCACAAAAGCGATTCTGCGAAGCAATGTGAACACTTCTGCTTCCCAGGCACAGAGAAGGTGCTAGAAAGGAATTCTCTGCCTGCCTTTCCCCAGTGCTCTGCAAGCTCTCCAAGACAACATAAAATCTGGGGCTCTGTGCTTTCTTTCCTTCTGAACAAGTGTTACTGTTTTCTGCACAAAAGCGATTCTTGCGAAGCAATGTGAACACTTCTGCTTCCCAGGCACAGAGAAGGTGCTAGCAAGGAATTCTCTGCCTGCCTTTCCCCAGTGCTCTGCAAGCTCTCCAGGACTACATAGAATCTGGGGCTCTGTGCTTTCTTTCGTTCTGAACAAGTGTTAGTGTTTTCTGCACAAAAGCGATTCTGCGAAGCAATGTGAACAGGCACAGAGAAGGTGCTAGCAGGGAATTCTCTGCCTGCCTTTCCCCAGTGCTCTGCAAGCTCTCCAGGACAACATAGAATCTGGGGCTCTGTGCTTTCTTTCCTTCTGAACAAGTGTTACTGTTTTCTGCACAAAAGCGATTCTGCGAAGCAATGTGAACACTTCTGCTTCCCAGGCACAGAGAAGGTGCTAGCAGGGAATTCTCTGCCTGCCATTCCCCAGTGCTCCTCAAGCTCTCCAGGACAACATAGAATCTGGGGCTCTGTGCTTTCTTTCCTTCTGAACAAGTGTTACTGTTTTCTGCACAAAAGCGATTCTGCGAAGCAATGTGAACACTTCTGCTTCCCAGGCACAGAGAAGGTGCTATCAGGGAATTCTCTGCCTGCCTTTCCCCAGTGCTCTGCAAGCTCTCCAGGACAACATAAAATCTGGGGCTCTGTGCTTTCTTTCCTTCTGAACAAGTGTTACTGTTTTCTGCACAAAAGCGATTCTGCGAACCAATGTGAACACTTCTGCTTCCCAGGCACAGAGAAGGTGCTAGAAAGGAATTCTCTGCCTGCCTTTCCCCAGTGCTCTGCAAGCTCTCCAGGACAACATAAAATCTGGGGCTCTGTGCTTTCTTTCATTCTGAACAAGTGTTAGTGTTTTCTGCACAAAAGCGATTCTTGCGAAGCAATGTGAACACTTCTGCTTCCCAGGCACAGAGAAGGTGCTAGCAAGGAATTCTCTGCCTGCCTTTCCCCAGTGCTCTGCAAACTCTCCAGGACTACATAGAATCTGGGGCTCTGTGCTTTCTTTCGTTCTGAACAAGTGTTAGTGTTTTCTGCACAAAAGCGATTCTGCAAAGCAATGTGAACAGGCACAGAGAAGGTGCTATCAGGGAATTCTCTGCCTGCCTTTCCCCAGTGCTCTGCAAGCTCTCCAGGACAACATAGAATCTGGGGCTCTGTGCTTTCTTTCCTTCTGAACAAGTGTTACTGTTTTCTGCACAAAAGCGATTCTGCGAAGCAATGTGAACAGGCACAGAGAAGGTGCTATCAGGGAATTCTCTGCCTGCCTTTCCCCAGTGCTCTGCAAGCTCTCCAGGACAACATAGAATCTGGGGCTCTGTGCTTTCTTTCCTTCTGAACAAGTGTTACTGTTTTCTGCACAAAAGCGATTCTGCGAAGCAATGTCAACACTTCTGCTTCCCAGGCACAGAGAAGGTGCTAGCAAGGAATTCTCTGCCTGCCTTTCCCCAGTGCTCTAAAAGCTCTCCAGGACAACATAAAATCTGGGGCTCTGTGCTTTCTTTCCTTCTGAACAAGTGTTAGTGTTTTCTGCACAAAAGCGATTCTTGCGAAGCAATGTGAACACTTCTGCTTCCCAGGCACAGAGAAGGTGCTAGCAGGGAATTCTCTGCCTGCCTTTCCCCAGTGCTCTGCAAGCTCTCCAGGACAACATAGAATCTGGGGCTCTGTGCTTTCTTTCCTTCTGAACAAGTGTTACTGTTTTCTGCACAAAAGCGATTCTGCGAAGCAATGTGAACAGGCACAGAAAAGGTGCTATCAGGGAATTCTCTGCCTGCCTTTCCCCAGTGCTCTGCAAGCTCTCCAGGACAACATAAAATCTGGGGCACTGTGCTTTCTTTCCTTCTGAACAAGTGTTAGTGTTTTCTGCACAAAAGCGATTCTTGCGAAGCAATGTGAACACTTCTGCTTCCCAGGCACAGAGAAGGTGCTAGCAGGGAATTCTCTGCCTGCCTTTCCCCAGTGCTCTGCAAGCTCTCCAGGACAACATAGAATCTGGGGCTCTGTGCTTTCTTTCCTTCTGAACAAGTGTTACTGTTTTCTGCACAAAAGCGATTCTGCGAAGCAATGTGAACAGGCACAGAGAAGGTGCTAGCAGGGAATTCTCTGCCTGCCTTTCCCCAGTGCTCTGCAAGCTCTCCAGGACAACATAGAATCTGGGGCTCTGTGCTTTCTTTCCTTCTGAACAAGTGTTACTGTTTTCTGCACAAAAGCGATTCTGCGAAGCAATGTGAACACTTCTGCTTCCCAGGCACAGAGAAGGTGCTAGAAAGGAATTCTCTGCCTGCCTTTCCCCAGTGCTCTGCAAGCTCTCCAAGACAACATAAAATCTGGGGCTCTGTGCTTTCTTTCCTTCTGAACAAGTGTTACTGTTTTCTGCACAAAAGCGATTCTTGCGAAGCAATGTGAACACTTCTGCTTCCCAGGCACAGAGAAGGTGCTAGCAAGGAATTCTCTGCCTGCCTTTCCCCAGTGCTCTGCAAGCTCTCCAGGACTACATAGAATCTGGGGCTCTGTGCTTTCTTTCCTTCTGAACAAGTGTTAGTGTTTTCTGCACAAAAGCGATTCTGCGAAGCAATGTGAACAGGCACAGAGAAGGTGCTAGCAGGGAATTCTCTGCCTGCCTTTCCCCAGTGCTCTGCAAGCTCTCCAGGACAACATAGAATCTGGGGCTCTGTGCTTTCTTTCCTTCTGAACAAGTGTTACTGTTTTCTGCACAAAAGCGATTCTGCGAAGCAATGTGAACACTTCTGCTTCCCAGGCACAGAGAAGGTGCTAGCAGGGAATTCTCTGCCTGCCATTCCCCAGTGCTCCTCAAGCTCTCCAGGACAACATAGAATCTGGGGCTCTGTGCTTTCTTTCCTTCTGAACAAGTGTTACTGTTTTCTGCACAAAAGCGATTCTGCGAAGCAATGTGAACACTTCTGCTTCCCAGGCACAGAGAAGGTGCTATCAGGGAATTCTCTGCCTGCCTTTCCCCAGTGCTCTGCAAGCTCTCCAGGACAACATAAAATCTGGGGCTCTGTGCTTTCTTTCCTTCTGAACAAGTGTTACTGTTTTCTGCACAAAAGCGATTCTGCGAACCAATGTGAACACTTCTGCTTCCCAGGCACAGAGAAGGTGCTAGAAAGGAATTCTCTGCCTGCCTTTCCCCAGTGCTCTGCAAGCTCTCCAGGACAACATAAAATCTGGGGCTCTGTGCTTTCTTTCATTCTGAACAAGTGTTAGTGTTTTCTGCACAAAAGCGATTCTTGCGAAGCAATGTGAACACTTCTGCTTCCCAGGCACAGAGAAGGTGCTAGCAAGGAATTCTCTGCCTGCCTTTCCCCAGTGCTCTGCAAACTCTCCAGGACTACATAGAATCTGGGGCTCTGTGCTTTCTTTCGTTCTGAACAAGTGTTAGTGTTTTCTGCACAAAAGCGATTCTGCAAAGCAATGTGAACAGGCACAGAGAAGGTGCTATCAGGGAATTCTCTGCCTGCCTTTCCCCAGTGCTCTGCAAGCTCTCCAGGACAACATAGAATCTGGGGCTCTGTGCTTTCTTTCCTTCTGAACAAGTGTTAGTGTTTTCTGCACAAAAGCGATTCTGCGAAGCAATGTGAACACTTCTGCTTCCCAGGCACGGAGAAGGTGCTAGCAAGGAATTCTCTGCCTGCCTTTCCCCAGTGCTCTAAAAGCTCTCCAGGACAACATAAAATCTGGGGCTCTGTGCTTTCTTTCCTTCTGAACAAGTGTTAGTGTTTTCTGCACAAAAGCGATTCTTGCGAAGCAATGTGAACACTTCTGCTTCCCAGGCACAGAGAAGGTGCTAGCAGGCAATTCCCTGCCTGCCTTTCCCCAGTGCTCTGCAAGCTCTCCAGGACAACATAGAATCTGGGGCTCTGTGCTTTCTTTCGTTCTGAACAAGTGTTACTGTTTTCTGCACAAAAGCGATTCTGCGAAGCAATGTGAACAGGCACAGAGAAGGTGCTAGCAGGGAATTCTCTGCCTGCCTTTCCCCAGTGCTCTGCAAGCTCTCCAGGACAACATAAAATCTGGGGTTCTGTGCTTTCTTTCCTTCTGAACAAGTGTTACTGTTTTCTGCACAAAAGCGATTCTGCGAAGCAATGTGAACAGGCACAGAGAAGGTGCTATCAGGGAATTCTCTGCCTGCCTTTCCCCAGTGCTCTGCAAGCTCTCCAGGACAACATAAAATCTGGGGCACTGTGCTTTCTTTCCTTCTGAACAAGTGTTAGTGTTTTCTGCACAAAAGCGATTCTTGCGAAGCAATGTGAACACTTCTGCTTCCCAGGCACAGAGAAGGTGCTAGCAGGGAATTCTCTGCCTGCCTTTCCCCAGTGCTCTGCAAGCTCTCCAGGACAACATAGAATCTGGGGCTCTGTGCTTTCTTTCCTTCTGAACAAGTGTTACTGTTTTCTGCACAAAAGCGATTCTGCGAAGCAATGTGAACAGGCACAGAGAAGGTGCTAGCAGGGAATTCTCTGCCTGCCTTTCCCCAGTGCTCTGCAAGCTCTCCAGGACAACATAGAATCTGGGGCTCTGTGCTTTCTTTCCTTCTGAACAAGTGTTACTGTTTTCTGCACAAAAGCGATTCTGCGAAGCAATGTGAACACTTCTGCTTCCCAGGCACAGAGAAGGTGCTAGAAAGGAATTCTCTGCCTGCCTTTCCCCAGTGCTCTGCAAGCTCTCCAAGACAACATAAAATCTGGGGCTCTGTGCTTTCTTTCCTTCTGAACAAGTGTTACTGTTTTCTGCACAAAAGCGATTCTTGCGAAGCAATGTGAACACTTCTGCTTCCCAGGCACAGAGAAGGTGCTAGCAAGGAATTCTCTGCCTGCCTTTCCCCAGTGCTCTGCAAGCTCTCCAGGACTACATAGAATCTGGGGCTCTGTGCTTTCTTTCGTTCTGAACAAGTGTTAGTGTTTTCTGCACAAAAGCGATTCTGCGAAGCAATGTGAACAGGCACAGAGAAGGTGCTAGCAGGGAATTCTCTGCCTGCCTTTCCCCAGTGCTCTGCAAGCTCTCCAGGACAACATAGAATCTGGGGCTCTGTGCTTTCTTTCCTTCTGAACAAGTGTTACTGTTTTCTGCACAAAAGCGATTCTGCGAAGCAATGTGAACACTTCTGCTTCCCAGGCACAGAGAAGGTGCTAGCAGGGAATTCTCTGCCTGCCATTCCCCAGTGCTCCTCAAGCTCTCCAGGACAACATAGAATCTGGGGCTCTGTGCTTTCTTTCCTTCTGAACAAGTGTTACTGTTTTCTGCACAAAAGCGATTCTGCGAAGCAATGTGAACACTTCTGCTTCCCAGGCACAGAGAAGGTGCTATCAGGGAATTCTCTGCCTGCCTTTCCCCAGTGCTCTGCAAGCTCTCCAGGACAACATAAAATCTGGGGCTCTGTGCTTTCTTTCCTTCTGAACAAGTGTTACTGTTTTCTGCACAAAAGCGATTCTGCGAACCAATGTGAACACTTCTGCTTCCCAGGCACAGAGAAGGTGCTAGAAAGGAATTCTCTGCCTGCCTTTCCCCAGTGCTCTGCAAGCTCTCCAGGACAACATAAAATCTGGGGCTCTGTGCTTTCTTTCATTCTGAACAAGTGTTAGTGTTTTCTGCACAAAAGCGATTCTTGCGAAGCAATGTGAACACTTCTGCTTCCCAGGCACAGAGAAGGTGCTAGCAAGGAATTCTCTGCCTGCCTTTCCCCAGTGCTCTGCAAACTCTCCAGGACTACATAGAATCTGGGGCTCTGTGCTTTCTTTCGTTCTGAACAAGTGTTAGTGTTTTCTGCACAAAAGCGATTCTGCAAAGCAATGTGAACAGGCACAGAGAAGGTGCTATCAGGGAATTCTCTGCCTGCCTTTCCCCAGTGCTCTGCAAGCTCTCCAGGACAACATAGAATCTGGGGCTCTGTGCTTTCTTTCCTTCTGAACAAGTGTTACTGTTTTCTGCACAAAAGCGATTCTGCGAAGCAATGTGAACAGGCACAGAGAAGGTGCTATCAGGGAATTCTCTGCCTGCCTTTCCCCAGTGCTCTGCAAGCTCTCCAGGACAACATAGAATCTGGGGCTCTGTGCTTTCTTTCCTTCTGAACAAGTGTTACTGTTTTCTGCACAAAAGCGATTCTGCGAAGCAATGTCAACACTTCTGCTTCCCAGGCACAGAGAAGGTGCTAGCAAGGAATTCTCTGCCTGCCTTTCCCCAGTGCTCTAAAAGCTCTCCAGGACAACATAAAATCTGGGGCTCTGTGCTTTCTTTCCTTCTGAACAAGTGTTAGTGTTTTCTGCACAAAAGCGATTCTTGCGAAGCAATGTGAACACTTCTGCTTCCCAGGCACAGAGAAGGTGCTAGCAGGGAATTCTCTGCCTGCCTTTCCCCAGTGCTCTGCAAGCTCTCCAGGACAACATAGAATCTGGGGCTCTGTGCTTTCTTTCCTTCTGAACAAGTGTTACTGTTTTCTGCACAAAAGCGATTCTGCGAAGCAATGTGAACAGGCACAGAAAAGGTGCTATCAGGGAATTCTCTGCCTGCCTTTCCCCAGTGCTCTGCAAGCTCTCCAGGACAACATAAAATCTGGGGCACTGTGCTTTCTTTCCTTCTGAACAAGTGTTAGTGTTTTCTGCACAAAAGCGATTCTTGCGAAGCAATGTGAACACTTCTGCTTCCCAGGCACAGAGAAGGTGCTAGCAGGGAATTCTCTGCCTGCCTTTCCCCAGTGCTCTGCAAGCTCTCCAGGACAACATAGAATCTGGGGCTCTGTGCTTTCTTTCCTTCTGAACAAGTGTTACTGTTTTCTGCACAAAAGCGATTCTGCGAAGCAATGTGAACAGGCACAGAGAAGGTGCTATCAGGGAATTCTCTGCCTGCCTTTCCCCAGTGCTCTGCAAGCTCTCCAGGACAACATAGAATCTGGGGCTCTGTGCTTTCTTTCCTTCTGAACAAGTGTTACTGTTTTCTGCACAAAAGCGATTCTGCGAAGCAATGTGAACACTTCTGCTTCCCAGGCACAGAGAAGGTGCTAGAAAGGAATTCTCTGCCTGCCTTTCCCCAGTGCTCTGCAAGCTCTCCAAGACAACATAAAATCTGGGGCTCTGTGCTTTCTTTCCTTCTGAACAAGTGTTACTGTTTTCTGCACAAAAGCGATTCTTGCGAAGCAATGTGAACACTTCTGCTTCCCAGGCACAGAGAAGGTGCTAGCAAGGAATTCTCTGCCTGCCTTTCCCCAGTGCTCTGCAAGCTCTCCAGGACTACATAGAATCTGGGGCTCTGTGCTTTCTTTCCTTCTGAACAAGTGTTAGTGTTTTCTGCACAAAAGCGATTCTGCGAAGCAATGTGAACAGGCACAGAGAAGGTGCTAGCAGGGAATTCTCTGCCTGCCTTTCCCCAGTGCTCTGCAAGCTCTCCAGGACAACATAGAATCTGGGGCTCTGTGCTTTCTTTCCTTCTGAACAAGTGTTACTGTTTTCTGCACAAAAGCGATTCTGCGAAGCAATGTGAACACTTCTGCTTCCCAGGCACAGAGAAGGTGCTAGCAGGGAATTCTCTGCCTGCCATTCCCCAGTGCTCCTCAAGCTCTCCAGGACAACATAGAATCTGGGGCTCTGTGCTTTCTTTCCTTCTGAACAAGTGTTACTGTTTTCTGCACAAAAGCGATTCTGCGAAGCAATGTGAACACTTCTGCTTCCCAGGCACAGAGAAGGTGCTATCAGGGAATTCTCTGCCTGCCTTTCCCCAGTGCTCTGCAAGCTCTCCAGGACAACATAAAATCTGGGGCTCTGTGCTTTCTTTCCTTCTGAACAAGTGTTACTGTTTTCTGCACAAAAGCGATTCTGCGAACCAATGTGAACACTTCTGCTTCCCAGGCACAGAGAAGGTGCTAGAAAGGAATTCTCTGCCTGCCTTTCCCCAGTGCTCTGCAAGCTCTCCAGGACAACATAAAATCTGGGGCTCTGTGCTTTCTTTCATTCTGAACAAGTGTTAGTGTTTTCTGCACAAAAGCGATTCTTGCGAAGCAATGTGAACACTTCTGCTTCCCAGGCACAGAGAAGGTGCTAGCAAGGAATTCTCTGCCTGCCTTTCCCCAGTGCTCTGCAAACTCTCCAGGACTACATAGAATCTGGGGCTCTGTGCTTTCTTTCGTTCTGAACAAGTGTTAGTGTTTTCTGCACAAAAGCGATTCTGCAAAGCAATGTGAACAGGCACAGAGAAGGTGCTATCAGGGAATTCTCTGCCTGCCTTTCCCCAGTGCTCTGCAAGCTCTCCAGGACAACATAGAATCTGGGGCTCTGTGCTTTCTTTCCTTCTGAACAAGTGTTAGTGTTTTCTGCACAAAAGCGATTCTGCGAAGCAATGTGAACACTTCTGCTTCCCAGGCACGGAGAAGGTGCTAGCAAGGAATTCTCTGCCTGCCTTTCCCCAGTGCTCTAAAAGCTCTCCAGGACAACATAAAATCTGGGGCTCTGTGCTTTCTTTCCTTCTGAACAAGTGTTAGTGTTTTCTGCACAAAAGCGATTCTTGCGAAGCAATGTGAACACTTCTGCTTCCCAGGCACAGAGAAGGTGCTAGCAGGCAATTCCCTGCCTGCCTTTCCCCAGTGCTCTGCAAGCTCTCCAGGACAACATAGAATCTGGGGCTCTGTGCTTTCTTTCGTTCTGAACAAGTGTTACTGTTTTCTGCACAAAAGCGATTCTGCGAAGCAATGTGAACAGGCACAGAGAAGGTGCTAGCAGGGAATTCTCTGCCTGCCTTTCCCCAGTGCTCTGCAAGCTCTCCAGGACAACATAAAATCTGGGGTTCTGTGCTTTCTTTCCTTCTGAACAAGTGTTACTGTTTTCTGCACAAAAGCGATTCTGCGAAGCAATGTGAACAGGCACAGAGAAGGTGCTATCAGGGAATTCTCTGCCTGCCTTTCCCCAGTGCTCTGCAAGCTCTCCAGGACAACATAAAATCTGGGGCTCTGTGCTTTCTTTCCTTCTGAACAAGTGTTACTGTTTTCTGCACAAAAGCGATTCTGCGAAGCAATGTGAACACTTCTGCTTCCCAGGCACAGAGAAGGTGCTAGCAAGGAATTCTCTGCCTGCCTTTCCCCAGTGCTCTGCAAGCTCTCCAGGACAACATAAAATCTGGGGCTCTGTGCTTTCTTTCCTTCTGAACAAGTGTTACTGTTTTCTGCACAAAAGCGATTCTTGCGAAGCAATGTGAACACTTCTGCTTCCCAGGCACACAGAAGGTGCTAGCAAGGAATTCTCTGCCTGCCTTTCCCCAGTGCTCTGCAAGCTCTCCAGGACAACATAGAATCTGGGGCTCTGTGCTTTCTTTCCTTCTGAACAAGTGTTACTGTTTTCTGCACAAAAGCGATTCTGCGAAGCAATGTGAACAGGCACAGAGAAGGTGCTAGCAGGGAATTCTCTGCCTGCCTTTCCCCAGTGCTCTGCAAGCTCTCCAGGACAACATAGAATCTGGGGCTCTGTGCTTTCTTTCCTTCTGAACAAGTGTTACTGTTTTCTGCACAAAAGCGATTCTTGCGAAGCAATGTGAACACTTCTGCTTCCCAGGCACAGAGAAGGTGCTAGCAAGGAATTCTCTGCCTGCCTTTCCCCAGTGCTCTGCAAGCTCTCCAGGACAACATAGAATCTGGGGCTCTGTGCTTTCTTTCCTTCTGAACAAGTGTTACTGTTTTCTGCACAAAAGCGATTCTGCGAAGCAATGTGAACACTTCTGCTTCCCAGGCACAGAGAAGGTGCTAGCAGGGAATTCTCTGCCTGCCTTTCCCCAGTGCTCTGCAAGCTCTCCAGGACAACATAGAATCTGGGGCTCTGTGCTTTCTTTCCTTCTGAACAAGTGTTACTGTTTTCTGCACAAAAGCGATTCTGCGAAGCAATGTGAACAGGCACAGAGAAGGTGCTATCAGGGAATTCTCTGCCTGCCTTTCCCCAGTGCTCTGCAAGCTCTCCAGGACAACATAAAATCTGGGGCACTGTGCTTTCTTTCCTTCTGAACAAGTGTTACTGTTTTCTGCACAAAAGCGATTCTTGCGAAGCAATGTGAACACTTCTGCTTCCCAGGCACAGAGAAGGTGCTAGCAGGGAATTCGCTGCCTGCCTTTCCCCAGTGCTCTGCAAGCTCTCCAGGACAACATAGAATCTGGGGCTCTGTGCTTTCTTTCCTTCTGAACAAGTGTTACTGTTTTCTGCACAAAAGCGATTCTGCGAAGCAATGTGAACAGGCACAGAGAAGGTGCTATCAGGGAATTCTCTGCCTGCCTTTCCCCAGTGCTCTGCAAGCTCTCCAGGACAACATAAAATCTGGGGCTCTGTGCTTTCTTTCCTTCTGAACAAGTGTTACTGTTTTCTGCAGAAAAGCGATTCTGCGAAGCAATGTGAACACTTCTGCTTCCCAGGCACAGAGAAGGTGCTAGCAAGGAATTCTCTGCCTGCCTTTCCCCAGTGCTCTGCAAGCTCTCCAGGACAACATAGAATCTGGGGCTCCGTGCTTTCTTTCCTTCTGAACAAGTGTTACTGTTTTCTGCACAAAAGCGATTCTGCAAAGCAATGTGAACAGGCACAGAGAAGGTGCTAGCAGGGAATACTCTGCCTGCCTTTCCCCAGTGCTCTGCAAGCTCTCCAGGACAACATAGAATCTGGGGCACTGTGCTTTCTTTCCTTCTGAACAAGTGTTAGTGTTTTCTGCACAAAAGCGATTCTGCGAAGCAATGTGAACACTTCTGCTTCCCAGGCACGGAGAAGGTGCTAGCAAGGAATTCTCTGCCTGCCTTTCCCCAGTGCTCTAAAAGCTCTCCAGGACAACATAAAATCTGGGGCTCTGTGCTTTCTTTCCTTCTGAACAAGTGTTAGTGTTTTCTGCACAAAAGCGATTCTTGCGAAGCAATGTGAACACTTCTGCTTCCCAGGCACAGAGAAGGTGCTAGCAGGGAATTCTCTGCCTGCCTTTCCCCAGTGCTCTGCAAGCTCTCCAGGACAACATAGAATCTGGGGCTCTGTGCTTTCTTTCGTTCTGAACAAGTGTTACTGTTTTCTGCACAAAAGCGATTCTGCGAAGCAATGTGAACAGGCACAGAGAAGGTGCTATCAGGGAATTCTCTGCCTGCCTTTCCCCAGTGCTCTGCAAGCTCTCCAGGACAACATAGAATCTGGGGCTCTGTGCTTTCTTTCCTTCTGAACAAGTGTTAGTGTTTTCTGCACAAAAGCGATTCTGCAAAGCAATGTGAACACTTCTGCTTCCCAGGCACAGAGAAGGTGCTAGCAGGGAATTCTCTGCCTGCCTTTCCCCAGTGCTCTGCAAGCTCTCCAGGACAACATAAAATCTGGGGCTCTGTGCTTTCTTTCCTTCTGAACAAGTGTTACTGTTTTCTGCACAAAAGCGATTCTGCGAAGCAATGTGAACACTTCTGCTTCCCAGGCACAGAGAAGGTGCTAGCAGGGAATTCTCTGCCTGCCTTTCCCCAGTGCTCTGCAAGCTCTCCAGGACAACATAGAATCTGGGGCTCTGTGCTTTCTTTCCTTCTGAACAAGTGTTACTGTTTTCTGCACAAAAGCGATTCTTGCGAAGCAATGTGAACACTTCTGCTTCCCAGGCACAGAGAAGGTGCTAGCAAGGAATTCTCTGCCTGCCTTTCCCCAGTGCTCTGCAAGCTCTCCAGGACAACATAGAATCTGGGGCTCTGTGCTTTCTTTCCTTCTGAACAAGTGTTAGTGTCTTCTGCACAAAAGCGATTCTGCGAAGCAATGTGAACAGGCACAGAGAAGGTGCTAGCAGGGAATTCTCTGCCTGCCTTTCCCCAGTGCTCTGCAAGCTCTCCAGGACAACATAAAATCTGGGGCTCTGTGCTTTCTTTCGTTCTGAACAAGTGTTACTGTTTTCTGCACAAAAGCGATTCTTGCGAAGCAATGTGAACACTTCTGCTTCCCAGGCACAGTGAAGGTGCTATCAGGGAATTCTCTGCCTGCCTTTCCACAGTGCTCTGCAAGCTCTCCAGGACAACATAGAATCTGGGGCTCTGTGCTTTCTTTCCTTCTGAACAAGTGTTACTGTTTTCTGCACAAAAGCGATTCTTGCGAAGCAATGTGAACACTTCTGCTTCCCAGGCACAGAGAAGGTGCTAGCAGGGAATTCTCTGCCTGCCTTTCCCCAGTGCTCTGCAAGCTCTCCAGGACAACATAAAATCTGGGGCTCTGTGCTTTCTTTCCTTCTGAACAAGTGTTAGTGTTTTCTGCACAAAAGCGATTCTGCGAAGCAATGTGAACAGGCACAGAGAAGGTGCTATCAGGGAATTCTCTGCCTGCCTTTCCCCAGTGCTCTGCAAGCTCTCCAGGACAACATAAAATCTGGGGCTCTGTGCTTTCTTTCCTTCTGAACAAGTGTTACTGTTTTCTGCACAAAAGCGATTCTGCGAAGCAATGTGAACACTTCTGCTTCCCAGGCACAGAGAAGGTGCTAGCAAGGAATTCTCTGCCTGCCTTTCCCCAGTGCTCTGCAAGCTCTCCAGGACAACATAAAATCTGGGGCTCTGTGCTTTCTTTCCTTCTGAACAAGTGTTACTGTTTTCTGCACAAAAGCGATTCTTGCGAAGCTATGTGAACACTTCTGCTTCCCAGGCACAGAGAAGGTGCTAGCAAGGAATTCTCTGCCTGCCTTTCCCCAGTGCTCTGCAAGCTCTCCAGGACAACATAGAATCTGGGGCTCTGTGCTTTCTTTCCTTCTGAACAAGTGTTACTGTTTTCTGCACAAAAGCGATTCTGCGAAGCAATGTGAACAGGCACAGAGAAGGTGCTAGCAGGGAATTCTCTGCCTGCCTTTCCCCAGTGCTCTGCAAGCTCTCCAGGACAACATAAAATCTGGGGCTCTGTGCTTTCTTTCGTTCTGAACAAGTGTTAGTGTTTTCTGCACAAAAGCGATTCTTGCGAAGCAATGTGAACACTTCTGCTTCCCAGGCACAGAGAAGGTGCTAGCAGGGAATTCTCTGCCTGCCTTTCCCCAGTGCTCTGCAAGCTCTCCAGGACAACATAGAATCTGGGGCTCTGTGCTTTCTTTCCTTCTGAACAAGTGTTACTGTTTTCTGCACAAAAGCGATTCTGCGAAGCAATGTGAACAGGCACAGAGAAGGTGCTATCAGGGAATTCTCTGCCTGCCTTTCCCCAGTGCTCTGCAAGCTCTCCAGGACAACATAAAATCTGGGGCTCTGTGCTTTCTTTCCTTCTGAACAAGTGTTACTGTTTTCTGCACTAAAGCGATTCTGCAAACCAATGTGAACACTTCTGCTTCCCAGGCACAGAGAAGGTGCTAGAAAGGAATTCTCTGCCTGCCTTTCCCCAGTGCTCTGCAAGCTCTCCAGGACAACATAAAATCTGGGGCTCTGTGCTTTCTTTCCTTCTGAACAAGTGTTACTGTTTTCTGCACAAAAGCGATTCTTGAGAAGCAATGTGAACACTTCTGCTTCCCAGGCACAGAGAAGGTGCTAGCAAGGAATTCTCTGCCTGCCTTTCCCCAGTGCTCTGCAAGCTCTCCAGGACTACATAGAATCTGGGGCTCTGTGCTTTCTTTCCTTCTGAACAAGTGTTACTGTTTTCTGCACAAAAGCGATTCTGCGAAGCAATGTGAACAGGCACAGAGAAGGTGCTAGCAGGGAATTCTCTGCCTGCCTTTCCCCAGTGCTCTGCAAGCTCTCCAGGACAACATAGAATCTGGGGCTCTGTGCTTTCTTTCCTTCTGAACAAGTGTTACTGTTTTCTGCACAAAAGCGATTCTGCGAAGCAATGTGAACACTTCTGCTTCCCAGGCACAGAGAAGGTGCTAGCAAGGAATTCTCTGCCTGCCTTTCCCCAGTGCTCTGCAAGCTCTCCAGGACAACATAGAATCTGGGGCTCTGTGCTTTCTTTCCTTCTGAACAAGTGTTACTGTTTTCTGCACAAAAGCGATTCTGCGAAGCAATGTGAACACTTCTGCTTCCCAGGCACAGAGAAGGTGCTAGCAAGGAATTCTCTGCCTGCCTTTCCCCAGTGCTCTGCAAGCTCTCCAGGACAACATAAAATCTGGGGCTCTGTGCTTTCTTTCCTTCTGAACAAGTTTTAGTGTTTTCTGCACAAAAGCGATTCTGCGAAGCAATGTGAACAGGCACAGAGAAGGTGCTATCAGGGAATTCTCTGCCTGCCTTTCCCCAGTGCTCTGCAAGCTCTCCAGGACAACATAAAATCTGGGGCTCTGTGCTTTCTTTCCTTCTGAACAAGTGTTACTGTTTTCTGCACAAAAGCGATTCTGCGAAGCAATGTGAACAGGCACAGAGAAGGTGCTATCAGGGAATTCTCTGCCTGCCTTTCCCCAGTGCTCTGCAAGCTCTCCAGGACAACATAAAATCTGTGGCTCTGTGCTTTCTTTCCTTCTGAACAAGTGTTACTGTTTTCTGCACAAAAGCGATTCTGCGAACCAATGTGAACACTTCTGCTTCCCAGGCACAGAGAAGGTGCTAGAAAGGAATTCTCTGCCTGCCTTTCCCCAGTGCTCTGCAAGCTCTCCAGGACAACATAAAATCTGGGGCTCTGTGCTTTCTTTCATTCTGAACAAGTGTTAGTGTTTTCTGCACAAAAGCGATTCTTGCGAAGCAATGTGAACACTTCTGCTTCCCAGGCACAGAGAAGGTGCTAGCAAGGAATTCTCTGCCTGCCTTTCCCCAGTGCTCTGCAAACTCTCCAGGACTACATAGAATCTGGGGCTCTGTGCTTTCTTTCGTTCTGAACAAGTGTTAGTGTTTTCTGCACAAAAGCGATTCTGCAAAGCAATGTGAACAGGCACAGAGAAGGTGCTATCAGGGAATTCTCTGCCTGCCTTTCCCCAGTGCTCTGCAAGCTCTCCAGGACAACATAGAATCTGGGGCTCTGTGTTTTCTTTCCTTCTGAACAAGTGTTAGTGTTTTCTGCACAAAAGCGATTCTGCGAAGCAATGTGAACACTTCTGCTTCCCAGGCACGGAGAAGGTGCTAGCAAGGAATTCTCTGCCTGCCTTTCCCCAGTGCTCTAAAAGCTCTCCAGGACAACATAAAATCTGGGGCTCTGTGCTTTCTTTCCTTCTGAACAAGTGTTAGTGTTTTCTGCACAAAAGCGATTCTTGCGAAGCAATGTGAACACTTCTGCTTCCCAGGCACAGAGAAGGTGCTAGCAGGCAATTCTCTGCCTGCCTTTCCCCAGTGCTCTGCAAGCTCTCCAGGACAACATAGAATCTGGGGCTCTGTGCTTTCTTTCGTTCTGAACAAGTGTTACTGTTTTCTGCACAAAAGCGATTCTGCGAAGCAATGTGAACAGGCACAGAGAAGGTGCTAGCAGGGAATTCTCTGCCTGCCTTTCCCCAGTGCTCTGCAAGCTCTCCAGGACAACATAAAATCTGGGGTTCTGTGCTTTCTTTCCTTCTGAACAAGTGTTACTGTTTTCTGCACAAAAGCGATTCTGCGAAGCAATGTGAACAGGCACAGAGAAGGTGCTATCAGGGAATTCTCTGCCTGCCTTTCCCCAGTGCTCTGCAAGCTCTCCAGGACAACATAAAATCTGGGGCTCTGTGCTTTCTTTCCTTCTGAACAAGTGTTACTGTTTTCTGCACAAAAGCGATTCTGCGAAGCAATGTGAACACTTCTGCTTCCCAGGCACAGAGAAGGTGCTAGCAAGGAATTCTCTGCCTGCCTTTCCCCAGTGCTCTGCAAGCTCTCCAGGACAACATAAAATCTGGGGCTCTGTGCTTTCTTTCCTTCTGAACAAGTGTTACTGTTTTCTGCACAAAAGCGATTCTTGCGAAGCAATGTGAACACTTCTGCTTCCCAGGCACAGAGAAGGTGCTAGCAAGGAATTCTCTGCCTGCCTTTCCCCAGTGCTCTGCAAGCTCTCCAGGACAACATAGAATCTGGGGCTCTGTGCTTTCTTTCCTTCTGAACAAGTGTTACTGTTTTCTGCACAAAAGCGATTCTGCGAAGGAATGTGAACAGGCACAGAGAAGGTGCTAGCAGGGAATTCTCTGCCTGCCTTTCCCCAGTGCTCTGCAAGCTCTCCAGGACAACATAGAATCTGGGGCTCTGTGCTTTCTTTCCTTCTGAACAAGTGTTACTGTTTTCTGCACAAAAGCGATTCTTGCGAAGCAATGTGAACACTTCTGCTTCCCAGGCACAGAGAAGGTGCTAGCAAGGAATTCTCTGCCTGCCTTTCCCCAGTGCTCTGCAAGCTCTCCAGGACAACATAGAATCTGGGGCTCTGTGCTTTCTTTCCTTCTGAACAAGTGTTACTGTTTTCTGCACAAAAGCGATTCTTGCGAAGCAATGTGAACACTTCTGCTTCCCAGGCACAGAGAAGGTGCTAGCAGGGAATTCTCTGCCTGCCTTTCCCCAGTGCTCTGCAAGCTCTCCAGGACAACATAGAATCTGGGGCTCTGTGCTTTCTTTCCTTCTGAACAAGTGTTACTGTTTTCTGCACAAAAGCGATTCTGCGAAGCAATGTGAACAGGCACAGAGAAGGTGCTATCAGGGAATTCTCTGCCTGCCTTTCCCCAGTGCTCTGCAAGCTCTCCAGGACAACATAAAATCTGGGGCACTGTGCTTTCTTTCCTTCTGAACAAGTGTTACTGTTTTCTGCACAAAAGCGATTCTTGCGAAGCAATGTGAACACTTCTGCTTCCCAGGCACAGAGAAGGTGCTAGCAGGGAATTCGCTGCCTGCCTTTCCCCAGTGCTCTGCAAGCTCTCCAGGACAACATAGAATCTGGGGCTCTGTGCTTTCTTTCGTTCTGAACAAGTGTTACTGTTTTCTGCACAAAAGCGATTCTGCGAAGCAATGTGAACAGGCACAGAGAAGGTGCTATCAGGGAATTCTCTGCCTGCCTTTCCCCAGTGCTCTGCAAGCTCTCCAGGACAACATAAAATCTGGGGCTCTGTGCTTTCTTTCCTTCTGAACAAGTGTTACTGTTTTCTGCACAAAAGCGATTCTGCGAAGCAATGTGAACACTTCTGCTTCCCAGTCACAGAGAAGGTGCTAGCAAGGAATTCTCTGCCTGCCTTTCCCCAGTGCTCTGCAAGCTCTCCAGGACAACATAGAATCTGGGGCTCCGTGCTTTCTTTCCTTCTGAACAAGTGTTACTGTTTTCTGCACAAAAGCGATTCTGCAAAGCAATGTGAACAGGCACAGAGAAGGTGCTAGCAGGGAATACTCTGCCTGCCTTTCCCCAGTGCTCTGCAAGCTCTCCAGGACAACATAGAATCTGGGGCACTGTGCTTTCTTTCCTTCTGAACAAGTGTTAGTGTTTTCTGCACAAAAGCGATTCTGCGAAGCAATGTGAACACTTCTGCTTCCCAGGCACGGAGAAGGTGCTAGCAAGGAATTCTCTGCCTGCCTTTCCCCAGTGCTCTAAAAGCTCTCCAGGACAACATAAAATCTGGGGCTCTGTGCTTTCTTTCCTTCTGAACAAGTGTTAGTGTTTTCTGCACAAAAGCGATTCTTGCGAAGCAATGTGAACACTTCTGCTTCCCAGGCACAGAGAAGGTGCTAGCAGGGAATTCTCTGCCTGCCTTTCCCCAGTGCTCTGCAAGCTCTCCAGGACAACATAGAATCTGGGGCTCTGTGCTTTCTTTCGTTCTGAACAAGTGTTACTGTTTTCTGCACAAAAGCGATTCTGCGAAGCAATGTGAACAGGCACAGAGAAGGTGCTATCAGGGAATTCTCTGCCTGCCTTTCCCCAGTGCTCTGCAAGCTCTCCAGGACAACATAGAATCTGGGGCTCTGTGCTTTCTTTCCTTCTGAACAAGTGTTAGTGTTTTCTGCACAAAAGCGATTCTGCAAAGCAATGTGAACACTTCTGCTTCCCAGGCACAGAGAAGGTGCTAGCAGGGAATTCTCTGCCTGCCTTTCCCCAGTGCTCTGCAAGCTCTCCAGGACAACATAAAATCTGGGGCTCTGTGCTTTCTTTCCTTCTGAACAAGTGTTACTGTTTTCTGCACAAAAGCGATTCTGCGAAGCAATGTGAACACTTCTGCTTCCCAGGCACAGAGAAGGTGCTAGCAGGGAATTCTCTGCCTGCCTTTCCCCAGTGCTCTGCAAGCTCTCCAGGACAACATAGAATCTGGGGCTCTGTGCTTTCTTTCCTTCTGAACAAGTGTTACTGTTTTCTGCACAAAAGCGATTCTTGCGAAGCAATGTGAACACTTCTGCTTCCCAGGCACAGAGAAGGTGCTAGCAAGGAATTCTCTGCCTGCCTTTCCCCAGTGCTCTGCAAGCTCTCCAGGACAACATAGAATCTGGGGCTCTGTGCTTTCTTTCCTTCTGAACAAGTGTTAGTGTCTTCTGCACAAAAGCGATTCTGCGAAGCAATGTGAACAGGCACAGAGAAGGTGCTAGCAGGGAATTCTCTGCCTGCCTTTCCCCAGTGCTCTGCAAGCTCTCCAGGACAACATAAAATCTGGGGCTCTGTGCTTTCTTTCGTTCTGAACAAGTGTTACTGTTTTCTGCACAAAAGCGATTCTTGCGAAGCAATGTGAACACTTCTGCTTCCCAGGCACAGAGAAGGTGCTATCAGGGAATTCTCTGCCTGCCTTTCCCCAGTGCTCTGCAAGCTCTCCAGGACAACATAGAATCTGGGGCTCTGTGCTTTCTTTCCTTCTGAACAAGTGTTACTGTTTTCTGCACAAAAGCGATTCTTGCGAAGCAATGTGAACACTTCTGCTTCCCAGGCACAGAGAAGGTGCTAGCAGGGAATTCTCTGCCTGCCTTTCCCCAGTGCTCTGCAAGCTCTCCAGGACAACATAAAATCTGGGGCTCTGTGCTTTCTTTCCTTCTGAACAAGTGTTAGTGTTTTCTGCACAAAAGCGATTCTGCGAAGCAATGTGAACAGGCACAGAGAAGGTGCTATCAGGGAATTCTCTGCCTGCCTTTCCCCAGTGCTCTGCAAGCTCTCCAGGACAACATAAAATCTGGGGCTCTGTGCTTTCTTTCCTTCTGAACAAGTGTTACTGTTTTCTGCACAAAAGCGATTCTGCGAAGCAATGTGAACACTTCTGCTTCCCAGGCACAGAGAAGGTGCTAGCAAGGAATTCTCTGCCTGCCTTTCCCCAGTGCTCTGCAAGCTCTCCAGGACAACATAAAATCTGGGGCTCTGTGCTTTCTTTCCTTCTGAACAAGTGTTACTGTTTTCTGCACAAAAGCGATTCTTGCGAAGCTATGTGAACACTTCTGCTTCCCAGGCACAGAGAAGGTGCTAGCAAGGAATTCTCTGCCTGCCTTTCCCCAGTGCTCTGCAAGCTCTCCAGGACAACATAGAATCTGGGGCTCTGTGCTTTCTTTCCTTCTGAACAAGTGTTACTGTTTTCTGCACAAAAGCGATTCTGCGAAGCAATGTGAACAGGCACAGAGAAGGTGCTAGCAGGGAATTCTCTGCCTGCCTTTCCCCAGTGCTCTGCAAGCTCTCCAGGACAACATAAAATCTGGGGCTCTGTGCTTTCTTTCGTTCTGAACAAGTGTTACTGTTTTCTGCACAAAAGCGATTCTTGCGAAGCAATGTGAACACTTCTGCTTCCCAGGCACAGAGAAGGTGCTATCAGGGAATTCTCTGCCTGCCTTTCCCCAGTGCTCTGCAAGCTCTCCAGGACAACATAGAATCTGGGGCTCTGTGCTTTCTTTCCTTCTGAACAAGTGTTACTGTTTTCTGCACAAAAGCGATTCTGCGAAGCAATGTGAACAGGCACAGAGAAGGTGCTATCAGGGAATTCTCTGCCTGCCTTTCCCCAGTGCTCTGCAAGCTCTCCAGGACAACATAAAATCTGGGGCTCTGTGCTTTCTTTCCTTCTGAACAAGTGTTACTGTTTTCTGCACTAAAGCGATTCTGCAAACCAATGTGAACACTTCTGCTTCCCAGGCACAGAGAAGGTGCTAGAAAGGAATTCTCTGCCTGCCTTTCCCCAGTGCTCTGCAAGCTCTCCAGGACAACATAAAATCTGGGGCTCTGTGCTTTCTTTCCTTCTGAACAAGTGTTACTGTTTTCTGCACAAAAGCGATTCTTGAGAAGCAATGTGAACACTTCTGCTTCCCAGGCACAGAGAAGGTGCTATCAGGGAATTCTCTGCCTGCCTTTCCCCAGTGCTCTGCAAGCTCTCCAGGACTACATAGAATCTGGGGCTCTGTGCTTTCTTTCCTTCTGAACAAGTGTTACTGTTTTCTGCACAAAAGCGATTCTGCGAAGCAATGTGAACAGGCACAGAGAAGGTGCTAGCAGGGAATTCTCTGCCTGCCTTTCCCCAGTGCTCTGCAAGCTCTCCAGGACAACATAGAATCTGGGGCTCTGTGCTTTCTTTCCTTCTGAACAAGTGTTACTGTTTTCTGCACAAAAGCGATTCTGCGAAGCAATGTGAACACTTCTGCTTCCCAGGCACAGAGAAGGTGCTAGCAAGGAATTCTCTGCCTGCCTTTCCCCAGTGCTCTGCAAGCTCTCCAGGACAACATAGAATCTGGGGCTCTGTGCTTTCTTTCCTTCTGAACAAGTGTTACTGTTTTCTGCACAAAAGCGTTTCTGCGAAGCAATGTGAACACTTCTGCTTCCCAGGCACAGAGAAGGTGCTAGCAAGGAATTCTCTGCCTGCCTTTCCCCAGTGCTCTGCAAGCTCTCCAGGACAACATAAAATCTGGGGCTCTGTGCTTTCTTTCCTTCTGAACAAGTTTTAGTGTTTTCTGCACAAAAGCGATTCTGCGAAGCAATGTGAACAGGCACAGAGAAGGTGCTATCAGGGAATTCTCTGCCTGCCTTTCCCCAGTGCTCTGCAAGCTCTCCAGGACAACATAAAATCTGGGGCTCTGTGCTTTCTTTCCTTCTGAACAAGTGTTACTGTTTTCTGCACAAAAGCGATTCTGCGAAGCAATGTGAACAGGCACAGAGAAGGTGCTATCAGGGAATTCTCTGCCTGCCTTTCCCCAGTGCTCTGCAAGCTCTCCATGACAACATAAAATCTGTGGCTCTGTGCTTTCTTTCCTTCTGAACAAGTGTTACTGTTTTCTGCACAAAAGCGAATCTGCGAAGCAATGTGAACACTTCTGCTTCCCAGGCACAGAGAAGGTGCTAGAAAGGAATTCTCTGCCTGCCTTTCCCCAGTGCTCTGCAAGCTCTCCAGGACAACATAGAATCTGGGGCTCTGTGCTTTCTTTCCTTCTGAAAAAGTGTTAGTGTTTTCTGCACAAAAGCGATTCTGCGAAGCAATGTGAACAGGCACAGAGAAGGTGCTAGCAGGGAATTCTCTGCCTGCCTTTCCCCAGTGCTCTGCAAGCTCTCCAGGACAGCATAAAATCTGGGGCTCTGTGCTTTCTTTCCTTCTGAACAAGTGTTACTGTTTTCTGCACAAAAGCGATTCTGCGAAGCAATGTGAACACTTCTGCTTCCCAGGCACAGAGAAGGTGCTAGCAAGGAATTCTCTGCCTGCCTTTCCCCAGTGCTCTGCAAGCTCTCCAGGACTACATAGAATCTGGGGCTCTGTGCTTTCTTTCCTTCTGAACAAGTGTTACTGTTTTCTGCACAAAAGCGATTCTGCAAAGCAATGTGAACAGGCACAGAGAAGGTGCTAGCAGGGAATTCTCTGCCTGCCTTTCCCCAGTGCTCTGCAAGCTCTCCAGGACAACATAGAATCTGGGGCTCTGTGCTTTCTTTCCTTCTGAACAAGTGTTAGTGTTTTCTGCACAAAAGCGATTCTGCGAAGCAATGTGAACACTTCTGCTTCCAGGCACAGAGAAGGTGCTAGCAAGGAATTCTCTGCCTGCCTTTCCCCAGTGCTCTGCAAGCTCCCCAGGACAACATAGAATCTGGGGCTCTGTGCTTTCTTTCCTTCTGAACAAGTGTTAGTGTTTTCTGCACAAAAGCGATTCTGCGAAGCAATGTGAACAGGCACAGAGAAGGTGCTATCAGGGAATTCTCTGCCTGCCTTTCCCCAGTGCTCTGCAAGCTCTCCAGGACAACATAGAATCTGGGGCTCTGTGCTTTCTTTCCTTCTGAACAAGTGTTAGTGTTTTCTGCACAAAAGCGATTCTGCAAAGCAATGTGAACACTTCTGCTTCCCAGGCACAGAGAAGGTGCTAGCAGGGAATTCTCTGCCTGCCTTTCCCCAGTGCTCTGCAAGCTCTCCAGGACAACATAGAATCTGGGGCTCTGTGCTTTCTTTCCTTCTGAACAAGTGTTACTGTTTTCTGCACAAAAGCGATTCTTGCGAAGCTATGTGAACACTTCTGCTTCCCAGGCACACAGAAGGTGCTAGCAAGGAATTCTCTGCCTGCCTTTCCCCAGTGCTCTGCAAGCTCTCCAGGACAACATAGAATCTGGGGCTCTGTGCTTTCTTTCCTTCTGAACAAGTGTTAGTGTTTTCTGCACAAAAGCGATTCTGCGAAGCAATGTGAACAGGCACAGAGAAGGTGCTAGCAGGGAATTCTCTGCCTGCCTTTCCCCAGTGCTCTGCAAGCTCTCCAGGACAACATAAAATCTGGGGCTCTGTGCTTTCTTTCCTTCTGAACAAGTGTTACTGTTTTCTGCACAAAAGCGATTCTTGCGAAGCAATGTGAACACTTCTGCTTCCCAGGCACAGAGAAGGTGCTATCAGGGAATTCTCTGCCTGCCTTTCCCCAGTGCTCTGCAAGCTCTCCAGGACAACATAGAATCTGGGGCTCTGTGCTTTCTTTCGTTCTGAACAACTGTTACTGTTTTCTGCACAAAAGCGATTCTGCGAAGCAATGTGAACACTTCTGCTTCCCAGGCACAGAGAAGGTGCTATCAGGGAATTCTCTGCCTGCCTTTCCCTAGTGCTCTGCAAGCTCTCCAGGACAACATAGAATCTGGGGCTCTGTGCTTTCTTTCCTTCTGAACAAGTGTTACTGTTTTCTGCACAAAAGCGATTCTGCGAAGCAATGTGAACAGGCACAGAGAAGGTGCTATCAGGGAATTCTCTGCCTGCCTTTCCCCAGTGCTCTGCAAGCTCTCCAGGACAACATAAAATCTGGGGTTCTGTGCTTTCTTTCCTTCTGAACAAGTGTTACTGTTTTCTGCACAAAAGCGATTCTGCGAAGCAATGTGAACACTTCTGCTTCCCAGGCACAGAGAAGGTGCTAGCAGGGAATTCTCTGCCTGCCTTTCCCCAGTGCTCTGCAAGCTCTCCAGGACAACATAGAATCTGGGGCTCTGTGCTTTCTTTCCTTCTGAACAAGTGTTACTGTTTTCTGCACAAAAGCGATTCTTGCGAAGCAATGTGAACACTTCTGCTTCCCAGGCACAGAGAAGGTGCTAGCAAGGAATTCTCTGCCTGCCTTTCCCCAGTGCTCTGCAAGCTCTCCAGGACAACATAGAATCTGGGGCTCTGTGCTTTCTTTCCTTCTGAACAAGTGTTAGTGTCTTCTGCACAAAAGCGATTCTGCGAAGCAATGTGAACAGGCACAGAGAAGGTGCTAGCAGGGAATTCTCTGCCTGCCTTTCCCCAGTGCTCTGCAAGCTCTCCAGGACAACATAAAATCTGGGGCTCTGTGCTTTCTTTCCTTCTGAACAAGTGTTACTGTTTTCTGCACAAAAGCGATTCTTGCGAAGCAATGTGAACACTTCTGCTTCCCAGGCACAGAGAAGGTGCTATCAGGGAATTCTCTGCCTGCCTTTCCACAGTGCTCTGCAAGCTCTCCAGGACAACATAGAATCTGGGGCTCTGTGCTTTCTTTCCTTCTGAACAAGTGTTACTGTTTTCTGCACAAAAGCGATTCTTGCGAAGCAATGTGAACACTTCTGCTTCCCAGGCACAGAGAAGGTGCTAGCAGGGAATTCTCTGCCTGCCTTTCCCCAGTGCTCTGCAAGCTCTCCAGGACAACATAGAATCTGGGGCTCTGTGCTTTCTTTCCTTCTGAACAAGTGTTACTGTTTTCTGCACAAAAGCGATTCTGCGAAGCAATGTGAACAGGCACAGAGAAGGTGCTATCAGGGAATTCTCTGCCTGCCTTTCCCCAGTGCTCTGCAAGCTCTCCAGGACAACATAAAATCTGGGGTTCTGTGCTTTCTTTCCTTCTGAACAAGTGTTAGTGTTTTCTGCACAAAAGCGATTCTGCGAAGCAATGTGAACAGGCACAGAGAAGGTGCTATCAGGGAATTCTCTGCCTGCCTTTCCCCAGTGCTCTGCAAGCTCTCCAGGACAACATAAAATCTGGGGCTCTGTGCTTTCTTTCCTTCTGAACAAGTGTTACTGTTTTCTGCACAAAAGCGATTCTGCAAAGCAATGTGAACACTTCTGCTTCCCAGGCACAGAGAAGGTGCTAGCAAGGAATTCTCTGCCTGCCTTTCCCCAGTGCTCTGCAAGCTCTCCAGGACAACATAAAATCTGGGGCTCTGTGCTTTCTTTCCTTCTGAACAAGTGTTACTGTTTTCTGCACAAAAGCGATTCTTGCGAAGCTATGTGAACACTTCTGCTTCCCAGGCACAGAGAAGGTGCTAGCAAGGAATTCTCTGCCTGCCTTTCCCCAGTGCTCTGCAAGCTCTCCAGGACAACATAGAATCTGGGGCTCTGTGCTTTCTTTCGTTCTGAACAAGTGTTACTGTTTTCTGCACAAAAGCGATTCTGCGAAGCAATGTGAACAGGCACAGAGAAGGTGCTATCAGGGAATTCTCTGCCTGCCTTTCCCCAGTGCTCTGCAAGCTCTCCAGGACAACATAAAATCTGGGGCTCTGTGCTTTCTTTCCTTCTGAACAAGTGTTACTGTTTTCTGCACTAAAGCGATTCTGCAAACCAATGTGAACACTTCTGCTTCCCAGGCACAGAGAAGGTGCTAGAAAGGAATTCTCTGCCTGCCTTTCCCCAGTGCTCTGCAAGCTCTCCAGGACAACATAAAATCTGGGGCTCTGTGCTTTCTTTCCTTCTGAACAAGTGTTACTGTTTTCTGCACAAAAGCGATTCTTGAGAAGCAATGTGAACACTTCTGCTTCCCAGGCACAGAGAAGGTGCTAGCAAGGAATTCTCTGCCTGCCTTTCCCCAGTGCTCTGCAAGCTCTCCAGGACTACATAGAATCTGGGGCTCTGTGCTTTCTTTCCTTCTGAACAAGTGTTACTGTTTTCTGCACAAAAGCGATTCTGCGAAGCAATGTGAACAGGCACAGAGAAGGTGCTAGCAGGGAATTCTCTGCCTGCCTTTCCCCAGTGCTCTGCAAGCTCTCCAGGACAACATAGAATCTGGGGCTCTGTGCTTTCTTTCCTTCTGAACAAGTGTTACTGTTTTCTGCACAAAAGCGATTCTGCGAAGCAATGTGAACACTTCTGCTTCCCAGGCACAGAGAAGGTGCTAGCAAGGAATTCTCTGCCTGCCTTTCCCCAGTGCTCTGCAAGCTCTCCAGGACAACATAGAATCTGGGGCTCTGTGCTTTCTTTCCTTCTGAACAAGTGTTACTGTTTTCTGCACAAAAGCGATTCTGCGAAGCAATGTGAACACTTCTGCTTCCCAGGCACAGAGAAGGTGCTAGCAAGGAATTCTCTGCCTGCCTTTCCCCAGTGCTCTGCAAGCTCTCCAGGACAACATAAAATCTGGGGCTCTGTGCTTTCTTTCCTTCTGAACAAGTTTTAGTGTTTTCTGCACAAAAGCGATTCTGCGAAGCAATGTGAACAGGCACAGAGAAGGTGCTATCAGGGAATTCTCTGCCTGCCTTTCCCCAGTGCTCTGCAAGCTCTCCAGGACAACATAAAATCTGGGGCTCTGTGCTTTCTTTCCTTCTGAACAAGTGTTACTGTTTTCTGCACAAAAGCGATTCTGCGAAGCAATGTGAACAGGCACAGAGAAGGTGCTATCAGGGAATTCTCTGCCTGCCTTTCCCCAGTGCTCTGCAAGCTCTCCAGGACAACATAAAATCTGTGGCTCTGTGCTTTCTTTCCTTCTGAACAAGTGTTACTGTTTTCTGCACAAAAGCGATTCTGCGAACCAATGTGAACACTTCTGCTTCCCAGGCACAGAGAAGGTGCTAGAAAGGAATTCTCTGCCTGCCTTTCCCCAGTGCTCTGCAAGCTCTCCAGGACAACATAAAATCTGGGGCTCTGTGCTTTCTTTCATTCTGAACAAGTGTTAGTGTTTTCTGCACAAAAGCGATTCTTGCGAAGCAATGTGAACACTTCTGCTTCCCAGGCACAGAGAAGGTGCTAGCAAGGAATTCTCTGCCTGCCTTTCCCCAGTGCTCTGCAAACTCTCCAGGACTACATAGAATCTGGGGCTCTGTGCTTTCTTTCGTTCTGAACAAGTGTTAGTGTTTTCTGCACAAAAGCGATTCTGCAAAGCAATGTGAACAGGCACAGAGAAGGTGCTATCAGGGAATTCTCTGCCTGCCTTTCCCCAGTGCTCTGCAAGCTCTCCAGGACAACATAGAATCTGGGGCTCTGTGCTTTCTTTCCTTCTGAACAAGTGTTAGTGTTTTCTGCACAAAAGCGATTCTGCGAAGCAATGTGAACACTTCTGCTTCCCAGGCACGGAGAAGGTGCTAGCAAGGAATTCTCTGCCTGCCTTTCCCCAGTGCTCTAAAAGCTCTCCAGGACAACATAAAATCTGGGGCTCTGTGCTTTCTTTCCTTCTGAACAAGTGTTAGTGTTTTCTGCACAAAAGCGATTCTTGCGAAGCAATGTGAACACTTCTGCTTCCCAGGCACAGAGAAGGTGCTAGCAGGCAATTCTCTGCCTGCCTTTCCCCAGTGCTCTGCAAGCTCTCCAGGACAACATAGAATCTGGGGCTCTGTGCTTTCTTTCCTTCTGAACAAGTGTTACTGTTTTCTGCACAAAAGCGATTCTGCGAAGCAATGTGAACAGGCACAGAGAAGGTGCTATCAGGGAATTCTCTGCCTGCCTTTCCCCAGTGCTCTGCAAGCTCTCCAGGACAACATAAAATCTGGGGTTCTGTGCTTTCTTTCCTTCTGAACAAGTGTTAGTGTTTTCTGCACAAAAGCGATTCTGCGAAGCAATGTGAACAGGCACAGAGAAGGTGCTATCAGGGAATTCTCTGCCTGCCTTTCCCCAGTGCTCTGCAAGCTCTCCAGGACAACATAAAATCTGGGGCTCTGTGCTTTCTTTCCTTCTGAACAAGTGTTACTGTTTTCTGCACAAAAGCGATTCTGCGAAGCAATGTGAACACTTCTGCTTCCCAGGCACAGAGAAGGTGCTAGCAAGGAATTCTCTGCCTGCCTTTCCCCAGTGCTCTGCAAGCTCTCCAGGACAACATAAAATCTGGGGCTCTGTGCTTTCTTTCCTTCTGAACAAGTGTTACTGTTTTCTGCACAAAAGCGATTCTTGCGAAGCAATGTGAACACTTCTGCTTCCCAGGCACAGAGAAGGTGCTAGCAAGGAATTCTCTGCCTGCCTTTCCCCAGTGCTCTGCAAGCTCTCCAGGACAACATAGAATCTGGGGCACTGTGCTTTCTTTCCTTCTGAACAAGTGTTACTGTTTTCTGCACAAAAGCGATTCTTGCGAAGCAATGTGAACACTTCTGCTTCCCAGGCACAGAGAAGGTGCTAGCAGGGAATTCTCTGCCTGCCTTTCCCCAGTGCTCTGCAAGCTCTCCAGGACAACATAGAATCTGGGGCTCTGTGCTTTCTTTCCTTCTGAACAAGTGTTACTGTTTTCTGCACAAAAGCGATTCTGCGAAGCAATGTGAACAGGCACAGAGAAGGTGCTATCAGGGAATTCTCTGCCTGCCTTTCCCCAGTGCTCTGCAAGCTCTCCAGGACAACATAAAATCTGGGGCACTGTGCTTTCTTTCCTTCTGAACAAGTGTTACTGTTTTCTGCACAAAAGCGATTCTTGCGAAGCAATGTGAACACTTCTGCTTCCCAGGCACAGAGAAGGTGCTAGCAGGGAATTCGCTGCCTGCCTTTCCCCAGTGCTCTGCAAGCTCTCCAGGACAACATAGAATCTGGGGCTCTGTGCTTTCTTTCGTTCTGAACAAGTGTTACTGTTTTCTGCACAAAAGCGATTCTGCGAAGCAATGTGAACAGGCACAGAGAAGGTGCTAGCAGGGAATTCTCTGCCTGCCTTTCCCCAGTGCTCTGCAAGCTCTCCAGGACAACATAAAATCTGGGGCTCTGTGCTTTCTTTCCTTCTGAACAAGTGTTACTGTTTTCTGCACAAAAGCGATTCTGCGAAGCAATGTGAACACTTCTGCTTCCCAGGCACAGAGAAGGTGCTAGCAAGGAATTCTCTGCCTGCCTTTCCCCAGTGCTCTGCAAGCTCTCCAGGACAACATAGAATCTGGGGCACTGTGCTTTCTTTCCTTCTGAACAAGTGTTAGTGTTTTCTGCACAAAAGCGATTCTGCGAAGCAATGTGAACACTTCTGCTTCCCAGGCACGGAGAAGGTGCTAGCAAGGAATTCTCTGCCTGCCTTTCCCCAGTGCTCTAAAAGCTCTCCAGGACAACATAAAATCTGGGGCTCTGTGCTTTCTTTCCTTCTGAACAAGTGTTAGTGTTTTCTGCACAAAAGCGATTCTTGCGAAGCAATGTGAACACTTCTGCTTCCCAGGCACAGAGAAGGTGCTAGCAGGGAATTCTCTGCCTGCCTTTCCCCAGTGCTCTGCAAGCTCTCCAGGACAACATAGAATCTGGGGCTCTGTGCTTTCTTTCGTTCTGAACAAGTGTTACTGTTTTCTGCACAAAAGCGATTCTGCGAAGCAATGTGAACAGGCACAGAGAAGGTGCTATCAGGGAATTCTCTGCCTGCCTTTCCCCAGTGCTCTGCAAGCTCTCCAGGACAACATAGAATCTGGGGCTCTGTGCTTTCTTTCCTTCTGAACAAGTGTTAGTGTTTTCTGCACAAAAGCGATTCTGCAAAGCAATGTGAACACTTCTGCTTCCCAGGCACAGAGAAGGTGCTAGCAGGGAATTCTCTGCCTGCCTTTCCCCAGTGCTCTGCAAGCTCTCCAGGACAACATAAAATCTGGGGCTCTGTGCTTTCTTTCCTTCTGAACAAGTGTTACTGTTTTCTGCACAAAAGCGATTCTGCGAAGCAATGTGAACACTTCTGCTTCCCAGGCACAGAGAAGGTGCTAGCAGGGAATTCTCTGCCTGCCTTTCCCCAGTGCTCTGCAAGCTCTCCAGGACAACATAGAATCTGGGGCTCTGTGCTTTCTTTCCTTCTGAACAAGTGTTACTGTTTTCTGCACAAAAGCGATTCTTGCGAAGCAATGTGAACACTTCTGCTTCCCAGGCACAGAGAAGGTGCTAGCAAGGAATTCTCTGCCTGCCTTTCCCCAGTGCTCTGCAAGCTCTCCAGGACAACATAAAATCTGGGGCTCTGTGCTTTCTTTCCTTCTGAACAAGTGTTAGTGTCTTCTGCACAAAAGCGATTCTGCGAAGCAATGTGAACAGGCACAGAGAAGGTGCTAGCAGGGAATTCTCTGCCTGCCTTTCCCCAGTGCTCTGCAAGCTCTCCAGGACAACATAAAATCTGGGGCTCTGTGCTTTCTTTCGTTCTGAACAAGTGTTACTGTTTTCTGCACAAAAGCGATTCTTGCGAAGCAATGTGAACACTTCTGCTTCCCAGGCACAGAGAAGGTGCTATCAGGGAATTCTCTGCCTGCCTTTCCCCAGTGCTCTGCAAGCTCTCCAGGACAACATAGAATCTGGGGCTCTGTGCTTTCTTTCCTTCTGAACAAGTGTTACTGTTTTCTGCACAAAAGCGATTCTTGCGAAGCAATGTGAACACTTCTGCTTCCCAGGCACAGAGAAGGTGCTAGCAGGGAATTCTCTGCCTGCCTTTCCCCAGTGCTCTGCAAGCTCTCCAGGACAACATAAAATCTGGGGCTCTGTGCTTTCTTTCCTTCTGAACAAGTGTTAGTGTTTTCTGCACAAAAGCGATTCTGCGAAGCAATGTGAACAGGCACAGAGAAGGTGCTATCAGGGAATTCTCTGCCTGCCTTTCCCCAGTGCTCTGCAAGCTCTCCAGGACAACATAAAATCTGGGGCTCTGTGCTTTCTTTCCTTCTGAACAAGTGTTACTGTTTTCTGCACAAAAGCGATTCTGCGAAGCAATGTGAACACTTCTGCTTCCCAGGCACAGAGAAGGTGCTAGCAAGGAATTCTCTGCCTGCCTTTCCCCAGTGCTCTGCAAGCTCTCCAGGACAACATAAAATCTGGGGCTCTGTGCTTTCTTTCCTTCTGAACAAGTGTTACTGTTTTCTGCACAAAAGCGATTCTTGCGAAGCTATGTGAACACTTCTGCTTCCCAGGCACAGAGAAGGTGCTAGCAAGGAATTCTCTGCCTGCCTTTCCCCAGTGCTCTGCAAGCTCTCCAGGACAACATAGAATCTGGGGCTCTGTGCTTTCTTTCCTTCTGAACAAGTGTTACTGTTTTCTGCACAAAAGCGATTCTGCGAAGCAATGTGAACAGGCACAGAGAAGGTGCTAGCAGGGAATTCTCTGCCTGCCTTTCCCCAGTGCTCTGCAAGCTCTCCAGGACAACATAAAATCTGGGGCTCTGTGCTTTCTTTCGTTCTGAACAAGTGTTACTGTTTTCTGCACAAAAGCGATTCTTGCGAAGCAATGTGAACACTTCTGCTTCCCAGGCACAGAGAAGGTGCTATCAGGGAATTCTCTGCCTGCCTTTCCCCAGTGCTCTGCAAGCTCTCCAGGACAACATAGAATCTGGGGCTCTGTGCTTTCTTTCCTTCTGAACAAGTGTTACTGTTTTCTGCACAAAAGCGATTCTGCGAAGCAATGTGAACAGGCACAGAGAAGGTGCTATCAGGGAATTCTCTGCCTGCCTTTCCCCAGTGCTCTGCAAGCTCTCCAGGACAACATAAAATCTGGGGCTCTGTGCTTTCTTTCCTTCTGAACAAGTGTTACTGTTTTCTGCACTAAAGCGATTCTGCAAACCAATGTGAACACTTCTGCTTCCCAGGCACAGAGAAGGTGCTAGAAAGGAATTCTCTGCCTGCCTTTCCCCAGTGCTCTGCAAGCTCTCCAGGACAACATAAAATCTGGGGCTCTGTGCTTTCTTTCCTTCTGAACAAGTGTTACTGTTTTCTGCACAAAAGCGATTCTTGAGAAGCAATGTGAACACTTCTGCTTCCCAGGCACAGAGAAGGTGCTATCAGGGAATTCTCTGCCTGCCTTTCCCCAGTGCTCTGCAAGCTCTCCAGGACTACATAGAATCTGGGGCTCTGTGCTTTCTTTCCTTCTGAACAAGTGTTACTGTTTTCTGCACAAAAGCGATTCTGCGAAGCAATGTGAACAGGCACAGAGAAGGTGCTAGCAGGGAATTCTCTGCCTGCCTTTCCCCAGTGCTCTGCAAGCTCTCCAGGACAACATAGAATCTGGGGCTCTGTGCTTTCTTTCCTTCTGAACAAGTGTTACTGTTTTCTGCACAAAAGCGATTCTGCGAAGCAATGTGAACACTTCTGCTTCCCAGGCACAGAGAAGGTGCTAGCAAGGAATTCTCTGCCTGCCTTTCCCCAGTGCTCTGCAAGCTCTCCAGGACAACATAGAATCTGGGGCTCTGTGCTTTCTTTCCTTCTGAACAAGTGTTACTGTTTTCTGCACAAAAGCGATTCTGCGAAGCAATGTGAACACTTCTGCTTCCCAGGCACAGAGAAGGTGCTAGCAAGGAATTCTCTGCCTGCCTTTCCCCAGTGCTCTGCAAGCTCTCCAGGACAACATAAAATCTGGGGCTCTGTGCTTTCTTTCCTTCTGAACAAGTTTTAGTGTTTTCTGCACAAAAGCGATTCTGCGAAGCAATGTGAACAGGCACAGAGAAGGTGCTATCAGGGAATTCTCTGCCTGCCTTTCCCCAGTGCTCTGCAAGCTCTCCAGGACAACATAAAATCTGGGGCTCTGTGCTTTCTTTCCTTCTGAACAAGTGTTACTGTTTTCTGCACAAAAGCGATTCTGCGAAGCAATGTGAACAGGCACAGAGAAGGTGCTATCAGGGAATTCTCTGCCTGCCTTTCCCCAGTGCTCTGCAAGCTCTCCATGACAACATAAAATCTGTGGCTCTGTGCTTTCTTTCCTTCTGAACAAGTGTTACTGTTTTCTGCACAAAAGCGAATCTGCGAAGCAATGTGAACACTTCTGCTTCCCAGGCACAGAGAAGGTGCTAGAAAGGAATTCTCTGCCTGCCTTTCCCCAGTGCTCTGCAAGCTCTCCAGGACAACATAGAATCTGGGGCTCTGTGCTTTCTTTCCTTCTGAAAAAGTGTTAGTGTTTTCTGCACAAAAGCGATTCTGCGAAGCAATGTGAACAGGCACAGAGAAGGTGCTAGCAGGGAATTCTCTGCCTGCCTTTCCCCAGTGCTCTGCAAGCTCTCCAGGACAGCATAAAATCTGGGGCTCTGTGCTTTCTTTCCTTCTGAACAAGTGTTACTGTTTTCTGCACAAAAGCGATTCTGCGAAGCAATGTGAACACTTCTGCTTCCCAGGCACAGAGAAGGTGCTAGCAAGGAATTCTCTGCCTGCCTTTCCCCAGTGCTCTGCAAGCTCTCCAGGACTACATAGAATCTGGGGCTCTGTGCTTTCTTTCCTTCTGAACAAGTGTTACTGTTTTCTGCACAAAAGCGATTCTGCAAAGCAATGTGAACAGGCACAGAGAAGGTGCTAGCAGGGAATTCTCTGCCTGCCTTTCCCCAGTGCTCTGCAAGCTCTCCAGGACAACATAGAATCTGGGGCTCTGTGCTTTCTTTCCTTCTGAACAAGTGTTAGTGTTTTCTGCACAAAAGCGATTCTGCGAAGCAATGTGAACACTTCTGCTTCCAGGCACAGAGAAGGTGCTAGCAAGGAATTCTCTGCCTGCCTTTCCCCAGTGCTCTGCAAGCTCTCCAGGACAACATAGAATCTGGGGCTCTGTGCTTTCTTTCCTTCTGAACAAGTGTTACTGTTTTCTGCACAAAAGCGATTCTTGCGAAGCAATGTGAACACTTCTGCTTCCCAGGCACAGAGAAGGTGCTAGCAGGGAATTCTCTGCCTGCCTTTCCCCAGTGCTCTGCAAGCTCTCCAGGACAACATAGAATCTGGGGCTCTGTGCTTTCTTTCCTTCTGAACAAGTGTTACTGTTTTCTGCACAAAAGCGATTCTGCGAAGCAATGTGAACAGGCACAGAGAAGGTGCTATCAGGGAATTCTCTGCCTGCCTTTCCCCAGTGCTCTGCAAGCTCTCCAGGACAACATAGAATCTGGGGCTCTGTGCTTTCTTTCCTTCTGAACAAGTGTTAGTGTTTTCTGCACAAAAGCGATTCTGCAAAGCAATGTGAACACTTCTGCTTCCCAGGCACAGAGAAGGTGCTAGCAGGGAATTCTCTGCCTGCCTTTCCCCAGTGCTCTGCAAGCTCTCCAGGACAACATAGAATCTGGGGCTCTGTGCTTTCTTTCCTTCTGAACAAGTGTTACTGTTTTCTGCACAAAAGCGATTCTTGCGAAGCTATGTGAACACTTCTGCTTCCCAGGCACACAGAAGGTGCTAGCAAGGAATTCTCTGCCTGCCTTTCCCCAGTGCTCTGCAAGCTCTCCAGGACAACATAGAATCTGGGGCTCTGTGCTTTCTTTCCTTCTGAACAAGTGTTAGTGTTTTCTGCACAAAAGCGATTCTGCGAAGCAATGTGAACAGGCACAGAGAAGGTGCTAGCAGGGAATTCTCTGCCTGCCTTTCCCCAGTGCTCTGCAAGCTCTCCAGGACAACATAAAATCTGGGGCTCTGTGCTTTCTTTCCTTCTGAACAAGTGTTACTGTTTTCTGCACAAAAGCGATTCTTGCGAAGCAATGTGAACACTTCTGCTTCCCAGGCACAGAGAAGGTGCTATCAGGGAATTCTCTGCCTGCCTTTCCCCAGTGCTCTGCAAGCTCTCCAGGACAACATAGAATCTGGGGCTCTGTGCTTTCTTTCGTTCTGAACAACTGTTACTGTTTTCTGCACAAAAGCGATTCTGCGAAGCAATGTGAACACTTCTGCTTCCCAGGCACAGAGAAGGTGCTATCAGGGAATTCTCTGCCTGCCTTTCCCTAGTGCTCTGCAAGCTCTCCAGGACAACATAGAATCTGGGGC
The DNA here is from genome assembly GCF_031877795.1 of Strix aluco. Lineage (NCBI taxonomy): Eukaryota > Metazoa > Chordata > Aves > Strigiformes > Strigidae > Strix > Strix aluco. The sequence continues at coordinate 2,164,506 of NW_027436647.1, forward strand.
TCTGTGCTTTCTTTCCTTCTGAACAAGTGTTACTGTTTTCTGCACAAAAGCGATTCTGCGAAGCAATGTGAACAGGCACAGAGAAGGTGCTATCAGGGAATTCTCTGCCTGCCTTTCCCCAGTGCTCTGCAAGCTCTCCAGGACAACATAAAATCTGGGGTTCTGTGCTTTCTTTCCTTCTGAACAAGTGTTACTGTTTTCTGCACAAAAGCGATTCTGCGAAGCAATGTGAACACTTCTGCTTCCCAGGCACAGAGAAGGTGCTAGCAGGGAATTCTCTGCCTGCCTTTCCCCAGTGCTCTGCAAGCTCTCCAGGACAACATAGAATCTGGGGCTCTGTGCTTTCTTTCCTTCTGAACAAGTGTTACTGTTTTCTGCACAAAAGCGATTCTTGCGAAGCAATGTGAACACTTCTGCTTCCCAGGCACAGAGAAGGTGCTAGCAAGGAATTCTCTGCCTGCCTTTCCCCAGTGCTCTGCAAGCTCTCCAGGACAACATAGAATCTGGGGCTCTGTGCTTTCTTTCCTTCTGAACAAGTGTTAGTGTCTTCTGCACAAAAGCGATTCTGCGAAGCAATGTGAACAGGCACAGAGAAGGTGCTAGCAGGGAATTCTCTGCCTGCCTTTCCCCAGTGCTCTGCAAGCTCTCCAGGACAACATAAAATCTGGGGCTCTGTGCTTTCTTTCCTTCTGAACAAGTGTTACTGTTTTCTGCACAAAAGCGATTCTTGCGAAGCAATGTGAACACTTCTGCTTCCCAGGCACAGAGAAGGTGCTATCAGGGAATTCTCTGCCTGCCTTTCCACAGTGCTCTGCAAGCTCTCCAGGACAACATAGAATCTGGGGCTCTGTGCTTTCTTTCCTTCTGAACAAGTGTTACTGTTTTCTGCACAAAAGCGATTCTTGCGAAGCAATGTGAACACTTCTGCTTCCCAGGCACAGAGAAGGTGCTAGCAGGGAATTCTCTGCCTGCCTTTCCCCAGTGCTCTGCAAGCTCTCCAGGACAACATAGAATCTGGGGCTCTGTGCTTTCTTTCCTTCTGAACAAGTGTTACTGTTTTCTGCACAAAAGCGATTCTGCGAAGCAATGTGAACAGGCACAGAGAAGGTGCTATCAGGGAATTCTCTGCCTGCCTTTCCCCAGTGCTCTGCAAGCTCTCCAGGACAACATAAAATCTGGGGTTCTGTGCTTTCTTTCCTTCTGAACAAGTGTTAGTGTTTTCTGCACAAAAGCGATTCTGCGAAGCAATGTGAACAGGCACAGAGAAGGTGCTATCAGGGAATTCTCTGCCTGCCTTTCCCCAGTGCTCTGCAAGCTCTCCAGGACAACATAAAATCTGGGGCTCTGTGCTTTCTTTCCTTCTGAACAAGTGTTACTGTTTTCTGCACAAAAGCGATTCTGCAAAGCAATGTGAACACTTCTGCTTCCCAGGCACAGAGAAGGTGCTAGCAAGGAATTCTCTGCCTGCCTTTCCCCAGTGCTCTGCAAGCTCTCCAGGACAACATAAAATCTGGGGCTCTGTGCTTTCTTTCCTTCTGAACAAGTGTTACTGTTTTCTGCACAAAAGCGATTCTTGCGAAGCTATGTGAACACTTCTGCTTCCCAGGCACAGAGAAGGTGCTAGCAAGGAATTCTCTGCCTGCCTTTCCCCAGTGCTCTGCAAGCTCTCCAGGACAACATAGAATCTGGGGCTCTGTGCTTTCTTTCCTTCTGAACAAGTGTTACTGTTTTCTGCACAAAAGCGATTCTTGCGAAGCAATGTGAACACTTCTGCTTCCCAGGCACAGAGAAGGTGCTATCAGGGAATTCTCTGCCTGCCTTTCCCCAGTGCTCTGCAAGCTCTCCAGGACAACATAGAATCTGGGGCTCTGTGCTTTCTTTCCTTCTGAACAAGTGTTACTGTTTTCTGCACAAAAGCGATTCTGCGAAGCAATGTGAACAGGCACAGAGAAGGTGCTATCAGGGAATTCTCTGCCTGCCTTTCCCCAGTGCTCTGCAAGCTCTCCAGGACAACATAAAATCTGGGGTTCTGTGCTTTCTTTCCTTCTGAACAAGTGTTAGTGTTTTCTGCACAAAAGCGATTCTGCGAAGCAATGTGAACAGGCACAGAGAAGGTGCTATCAGGGAATTCTCTGCCTGCCTTTCCCCAGTGCTCTGCAAGCTCTCCAGGACAACATAGAATCTGGGGCTCTGTGCTTTCTTTCCTTCTGAACAAGTGTTACTGTTTTCTGCACAAAAGCGATTCTGCGAAGCAATGTGAACACTTCTGCTTCCCAGGCACAGAGAAGGTGCTAGCAAGGAATTCTCTGCCTGCCTTTCCCCAGTGCTCTGCAAGCTCTCCAGGACAACATAAAATCTGGGGCTCTGTGCTTTCTTTCCTTCTGAACAAGTGTTACTGTTTTCTGCACAAAAGCGATTCTTGCGAAGCTATGTGAACACTTCTGCTTCCCAGGCACAGAGAAGGTGCTAGCAAGGAATTCTCTGCCTGCCTTTCCCCAGTGCTCTGCAAGCTCTCCAGGACAACATAGAATCTGGGGCTCTGTGCTTTCTTTCCTTCTGAACAAGTGTTACTGTTTTCTGCACAAAAGCGATTCTGCGAAGCAATGTGAACAGGCACAGAGAAGGTGCTATCAGGGAATTCTCTGCCTGCCTTTCCCCAGTGCTCTGCAAGCTCTCCAGGACAACATAAAATCTGGGGCACTGTGCTTTCTTTCCTTCTGAACAAGTGTTACTGTTTTCTGCATAAAAGCGATTCTTGCGAAGCAATGTGAACACTTCTGCTTCCCAGGCACAGAGAAGGTGCTAGCAGGGAATTCTCTGCCTGCCTTTCCCCAGTGCTCTGCAAGCTCTCCAGGACAACATAGAATCTGGGGCTCTGTGCTTTCTTTCCTTCTGAACAAGTGTTACTGTTTTCTGCACAAAAGCGATTCTGCGAAGCAATGTGAACAGGCACAGAGAAGGTGCTATCAGGGAATTCTCTGCCTGCCTTTCCCCAGTGCTCTGCAAGCTCTCCAGGACAACATAAAATCTGGGGCTCTGTGCTTTCTTTCCTTCTGAACAAGTGTTAGTGTTTTCTGCACAAAAGCGATTCTGCGAAGCAATGTGAACAGGCACAGAGAAGGTGCTATCAGGGAATTCTCTGCCTGCCTTTCCCCAGTGCTCTGCAAGCTCTCCAGGACAACATAAAATCTGGGGCTCTGTGCTTTCTTTCCTTCTGAACAAGTGTTACTGTTTTCTGCACAAAAGCGATTCTTGCGAAGCTATGTGAACACTTCTGCTTCCCAGGCACAGAGAAGGTGCTAGCAAGGAATTCTCTGCCTGCCTTTCCCCAGTGCTCTGCAAGCTCTCCAGGACAACATAGAATCTGGGGCTCTGTGCTTTCTTTCCTTCTGAACAAGTGTTACTGTTTTCTGCACAAAAGCGATTCTGCGAAGCAATGTGAACAGGCACAGAGAAGGTGCTATCAGGGAATTCTCTGCCTGCCTTTCCCCAGTGCTCTGCAAGCTCTCCAGGACAACATAAAATCTGGGGCACTGTGCTTTCTTTCCTTCTGAACAAGTGTTACTGTTTTCTGCATAAAAGCGATTCTTGCGAAGCAATGTGAACACTTCTGCTTCCCAGGCACAGAGAAGGTGCTAGCAGGGAATTCTCTGCCTGCCTTTCCCCAGTGCTCTGCAAGCTCTCCAGGACAACATAGAATCTGGGGCTCTGTGCTTTCTTTCCTTCTGAACAAGTGTTACTGTTTTCTGCACAAAAGCGATTCTGCGAAGCAATGTGAACAGGCACAGAGAAGGTGCTATCAGGGAATTCTCTGCCTGCCTTTCCCCAGTGCTCTGCAAGCTCTCCAGGACAACATAAAATCTGGGGCTCTGTGCTTTCTTTCCTTCTGAACAAGTGTTAGTGTTTTCTGCACAAAAGCGATTCTGCGAAGCAATGTGAACAGGCACAGAGAAGGTGCTATCAGGGAATTCTCTGCCTGCCTTTCCCCAGTGCTCTGCAAGCTCTCCAGGACAACATAAAATCTGGGGCTCTGTGCTTTCTTTCCTTCTGAACAAGTGTTACTGTTTTCTGCACAAAAGCGATTCTGCGAAGCAATGTGAACACTTCTGCTTCCCAGGCACAGAGAAGGTGCTAGCAAGGAATTCTCTGCCTGCCTTTCCCCAGTGCTCTGCAAGCTCTCCAGGACAACATAAAATCTGGGGCTCTGTGCTTTCTTTCCTTCTGAACAAGTGTTACTGTTTTCTGCACAAAAGCGATTCTTGCGAAGCTATGTGAACACTTCTGCTTCCCAGGCACAGAGAAGGTGCTAGCAAGGAATTCTCTGCCTGCCTTTCCCCAGTGCTCTGCAAGCTCTCCAGGACAACATAGAATCTGGGGCTCTGTGCTTTCTTTCCTTCTGAACAAGTGTTACTGTTTTCTGCACAAAAGCGATTCTTGCGAAGCAATGTGAACACTTCTGCTTCCCAGGCACAGAGAAGGTGCTATCAGGGAATTCTCTGCCTGCCTTTCCCCAGTGCTCTGCAAGCTCTCCAGGACAACATAGAATCTGGGGCTCTGTGCTTTCTTTCCTTCTGAACAAGTGTTACTGTTTTCTGCACAAAAGCGATTCTGCGAAGCAATGTGAACAGGCACAGAGAAGGTGCTATCAGGGAATTCTCTGCCTGCCTTTCCCCAGTGCTCTGCAAGCTCTCCAGGACAACATAAAATCTGGGGTTCTGTGCTTTCTTTCCTTCTGAACAAGTGTTAGTGTTTTCTGCACAAAAGCGATTCTGCGAAGCAATGTGAACAGGCACAGAGAAGGTGCTATCAGGGAATTCTCTGCCTGCCTTTCCCCAGTGCTCTGCAAGCTCTCCAGGACAACATAAAATCTGGGGCTCTGTGCTTTCTTTCCTTCTGAACAAGTGTTACTGTTTTCTGCACAAAAGCGATTCTGCGAAGCAATGTGAACACTTCTGCTTCCCAGGCACAGAGAAGGTGCTAGCAAGGAATTCTCTGCCTGCCTTTCCCCAGTGCTCTGCAAGCTCTCCAGGACAACATAAAATCTGGGGCTCTGTGCTTTCTTTCCTTCTGAACAAGTGTTACTGTTTTCTGCACAAAAGCGATTCTTGCGAAGCTATGTGAACACTTCTGCTTCCCAGGCACAGAGAAGGTGCTAGCAAGGAATTCTCTGCCTGCCTTTCCCCAGTGCTCTGCAAGCTCTCCAGGACAACATAGAATCTGGGGCTCTGTGCTTTCTTTCCTTCTGAACAAGTGTTACTGTTTTCTGCACAAAAGCGATTCTGCGAAGCAATGTGAACAGGCACAGAGAAGGTGCTATCAGGGAATTCTCTGCCTGCCTTTCCCCAGTGCTCTGCAAGCTCTCCAGGACAACATAAAATCTGGGGCACTGTGCTTTCTTTCCTTCTGAACAAGTGTTACTGTTTTCTGCATAAAAGCGATTCTTGCGAAGCAATGTGAACACATCTGCTTCCCAGGCACAGAGAAGGTGCTAGCAGGGAATTCTCTGCCTGCCTTTCCCCAGTGCTCTGCAAGCTCTCCAGGACAACATAGAATCTGGGGCTCTGTGCTTTTTTTCCTTCTGAACAAGTGTTACTGTTTTCTGCACAAAAGCGATTCTGCGAAGCAATGTGAACAGGCACAGAGAAGGTGCTAGCAGGGAATTCTCTGCCTGCCTTTCCCCAGTGCTCTGCAAGCTCTCCAGGACAACATAGAATCTGGGGCTCTGTGCTTTCTTTCCTTCTGAACAAGTGTTACTGTTTTCTGCACAAAAGCGATTCTGCGAAGCAATGTGAACACTTCTGCTTCCCAGGCACAGAGAAGGTGCTAGCAAGGAATTCTCTGCCTGCCTTTCCCCAGTGCTCTGCAAGCTCTCCAGGACAACATAGAATCTGGGGCTCTGTGCTTTCTTTCCTTCTGAACAAGTGTTACTGTTTTCTGCACAAAAGCGATTCTGCGAAGCAATGTGAACACTTCTGCTTCCCAGGCACAGAGAAGGTGCTAGCAAGGAATTCTCTGCCTGCCTTTCCCCAGTGCTCTGCAAGCTCTCCAGGACAACATAAAATCTGGGGCTCTGTGCTTTCTTTCCTTCTGAACAAGTGTTAGTGTTTTCTGCACAAAAGCGATTCTGCGAAGCAATGTGAACAGGCACAGAGAAGGTGCTAGCAGGGAATTCTCTGCCTGCCTTTCCCCAGTGCTCTGCAAGCTCTCCAGGACAACATAAAATCTGGGGCTCTGTGCTTTCTTTCCTTCTGAACAAGTGTTACTGTTTTCTGCACAAAAGCGAATCTGCGAACCAATGTGAACACTTCTGCTTCCCAGGCACGGAGAAGGTGCTAGCAAGGAATTCTCTGCCTGCCTTTCCCCAGTGCTCTGCAAGCTCTCCAGGACAACATAAAATCTGGGGCTCTGTGCTTTCTTTCCTTCTGAACAAGTGTTACTGTTTTCTGCACAAAAGCGATTCTTGTGAAGCTATGTGAACACTTCTGCTTCCCAGGCACAGAGAAGGTGCTAGAAAGGAATTCTCTGCCTGCCTTTCCCCAGTGCTCTGCAAGCTCTCCAGGACAACATAGAATCTGGGGCTCTGTGCTTTCTTTCCTTCTGAACAAGTGTTAGTGTTTTCTGCACAAAAGCGATTCTGCGAAGCAATGTGAACAGGCACAGAGAAGGTGCTAGCAGGGAATTCTCTGCCTGCCTTTCCCCAGTGCTCTGCAAGCTCTCCAGGACAACATAAAATCTGGGGCTCTGTGCTTTCTTTCGTTCTGAACAAGTGTTAGTGTTTTCTGCACAAAAGCGATTCTTGCGAAGCAATGTGAACACTTCTGCTTCCCAGGCACAGAGAAGGTGCTATCAGGGAATTCTCTGCCTGCCTTTCCCCAGTGCTCTGCAAGCTCTCCAGGACAACATAGAATCTGGGGCTCTGTGCTTTCTTTCCTTCTGAACAAGTGTTACTGTTTTCTGCACAAAAGCGATTCTTGCGAAGCAATGTGAACACTTCTGCTTCCCAGGCACAGAGAAGGTGCTAGCAGGGAATTCTCTGCCTGCCTTTCCCCAGTGCTCTGCAAGCTCTCCAGGACAACATAGAATCTGGGGCTCTGTGCTTTCTTTCCTTCTGAACAAGTGTTACTGTTTTCTGCACAAAAGCGATTCTGCGAAGCAATGTGAACAGGCACAGAGAAGGTGCTATCAGGGAATTCTCTGCCTGCCTTTCCCCAGTGCTCTGCAAGCTCTCCAGGACAACATAAAATCTGGGGCACTGTGCTTTCTTTCCTTCTGAACAAGTGTTACTGTTTTCTGCACAAAAGCGATTCTTGCGAAGCAATGTGAACACTTCTGCTTCCCAGGCACAGAGAAGGTGCTAGCAGGGAATTCTCTGCCTGCCTTTCCCCAGTGCTCTGCAAGCTCTCCAGGACAACATAGAATCTGGGGCTCTGTGCTTTCTTTCCTTCTGAACAAGTGTTACTGTTTTCTGCACAAAAGCGATTCTGCGAAGCAATGTGAACAGGCACAGAGAAGGTGCTATCAGGGAATTCTCTGCCTGCCTTTCCCCAGTGCTCTGCAAGCTCTCCAGGACAACATAAAATCTGTGGCTCTGTGCTTTCTTTCCTTCTGAACAAGTGTTACTGTTTTCTGCACAAAAGCGAATCTGCGAAGCAATGTGAACACTTCTGCTTCCCAGGCACAGAGAAGGTGCTAGAAAGGAATTCTCTGCCTGCCTTTCCCCACTGCTCTGCAAGCTCTCCAGGACAACATAGAATCTGGGGCTCTGTGCTTTCTTTCCTTCTGAAAAAGTGTTAGTGTTTTCTGCACAAAAGCGATTCTGCGAAGCAATGTGAACAGGCACAGAGAAGGTGCTATCAGGGAATTCTCTGCCTGCCTTTCCCCAGTGCTCTGCAAGCTCTCCAGGACAGCATAAAATCTGGGGCTCTGTGCTTTCTTTCCTTCTGAACAAGTGTTACTGTTTTCTGCACAAAAGCGATTCTGCGAAGCAATGTGAACACTTCTGCTTCCCAGGCACAGAGAAGGTGCTAGCAAGGAATTCTCTGCCTGCCTTTCCCCAGTGCTCTGCAAGCTCTCCAGGACTACATAGAATCTGGGGCTCTGTGCTTTCTTTCCTTCTGAACAAGTGTTACTGTTTTCTGCACAAAAGCGATTCTGCGAAGCAATGTGAACAGGCACAGAGAAGGTGCTATCAGGGAATTCTCTGCCTGCCTTTCCCCAGTGCTCTGCAAGCTCTCCAGGACAACATAGAATCTGGGGCTCTGTGCTTTCTTTCCTTCTGAACAAGTGTTAGTGTTTTCTGCACAAAAGCGATTCTGCGAAGCAATGTGAACACTTCTGCTTCCAGGCACAGAGAAGGTGCTAGCAAGGAATTCTCTGCCTGCCTTTCCCCAGTGCTCTGCAAGCTCTCCAGGACAACATAGAATCTGGGGCTCTGTGCTTTCTTTCCTTCTGAACAAGTGTTAGTGTTTTCTGCACAAAAGCGATTCTTGCGAAGCAATGTGAACACTTCTGCTTCCCAGGCACAGAGAAGGTGCTAGCAGGGAATTCTCTGCCTGCCTTTCCCCAGTGCTCTGCAAGCTCTCCAGGACAACATAGAATCTGGGGCTCTGTGCTTTCTTTCCTTCTGAACAAGTGTTACTGTTTTCTGCACAAAAGCGATTCTGCGAAGCAATGTGAACAGGCACAGAGAAGGTGCTATCAGGGAATTCTCTGCCTGCCTTTCCCCAGTGCTCTGCAAGCTCTCCAGGACAACATAGAATCTGGGGCTCTGTGCTTTCTTTCCTTCTGAACAAGTGTTAGTGTTTTCTGCACAAAAGCGATTCTGCAAAGCAATGTGAACACTTCTGCTTCCCAGGCACAGAGAAGGTGCTAGCAGGGAATTCTCTGCCTGCCTTTCCCCAGTGCTCTGCAAGCTCTCCAGGACAACATAGAATCTGGGGCTCTGTGCTTTCTTTCCTTCTGAACAAGTGTTACTGTTTTCTGCACAAAAGCGATTCTTGCGAAGCTATGTGAACACTTCTGCTTCCCAGGCACACAGAAGGTGCTAGCAAGGAATTCTCTGCCTGCCTTTCCCCAGTGCTCTGCAAGCTCTCCAGGACAACATAGAATCTGGGGCTCTGTGCTTTCTTTCCTTCTGAACAAGTGTTAGTGTTTTCTGCACAAAAGCGATTCTGCGAAGCAATGTGAACAGGCACAGAGAAGGTGCTAGCAGGGAATTCTCTGCCTGCCTTTCCCCAGTGCTCTGCAAGCTCTCCAGGACAACATAAAATCTGGGGCTCTGTGCTTTCTTTCCTTCTGAACAAGTGTTACTGTTTTCTGCACAAAAGCGATTCTTGCGAAGCAATGTGAACACTTCTGCTTCCCAGGCACAGAGAAGGTGCTATCAGGGAATTCTCTGCCTGCCTTTCCCCAGTGCTCTGCAAGCTCTCCAGGACAACATAGAATCTGGGGCTCTGTGCTTTCTTTCGTTCTGAACAACTGTTACTGTTTTCTGCACAAAAGCGATTCTGCGAAGCAATGTGAACACTTCTGCTTCCCAGGCACAGAGAAGGTGCTATCAGGGAATTCTCTGCCTGCCTTTCCCTAGTGCTCTGCAAGCTCTCCAGGACAACATAGAATCTGGGGCTCTGTGCTTTCTTTCCTTCTGAACAAGTGTTACTGTTTTCTGCACAAAAGCGATTCTGCGAAGCAATGTGAACAGGCACAGAGAAGGTGCTATCAGGGAATTCTCTGCCTGCCTTTCCCCAGTGCTCTGCAAGCTCTCCAGGACAACATAAAATCTGGGGTTCTGTGCTTTCTTTCCTTCTGAACAAGTGTTACTGTTTTCTGCACAAAAGCGATTCTGCGAAGCAATGTGAACACTTCTGCTTCCCAGGCACAGAGAAGGTGCTAGCAGGGAATTCTCTGCCTGCCTTTCCCCAGTGCTCTGCAAGCTCTCCAGGACAACATAGAATCTGGGGCTCTGTGCTTTCTTTCCTTCTGAACAAGTGTTACTGTTTTCTGCACAAAAGCGATTCTTGCGAAGCAATGTGAACACTTCTGCTTCCCAGGCACAGAGAAGGTGCTAGCAAGGAATTCTCTGCCTGCCTTTCCCCAGTGCTCTGCAAGCTCTCCAGGACAACATAGAATCTGGGGCTCTGTGCTTTCTTTCCTTCTGAACAAGTGTTAGTGTCTTCTGCACAAAAGCGATTCTGCGAAGCAATGTGAACAGGCACAGAGAAGGTGCTAGCAGGGAATTCTCTGCCTGCCTTTCCCCAGTGCTCTGCAAGCTCTCCAGGACAACATAAAATCTGGGGCTCTGTGCTTTCTTTCCTTCTGAACAAGTGTTACTGTTTTCTGCACAAAAGCGATTCTTGCGAAGCAATGTGAACACTTCTGCTTCCCAGGCACAGAGAAGGTGCTATCAGGGAATTCTCTGCCTGCCTTTCCACAGTGCTCTGCAAGCTCTCCAGGACAACATAGAATCTGGGGCTCTGTGCTTTCTTTCCTTCTGAACAAGTGTTACTGTTTTCTGCACAAAAGCGATTCTTGCGAAGCAATGTGAACACTTCTGCTTCCCAGGCACAGAGAAGGTGCTAGCAGGGAATTCTCTGCCTGCCTTTCCCCAGTGCTCTGCAAGCTCTCCAGGACAACATAGAATCTGGGGCTCTGTGCTTTCTTTCCTTCTGAACAAGTGTTACTGTTTTCTGCACAAAAGCGATTCTGCGAAGCAATGTGAACAGGCACAGAGAAGGTGCTATCAGGGAATTCTCTGCCTGCCTTTCCCCAGTGCTCTGCAAGCTCTCCAGGACAACATAAAATCTGGGGTTCTGTGCTTTCTTTCCTTCTGAACAAGTGTTAGTGTTTTCTGCACAAAAGCGATTCTGCGAAGCAATGTGAACAGGCACAGAGAAGGTGCTATCAGGGAATTCTCTGCCTGCCTTTCCCCAGTGCTCTGCAAGCTCTCCAGGACAACATAAAATCTGGGGCTCTGTGCTTTCTTTCCTTCTGAACAAGTGTTACTGTTTTCTGCACAAAAGCGATTCTGCAAAGCAATGTGAACACTTCTGCTTCCCAGGCACAGAGAAGGTGCTAGCAAGGAATTCTCTGCCTGCCTTTCCCCAGTGCTCTGCAAGCTCTCCAGGACAACATAAAATCTGGGGCTCTGTGCTTTCTTTCCTTCTGAACAAGTGTTACTGTTTTCTGCACAAAAGCGATTCTTGCGAAGCTATGTGAACACTTCTGCTTCCCAGGCACAGAGAAGGTGCTAGCAAGGAATTCTCTGCCTGCCTTTCCCCAGTGCTCTGCAAGCTCTCCAGGACAACATAGAATCTGGGGCTCTGTGCTTTCTTTCCTTCTGAACAAGTGTTACTGTTTTCTGCACAAAAGCGATTCTTGCGAAGCAATGTGAACACTTCTGCTTCCCAGGCACAGAGAAGGTGCTATCAGGGAATTCTCTGCCTGCCTTTCCCCAGTGCTCTGCAAGCTCTCCAGGACAACATAGAATCTGGGGCTCTGTGCTTTCTTTCCTTCTGAACAAGTGTTACTGTTTTCTGCACAAAAGCGATTCTGCGAAGCAATGTGAACAGGCACAGAGAAGGTGCTATCAGGGAATTCTCTGCCTGCCTTTCCCCAGTGCTCTGCAAGCTCTCCAGGACAACATAAAATCTGGGGTTCTGTGCTTTCTTTCCTTCTGAACAAGTGTTAGTGTTTTCTGCACAAAAGCGATTCTGCGAAGCAATGTGAACAGGCACAGAGAAGGTGCTATCAGGGAATTCTCTGCCTGCCTTTCCCCAGTGCTCTGCAAGCTCTCCAGGACAACATAAAATCTGGGGCTCTGTGCTTTCTTTCCTTCTGAACAAGTGTTACTGTTTTCTGCACAAAAGCGATTCTGCGAAGCAATGTGAACACTTCTGCTTCCCAGGCACAGAGAAGGTGCTAGCAAGGAATTCTCTGCCTGCCTTTCCCCAGTGCTCTGCAAGCTCTCCAGGACAACATAAAATCTGGGGCTCTGTGCTTTCTTTCCTTCTGAACAAGTGTTACTGTTTTCTGCACAAAAGCGATTCTTGCGAAGCTATGTGAACACTTCTGCTTCCCAGGCACAGAGAAGGTGCTAGCAAGGAATTCTCTGCCTGCCTTTCCCCAGTGCTCTGCAAGCTCTCCAGGACAACATAGAATCTGGGGCTCTGTGCTTTCTTTCCTTCTGAACAAGTGTTACTGTTTTCTGCACAAAAGCGATTCTGCGAAGCAATGTGAACAGGCACAGAGAAGGTGCTATCAGGGAATTCTCTGCCTGCCTTTCCCCAGTGCTCTGCAAGCTCTCCAGGACAACATAAAATCTGGGGCACTGTGCTTTCTTTCCTTCTGAACAAGTGTTACTGTTTTCTGCATAAAAGCGATTCTTGCGAAGCAATGTGAACACTTCTGCTTCCCAGGCACAGAGAAGGTGCTAGCAGGGAATTCTCTGCCTGCCTTTCCCCAGTGCTCTGCAAGCTCTCCAGGACAACATAGAATCTGGGGCTCTGTGCTTTCTTTCCTTCTGAACAAGTGTTACTGTTTTCTGCACAAAAGCGATTCTGCGAAGCAATGTGAACAGGCACAGAGAAGGTGCTATCAGGGAATTCTCTGCCTGCCTTTCCCCAGTGCTCTGCAAGCTCTCCAGGACAACATAAAATCTGGGGCTCTGTGCTTTCTTTCCTTCTGAACAAGTGTTAGTGTTTTCTGCACAAAAGCGATTCTGCGAAGCAATGTGAACAGGCACAGAGAAGGTGCTATCAGGGAATTCTCTGCCTGCCTTTCCCCAGTGCTCTGCAAGCTCTCCAGGACAACATAAAATCTGGGGCTCTGTGCTTTCTTTCCTTCTGAACAAGTGTTACTGTTTTCTGCACAAAAGCGATTCTGCGAAGCAATGTGAACACTTCTGCTTCCCAGGCACAGAGAAGGTGCTAGCAAGGAATTCTCTGCCTGCCTTTCCCCAGTGCTCTGCAAGCTCTCCAGGACAACATAAAATCTGGGGCTCTGTGCTTTCTTTCCTTCTGAACAAGTGTTACTGTTTTCTGCACAAAAGCGATTCTTGCGAAGCTATGTGAACACTTCTGCTTCCCAGGCACAGAGAAGGTGCTAGCAAGGAATTCTCTGCCTGCCTTTCCCCAGTGCTCTGCAAGCTCTCCAGGACAACATAGAATCTGGGGCTCTGTGCTTTCTTTCCTTCTGAACAAGTGTTACTGTTTTCTGCACAAAAGCGATTCTTGCGAAGCAATGTGAACACTTCTGCTTCCCAGGCACAGAGAAGGTGCTATCAGGGAATTCTCTGCCTGCCTTTCCCCAGTGCTCTGCAAGCTCTCCAGGACAACATAGAATCTGGGGCTCTGTGCTTTCTTTCCTTCTGAACAAGTGTTACTGTTTTCTGCACAAAAGCGATTCTGCGAAGCAATGTGAACAGGCACAGAGAAGGTGCTATCAGGGAATTCTCTGCCTGCCTTTCCCCAGTGCTCTGCAAGCTCTCCAGGACAACATAAAATCTGGGGTTCTGTGCTTTCTTTCCTTCTGAACAAGTGTTAGTGTTTTCTGCACAAAAGCGATTCTGCGAAGCAATGTGAACAGGCACAGAGAAGGTGCTATCAGGGAATTCTCTGCCTGCCTTTCCCCAGTGCTCTGCAAGCTCTCCAGGACAACATAAAATCTGGGGCTCTGTGCTTTCTTTCCTTCTGAACAAGTGTTACTGTTTTCTGCACAAAAGCGATTCTGCGAAGCAATGTGAACACTTCTGCTTCCCAGGCACAGAGAAGGTGCTAGCAAGGAATTCTCTGCCTGCCTTTCCACAGTGCTCTGCAAGCTCTCCAGGACAACATAGAATCTGGGGCTCTGTGCTTTCTTTCCTTCTGAACAAGTGTTACTGTTTTCTGCACAAAAGCGATTCTTGCGAAGCAATGTGAACACTTCTGCTTCCCAGGCACAGAGAAGGTGCTAGCAGGGAATTCTCTGCCTGCCTTTCCCCAGTGCTCTGCAAGCTCTCCAGGACAACATAGAATCTGGGGCTCTGTGCTTTCTTTCCTTCTGAACAAGTGTTACTGTTTTCTGCACAAAAGCGATTCTGCGAAGCAATGTGAACAGGCACAGAGAAGGTGCTATCAGGGAATTCTCTGCCTGCCTTTCCCCAGTGCTCTGCAAGCTCTCCAGGACAACATAAAATCTGGGGTTCTGTGCTTTCTTTCCTTCTGAACAAGTGTTAGTGTTTTCTGCACAAAAGCGATTCTGCGAAGCAATGTGAACAGGCACAGAGAAGGTGCTATCAGGGAATTCTCTGCCTGCCTTTCCCCAGTGCTCTGCAAGCTCTCCAGGACAACATAAAATCTGGGGCTCTGTGCTTTCTTTCCTTCTGAACAAGTGTTACTGTTTTCTGCACAAAAGCGATTCTGCAAAGCAATGTGAACACTTCTGCTTCCCAGGCACAGAGAAGGTGCTAGCAAGGAATTCTCTGCCTGCCTTTCCCCAGTGCTCTGCAAGCTCTCCAGGACAACATAAAATCTGGGGCTCTGTGCTTTCTTTCCTTCTGAACAAGTGTTACTGTTTTCTGCACAAAAGCGATTCTTGCGAAGCTATGTGAACACTTCTGCTTCCCAGGCACAGAGAAGGTGCTAGCAAGGAATTCTCTGCCTGCCTTTCCCCAGTGCTCTGCAAGCTCTCCAGGACAACATAGAATCTGGGGCTCTGTGCTTTCTTTCCTTCTGAACAAGTGTTACTGTTTTCTGCACAAAAGCGATTCTTGCGAAGCAATGTGAACACTTCTGCTTCCCAGGCACAGAGAAGGTGCTATCAGGGAATTCTCTGCCTGCCTTTCCCCAGTGCTCTGCAAGCTCTCCAGGACAACATAGAATCTGGGGCTCTGTGCTTTCTTTCCTTCTGAACAAGTGTTACTGTTTTCTGCACAAAAGCGATTCTGCGAAGCAATGTGAACAGGCACAGAGAAGGTGCTATCAGGGAATTCTCTGCCTGCCTTTCCCCAGTGCTCTGCAAGCTCTCCAGGACAACATAAAATCTGGGGTTCTGTGCTTTCTTTCCTTCTGAACAAGTGTTAGTGTTTTCTGCACAAAAGCGATTCTGCGAAGCAATGTGAACAGGCACAGAGAAGGTGCTATCAGGGAATTCTCTGCCTGCCTTTCCCCAGTGCTCTGCAAGCTCTCCAGGACAACATAAAATCTGGGGCTCTGTGCTTTCTTTCCTTCTGAACAAGTGTTACTGTTTTCTGCACAAAAGCGATTCTGCGAAGCAATGTGAACACTTCTGCTTCCCAGGCACAGAGAAGGTGCTAGCAAGGAATTCTCTGCCTGCCTTTCCCCAGTGCTCTGCAAGCTCTCCAGGACAACATAAAATCTGGGGCTCTGTGCTTTCTTTCCTTCTGAACAAGTGTTACTGTTTTCTGCACAAAAGCGATTCTTGCGAAGCTATGTGAACACTTCTGCTTCCCAGGCACAGAGAAGGTGCTAGCAAGGAATTCTCTGCCTGCCTTTCCCCAGTGCTCTGCAAGCTCTCCAGGACAACATAGAATCTGGGGCTCTGTGCTTTCTTTCCTTCTGAACAAGTGTTACTGTTTTCTGCACAAAAGCGATTCTTGCGAAGCAATGTGAACACTTCTGCTTCCCAGGCACAGAGAAGGTGCTATCAGGGAATTCTCTGCCTGCCTTTCCCCAGTGCTCTGCAAGCTCTCCAGGACAACATAGAATCTGGGGCTCTGTGCTTTCTTTCCTTCTGAACAAGTGTTACTGTTTTCTGCACAAAAGCGATTCTGCGAAGCAATGTGAACAGGCACAGAGAAGGTGCTATCAGGGAATTCTCTGCCTGCCTTTCCCCAGTGCTCTGCAAGCTCTCCAGGACAACATAAAATCTGGGGTTCTGTGCTTTCTTTCCTTCTGAACAAGTGTTAGTGTTTTCTGCACAAAAGCGATTCTGCGAAGCAATGTGAACAGGCACAGAGAAGGTGCTATCAGGGAATTCTCTGCCTGCCTTTCCCCAGTGCTCTGCAAGCTCTCCAGGACAACATAAAATCTGGGGCTCTGTGCTTTCTTTCCTTCTGAACAAGTGTTACTGTTTTCTGCACAAAAGCGATTCTGCGAAGCAATGTGAACACTTCTGCTTCCCAGGCACAGAGAAGGTGCTAGCAAGGAATTCTCTGCCTGCCTTTCCCCAGTGCTCTGCAAGCTCTCCAGGACAACATAAAATCTGGGGCTCTGTGCTTTCTTTCCTTCTGAACAAGTGTTACTGTTTTCTGCACAAAAGCGATTCTTGCGAAGCTATGTGAACACTTCTGCTTCCCAGGCACAGAGAAGGTGCTAGCAAGGAATTCTCTGCCTGCCTTTCCCCAGTGCTCTGCAAGCTCTCCAGGACAACATAGAATCTGGGGCTCTGTGCTTTCTTTCCTTCTGAACAAGTGTTACTGTTTTCTGCACAAAAGCGATTCTGCGAAGCAATGTGAACAGGCACAGAGAAGGTGCTATCAGGGAATTCTCTGCCTGCCTTTCCCCAGTGCTCTGCAAGCTCTCCAGGACAACATAAAATCTGGGGCACTGTGCTTTCTTTCCTTCTGAACAAGTGTTACTGTTTTCTGCATAAAAGCGATTCTTGCGAAGCAATGTGAACACTTCTGCTTCCCAGGCACAGAGAAGGTGCTAGCAGGGAATTCTCTGCCTGCCTTTCCCCAGTGCTCTGCAAGCTCTCCAGGACAACATAGAATCTGGGGCTCTGTGCTTTCTTTCCTTCTGAACAAGTGTTACTGTTTTCTGCACAAAAGCGATTCTGCGAAGCAATGTGAACAGGCACAGAGAAGGTGCTATCAGGGAATTCTCTGCCTGCCTTTCCCCAGTGCTCTGCAAGCTCTCCAGGACAACATAAAATCTGGGGCTCTGTGCTTTCTTTCCTTCTGAACAAGTGTTAGTGTTTTCTGCACAAAAGCGATTCTGCGAAGCAATGTGAACAGGCACAGAGAAGGTGCTATCAGGGAATTCTCTGCCTGCCTTTCCCCAGTGCTCTGCAAGCTCTCCAGGACAACATAAAATCTGGGGCTCTGTGCTTTCTTTCCTTCTGAACAAGTGTTACTGTTTTCTGCACAAAAGCGATTCTGCGAAGCAATGTGAACACTTCTGCTTCCCAGGCACAGAGAAGGTGCTAGCAAGGAATTCTCTGCCTGCCTTTCCCCAGTGCTCTGCAAGCTCTCCAGGACAACATAAAATCTGGGGCTCTGTGCTTTCTTTCCTTCTGAACAAGTGTTACTGTTTTCTGCACAAAAGCGATTCTTGCGAAGCTATGTGAACACTTCTGCTTCCCAGGCACAGAGAAGGTGCTAGCAAGGAATTCTCTGCCTGCCTTTCCCCAGTGCTCTGCAAGCTCTCCAGGACAACATAGAATCTGGGGCTCTGTGCTTTCTTTCCTTCTGAACAAGTGTTACTGTTTTCTGCACAAAAGCGATTCTTGCGAAGCAATGTGAACACTTCTGCTTCCCAGGCACAGAGAAGGTGCTATCAGGGAATTCTCTGCCTGCCTTTCCCCAGTGCTCTGCAAGCTCTCCAGGACAACATAGAATCTGGGGCTCTGTGCTTTCTTTCCTTCTGAACAAGTGTTACTGTTTTCTGCACAAAAGCGATTCTGCGAAGCAATGTGAACAGGCACAGAGAAGGTGCTATCAGGGAATTCTCTGCCTGCCTTTCCCCAGTGCTCTGCAAGCTCTCCAGGACAACATAAAATCTGGGGTTCTGTGCTTTCTTTCCTTCTGAACAAGTGTTAGTGTTTTCTGCACAAAAGCGATTCTGCGAAGCAATGTGAACAGGCACAGAGAAGGTGCTATCAGGGAATTCTCTGCCTGCCTTTCCCCAGTGCTCTGCAAGCTCTCCAGGACAACATAAAATCTGGGGCTCTGTGCTTTCTTTCCTTCTGAACAAGTGTTACTGTTTTCTGCACAAAAGCGATTCTGCGAAGCAATGTGAACACTTCTGCTTCCCAGGCACAGAGAAGGTGCTAGCAAGGAATTCTCTGCCTGCCTTTCCCCAGTGCTCTGCAAGCTCTCCAGGACAACATAAAATCTGGGGCTCTGTGCTTTCTTTCCTTCTGAACAAGTGTTACTGTTTTCTGCACAAAAGCGATTCTTGCGAAGCTATGTGAACACTTCTGCTTCCCAGGCACAGAGAAGGTGCTAGCAAGGAATTCTCTGCCTGCCTTTCCCCAGTGCTCTGCAAGCTCTCCAGGACAACATAGAATCTGGGGCTCTGTGCTTTCTTTCCTTCTGAACAAGTGTTACTGTTTTCTGCACAAAAGCGATTCTGCGAAGCAATGTGAACAGGCACAGAGAAGGTGCTATCAGGGAATTCTCTGCCTGCCTTTCCCCAGTGCTCTGCAAGCTCTCCAGGACAACATAAAATCTGGGGCACTGTGCTTTCTTTCCTTCTGAACAAGTGTTACTGTTTTCTGCATAAAAGCGATTCTTGCGAAGCAATGTGAACACATCTGCTTCCCAGGCACAGAGAAGGTGCTAGCAGGGAATTCTCTGCCTGCCTTTCCCCAGTGCTCTGCAAGCTCTCCAGGACAACATAGAATCTGGGGCTCTGTGCTTTTTTTCCTTCTGAACAAGTGTTACTGTTTTCTGCACAAAAGCGATTCTGCGAAGCAATGTGAACAGGCACAGAGAAGGTGCTATCAGGGAATTCTCTGCCTGCCTTTCCCCAGTGCTCTGCAAGCTCTCCAGGACAACATAAAATCTGGGGCTCTGTGCTTTCTTTCCTTCTGAACAAGTGTTACTGTTTTCTGCACTAAAGCGATTCTGCGAACCAATGTGAACACTTCTGCTTCCCAGGCACAGAGAAGGTGCTAGAAAGGAATTCTCTGCCTGCCTTTCCCCAGTGCTCTGCAAGCTCTCCAGGACAACATAAAATCTGGGGCTCTGTGCTTTCTTTCCTTCTGAACAAGTGTTACTGTTTTCTGCACAAAAGCGATTCTTGAGAAGCAATGTGAACACTTCTGCTTCCCAGGCACAGAGAAGGTGCTAGCAAGGAATTCTCTGCCTGCCTTTCCCCAGTGCTCTGCAAGCTCTCCAGGACTACATAGAATCTGGGGCTCTGTGCTTTCTTTCCTTCTGAACAAGTGTTACTGTTTTCTGCACAAAAGCGATTCTGCGAAGCAATGTGAACAGGCACAGAGAAGGTGCTAGCAGGGAATTCTCTGCCTGCCTTTCCCCAGTGCTCTGCAAGCTCTCCAGGACAACATAGAATCTGGGGCTCTGTGCTTTCTTTCCTTCTGAACAAGTGTTACTGTTTTCTGCACAAAAGCGATTCTGCGAAGCAATGTGAACACTTCTGCTTCCCAGGCACAGAGAAGGTGCTAGCAAGGAATTCTCTGCCTGCCTTTCCCCAGTGCTCTGCAAGCTCTCCAGGACAACATAGAATCTGGGGCTCTGTGCTTTCTTTCCTTCTGAACAAGTGTTACTGTTTTCTGCACAAAAGCGATTCTGCGAAGCAATGTGAACACTTCTGCTTCCCAGGCACAGAGAAGGTGCTAGCAAGGAATTCTCTGCCTGCCTTTCCCCAGTGCTCTGCAAGCTCTCCAGGACAACATAAAATCTGGGGCTCTGTGCTTTCTTTCCTTCTGAACAAGTGTTAGTGTTTTCTGCACAAAAGCGATTCTGCGAAGCAATGTGAACAGGCACAGAGAAGGTGCTAGCAGGGAATTCTCTGCCTGCCTTTCCCCAGTGCTCTGCAAGCTCTCCAGGACAACATAGAATCTGGGGCTCTGTGCTTTCTTTCCTTCTGAACAAGTGTTACTGTTTTCTGCACAAAAGCGAATCTGCGAACCAATGTGAACACTTCTGCTTCCCAGGCACGGAGAAGGTGCTAGCAAGGAATTCTCTGCCTGCCTTTCCCCAGTGCTCTGCAAGCTCTCCAGGACAACATAAAATCTGGGGCTCTGTGCTTTCTTTCCTTCTGAACAAGTGTTACTGTTTTCTGCACAAAAGCGATTCTTGTGAAGCAATGTGAACACTTCTGCTTCCCAGGCACAGAGAAGGTGCTAGAAAGGAATTCTCTGCCTGCCTTTCCCCAGTGCTCTGCAAGCTCTCCAGGACAACATAGAATCTGGGGCTCTGTGCTTTCTTTCCTTCTGAACAAGTGTTAGTGTTTTCTGCACAAAAGCGATTCTGCGAAGCAATGTGAACAGGCACAGAGAAGGTGCTAGCAGGGAATTCTCTGCCTGCCTTTCCCCAGTGCTCTGCAAGCTCTCCAGGACAACATAAAATCTGGGGCTCTGTGCTTTCTTTCGTTCTGAACAAGTGTTAGTGTTTTCTGCACAAAAGCGATTCTTGCGAAGCAATGTGAACACTTCTGCTTCCCAGGCACAGAGAAGGTGCTATCAGGGAATTCTCTGCCTGCCTTTCCCCAGTGCTCTGCAAGCTCTCCAGGACAACATAGAATCTGGGGCTCTGTGCTTTCTTTCCTTCTGAACAAGTGTTACTGTTTTCTGCACAAAAGCGATTCTTGCGAAGCAATGTGAACACTTCTGCTTCCCAGGCACAGAGAAGGTGCTAGCAGGGAATTCTCTGCCTGCCTTTCCCCAGTGCTCTGCAAGCTCTCCAGGACAACATAGAATCTGGGGCTCTGTGCTTTCTTTCCTTCTGAACAAGTGTTACTGTTTTCTGCACAAAAGCGATTCTGCGAAGCAATGTGAACAGGCACAGAGAAGGTGCTATCAGGGAATTCTCTGCCTGCCTTTCCCCAGTGCTCTGCAAGCTCTCCAGGACAACATAGAATCTGGGGCTCTGTGCTTTCTTTCCTTCTGAACAAGTGTTACTGTTTTCTGCACAAAAGCGATTCTTGCGAAGCAATGTGAACACTTCTGCTTCCCAGGCACAGAGAAGGTGCTAGCAGGGAATTCTCTGCCTGCCTTTCCCCAGTGCTCTGCAAGCTCTCCAGGACAACATAGAATCTGGGGCTCTGTGCTTTCTTTCCTTCTGAACAAGTGTTACTGTTTTCTGCACAAAAGCGATTCTGCGAAGCAATGTGAACAGGCACAGAGAAGGTGCTATCAGGGAATTCTCTGCCTGCCTTTCCCCAGTGCTCTGCAAGCTCTCCAGGACAACATAAAATCTGGGGCTCTGTGCTTTCTTTCCTTCTGAACAAGTGTTACTGTTTTCTGCACTAAAGCGATTCTGCGAACCAATGTGAACACTTCTGCTTCCCAGGCACAGAGAAGGTGCTAGAAAGGAATTCTCTGCCTGCCTTTCCCCAGTGCTCTGCAAGCTCTCCAGGACAGCATAAAATCTGGGGCTCTGTGCTTTCTTTCCTTCTGAACAAGTGTTACTGTTTTCTGCACAAAAGCGATTCTTGCGAAGCAATGTGAACACTTCTGCTTCCCAGGCACAGAGAAGGTGCTAGCAAGGAATTCTCTGCCTGCCTTTCCCCAGTGCTCTGCAAGCTCTCCAGGACTACATAGAATCTGGGGCTCTGTGCTTTCTTTCCTTCTGAACAAGTGTTACTGTTTTCTGCACAAAAGCGATTCTGCAAAGCAATGTGAACAGGCACAGAGAAGGTGCTATCAGGGAATTCTCTGCCTGCCTTTCCCCAGTGCTCTGCAAGCTCTCCAGGACAACATAGAATCTGGGGCTCTGTGCTTTCTT
This sequence comes from Strix aluco, assembly GCF_031877795.1. Taxonomy (NCBI): domain Eukaryota; kingdom Metazoa; phylum Chordata; class Aves; order Strigiformes; family Strigidae; genus Strix; species Strix aluco. The sequence continues at coordinate 2,186,134 of NW_027436647.1, forward strand.
TCCTTCTGAACAAGTGTTACTGTTTTCTGCACAAAAGCGATTCTGCGAAGCAATGTGAACACTTCTGCTTCCCAGGCACAGAGAAGGTGCTAGCAAGGAATTCTCTGCCTGCCTTTCCCCAGTGCTCTGCAAGCTCTCCAGGACAACATAAAATCTGGGGCTCTGTGCTTTCTTTCCTTCTGAACAAGTGTTAGTGTTTTCTGCACAAAAGCGATTCTTGCGAAGCAATGTGAACACTTCTGCTTCCCAGGCACAGAGAAGGTGCTAGCAGGGAATTCTCTGCCTGCCTTTCCCCAGTGCTCTGCAAGCTCTCCAGGACAACATAGAATCTGGGGCTCTGTGCTTTCTTTCCTTCTGAACAAGTGTTACTGTTTTCTGCACAAAAGCGATTCTGCGAAGCAATGTGAACAGGCACAGAGAAGGTGCTATCAGGGAATTCTCTGCCTGCCTTTCCCCAGTGCTCTGCAAGCTCTCCAGGACAACATAGAATCTGGGGCTCTGTGCTTTCTTTCGTTCTGAACAAGTGTTAGTGTTTTCTGCACAAAAGCGATTCTGCAAAGCAATGTGAACACTTCTGCTTCCCAGGCACAGAGAAGGTGCTAGCAGGGAATTCTCTGCCTGCCTTTCCCCAGTGCTCTGCAAGCTCTCCAGGACAACATAGAATCTGGGGCTCTGTGCTTTCTTTCCTTCTGAACAAGTGTTAGTGTTTTCTGCACAAAAGCGATTCTTGCGAAGCAATGTGAACACTTCTGCTTCCCAGGCACAGAGAAGGTGCTAGCAGGGAATTCTCTGCCTGCCTTTCCCCAGTGCTCTGCAAGCTCTCCAGGACAACATAGAATCTGGGGCTCTGTGCTTTCTTTCCTTCTGAACAAGTGTTACTGTTTTCTGCACAAAAGCGATTCTGCGAAGCAATGTGAACAGGCACAGAGAAGGTGCTATCAGGGAATTCTCTGCCTGCCTTTCCCCAGTGCTCTGCAAGCTCTCCAGGACAACATAGAATCTGGGGCTCTGTGCTTTCTTTCCTTCTGAACAAGTGTTAGTGTTTTCTGCACAAAAGCGATTCTGCAAAGCAATGTGAACACTTCTGCTTCCCAGGCACAGAGAAGGTGCTATCAGGGAATTCTCTGCCTGCCTTTCCCCAGTGCTCTGCAAGCTCTCCAGGACAACATAGAATCTGGGGCTCTGTGCTTTCTTTCCTTCTGAACAAGTGTTACTGTTTTCTGCACAAAAGCGATTCTGCGAAGCAATGTGAACAGGCACAGAGAAGGTGCTAGCAGGGAATTCTCTGCCTGCCTTTCCCCAGTGCTCTGCAAGCTCTCCAGGACAACATAGAATCTGGGGCTCTGTGCTTTCTTTCCTTCTGAGCAAGTGTTACTGTTTTCTGCACAAAAGCGATTCTGCGAACCAATGTGAAAACTTCTGCTTCCCAGGCACAGAGAAGGTGCTAGAAAGGAATTCTCTGCCTGCCTTTCCCCAGTGCTCTGCAAGCTCTCCAGGACAACATAAAATCTGGGGCTCTGTGCTTTCTTTCCTTCTGAACAAGTGTTACTGTTTTCTGCACAAAAGCGATTCTTGCGAAGCAATGTGAACACTTCTGCTTCCCAGGCACAGAGAAGGTGCTAGCAAGGATTTCTCTGCCTGCCTTTCCCCAGTGCTCTGCAAGCTCTCCAGGACTACATAGAATCTGGGGCTCTGTGCTTTCTTTCGTTCTGAACAAGTGTTACTGTTTTCTGCACAAAAGCGATTCTGCAAAGCAATGTGAACAGGCACAGAGAAGGTGCTAGCAGGGAATTCTCTGCCTGCCTTTCCCCAGTGCTCTGCAAGCTCTCCAGGACAACATAGAATCTGGGGCTCTGTGCTTTCTTTCCTTCTGAACAAGTGTTACTGTTTTCTGCACAAAAGCGATTCTGCGAAGCAATGTGAACAGGCACAGAGAAGGTGCTAGCAGGGAATTCTCTGCCTGCCTTTCCCCAGTGCTCTGCAAGCTCTCCAGGACAACATAGAATCAGGGGCTCTGTGCTTTCTTTCGTTCTGAACAACTGTTACTGTTTTCTGCACAAAAGCGATTCTTGCGAAGCAATGTGAACACTTCTACTTCCCAGGCACAGAGAAGGTGCTAGCAGGGAATTCTCTGCCTGCCTTTCCCCAGTGCTCTGCAAGCTCTCCAGGACAACATAAAATCTGGGGCTCTGTGCTTTCTTTCCTTCTGAACAAGTGTTACTGTTTTCTGCACAAAAGCGATTCTTGCGAAGCAATGTGAACACTTCTGCTTCCCAGGCACAGAGAAGGTGCTAGCAGGGAATTCTCTGCCTGCCTTTCCCCAGTGCTCTGCAAGCTCTCCAGGACAACATAGAATCTGGGGCTCTGTGCTTTCTTTCCTTCTGAACAAGTGTTACTGTTTTCTGCACAAAAGCGATTCTGCGAAGCAATGTGAACACTTCTGCTTCCCAGGCACAGAGAAGGTGCTAGCAAGGATTTCTCTGCCTGCCTTTCCCCAGTGCTCTGCAAGCTCTCCAGGACAACATAAAATCTGGGGCTCTGTGCTTTCTTTCATTCTGAACAAGTGTTAGTGTTTTCTGCACAAAAGCGATTCTTGCGAAGCAATGTGAACACTTCTGCTTCCCAGGCACAGAGAAGGTGCTATCAGGGAATTCTCTGCCTGCCTTTCCCCAGTGCTCTGCAAGCTCTCCAGGACAACATAGAATCTGGGGCTCTGTGCTTTCTTTCCTTCTGAACAAGTGTTACTGTTTTCTGCACAAAAGCGATTCTGCGAAGCAATGTGAACAGGCACAGAGAAGGTGCTATCAGGCAATTCTCTGCCTGCCTTTCCCCAGTGCTCTGCAAGCTCTCCAGGACAACATAGAATCTGGGGCTCTGTGCTTTCTTTCCTTCTGAACAAGTGTTAGTGCTTTCTGCACAAAAGCGATTCTTGCGAAGCAATGTGAACACTTCTGCTTCCCAGGCACAGAGAAGGTGCTAGCAGGGAATTCTCTGCCTGCCTTTCCCCAGTGCTCTGCAAGCTCTCCAGGACAACATAGAATCTGGGGCTCTGTGCTTTCTTTCGTTCTGAACAAGTGTTACTGTTTTCTGCACAAAAGCGATTCTGCGAAGCAATGTGAACAGGCACAGAGAAGGTGCTATCAGGGAATTCTCTGCCTGCCTTTCCCCAGTGCTCTGCAAGCTCTCCAGGACAACATAGAATCTGGGGCTCTGTGCTTTCTTTCCTTCTGAACAAGTGTTACTGTTTTCTGCACAAAAGCGATTCTGCGAAGCAATGTGAACAGGCACAGAGAAGGTGCTATCAGGGAATTCTCTGCCTGCCTTTCCCCAGTGCTCTGCAAGCTCTCCAGGACAACATAGAATCTGGGGCTCTGTGCTTTCTTTCCTTCTGAACAAGTGTTACTGTTTTCTGCACAAAAGCGTTTCTGCGAAGCAATGTGAACAGGCACAGAGAAGGTGCAAGCAGGGAATTCTCTGCCTGCCTTTCCCCAGTGCTCTGCAAGCTCTCCAGGACAACATAGAATCTGGGGCTCTGTGCTTTCTTTCCTTCTGAACAAGTGTTACTGTTTTCTGCACAAAAGCGATTCTGCGAAGCAATGTGAACACTTCTGCTTCCCAGGCACAGAGAAGGTGCTAGCAAGGAATTCTCTGCCTGCCTTTCCCCAGTGCTCTGCAAGCTCTCCAGGACAACATAGAATCTGGGGCTCTGTGCTTTCTTTCCTTCTGAACAAGTGTTACTGTTTTCTGCACAAAAGCGATTCTGCGAAGCAATGTGAACAGGCACAGAGAAGGTGCTAGCAGGGAATTCTCTGCCTGCCTTTCCCCAGTGCTCTGCAAGCTCTCCAGGACAACATAGAATCTGGGGCTCTGTGCTTTCTTTCCTTCTGAACAAGTGTTACTGTTTTCTGCACAAAAGCGATTCTGCGAAGCAATGTGAACACTTCTGCTTCCCAGGCACAGAGAAGGTGCTAGCAAGGATTTCTCTGCCTGCCTTTCCCCAGTGCTCTAAAAGCTCTCCAGGACAACATAGAATCTGGGGCTCTGTGCTTTCTTTCCTTCTGAACAAGTGTTACTGTTTTCTGCACAAAAGCGATTCTGCGAAGCAATGTGAACACTTCTGCTTCCCAGGCACAGAGAAGGTGCTAGCAGGGAATTCTCTGCCTGCCTTTCCCCAGTGCTCTGCAAGCTCTCCAGGACAACATAAAATCTGGGGCTCTGTGCTTTCTTTCCTTCTGAACAAGTGTTAGTGTTTTCTGCACAAAAGCGATTCTGCGAAGCAATGTGAACAGGCACAGAGAAGGTGCTATCAGGGAATTCTCTGCCTGCCTTTCCCCAGTGCTCTGCAAGCTCTCCAGGACAACATAGAATCTGGGGCTCTGTGCTTTCTTTCGTTCTGAACAAGTGTTACTGTTTTCTGCACAAAAGCGATTCTGCGAAGCAATGTGAACACTTCTGCTTCCCAGGCACAGAGAAGGTGCTAGCAAGGAATTCTCTGCCTGCCTTTCCCCAGTGCTCTGCAAGCTCTCCAGGACAACATAAAATCTGGGGCTCTGTGCTTTCTTTCGTTCTGAACAAGTGTTACTGTTTTCTGCACAAAAGCGATTCTGCAAAGCAATGTGAACAGGCACAGAGAAGGTGCTAGCAGGGAATTCTCTGCCTGCCTTTCCCCAGTGCTCTGCAAGCTCTCCAGGACAACATAGAATCTGGGGCTCTGTGCTTTCTTTCGTTCTGAACAAGTGTTACTGTTTTCTGCACAAAAGCGATTCTGCGAAGCAATGTGAACAGGCACAGAGAAGGTGCTATCAGGGAATTCTCTGCCTGCCTTTCCCCAGTGCTCTGCAAGCTCTCCAGGACAACATAGAATCTGGGGCTCTGTGCTTTCTTTCGTTCTGAACAAGTGTTACTGTTTTCTGCACAAAAGCGATTCTGCGAAGCAATGTGAACAGGCACAGAGAAGGTGCTATCAGGGAATTCTCTGCCTGCCTTTCCCCAGTGCTCTGCAAGCTCTCCAGGACAACATAGAATCTGGGGCTCTGTGCTTGCTTTCCTTCTGAACAAGTGTTAGTGTTTTCTGCACAAAAGCGATTCTGCGAAGCAATGTGAACAGGCACAGAGAAGGTGCTATCAGGGAATTCTCTGCCTGCCTTTCCCCAGTGCTCTGCAAGCTCTCCAGGACAACATAGAATCTGGGGCTCTGTGCTTTCTTTCCTTCTGAACAAGTGTTACTGTTTTCTGCACAAAAGCGATTCTTGCGAAGCAATGTGAACACTTCTGCTTCCCAGGCACAGAGAAGGTGCTAGCAAGGATTTCTCTGCCTGCCTTTCCCCAGTGCTCTGCAAGCTCTCCAGGACAACATAGAATCTGGGGCTCTGTGCTTTCTTTCCTTCTGAACAAGTGTTAGTGTTTTCTGCACAAAAGCGATTCTGCGAAGCAATGTGAAGACTTCTGCTTCCCAGGCACAGAGAAGGTGCTAGCAAGGAATTCTCTGCCTGCCTTTCCCCAGTGCTCTGCAAGCTCTCCAGGACAACATAAAATCTGGGGCTCTGTGCTTTCTTTCCTTCTGAACAAGTGTTAGTGTTTTCTGCACAAAAGCGATTCTTGCGAAGCAATGTGAACACTTCTGCTTCCCAGGCACAGAGAAGGTGCTAGCAGGGAATTCTCTGCCTGCCTTTCCCCAGTGCTCTGCAAGCTCTCCAGGACAACATAGAATCTGGGGCTCTGTGCTTTCTTTCCTTCTGAACAAGTGTTAGTGTTTTCTGCACAAAAGCGATTCTGCGAAGCAATGTGAACAGGCACAGAGAAGGTGCTATCAGGGAATTCTCTGCCTGCCTTTCCCCAGTGCTCTGCAAGCTCTCCAGGACAACATAAAATCTGGGGCACTGTGCTTTCTTTCCTTCTGAACAAGTGTTACTGTTTTCTGCACAAAAGCGATTCTTGCGAAGCAATGTGAACACTTCTGCTTCCCAGGCACAGAGAAGGTGCTAGAAAGGAATTCTCTGCCTGCCTTTCCCCAGTGCTCTGCAAGCTCTCCAGGACAACATAGAATCTGGGGCTCTGTGCTTTCTTTCCTTCTGAACAAGTGTTAGTGTTTTCTGCACAAAAGCGATTCTGCGAAGCAATGTGAACAGGCACAGAGAAGGTGCTAGCAGGGAATTCTCTGCCTGCCTTTCCCCAGTGCTCTGCAAGCTCTCCAGGACAGCATAAAATCTGGGGCTCTGTGCTTTCTTTCCTTCTGAACAAGTGTTACTGTTTTCTGCACAAAAGCGATTCTGCGAAGCAATGTGAACACTTCTGCTTCCCAGGCACAGAGAAGGTGCTAGCAAGGAATTCTCTGCCTGCCTTTCCCCAGTGCTCTGCAAGCTCTCCAGGACTACATAGAATCTGGGGCTCTGTGCTTTCTTTCCTTCTGAACAAGTGTTACTGTTTTCTGCACAAAAGCGATTCTGCAAAGCAATGTGAACAGGCACAGAGAAGGTGCTATCAGGGAATTCTCTGCCTGCCTTTCCCCAGTGCTCTGCAAGCTCTCCAGGACAACATAGAATCTGGGGCTCTGTGCTTTCTTTCCTTCTGAACAAGTGTTAGTGTTTTCTGCACAAAAGCGATTCTGCGAAGCAATGTGAACACTTCTGCTTCCCAGGCACAGAGAAGGTGCTAGCAAGGAATTCTCTGCCTGCCTTTCCCCAGTGCTCTGCAAGCTCTCCAGGACAACATAGAATCTGGGGCTCTGTGCTTTCTTTCCTTCTGAACAAGTGTTAGTGTTTTCTGCACAAAAGCGATTCTTGCGAAGCAATGTGAACACTTCTGCTTCCCAGGCACAGAGAAGGTGCTAGCAGGGAATTCTCTGCCTGCCTTTCCCCAGTGCTCTGCAAGCTCTCCAGGACAACATAGAATCTGGGGCTCTGTGCTTTCTTTCCTTCTGAACAAGTGTTACTGTTTTCTGCACAAAAGCGATTCTGCGAAGCAATGTGAACAGGCACAGAGAAGGTGCTATCAGGGAATTCTCTGCCTGCCTTTCCCCAGTGCTCTGCAAGCTCTCCAGGACAACATAGAATCTGGGGCTCTGTGCTTTCTTTCGTTCTGAACAAGTGTTAGTGTTTTCTGCACAAAAGCGATTCTGCAAAGCAATGTGAACACTTCTGCTTCCCAGGCACAGAGAAGGTGCTAGCAGGGAATTCTCTGCCTGCCTTTCCCCAGTGCTCTGCAAGCTCTCCAGGACAACATAGAATCTGGGGCTCTGTGCTTTCTTTCCTTCTGAACAAGTGTTAGTGTTTTCTGCACAAAAGCGATTCTTGCGAAGCAATGTGAACACTTCTGCTTCCCAGGCACAGAGAAGGTGCTAGCAGGGAATTCTCTGCCTGCCTTTCCCCAGTGCTCTGCAAGCTCTCCAGGACAACATAGAATCTGGGGCTCTGTGCTTTCTTTCCTTCTGAACAAGTGTTACTGTTTTCTGCACAAAAGCGATTCTGCGAAGCAATGTGAACAGGCACAGAGAAGGTGCTATCAGGGAATTCTCTGCCTGCCTTTCCCCAGTGCTCTGCAAGCTCTCCAGGACAACATAGAATCTGGGGCTCTGTGCTTTCTTTCCTTCTGAACAAGTGTTAGTGTTTTCTGCACAAAAGCGATTCTGCAAAGCAATGTGAACACTTCTGCTTCCCAGGCACAGAGAAGGTGCTAGCAGGGAATTCTCTGCCTGCCTTTCCCCAGTGCTCTGCAAGCTCTCCAGGACAACATAGAATCTGGGGCTCTGTGCTTTCTTTCCTTCTGAACAAGTGTTACTGTTTTCTGCACAAAAGCGATTCTTGCGAAGCTATGTGAACACTTCTGCTTCCCAGGCACACAGAAGGTGCTAGCAAGGAATTCTCTGCCTGCCTTTCCCCAGTGCTCTGCAAGCTCTCCAGGACAACATAGAATCTGGGGCTCTGTGCTTTCTTTCCTTCTGAACAAGTGTTAGTGTTTTCTGCACAAAAGCGATTCTGCGAAGCAATGTGAACAGGCACAGAGAAGGTGCTAGCAGGGAATTCTCTGCCTGCCTTTCCCCAGTGCTCTGCAAGCTCTCCAGGACAACATAAAATCTGGGGCTCTGTGCTTTCTTTCCTTCTGAACAAGTGTTACTGTTTTCTGCACAAAAGCGATTCTTGCGAAGCAATGTGAACACTTCTGCTTCCCAGGCACAGAGAAGGTGCTATCAGGGAATTCTCTGCCTGCCTTTCCCCAGTGCTCTGCAAGCTCTCCAGGACAACATAGAATCTGGGGCTCTGTGCTTTCTTTCGTTCTGAACAAGTGTTACTGTTTTCTGCACAAAAGCGATTCTGCGAAGCAATGTGAACACTTCTGCTTCCCAGGCACAGAGAAGGTGCTATCAGGGAATTCTCTGCCTGCCTTTCCCTAGTGCTCTGCAAGCTCTCCAGGACAACATAGAATCTGGGGCTCTGTGCTTTCTTTCCTTCTGAACAAGTGTTACTGTTTTCTGCACAAAAGCGATTCTGCGAAGCAATGTGAACAGGCACAGAGAAGGTGCTATCAGGGAATTCTCTGCCTGCCTTTCCCCAGTGCTCTGCAAGCTCTCCAGGACAACATAAAATCTGGGGTTCTGTGCTTTCTTTCCTTCTGAACAAGTGTTACTGTTTTCTGCACAAAAGCGATTCTGCGAAGCAATGTGAACACTTCTGCTTCCCAGGCACAGAGAAGGTGCTAGCAGGGAATTCTCTGCCTGCCTTTCCCCAGTGCTCTGCAAGCTCTCCAGGACAACATAGAATCTGGGGCTCTGTGCTTTCTTTCCTTCTGAACAAGTGTTAGTGTTTTCTGCACAAAAGCGATTCTGCGAAGCAATGTGAACAGGCACAGAGAAGGTGCTAGCAGGGAATTCTCTGCCTGCCTTTCCCCAGTGCTCTGCAAGCTCTCCAGGACAGCATAAAATCTGGGGCTCTGTGCTTTCTTTCCTTCTGAACAAGTGTTACTGTTTTCTGCACAAAAGCGATTCTGCGAAGCAATGTGAACACTTCTGCTTCCCAGGCACAGAGAAGGTGCTAGCAAGGAATTCTCTGCCTGCCTTTCCCCAGTGCTCTGCAAGCTCTCCAGGACTACATAGAATCTGGGGCTCTGTGCTTTCTTTCCTTCTGAACAAGTGTTACTGTTTTCTGCACAAAAGCGATTCTGCAAAGCAATGTGAACAGGCACAGAGAAGGTGCTATCAGGGAATTCTCTGCCTGCCTTTCCCCAGTGCTCTGCAAGCTCTCCAGGACAACATAGAATCTGGGGCTCTGTGCTTTCTTTCCTTCTGAACAAGTGTTAGTGTTTTCTGCACAAAAGCGATTCTGCGAAGCAATGTGAACACTTCTGCTTCCCAGGCACAGAGAAGGTGCTAGCAAGGAATTCTCTGCCTGCCTTTCCCCAGTGCTCTGCAAGCTCTCCAGGACAACATAGAATCTGGGGCTCTGTGCTTTCTTTCCTTCTGAACAAGTGTTAGTGTTTTCTGCACAAAAGCGATTCTTGCGAAGCAATGTGAACACTTCTGCTTCCCAGGCACAGAGAAGGTGCTAGCAGGGAATTCTCTGCCTGCCTTTCCCCAGTGCTCTGCAAGCTCTCCAGGACAACATAGAATCTGGGGCTCTGTGCTTTCTTTCCTTCTGAACAAGTGTTACTGTTTTCTGCACAAAAGCGATTCTGCGAAGCAATGTGAACAGGCACAGAGAAGGTGCTATCAGGGAATTCTCTGCCTGCCTTTCCCCAGTGCTCTGCAAGCTCTCCAGGACAACATAGAATCTGGGGCTCTGTGCTTTCTTTCGTTCTGAACAAGTGTTAGTGTTTTCTGCACAAAAGCGATTCTGCAAAGCAATGTGAACACTTCTGCTTCCCAGGCACAGAGAAGGTGCTAGCAGGGAATTCTCTGCCTGCCTTTCCCCAGTGCTCTGCAAGCTCTCCAGGACAACATAGAATCTGGGGCTCTGTGCTTTCTTTCCTTCTGAACAAGTGTTAGTGTTTTCTGCACAAAAGCGATTCTTGCGAAGCAATGTGAACACTTCTGCTTCCCAGGCACAGAGAAGGTGCTAGCAGGGAATTCTCTGCCTGCCTTTCCCCAGTGCTCTGCAAGCTCTCCAGGACAACATAGAATCTGGGGCTCTGTGCTTTCTTTCCTTCTGAACAAGTGTTACTGTTTTCTGCACAAAAGCGATTCTGCGAAGCAATGTGAACAGGCACAGAGAAGGTGCTATCAGGGAATTCTCTGCCTGCCTTTCCCCAGTGCTCTGCAAGCTCTCCAGGACAACATAGAATCTGGGGCTCTGTGCTTTCTTTCCTTCTGAACAAGTGTTAGTGTTTTCTGCACAAAAGCGATTCTGCAAAGCAATGTGAACACTTCTGCTTCCCAGGCACAGAGAAGGTGCTAGCAGGGAATTCTCTGCCTGCCTTTCCCCAGTGCTCTGCAAGCTCTCCAGGACAACATAGAATCTGGGGCTCTGTGCTTTCTTTCCTTCTGAACAAGTGTTACTGTTTTCTGCACAAAAGCGATTCTTGCGAAGCTATGTGAACACTTCTGCTTCCCAGGCACACAGAAGGTGCTAGCAAGGAATTCTCTGCCTGCCTTTCCCCAGTGCTCTGCAAGCTCTCCAGGACAACATAGAATCTGGGGCTCTGTGCTTTCTTTCCTTCTGAACAAGTGTTAGTGTTTTCTGCACAAAAGCGATTCTGCGAAGCAATGTGAACAGGCACAGAGAAGGTGCTAGCAGGGAATTCTCTGCCTGCCTTTCCCCAGTGCTCTGCAAGCTCTCCAGGACAACATAAAATCTGGGGCTCTGTGCTTTCTTTCCTTCTGAACAAGTGTTACTGTTTTCTGCACAAAAGCGATTCTTGCGAAGCAATGTGAACACTTCTGCTTCCCAGGCACAGAGAAGGTGCTATCAGGGAATTCTCTGCCTGCCTTTCCCCAGTGCTCTGCAAGCTCTCCAGGACAACATAGAATCTGGGGCTCTGTGCTTTCTTTCGTTCTGAACAAGTGTTACTGTTTTCTGCACAAAAGCGATTCTGCGAAGCAATGTGAACACTTCTGCTTCCCAGGCACAGAGAAGGTGCTATCAGGGAATTCTCTGCCTGCCTTTCCCTAGTGCTCTGCAAGCTCTCCAGGACAACATAGAATCTGGGGCTCTGTGCTTTCTTTCCTTCTGAACAAGTGTTACTGTTTTCTGCACAAAAGCGATTCTGCGAAGCAATGTGAACAGGCACAGAGAAGGTGCTATCAGGGAATTCTCTGCCTGCCTTTCCCCAGTGCTCTGCAAGCTCTCCAGGACAACATAAAATCTGGGGTTCTGTGCTTTCTTTCCTTCTGAACAAGTGTTACTGTTTTCTGCACAAAAGCGATTCTGCGAAGCAATGTGAACACTTCTGCTTCCCAGGCACAGAGAAGGTGCTAGCAGGGAATTCTCTGCCTGCCTTTCCCCAGTGCTCTGCAAGCTCTCCAGGACAACATAGAATCTGGGGCTCTGTGCTTTCTTTCCTTCTGAACAAGTGTTACTGTTTTCTGCACAAAAGCGATTCTTGCGAAGCAATGTGAACACTTCTGCTTCCCAGGCACAGAGAAGGTGCTAGCAAGGAATTCTCTGCCTGCCTTTCCCCAGTGCTCTGCAAGCTCTCCAGGACAACATAGAATCTGGGGCTCTGTGCTTTCTTTCCTTCTGAACAAATGTTAGTGTCTTCTGCACAAAAGCGATTCTGCGAAGCAATGTGAACAGGCACAGAGAAGGTGCTAGCAGGGAATTCTCTGCCTGCCTTTCCCCAGTGCTCTGCAAGCTCTCCAGGACAACATAAAATCTGGGGCTCTGTGCTTTCTTTCCTTCTGAACAAGTGTTACTGTTTTCTGCACAAAAGCGATTCTTGCGAAGCAATGTGAACACTTCTGCTTCCCAGGCACAGAGAAGGTGCTATCAGGGAATTCTCTGCCTGCCTTTCCACAGTGCTCTGCAAGCTCTCCAGGACAACATAGAATCTGGGGCTCTGTGCTTTCTTTCCTTCTGAACAAGTGTTACTGTTTTCTGCACAAAAGCGATTCTTGCGAAGCAATGTGAACACTTCTGCTTCCCAGGCACAGAGAAGGTGCTAGCAGGGAATTCTCTGCCTGCCTTTCCCCAGTGCTCTGCAAGCTCTCCAGGACAACATAGAATCTGGGGCTCTGTGCTTTCTTTCCTTCTGAACAAGTGTTACTGTTTTCTGCACAAAAGCGATTCTGCGAAGCAATGTGAACAGGCACAGAGAAGGTGCTATCAGGGAATTCTCTGCCTGCCTTTCCCCAGTGCTCTGCAAGCTCTCCAGGACAACATAAAATCTGGGGTTCTGTGCTTTCTTTCCTTCTGAACAAGTGTTAGTGTTTTCTGCACAAAAGCGATTCTGCGAAGCAATGTGAACAGGCACAGAGAAGGTGCTATCAGGGAATTCTCTGCCTGCCTTTCCCCAGTGCTCTGCAAGCTCTCCAGGACAACATAGAATCTGGGGCTCTGTGCTTTCTTTCCTTCTGAACAAGTGTTACTGTTTTCTGCACAAAAGCGATTCTGCGAAGCAATGTGAACACTTCTGCTTCCCAGGCACAGAGAAGGTGCTAGCAAGGAATTCTCTGCCTGCCTTTCCCCAGTGCTCTGCAAGCTCTCCAGGACAACATAAAATCTGGGGCTCTGTGCTTTCTTTCCTTCTGAACAAGTGTTACTGTTTTCTGCACAAAAGCGATTCTTGCGAAGCTATGTGAACACTTCTGCTTCCCAGGCACAGAGAAGGTGCTAGCAAGGAATTCTCTGCCTGCCTTTCCCCAGTGCTCTGCAAGCTCTCCAGGACAACATAGAATCTGGGGCTCTGTGCTTTCTTTCCTTCTGAACAAGTGTTACTGTTTTCTGCACAAAAGCGATTCTTGCGAAGCAATGTGAACACTTCTGCTTCCCAGGCACAGAGAAGGTGCTATCAGGGAATTCTCTGCCTGCCTTTCCCCAGTGCTCTGCAAGCTCTCCAGGACAACATAGAATCTGGGGCTCTGTGCTTTCTTTCCTTCTGAACAAGTGTTACTGTTTTCTGCACAAAAGCGATTCTGCGAAGCAATGTGAACAGGCACAGAGAAGGTGCTATCAGGGAATTCTCTGCCTGCCTTTCCCCAGTGCTCTGCAAGCTCTCCAGGACAACATAAAATCTGGGGCTCTGTGCTTTCTTTCCTTCTGAACAAGTGTTAGTGTTTTCTGCACAAAAGCGATTCTGCGAAGCAATGTGAACAGGCACAGAGAAGGTGCTATCAGGGAATTCTCTGCCTGCCTTTCCCCAGTGCTCTGCAAGCTCTCCAGGACAACATAAAATCTGGGGCTCTGTGCTTTCTTTCCTTCTGAACAAGTGTTACTGTTTTCTGCACAAAAGCGATTCTGCGAAGCAATGTGAACACTTCTGCTTCCCAGGCACAGAGAAGGTGCTAGCAAGGAATTCTCTGCCTGCCTTTCCCCAGTGCTCTGCAAGCTCTCCAGGACAACATAAAATCTGGGGCTCTGTGCTTTCTTTCCTTCTGAACAAGTGTTACTGTTTTCTGCACAAAAGCGATTCTTGCGAAGCTATGTGAACACTTCTGCTTCCCAGGCACAGAGAAGGTGCTAGCAAGGAATTCTCTGCCTGCCTTTCCCCAGTGCTCTGCAAGCTCTCCAGGACAACATAGAATCTGGGGCTCTGTGCTTTCTTTCCTTCTGAACAAGTGTTACTGTTTTCTGCACAAAAGCGATTCTGCGAAGCAATGTGAACAGGCACAGAGAAGGTGCTATCAGGGAATTCTCTGCCTGCCTTTCCCCAGTGCTCTGCAAGCTCTCCAGGACAACATAAAATCTGGGGCTCTGTGCTTTCTTTCCTTCTGAACAAGTGTTACTGTTTTCTGCATAAAAGCGATTCTTGCGAAGCAATGTGAACACTTCTGCTTCCCAGGCACAGAGAAGGTGCTATCAGGGAATTCTCTGCCTGCCTTTCCCCAGTGCTCTGCAAGCTCTCCAGGACAACATAGAATCTGGGGCTCTGTGCTTTCTTTCCTTCTGAACAAGTGTTACTGTTTTCTGCACAAAAGCGATTCTGCGAAGCAATGTGAACAGGCACAGAGAAGGTGCTATCAGGGAATTCTCTGCCTGCCTTTCCCCAGTGCTCTGCAAGCTCTCCAGGACAACATAAAATCTGGGGCTCTGTGCTTTCTTTCCTTCTGAACAAGTGTTAGTGTTTTCTGCACAAAAGCGATTCTGCGAAGCAATGTGAACAGGCACAGAGAAGGTGCTATCAGGGAATTCTCTGCCTGCCTTTCCCCAGTGCTCTGCAAGCTCTCCAGGACAACATAAAATCTGGGGCTCTGTGCTTTCTTTCCTTCTGAACAAGTGTTTCTGTTTTCTGCACAAAAGCGATTCTGCGAAGCAATGTGAACACTTCTGCTTCCCAGGCACAGAGAAGGTGCTAGCAAGGAATTCTCTGCCTGCCTTTCCCCAGTGCTCTGCAAGCTCTCCAGGACAACATAAAATCTGGGGCTCTGTGCTTTCTTTCCTTCTGAACAAGTGTTACTGTTTTCTGCACAAAAGCGATTCTTGCGAAGCTATGTGAACACTTCTGCTTCCCAGGCACAGAGAAGGTGCTAGCAAGGAATTCTCTGCCTGCCTTTCCCCAGTGCTCTGCAAGCTCTCCAGGACAACATAGAATCTGGGGCTCTGTGCTTTCTTTCCTTCTGAACAAGTGTTACTGTTTTCTGCACAAAAGCGATTCTTGCGAAGCAATGTGAACACTTCTGCTTCCCAGGCACAGAGAAGGTGCTATCAGGGAATTCTCTGCCTGCCTTTCCCCAGTGCTCTGCAAGCTCTCCAGGACAACATAGAATCTGGGGCTCTGTGCTTTCTTTCCTTCTGAACAAGTGTTACTGTTTTCTGCACAAAAGCGATTCTGCGAAGCAATGTGAACAGGCACAGAGAAGGTGCTATCAGGGAATTCTCTGCCTGCCTTTCCCCAGTGCTCTGCAAGCTCTCCAGGACAACATAAAATCTGGGGTTCTGTGCTTTCTTTCCTTCTGAACAAGTGTTAGTGTTTTCTGCACAAAAGCGATTCTGCGAAGCAATGTGAACAGGCACAGAGAAGGTGCTATCAGGGAATTCTCTGCCTGCCTTTCCCCAGTGCTCTGCAAGCTCTCCAGGACAACATAAAATCTGGGGCTCTGTGATTTCTTTCCTTCTGAACAAGTGTTACTGTTTTCTGCACAAAAGCGATTCTGCGAAGCAATGTGAACACTTCTGCTTCCCAGGCACAGAGAAGGTGCTAGCAAGGAATTCTCTGCCTGCCTTTCCCCAGTGCTCTGCAAGCTCTCCAGGACAACATAAAATCTGGGGCTCTGTGCTTTCTTTCCTTCTGAACAAGTGTTACTGTTTTCTGCACAAAAGCGATTCTTGCGAAGCTATGTGAACACTTCTGCTTCCCAGGCACAGAGAAGGTGCTAGCAAGGAATTCTCTGCCTGCCTTTCCCCAGTGCTCTGCAAGCTCTCCAGGACAACATAGAATCTGGGGCTCTGTGCTTTCTTTCCTTCTGAACAAGTGTTACTGTTTTCTGCACAAAAGCGATTCTGCGAAGCAATGTGAACAGGCACAGAGAAGGTGCTATCAGGGAATTCTCTGCCTGCCTTTCCCCAGTGCTCTGCAAGCTCTCCAGGACAACATAAAATCTGGGGCACTGTGCTTTCTTTCCTTCTGAACAAGTGTTACTGTTTTCTGCATAAAAGCGATTCTTGCGAAGCAATGTGAACACTTCTGCTTCCCAGGCACAGAGAAGGTGCTAGCAGGGAATTCTCTGCCTGCCTTTCCCCAGTGCTCTGCAAGCTCTCCAGGACAACATAGAATCTGGGGCTCTGTGCTTTTTTTCCTTCTGAACAAGTGTTACTGTTTTCTGCACAAAAGCGATTCTGCGAAGCAATGTGAACAGGCACAGAGAAGGTGCTATCAGGGAATTCTCTGCCTGCCTTTCCCCAGTGCTCTGCAAGCTCTCCAGGACAACATAAAATCTGGGGCTCTGTGCTTTCTTTCCTTCTGAACAAGTGTTACTGTTTTCTGCACTAAAGCGATTCTGCGAACCAATGTGAACACTTCTGCTTCCCAGGCACAGAGAAGGTGCTAGAAAGGAATTCTCTGCCTGCCTTTCCCCAGTGCTCTGCAAGCTCTCCAGGACAACATAAAATCTGGGGCTCTGTGCTTTCTTTCCTTCTGAACAAGTGTTACTGTTTTCTGCACAAAAGCGATTCTTGAGAAGCAATGTGAACACTTCTGCTTCCCAGGCACAGAGAAGGTGCTAGCAAGGAATTCTCTGCCTGCCTTTCCCCAGTGCTCTGCAAGCTCTCCAGGACTACATAGAATCTGGGGCTCTGTGCTTTCTTTCCTTCTGAACAAGTGTTACTGTTTTCTGCACAAAAGCGATTCTGCGAAGCAATGTGAACAGGCACAGAGAAGGTGCTAGCAGGGAATTCTCTGCCTGCCTTTCCCCAGTGCTCTGCAAGCTCTCCAGGACAACATAGAATCTGGGGCTCTGTGCTTTCTTTCCTTCTGAACAAGTGTTACTGTTTTCTGCACAAAAGCGATTCTGCGAAGCAATGTGAACACTTCTGCTTCCCAGGCACAGAGAAGGTGCTAGCAAGGAATTCTCTGCCTGCCTTTCCCCAGTGCTCTGCAAGCTCTCCAGGACAACATAGAATCTGGGGCTCTGTGCTTTCTTTCCTTCTGAACAAGTGTTACTGTTTTCTGCACAAAAGCGATTCTGCGAAGCAATGTGAACACTTCTGCTTCCCAGGCACAGAGAAGGTGCTAGCAAGGAATTCTCTGCCTGCCTTTCCCCAGTGCTCTGCAAGCTCTCCAGGACAACATAAAATCTGGGGCTCTGTGCTTTCTTTCCTTCTGAACAAGTGTTAGTGTTTTCTGCACAAAAGCGATTCTGCGAAGCAATGTGAACAGGCACAGAGAAGGTGCTAGCAGGGAATTCTCTGCCTGCCTTTCCCCAGTGCTCTGCAAGCTCTCCAGGACAACATAAAATCTGGGGCTCTGTGCTTTCTTTCCTTCTGAACAAGTGTTACTGTTTTCTGCACAAAAGCGAATCTGCGAACCAATGTGAACACTTCTGCTTCCCAGGCACGGAGAAGGTGCTAGCAAGGAATTCTCTGCCTGCCTTTCCCCAGTGCTCTGCAAGCTCTCCAGGACAACATAAAATCTGGGGCTCTGTGCTTTCTTTCCTTCTGAACAAGTGTTACTGTTTTCTGCACAAAAGCGATTCTTGCGAAGCTATGTGAACACTTCTGCTTCCCAGGCACAGAGAAGGTGCTAGAAAGGAATTCTCTGCCTGCCTTTCCCCAGTGCTCTGCAAGCTCTCCAGGACAACATAGAATCTGGGGCTCTGTGCTTTCTTTCCTTCTGAACAAGTGTTAGTGTTTTCTGCACAAAAGCGATTCTGCGAAGCAATGTGAACAGGCACAGAGAAGGTGCTAGCAGGGAATTCTCTGCCTGCCTTTCCCCAGTGCTCTGCAAGCTCTCCAGGACAACATAAAATCTGGGGCTCTGTGCTTTCTTTCGTTCTGAACAAGTGTTAGTGTTTTCTGCACAAAAGCGATTCTTGCGAAGCAATGTGAACACTTCTGCTTCCCAGGCACAGAGAAGGTGCTAGCAGGGAATTCTCTGCCTGCCTTTCCCCAGTGCTCTGCAAGCTCTCCAGGACAACATAGAATCTGGGGCTCTGTGCTTTCTTTCCTTCTGAACAAGTGTTACTGTTTTCTGCACAAAAGCGATTCTGCGAAGCAATGTGAACAGGCACAGAGAAGGTGCTAGCAGGGAATTCTCTGCCTGCCTTTCCCCAGTGCTCTGCAAGCTCTCCAGGACAACATAAAATCTGGGGCACTGTGCTTTCTTTCCTTCTGAACAAGTGTTACTGTTTTCTGCACAAAAGCGATTCTTGCGAAGCAATGTGAACACTTCTGCTTCCCAGGCACAGAGAAGGTGCTAGCAGGGAATTCTCTGCCTGCCTTTCCCCAGTGCTCTGCAAGCTCTCCAGGACAACATAGAATCTGGGGCTCTGTGCTTTCTTTCCTTCTGAACAAGTGTTACTGTTTTCTGCACAAAAGCGATTCTGCGAAGCAATGTGAACAGGCACAGAGAAGGTGCTATCAGGGAATTCTCTGCCTGCCTTTCCCCAGTGCTCTGCAAGCTCTCCAGGACAACATAAAATCTGGGGCTCTGTGCTTTCTTTCCTTCTGAACAAGTGTTACTGTTTTCTGCACTAAAGCGATTCTGCGAACCAATGTGAACACTTCTGCTTCCCAGGCACAGAGAAGGTGCTAGAAAGGAATTCTCTGCCTGCCTTTCCCCAGTGCTCTGCAAGCTCTCCAGGACAGCATAAAATCTGGGGCTCTGTGCTTTCTTTCCTTCTGAACAAGTGTTACTGTTTTCTGCACAAAAGCGATTCTTGCGAAGCAATGTGAACACTTCTGCTTCCCAGGCACAGAGAAGGTGCTAGCAAGGAATTCTCTGCCTGCCTTTCCCCAGTGCTCTGCAAGCTCTCCAGGACTACATAGAATCTGGGGCTCTGTGCTTTCTTTCCTTCTGAACAAGTGTTACTGTTTTCTGCACAAAAGCGATTCTGCGAAGCAATGTGAACAGGCACAGAGAAGGTGCTATCAGGGAATTCTCTGCCTGCCTTTCCCCAGTGCTCTGCAAGCTCTCCAGGACAACATAGAATCTGGGGCTCTGTGCTTTCTTTCCTTCTGAACAAGTGTTACTGTTTTCTGCACAAAAGCGATTCTGCGAAGCAATGTGAACACTTCTGCTTCCCAGGGACAGAGAAGGTGCTAGCAAGGAATTCTCTGCCTGCCTTTCCCCAGTGCTCTGCAAGCTCTCCAGGACAACATAAAATCTGGGGCTCTGTGCTTTCTTTCCTTCTGAACAAGTGTTAGTGTTTTCTGCACAAAAGCGATTCTTGCGAAGCAATGTGAACACTTCTGCTTCCCAGGCACAGAGAAGGTGCTAGCAGGGAATTCTCTGCCTGCCTTTCCCCAGTGCTCTGCAAGCTCTCCAGGACAACATAGAATCTGGGGCTCTGTGCTTTCTTTCCTTCTGAACAAGTGTTACTGTTTTCTGCACAAAAGCGATTCTGCGAAGCAATGTGAACAGGCACAGAGAAGGTGCTATCAGGGAATTCTCTGCCTGCCTTTCCCCAGTGCTCTGCAAGCTCTCCAGGACAACATAGAATCTGGGGCTCTGTGCTTTCTTTCGTTCTGAACAAGTGTTAGTGTTTTCTGCACAAAAGCGATTCTGCAAAGCAATGTGAACACTTCTGCTTCCCAGGCACAGAGAAGGTGCTAGCAGGGAATTCTCTGCCTGCCTTTCCCCAGTGCTCTGCAAGCTCTCCAGGACAACATAGAATCTGGGGCTCTGTGCTTTCTTTCCTTCTGAACAAGTGTTAGTGTTTTCTGCACAAAAGCGATTCTTGCGAAGCAATGTGAACACTTCTGCTTCCCAGGCACAGAGAAGGTGCTAGCAGGGAATTCTCTGCCTGCCTTTCCCCAGTGCTCTGCAAGCTCTCCAGGACAACATAGAATCTGGGGCTCTGTGCTTTCTTTCCTTCTGAACAAGTGTTACTGTTTTCTGCACAAAAGCGATTCTGCGAAGCAATGTGAACAGGCACAGAGAAGGTGCTATCAGGGAATTCTCTGCCTGCCTTTCCCCAGTGCTCTGCAAGCTCTCCAGGACAACATAGAATCTGGGGCTCTGTGCTTTCTTTCCTTCTGAACAAGTGTTAGTGTTTTCTGCACAAAAGCGATTCTGCAAAGCAATGTGAACACTTCTGCTTCCCAGGCACAGAGAAGGTGCTATCAGGGAATTCTCTGCCTGCCTTTCCCCAGTGCTCTGCAAGCTCTCCAGGACAACATAGAATCTGGGGCTCTGTGCTTTCTTTCCTTCTGAACAAGTGTTACTGTTTTCTGCACAAAAGCGATTCTGCGAAGCAATGTGAACAGGCACAGAGAAGGTGCTAGCAGGGAATTCTCTGCCTGCCTTTCCCCAGTGCTCTGCAAGCTCTCCAGGACAACATAGAATCTGGGGCTCTGTGCTTTCTTTCCTTCTGAACAAGTGTTACTGTTTTCTGCACAAAAGCGATTCTGCGAACCAATGTGAACACTTCTGCTTCCCAGGCACAGAGAAGGTGCTAGAAAGGAATTCTCTGCCTGCCTTTCCCCAGTGCTCTGCAAGCTCTCCAGGACAACATAAAATCTGGGGCTCTGTGCTTTCTTTCCTTCTGAACAAGTGTTACTGTTTTCTGCACAAAAGCGATTCTTGCGAAGCAATGTGAACACTTCTGCTTCCCAGGCACAGAGAAGGTGCTAGCAAGGATTTCTCTGCCTGCCTTTCCCCAGTGCTCTGCAAGCTCTCCAGGACTACATAGAATCTGGGGCTCTGTGCTTTCTTTCGTTCTGAACAAGTGTTAATGTTTTCTGCACAAAAGCGATTCTGCAAAGCAATGTGAACAGGCACAGAGAAGGTGCTAGCAGGGAATTCTCTGCCTGCCTTTCCCCAGTGCTCCTCAAGCTCTCCAGGACAACATAGAATCTGGGGCTCTGTGCTTTCTTTCCTTCTGAACAAGTGTTACTGTTTTCTGCACAAAAGCGATTCTGCGAAGCAATGTGAACAGGCACAGAGAAGGTGCTATCAGGGAATTCTCTGCCTGCCTTTCCCCAGTGCTCTGCAAGCTCTCCAGGACAACATAGAATCAGGGGCTCTGTGCTTTCTTTCGTTCTGAACAACTGTTACTGTTTTCTGCACAAAAGCGATTCTTGCGAAGCAATGTGAACACTTCTGCTTCCCAGGCACAGAGAAGGTGCTAGCAGGGAATTCTCTGCCTGCCTTTCCCCAGTGCTCTGCAAGCTCTCCAGGACAACATAAAATCTGGGGCTCTGTGCTTTCTTTCCTTCTGAACAAGTGTTACTGTTTTCTGCACAAAAGCGATTCTGCGAAGCAATGTGAACAGGCACAGAGAAGGTGCTAGCAGGGAATTCTCTGCCTGCCTTTCCCCAGTGCTCTGCAAGCTCTCCAGGACAACATAGAATCTGGGGCTCTGTGCTTTCTTTCCTTCTGAACAAGTGTTACTGTTTTCTGCACAAAAGCGATTCTTGCGAAGCAATGTGAACACTTCTGCTTCCCAGGCACAGAGAAGGTGCTAGCAGGGAATTCTCTGCCTGCCTTTCCCCAGTGCTCTGCAAGCTCTCCAGGACAACATAGAATCTGGGGCTCTGTGCTTTCTTTCCTTCTGAACAAGTGTTACTGTTTTCTGCACAAAAGCGATTCTTGCGAAGCAATGTGAACACTTCTGCTTCCCAGGCACAGAGAAGGTGCTAGCAGGGAATTCTCTGCCTGCCTTTCCCCAGTGCTCTGCAAGCTCTCCAGGACAACATAGAATCTGGGGCTCTGTGCTTTCTTTCCTTCTGAACAAGTGTTACTGTTTTCTGCACAAAAGCGATTCTGCGAAGCAATGTGAACACTTCTGCTTCCCAGGCACAGAGAAGGTGCTAGCAAGGATTTCTCTGCCTGCCTTTCCCCAGTGCTCTGCAAGCTCTCCAGGACAACATAAAATCTGGGGCTCTGTGCTTTCTTTCATTCTGAACAAGTGTTAGTGTTTTCTGCACAAAAGCGATTCTTGCGAAGCAATGTGAACACTTCTGCTTCCCAGGCACAGAGAAGGTGCTATCAGGGAATTCTCTGCCTGCCTTTCCCCAGTGCTCTGCAAGCTCTCCAGGACAACATAGAATCTGGGGCTCTGTGCTTTCTTTCGTTCTGAACAAGTGTTACTGTTTTCTGCACAAAAGCGATTCTGCGAAGCAATGTGAACAGGCACAGAGAAGGTGCTATCAGGCAATTCTCTGCCTGCCTTTCCCCAGTGCTCTGCAAGCTCTCCAGGACAACATAGAATCTGGGGCTCTGTGCTTTCTTTCCTTCTGAACAAGTGTTAGTGCTTTCTGCACAAAAGCGATTCTTGCGAAGCAATGTGAACACTTCTGCTTCCCAGGCACAGAGAAGGTGCTAGCAAGGAATTCTCTGCCTGCCTTTCCCCAGTGCTCTGCAAGCTCTCCAGGACAACATAGAATCTGGGGCTCTGTGCTTTCTTTCGTTCTGAACAAGTGTTACTGTTTTCTGCACAAAAGCGATTCTGCGAAGCAATGTGAACAGGCACAGAGAAGGTGCTAGCAGGGAATTCTCTGCCTGCCTTTCCCCAGTGCTCTGCAAGCTCTCCAGGACAACATAGAATCTGGGGCTCTGTGCTTTCTTTCGTTCTGAACAAGTGTTACTGTTTTCTGCACAAAAGCGATTCTGCGAAGCAATGTGAACAGGCACAGAGAAGGTGCTATCAGGGAATTCTCTGCCTGCCTTTCCCCAGTGCTCTGCAAGCTCTCCAGGACAACATAGAATCTGGGGCTCTGTGCTTTCTTTCCTTCTGAACAAGTGTTACTGTTTTCTGCACAAAAGCGTTTCTGCGAAGCAATGTGAACAGGCACAGAGAAGGTGCTATCAGGGAATTCTCTGCCTGCCTTTCCCCAGTGCTCTGCAAGCTCTCCAGGACAACATAGAATCTGGGGCTCTGTGCTTTCTTTCCTTCTGAACAAGTGTTAGTGCTTTCTGCACAAAAGCGATTCTTGCGAAGCAATGTGAACACTTCTGCTTCCCAGGGACAGAGAAGGTGCTAGCAAGGAATTCTCTGCCTGCCTTTCCCCAGTGCTCTGCAAGCTCTCCAGGACAACATAGAATCTGGGGCTCTGTGCTTTCTTTCGTTCTGAACAAGTGTTACTGTTTTCTGCACAAAAGCGATTCTGCGAAGCAATGTGAACAGGCACAGAGAAGGTGCTAGCAGGGAATTCTCTGCCTGCCTTTCCCCAGTGCTCTGCAAGCTCTCCAGGACAACATAGAATCTGGGGCTCTGTGCTTTCTTTCCTTCTGAACAAGTGTTACTGTTTTCTGCACAAAAGCGATTCTGCGAAGCAATGTGAACACTTCTGCTTCCCAGGCACAGAGAAGGTGCTAGCAAGTATTTCTCTGCCTGCCTTTCCCCAGTGCTCTAAAAGCTCTCCAGGACAACATAGAATCTGGGGCTCTGTGCTTTCTTTCCTTCTGAACAAGTGTTACTGTTTTCTGCACAAAAGCGATTCTGCGAAGCAATGTGAACACTTCTGCTTCCCAGGCACAGAGAAGGTGCTAGCAAGGAATTCTCTGCCTGCCTTTCCCCAGTGCTCTGCAAGCTCTCCAGGACAACATAAAATCTGGGGCTCTGTGCTTTCTTTCCTTCTGAACAAGTGTTAGTGTTTTCTGCACAAAAGCGATTCTGCGAAGCAATGTGAACAGGCACAGAGAAGGTGCTATCAGGGAATTCTCTGCCTGCCTTTCCCCAGTGCTCTGCAAGCTCTCCAGGACAACATAGAATCTGGGGCTCTGTGCTTTCTTTCGTTCTGAACAAGTGTTACTGTTTTCTGCACAAAAGCGATTCTGCGAAGCAATGTGAACACTTCTGCTTCCCAGGCACAGAGAAGGTGCTAGCAAGGAATTCTCTGCCTGCCTTTCCCCAGTGCTCTGCAAGCTCTCCAGGACAACATAAAATCTGGGGCTCTGTGCTTTCTTTCGTTCTGAACAAGTGTTACTGTTTTCTGCACAAAAGCGATTCTGCAAAGCAATGTGAACAGGCACAGAGAAGGTGCTAGCAGGGAATTCTCTGCCTGCCTTTCCCCAGTGCTCTGCAAGCTCTCCAGGACAACATAGAATCTGGGGCTCTGTGCTTTCTTTCCTTCTGAACAAGTGTTACTGTTTTCTGCACAAAAGCGATTCTGCGAAGCAATGTGAACAGGCACAGAGAAGGTGCTATCAGGGAATTCTCTGCCTGCCTTTCCCCAGTGCTCTGCAAGCTCTCCAGGACAACATAGAATCTGGGGCTCTGTGCTTTCTTTCCTTCTGAACAAGTGTTACTGTTTTCTGCACAAAAGCGATTCTGCGAAGCAATGTGAACAGGCACAGAGAAGGTGCTATCAGGGAATTCTCTGCCTGCCTTTCCCCAGTGCTCTGCAAGCTCTCCAGGACAACATAGAATCTGGGGCTCTGTGCTTGCTTTCCTTCTGAACAAGTGTTAGTGTTTTCTGCACAAAAGCGATTCTGCGAAGCAATGTGAACAGGCACAGAGAAGGTGCTATCAGGGAATTCTCTGCCTGCCTTTCCCCAGTGCTCTGCAAGCTCTCCAGGACAACATAGAATCTGGGGCTCTGTGCTTTCTTTCCTTCTGAACAAGTGTTACTGTTTTCTGCACAAAAGCGATTCTTGCGAAGCAATGTGAACACTTCTGCTTCCCAGGCACAGAGAAGGTGCTAGCAAGGATTTCTCTGCCTGCCTTTCCCCAGTGCTCTGCAAGCTCTCCAGGACAACATAGAATCTGGGGCTCTGTGCTTTCTTTCCTTCTGAACAAGTGTTAGTGTTTTCTGCACAAAAGCGATTCTGCGAAGCAATGTGAACACTTCTGCTTCCCAGGCACAGAGAAGGTGCTAGCAAGGAATTCTCTGCCTGCCTTTCCCCAGTGCTCTGCAAGCTCTCCAGGACAACATAAAATCTGGGGCTCTGTGCTTTCTTTCCTTCTGAACAAGTGTTAGTGTTTTCTGCACAAAAGCGATTCTTGCGAAGCAATGTGAACACTTCTGCTTCCCAGGCACAGAGAAGGTGCTAGCAGGGAATTCTCTGCCTGCCTTTCCCCAGTGCTCTGCAAGCTCTCCAGGACAACATAGAATCTGGGGCTCTGTGCTTTCTTTCCTTCTGAACAAGTGTTACTGTTTTCTGCACAAAAGCGATTCTGCGAAGCAATGTGAACAGGCACAGAGAAGGTGCTATCAGGGAATTCTCTGCCTGCCTTTCCCCAGTGCTCTGCAAGCTCTCCAGGACAACATAAAATCTGGGGCACTGTGCTTTCTTTCCTTCTGAACAAGTGTTACTGTTTTCTGCACAAAAGCGATTCTTGCGAAGCAATGTGAACACTTCTGCTTCACAGGCACAGAGAAGGTTCTAGCAGGGAATTCTCTGCCTGCCTTTCCCCAGTGCTCTGCAAGCTCTCCAGGACAACATAGAATCTGGGGCTCTGTGCTTTCTTTCCTTCTGAACAAGTGTTAGTGTTTTCTGCACAAAAGCGATTCTGCAAAGCAATGTGAACACTTCTGCTTCCCAGGCACAGAGAAGGTGCTAGCAGGGAATTCTCTGCCTGCCTTTCCCCAGTGCTCTGCAAGCTCTCCAGGACAACATAGAA
This sequence comes from Strix aluco, assembly GCF_031877795.1. Classification (NCBI taxonomy): domain Eukaryota; kingdom Metazoa; phylum Chordata; class Aves; order Strigiformes; family Strigidae; genus Strix; species Strix aluco. The sequence continues at coordinate 2,211,440 of NW_027436647.1, forward strand.
TCTGGGGCTCTGTGCTTTCTTTCCTTCTGAACAAGTGTTACTGTTTTCTGCACAAAAGCGATTCTGCGAAGCAATGTGAACAGGCACAGAGAAGGTGCTATCAGGGAATTCTCTGCCTGCCTTTCCCCAGTGCTCTGCAAGCTCTCCAGGACAACATAGAATCTGGGGCTCTGTGCTTTCTTTCCTTCTGAACAAGTGTTACTGTTTTCTGCACAAAAGCGTTTCTGCGAAGCAATGTGAACAGGCACAGAGAAGGTGCTAGCAGGGAATTCTCTGCCTGCCTTTCCCCAGTGCTCTGCAAGCTCTCCAGGACAACATAGAATCTGGGGCTCTGTGCTTTCTTTCCTTCTGAACAAGTGTTAGTGTTTTCTGCACAAAAGCGATTCTTGCGAAGCAATGTGAACACTTCTGCTTCCCAGGGACAGAGAAGGTGCTAGCAAGGAATTCTCTGCCTGCCTTTCCCCAGTGCTCTGCAAGCTCTCCAGGACAACATAGAATCTGGGGCTCTGTGCTTTCTTTCGTTCTGAACAAGTGTTACTGTTTTCTGCACAAAAGCGATTCTGCGAAGCAATGTGAACAGGCACAGAGAAGGTGCTAGCAGGGAATTCTCTGCCTGCCTTTCCCCAGTGCTCTGCAAGCTCTCCAGGACAACATAGAATCTGGGGCTCTGTGCTTTCTTTCCTTCTGAACAAGTGTTACTGTTTTCTGCACAAAAGCGATTCTGCGAAGCAATGTGAACACTTCTGCTTCCCAGGCACAGAGAAGGTGCTAGCAAGGATTTCTCTGCCTGCCTTTCCCCAGTGCTCTAAAAGCTCTCCAGGACAACATAGAATCTGGGGCTCTGTGCTTTCTTTCCTTCTGAACAAGTGTTACTGTTTTCTGCACAAAAGCGATTCTGCGAAGCAATGTGAACACTTCTGCTTCCCAGGCACAGAGAAGGTGCTAGCAAGGAATTCTCTGCCTGCCTTTCCCCAGTGCTCTGCAAGCTCTCCAGGACAACATAAAATCTGGGGCTCTGTGCTTTCTTTCCTTCTGAACAAGTGTTAGTGTTTTCTGCACAAAAGCGATTCTGCGAAGCAATGTGAACAGGCACAGAGAAGGTGCTATCAGGGAATTCTCTGCCTGCCTTTCCCCAGTGCTCTGCAAGCTCTCCAGGACAACATAGAATCTGGGGCTCTGTGCTTTCTTTCCTTCTGAACAAGTGTTACTGTTTTCTGCACAAAAGCGATTCTGCGAAGCAATGTGAACACTTCTGCTTCCCAGGCACAGAGAAGGTGCTAGCAAGGAATTCTCTGCCTGCCTTTCCCCAGTGCTCTAAAAGCTCTCCAGGACAACATAAAATCTGGGGCTCTGTGCTTTCTTTCCTTCTGAACAAGTGTTAGTGTTTTCTGCACAAAAGCGATTCTTGCGAAGCAATGTGAACACTTCTGCTTCCCAGGCACAGAGAAGGTGCTAGCAGGGAATTCTCTGCCTGCCTTTCCCCAGTGCTCCTCAAGCTCTCCAGGACAACATAGAATCTGGGGCTCTGTGCTTTCTTTCCTTCTGAACAAGTGTTACTGTTTTCTGCACAAAAGCGATTCTGCGAAGCAATGTGAACAGGCACAGAGAAGGTGCTATCAGGGAATTCTCTGCCTGCCTTTCCCCAGTGCTCTGCAAGCTCTCCAGGACAACATAAAATCTGGGGCACTGTGCTTTCTTTCCTTCTGAACAAGTGTTACTGTTTTCTGCACAAAAGCGATTCTTGCGAAGCAATGTGAACACTTCTGCTTCCCAGGCACAGAGAAGGTGCTAGCAGTGAATTCTCTGCCTGCCTTTCCCCAGTGCTCTGCAAGCTCTCCAGGACAACATAGAATCTGGGGCTCTGTGCTTTCTTTCCTTCTGAACAAGTGTTACTGTTTTCTGCACAAAAGCGATTCTGCGAAGCAATGTGAACACTTCTGCTTCCCAGGGACAGAGAAGGTGCTAGCAAGGAATTCTCGGCCTGCCTTTCCCCAGTGCTCTGCAAGCTCTCCAGGACAACATAGAATCTGGGGCTCTGTGCTTTCTTTCGTTCTGAACAAGTGTTACTGTTTTCTGCACAAAAGCGATTCTGCGAAGCAATGTGAACAGGCACAGAGAAGGTGCTATCAGGGAATTCTCTGCCTGCCTTTCCCCAGTGCTCTGCAAGCTCTCCAGGACAACATAGAATCTGGGGCTCTGTGCTTTCTTTCCTTCTGAACAAGTGTTACTGTTTTCTGCACAAAAGCGATTCTGCGAAGCAATGTGAACACTTCTGCTTCCCAGGCACAGAGAAGGTGCTAGCAAGGATTTCTCTGCCTGCCTTTCCCCAGTGCTCTAAAAGCTCTCCAGGACAACATAGAATCTGGGGCTCTGTGCTTTCTTTCCTTCTGAACAAGTGTTACTGTTTTCTGCACAAAAGCGATTCTGCGAAGCAATGTGAACACTTCTGCTTCCCAGGCACAGAGAAGGTGCTAGCAAGGAATTCTCTGCCTGCCTTTCCCCAGTGCTCTGCAAGCTCTCCAGGACAACATAAAATCTGGGGCTCTGTGCTTTCTTTCCTTCTGAACAAGTGTTAGTGTTTTCTGCACAAAAGCGATTCTGCGAAGCAATGTGAACAGGCACAGAGAAGGTGCTATCAGGGAATTCTCTGCCTGCCTTTCCCCAGTGCTCTGCAAGCTCTCCAGGACAACATAGAATCTGGGGCTCTGTGCTTTCTTTCGTTCTGAACAAGTGTTACTGTTTTCTGCACAAAAGCGATTCTGCGAAGCAATGTGAACACTTCTGCTTCCCAGGCACAGAGAAGGTGCTAGCAAGGAATTCTCTGCCTGCCTTTCCCCAGTGCTCTGCAAGCTCTCCAGGACAACATAAAATCTGGGGCTCTGTGCTTTCTTTCGTTCTGAACAAGTGTTACTGTTTTCTGCACAAAAGCGATTCTGCGAAGCAATGTGAACAGGCACAGAGAAGGTGCTATCAGGGAATTCTCTGCCTGCCTTTCCCCACTGCTCTGCAAGCTCTCCAGGACAACATAGAATCTGGGGCTCTGTGCTTTCTTTCCTTCTGAACAAGTGTTACTGTTTTCTGCACAAAAGCGATTCTGCGAAGCAATGTGAACACTTCTGCTTCCCAGGCACAGAGAAGGTGCTAGCAAGGAATTCTCTGCCTGCCTTTCCCCAGTGCTCTAAAAGCTCTCCAGGACAACATAAAATCTGGGGCTCTGTGCTTTCTTTCCTTCTGAACAAGTGTTAGTGTTTTCTGCACAAAAGCGATTCTTGCGAAGCAATGTGAACACTTCTGCTTCCCAGGCACAGAGAAGGTGCTAGCAGGGAATTCTCTGCCTGCCTTTCCCCAGTGCTCCTCAAGCTCTCCAGGACAACATAGAATCTGGGGCTCTGTGCTTTCTTTCCTTCTGAACAAGTGTTACTGTTTTCTGCACAAAAGCGATTCTGCGAAGCAATGTGAACAGGCACAGAGAAGGTGCTATCAGGGAATTCTCTGCCTGCCTTTCCCCAGTGCTCTGCAAGCTCTCCAGGACAACATAGAATCTGGGGCTCTGTGCTTTCTTTCCTTCTGAACAAGTGTTACTGTTTTCTGCACAAAAGCGATTCTGCGAAGCAATGTGAACAGGCACAGAGAAGGTGCTATCAGGGAATTCTCTGCCTGCCTTTCCCCAGTGCTCTGCAAGCTCTCCAGGACAACATAGAATCTGGGGCTCTGTGCTTTCTTTCCTTCTGAACAAGTGTTACTGTTTTCTGCACAAAAGCGATTCTGCGAAGCAATGTGAACAGGCACAGAGAAGGTGCTATCAGGGAATTCTCTGCCTGCCTTTCCCCAGTGCTCTGCAAGCTCTCCAGGACAACATAGAATCTGGGGCTCTGTGCTTTCTTTCCTTCTGAACAAGTGTTACTGTTTTCTGCACAAAAGCGATTCTTGCGAAGCAATGTGAACACTTCTGCTTCCCAGGCACAGAGAAGGTGCTAGCAAGGATTTCTCTGCCTGCCTTTCCCCAGTGCTCTGCAAGCTCTCCAGGACAACATAGAATCTGGGGCTCTGTGCTTTCTTTCCTTCTGAACAAGTGTTAGTGTTTTCTGCACAAAAGCGATTCTGCGAAGCAATGTGAACACTTCTGCTTCCCAGGCACAGAGAAGGTGCTAGCAAGGAATTCTCTGCCTGCCTTTCCCCAGTGCTCTAAAAGCTCTCCAGGACAACATAAAATCTGGGGCTCTGTGCTTTCTTTCCTTCTGAACAAGTGTTAGTGTTTTCTGCACAAAAGCGATTCTTGCGAAGCAATGTGAACACTTCTGCTTCCCAGGCACAGAGAAGGTGCTAGCAGGGAATTCTCTGCCTGCCTTTCCCCAGTGCTCTGCAAGCTCTCCAGGACAACATAGAATCTGGGGCTCTGTGCTTTCTTTCCTTCTGAACAAGTGTTACTGTTTTCTGCACAAAAGCGATTCTGCGAAGCAATGTGAACAGGCACAGAGAAGGTGCTATCAGGGAATTCTCTGCCTGCCTTTCCCCAGTGCTCTGCAAGCTCTCCAGGACAACATAGAATCTGGGGCTCTGTGCTTTCTTTCCTTCTGAACAAGTGTTACTGTTTTCTGCACAAAAGCGTTTCTGCGAAGCAATGTGAACACTTCTGCTTCCCAGGCACAGAGAAGGTGCTAGCAGGGAATTCTCTGCCTGCCTTTCCCCAGTGCTCTGCAAGCTCTCCAGGACAACATAGAATCTGGGGCTCTGTGCTTTCTTTCCTTCTGAACAAGTGTTAGTGTTTTCTGCACAAAAGCGATTCTGCAAAGCAATGTGAACACTTCTGCTTCCCAGGCACAGAGAAGGTGCTAGCAGGGAATTCTCTGCCTGCCTTTCCCCAGTGCTCTGCAAGCTCTCCAGGACAACATAGAATCTGGGGCTCTGTGCTTTCTTTCCTTCTGAACAAGTGTTACTGTTTTCTGCACAAAAGCGATTCTGCGAAGCAATGTGAACAGGCACAGAGAAGGTGCTATCAGGGAATTCTCTGCCTGCCTTTCCCCAGTGCTCTGCAAGCTCTCCAGGACAACATAGAATCTGGGGCTCTGTGCTTTCTTTCCTTCTGAACAAGTGTTACTGTTTTCTGCACAAAAGCGATTCTGCAAAGCAATGTGAACACTTCTGCTTCCCAGGCACAGAGAAGGTGCTAGCAGGGAATTCTCTGCCTGCCTTTCCCCAGTGCTCTGCAAGCTCTCCAGGACAACATAGAATCTGGGGCTCTGTGCTTTCTTTCCTTCTGAACAAGTGTTACTGTTTTCTGCACAAAAGCGATTCTGCAAAGCAATGTGAACAGGCACAGAGAAGGTGCTATCAGGGAATTCTCTGCCTGCCTTTCCCCAGTGCTCTGCAAGCTCTCCAGGACAACATAGAATCTGGGGCTCTGTGCTTTCTTTCCTTCTGAACAAGTGTTACTGTTTTCTGCACAAAAGCGTTTCTGCGAAGCAATGTGAACAGGCACAGAGAAGGTGCTAGCAGGGAATTCTCTGCCTGCCTTTCCCCAGTGCTCTGCAAGCTCTCCAGGACAACATAGAATCTGGGGCTCTGTGCTTTCTTTCCTTCTGAACAAGTGTTAGTGCTTTCTGCACAAAAGCGATTCTTGCGAAGCAATGTGAACACTTCTGCTTCCCAGGGACAGAGAAGGTGCTAGCAAGGAATTCTCTGCCTGCCTTTCCCCAGTGCTCTGCAAGCTCTCCAGGACAACATAGAATCTGGGGCTCTGTGCTTTCTTTCCTTCTGAACAAGTGTTACTGTTTTCTGCACAAAAGCGATTCTGCGAAGCAATGTGAACAGGCACAGAGAAGGTGCTAGCAGGGAATTCTCTGCCTGCCTTTCCCCAGTGCTCTGCAAGCTCTCCAGGACAACATAGAATCTGGGGCTCTGTGCTTTCTTTCGTTCTGAACAAGTGTTACTGTTTTCTGCACAAAAGCGATTCTGCGAAGCAATGTGAACACTTCTGCTTCCCAGGCACAGAGAAGGTGCTAGCAAGGAATTCTCTGCCTGCCTTTCCCCAGTGCTCTGCAAGCTCTCCAGGACAACATAGAATCTGGGGCTCTGTGCTTTCTTTCCTTCTGAACAAGTGTTACTGTTTTCTGCACAAAAGCGATTCTTGCGAAGCAATGTGAACACTTCTGCTTCCCAGGCACAGAGAAGGTGCTAGCAGGGAATTCTCTGCCTGCCTTTCCCCAGTGCTCCTCAAGCTCTCCAGGACAACATAGAATCTGGGGCTCTGTGCTTTCTTTCCTTCTGAACAAGTGTTACTGTTTTCTGCACAAAAGCGATTCTGCGAAGCAATGTGAACAGGCACAGAGAAGGTGCTATCAGGGAATTCTCTGCCTGCCTTTCCCCAGTGCTCTGCAAGCTCTCCAGGACAACATAGAATCTGGGGCTCTGTGCTTGCTTTCCTTCTGAACAAGTGTTAGTGTTTTCTGCACAAAAGCGATTCTGCGAAGCAATGTGAACAGGCACAGAGAAGGTGCTATCAGGGAATTCTCTGCCTGCCTTTCCCCAGTGCTCTGCAAGCTCTCCAGGACAACATAGAATCTGGGGCTCTGTGCTTTCTTTCCTTCTGAACAAGTGTTACTGTTTTCTGCACAAAAGCGATTCTTGCGAAGCAATGTGAACACTTCTGCTTCCCAGGCACAGAGAAGGTGCTAGCAAGGATTTCTCTGCCTGCCTTTCCCCAGTGCTCTGCAAGCTCTCCAGGACAACATAGAATCTGGGGCTCTGTGCTTTCTTTCCTTCTGAACAAGTGTTAGTGTTTTCTGCACAAAAGCGATTCTGCGAAGCAATGTGAACACTTCTGCTTCCCAGGCACAGAGAAGGTGCTAGCAAGGAATTCTCTGCCTGCCTTTCCCCAGTGCTCTGCAAGCTCTCCAGGACAACATAAAATCTGGGGCTCTGTGCTTTCTTTCCTTCTGAACAAGTGTTAGTGTTTTCTGCACAAAAGCGATTCTTGCGAAGCAATGTGAACACTTCTGCTTCCCAGGCACAGAGAAGGTGCTAGCAGGGAATTCTCTGCCTGCCTTTCCCCAGTGCTCTGCAAGCTCTCCAGGACAACATAGAATCTGGGGCTCTGTGCTTTCTTTCCTTCTGAACAAGTGTTACTGTTTTCTGCACAAAAGCGATTCTGCGAAGCAATGTGAACAGGCACAGAGAAGGTGCTATCAGGGAATTCTCTGCCTGCCTTTCCCCAGTGCTCTGCAAGCTCTCCAGGACAACATAAAATCTGGGGCACTGTGCTTTCTTTCCTTCTGAACAAGTGTTAGTGTTTTCTGCACAAAAGCGATTCTTGCGAAGCAATGTGAACACTTCTGCTTCCCAGGCACAGAGAAGGTGCTAGCAGGGAATTCTCTGCCTGCCTTTCCCCAGTGCTCTGCAAGCTCTCCAGGACAACATAGAATCTGGGGCTCTGTGCTTTCTTTCCTTCTGAACAAGTGTTAGTGTTTTCTGCACAAAAGCGATTCTGCAAAGCAATGTGAACACTTCTGCTTCCCAGGCACAGAGAAGGTGCTAGCAGGGAATTCTCTGCCTGCCTTTCCCCAGTGCTCTGCAAGCTCTCCAGGACAACATAGAATCTGGGGCTCTGTGCTTTCTTTCCTTCTGAACAAGTGTTACTGTTTTCTGCACAAAAGCGATTCTGCGAAGCAATGTGAACAGGCACAGAGAAGGTGCTATCAGGGAATTCTCTGCCTGCCTTTCCCCAGTGCTCTGCAAGCTCTCCAGGACAACATAGAATCTGGGGCTCTGTGCTTTCTTTCCTTCTGAACAAGTGTTACTGTTTTCTGCACAAAAGCGTTTCTGCGAAGCAATGTGAACAGGCACAGAGAAGGTGCTAGCAGGGAATTCTCTGCCTGCCTTTCCCCAGTGCTCTGCAAGCTCTCCAGGACAACATAGAATCTGGGGCTCTGTGCTTTCTTTCCTTCTGAACAAGTGTTAGTGCTTTCTGCACAAAAGCGATTCTTGCGAAGCAATGTGAACACTTCTGCTTCCCAGGGACAGAGAAGGTGCTAGCAAGGAATTCTCTGCCTGCCTTTCCCCAGTGCTCTGCAAGCTCTCCAGGACAACATAGAATCTGGGGCTCTGTGCTTTCTTTCCTTCTGAACAAGTGTTACTGTTTTCTGCACAAAAGCGATTCTGCGAAGCAATGTGAACAGGCACAGAGAAGGTGCTAGCAGGGAATTCTCTGCCTGCCTTTCCCCAGTGCTCTGCAAGCTCTCCAGGACAACATAGAATCTGGGGCTCTGTGCTTTCTTTCCTTCTGAACAAGTGTTACTGTTTTCTGCACAAAAGCGATTCTGCGAAGCAATGTGAACACTTCTGCTTCCCAGGCACAGAGAAGGTGCTAGCAAGGATTTCTCTGCCTGCCTTTCCCCAGTGCTCTAAAAGCTCTCCAGGACAACATAGAATCTGGGGCTCTGTGCTTTCTTTCCTTCTGAACAAGTGTTAGTGCTTTCTGCACAAAAGCGATTCTTGCGAAGCAATGTGAACACTTCTGCTTCCCAGGCACAGAGAAGGTGCTAGCAAGGAATTCTCTGCCTGCCTTTCCCCAGTGCTCTGCAAGCTCTCCAGGACAACATAGAATCTGGGGCTCTGTGCTTTCTTTCGTTCTGAACAAGTGTTACTGTTTTCTGCACAAAAGCGATTCTGCGAAGCAATGTGAACAGGCACAGAGAAGGTGCTAGCAGGGAATTCTCTGCCTGCCTTTCCCCAGTGCTCTGCAAGCTCTCCAGGACAACATAGAATCTGGGGCTCTGTGCTTTCTTTCCTTCTGAACAAGTGTTACTGTTTTCTGCACAAAAGCGATTCTGCGAAGCAATGTGAACACTTCTGCTTCCCAGGCACAGAGAAGGTGCTAGCAAGGAATTCTCTGCCTGCCTTTCCCCAGTGCTCTAAAAGCTCTCCAGGACAACATAAAATCTGGGGCTCTGTGCTTTCTTTCCTTCTGAACAAGTGTTAGTGTTTTCTGCACAAAAGCGATTCTTGCGAAGCAATGTGAACACTTCTGCTTCCCAGGCACAGAGAAGGTGCTAGCAGGGAATTCTCTGCCTGCCTTTCCCCAGTGCTCCTCAAGCTCTCCAGGACAACATAGAATCTGGGGCTCTGTGCTTTCTTTCCTTCTGAACAAGTGTTACTGTTTTCTGCACAAAAGCGATTCTGCGAAGCAATGTAAACAGGCACAGAGAAGGTGCTATCAGGGAATTCTCTGCCTGCCTTTCCCCAGTGCTCTGCAAGCTCTCCAGGACAACATAAAATCTGGGGCACTGTGCTTTCTTTCCTTCTGAACAAGTGTTACTGTTTTCTGCACAAAAGCGATTCTTGCGAAGCAATGTGAACACTTCTGCTTCCCAGGCACAGAGAAGGTGCTAGCAGGGAATTCTCTGCCTGCCTTTCCCCAGTGCTCTGCAAGCTCTCCAGGACAACATAGAATCTGGGGCTCTGTGCTTTCTTTCCTTCTGAACAAGTGTTAGTGTTTTCTGCACAAAAGCGATTCTGCAAAGCAATGTGAACACTTCTGCTTCCCAGGCACAGAGAAGGTGCTAGCAGGGAATTCTCTGCCTGCCTTTCCCCAGTGCTCTGCAAGCTCTCCAGGACAACATAGAATCTGGGGCTCTGTGCTTTCTTTCCTTCTGAACAAGTGTTACTGTTTTCTGCACAAAAGCGATTCTGCGAAGCAATGTGAACAGGCACAGAGAAGGTGCTATCAGGGAATTCTCTGCCTGCCTTTCCCCAGTGCTCTGCAAGCTCTCCAGGACAACATAGAATCTGGGGCTCTGTGCTTTCTTTCCTTCTGAACAAGTGTTACTGTTTTCTGCACAAAAGCGTTTCTGCGAAGCAATGTGAACAGGCACAGAGAAGGTGCTAGCAGGGAATTCTCTGCCTGCCTTTCCCCAGTGCTCTGCAAGCTCTCCAGGACAACATAGAATCTGGGGCTCTGTGCTTTCTTTCCTTCTGAACAAGTGTTAGTGCTTTCTGCACAAAAGCGATTCTTGCGAAGCAATGTGAACACTTCTGCTTCCCAGGGACAGAGAAGGTGCTAGCAAGGAATTCTCTGCCTGCCTTTCCCCAGTGCTCTGCAAGCTCTCCAGGACAACATAGAATCTGGGGCTCTGTGCTTTCTTTCGTTCTGAACAAGTGTTACTGTTTTCTGCACAAAAGCGATTCTGCGAAGCAATGTGAACAGGCACAGAGAAGGTGCTAGCAGGGAATTCTCTGCCTGCCTTTCCCCAGTGCTCTGCAAGCTCTCCAGGACAACATAAAATCTGGGGCTCTGTGCTTTCTTTCCTTCTGAACAAGTGTTAGTGTTTTCTGCACAAAAGCGATTCTTGCGAAGCAATGTGAACACTTCTGCTTCCCAGGCACAGAGAAGGTGCTAGCAGGGAATTCTCTGCCTGCCTTTCCCCAGTGCTCCTCAAGCTCTCCAGGACAACATAGAATCTGGGGCTCTGTGCTTTCTTTCCTTCTGAACAAGTGTTACTGTTTTCTGCACAAAAGCGATTCTGCGAAGCAATGTGAACAGGCACAGAGAAGGTGCTATCAGGGAATTCTCTGCCTGCCTTTCCCCAGTGCTCTGCAAGCTCTCCAGGACAACATAGAATCTGGGGCTCTGTGCTTTCTTTCCTTCTGAACAAGTGTTACTGTTTTCTGCACAAAAGCGATTCTGCGAAGCAATGTGAACAGGCACAGAGAAGGTGCTATCAGGGAATTCTCTGCCTGCCTTTCCCCAGTGCTCTGCAAGCTCTCCAGGACAACATAGAATCTGGGGCTCTGTGCTTGCTTTTCTTCTGAACAATGTTAGTGTTTTCTGCACAAAAGCGATTCTGCGAAGCAATGTGAACAGGCACAGAGAAGGTGCTATCAGGGAATTCTCTGCCTGCCTTTCCCCAGTGCTCTGCAAGCTCTCCAGGACAACATAGAATCTGGGGCTCTGTGCTTTCTTTCCTTCTGAACAAGTGTTACTGTTTTCTGCACAAAAGCGATTCTTGCGAAGCAATGTGAACACTTCTGCTTCCCAGGCACAGAGAAGGTGCTAGCAAGGATTTCTCTGCCTGCCTTTCCCCAGTGCTCTGCAAGCTCTCCAGGACAACATAGAATCTGGGGCTCTGTGCTTTCTTTCCTTCTGAACAAGTGTTAGTGTTTTCTGCACAAAAGCGATTCTGAGAAGCAATGTGAACACTTCTGCTTCCCAGGCACAGAGAAGGTGCTAGCAAGGAATTCTCTGCCTGCCTTTCCCCAGTGCTCTGCAAGCTCTCCAGGACAACATAAAATCTGGGGCTCTGTGCTTTCTTTCCTTCTGAACAAGTGTTAGTGTTTTCTGCACAAAAGCGATTCTTGCGAAGCAATGTGAACACTTCTGCTTCCCAGGCACAGAGAAGGTGCTAGCAGGGAATTCTCTGCCTGCCTTTCCCCAGTGCTCTGCAAGCTCTCCAGGACAACATAGAATCTGGGGCTCTGTGCTTTCTTTCCTTCTGAACAAGTGTTACTGTTTTCTGCACAAAAGCGATTCTGCGAAGCAATGTGAACAGGCACAGAGAAGGTGCTATCAGGGAATTCTCTGCCTGCCTTTCCCCAGTGCTCTGCAAGCTCTCCAGGACAACATAAAATCTGGGGCACTGTGCTTTCTTTCCTTCTGAACAAGTGTTACTGTTTTCTGCACAAAAGCGATTCTTGCGAAGCAATGTGAACACTTCTGCTTCCCAGGCACAGAGAAGGTGCTAGCAGGGAATTCTCTGCCTGCCTTTCCCCAGTGCTCTGCAAGCTCTCCAGGACAACATAGAATCTGGGGCTCTGTGCTTTCTTTCCTTCTGAACAAGTGTTAGTGTTTTCTGCACAAAAGCGATTCTGCAAAGCAATGTGAACACTTCTGCTTCCCAGGCACAGAGAAGGTGCTAGCAGGGAATTCTCTGCCTGCCTTTCCCCAGTGCTCTGCAAGCTCTCCAGGACAACATAGAATCTGGGGCTCTGTGCTTTCTTTCCTTCTGAACAAGTGTTACTGTTTTCTGCACAAAAGCGATTCTGCGAAGCAATGTGAACAGGCACAGAGAAGGTGCTATCAGGGAATTCTCTGCCTGCCTTTCCCCAGTGCTCTGTAAGCTCTCCAGGACAACATAGAATCTGGGGCTCTGTGCTTTCTTTCCTTCTGAACAAGTGTTACTGTTTTCTGCACAAAAGCGTTTCTGCGAAGCAATGTGAACAGGCACAGAGAAGGTGCTAGCAGGGAATTCTCTGCCTGCCTTTCCCCAGTGCTCTGCAAGCTCTCCAGGACAACATAGAATCTGGGGCTCTGTGCTTTCTTTCCTTCTGAACAAGTGTTAGTGCTTTCTGCACAAAAGCGATTCTTGCGAAGCAATGTGAACACTTCTGCTTCCCAGGGACAGAGAAGGTGCTAGCAAGGAATTCTCTGCCTGCCTTTCCCCAGTGCTCTGCAAGCTCTCCAGGACAACATAGAATCTGGGGCTCTGTGCTTTCTTTCGTTCTGAACAAGTGTTACTGTTTTCTGCACAAAAGCGATTCTGCGAAGCAATGTGAACAGGCACAGAGAAGGTGCTAGCAGGGAATTCTCTGCCTGCCTTTCCCCAGTGCTCTGCAAGCTCTCCAGGACAACATAGAATCTGGGGCTCTGTGCTTTCTTTCCTTCTGAACAAGTGTTACTGTTTTCTGCACAAAAGCGATTCTGCGAAGCAATGTGAACACTTCTGCTTCCCAGGCACAGAGAAGGTGCTAGCAAGGATTTCTCTGCCTGCCTTTCCCCAGTGCTCTAAAAGCTCTCCAGGACAACATAGAATCTGGGGCTCTGTGCTTTCTTTCCTTCTGAACAAGTGTTACTGTTTTCTGCACAAAAGCGATTCTGCGAAGCAATGTGAACACTTCTGCTTCCCAGGCACAGAGAAGGTGCTAGCAAGGAATTCTCTGCCTGCCTTTCCCCAGTGCTCTGCAAGCTCTCCAGGACAACATAAAATCTGGGGCTCTGTGCTTTCTTTCCTTCTGAACAAGTGTTAGTGTTTTCTGCACAAAAGCGATTCTGCGAAGCAATGTGAACAGGCACAGAGAAGGTGCTATCAGGGAATTCTCTGCCTGCCTTTCCCCAGTGCTCTGCAAGCTCTCCAGGACAACATAGAATCTGGGGCTCTGTGCTTTCTTTCCTTCTGAACAAGTGTTACTGTTTTCTGCACAAAAGCGATTCTGCGAAGCAATGTGAACACTTCTGCTTCCCAGGCACAGAGAAGGTGCTAGCAAGGAATTCTCTGCCTGCCTTTCCCCAGTGCTCTAAAAGCTCTCCAGGACAACATAAAATCTGGGGCTCTGTGCTTTCTTTCCTTCTGAACAAGTGTTAGTGTTTTCTGCACAAAAGCGATTCTTGCGAAGCAATGTGAACACTTCTGCTTCCCAGGCACAGAGAAGGTGCTAGCAAGGATTTCTCTGCCTGCCTTTCCCCAGTGCTCTGCAAGCTCTCCAGGACAACATAGAATCTGGGGCTCTGTGCTTTCTTTCCTTCTGAACAAGTGTTAGTGTTTTCTGCACAAAAGCGATTCTGCGAAGCAATGTGAACACTTCTGCTTCCCAGGCACAGAGAAGGTGCTAGCAAGGAATTCTCTGCCTGCCTTTCCCCAGTGCTCTGCAAGCTCTCCAGGACAACATAAAATCTGGGGCTCTGTGCTTTCTTTCCTTCTGAACAAGTGTTAGTGTTTTCTGCACAAAAGCGATTCTTGCGAAGCAATGTGAACACTTCTGCTTCCCAGGCACAGAGAAGGTGCTAGCAGGGAATTCTCTGCCTGCCTTTCCCCAGTGCTCTGCAAGCTCTCCAGGACAACATAGAATCTGGGGCTCTGTGCTTTCTTTCCTTCTGAACAAGTGTTACTGTTTTCTGCACAAAAGCGATTCTGCGAAGCAATGTGAACAGGCACAGAGAAGGTGCTATCAGGGAATTCTCTGCCTGCCTTTCCCCAGTGCTCTGCAAGCTCTCCAGGACAACATAAAATCTGGGGCACTGTGCTTTCTTTCCTTCTGAACAAGTGTTACTGTTTTCTGCACAAAAGCGATTCTTGCGAAGCAATGTGAACACTTCTGCTTCCCAGGCACAGAGAAGGTGCTAGCAGTGAATTCTCTGCCTGCCTTTCCCCAGTGCTCTGCAAGCTCTCCAGGACAACATAGAATCTGGGGCTCTGTGCTTTCTTTCCTTCTGAACAAGTGTTACTGTTTTCTGCACAAAAGCGATTCTGCGAAGCAATGTGAACACTTCTGCTTCCCAGGGACAGAGAAGGTGCTAGCAAGGAATTCTCGGCCTGCCTTTCCCCAGTGCTCTGCAAGCTCTCCAGGACAACATAGAATCTGGGGCTCTGTGCTTTCTTTCGTTCTGAACAAGTGTTACTGTTTTCTGCACAAAAGCGATTCTGCGAAGCAATGTGAACAGGCACAGAGAAGGTGCTAGCAGGGAATTCTCTGCCTGCCTTTCCCCAGTGCTCTGCAAGCTCTCCAGGACAACATAGAATCTGGGGCTCTGTGCTTTCTTTCCTTCTGAACAAGTGTTACTGTTTTCTGCACAAAAGCGATTCTGCGAAGCAATGTGAACACTTCTGCTTCCCAGGCACAGAGAAGGTGCTAGCAAGGATTTCTCTGCCTGCCTTTCCCCAGTGCTCTAAAAGCTCTCCAGGACAACATAGAATCTGGGGCTCTGTGCTTTCTTTCCTTCTGAACAAGTGTTACTGTTTTCTGCACAAAAGCGATTCTGCGAAGCAATGTGAACACTTCTGCTTCCCAGGCACAGAGAAGGTGCTAGCAAGGAATTCTCTGCCTGCCTTTCCCCAGTGCTCTGCAAGCTCTCCAGGACAACATAAAATCTGGGGCTCTGTGCTTTCTTTCCTTCTGAACAAGTGTTAGTGTTTTCTGCACAAAAGCGATTCTGCGAAGCAATGTGAACAGGCACAGAGAAGGTGCTATCAGGGAATTCTCTGCCTGCCTTTCCCCAGTGCTCTGCAAGCTCTCCAGGACAACATAGAATCTGGGGCTCTGTGCTTTCTTTCGTTCTGAACAAGTGTTACTGTTTTCTGCACAAAAGCGATTCTGCGAAGCAATGTGAACACTTCTGCTTCCCAGGCATAGAGAAGGTGCTAGCAAGGAATTCTCTGCCTGCCTTTCCCCAGTGCTCTGCAAGCTCTCCAGGACAACATAAAATCTGGGGCTCTGTGCTTTCTTTCCTTCTGAACAAGTGTTACTGTTTTCTGCACAAAAGCGATTCTGCAAAGCAATGTGAACAGGCACAGAGAAGGTGCTAGCAGGGAATTCTCTGCCTGCCTTTCCCCACTGCTCTGCAAGCTCTCCAGGACAACATAGAATCTGGGGCTCTGTGCTTTCTTTCCTTCTGAACAAGTGTTACTGTTTTCTGCACAAAAGCGATTCTGCGAAGCAATGTGAACACTTCTGCTTCCCAGGCACAGAGAAGGTGCTAGCAAGGAATTCTCTGCCTGCCTTTCCCCAGTGCTCTAAAAGCTCTCCAGGACAACATAGAATCTGGGGCTCTGTGCTTTCTTTCCTTCTGAACAAGTGTTAGTGTTTTCTGCACAAAAGCGATTCTTGCGAAGCAATGTGAACACTTCTGCTTCCCAGGCACAGAGAAGGTGCTAGCAGGGAATTCTCTGCCTGCCTTTCCCCAGTGCTCCTCAAGCTCTCCAGGACAACATAGAATCTGGGGCTCTGTGCTTTCTTTCCTTCTGAACAAGTGTTACTGTTTTCTGCACAAAAGCGATTCTGCGAAGCAATGTGAACAGGCACAGAGAAGGTGCTATCAGGGAATTCTCTGCCTGCCTTTCCCCAGTGCTCTGCAAGCTCTCCAGGACAACATAGAATCTGGGGCTCTGTGCTTTCTTTCCTTCTGAACAAGTGTTACTGTTTTCTGCACAAAAGCGATTCTGCGAAGCAATGTGAACAGGCACAGAGAAGGTGCTATCAGGGAATTCTCTGCCTGCCTTTCCCCAGTGCTCTGCAAGCTCTCCAGGACAACATAGAATCTGGGGCTCTGTGCTTTCTTTCCTTCTGAACAAGTGTTACTGTTTTCTGCACAAAAGCGATTCTGCGAAGCAATGTGAACAGGCACAGAGAAGGTGCTATCAGGGAATTCTCTGCCTGCCTTTCCCCAGTGCTCTGCAAGCTCTCCAGGACAACATAGAATCTGGGGCTCTGTGCTTTCTTTCCTTCTGAACAAGTGTTACTGTTTTCTGCACAAAAGCGATTCTTGCGAAGCAATGTGAACACTTCTGCTTCCCAGGCACAGAGAAGGTGCTAGCAAGGATTTCTCTGCCTGCCTTTCCCCAGTGCTCTGCAAGCTCTCCAGGACAACATAGAATCTGGGGCTCTGTGCTTTCTTTCCTTCTGAACAAGTGTTAGTGTTTTCTGCACAAAAGCGATTCTGCGAAGCAATGTGAACACTTCTGCTTCCCAGGCACAGAGAAGGTGCTAGCAAGGAATTCTCTGCCTGCCTTTCCCCAGTGCTCTAAAAGCTCTCCAGGACAACATAAAATCTGGGGCTCTGTGCTTTCTTTCCTTCTGAACAAGTGTTAGTGTTTTCTGCACAAAAGCGATTCTTGCGAAGCAATGTGAACACTTCTGCTTCCCAGGCACAGAGAAGGTGCTAGCAGGGAATTCTCTGCCTGCCTTTCCCCAGTGCTCTGCAAGCTCTCCAGGACAACATAGAATCTGGGGCTCTGTGCTTTCTTTCCTTCTGAACAAGTGTTACTGTTTTCTGCACAAAAGCGATTCTGCGAAGCAATGTGAACAGGCACAGAGAAGGTGCTATCAGGGAATTCTCTGCCTGCCTTTCCCCAGTGCTCTGCAAGCTCTCCAGGACAACATAGAATCTGGGGCTCTGTGCTTTCTTTCCTTCTGAACAAGTGTTACTGTTTTCTGCACAAAAGCGTTTCTGCGAAGCAATGTGAACACTTCTGCTTCCCAGGCACAGAGAAGGTGCTAGCAGGGAATTCTCTGCCTGCCTTTCCCCAGTGCTCTGCAAGCTCTCCAGGACAACATAGAATCTGGGGCTCTGTGCTTTCTTTCGTTCTGAACAAGTGTTAGTGTTTTCTGCACAAAAGCGATTCTGCAAAGCAATGTGAACACTTCTGCTTCCCAGGCACAGAGAAGGTGCTAGCAGGGAATTCTCTGCCTGCCTTTCCCCAGTGCTCTGCAAGCTCTCCAGGACAACATAGAATCTGGGGCTCTGTGCTTTCTTTCCTTCTGAACAAGTGTTACTGTTTTCTGCACAAAAGCGATTCTGCGAAGCAATGTGAACAGGCACAGAGAAGGTGCTATCAGGGAATTCTCTGCCTGCCTTTCCCCAGTGCTCTGCAAGCTCTCCAGGACAACATAGAATCTGGGGCTCTGTGCTTTCTTTCCTTCTGAACAAGTGTTACTGTTTTCTGCACAAAAGCGATTCTGCAAAGCAATGTGAACACTTCTGCTTCCCAGGCACAGAGAAGGTGCTAGCAGGGAATTCTCTGCCTGCCTTTCCCCAGTGCTCTGCAAGCTCTCCAGGACAACATAGAATCTGGGGCTCTGTGCTTTCTTTCCTTCTGAACAAGTGTTACTGTTTTCTGCACAAAAGCGATTCTGCGAAGCAATGTGAACAGGCACAGAGAAGGTGCTATCAGGGAATTCTCTGCCTGCCTTTCCCCAGTGCTCTGCAAGCTCTCCAGGACAACATAGAATCTGGGGCTCTGTGCTTTCTTTCCTTCTGAACAAGTGTTACTGTTTTCTGCACAAAAGCGTTTCTGCGAAGCAATGTGAACAGGCACAGAGAAGGTGCTAGCAGGGAATTCTCTGCCTGCCTTTCCCCAGTGCTCTGCAAGCTCTCCAGGACAACATAGAATCTGGGGCTCTGTGCTTTCTTTCCTTCTGAACAAGTGTTAGTGCTTTCTGCACAAAAGCGATTCTTGCGAAGCAATGTGAACACTTCTGCTTCCCAGGGACAGAGAAGGTGCTAGCAAGGAATTCTCTGCCTGCCTTTCCCCAGTGCTCTGCAAGCTCTCCAGGACAACATAGAATCTGGGGCTCTGTGCTTTCTTTCCTTCTGAACAAGTGTTACTGTTTTCTGCACAAAAGCGATTCTGCGAAGCAATGTGAACAGGCACAGAGAAGGTGCTAGCAGGGAATTCTCTGCCTGCCTTTCCCCAGTGCTCTGCAAGCTCTCCAGGACAACATAGAATCTGGGGCTCTGTGCTTTCTTTCGTTCTGAACAAGTGTTACTGTTTTCTGCACAAAAGCGATTCTGCGAAGCAATGTGAACACTTCTGCTTCCCAGGCACAGAGAAGGTGCTAGCAAGGAATTCTCTGCCTGCCTTTCCCCAGTGCTCTGCAAGCTCTCCAGGACAACATAGAATCTGGGGCTCTGTGCTTTCTTTCCTTCTGAACAAGTGTTACTGTTTTCTGCACAAAAGCGATTCTTGCGAAGCAATGTGAACACTTCTGCTTCCCAGGCACAGAGAAGGTGCTAGCAGGGAATTCTCTGCCTGCCTTTCCCCAGTGCTCCTCAAGCTCTCCAGGACAACATAGAATCTGGGGCTCTGTGCTTTCTTTCCTTCTGAACAAGTGTTACTGTTTTCTGCACAAAAGCGATTCTGCGAAGCAATGTGAACAGGCACAGAGAAGGTGCTATCAGGGAATTCTCTGCCTGCCTTTCCCCAGTGCTCTGCAAGCTCTCCAGGACAACATAGAATCTGGGGCTCTGTGCTTGCTTTCCTTCTGAACAAGTGTTAGTGTTTTCTGCACAAAAGCGATTCTGCGAAGCAATGTGAACAGGCACAGAGAAGGTGCTATCAGGGAATTCTCTGCCTGCCTTTCCCCAGTGCTCTGCAAGCTCTCCAGGACAACATAGAATCTGGGGCTCTGTGCTTTCTTTCCTTCTGAACAAGTGTTACTGTTTTCTGCACAAAAGCGATTCTTGCGAAGCAATGTGAACACTTCTGCTTCCCAGGCACAGAGAAGGTGCTAGCAAGGATTTCTCTGCCTGCCTTTCCCCAGTGCTCTGCAAGCTCTCCAGGACAACATAGAATCTGGGGCTCTGTGCTTTCTTTCCTTCTGAACAAGTGTTAGTGTTTTCTGCACAAAAGCGATTCTGCGAAGCAATGTGAACACTTCTGCTTCCCAGGCACAGAGAAGGTGCTAGCAAGGAATTCTCTGCCTGCCTTTCCCCAGTGCTCTGCAAGCTCTCCAGGACAACATAAAATCTGGGGCTCTGTGCTTTCTTTCCTTCTGAACAAGTGTTAGTGTTTTCTGCACAAAAGCGATTCTTGCGAAGCAATGTGAACACTTCTGCTTCCCAGGCACAGAGAAGGTGCTAGCAGGGAATTCTCTGCCTGCCTTTCCCCAGTGCTCTGCAAGCTCTCCAGGACAACATAGAATCTGGGGCTCTGTGCTTTCTTTCCTTCTGAACAAGTGTTACTGTTTTCTGCACAAAAGCGATTCTGCGAAGCAATGTGAACAGGCACAGAGAAGGTGCTATCAGGGAATTCTCTGCCTGCCTTTCCCCAGTGCTCTGCAAGCTCTCCAGGACAACATAAAATCTGGGGCACTGTGCTTTCTTTCCTTCTGAACAAGTGTTAGTGTTTTCTGCACAAAAGCGATTCTTGCGAAGCAATGTGAACACTTCTGCTTCCCAGGCACAGAGAAGGTGCTAGCAGGGAATTCTCTGCCTGCCTTTCCCCAGTGCTCTGCAAGCTCTCCAGGACAACATAGAATCTGGGGCTCTGTGCTTTCTTTCCTTCTGAACAAGTGTTAGTGTTTTCTGCACAAAAGCGATTCTGCAAAGCAATGTGAACACTTCTGCTTCCCAGGCACAGAGAAGGTGCTAGCAGGGAATTCTCTGCCTGCCTTTCCCCAGTGCTCTGCAAGCTCTCCAGGACAACATAGAATCTGGGGCTCTGTGCTTTCTTTCCTTCTGAACAAGTGTTACTGTTTTCTGCACAAAAGCGATTCTGCGAAGCAATGTGAACAGGCACAGAGAAGGTGCTATCAGGGAATTCTCTGCCTGCCTTTCCCCAGTGCTCTGCAAGCTCTCCAGGACAACATAGAATCTGGGGCTCTGTGCTTTCTTTCCTTCTGAACAAGTGTTACTGTTTTCTGCACAAAAGCGTTTCTGCGAAGCAATGTGAACAGGCACAGAGAAGGTGCTAGCAGGGAATTCTCTGCCTGCCTTTCCCCAGTGCTCTGCAAGCTCTCCAGGACAACATAGAATCTGGGGCTCTGTGCTTTCTTTCCTTCTGAACAAGTGTTAGTGCTTTCTGCACAAAAGCGATTCTTGCGAAGCAATGTGAACACTTCTGCTTCCCAGGGACAGAGAAGGTGCTAGCAAGGAATTCTCTGCCTGCCTTTCCCCAGTGCTCTGCAAGCTCTCCAGGACAACATAGAATCTGGGGCTCTGTGCTTTCTTTCCTTCTGAACAAGTGTTACTGTTTTCTGCACAAAAGCGATTCTGCGAAGCAATGTGAACAGGCACAGAGAAGGTGCTAGCAGGGAATTCTCTGCCTGCCTTTCCCCAGTGCTCTGCAAGCTCTCCAGGACAACATAGAATCTGGGGCTCTGTGCTTTCTTTCCTTCTGAACAAGTGTTACTGTTTTCTGCACAAAAGCGATTCTGCGAAGCAATGTGAACACTTCTGCTTCCCAGGCACAGAGAAGGTGCTAGCAAGGATTTCTCTGCCTGCCTTTCCCCAGTGCTCTAAAAGCTCTCCAGGACAACATAGAATCTGGGGCTCTGTGCTTTCTTTCCTTCTGAACAAGTGTTAGTGCTTTCTGCACAAAAGCGATTCTTGCGAAGCAATGTGAACACTTCTGCTTCCCAGGCACAGAGAAGGTGCTAGCAAGGAATTCTCTGCCTGCCTTTCCCCAGTGCTCTGCAAGCTCTCCAGGACAACATAGAATCTGGGGCTCTGTGCTTTCTTTCGTTCTGAACAAGTGTTACTGTTTTCTGCACAAAAGCGATTCTGCGAAGCAATGTGAACAGGCACAGAGAAGGTGCTAGCAGGGAATTCTCTGCCTGCCTTTCCCCAGTGCTCTGCAAGCTCTCCAGGACAACATAGAATCTGGGGCTCTGTGCTTTCTTTCCTTCTGAACAAGTGTTACTGTTTTCTGCACAAAAGCGATTCTGCGAAGCAATGTGAACACTTCTGCTTCCCAGGCACAGAGAAGGTGCTAGCAAGGAATTCTCTGCCTGCCTTTCCCCAGTGCTCTAAAAGCTCTCCAGGACAACATAAAATCTGGGGCTCTGTGCTTTCTTTCCTTCTGAACAAGTGTTAGTGTTTTCTGCACAAAAGCGATTCTTGCGAAGCAATGTGAACACTTCTGCTTCCCAGGCACAGAGAAGGTGCTAGCAGGGAATTCTCTGCCTGCCTTTCCCCAGTGCTCCTCAAGCTCTCCAGGACAACATAGAATCTGGGGCTCTGTGCTTTCTTTCCTTCTGAACAAGTGTTACTGTTTTCTGCACAAAAGCGATTCTGCGAAGCAATGTAAACAGGCACAGAGAAGGTGCTATCAGGGAATTCTCTGCCTGCCTTTCCCCAGTGCTCTGCAAGCTCTCCAGGACAACATAAAATCTGGGGCACTGTGCTTTCTTTCCTTCTGAACAAGTGTTACTGTTTTCTGCACAAAAGCGATTCTTGCGAAGCAATGTGAACACTTCTGCTTCCCAGGCACAGAGAAGGTGCTAGCAGGGAATTCTCTGCCTGCCTTTCCCCAGTGCTCTGCAAGCTCTCCAGGACAACATAGAATCTGGGGCTCTGTGCTTTCTTTCCTTCTGAACAAGTGTTAGTGTTTTCTGCACAAAAGCGATTCTGCAAAGCAATGTGAACACTTCTGCTTCCCAGGCACAGAGAAGGTGCTAGCAGGGAATTCTCTGCCTGCCTTTCCCCAGTGCTCTGCAAGCTCTCCAGGACAACATAGAATCTGGGGCTCTGTGCTTTCTTTCCTTCTGAACAAGTGTTACTGTTTTCTGCACAAAAGCGATTCTGCGAAGCAATGTGAACAGGCACAGAGAAGGTGCTATCAGGGAATTCTCTGCCTGCCTTTCCCCAGTGCTCTGCAAGCTCTCCAGGACAACATAGAATCTGGGGCTCTGTGCTTTCTTTCCTTCTGAACAAGTGTTACTGTTTTCTGCACAAAAGCGTTTCTGCGAAGCAATGTGAACAGGCACAGAGCAGGTGCTAGCAGGGAATTCTCTGCCTGCCTTTCCCCAGTGCTCTGCAAGCTCTCCAGGACAACATAGAATCTGGGGCTCTGTGCTTTCTTTCCTTCTGAACAAGTGTTAGTGCTTTCTGCACAAAAGCGATTCTTGCGAAGCAATGTGAACACTTCTGCTTCCCAGGGACAGAGAAGGTGCTAGCAAGGAATTCTCTGCCTGCCTTTCCCCAGTGCTCTGCAAGCTCTCCAGGACAACATAAAATCTGGGGCTCTGTGCTTTCTTTCCTTCTGAACAAGTGTTACTGTTTTCTGCACAAAAGCGATTCTGCGAAGCAATGTGAACAGGCACAGAGAAGGTGCTAGCAGGGAATTCTCTGCCTGCCTTTCCCCAGTGCTCTGCAAGCTCTCCAGGACAACATAAAATCTGGGGCTCTGTGCTTTCTTTCCTTCTGAACAAGTGTTAGTGTTTTCTGCACAAAAGCGATTCTTGCGAAGCAATGTGAACACTTCTGCTTCCCAGGCACAGAGAAGGTGCTAGCAGGGAATTCTCTGCCTGCCTTTCCCCAGTGCTCCTCAAGCTCTCCAGGACAACATAGAATCTGGGGCTCTGTGCTTTCTTTCCTTCTGAACAAGTGTTACTGTTTTCTGCACAAAAGCGATTCTGCGAAGCAATGTGAACAGGCACAGAGAAGGTGCTATCAGGGAATTCTCTGCCTGCCTTTCCCCAGTGCTCTGCAAGCTCTCCAGGACAACATAGAATCTGGGGCTCTGTGCTTTCTTTCCTTCTGAACAAGTGTTACTGTTTTCTGCACAAAAGCGATTCTGCGAAGCAATGTGAACAGGCACAGAGAAGGTGCTATCAGGGAATTCTCTGCCTGCCTTTCCCCAGTGCTCTGCAAGCTCTCCAGGACAACATAGAATCTGGGGCTCTGTGCTTGCTTTCCTTCTGAACAAGTGTTAGTGTTTTCTGCACAAAAGCGATTCTGCGAAGCAATGTGAACAGGCACAGAGAAGGTGCTATCAGGGAATTCTCTGCCTGCCTTTCCCCAGTGCTCTGCAAGCTCTCCAGGACAACATAGAATCTGGGGCTCTGTGCTTTCTTTCCTTCTGAACAAGTGTTACTGTTTTCTGCACAAAAGCGATTCTTGCGAAGCAATGTGAACACTTCTGCTTCCCAGGCACAGAGAAGGTGCTAGCAAGGATTTCTCTGCCTGCCTTTCCCCAGTGCTCTGCAAGCTCTCCAGGACAACATAGAATCTGGGGCTCTGTGCTTTCTTTCCTTCTGAACAAGTGTTAGTGTTTTCTGCACAAAAGCGATTCTGCGAAGCAATGTGAACACTTCTGCTTCCCAGGCACAGAGAAGGTGCTAGCAAGGAATTCTCTGCCTGCCTTTCCCCAGTGCTCTGCAAGCTCTCCAGGACAACATAAAATCTGGGGCTCTGTGCTTTCTTTCCTTCTGAACAAGTGTTAGTGTTTTCTGCACAAAAGCGATTCTTGCGAAGCAATGTGAACACTTCTGCTTCCCAGGCACAGAGAAGGTGCTAGCAGGGAATTCTCTGCCTGCCTTTCCCCAGTGCTCTGCAAGCTCTCCAGGACAACATAGAATCTGGGGCTCTGTGCTTTCTTTCCTTCTGAACAAGTGTTACTGTTTTCTGCACAAAAGCGATTCTGCGAAGCAATGTGAACAGGCACAGAGAAGGTGCTATCAGGGAATTCTCTGCCTGCCTTTCCCCAGTGCTCTGCAAGCTCTCCAGGACAACATAAAATCTGGGGCACTGTGCTTTCTTTCCTTCTGAACAAGTGTTACTGTTTTCTGCACAAAAGCGATTCTTGCGAAGCAATGTGAACACTTCTGCTTCCCAGGCACAGAGAAGGTGCTAGCAGGGAATTCTCTGCCTGCCTTTCCCCAGTGCTCTGCAAGCTCTCCAGGACAACATAGAATCTGGGGCTCTGTGCTTTCTTTCCTTCTGAACAAGTGTTAGTGTTTTCTGCACAAAAGCGATTCTGCAAAGCAATGTGAACACTTCTGCTTCCCAGGCACAGAGAAGGTGCTAGCAGGGAATTCTCTGCCTGCCTTTCCCCAGTGCTCTGCAAGCTCTCCAGGACAACATAGAATCTGGGGCTCTGTGCTTTCTTTCCTTCTGAACAAGTGTTACTGTTTTCTGCACAAAAGCGATTCTGCGAAGCAATGTGAACAGGCACAGAGAAGGTGCTATCAGGGAATTCTCTGCCTGCCTTTCCCCAGTGCTCTGCAAGCTCTCCAGGACAACATAGAATCTGGGGCTCTGTGCTTTCTTTCCTTCTGAACAAGTGTTACTGTTTTCTGCACAAAAGCGTTTCTGCGAAGCAATGTGAACAGGCACAGAGAAGGTGCTAGCAGGGAATTCTCTGCCTGCCTTTCCCCAGTGCTCTGCAAGCTCTCCAGGACAACATAGAATCTGGGGCTCTGTGCTTTCTTTCCTTCTGAACAAGTGTTAGTGCTTTCTGCACAAAAGCGATTCTTGCGAAGCAATGTGAACACTTCTGCTTCCCAGGGACAGAGAAGGTGCTAGCAAGGAATTCTCTGCCTGCCTTTCCCCAGTGCTCTGCAAGCTCTCCAGGACAACATAGAATCTGGGGCTCTGTGCTTTCTTTCGTTCTGAACAAGTGTTACTGTTTTCTGCACAAAAGCGATTCTGCGAAGCAATGTGAACAGGCACAGAGAAGGTGCTAGCAGGGAATTCTCTGCCTGCCTTTCCCCAGTGCTCTGCAAGCTCTCCAGGACAACATAGAATCTGGGGCTCTGTGCTTTCTTTCCTTCTGAACAAGTGTTACTGTTTTCTGCACAAAAGCGATTCTGCGAAGCAATGTGAACACTTCTGCTTCCCAGGCACAGAGAAGGTGCTAGCAAGGATTTCTCTGCCTGCCTTTCCCCAGTGCTCTAAAAGCTCTCCAGGACAACATAGAATCTGGGGCTCTGTGCTTTCTTTCCTTCTGAACAAGTGTTACTGTTTTCTGCACAAAAGCGATTCTGCGAAGCAATGTGAACACTTCTGCTTCCCAGGCACAGAGAAGGTGCTAGCAAGGAATTCTCTGCCTGCCTTTCCCCAGTGCTCTGCAAGCTCTCCAGGACAACATAAAATCTGGGGCTCTGTGCTTTCTTTCCTTCTGAACAAGTGTTAGTGTTTTCTGCACAAAAGCGATTCTGCGAAGCAATGTGAACAGGCACAGAGAAGGTGCTATCAGGGAATTCTCTGCCTGCCTTTCCCCAGTGCTCTGCAAGCTCTCCAGGACAACATAGAATCTGGGGCTCTGTGCTTTCTTTCCTTCTGAACAAGTGTTACTGTTTTCTGCACAAAAGCGATTCTGCGAAGCAATGTGAACACTTCTGCTTCCCAGGCACAGAGAAGGTGCTAGCAAGGAATTCTCTGCCTGCCTTTCCCCAGTGCTCTAAAAGCTCTCCAGGACAACATAAAATCTGGGGCTCTGTGCTTTCTTTCCTTCTGAACAAGTGTTAGAGTTTTCTGCACAAAAGCGATTCTTGCGAAGCAATGTGAACACTTCTGCTTCCCAGGCACAGAGAAGGTGCTAGCAGGGAATTCTCTGCCTGCCTTTCCCCAGTGCTCTGCAAGCTCTCCAGGACAACATAGAATCTGGGGCTCTGTGCTTTCTTTCCTTCTGAACAAGTGTTACTGTTTTCTGCACAAAAGCGATTCTGCGAAGCAATGTGAACAGGCACAGAGAAGGTGCTATCAGGGAATTCTCTGCCTGCCTTTCCCCAGTGCTCTGCAAGCTCTCCAGGACAACATAGAATCTGGGGCTCTGTGCTTTCTTTCCTTCTGAACAAGTGTTACTGTTTTCTGCACAAAAGCGATTCTGCGAAGCAATGTGAACACTTCTGCTTCCCAGGCACAGAGAAGGTGCTAGCAAGGAATTCTCTGCCTGCCTTTCCCCAGTGCTCTAAAAGCTCTCCAGGACAACATAAAATCTGGGGCTCTGTGCTTTCTTTCCTTCTGAACAAGTGTTAGAGTTTTCTGCACAAAAGCGATTCTTGCGAAGCAATGTGAACACTTCTGCTTCCCAGGCACAGAGAAGGTGCTAGCAAGGAATTCTCTGCCTGCCTTTCCCCAGTGCTCTGCAAGCTCTCCAGGACAACATAGAATCTGGGGCTCTGTGCTTTCTTTCCTTCTGAACAAGTGTTACTGTTTTCTGCACAAAAGCGATTCTGCGAAGCAATGTGAACAGGCACAGAGAAGGTGCTAGCAGGGAATTCTCTGCCTGCCTTTCCCCAGTGCTCTGCAAGCTCTCCAGGACAACATAGAATCTGGGGCTCTGTGCTTTCTTTCCTTCTGAACAAGTGTTACTGTTTTCTGCACAAAAGCGATTCTGCGAAGCAATGTGAACACTTCTGCTTCCCAGGCACAGAGAAGGTGCTAGCAAGGATTTCTCTGCCTGCCTTTCCCCAGTGCTCTAAAAGCTCTCCAGGACAACATAGAATCTGGGGCTCTGTGCTTTCTTTCCTTCTGAACAAGTGTTACTGTTTTCTGCACAAAAGCGATTCTGCGAAGCAATGTGAACACTTCTGCTTCCCAGGCACAGAGAAGGTGCTAGCAAGGAATTCTCTGCCTGCCTTTCCCCAGTGCTCTGCAAGCTCTCCAGGACAACATAAAATCTGGGGCTCTGTGCTTTCTTTCCTTCTGAACAAGTGTTAGTGTTTTCTGCACAAAAGCGATTCTGCGAAGCAATGTGAACAGGCACAGAGAAGGTGCTATCAGGGAATTCTCTGCCTGCCTTTCCCCAGTGCTCTGCAAGCTCTCCAGGACAACATAGAATCTGGGGCTCTGTGCTTTCTTTCCTTCTGAACAAGTGTTACTGTTTTCTGCACAAAAGCGATTCTGCGAAGCAATGTGAACACTTCTGCTTCCCAGGCACAGAGAAGGTGCTAGCAAGGAATTCTCTGCCTGCATTTCCCCAGTGCTCTAAAAGCTCTCCAGGACAACATAAAATCTGGGGCTCTGTGCTTTCTTTCCTTCTGAACAAGTGTTAGTGTTTTCTGCACAAAAGCGATTCTTGCGAAGCAATGTGAACACTTCTGCTTCCCAGGCACAGAGAAGGTGCTAGCAGGGAATTCTCTGCCTGCCTTTCCCCAGTGCTCCTCAAGCTCTCCAGGACAACATAGAATCTGGGGCTCTGTGCTTTCTTTCCTTCTGAACAAGTGTTACTGTTTTCTGCACAAAAGCGATTCTGCGAAGCAATGTGAACAGGCACAGAGAAGGTGCTATCAGGGAATTCTCTGCCTGCCTTTCCCCAGTGCTCTGCAAGCTCTCCAGGACAACATAAAATCTGGGGCACTGTGCTTTCTTTCCTTCTGAACAAGTGTTACTGTTTTCTGCACAAAAGCGATTCTTGCGAAGCAATGTGAACACTTCTGCTTCCCAGGCACAGAGAAGGTGCTAGCAGGGAATTCTCTGCCTGCCTTTCCCCAGTGCTCTGCAAGCTCTCCAGGACAACATAGAATCTGGGGCTCTGTGCTTTCTTTCCTTCTGAACAAGTGTTAGTGTTTTCTGCACAAAAGCGATTCTGCAAAGCAATGTGAACACTTCTGCTTCCCAGGCACAGAGAAGGTGCTAGCAGGGAATTCTCTGCCTGCCTTTCCCCAGTGCTCTGCAAGCTCTCCAGGACAACATAGAATCTGGGGCTCTGTGCTTTCTTTCCTTCTGAACAAGTGTTACTGTTTTCTGCACAAAAGCGATTCTGCGAAGCAATGTGAACAGGCACAGAGAAGGTGCTATCAGGGAATTCTCTGCCTGCCTTTCCCCAGTGCTCTGCAAGCTCTCCAGGACAACATAGAATCTGGGGCTCTGTGCTTTCTTTCCTTCTGAACAAGTGTTACTGTTTTCTGCACAAAAGCGTTTCTGCGAAGCAATGTGAACAGGCACAGAGAAGGTGCTAGCAGGGAATTCTCTGCCTGCCTTTCCCCAGTGCTCTGCAAGCTCTCCAGGACAACATAGAATCTGGGGCTCTGTGCTTTCTTTCCTTCTGAACAAGTGTTACTGTTTTCTGCACAAAAGCGATTCTGCGAAGCAATGTGAACACTTCTGCTTCCCAGGCACAGAGAAGGTGCTAGCAAGGATTTCTCTGCCTGCCTTTCCCCAGTGCTCTAAAAGCTCTCCAGGACAACATAGAATCTGGGGCTCTGTGCTTTCTTTCCTTCTGAACAAGTGTTACTGTTTTCTGCACAAAAGCGATTCTGCGAAGCAATGTGAACACTTCTGCTTCCCAGGCACAGAGAAGGTGCTAGCAAGGAATTCTCTGCCTGCCTTTCCCCAGTGCTCTGCAAGCTCTCCAGGACAACATAAAATCTGGGGCTCTGTGCTTTCTTTCCTTCTGAACAAGTGTTAGTGTTTTCTGCACAAAAGCGATTCTGCGAAGCAATGTGAACAGGCACAGAGAAGGTGCTATCAGGGAATTCTCTGCCTGCCTTTCCCCAGTGCTCTGCAAGCTCTCCAGGACAACATAGAATCTGGGGCTCTGTGCTTTCTTTCGTTCTGAACAAGTGTTACTGTTTTCTGCACAAAAGCGATTCTGCGAAGCAATGTGAACACTTCTGCTTCCCAGGCACAGAGAAGGTGCTAGCAAGGAATTCTCTGCCTGCCTTTCCCCAGTGCTCTGCAAGCTCTCCAGGACAACATAAAATCTGGGGCTCTGTGCTTTCTTTCGTTCTGAACAAGTGTTACTGTTTTCTGCACAAAAGCGATTCTGCAAAGCAATGTGAACAGGCACAGAGAAGGTGCTATCAGGGAATTCTCTGCCTGCCTTTCCCCAGTGCTCTGCAAGCTCTCCAGGACAACATAGAATCTGGGGCTCTGTGCTTTCTTTCCTTCTGAACAAGTGTTACTGTTTTCTGCACAAAAGCGATTCTGCGAAGCAATGTGAACACTTCTGCTTCCCAGGCACAGAGAAGGTGCTAGCAAGGAATTCTCTGCCTGCCTTTCCCCAGTGCTCTAAAAGCTCTCCAGGACAACATAAAATCTGGGGCTCTGTGCTTTCTTTCCTTCTGAACAAGTGTTAGTGTTTTCTGCACAAAAGCGATTCTTGCGAAGCAATGTGAACACTTCTGCTTCCCAGGCACAGAGAAGGTGCTAGCAGGGAATTCTCTGCCTGCCTTTCCCCAGTGCTCCTCAAGCTCTCCAGGACAACATAGAATCTGGGGCTCTGTGCTTTCTTTCCTTCTGAACAAGTGTTACTGTTTTCTGCACAAAAGCGATTCTGCGAAGCAATGTGAACAGGCACAGAGAAGGTGCTAGCAGGGAATTCTCTGCCTGCCTTTCCCCAGTGCTCTGCAAGCTCTCCAGGACAACATAGAATCTGGGGCTCTGTGCTTTCTTTCGTTCTGAACAAGTGTTACTGTTTTCTGCACAAAAGCGATTCTGCGAAGCAATGTGAACAGGCACAGAGAAGGTGCTAGCAGGGAATTCTCTGCCTGCCTTTCCCCAGTGCTCTGCAAGCTCTCCAGGACAACATAGAATCTGGGGCTCTGTGCTTTCTTTCGTTCTGAACAAGTGTTACTGTTTTCTGCACAAAAGCGATTCTGCGAAGCAATGTGAACACTTCTGCTTCCCAGGCACAGAGAAGGTGCTAGCAAGGAATTCTCTGCCTGCCTTTCCCCAGTGCTCTAAAAGCTCTCCAGGACAACATAAAATCTGGGGCTCTGTGCTTTCTTTCCTTCTGAACAAGTGTTAGAGTTTTCTGCACAAAAGCGATTCTTGCGAAGCAATGTGAACACTTCTGCTTCCCAGGCACAGAGAAGGTGCTAGCAGGGAATTCTCTGCCTGCCTTTCCCCAGTGCTCTGCAAGCTCTCCAGGACAACATAGAATCTGGGGCTCTGTGCTTTCTTTCCTTCTGAACAAGTGTTACTGTTTTCTGCACAAAAGCGATTCTGCGAAGCAATGTGAACAGGCACAGAGAAGGTGCTATCAGGGAATTCTCTGCCTGCCTTTCCCCAGTGCTCTGCAAGCTCTCCAGGACAACATAGAATCTGGGGCTCTGTGCTTTCTTTCGTTCTGAACAAGTGTTACTGTTTTCTGCACAAAAGCGATTCTGCGAAGCAATGTGAACAGGCACAGAGAAGGTGCTAGCAGGGAATTCTCTGCCTGCCTTTCCCCAGTGCTCTGCAAGCTCTCCAGGACAACATAGAATCTGGGGCTCTGTGCTTTCTTTCCTTCTGAACAAGTGTTACTGTTTTCTGCACAAAAGCGATTCTGCGAAGCAATGTGAACACTTCTGCTTCCCAGGCACAGAGAAGGTGCTAGCAAGGATTTCTCTGCCTGCCTTTCCCCAGTGCTCTAAAAGCTCTCCAGGACAACATAGAATCTGGGGCTCTGTGCTTTCTTTCCTTCTGAACAAGTGTTACTGTTTTCTGCACAAAAGCGATTCTGCGAAGCAATGTGAACACTTCTGCTTCCCAGGCACAGAGAAGGTGCTAGCAAGGAATTCTCTGCCTGCCTTTCCCCAGTGCTCTGCAAGCTCTCCAGGACAACATAAAATCTGGGGCTCTGTGCTTTCTTTCCTTCTGAACAAGTGTTAGTGTTTTCTGCACAAAAGCGATTCTGCGAAGCAATGTGAACAGGCACAGAGAAGGTGCTATCAGGGAATTCTCTGCCTGCCTTTCCCCAGTGCTCTGCAAGCTCTCCAGGACAACATAGAATCTGGGGCTCTGTGCTTTCTTTCCTTCTGAACAAGTGTTACTGTTTTCTGCACAAAAGCGATTCTGCGAAGCAATGTGAACACTTCTGCTTCCCAGGCACAGAGAAGGTGCTAGCAAGGAATTCTCTGCCTGCCTTTCCCCAGTGCTCTAAAAGCTCTCCAGGACAACATAAAATCTGGGGCTCTGTGCTTTCTTTCCTTCTGAACAAGTGTTAGAGTTTTCTGCACAAAAGCGATTCTTGCGAAG
Organism: Strix aluco; assembly: GCF_031877795.1. Lineage (NCBI taxonomy): Eukaryota > Metazoa > Chordata > Aves > Strigiformes > Strigidae > Strix > Strix aluco. Next base: position 2,242,548 of record NW_027436647.1, read on the forward strand.
CAATGTGAACACTTCTGCTTCCCAGGCACAGAGAAGGTGCTAGCAGGGAATTCTCTGCCTGCCTTTCCCCAGTGCTCTGCAAGCTCTCCAGGACAACATAGAATCTGGGGCTCTGTGCTTTCTTTCCTTCTGAACAAGTGTTACTGTTTTCTGCACAAAAGCGATTCTGCGAAGCAATGTGAACAGGCACAGAGAAGGTGCTATCAGGGAATTCTCTGCCTGCCTTTCCCCAGTGCTCTGCAAGCTCTCCAGGACAACATAGAATCTGGGGCTCTGTGCTTTCTTTCCTTCTGAACAAGTGTTACTGTTTTCTGCACAAAAGCGATTCTGCGAAGCAATGTGAACACTTCTGCTTCCCAGGCACAGAGAAGGTGCTAGCAAGGAATTCTCTGCCTGCCTTTCCCCAGTGCTCTAAAAGCTCTCCAGGACAACATAAAATCTGGGGCTCTGTGCTTTCTTTCCTTCTGAACAAGTGTTAGAGTTTTCTGCACAAAAGCGATTCTTGCGAAGCAATGTGAACACTTCTGCTTCCCAGGCACAGAGAAGGTGCTAGCAGGGAATTCTCTGCCTGCCTTTCCCCAGTGCTCTGCAAGCTCTCCAGGACAACATAGAATCTGGGGCTCTGTGCTTTCTTTCCTTCTGAACAAGTGTTACTGTTTTCTGCACAAAAGCGATTCTGCGAAGCAATGTGAACAGGCACAGAGAAGGTGCTAGCAGGGAATTCTCTGCCTGCCTTTCCCCAGTGCTCTGCAAGCTCTCCAGGACAACATAGAATCTGGGGCTCTGTGCTTTCTTTCCTTCTGAACAAGTGTTACTGTTTTCTGCACAAAAGCGATTCTGCGAAGCAATGTGAACACTTCTGCTTCCCAGGCACAGAGAAGGTGCTAGCAAGGATTTCTCTGCCTGCCTTTCCCCAGTGCTCTAAAAGCTCTCCAGGACAACATAGAATCTGGGGCTCTGTGCTTTCTTTCCTTCTGAACAAGTGTTACTGTTTTCTGCACAAAAGCGATTCTGCGAAGCAATGTGAACACTTCTGCTTCCCAGGCACAGAGAAGGTGCTAGCAAGGAATTCTCTGCCTGCCTTTCCCCAGTGCTCTGCAAGCTCTCCAGGACAACATAAAATCTGGGGCTCTGTGCTTTCTTTCCTTCTGAACAAGTGTTAGTGTTTTCTGCACAAAAGCGATTCTGCGAAGCAATGTGAACAGGCACAGAGAAGGTGCTATCAGGGAATTCTCTGCCTGCCTTTCCCCAGTGCTCTGCAAGCTCTCCAGGACAACATAGAATCTGGGGCTCTGTGCTTTCTTTCCTTCTGAACAAGTGTTACTGTTTTCTGCACAAAAGCGATTCTGCGAAGCAATGTGAACACTTCTGCTTCCCAGGCACAGAGAAGGTGCTAGCAAGGAATTCTCTGCCTGCATTTCCCCAGTGCTCTAAAAGCTCTCCAGGACAACATAAAATCTGGGGCTCTGTGCTTTCTTTCCTTCTGAACAAGTGTTAGTGTTTTCTGCACAAAAGCGATTCTTGCGAAGCAATGTGAACACTTCTGCTTCCCAGGCACAGAGAAGGTGCTAGCAGGGAATTCTCTGCCTGCCTTTCCCCAGTGCTCCTCAAGCTCTCCAGGACAACATAGAATCTGGGGCTCTGTGCTTTCTTTCCTTCTGAACAAGTGTTACTGTTTTCTGCACAAAAGCGATTCTGCGAAGCAATGTGAACAGGCACAGAGAAGGTGCTATCAGGGAATTCTCTGCCTGCCTTTCCCCAGTGCTCTGCAAGCTCTCCAGGACAACATAAAATCTGGGGCACTGTGCTTTCTTTCCTTCTGAACAAGTGTTACTGTTTTCTGCACAAAAGCGATTCTTGCGAAGCAATGTGAACACTTCTGCTTCCCAGGCACAGAGAAGGTGCTAGCAGGGAATTCTCTGCCTGCCTTTCCCCAGTGCTCTGCAAGCTCTCCAGGACAACATAGAATCTGGGGCTCTGTGCTTTCTTTCCTTCTGAACAAGTGTTAGTGTTTTCTGCACAAAAGCGATTCTGCAAAGCAATGTGAACACTTCTGCTTCCCAGGCACAGAGAAGGTGCTAGCAGGGAATTCTCTGCCTGCCTTTCCCCAGTGCTCTGCAAGCTCTCCAGGACAACATAGAATCTGGGGCTCTGTGCTTTCTTTCCTTCTGAACAAGTGTTACTGTTTTCTGCACAAAAGCGATTCTGCGAAGCAATGTGAACAGGCACAGAGAAGGTGCTAGCAGGGAATTCTCTGCCTGCCTTTCCCCAGTGCTCTGCAAGCTCTCCAGGACAACATAGAATCTGGGGCTCTGTGCTTTCTTTCCTTCTGAACAAGTGTTACTGTTTTCTGCACAAAAGCGATTCTGCGAAGCAATGTGAACACTTCTGCTTCCCAGGCACAGAGAAGGTGCTAGCAAGGATTTCTCTGCCTGCCTTTCCCCAGTGCTCTAAAAGCTCTCCAGGACAACATAGAATCTGGGGCTCTGTGCTTTCTTTCCTTCTGAACAAGTGTTACTGTTTTCTGCACAAAAGCGATTCTGCGAAGCAATGTGAACACTTCTGCTTCCCAGGCACAGAGAAGGTGCTAGCAAGGAATTCTCTGCCTGCCTTTCCCCAGTGCTCTGCAAGCTCTCCAGGACAACATAAAATCTGGGGCTCTGTGCTTTCTTTCCTTCTGAACAAGTGTTAGTGTTTTCTGCACAAAAGCGATTCTGCGAAGCAATGTGAACAGGCACAGAGAAGGTGCTATCAGGGAATTCTCTGCCTGCCTTTCCCCAGTGCTCTGCAAGCTCTCCAGGACAACATAGAATCTGGGGCTCTGTGCTTTCTTTCGTTCTGAACAAGTGTTACTGTTTTCTGCACAAAAGCGATTCTGCGAAGCAATGTGAACACTTCTGCTTCCCAGGCACAGAGAAGGTGCTAGCAAGGAATTCTCTGCCTGCCTTTCCCCAGTGCTCTGCAAGCTCTCCAGGACAACATAAAATCTGGGGCTCTGTGCTTTCTTTCGTTCTGAACAAGTGTTACTGTTTTCTGCACAAAAGCGATTCTGCAAAGCAATGTGAACAGGCACAGAGAAGGTGCTATCAGGGAATTCTCTGCCTGCCTTTCCCCAGTGCTCTGCAAGCTCTCCAGGACAACATAGAATCTGGGGCTCTGTGCTTTCTTTCCTTCTGAACAAGTGTTACTGTTTTCTGCACAAAAGCGATTCTGCGAAGCAATGTGAACACTTCTGCTTCCCAGGCACAGAGAAGGTGCTAGCAAGGAATTCTCTGCCTGCCTTTCCCCAGTGCTCTAAAAGCTCTCCAGGACAACATAAAATCTGGGGCTCTGTGCTTTCTTTCCTTCTGAACAAGTGTTAGTGTTTTCTGCACAAAAGCGATTCTTGCGAAGCAATGTGAACACTTCTGCTTCCCAGGCACAGAGAAGGTGCTAGCAGGGAATTCTCTGCCTGCCTTTCCCCAGTGCTCCTCAAGCTCTCCAGGACAACATAGAATCTGGGGCTCTGTGCTTTCTTTCCTTCTGAACAAGTGTTACTGTTTTCTGCACAAAAGCGATTCTGCGAAGCAATGTGAACAGGCACAGAGAAGGTGCTAGCAGGGAATTCTCTGCCTGCCTTTCCCCAGTGCTCTGCAAGCTCTCCAGGACAACATAGAATCTGGGGCTCTGTGCTTTCTTTCCTTCTGAACAAGTGTTACTGTTTTCTGCACAAAAGCGATTCTGCGAAGCAATGTGAACAGGCACAGAGAAGGTGCTAGCAGGGAATTCTCTGCCTGCCTTTCCCCAGTGCTCTGCAAGCTCTCCAGGACAACATAGAATCTGGGGCTCTGTGCTTTCTTTCCTTCTGAACAAGTGTTACTGTTTTCTGCACAAAAGCGATTCTGCGAAGCAATGTGAACAGGCACAGAGAAGGTGCTATCAGGGAATTCTCTGCCTGCCTTTCCCCAGTGCTCTGCAAGCTCTCCAGGACAACATAGAATCTGGGGCTCTGTGCTTTCTTTCCTTCTGAACAAGTGTTACTGTTTTCTGCACAAAAGCGATTCTTGCGAAGCAATGTGAACACTTCTGCTTCCCAGGCACAGAGAAGGTGCTAGCAGGGAATTCTCTGCCTGCCTTTCCCCAGTGCTCTGCAAGCTCTCCAGGACAACATAGAATCTGGGGCTCTGTGCTTTCTTTCCTTCTGAACAAGTGTTAGTGTTTTCTGCACAAAAGCGATTCTGCGAAGCAATGTGAACACTTCTGCTTCCCAGGCACAGAGAAGGTGCTATCAGGGAATTCTCTGCCTGCCTTTCCCCAGTGCTCTAAAAGCTCTCCAGGACAACATAACATCTGGGGCTCTGTGCTTTCTTTCCTTCTGAACAAGTGTTAGTGTTTTCTGCACAAAAGCGATTCTTGCGAAGCAATGTGAACACTTCTGCTTCCCAGGCACAGAGAAGGTGCTAGCAGGGAATTCTCTGCCTGCCTTTCCCCAGTGCTCTGCAAGCTCTCCAGGACAACATAGAATCTGGGGCTCTGTGCTTTCTTTCCTTCTGAACAAGTGTTACTGTTTTCTGCACAAAAGCGATTCTGCGAAGCAATGTGAACAGGCACAGAGAAGGTGCTATCAGGGAATTCTCTGCCTGCCTTTCCCCAGTGCTCTGCAAGCTCTCCAGGACAACATAGAATCTGGGGCTCTGTGCTTTCTTTCCTTCTGAACAAGTGTTACTGTTTTCTGCACAAAAGCGATTCTTGCGAAGCAATGTGAACACTTCTGCTTCCCAGGCACAGAGAAGGTGCTAGCAGGGAATTCTCTGCCTGCCTTTCCCCAGTGCTCTGCAAGCTCTCCAGGACAACATAGAATCTGGGGCTCTGTGCTTTCTTTCCTTCTGAACAAGTGTTACTGTTTTCTGCACAAAAGCGATTCTGCGAAGCAATGTGAACAGGCACAGAGAAGGTGCTATCAGGGAATTCTCTGCCTGCCTTTCCCCAGTGCTCTGCAAGCTCTCCAGGACAACATAGAATCTGGGGCTCTGTGCTTTCTTTCCTTCTGAACAAGTGTTACTGTTTTCTGCACAAAAGCGATTCTGCGAAGCAATGTGAACAGGCACAGAGAAGGTGCTATCAGGGAATTCTCTGCCTGCCTTTCCCCAGTGCTCTGCAAGCTCTCCAGGACAACATAAAATCTGGGGCTCTGTGCTTTCTTTCCTTCTGAACAAGTGTTAGTGCTTTCTGCACAAAAGCGATTCTTGCGAAGCAATGTGAACACTTCTGCTTCCCAGGCACAGAGAAGGTGCTAGCAAGGAATTCTCTGCCTGCCTTTCCCCAGTGCTCTGCAAGCTCTCCAGGACAACATAGAATCTGGGGCTCTGTGCTTTCTTTCCTTCTGAACAAGTGTTACTGTTTTCTGCACAAAAGCGATTCTGCGAAGCAATGTGAACAGGCACAGAGAAGGTGCTAGCAGGGAATTCTCTGCCTGCCTTTCCCCAGTGCTCTGCAAGCTCTCCAGGACAACATAGAATCTGGGGCTCTGTGCTTTCTTTCGTTCTGAACAAGTGTTACTGTTTTCTGCACAAAAGCGATTCTGCGAAGCAATGTGAACACTTCTGCTTCCCAGGCACAGAGAAGGTGCTAGCAAGGATTTCTCTGCCTGCCTTTCCCCAGTGCTCTAAAAGCTCTCCAGGACAACATAGAATCTGGGGCTCTGTGCTTTCTTTCCTTCTGAACAAGTGTTAATGTTTTCTGCACAAAAGCGATTCTGCGAAGCAATGTGAACACTTCTGCTTCCCAGGCACAGAGAAGGTGCTAGCAAGGAATTCTCTGCCTGCCTTTCCCCAGTGCTCTGCAAGCTCTCCAGGACAACATAAAATCTGGGGCTCTGTGCTTTCTTTCCTTCTGAACAAGTGTTAGTGTTTTCTGCACAAAAGCGATTCTGCGAAGCAATGTGAACAGGCACAGAGAAGGTGCTATCAGGGAATTCTCTGCCTGCCTTTCCCCAGTGCTCTGCAAGCTCTCCAGGACAACATAGAATCTGGGGCTCTGTGCTTTCTTTCGTTCTGAACAAGTGTTACTGTTTTCTGCACAAAAGCGATTCTGCGAAGCAATGTGAACACTTCTGCTTCCCAGGCACAGAGAAGGTGCTAGCAAGGAATTCTCTGCCTGCCTTTCCCCAGTGCTCTAAAAGCTCTCCAGGACAACATAAAATCTGGGGCTCTGTGCTTTCTTTCCTTCTGAACAAGTGTTACTGTTTTCTGCACAAAAGCGATTCTTGCGAAGCAATGTGAACACTTCTGCTTCCCAGGCACAGAGAAGGTGCTAGCAGGGAATTCTCTGCCTGCCTTTCCCCAGTGCTCTGCAAGCTCTCCAGGACAACATAGAATCTGGGGCTCTGTGCTTTCTTTCCTTCTGAACAAGTGTTACTGTTTTCTGCACAAAAGCGATTCTGCGAAGCAATGTGAACAGGCACAGAGAAGGTGCTATCAGGGAATTCTCTGCCTGCCTTTCCCCAGTGCTCTGCAAGCTCTCCAGGACAACATAGAATCTGGGGCTCTGTGCTTTCTTTCGTTCTGAACAAGTGTTACTGTTTTCTGCACAAAAGCGATTCTGCGAAGCAATGTGAACAGGCACAGAGAAGGTGCTAGCAGGGAATTCTCTGCCTGCCTTTCCCCAGTGCTCTGCAAGCTCTCCAGGACAACATAGAATCTGGGGCTCTGTGCTTTCTTTCCTTCTGAACAAGTGTTACTGTTTTCTGCACAAAAGCGATTCTGCGAAGCAATGTGAACACTTCTGCTTCCCAGGCACAGAGAAGGTGCTAGCAAGGATTTCTCTGCCTGCCTTTCCCCAGTGCTCTAAAAGCTCTCCAGGACAACATAGAATCTGGGGCTCTGTGCTTTCTTTCCTTCTGAACAAGTGTTACTGTTTTCTGCACAAAAGCGATTCTGCGAAGCAATGTGAACACTTCTGCTTCCCAGGCACAGAGAAGGTGCTAGCAAGGAATTCTCTGCCTGCCTTTCCCCAGTGCTCTGCAAGCTCTCCAGGACAACATAAAATCTGGGGCTCTGTGCTTTCTTTCCTTCTGAACAAGTGTTAGTGTTTTCTGCACAAAAGCGATTCTGCGAAGCAATGTGAACAGGCACAGAGAAGGTGCTATCAGGGAATTCTCTGCCTGCCTTTCCCCAGTGCTCTGCAAGCTCTCCAGGACAACATAGAATCTGGGGCTCTGTGCTTTCTTTCCTTCTGAACAAGTGTTACTGTTTTCTGCACAAAAGCGATTCTGCGAAGCAATGTGAACACTTCTGCTTCCCAGGCACAGAGAAGGTGCTAGCAAGGAATTCTCTGCCTGCCTTTCCCCAGTGCTCTAAAAGCTCTCCAGGACAACATAAAATCTGGGGCTCTGTGCTTTCTTTCCTTCTGAACAAGTGTTAGAGTTTTCTGCACAAAAGCGATTCTTGCGAAGCAATGTGAACACTTCTGCTTCCCAGGCACAGAGAAGGTGCTAGCAGGGAATTCTCTGCCTGCCTTTCCCCAGTGCTCTGCAAGCTCTCCAGGACAACATAGAATCTGGGGCTCTGTGCTTTCTTTCCTTCTGAACAAGTGTTACTGTTTTCTGCACAAAAGCGATTCTGCGAAGCAATGTGAACAGGCACAGAGAAGGTGCTATCAGGGAATTCTCTGCCTGCCTTTCCCCAGTGCTCTGCAAGCTCTCCAGGACAACATAGAATCTGGGGCTCTGTGCTTTCTTTCCTTCTGAACAAGTGTTACTGTTTTCTGCACAAAAGCGATTCTGCGAAGCAATGTGAACACTTCTGCTTCCCAGGCACAGAGAAGGTGCTAGCAAGGAATTCTCTGCCTGCCTTTCCCCAGTGCTCTAAAAGCTCTCCAGGACAACATAAAATCTGGGGCTCTGTGCTTTCTTTCCTTCTGAACAAGTGTTAGAGTTTTCTGCACAAAAGCGATTCTTGCGAAGCAATGTGAACACTTCTGCTTCCCAGGCACAGAGAAGGTGCTAGCAGGGAATTCTCTGCCTGCCTTTCCCCAGTGCTCTGCAAGCTCTCCAGGACAACATAGAATCTGGGGCTCTGTGCTTTCTTTCCTTCTGAACAAGTGTTACTGTTTTCTGCACAAAAGCGATTCTGCGAAGCAATGTGAACAGGCACAGAGAAGGTGCTATCAGGGAATTCTCTGCCTGCCTTTCCCCAGTGCTCTGCAAGCTCTCCAGGACAACATAGAATCTGGGGCTCTGTGCTTTCTTTCGTTCTGAACAAGTGTTACTGTTTTCTGCACAAAAGCGATTCTGCGAAGCAATGTGAACAGGCACAGAGAAGGTGCTAGCAGGGAATTCTCTGCCTGCCTTTCCCCAGTGCTCTGCAAGCTCTCCAGGACAACATAGAATCTGGGGCTCTGTGCTTTCTTTCCTTCTGAACAAGTGTTACTGTTTTCTGCACAAAAGCGATTCTGCGAAGCAATGTGAACACTTCTGCTTCCCAGGCACAGAGAAGGTGCTAGCAAGGAATTCTCTGCCTGCCTTTCCCCAGTGCTCTAAAAGCTCTCCAGGACAACATAGAATCTGGGGCTCTGTGCTTTCTTTCCTTCTGAACAAGTGTTACTGTTTTCTGCACAAAAGCGATTCTGCGAAGCAATGTGAACACTTCTGCTTCCCAGGCACAGAGAAGGTGCTAGCAAGGAATTCTCTGCCTGCCTTTCCCCAGTGCTCTGCAAGCTCTCCAGGACAACATAAAATCTGGGGCTCTGTGCTTTCTTTCCTTCTGAACAAGTGTTAGTGTTTTCTGCACAAAAGCGATTCTGCGAAGCAATGTGAACAGGCACAGAGAAGGTGCTATCAGGGAATTCTCTGCCTGCCTTTCCCCAGTGCTCTGCAAGCTCTCCAGGACAACATAGAATCTGGGGCTCTGTGCTTTCTTTCGTTCTGAACAAGTGTTACTGTTTTCTGCACAAAAGCGATTCTGCGAAGCAATGTGAACACTTCTGCTTCCCAGGCACAGAGAAGGTGCTAGCAAGGAATTCTCTGCCTGCCTTTCCCCAGTGCTCTAAAAGCTCTCCAGGACAACATAAAATCTGGGGCTCTGTGCTTTCTTTCCTTCTGAACAAGTGTTAGAGTTTTCTGCACAAAAGCGATTCTTGCGAAGCAATGTGAACACTTCTGCTTCCCAGGCACAGAGAAGGTGCTAGCAGGGAATTCTCTGCCTGCCTTTCCCCAGTGCTCTGCAAGCTCTCCAGGACAACATAGAATCTGGGGCTCTGTGCTTTCTTTCCTTCTGAACAAGTGTTACTGTTTTCTGCACAAAAGCGATTCTGCGAAGCAATGTGAACAGGCACAGAGAAGGTGCTATCAGGGAATTCTCTGCCTGCCTTTCCCCAGTGCTCTGCAAGCTCTCCAGGACAACATAAAATCTGGGGCTCTGTGCTTTCTTTCCTTCTGAACAAGTGTTGATGTTTTCTGCACAAAAGCGATTCTTGCAAAGCAATGTGAACACTTCTGCTTCCCAGGCACAGAGAAGGTGCTAGCAGGGAATTCTCTGCCTGCCTTTCCCCAGTGCTCTGCAAGCTCTCCAGGACAACATAGAATCTGGGGCTCTGTGCTTTCTTTCCTTCTGAACAAGTGTTAGTGTTTTCTGCACAAAAGCGATTCTGCAAAGCAATGTGAACACTTCTGCTTCCCAGGCACAGAGAAGGTGCTAGCAGGGAATTCTCTGCCTGCCTTTCCCCAGTGCTCTGCAAGCTCTCCAGGACAACATAGAATCTGGGGCTCTGTGCTTTCTTTCCTTCTGAACAAGTGTTAGTGTTTTCTGCACAAAAGCGATTCTGCGAAGCAATGTGAACAGGCACAGAGAAGGTGCTATCAGGGAATTCTCTGCCTGCCTTTCCCCAGTGCTCTGCAAGCTCTCCAGGACAACATAGAATCTGGGGCTCTGTGCTTTCTTTCCTTCTGAACAAGTGTTACTGTTTTCTGCACAAAAGCGTTTCTGCGAAGCAATGTGAACAGGCACAGAGAAGGTGCTAGCAGGGAATTCTCTGCCTGCCTTTCCCCAGTGCTCTGCAAGCTCTCCAGGACAACATAGAATCTGGGGCTCTGTGCTTTCTTTCCTTCTGAACAAGTGTTACTGTTTTCTGCACAAAAGCGATTCTGCGAAGCAATGTGAACACTTCTGCTTCCCAGGGACAGAGAAGGTGCTAGCAAGGAATTCTCTGCCTGCCTTTCCCCAGTGCTCTGCAAGCTCTCCAGGACAACATAGAATCTGGGGCTCTGTGCTTTCTTTCGTTCTGAACAAGTGTTACTGTTTTCTGCACAAAAGCGATTCTGCGAAGCAATGTGAACAGGCACAGAGAAGGTGCTAGCAGGGAATTCTCTGCCTGCCTTTCCCCAGTGCTCTGCAAGCTCTCCAGGACAACATAGAATCTGGGGCTCTGTGCTTTCTTTCGTTCTGAACAAGTGTTACTGTTTTCTGCACAAAAGCGATTCTGCGAAGCAATGTGAACACTTCTGCTTCCCAGGCACAGAGAAGGTGCTAGCAAGGATTTCTCTGCCTGCCTTTCCCCAGTGCTCTAAAAGCTCTCCAGGACAACATAGAATCTGGGGCTCTGTGCTTTCTTTCCTTCTGAACAAGTGTTACTGTTTTCTGCACAAAAGCGATTCTGCGAAGCAATGTGAACACTTCTGCTTCCCAGGCACAGAGAAGGTGCTAGCAAGGAATTCTCTGCCTGCCTTTCCCCAGTGCTCTGCAAGCTCTCCAGGACAACATAGAATCTGGGGCTCTGTGCTTTCTTTCCTTCTGAACAAGTGTTAGTGTTTTCTGCACAAAAGCGATTCTGCGAAGCAATGTGAACAGGCACAGAGAAGGTGCTATCAGGGAATTCTCTGCCTGCCTTTCCCCAGTGCTCTGCAAGCTCTCCAGGACAACATAGAATCTGGGGCTCTGTGCTTTCTTTCGTTCTGAACAAGTGTTACTGTTTTCTGCACAAAAGCGATTCTGCGAAGCAATGTGAACACTTCTGCTTCCCAGGCACAGAGAAGGTGCTAGCAAGGAATTCTCTGCCTGCCTTTCCCCAGTGCTCTGCAAGCTCTCCAGGACAACATAAAATCTGGGGCTCTGTGCTTTCTTTCGTTCTGAACAAGTGTTACTGTTTTCTGCACAAAAGCGATTCTGCAAAGCAATGTGAACAGGCACAGAGAAGGTGCTAGCAGGGAATTCTCTGCCTGCCTTTCCCCAGTGCTCTGCAAGCTCTCCAGGACAACATAGAATCTGGGGCTCTGTGCTTTCTTTCCTTCTGAACAAGTGTTACTGTTTTCTGCACAAAAGCGATTCTGCGAAGCAATGTGAACACTTCTGCTTCCCAGGCACAGAGAAGGTGCTAGCAAGGAATTCTCTGCCTGCCTTTCCCCAGTGCTCTAAAAGCTCTCCAGGACAACATAAAATCTGGGGCTCTGTGCTTTCTTTCCTTCTGAACAAGTGTTAGTGTTTTCTGCACAAAAGCGATTCTTGCGAAGCAATGTGAACACTTCTGCTTCCCAGGCACAGAGAAGGTGCTAGCAGGGAATTCTCTGCCTGCCTTTCCCCAGTGCTCCTCAAGCTCTCCAGGACAACATAGAATCTGGGGCTCTGTGCTTTCTTTCCTTCTGAACAAGTGTTACTGTTTTCTGCACAAAAGCGATTCTGCGAAGCAATGTGAACAGGCACAGAGAAGGTGCTATCAGGGAATTCTCTGCCTGCCTTTCCCCAGTGCTCTGCAAGCTCTCCAGGACAACATAGAATCTGGGGCTCTGTGCTTTCTTTCCTTCTGAACAAGTGTTACTGTTTTCTGCACAAAAGCGATTCTGCGAAGCAATGTGAACAGGCACAGAGAAGGTGCTAGCAGGGAATTCTCTGCCTGCCTTTCCCCAGTGCTCTGCAAGCTCTCCAGGACAACATAGAATCTGGGGCTCTGTGCTTTCTTTCCTTCTGAACAAGTGTTACTGTTTTCTGCACAAAAGCGATTCTGCGAAGCAATGTGAACAGGCACAGAGAAGGTGCTATCAGGGAATTCTCTGCCTGCCTTTCCCCAGTGCTCTGCAAGCTCTCCAGGACAACATAGAATCTGGGGCTCTGTGCTTTCTTTCCTTCTGAACAAGTGTTACTGTTTTCTGCACAAAAGCGATTCTTGCGAAGCAATGTGAACACTTCTGCTTCCCAGGCACAGAGAAGGTGCTAGCAGGGAATTCTCTGCCTGCCTTTCCCCAGTGCTCTGCAAGCTCTCCAGGACAACATAGAATCTGGGGCTCTGTGCTTTCTTTCCTTCTGAACAAGTGTTAGTGTTTTCTGCACAAAAGCGATTCTGCGAAGCAATGTGAACACTTCTGCTTCCCAGGCACAGAGAAGGTGCTATCAGGGAATTCTCTGCCTGCCTTTCCCCAGTGCTCTAAAAGCTCTCCAGGACAACATAAAATCTGGGGCTCTGTGCTTTCTTTCCTTCTGAACAAGTGTTAGTGTTTTCTGCACAAAAGCGATTCTTGCGAAGCAATGTGAACACTTCTGCTTCCCAGGCACAGAGAAGGTGCTAGCAGGGAATTCTCTGCCTGCCTTTCCCCAGTGCTCTGCAAGCTCTCCAGGACAACATAGAATCTGGGGCTCTGTGCTTTCTTTCCTTCTGAACAAGTGTTAGTGTTTTCTGCACAAAAGCGATTCTGCGAAGCAATGTGAACAGGCACAGAGAAGGTGCTATCAGGGAATTGCCTGCCTGCCTTTCCCCAGTGCTCTGCAAGCTCTCCAGGACAACATAGAATCTGGGGCTCTGTGCTTGCTTTCCTTCTGAACAAGTGTTAGTGTTTTCTGCACAAAAGCGATTCTGCGAAGCAATGTGAACAGGCACAGAGAAGGTGCTATCAGGGAATTCTCTGCCTGCCTTTCCCCAGTGCTCTGCAAGCTCTCCAGGACAACATAGAATCTGGGGCTCTGTGCTTTCTTTCCTTCTGAACAAGTGTTACTGTTTTCTGCACAAAAGCGATTCTTGCGAAGCAATGTGAACACTTCTGCTTCCCAGGCACAGAGAAGGTGCTAGCAAGGATTTCTCTGCCTGCCTTTCCCCAGTGCTCTGCAAGCTCTCCAGGACAACATAGAATCTGGGGCTCTGTGCTTTCTTTCCTTCTGAACAAGTGTTAGTGTTTTCTGCACAAAAGCGATTCTGCGAAGCAATGTGAACACTTCTGCTTCCCAGGCACAGAGAAGGTGCTAGCAAGGAATTCTCTGCCTGCCTTTCCCCAGTGCTCTGCAAGCTCTCCAGGACAACATAAAATCTGGGGCTCTGTGCTTTCTTTCCTTCTGAACAAGTGTTAGTGTTTTCTGCACAAAAGCGATTCTTGCGAAGCAATGTGAACACTTCTGCTTCCCAGGCACAGAGAAGGTGCTAGCAGGGAATTCTCTGCCTGCCTTTCCCCAGTGCTCTGCAAGCTCTCCAGGACAACATAGAATCTGGGGCTCTGTGCTTTCTTTCCTTCTGAACAAGTGTTACTGTTTTCTGCACAAAAGCGATTCTGCGAAGCAATGTGAACAGGCACAGAGAAGGTGCTATCAGGGAATTCTCTGCCTGCCTTTCCCCAGTGCTCTGCAAGCTCTCCAGGACAACATAAAATCTGGGGCACTGTGCTTTCTTTCCTTCTGAACAAGTGTTACTGTTTTCTGCACAAAAGCGATTCTTGCGAAGCAATGTGAACACTTCTGCTTCCCAGGCACAGAGAAGGTGCTAGCAGGGAATTCTCTGCCTGCCTTTCCCCAGTGCTCTGCAAGCTCTCCAGGACAACATAGAATCTGGGGCTCTGTGCTTTCTTTCCTTCTGAACAAGTGTTAGTGTTTTCTGCACAAAAGCGATTCTGCAAAGCAATGTGAACACTTCTGCTTCCCAGGCACAGAGAAGGTGCTAGCAGGGAATTCTCTGCCTGCCTTTCCCCAGTGCTCTGCAAGCTCTCCAGGACAACATAGAATCTGGGGCTCTGTGCTTTCTTTCCTTCTGAACAAGTGTTACTGTTTTCTGCACAAAAGCGATTCTGCGAAGCAATGTGAACAGGCACAGAGAAGGTGCTATCAGGGAATTCTCTGCCTGCCTTTCCCCAGTGCTCTGCAAGCTCTCCAGGACAACATAGAATCTGGGGCTCTGTGCTTTCTTTCCTTCTGAACAAGTGTTACTGTTTTCTGCACAAAAGCGTTTCTGCGAAGCAATGTGAACAGGCACAGAGAAGGTGCTAGCAGGGAATTCTCTGCCTGCCTTTCCCCAGTGCTCTGCAAGCTCTCCAGGACAACATAGAATCTGGGGCTCTGTGCTTTCTTTCCTTCTGAACAAGTGTTAGTGCTTTCTGCACAAAAGCGATTCTTGCGAAGCAATGTGAACACTTCTGCTTCCCAGGCACACAGAAGGTGCTAGCAAGGAATTCTCTGCCTGCCTTTCCCCAGTGCTCTGCAAGCTCTCCAGGACAACATAGAATCTGGGGCTCTGTGCTTTCTTTCGTTCTGAACAAGTGTTACTGTTTTCTGCACAAAAGCGATTCTGCGAAGCAATGTGAACAGGCACAGAGAAGGTGCTAGCAGGGAATTCTCTGCCTGCCTTTCCCCAGTGCTCTGCAAGCTCTCCAGGACAACATAGAATCTGGGGCTCTGTGCTTTCTTTCCTTCTGAACAAGTGTTACTGTTTTCTGCACAAAAGCGATTCTGCGAAGCAATGTGAACACTTCTGCTTCCCAGGCACAGAGAAGGTGCTAGCAAGGATTTCTCTGCCTGCCTTTCCCCAGTGCTCTAAAAGCTCTCCAGGACAACATAGAATCTGGGGCTCTGTGCTTTCTTTCCTTCTGAACAAGTGTTACTGTTTTCTGCACAAAAGCGATTCTGCGAAGCAATGTGAACACTTCTGCTTCCCAGGCACAGAGAAGGTGCTAGCAAGGAATTCTCTGCCTGCCTTTCCCCAGTGCTCTGCAAGCTCTCCAGGACAACATAAAATCTGGGGCTCTGTGCTTTCTTTCCTTCTGAACAAGTGTTAGTGTTTTCTGCACAAAAGCGATTCTGCGAAGCAATGTGAACAGGCACAGAGAAGGTGCTATCAGGGAATTCTCTGCCTGCCTTTCCCCAGTGCTCTGCAAGCTCTCCAGGACAACATAGAATCTGGGGCTCTGTGCTTTCTTTCCTTCTGAACAAGTGTTACTGTTTTCTGCACAAAAGCGATTCTGCGAAGCAATGTGAACACTTCTGCTTCCCAGGCACAGAGAAGGTGCTAGCAAGGAATTCTCTGCCTGCCTTTCCCCAGTGCTCTAAAAGCTCTCCAGGACAACATAAAATCTGGGGCTCTGTGCTTTCTTTCCTTCTGAACAAGTGTTAGTGTTTTCTGCACAAAAGCGATTCTTGCGAAGCAATGTGAACACTTCTGCTTCCCAGGCACAGAGAAGGTGCTAGCAGGGAATTCTCTGCCTGCCTTTCCCCAGTGCTCCTCAAGCTCTCCAGGACAACATAGAATCTGGGGCTCTGTGCTTTCTTTCCTTCTGAACAAGTGTTACTGTTTTCTGCACAAAAGCGATTCTGCGAAGCAATGTGAACAGGCACAGAGAAGGTGCTATCAGGGAATTCTCTGCCTGCCTTTCCCCAGTGCTCTGCAAGCTCTCCAGGACAACATAAAATCTGGGGCACTGTGCTTTCTTTCCTTCTGAACAAGTGTTACTGTTTTCTGCACAAAAGCGATTCTTGCGAAGCAATGTGAACACTTCTGCTTCCCAGGCACAGAGAAGGTGCTAGCAGGGAATTCTCTGCCTGCCTTTCCCCAGTGCTCTGCAAGCTCTCCAGGACAACATAGAATCTGGGGCTCTGTGCTTTCTTTCCTTCTGAACAAGTGTTAGTGTTTTCTGCACAAAAGCGATTCTGCAAAGCAATGTGAACACTTCTGCTTCCCAGGCACAGAGAAGGTGCTAGCAGGGAATTCTCTGCCTGCCTTTCCCCAGTGCTCTGCAAGCTCTCCAGGACAACATAGAATCTGGGGCTCTGTGCTTTCTTTCCTTCTGAACAAGTGTTACTGTTTTCTGCACAAAAGCGATTCTGCGAAGCAATGTGAACAGGCACAGAGAAGGTGCTATCAGGGAATTCTCTGCCTGCCTTTCCCCAGTGCTCTGCAAGCTCTCCAGGACAACATAGAATCTGGGGCTCTGTGCTTTCTTTCCTTCTGAACAAGTGTTACTGTTTTCTGCACAAAAGCGTTTCTGCGAAGCAATGTGAACAGGCACAGAGAAGGTGCTAGCAGGGAATTCTCTGCCTGCCTTTCCCCAGTGCTCTGCAAGCTCTCCAGGACAACATAGAATCTGGGGCTCTGTGCTTTCTTTCCTTCTGAACAAGTGTTACTGTTTTCTGCACAAAAGCGATTCTGCGAAGCAATGTGAACACTTCTGCTTCCCAGGGACAGAGAAGGTGCTAGCAAGGAATTCTCTGCCTGCCTTTCCCCAGTGCTCTGCAAGCTCTCCAGGACAACATAGAATCTGGGGCTCTGTGCTTTCTTTCGTTCTGAACAAGTGTTACTGTTTTCTGCACAAAAGCGATTCTGCGAAGCAATGTGAACAGGCACAGAGAAGGTGCTATCAGGGAATTCTCTGCCTGCCTTTCCCCAGTGCTCTGCAAGCTCTCCAGGACAACATAGAATCTGGGGCTCTGTGCTTTCTTTCCTTCTGAACAAGTGTTACTGTTTTCTGCACAAAAGCGATTCTGCGAAGCAATGTGAACACTTCTGCTTCCCAGGCACAGAGAAGGTGCTAGCAAGGATTTCTCTGCCTGCCTTTCCCCAGTGCTCTAAAAGCTCTCCAGGACAACATAGAATCTGGGGCTCTGTGCTTTCTTTCCTTCTGAACAAGTGTTACTGTTTTCTGCACAAAAGCGATTCTGCGAAGCAATGTGAACACTTCTGCTTCCCAGGCACAGAGAAGGTGCTAGCAAGGAATTCTCTGCCTGCCTTTCCCCAGTGCTCTGCAAGCTCTCCAGGACAACATAAAATCTGGGGCTCTGTGCTTTCTTTCCTTCTGAACAAGTGTTAGTGTTTTCTGCACAAAAGCGATTCTGCGAAGCAATGTGAACAGGCACAGAGAAGGTGCTATCAGGGAATTCTCTGCCTGCCTTTCCCCAGTGCTCTGCAAGCTCTCCAGGACAACATAGAATCTGGGGCTCTGTGCTTTCTTTCGTTCTGAACAAGTGTTACTGTTTTCTGCACAAAAGCGATTCTGCGAAGCAATGTGAACACTTCTGCTTCCCAGGCACAGAGAAGGTGCTAGCAAGGAATTCTCTGCCTGCCTTTCCCCAGTGCTCTGCAAGCTCTCCAGGACAACATAAAATCTGGGGCTCTGTGCTTTCTTTCGTTCTGAACAAGTGTTACTGTTTTCTGCACAAAAGCGATTCTGCAAAGCAATGTGAACAGGCACAGAGAAGGTGCTATCAGGGAATTCTCTGCCTGCCTTTCCCCAGTGCTCTGCAAGCTCTCCAGGACAACATAGAATCTGGGGCTCTGTGCTTTCTTTCCTTCTGAACAAGTGTTACTGTTTTCTGCACAAAAGCGATTCTGCGAAGCAATGTGAACACTTCTGCTTCCCAGGCACAGAGAAGGTGCTAGCAAGGAATTCTCTGCCTGCCTTTCCCCAGTGCTCTAAAAGCTCTCCAGGACAACATAAAATCTGGGGCTCTGTGCTTTCTTTCCTTCTGAACAAGTGTTAGTGTTTTCTGCACAAAAGCGATTCTTGCGAAGCAATGTGAACACTTCTGCTTCCCAGGCACAGAGAAGGTGCTAGCAGGGAATTCTCTGCCTGCCTTTCCCCAGTGCTCCTCAAGCTCTCCAGGACAACATAGAATCTGGGGCTCTGTGCTTTCTTTCCTTCTGAACAAGTGTTACTGTTTTCTGCACAAAAGCGATTCTGCGAAGCAATGTGAACAGGCACAGAGAAGGTGCTATCAGGGAATTCTCTGCCTGCCTTTCCCCAGTGCTCTGCAAGCTCTCCAGGACAACATAGAATCTGGGGCTCTGTGCTTTCTTTCCTTCTGAACAAGTGTTACTGTTTTCTGCACAAAAGCGATTCTGCGAAGCAATGTGAACAGGCACAGAGAAGGTGCTAGCAGGGAATTCTCTGCCTGCCTTTCCCCAGTGCTCTGCAAGCTCTCCAGGACAACATAGAATCTGGGGCTCTGTGCTTTCTTTCCTTCTGAACAAGTGTTACTGTTTTCTGCACAAAAGCGATTCTGCGAAGCAATGTGAACAGGCACAGAGAAGGTGCTATCAGGGAATTCTCTGCCTGCCTTTCCCCAGTGCTCTGCAAGCTCTCCAGGACAACATAGAATCTGGGGCTCTGTGCTTTCTTTCCTTCTGAACAAGTGTTACTGTTTTCTGCACAAAAGCGATTCTGCGAAGCAATGTGAACACTTCTGCTTCCCAGGCACAGAGAAAGTGCTATCAGGGAATTCTCTGCCTGCCTTTCCCCAGTGCTCTAAAAGCTCTCCAGGACAACATAACATCTGGGGCTCTGTGCTTTCTTTCCTTCTGAACAAGTGTTAGTGTTTTCTGCACAAAAGCGATTCTTGCGAAGCAATGTGAACACTTCTGCTTCCCAGGCACAGAGAAGGTGCTAGCAGGGAATTCTCTGCCTGCCTTTCCCCAGTGCTCTGCAAGCTCTCCAGGACAACATAGAATCTGGGGCTCTGTGCTTTCTTTCCTTCTGAACAAGTGTTACTGTTTTCTGCACAAAAGCGATTCTGCGAAGCAATGTGAACACTTCTGCTTCCCAGGCACAGAGAAGGTGCTAGCAGGGAATTCTCTGCCTGCCTTTCCCCAGTGCTCTGCAAGCTCTCCAGGACAACATAGAATCTGGGGCTCTGTGCTTTCTTTCCTTCTGAACAAGTGTTACTGTTTTCTGCACAAAAGCGATTCTGCGAAGCAATGTGAACAGGCACAGAGAAGGTGCTATCAGGGAATTCTCTGCCTGCCTTTCCCCAGTGCTCTGCAAGCTCTCCAGGACAACATAGAATCTGGGGCTCTGTGCTTTCTTTCCTTCTGAACAAGTGTTACTGTTTTCTGCACAAAAGCGATTCTGCGAAGCAATGTGAACAGGCACAGAGAAGGTGCTAGCAGGGAATTCTCTGCCTGCCTTTCCCCAGTGCTCTGCAAGCTCTCCAGGACAACATAGAATCTGGGGCTCTGTGCTTTCTTTCCTTCTGAACAAGTGTTACTGTTTTCTGCACAAAAGCGTTTCTGCGAAGCAATGTGAACAGGCACAGAGAAGGTGCTAGCAGGGAATTCTCTGCCTGCCTTTCCCCAGTGCTCTGCAAGCTCTCCAGGACAACATAGAATCTGGGGCTCTGTGCTTTCTTTCCTTCTGAACAAGTGTTAGTGCTTTCTGCACAAAAGCGATTCTTGCGAAGCAATGTGAACACTTCTGCTTCCCAGGCACAGAGAAGGTGCTAGCAAGGAATTCTCTGCCTGCCTTTCCCCAGTGCTCTGCAAGCTCTCCAGGACAACATAGAATCTGGGGCTCTGTGCTTTCTTTCGTTCTGAACAAGTGTTACTGTTTTCTGCACAAAAGCGATTCTGCGAAGCAATGTGAACAGGCACAGAGAAGGTGCTAGCAGGGAATTCTCTGCCTGCCTTTCCCCAGTGCTCTGCAAGCTCTCCAGGACAACATAGAATCTGGGGCTCTGTGCTTTCTTTCCTTCTGAACAAGTGTTACTGTTTTCTGCACAAAAGCGATTCTGCGAAGCAATGTGAACACTTCTGCTTCCCAGGCACAGAGAAGGTGCTAGCAAGGATTTCTCTGCCTGCCTTTCCCCAGTGCTCTAAAAGCTCTCCAGGACAACATAGAATCTGGGGCTCTGTGCTTTCTTTCCTTCTGAACAAGTGTTACTGTTTTCTGCACAAAAGCGATTCTGCGAAGCAATGTGAACACTTCTGCTTCCCAGGCACAGAGAAGGTGCTAGCAAGGAATTCTCTGCCTGCCTTTCCCCAGTGCTCTGCAAGCTCTCCAGGACAACATAAAATCTGGGGCTCTGTGCTTTCTTTCCTTCTGAACAAGTGTTAGTGTTTTCTGCACAAAAGCGATTCTGCGAAGCAATGTGAACAGGCACAGAGAAGGTGCTATCAGGGAATTCTCTGCCTGCCTTTCCCCAGTGCTCTGCAAGCTCTCCAGGACAACATAGAATCTGGGGCTCTGTGCTTTCTTTCGTTCTGAACAAGTGTTACTGTTTTCTGCACAAAAGCGATTCTGCGAAGCAATGTGAACACTTCTGCTTCCCAGGCACAGAGAAGGTGCTAGCAAGGAATTCTCTGCCTGCCTTTCCCCAGTGCTCTAAAAGCTCTCCAGGACAACATAAAATCTGGGGCTCTGTGCTTTCTTTCCTTCTGAACAAGTGTTAGAGTTTTCTGCACAAAAGCGATTCTTGCGAAGCAATGTGAACACTTCTGCTTCCCAGGCACAGAGAAGGTGCTAGCAGGGAATTCTCTGCCTGCCTTTCCCCAGTGCTCTGCAAGCTCTCCAGGACAACATAGAATCTGGGGCTCTGTGCTTTCTTTCCTTCTGAACAAGTGTTAGTGTTTTCTGCACAAAAGCGATTCTGCGAAGCAATGTGAACAGGCACAGAGAAGGTGCTATCAGGGAATTCTCTGCCTGCCTTTCCCCAGTGCTCTGCAAGCTCTCCAGGACAACATAGAATCTGGGGCTCTGTGCTTTCTTTCGTTCTGAACAAGTGTTACTGTTTTCTGCACAAAAGCGATTCTGCGAAGCAATGTGAACAGGCACAGAGAAGGTGCTAGCAGGGAATTCTCTGCCTGCCTTTCCCCAGTGCTCTGCAAGCTCTCCAGGACAACATAGAATCTGGGGCTCTGTGCTTTCTTTCCTTCTGAACAAGTGTTACTGTTTTCTGCACAAAAGCGATTCTGCGAAGCAATGTGAACACTTCTGCTTCCCAGGCACACAGAAGGTGCTAGCAAGGATTTCTCTGCCTGCCTTTCCCCAGTGCTCTAAAAGCTCTCCAGGACAACATAGAATCTGGGGCTCTGTGCTTTCTTTCCTTCTGAACAAGTGTTACTGTTTTCTGCACAAAAGCGATTCTGCGAAGCAATGTGAACACTTCTGCTTCCCAGGCACAGAGAAGGTGCTAGCAAGGAATTCTCTGCCTGCCTTTCCCCAGTGCTCTGCAAGCTCTCCAGGACAACATAAAATCTGGGGCTCTGTGCTTTCTTTCCTTCTGAACAAGTGTTAGTGTTTTCTGCACAAAAGCGATTCTGCGAAGCAATGTGAACAGGCACAGAGAAGGTGCTATCAGGGAATTCTCTGCCTGCCTTTCCCCAGTGCTCTGCAAGCTCTCCAGGACAACATAGAATCTGGGGCTCTGTGCTTTCTTTCGTTCTGAACAAGTGTTACTGTTTTCTGCACAAAAGCGATTCTGCGAAGCAATGTGAACACTTCTGCTTCCCAGGCACAGAGAAGGTGCTAGCAAGGAATTCTCTGCCTGCCTTTCCCCAGTGCTCTGCAAGCTCTCCAGGACAACATAGAATCTGGGGCTCTGTGCTTTCTTTCCTTCTGAACAAGTGTTAGTGTTTTCTGCACAAAAGCGATTCTGCGAAGCAATGTGAACAGGCACAGAGAAGGTGCTATCAGGGAATTCTCTGCCTGCCTTTCCCCAGTGCTCTGCAAGCTCTCCAGGACAACATAGAATCTGGGGCTCTGTGCTTTCTTTCGTTCTGAACAAGTGTTACTGTTTTCTGCACAAAAGCGATTCTGCGAAGCAATGTGAACACTTCTGCTTCCCAGGCACAGAGAAGGTGCTAGCAAGGAATTCTCTGCCTGCCTTTCCCCAGTGCTCTAAAAGCTCTCCAGGACAACATAAAATCTGGGGCTCTGTGCTTTCTTTCCTTCTGAACAAGTGTTAGTGTTTTCTGCACAAAAGCGATTCTTGCGAAGCAATGTGAACACTTCTGCTTCCCAGGCACAGAGAAGGTGCTAGCAGGGAATTCTCTGCCTGCCTTTCCCCAGTGCTCTGCAAGCTCTCCAGGACAACATAGAATCTGGGGCTCTGTGCTTTCTTTCCTTCTGAACAAGTGTTACTGTTTTCTGCACAAAAGCGATTCTGCGAAGCAATGTGAACAGGCACAGAGAAGGTGCTATCAGGGAATTCTCTGCCTGCCTTTCCCCAGTGCTCTGCAAGCTCTCCAGGACAACATAGAATCTGGGGCTCTGTGCTTTCTTTCGTTCTGAACAAGTGTTACTGTTTTCTGCACAAAAGCGATTCTGCGAAGCAATGTGAACAGGCACAGAGAAGGTGCTAGCAGGGAATTCTCTGCCTGCCTTTCCCCAGTGCTCTGCAAGCTCTCCAGGACAACATAGAATCTGGGGCTCTGTGCTTTCTTTCCTTCTGAACAAGTGTTATTGTTTTCTGCACAAAAGCGATTCTGCGAAGCAATGTGAACACTTCTGCTTCCCAGGCACAGAGAAGGTGCTAGCAAGGATTTCTCTGCCTGCCTTTCCCCAGTGCTCTAAAAGCTCTCCAGGACAACATAGAATCTGGGGCTCTGTGCTTTCTTTCCTTCTGAACAAGTGTTACTGTTTTCTGCACAAAAGCGATTCTGCGAAGCAATGTGAACACTTCTGCTTCCCAGGCACAGAGAAGGTGCTAGCAAGGAATTCTCTGCCTGCCTTTCCCCAGTGCTCTGCAAGCTCTCCAGGACAACATAAAATCTGGGGCTCTGTGCTTTCTTTCCTTCTGAACAAGTGTTAGTGTTTTCTGCACAAAAGCGATTCTGCGAAGCAATGTGAACAGGCACAGAGAAGGTGCTATCAGGGAATTCTCTGCCTGCCTTTCCCCAGTGCTCTGCAAGCTCTCCAGGACAACATAGAATCTGGGGCTCTGTGCTTTCTTTCGTTCTGAACAAGTGTTACTGTTTTCTGCACAAAAGCGATTCTGCGAAGCAATGTGAACACTTCTGCTTCCCAGGCACAGAGAAGGTGCTAGCAAGGAATTCTCTGCCTGCCTTTCCCCAGTGCTCTAAAAGCTCTCCAGGACAACATAAAATCTGGGGCTCTGTGCTTTCTTTCCTTCTGAACAAGTGTTAGAGTTTTCTGCACAAAAGCGATTCTTGCGAAGCAATGTGAACACTTCTGCTTCCCAGGCACAGAGAAGGTGCTAGCAGGGAATTCTCTGCCTGCCTTTCCCCAGTGCTCTGCAAGCTCTCCAGGACAACATAGAATCTGGGGCTCTGTGCTTTCTTTCCTTCTGAACAAGTGTTACTGTTTTCTGCACAAAAGCGATTCTGCGAAGCAATGTGAACAGGCACAGAGAAGGTGCTATCAGGGAATTCTCTGCCTGCCTTTCCCCAGTGCTCTGCAAGCTCTCCAGGACAACATAAAATCTGGGGCTCTGTGCTTTCTTTCCTTCTGAACAAGTGTTGATGTTTTCTGCACAAAAGCGATTCTTGCAAAGCAATGTGAACACTTCTGCTTCCCAGGCACAGAGAAGGTGCTAGCAGGGAATTCTCTGCCTGCCTTTCCCCAGTGCTCTGCAAGCTCTCCAGGACAACATAGAATCTGGGGCTCTGTGCTTTCTTTCCTTCTGAACAAGTGTTACTGTTTTCTGCACAAAAGCGATTCTGCAAAGCAATGTGAACACTTCTGCTTCCCAGGCACAGAGAAGGTGCTAGCAGGGAATTCTCTGCCTGCCTTTCCCCAGTGCTCTGCAAGCTCTCCAGGACAACATAGAATCTGGGGCTCTGTGCTTTCTTTCCTTCTGAACAAGTGTTACTGTTTTCTGCACAAAAGCGATTCTGCGAAGCAATGTGAACAGGCACAGAGAAGGTGCTATCAGGGAATTCTCTGCCTGCCTTTCCCCAGTGCTCTGCAAGCTCTCCAGGACAACATAGAATCTGGGGCTCTGTGCTTTCTTTCCTTCTGAACAAGTGTTACTGTTTTCTGCACAAAAGCGTTTCTGCGAAGCAATGTGAACAGGCACAGAGAAGGTGCTAGCAGGGAATTCTCTGCCTGCCTTTCCCCAGTGCTCTGCAAGCTCTCCAGGACAACATAGAATCTGGGGCTCTGTGCTTTCTTTCCTTCTGAACAAGTGTTACTGTTTTCTGCACAAAAGCGATTCTGCGAAGCAATGTGAACACTTCTGCTTCCCAGGGACAGAGAAGGTGCTAGCAAGGAATTCTCTGCCTGCCTTTCCCCAGTGCTCTGCAAGCTCTCCAGGACAACATAGAATCTGGGGCTCTGTGCTTTCTTTCGTTCTGAACAAGTGTTACTGTTTTCTGCACAAAAGCGATTCTGCGAAGCAATGTGAACAGGCACAGAGAAGGTGCTATCAGGGAATTCTCTGCCTGCCTTTCCCCAGTGCTCTGCAAGCTCTCCAGGACAACATAGAATCTGGGGCTCTGTGCTTTCTTTCCTTCTGAACAAGTGTTACTGTTTTCTGCACAAAAGCGATTCTGCGAAGCAATGTGAACACTTCTGCTTCCCAGGCACAGAGAAGGTGCTAGCAAGGATTTCTCTGCCTGCCTTTCCCCAGTGCTCTGCAAGCTCTCCAGGACAACATAGAATCTGGGGCTCTGTGCTTTCTTTCCTTCTGAACAAGTGTTACTGTTTTCTGCACAAAAGCGATTCTGCGAAGCAATGTGAACACTTCTGCTTCCCAGGCACAGAGAAGGTGCTAGCAAGGAATTCTCTGCCTGCCTTTCCCCAGTGCTCTGCAAGCTCTCCAGGACAACATAAAATCTGGGGCTCTGTGCTTTCTTTCCTTCTGAACAAGTGTTAGTGTTTTCTGCACAAAAGCGATTCTGCGAAGCAATGTGAACAGGCACAGAGAAGGTGCTATCAGGGAATTCTCTGCCTGCCTTTCCCCAGTGCTCTGCAAGCTCTCCAGGACAACATAGAATCTGGGGCTCTGTGCTTTCTTTCGTTCTGAACAAGTGTTACTGTTTTCTGCACAAAAGCGATTCTGCGAAGCAATGTGAACACTTCTGCTTCCCAGGCACAGAGAAGGTGCTAGCAAGGAATTCTCTGCCTGCCTTTCCCCAGTGCTCTGCAAGCTCTCCAGGACAACATAAAATCTGGGGCTCTGTGCTTTCTTTCCTTCTGAACAAGTGTTACTGTTTTCTGCACAAAAGCGATTCTGCAAAGCAATGTGAACAGGCACAGAGAAGGTGCTATCAGGGAATTCTCTGCCTGCCTTTCCCCAGTGCTCTGCAAGCTCTCCAGGACAACATAGAATCTGGGGCTCTGTGCTTTCTTTCCTTCTGAACAAGTGTTACTGTTTTCTGCACAAAAGCGATTCTGCGAAGCAATGTGAACACTTCTGCTTCCCAGGCACAGAGAAGGTGCTAGCAAGGAATTCTCTGCCTGCCTTTCCCCAGTGCTCTAAAAGCTCTCCAGGACAACATAAAATCTGGGGCTCTGTGCTTTCTTTCCTTCTGAACAAGTGTTAGTGTTTTCTGCACAAAAGCGATTCTTGCGAAGCAATGTGAACACTTCTGCTTCCCAGGCACAGAGAAGGTGCTAGCAGGGAATTCTCTGCCTGCCTTTCCCCAGTGCTCCTCAAGCTCTCCAGGACAACATAGAATCTGGGGCTCTGTGCTTTCTTTCCTTCTGAACAAGTGTTACTGTTTTCTGCACAAAAGCGATTCTGCGAAGCAATGTGAACAGGCACAGAGAAGGTGCTAGCAGGGAATTCTCTGCCTGCCTTTCCCCAGTGCTCTGCAAGCTCTCCAGGACAACATAGAATCTGGGGCTCTGTGCTTTCTTTCCTTCTGAACAAGTGTTACTGTTTTCTGCACAAAAGCGATTCTGCGAAGCAATGTGAACAGGCACAGAGAAGGTGCTAGCAGGGAATTCTCTGCCTGCCTTTCCCCAGTGCTCTGCAAGCTCTCCAGGACAACATAGAATCTGGGGCTCTGTGCTTTCTTTCCTTCTGAACAAGTGTTACTGTTTTCTGCACAAAAGCGATTCTGCGAAGCAATGTGAACAGGCACAGAGAAGGTGCTATCAGGGAATTCTCTGCCTGCCTTTCCCCAGTGCTCTGCAAGCTCTCCAGGACAACATAGAATCTGGGGCTCTGTGCTTTCTTTCCTTCTGAACAAGTGTTACTGTTTTCTGCACAAAAGCGATTCTTGCGAAGCAATGTGAACACTTCTGCTTCCCAGGCACAGAGAAGGTGCTATCAGGGAATTCTCTGCCTGCCTTTCCCCAGTGCTCTGCAAGCTCTCCAGGACAACATAGAATCTGGGGCTCTGTGCTTTCTTTCCTTCTGAACAAGTGTTAGTGTTTTCTGCACAAAAGCGATTCTGCGAAGCAATGTGAACACTTCTGCTTCCCAGGCACAGAGAAGGTGCTAGCAGGGAATTCTCTGCCTGCCTTTCCCCAGTGCTCTGCAAGCTCTCCAGGACAACATAGAATCTGGGGCTCTGTGCTTTCTTTCCTTCTGAACAAGTGTTACTGTTTTCTGCACAAAAGCGATTCTGCGAAGCAATGTGAACAGGCACAGAGAAGGTGCTATCAGGGAATTCTCTGCCTGCCTTTCCCCAGTGCTCTGCAAGCTCTCCAGGACAACATAGAATCTGGGGCTCTGTGCTTTCTTTCCTTCTGAACAAGTGTTACTGTTTTCTGCACAAAAGCGATTCTGCGAAGCAATGTGAACAGGCACAGAGAAGGTGCTATCAGGGAATTCTCTGCCTGCCTTTCCCCAGTGCTCTGCAAGCTCTCCAGGACAACATAGAATCTGGGGCTCTGTGCTTTCTTTCCTTCTGAACAAGTGTTACTGTTTTCTGCACAAAAGCGTTTCTGCGAAGCAATGTGAACAGGCACAGAGAAGGTGCTAGCAGGGAATTCTCTGCCTGCCTTTCCCCAGTGCTCTGCAAGCTCTCCAGGACAACATAGAATCTGGGGCTCTGTGCTTTCTTTCCTTCTGAACAAGTGTTAGTGCTTTCTGCACAAAAGCGATTCTTGCGAAGCAATGTGAACACTTCTGCTTCCCAGGCACAGAGAAGGTGCTAGCAAGGAATTCTCTGCCTGCCTTTCCCCAGTGCTCTGCAAGCTCTCCAGGACAACATAGAATCTGGGGCTCTGTGCTTTCTTTCGTTCTGAACAAGTGTTACTGTTTTCTGCACAAAAGCGATTCTGCGAAGCAATGTGAACAGGCACAGAGAAGGTGCTAGCAGGGAATTCTCTGCCTGCCTTTCCCCAGTGCTCTGCAAGCTCTCCAGGACAACATAGAATCTGGGGCTCTGTGCTTTCTTTCCTTCTGAACAAGTGTTACTGTTTTCTGCACAAAAGCGATTCTGCGAAGCAATGTGAACACTTCTGCTTCCCAGGCACAGAGAAGGTGCTAGCAAGGATTTCTCTGCCTGCCTTTCCCCAGTGCTCTAAAAGCTCTCCAGGACAACATAGAATCTGGGGCTCTGTGCTTTCTTTCCTTCTGAACAAGTGTTACTGTTTTCTGCACAAAAGCGATTCTGCGAAGCAATGTGAACACTTCTGCTTCCCAGGCACAGAGAAGGTGCTAGCAAGGAATTCTCTGCCTGCCTTTCCCCAGTGCTCTGCAAGCTCTCCAGGACAACATAAAATCTGGGGCTCTGTGCTTTCTTTCCTTCTGAACAAGTGTTAGTGTTTTCTGCACAAAAGCGATTCTGCGAAGCAATGTGAACAGGCACAGAGAAGGTGCTATCAGGGAATTCTCTGCCTGCCTTTCCCCAGTGCTCTGCAAGCTCTCCAGGACAACATAGAATCTGGGGCTCTGTGCTTTCTTTCGTTCTGAACAAGTGTTACTGTTTTCTGCACAAAAGCGATTCTGCGAAGCAATGTGAACACTTCTGCTTCCCAGGCACAGAGAAGGTGCTAGCAAGGAATTCTCTGCCTGCCTTTCCCCAGTGCTCTAAAAGCTCTCCAGGACAACATAAAATCTGGGGCTCTGTGCTTTCTTTCCTTCTGAACAAGTGTTAGAGTTTTCTGCACAAAAGCGATTCTTGCGAAGCAATGTGAACACTTCTGCTTCCCAGGCACAGAGAAGGTGCTAGCAGGGAATTCTCTGCCTGCCTTTCCCCAGTGCTCTGCAAGCTCTCCAGGACAACATAGAATCTGGGGCTCTGTGCTTTCTTTCCTTCTGAACAAGTGTTACTGTTTTCTGCACAAAAGCGATTCTGCGAAGCAATGTGAACAGGCACAGAGAAGGTGCTATCAGGGAATTCTCTGCCTGCCTTTCCCCAGTGCTCTGCAAGCTCTCCAGGACAACATAGAATCTGGGGCTCTGTGCTTTCTTTCGTTCTGAACAAGTGTTACTGTTTTCTGCACAAAAGCGATTCTGCGAAGCAATGTGAACAGGCACAGAGAAGGTGCTAGCAGGGAATTCTCTGCCTGCCTTTCCCCAGTGCTCTGCAAGCTCTCCAGGACAACATAGAATCTGGGGCTCTGTGCTTTCTTTCCTTCTGAACAAGTGTTACTGTTTTCTGCACAAAAGCGATTCTGCGAAGCAATGTGAACAGGCACAGAGAAGGTGCTATCAGGGAATTCTCTGCCTGCCTTTCCCCAGTGCTCTGCAAGCTCTCCAGGACAACATAGAATCTGGGGCTCTGTGCTTTCTTTCCTTCTGAACAAGTGTTACTGTTTTCTGCACAAAAGCGATTCTTGCGAAGCAATGTGAACACTTCTGCTTCCCAGGCACAGAGAAGGTGCTAGCAGGGAATTCTCTGCCTGCCTTTCCCCAGTGCTCTGCAAGCTCTCCAGGACAACATAGAATCTGGGGCTCTGTGCTTTCTTTCCTTCTGAACAAGTGTTAGTGTTTTCTGCACAAAAGCGATTCTGCGAAGCAATGTGAACACTTCTGCTTCCCAGGCACAGAGAAGGTGCTATCAGGGAATTCTCTGCCTGCCTTTCCCCAGTGCTCTAAAAGCTCTCCAGGACAACATAACATCTGGGGCTCTGTGCTTTCTTTCCTTCTGAACAAGTGTTAGTGTTTTCTGCACAAAAGCGATTCTTGCGAAGCAATGTGAACACTTCTGCTTCCCAGGCACAGAGAAGGTGCTAGCAGGGAATTCTCTGCCTGCCTTTCCCCAGTGCTCTGCAAGCTCTCCAGGACAACATAGAATCTGGGGCTCTGTGCTTTCTTTCCTTCTGAACAAGTGTTACTGTTTTCTGCACAAAAGCGATTCTGCGAAGCAATGTGAACAGGCACAGAGAAGGTGCTATCAGGGAATTCTCTGCCTGCCTTTCCCCAGTGCTCTGCAAGCTCTCCAGGACAACATAGAATCTGGGGCTCTGTGCTTTCTTTCCTTCTGAACAAGTGTTACTGTTTTCTGCACAAAAGCGATTCTTGCGAAGCAATGTGAACACTTCTGCTTCCCAGGCACAGAGAAGGTGCTAGCAGGGAATTCTCTGCCTGCCTTTCCCCAGTGCTCTGCAAGCTCTCCAGGACAACATAGAATCTGGGGCTCTGTGCTTTCTTTCCTTCTGAACAAGTGTTAGTGTTTTCTGCACAAAAGCGATTCTGCGAAGCAATGTGAACACTTCTGCTTCCCAGGCACAGAGAAGGTGCTAGCAGGGAATTCTCTGCCTGCCTTTCCCCAGTGCTCTGCAAGCTCTCCAGGACAACATAGAATCTGGGGCTCTGTGCTTTCTTTCCTTCTGAACAAGTGTTACTGTTTTCTGCACAAAAGCGATTCTGCGAAGCAATGTGAACAGGCACAGAGAAGGTGCTATCAGGGAATTCTCTGCCTGCCTTTCCCCAGTGCTCTGCAAGCTCTCCAGGACAACATAGAATCTGGGGCTCTGTGCTTTCTTTCCTTCTGAACAAGTGTTACTGTTTTCTGCACAAAAGCGATTCTGCGAAGCAATGTGAACAGGCACAGAGAAGGTGCTATCAGGGAATTCTCTGCCTGCCTTTCCCCAGTGCTCTGCAAGCTCTCCAGGACAACATAGAATCTGGGGCTCTGTGCTTTCTTTCCTTCTGAACAAGTGTTACTGTTTTCTGCACAAAAGCGTTTCTGCGAAGCAATGTGAACAGGCACAGAGAAGGTGCTAGCAGGGAATTCTCTGCCTGCCTTTCCCCAGTGCTCTGCAAGCTCTCCAGGACAACATAGAATCTGGGGCTCTGTGCTTTCTTTCCTTCTGAACAAGTGTTAGTGCTTTCTGCACAAAAGCGATTCTTGCGAAGCAATGTGAACACTTCTGCTTCCCAGGCACAGAGAAGGTGCTAGCAAGGAATTCTCTGCCTGCCTTTCCCCAGTGCTCTGCAAGCTCTCCAGGACAACATAGAATCTGGGGCTCTGTGCTTTCTTTCGTTCTGAACAAGTGTTACTGTTTTCTGCACAAAAGCGATTCTGCGAAGCAATGTGAACAGGCACAGAGAAGGTGCTAGCAGGGAATTCTCTGCCTGCCTTTCCCCAGTGCTCTGCAAGCTCTCCAGGACAACATAGAATCTGGGGCTCTGTGCTTTCTTTCCTTCTGAACAAGTGTTACTGTTTTCTGCACAAAAGCGATTCTGCGAAGCAATGTGAACACTTCTGCTTCCCAGGCACAGAGAAGGTGCTAGCAAGGATTTCTCTGCCTGCCTTTCCCCAGTGCTCTAAAAGCTCTCCAGGACAACATAGAATCTGGGGCTCTGTGCTTTCTTTCCTTCTGAACAAGTGTTACTGTTTTCTGCACAAAAGCGATTCTGCGAAGCAATGTGAACACTTCTGCTTCCCAGGCACAGAGAAGGTGCTAGCAAGGAATTCTCTGCCTGCCTTTCCCCAGTGCTCTGCAAGCTCTCCAGGACAACATAAAATCTGGGGCTCTGTGCTTTCTTTCCTTCTGAACAAGTGTTAGTGTTTTCTGCACAAAAGCGATTCTGCGAAGCAATGTGAACAGGCACAGAGAAGGTGCTATCAGGGAATTCTCTGCCTGCCTTTCCCCAGTGCTCTGCAAGCTCTCCAGGACAACATAGAATCTGGGGCTCTGTGCTTTCTTTCGTTCTGAACAAGTGTTACTGTTTTCTGCACAAAAGCGATTCTGCGAAGCAATGTGAACACTTCTGCTTCCCAGGCACAGAGAAGGTGCTAGCAAGGAATTCTCTGCCTGCCTTTCCCCAGTGCTCTAAAAGCTCTCCAGGACAACATAAAATCTGGGGCTCTGTGCTTTCTTTCCTTCTGAACAAGTGTTAGAGTTTTCTGCACAAAAGCGATTCTTGCGAAGCAATGTGAACACTTCTGCTTCCCAGGCACAGAGAAGGTGCTAGCAGGGAATTCTCTGCCTGCCTTTCCCCAGTGCTCTGCAAGCTCTCCAGGACAACATAGAATCTGGGGCTCTGTGCTTTCTTTCCTTCTGAACAAGTGTTACTGTTTTCTGCACAAAAGCGATTCTGCGAAGCAATGTGAACAGGCACAGAGAAGGTGCTATCAGGGAATTCTCTGCCTGCCTTTCCCCAGTGCTCTGCAAGCTCTCCAGGACAACATAGAATCTGGGGCTCTGTGCTTTCTTTCGTTCTGAACAAGTGTTACTGTTTTCTGCACAAAAGCGATTCTGCGAAGCAATGTGAACAGGCACAGAGAAGGTGCTAGCAGGGAATTCTCTGCCTGCCTTTCCCCAGTGCTCTGCAAGCTCTCCAGGACAACATAGAATCTGGGGCTCTGTGCTTTCTTTCCTTCTGAACAAGTGTTACTGTTTTCTGCACAAAAGCGATTCTGCGAAGCAATGTGAACACTTCTGCTTCCCAGGCACAGAGAAGGTGCTAGCAAGGAATTCTCTGCCTGCCTTTCCCCAGTGCTCTGCAAGCTCTCCAGGACAACATAAAATCTGGGGCTCTGTGCTTTCTTTCCTTCTGAACAAGTGTTAGTGTTTTCTGCACAAAAGCGATTCTGCGAAGCAATGTGAACAGGCACAGAGAAGGTGCTATCAGGGAATTCTCTGCCTGCCTTTCCCCAGTGCTCTGCAAGCTCTCCAGGACAACATAGAATCTGGGGCTCTGTGCTTTCTTTCGTTCTGAACAAGTGTTACTGTTTTCTGCACAAAAGCGATTCTGCGAAGCAATGTGAACACTTCTGCTTCCCAGGCACAGAGAAGGTGCTAGCAAGGAATTCTCTGCCTGCCTTTCCCCAGTGCTCTGCAAGCTCTCCAGGACAACATAAAATCTGGGGCTCTGTGCTTTCTTTCCTTCTGAACAAGTGTTAGAGTTTTCTGCACAAAAGCGATTCTTGCGAAGCAATGTGAACACTTCTGCTTC
This sequence comes from Strix aluco, assembly GCF_031877795.1. Taxonomy (NCBI): domain Eukaryota; kingdom Metazoa; phylum Chordata; class Aves; order Strigiformes; family Strigidae; genus Strix; species Strix aluco. Next base: position 2,274,737 of record NW_027436647.1, read on the forward strand.
CCAGGCACAGAGAAGGTGCTAGCAGGGAATTCTCTGCCTGCCTTTCCCCAGTGCTCTGCAAGCTCTCCAGGACAACATAGAATCTGGGGCTCTGTGCTTTCTTTCCTTCTGAACAAGTGTTACTGTTTTCTGCACAAAAGCGATTCTGCGAAGCAATGTGAACAGGCACAGAGAAGGTGCTATCAGGGAATTCTCTGCCTGCCTTTCCCCAGTGCTCTGCAAGCTCTCCAGGACAACATAAAATCTGGGGCTCTGTGCTTTCTTTCCTTCTGAACAAGTGTTACTGTTTTCTGCACAAAAGCGATTCTGCGAAGCAATGTGAACACTTCTGCTTCCCAGGCACAGAGAAGGTGCTAGCAAGGATTTCTCTGCCTGCCTTTCCCCAGTGCTCTAAAAGCTCTCCAGGACAACATAGAATCTGGGGCTCTGTGCTTTCTTTCCTTCTGAACAAGTGTTACTGTTTTCTGCACAAAAGCGATTCTGCGAAGCAATGTGAACACTTCTGCTTCCCAGGCACAGAGAAGGTGCTAGCAAGGAATTCTCTGCCTGCCTTTCCCCAGTGCTCTGCAAGCTCTCCAGGACAACATAAAATCTGGGGCTCTGTGCTTTCTTTCCTTCTGAACAAGTGTTAGTGTTTTCTGCACAAAAGCGATTCTGCGAAGCAATGTGAACAGGCACAGAGAAGGTGCTATCAGGGAATTCTCTGCCTGCCTTTCCCCAGTGCTCTGCAAGCTCTCCAGGACAACATAGAATCTGGGGCTCTGTGCTTTCTTTCGTTCTGAACAAGTGTTACTGTTTTCTGCACAAAAGCGATTCTGCGAAGCAATGTGAACACTTCTGCTTCCCAGGCACAGAGAAGGTGCTAGCAAGGAATTCTCTGCCTGCCTTTCCCCAGTGCTCTAAAAGCTCTCCAGGACAACATAAAATCTGGGGCTCTGTGCTTTCTTTCCTTCTGAACAAGTGTTAGAGTTTTCTGCACAAAAGCGATTCTTGCGAAGCAATGTGAACACTTCTGCTTCCCAGGCACAGAGAAGGTGCTAGCAGGGAATTCTCTGCCTGCCTTTCCCCAGTGCTCTGCAAGCTCTCCAGGACAACATAGAATCTGGGGCTCTGTGCTTTCTTTCCTTCTGAACAAGTGTTACTGTTTTCTGCACAAAAGCGATTCTGCGAAGCAATGTGAACAGGCACAGAGAAGGTGCTATCAGGGAATTCTCTGCCTGCCTTTCCCCAGTGCTCTGCAAGCTCTCCAGGACAACATAGAATCTGGGGCTCTGTGCTTTCTTTCGTTCTGAACAAGTGTTACTGTTTTCTGCACAAAAGCGATTCTGCGAAGCAATGTGAACAGGCACAGAGAAGGTGCTAGCAGGGAATTCTCTGCCTGCCTTTCCCCAGTGCTCTGCAAGCTCTCCAGGACAACATAGAATCTGGGGCTCTGTGCTTTCTTTCCTTCTGAACAAGTGTTACTGTTTTCTGCACAAAAGCGATTCTGCGAAGCAATGTGAACACTTCTGCTTCCCAGGCACAGAGAAGGTGCTAGCAAGGATTTCTCTGCCTGCCTTTCCCCAGTGCTCTAAAAGCTCTCCAGGACAACATAGAATCTGGGGCTCTGTGCTTTCTTTCCTTCTGAACAAGTGTTACTGTTTTCTGCACAAAAGCGATTCTGCGAAGCAATGTGAACACTTCTGCTTCCCAGGCACAGAGAAGGTGCTAGCAAGGAATTCTCTGCCTGCCTTTCCCCAGTGCTCTGCAAGCTCTCCAGGACAACATAAAATCTGGGGCTCTGTGCTTTCTTTCCTTCTGAACAAGTGTTAGTGTTTTCTGCACAAAAGCGATTCTGCGAAGCAATGTGAACAGGCACAGAGAAGGTGCTATCAGGGAATTCTCTGCCTGCCTTTCCCCAGTGCTCTGCAAGCTCTCCAGGACAACATAGAATCTGGGGCTCTGTGCTTTCTTTCGTTCTGAACAAGTGTTACTGTTTTCTGCACAAAAGCGATTCTGCGAAGCAATGTGAACACTTCTGCTTCCCAGGCACAGAGAAGGTGCTAGCAAGGAATTCTCTGCCTGCCTTTCCCCAGTGCTCTAAAAGCTCTCCAGGACAACATAAAATCTGGGGCTCTGTGCTTTCTTTCCTTCTGAACAAGTGTTAGAGTTTTCTGCACAAAAGCGATTCTTGCGAAGCAATGTGAACACTTCTGCTTCCCAGGCACAGAGAAGGTGCTAGCAGGGAATTCTCTGCCTGCCTTTCCCCAGTGCTCTGCAAGCTCTCCAGGACAACATAGAATCTGGGGCTCTGTGCTTTCTTTCCTTCTGAACAAGTGTTACTGTTTTCTGCACAAAAGCGATTCTGCGAAGCAATGTGAACAGGCACAGAGAAGGTGCTATCAGGGAATTCTCTGCCTGCCTTTCCCCAGTGCTCTGCAAGCTCTCCAGGACAACATAAAATCTGGGGCTCTGTGCTTTCTTTCCTTCTGAACAAGTGTTGATGTTTTCTGCACAAAAGCGATTCTTGCAAAGCAATGTGAACACTTCTGCTTCCCAGGCACAGAGAAGGTGCTAGCAGGGAATTCTCTGCCTGCCTTTCCCCAGTGCTCTGCAAGCTCTCCAGGACAACATAGAATCTGGGGCTCTGTGCTTTCTTTCCTTCTGAACAAGTGTTAGTGTTTTCTGCACAAAAGCGATTCTGCAAAGCAATGTGAACACTTCTGCTTCCCAGGCACAGAGAAGGTGCTAGCAGGGAATTCTCTGCCTGCCTTTCCCCAGTGCTCTGCAAGCTCTCCAGGACAACATAGAATCTGGGGCTCTGTGCTTTCTTTCCTTCTGAACAAGTGTTACTGTTTTCTGCACAAAAGCGATTCTGCGAAGCAATGTGAACAGGCACAGAGAAGGTGCTATCAGGGAATTCTCTGCCTGCCTTTCCCCAGTGCTCTGCAAGCTCTCCAGGACAACATAGAATCTGGGGCTCTGTGCTTTCTTTCCTTCTGAACAAGTGTTACTGTTTTCTGCACAAAAGCGTTTCTGCGAAGCAATGTGAACAGGCACAGAGAAGGTGCTAGCAGGGAATTCTCTGCCTGCCTTTCCCCAGTGCTCTGCAAGCTCTCCAGGACAACATAGAATCTGGGGCTCTGTGCTTTCTTTCCTTCTGAACAAGTGTTACTGTTTTCTGCACAAAAGCGATTCTTGCGAAGCAATGTGAACACTTCTGCTTCCCAGGCACAGAGAAGGTGCTAGCAAGGAATTCTCTGCCTGCCTTTCCCCAGTGCTCTGCAAGCTCTCCAGGACAACATAGAATCTGGGGCTCTGTGCTTTCTTTCCTTCTGAACAAGTGTTAGTGTTTTCTGCACAAAAGCGATTCTGCGAAGCAATGTGAACAGGCACAGAGAAGGTGCTATCAGGGAATTCTCTGCCTGCCTTTCCCCAGTGCTCTGCAAGCTCTCCAGGACAACATAGAATCTGGGGCTCTGTGCTTTCTTTCCTTCTGAACAAGTGTTACTGTTTTCTGCACAAAAGCGTTTCTGCGAAGCAATGTGAACAGGCACAGAGAAGGTGCTAGCAGGGAATTCTCTGCCTGCCTTTCCCCAGTGCTCTGCAAGCTCTCCAGGACAACATAGAATCTGGGGCTCTGTGCTTTCTTTCCTTCTGAACAAGTGTTACTGTTTTCTGCACAAAAGCGATTCTGCGAAGCAATGTGAACACTTCTGCTTCCCAGGGACAGAGAAGGTGCTAGCAAGGAATTCTCTGCCTGCCTTTCCCCAGTGCTCTGCAAGCTCTCCAGGACAACATAGAATCTGGGGCTCTGTGCTTTCTTTCGTTCTGAACAAGTGTTACTGTTTTCTGCACAAAAGCGATTCTGCGAAGCAATGTGAACAGGCACAGAGAAGGTGCTAGCAGGGAATTCTCTGCCTGCCTTTCCCCAGTGCTCTGCAAGCTCTCCAGGACAACATAGAATCTGGGGCTCTGTGCTTTCTTTCCTTCTGAACAAGTGTTACTGTTTTCTGCACAAAAGCGATTCTGCGAAGCAATGTGAACACTTCTGCTTCCCAGGCACAGAGAAGGTGCTAGCAAGGATTTCTCTGCCTGCCTTTCCCCAGTGCTCTAAAAGCTCTCCAGGACAACATAGAATCTGGGGCTCTGTGCTTTCTTTCCTTCTGAACAAGTGTTACTGTTTTCTGCACAAAAGCGATTCTGCGAAGCAATGTGAACACTTCTGCTTCCCAGGCACAGAGAAGGTGCTAGCAAGGAATTCTCTGCCTGCCTTTCCCCAGTGCTCTGCAAGCTCTCCAGGACAACATAGAATCTGGGGCTCTGTGCTTTCTTTCCTTCTGAACAAGTGTTAGTGTTTTCTGCACAAAAGCGATTCTGCGAAGCAATGTGAACAGGCACAGAGAAGGTGCTATCAGGGAATTCTCTGCCTGCCTTTCCCCAGTGCTCTGCAAGCTCTCCAGGACAACATAGAATCTGGGGCTCTGTGCTTTCTTTCGTTCTGAACAAGTGTTACTGTTTTCTGCACAAAAGCGATTCTGCGAAGCAATGTGAACACTTCTGCTTCCCAGGCACAGAGAAGGTGCTAGCAAGGAATTCTCTGCCTGCCTTTCCCCAGTGCTCTGCAAGCTCTCCAGGACAACATAAAATCTGGGGCTCTGTGCTTTCTTTCCTTCTGAACAAGTGTTACTGTTTTCTGCACAAAAGCGATTCTGCAAAGCAATGTGAACAGGCACAGAGAAGGTGCTAGCAGGGAATTCTCTGCCTGCCTTTCCCCAGTGCTCTGCAAGCTCTCCAGGACAACATAGAATCTGGGGCTCTGTGCTTTCTTTCCTTCTGAACAAGTGTTACTGTTTTCTGCACAAAAGCGATTCTGCGAAGCAATGTGAACACTTCTGCTTCCCAGGCACAGAGAAGGTGCTAGCAAGGAATTCTCTGCCTGCCTTTCCCCAGTGCTCTGCAAGCTCTCCAGGACAACATAAAATCTGGGGCTCTGTGCTTTCTTTCCTTCTGAACAAGTGTTAGTGTTTTCTGCACAAAAGCGATTCTTGCGAAGCAATGTGAACACTTCTGCTTCCCAGGCACAGAGAAGGTGCTAGCAGGGAATTCTCTGCCTGCCTTTCCCCAGTGCTCCTCAAGCTCTCCAGGACAACATAGAATCTGGGGCTCTGTGCTTTCTTTCCTTCTGAACAAGTGTTACTGTTTTCTGCACAAAAGCGATTCTGCGAAGCAATGTGAACAGGCACAGAGAAGGTGCTATCAGGGAATTCTCTGCCTGCCTTTCCCCAGTGCTCTGCAAGCTCTCCAGGACAACATAGAATCTGGGGCTCTGTGCTTTCTTTCCTTCTGAACAAGTGTTACTGTTTTCTGCACAAAAGCGATTCTGCGAAGCAATGTGAACAGGCACAGAGAAGGTGCTAGCAGGGAATTCTCTGCCTGCCTTTCCCCAGTGCTCTAAAAGCTCTCCAGGACAACATAGAATCTGGGGCTCTGTGCTTTCTTTCCTTCTGAACAAGTGTTACTGTTTTCTGCACAAAAGCGATTCTGCGAAGCAATGTGAACAGGCACAGAGAAGGTGCTATCAGGGAATTCTCTGCCTGCCTTTCCCCAGTGCTCTGCAAGCTCTCCAGGACAACATAGAATCTGGGGCTCTGTGCTTTCTTTCCTTCTGAACAAGTGTTACTGTTTTCTGCACAAAAGCGATTCTTGCGAAGCAATGTGAACACTTCTGCTTCCCAGGCACAGAGAAGGTGCTAGCAGGGAATTCTCTGCCTGCCTTTCCCCAGTGCTCTGCAAGCTCTCCAGGACAACATAGAATCTGGGGCTCTGTGCTTTCTTTCCTTCTGAACAAGTGTTAGTGTTTTCTGCACAAAAGCGATTCTGCGAAGCAATGTGAACACTTCTGCTTCCCAGGCACAGAGAAGGTGCTATCAGGGAATTCTCTGCCTGCCTTTCCCCAGTGCTCTAAAAGCTCTCCAGGACAACATAAAATCTGGGGCTCTGTGCTTTCTTTCCTTCTGAACAAGTGTTAGTGTTTTCTGCACAAAAGCGATTCTTGCGAAGCAATGTGAACACTTCTGCTTCCCAGGCACAGAGAAGGTGCTAGCAGGGAATTCTCTGCCTGCCTTTCCCCAGTGCTCTGCAAGCTCTCCAGGACAACATAGAATCTGGGGCTCTGTGCTTTCTTTCCTTCTGAACAAGTGTTACTGTTTTCTGCACAAAAGCGATTCTGCGAAGCAATGTGAACAGGCACAGAGAAGGTGCTATCAGGGAATTCTCTGCCTGCCTTTCCCCAGTGCTCTGCAAGCTCTCCAGGACAACATAGAATCTGGGGCTCTGTGCTTTCTTTCCTTCTGAACAAGTGTTACTGTTTTCTGCACAAAAGCGATTCTTGCGAAGCAATGTGAACACTTCTGCTTCCCAGGCACAGAGAAGGTGCTAGCAGGGAATTCTCTGCCTGCCTTTCCCCAGTGCTCTGCAAGCTCTCCAGGACAACATAGAATCTGGGGCTCTGTGCTTTCTTTCCTTCTGAACAAGTGTTAGTGTTTTCTGCACAAAAGCGATTCTGCGAAGCAATGTGAACACTTCTGCTTCCCAGGCACAGAGAAGGTGCTAGCAGGGAATTCTCTGCCTGCCTTTCCCCAGTGCTCTGCAAGCTCTCCAGGACAACATAGAATCTGGGGCTCTGTGCTTTCTTTCCTTCTGAACAAGTGTTAGTGTTTTCTGCACAAAAGCGATTCTGCGAAGCAATGTGAACAGGCACAGAGAAGGTGCTATCAGGGAATTCTCTGCCTGCCTTTCCCCAGTGCTCTGCAAGCTCTCCAGGACAACATAGAATCTGGGGCTCTGTGCTTTCTTTCCTTCTGAACAAGTGTTACTGTTTTCTGCACAAAAGCGTTTCTGCGAAGCAATGTGAACAGGCACAGAGAAGGTGCTAGCAGGGAATTCTCTGCCTGCCTTTCCCCAGTGCTCTGCAAGCTCTCCAGGACAACATAGAATCTGGGGCTCTGTGCTTTCTTTCCTTCTGAACAAGTGTTAGTGCTTTCTGCACAAAAGCGATTCTTGCGAAGCAATGTGAACACTTCTGCTTCCCAGGCACAGAGAAGGTGCTAGCAAGGAATTCTCTGCCTGCCTTTCCCCAGTGCTCTGCAAGCTCTCCAGGACAACATAAAATCTGGGGCTCTGTGCTTTCTTTCCTTCTGAACAAGTGTTGCTGTTTTCTGCACAAAAGCGATTCTTGCAAAGCAATGTGAACACTTCTGCTTCCCAGGCACAGAGAAGGTGCTAGCAGGGAATTCTCTGCCTGCCTTTCCCCAGTGCTCTGCAAGCTCTCCAGGACAACATAGAATCTGGGGCTCTGTGCTTTCTTTCCTTCTGAACAAGTGTTAGTGTTTTCTGCACAAAAGCGATTCTGCAAAGCAATGTGAACACTTCTGCTTCCCAGGCACAGAGAAGGTGCTAGCAGGGAATTCTCTGCCTGCCTTTCCCCAGTGCTCTGCAAGCTCTCCAGGACAACATAGAATCTGGGGCTCTGTGCTTTCTTTCCTTCTGAACAAGTGTTACTGTTTTCTGTACAAAAGCGATTCTGCGAAGCAATGTGAACAGGCACAGAGAAGGTGCTATCAGGGAATTCTCTGCCTGCCTTTCCCCAGTGCTCTGCAAGCTCTCCAGGACAACATAGAATCTGGGGCTCTGTGCTTTCTTTCCTTCTGAACAAGTGTTACTGTTTTCTGCACAAAAGCGATTCTGCGAAGCAATGTGAACAGGCACAGAGAAGGTGCTAGCAGGGAATTCTCTGCCTGCCTTTCCCCAGTGCTCTGCAAGCTCTCCAGGACAACATAGAATCTGGGGCTCTGTGCTTTCTTTCCTTCTGAACAAGTGTTAGTGCTTTCTGCACAAAAGCGATTCTTGCGAAGCAATGTGAACACTTCTGCTTCCCAGGGACAGAGAAGGTGCTAGCAAGGAATTCTCTGCCTGCCTTTCCCCAGTGCTCTGCAAGCTCTCCAGGACAACATAGAATCTGGGGCTCTGTGCTTTCTTTCGTTCTGAACAAGTGTTACTGTTTTCTGCACAAAAGCGATTCTGCGAAGCAATGTGAACAGGCACAGAGAAGGTGCTAGCAGGGAATTCTCTGCCTGCCTTTCCCCAGTGCTCTGCAAGCTCTCCAGGACAACATAGAATCTGGGGCTCTGTGCTTTCTTTCCTTCTGAACAAGTGTTACTGTTTTCTGCACAAAAGCGATTCTGCGAAGCAATGTGAACACTTCTGCTTCCCAGGCACAGAGAAGGTGCTAGCAAGGATTTCTCTGCCTGCCTTTCCCCAGTGCTCTAAAAGCTCTCCAGGACAACATAGAATCTGGGGCTCTGTGCTTTCTTTCCTTCTGAACAAGTGTTACTGTTTTCTGCACAAAAGCGATTCTGCGAAGCAATGTGAACACTTCTGCTTCCCAGGCACAGAGAAGGTGCTAGCAAGGAATTCTCTGCCTGCCTTTCCCCAGTGCTCTGCAAGCTCTCCAGGACAACATAGAATCTGGGGCTCTGTGCTTTCTTTCCTTCTGAACAAGTGTTAGTGTTTTCTGCACAAAAGCGATTCTGCGAAGCAATGTGAACAGGCACAGAGAAGGTGCTATCAGGGAATTCTCTGCCTGCCTTTCCCCAGTGCTCTGCAAGCTCTCCAGGACAACATAGAATCTGGGGCTCTGTGCTTTCTTTCGTTCTGAACAAGTGTTACTGTTTTCTGCACAAAAGCGATTCTGCGAAGCAATGTGAACACTTCTGCTTCCCAGGCACAGAGAAGGTGCTAGCAAGGAATTCTCTGCCTGCCTTTCCCCAGTGCTCTAAAAGCTCTCCAGGACAACATAAAATCTGGGGCTCTGTGCTTTCTTTCCTTCTGAACAAGTGTTAGTGTTTTCTGCACAAAAGCGATTCTTGCGAAGCAATGTGAACACTTCTGCTTCCCAGGCACAGAGAAGGTGCTAGCAGGGAATTCTCTGCCTGCCTTTCCCCAGTGCTCTGCAAGCTCTCCAGGACAACATAGAATCTGGGGCTCTGTGCTTTCTTTCCTTCTGAACAAGTGTTAGTGTTTTCTGCACAAAAGCGATTCTGCGAAGCAATGTGAACAGGCACAGAGAAGGTGCTATCAGGGAATTCTCTGCCTGCCTTTCCCCAGTGCTCTGCAAGCTCTCCAGGACAACATAAAATCTGGGGCACTGTGCTTTCTTTCCTTCTGAACAAGTGTTGCTGTTTTCTGCACAAAAGCGATTCTTGCAAAGCAATGTGAACACTTCTGCTTCCCAGGCACAGAGAAGGTGCTAGCAGGGAATTCTCTGCCTGCCTTTCCCCAGTGCTCTGCAAGCTCTCCAGGACAACATAGAATCTGGGGCTCTGTGCTTTCTTTCCTTCTGAACAAGTGTTAGTGTTTTCTGCACAAAAGCGATTCTGCAAAGCAATGTGAACACTTGTGCTTCCCAGGCACAGAGAAGGTGCTAGCAGGGAATTCTCTGCCTGCCTTTCCCCAGTGCTCTGCAAGCTCTCCAGGACAACATAGAATCTGGGGCTCTGTGCTTTCTTTCCTTCTGAACAAGTGTTACTGTTTTCTGCACAAAAGCGATTCTGCGAAGCAATGTGAACAGGCACAGAGAAGGTGCTATCAGGGAATTCTCTGCCTGCCTTTCCCCAGTGCTCTGCAAGCTCTCCAGGACAACATAGAATCTGGGGCTCTGTGCTTTCTTTCCTTCTGAACAAGTGTTACTGTTTTCTGCACAAAAGCGTTTCTGCGAAGCAATGTGAACAGGCACAGAGAAGGTGCTAGCAGGGAATTCTCTGCCTGCCTTTCCCCAGTGCTCTGCAAGCTCTCCAGGACAACATAGAATCTGGGGCTCTGTGCTTTCTTTCCTTCTGAACAAGTGTTAGTGCTTTCTGCACAAAAGCGATTCTTGCGAAGCAATGTGAACACTTCTGCTTCCCAGGGACAGAGAAGGTGCTAGCAAGGAATTCTCTGCCTGCCTTTCCCCAGTGCTCTGCAAGCTCTCCAGGACAACATAGAATCTGGGGCTCTGTGCTTTCTTTCGTTCTGAACAAGTGTTACTGTTTTCTGCACAAAAGCGATTCTGCGAAGCAATGTGAACAGGCACAGAGAAGGTGCTAGCAGGGAATTCTCTGCCTGCCTTTCCCCAGTGCTCTGCAAGCTCTCCAGGACAACATAGAATCTGGGGCTCTGTGCTTTCTTTCCTTCTGAACAAGTGTTACTGTTTTCTGCACAAAAGCGATTCTGCGAAGCAATGTGAACACTTCTGCTTCCCAGGCACAGAGAAGGTGCTAGCAAGGATTTCTCTGCCTGCCTTTCCCCAGTGCTCTAAAAGCTCTCCAGGACAACATAGAATCTGGGGCTCTGTGCTTTCTTTCCTTCTGAACAAGTGTTACTGTTTTCTGCACAAAAGCGATTCTGCAAAGCAATGTGAACAGGCACAGAGAAGGTGCTAGCAAGGAATTCTCTGCCTGCCTTTCCCCAGTGCTCTGCAAGCTCTCCAGGACAACATAGAATCTGGGGCTCTGTGCTTTCTTTCCTTCTGAACAAGTGTTACTGTTTTCTGCACAAAAGCGATTCTGCGAAGCAATGTGAACACTTCTGCTTCCCAGGCACAGAGAAGGTGCTAGCAAGGATTTCTCTGCCTGCCTTTCCCCAGTGCTCTAAAAGCTCTCCAGGACAACATAGAATCTGGGGCTCTGTGCTTTCTTTCCTTCTGAACAAGTGTTACTGTTTTCTGCACAAAAGCGATTCTGCGAAGCAATGTGAACACTTCTGCTTCCCAGGCACAGAGAAGGTGCTAGCAAGGAATTCTCTGCCTGCCTTTCCCCAGTGCTCTGCAAGCTCTCCAGGACAACATAAAATCTGGGGCTCTGTGCTTTCTTTCCTTCTGAACAAGTGTTAGTGTTTTCTGCACAAAAGCGATTCTGCGAAGCAATGTGAACAGGCACAGAGAAGGTGCTATCAGGGAATTCTCTGCCTGCCTTTCCCCAGTGCTCTGCAAGCTCTCCAGGACAACATAGAATCTGGGGCTCTGTGCTTTCTTTCGTTCTGAACAAGTGTTACTGTTTTCTGCACAAAAGCGATTCTGCGAAGCAATGTGAACACTTCTGCTTCCCAGGCACAGAGAAGGTGCTAGCAAGGAATTCTCTGCCTGCCTTTCCCCAGTGCTCTAAAAGCTCTCCAGGACAACATAAAATCTGGGGCTCTGTGCTTTCTTTCCTTCTGAACAAGTGTTAGTGTTTTCTGCACAAAAGCGATTCTTGAGAAGCAATGTGAACACTTCTGCTTCCCAGGCACAGAGAAGGTGCTAGCAGGGAATTCTCTGCCTGCCTTTCCCCAGTGCTCTGCAAGCTCTCCAGGACAACATAGAATCTGGGGCTCTGTGCTTTCTTTCCTTCTGAACAAGTGTTACTGTTTTCTGCACAAAAGCGATTCTGCGAAGCAATGTGAACAGGCACAGAGAAGGTGCTATCAGGGAATTCTCTGCCTGCCTTTCCCCAGTGCTCTGCAAGCTCTCCAGGACAACATAAAATCTGGGGCACTGTGCTTTCTTTCCTTCTGAACAAGTGTTGCTGTTTTCTGCACAAAAGCGATTCTTGCAAAGCAATGTGAACACTTCTGCTTCCCAGGCACAGAGAAGGTGCTAGCAGGGAATTCTCTGCCTGCCTTTCCCCAGTGCTCTGCAAGCTCTCCAGGACAACATAGAATCTGGGGCTCTGTGCTTTCTTTCCTTCTGAACAAGTGTTAGTGTTTTCTGCACAAAAGCGATTCTGCAAAGCAATGTGAACACTTCTGCTTCCCAGGCACAGAGAAGGTGCTAGCAGGGAATTCTCTGCCTGCCTTTCCCCAGTGCTCTGCAAGCTCTCCAGGACAACATAGAATCTGGGGCTCTGTGCTTTCTTTCCTTCTGAACAAGTGTTAGTGTTTTCTGCACAAAAGCGATTCTGCGAAGCAATGTGAACAGGCACAGAGAAGGTGCTATCAGGGAATTCTCTGCCTGCCTTTCCCCAGTGCTCTGCAAGCTCTCCAGGACAACATAGAATCTGGGGCTCTGTGCTTTCTTTCCTTCTGAACAAGTGTTACTGTTTTCTGCACAAAAGCGTTTCTGCGAAGCAATGTGAACAGGCACAGAGAAGGTGCTAGCAGGGAATTCTCTGCCTGCCTTTCCCCAGTGCTCTGCAAGCTCTCCAGGACAACATAGAATCTGGGGCTCTGTGCTTTCTTTCCTTCTGAACAAGTGTTAGTGCTTTCTGCACAAAAGCGATTCTTGCGAAGCAATGTGAACACTTCTGCTTCCCAGGGACAGAGAAGGTGCTAGCAAGGAATTCTCTGCCTGCCTTTCCCCAGTGCTCTGCAAGCTCTCCAGGACAACATAGAATCTGGGGCTCTGTGCTTTCTTTCGTTCTGAACAAGTGTTACTGTTTTCTGCACAAAAGCGATTCTGCGAAGCAATGTGAACAGGCACAGAGAAGGTGCTAGCAGGGAATTCTCTGCCTGCCTTTCCCCAGTGCTCTGCAAGCTCTCCAGGACAACATAGAATCTGGGGCTCTGTGCTTTCTTTCCTTCTGAACAAGTGTTACTGTTTTCTGCACAAAAGCGATTCTGCGAAGCAATGTGAACACTTCTGCTTCCCAGGCACAGAGAAGGTGCTAGCAAGGATTTCTCTGCCTGCCTTTCCCCAGTGCTCTAAAAGCTCTCCAGGACAACATAGAATCTGGGGCTCTGTGCTTTCTTTCCTTCTGAACAAGTGTTACTGTTTTCTGCACAAAAGCGATTCTGCGAAGCAATGTGAACACTTCTGCTTCCCAGGCACAGAGAAGGTGCTAGCAAGGATTTCTCTGCCTGCCTTTCCCCAGTGCTCTGCAAGCTCTCCAGGACAACATAGAATCTGGGGCTCTGTGCTTTCTTTCGTTCTGAACAAGTGTTACTGTTTTCTGCACAAAAGCGATTCTGCGAAGCAATGTGAACACTTCTGCTTCCCAGGCACAGAGAAGGTGCTAGCAGGGAATTCTCTGCCTGCCTTTCCCCAGTGCTCTGCAAGCTCTCCAGGACAACATAAAATCTGGGGCTCTGTGCTTTCTTTCCTTCTGAACAAGTGTTAGTGTTTTCTGCACAAAAGCGATTCTGCGAAGCAATGTGAACAGGCACAGAGAAGGTGCTAGCAGGGAATTCTCTGCCTGCCTTTCCCCAGTGCTCTGCAAGCTCTCCAGGACAACATAGAATCTGGGGCTCTGTGCTTTCTTTCCTTCTGAACAAGTGTTACTGTTTTCTGCACAAAAGCGATTCTGCGAAGCAATGTGAACACTTCTGCTTCCCAGGCACAGAGAAGGTGCTAGCAAGGAATTCTCTGCCTGCCTTTCCCCAGTGCTCTAAAAGCTCTCCAGGACAACATAAAATCTGGGGCTCTGTGCTTTCTTTCCTTCTGAACAAGTGTTAGTGTTTTCTGCACAAAAGCGATTCTTGCGAAGCAATGTGAACACTTCTGCTTCCCAGGCACAGAGAAGGTGCTAGCAGGGAATTCTCTGCCTGCCTTTCCCCAGTGCTCCTCAAGCTCTCCAGGACAACATAGAATCTGGGGCTCTGTGCTTTCTTTCCTTCTGAACAAGTGTTACTGTTTTCTGCACAAAAGCGATTCTGCGAAGCAATGTGAACAGGCACAGAGAAGGTGCTATCAGGGAATTCTCTGCCTGCCTTTCCCCAGTGCTCTGCAAGCTCTCCAGGACAACATAGAATCTGGGGCTCTGTGCTTTCTTTCCTTCTGAACAAGTGTTACTGTTTTCTGCACAAAAGCGATTCTGCGAAGCAATGTGAACAGGCACAGAGAAGGTGCTATCAGGGAATTCTCTGCCTGCCTTTCCCCAGTGCTCTGCAAGCTCTCCAGGACAACATAGAATCTGGGGCTCTGTGCTTGCTTTCCTTCTGAACAAGTGTTACTGTTTTCTGCACAAAAGCGATTCTGCGAAGCAATGTGAACAGGCACAGAGAAGGTGCTATCAGGGAATTCTCTGCCTGCCTTTCCCCAGAGCTCTGCAAGCTCTCCAGGACAACATAGAATCTGGGGCTCTGTGCTTTCTTTCCTTCTGAACAAGTGTTACTGTTTTCTGCACAAAAGCGATTCTTGCGAAGCAATGTGAACACTTCTGCTTCCCAGGCACAGAGAAGGTGCTAGCAAGGATTTCTCTGCCTGCCTTTCCCCAGTGCTCTGCAAGCTCTCCAGGACAACATAGAATCTGGGGCTCTGTGCTTTCTTTCCTTCTGAACAAGTGTTAGTGTTTTCTGCACAAAAGCGATTCTGCGAAGCAATGTGAACACTTCTGCTTCCCAGGCACAGAGAAGGTGCTAGCAAGGAATTCTCTGCCTGCCTTTCCCCAGTGCTCTGCAAGCTCTCCAGGACAACATAAAATCTGGGGCTCTGTGCTTTCTTTCCTTCTGAACAAGTGTTAGTGTTTTCTGCACAAAAGCGATTCTTGCGAAGCAATGTGAACACTTCTGCTTCCCAGGCACAGAGAAGGTGCTAGCAGGGAATTCTCTGCCTGCCTTTCCCCAGTGCTCTGCAAGCTCTCCAGGACAACATAGAATCTGGGGCTCTGTGCTTTCTTTCCTTCTGAACAAGTGTTACTGTTTTCTGCACAAAAGCGATTCTGCGAAGCAATGTGAACAGGCACAGAGAAGGTGCTATCAGGGAATTCTCTGCCTGCCTTTCCCCAGTGCTCTGCAAGCTCTCCAGGACAACATAAAATCTGGGGCACTGTGCTTTCTTTCCTTCTGAACAAGTGTTACTGTTTTCTGCACAAAAGCGATTCTTGCGAAGCAATGTGAACACTTCTGCTTCCCAGGCACAGAGAAGGTGCTAGCAGGGAATTCTCTGCCTGCCTTTCCCCAGTGCTCTGCAAGCTCTCCAGGACAACATAGAATCTGGGGCTCTGTGCTTTCTTTCCTTCTGAACAAGTGTTAGTGTTTTCTGCACAAAAGCGATTCTGCAAAGCAATGTGAACACTTCTGCTTCCCAGGCACAGAGAAGGTGCTAGCAGGGAATTCTCTGCCTGCCTTTCCCCAGTGCTCTGCAAGCTCTCCAGGACAACATAGAATCTGGGGCTCTGTGCTTTCTTTCCTTCTGAACAAGTGTTACTGTTTTCTGCACAAAAGCGATTCTGCGAAGCAATGTGAACAGGCACAGAGAAGGTGCTATCAGGGAATTCTCTGCCTGCCTTTCCCCAGTGCTCTGCAAGCTCTCCAGGACAACATAAAATCTGGGGCTCTGTGCTTTCTTTCCTTCTGAACAAGTGTTAGTGTTTTCTGCACAAAAGCGATTCTGCGAACCAATGTGAACACTTCTGCTTCCCAGGCACAGAGAAGGTGCTAGAAAGGAATTCTCTGCCTGCCTTTCCCCAGTGCTCTGCAACCTCTCCAGGACAACATAAAATCTGGGGCTCTGTGCTTTCTTTCCTTCTGAACAAGTGTTACTGTTTTCTGCACAAAAGCGATTCTTGCGAAGCAATGTGAACACTTCTGCTTCCCAGGCACAGAGAAGGTGCTAGCAAGGAATTCTCTGCCTGCCTTTCCCCAGTGCTCTAAAAGCTCTCCAGGACAACATAAAATCTGGGGCTCTGTGCTTTCTTTCCTTCTGAACAAGTGTTAGTGTTTTCTGCACAAAAGCGATTCTTGCGAAGCAATGTGAACACTTCTGCTTCCCAGGCACAGAGAAGGTGCTATCAGGGAATTCTCTGCCTGCCTTTCCCCAGTGCTCTAAAAGCTCTCCAGGACAACATAGAATCTGGGGCTCTGTGCTTTCTTTCGTTCTGAACAACTGTTACTGTTTTCTGCACAAAAGCGATTCTGCGAAGCAATGTGAACAGGCACAGAGAAGGTGCTAGCAGGGAATTCTCTGCCTGCCTTTCCCCAGTGCCCTGCAAGCTCTCCAGGACAACATAGAACCTGGGGCTCTGTGCTTTCTTTCCTTCTGAACAAGTGTTACTGTTTTCTGCACAAAAGCGATTCTGCGAAGCAATGTGAACACTTCTGCTTCCCAGGCACAGAGAAGGTGCTAGCAAGGATTTCTCTGCCTGCCTTTCCCCAGTGCTCTAAAAGCTCTCCAGGACAACATAGAATCTGGGGCTCTGTGCTTTCTTTCCTTCTGAACAAGTGTTACTGTTTTCTGCACAAAAGCGATTCTGCGAAGCAATGTGAACACTTCTGCTTCCCAGGCACAGAGAAGGTGCTAGCAAGGAATTCTCTGCCTGCCTTTCCCCAGTGCTCTAAAAGCTCTCCAGGACAACATAAAATCTGGGGCTCTGTGCTTTCTTTCCTTCTGAACAAGTGTTAGTGTTTTCTGCACAAAAGCGATTCTGCGAAGCAATGTGAACAGGCACAGAGAAGGTGCTATCAGGGAATTTTCTGCCTGCCTTTCCCCAGTGCTCTGCAAGCTCTCCAGGACAACATAGAATCTGGGGCTCTGTGCTTTCTTTCGTTCTGAACAAGTGTTACTGTTTTCTGCACAAAAGCGATTCTGCGAAGCAATGTGAACACTTCTGCTTCCCAGGCACAGAGAAGGTGCTAGCAAGGAATTCTCTGCCTGCCTTTCCCCAGTGCTCTAAAAGCTCTCCAGGACAACATAAAATCTGGGGCTCTGTGCTTTCTTTCCTTCTGAACAAGTGTTAGTGTTTTCTGCACAAAAGCGATTCTTGCGAAGCAATGTGAACACTTCTGCTTCCCAGGCACAGAGAAGGTGCTAGCAGGGAATTCTCTGCCTGCCTTTCCCCAGTGCTCCTCAAGCTCTCCAGGACAACATAGAATCTGGGGCTCTGTGCTTTCTTTCCTTCTGAACAAGTGTTACTGTTTTCTGCACAAAAGCGATTCTGCGAAGCAATGTGAACAGGCACAGAGAAGGTGCTATCAGGGAATTCTCTGCCTGCCTTTCCCCAGTGCTCTGCAAGCTCTCCAGGACAACATAGAATCTGGGGCTCTGTGCTTTCTTTCCTTCTGAACAAGTGTTAGTGTTTTCTGCACAAAAGCGATTCTGCAAAGCAATGTGAACACTTCTGCTTCCCAGGCACAGAGAAGGTGCTAGCAGGGAATTCTCTGCCTGCCTTTCCCCAGTGCTCTGCAAGCTCTCCAGGACAACATAGAATCTGGGGCTCTGTGCTTTCTTTCCTTCTGAACAAGTGTTACTGTTTTCTGCACAAAAGCGATTCTGCGAAGCAATGTGAACAGGCACAGAGAAGGTGCTATCAGGGAATTCTCTGCCTGCCTTTCCCCAGTGCTCTGCAAGCTCTCCAGGACAACATAAAATCTGGGGCTCTGTGCTTTCTTTCCTTCTGAACAAGTGTTAGTGTTTTCTGCACAAAAGCGATTCTGCGAACCAATGTGAACACTTCTGCTTCCCAGGCACAGAGAAGGTGCTAGCAAGGAATTCTCTGCCTGCCTTTCCCCAGTGCTCTGCAACCTCTCCAGGACAACATAAAATCTGGGGCTCTGTGCTTTCTTTCCTTCTGAACAAGTGTTACTGTTTTCTGCACAAAAGCGATTCTTGCGAAGCAATGTGAACACTTCTGCTTCCCAGGCACAGAGAAGGTGCTAGCAAGGAATTCTCTGCCTGCCTTTCCCCAGTGCTCTGCAAGCTCTCCAGGACAACATAGAATCTGGGGCTCTGTGCTTTCTTTCCTTCTGAACAAGTGTTACTGTTTTCTGCACAAAAGCGATTCTGCGAAGCAATGTGAACACTTCTGCTTCCCAGGCACGGAGAAGGTGCTAGCAAGGAATTCTCTGCCTGCCTTTCCCCAGTGCTCTAAAAGCTCTCCAGGACAACATAAAATCTGGGGCTCTGTGCTTTCTTTCCTTCTGAACAAGTGTTAGTGTTTTCTGCACAAAAGCGATTCTTGCGAAGCAATGTGAACACTTCTGCTTCCCAGGCACAGAGAAGGTGCTATCAGGGAATTCTCTGCCTGCCTTTCCCCAGTGCTCTGCAAGCTCTCCAGGACAACATAGAATCTGGGGCTCTGTGCTTTCTTTCGTTCTGAACAACTGTTACTGTTTTCTGCACAAAAGCGATTCTGCGAAGCAATGTGAACAGGCACAGAGAAGGTGCTAGCAGGGAATTCTCTGCCTGCCTTTCCCCAGTGCCCTGCAAGCTCTCCAGGACAACATAGAACCTGGGGCTCTGTGCTTTCTTTCCTTCTGAACAAGTGTTACTGTTTTCTGCACAAAAGCGATTCTGCGAAGCAATGTGAACACTTCTGCTTCCCAGGCACAGAGAAGGTGCTAGCAAGGATTTCTCTGCCTGCCTTTCCCCAGTGCTCTAAAAGCTCTCCAGGACAACATAGAATCTGGGGCTCTGTGCTTTCTTTCCTTCTGAACAAGTGTTACTGTTTTCTGCACAAAAGCGATTCTGCGAAGCAATGTGAACACTTCTGCTTCCCAGGCACAGAGAAGGTGCTATCAGGGAATTCTCTGCCTGCCTTTCCCCAGTGCTCTAAAAGCTCTCCAGGACAACATAAAATCTGGGGCTCTGTGCTTTCTTTCCTTCTGAACAAGTGTTAGTGTTTTCTGCACAAAAGCGATTCTGCGAAGCAATGTGAACAGGCACAGAGAAGGTGCTATCAGGGAATTTTCTGCCTGCCTTTCCCCAGTGCTCTGCAAGCTCTCCAGGACAACATAGAATCTGGGGCTCTGTGCTTTCTTTCGTTCTGAACAAGTGTTACTGTTTTCTGCACAAAAGCGATTCTGCGAAGCAATGTGAACACTTCTGCTTCCCAGGCACAGAGAAGGTGCTAGCAAGGAATTCTCTGCCTGCCTTTCCCCAGTGCTCTAAAAGCTCTCCAGGACAACATAAAATCTGGGGCTCTGTGCTTTCTTTCCTTCTGAACAAGTGTTAGTGTTTTCTGCACAAAAGCGATTCTTGCGAAGCAATGTGAACACTTCTGCTTCCCAGGCACAGAGAAGGTGCTATCAGGGAATTTTCTGCCTGCCTTTCCCCAGTGCTCCTCAAGCTCTCCAGGACAACATAGAATCTGGGGCTCTGTGCTTTCTTTCCTTCTGAACAAGTGTTACTGTTTTCTGCACAAAAGCGATTCTGCGAAGCAATGTGAACAGGCACAGAGAAGGTGCTATCAGGGAATTCTCTGCCTGCCTTTCCCCAGTGCTCTGCAAGCTCTCCAGGACAACATAGAATCTGGGGCTCTGTGCTTTCTTTCCTTCTGAACAAGTGTTACTGTTTTCTGCACAAAAGCGATTCTTGCGAAGCAATGTGAACACTTCTGCTTCCCAGGCACAGAGAAGGTGCTAGCAAGGATTTCTCTGCCTGCCTTTCCCCAGTGCTCTGCAAGCTCTCCAGGACAACATAGAATCTGGGGCTCTGTGCTTTCTTTCCTTCTGAACAAGTGTTAGTGTTTTCTGCACAAAAGCGATTCTGCGAAGCAATGTGAACAGGCACAGAGAAGGTGCTATCAGGGAATTCTCTGCCTGCCTTTCCCCAGTGCTCTGCAAGCTCTCCAGGACAACATAAAATCTGGGGCACTGTGCTTTCTTTCCTTCTGAACAAGTGTTACTGTTTTCTGCACAAAAGCGATTCTTGCGAAGCAATGTGAACACTTCTGCTTCCCAGGCACAGAGAAGGTGCTAGCAGGGAATTCTCTGCCTGCCTTTCCCCAGTGCTCTGCAAGCTCTCCAGGACAACATAGAATCTGGGGCTCTGTGCTTTCTTTCCTTCTGAACAAGTGTTAGTGTTTTCTGCACAAAAGCGATTCTGCAAAGCAATGTGAACACTTCTGCTTCCCAGGCACAGAGAAGGTGCTAGCAGGGAATTCTCTGCCTGCCTTTCCCCAGTGCTCTGCAAGCTCTCCAGGACAACATAGAATCTGGGGCTCTGTGCTTTCTTTCCTTCTGAACAAGTGTTACTGTTTTCTGCACAAAAGCGATTCTGCGAAGCAATGTGAACAGGCACAGAGAAGGTGCTATCAGGGAATTCTCTGCCTGCCTTTCCCCAGTGCTCTGCAAGCTCTCCAGGACAACATAAAATCTGGGGCTCTGTGCTTTCTTTCCTTCTGAACAAGTGTTAGTGTTTTCTGCACAAAAGCGATTCTGCGAACCAATGTGAACACTTCTGCTTCCCAGGCACAGAGAAGGTGCTAGAAAGGAATTCTCTGCCTGCCTTTCCCCAGTGCTCTGCAACCTCTCCAGGACAACATAAAATCTGGGGCTCTGTGCTTTCTTTCCTTCTGAACAAGTGTTACTGTTTTCTGCACAAAAGCGATTCTGCAAAGCAATGTGAACAGGCACAGAGAAGGTGCTAGCAGGGAATTCTCTGCCTGCCTTTCCCCAGTGCTCTGCAAGCTCTCCAGGACAACATAGAATCTGGGGCTCTGTGCTTTCTTTCCTTCTGAACAAGTGTTACTGTTTTCTGCACAAAAGCGATTCTGCGAAGCAATGTGAACACTTCTGCTTCCCAGGCACAGAGAAGGTGCTAGCAAGGAATTCTCTGCCTGCCTTTCCCCAGTGCTCTAAAAGCTCTCCAGGACAACATAAAATCTGGGGCTCTGTGCTTTCTTTCCTTCTGAACAAGTGTTAGTGTTTTCTGCACAAAAGCGATTCTTGCGAAGCAATGTGAACACTTCTGCTTCCCAGGCACAGAGAAGGTGCTAGCAGGGAATTCTCTGCCTGCCTTTCCCCAGTGCTCTGCAAGCTCTCCAGGACAACATAGAATCTGGGGCTCTGTGCTTTCTTTCCTTCTGAACAAGTGTTACTGTTTTCTGCACAAAAGCGATTCTGCGAAGCAATGTGAACAGGCACAGAGAAGGTGCTATCAGGGAATTCTCTGCCTGCCTTTCCCCAGTGCTCTGCAAGCTCTCCAGGACAACATAGAATCTGGGGCTCTGTGCTTTCTTTCCTTCTGAACAAGTGTTACTGTTTTCTGCACAAAAGCGATTCTTGCGAAGCAATGTGAACACTTCTGCTTCCCAGGCACAGAGAAGGTGCTAGCAAGGATTTCTCTGCCTGCCTTTCCCCAGTGCTCTGCAAGCTCTCCAGGACAACATAGAATCTGGGGCTCTGTGCTTTCTTTCCTTCTGAACAAGTGTTAGTGTTTTCTGCACAAAAGCGATTCTGCGAAGCAATGTGAACACTTCTGCTTCCCAGGCACAGAGAAGGTGCTAGCAAGGAATTCTCTGCCTGCCTTTCCCCAGTGCTCTGCAAGCTCTCCAGGACAACATAGAATCTGGGGCTCTGTGCTTTCTTTCCTTCTGAACAAGTGTTAGTGTTTTCTGCACAAAAGCGATTCTTGCGAAGCAATGTGAACACTTCTGCTTCCCAGGCACAGAGAAGGTGCTAGCAGGGAATTCTCTGCCTGCCTTTCCCCAGTGCTCTGCAAGCTCTCCAGGACAACATAGAATCTGGGGCTCTGTGCTTTCTTTCCTTCTGAACAAGTGTTACTGTTTTCTGCACAAAAGCGATTCTGCGAAGCAATGTGAACAGGCACAGAGAAGGTGCTATCAGGGAATTCTCTGCCTGCCTTTCCCCAGTGCTCTGCAAGCTCTCCAGGACAACATAAAATCTGGGGCACTGTGCTTTCTTTCCTTCTGAACAAGTGTTACTGTTTTCTGCACAAAAGCGATTCTTGCGAAGCAATGTGAACACTTCTGCTTCCCAGGCACAGAGAAGGTGCTAGCAGGGAATTCTCTGCCTGCCTTTCCCCAGTGCTCTGCAAGCTCTCCAGGACAACATAGAATCTGGGGCTCTGTGCTTTCTTTCCTTCTGAACAAGTGTTAGTGTTTTCTGCACAAAAGCGATTCTGCAAAGCAATGTGAACACTTCTGCTTCCCAGGCACAGAGAAGGTGCTAGCAGGGAATTCTCTGCCTGCCTTTCCCCAGTGCTCTGCAAGCTCTCCAGGACAACATAGAATCTGGGGCTCTGTGCTTTCTTTCCTTCTGAACAAGTGTTAGTGTTTTCTGCACAAAAGCGATTCTGCAAAGCAATGTGAACACTTCTGCTTCCCAGGCACAGAGAAGGTGCTAGCAGGGAATTCTCTGCCTGCCTTTCCCCAGTGCTCTGCAAGCTCTCCAGGACAACATAGAATCTGGGGCTCTGTGCTTTCTTTCCTTCTGAACAAGTGTTACTGTTTTCTGCACAAAAGCGATTCTGCGAAGCAATGTGAACAGGCACAGAGAAGGTGCTATCAGGGAAATCTCTGCCTGCCTTTCCCCAGTGCTCTGCAAGCTCTCCAGGACAACATAAAATCTGGGGTTCTGTGCTTTCTTTCCTTCTGAACAAGTGTTAGTGTTTTCTGCACAAAAGCGATTCTGCGAACCAATGTGAACACTTCTGCTTCCCAGGCACAGAGAAGGTGCTAGAAAGGAATTCTCTGCCTGCCTTTCCCCAGTGCTCTGCAACCTCTCCAGGACAACATAAAATCTGGGGCTCTGTGCTTTCTTTCCTTCTGAACAAGTGTTACTGTTTTCTGCACAAAAGCTATTCTTGCGAAGCAATGTGAACACTTCTGCTTCCCAGGCACAGAGAAGGTGCTAGCAAGGAATTCTCTGCCTGCCTTTCCCCAGTGCTCTAAAAGCTCTCCAGGACAACATAAAATCTGGGGCTCTGTGCTTTCTTTCCTTCTGAACAAGTGTTAGTGTTTTCTGCACAAAAGCGATTCTTGCGAAGCAATGTGAACACTTCTGCTTCCCAGGCACAGAGAAGGTGCTAGCAGGGAATTCTCTGCCTGCCTTTCCCCAGTGCTCCTCAAGCTCTCCAGGACAACATAGAATCTGGGGCTCTGTGCTTTCTTTCCTTCTGAACAAGTGTTACTGTTTTCTGCACAAAAGCGATTCTGCGAAGCAATGTGAACAGGCACAGAGAAGGTGCTATCAGGGAATTCTCTGCCTGCCTTTCCCCAGTGCTCTGCAAGCTCTCCAGGACAACATAGAATCTGGGGCTCTGTGCTTTCTTTCCTTCTGAACAAGTGTTACTGTTTTCTGCACAAAAGCGATTCTTGCGAAGCAATGTGAACACTTCTGCTTCCCAGGCACAGAGAAGGTGCTAGCAAGGATTTCTCTGCCTGCCTTTCCCCAGTGCTCTGCAAGCTCTCCAGGACAACATAGAATCTGGGGCTCTGTGCTTTCTTTCCTTCTGAACAAGTGTTACTGTTTTCTGCACAAAAGCGATTCTTGCGAAGCAATGTGAACACTTCTGCTTCCCAGGCACAGAGAAGGTGCTAGCAGGGAATTCTCTGCCTGCCTTTCCCCAGTGCTCTGCAAGCTCTCCAGGACAACATAGAATCTGGGGCTCTGTGCTTTCTTTCCTTCTGAACAAGTGTTACTGTTTTCTGCACAAAAGCGATTCTTGCGAAGCAATGTGAACACTTCTGCTTCCCAGGCACAGAGAAGGTGCTAGCAGGGAATTCTCTGCCTGCCTTTCCCCAGTGCTCCTCAAGCTCTCCAGGACAACATAGAATCTGGGGCTCTGTGCTTTCTTTCCTTCTGAACAAGTGTTACTGTTTTCTGCACAAAAGCGATTCTGCGAAGCAATGTGAACAGGCACAGAGAAGGTGCTATCAGGGAATTCTCTGCCTGCCTTTCCCCAGTGCTCTGCAAGCTCTCCAGGACAACATAGAATCTGGGGCTCTGTGCATTCTTTCCTTCTGAACAAGTGTTACTGTTTTCTGCACAAAAGCGATTCTTGCGAAGCAATGTGAACACTTCTGCTTCCCAGGCACAGAGAAGGTGCTAGCAAGGATTTCTCTGCCTGCCTTTCCCCAGTGCTCTGCAAGCTCTCCAGGACAACATAGAATCTGGGGCTCTGTGCTTTCTTTCCTTCTGAACAAGTGTTAGTGTTTTCTGCACAAAAGCGATTCTGCGAAGCAATGTGAACACTTCTGCTTCCCAGGCACAGAGAAGGTGCTAGCAAGGAATTCTCTGCCTGCCTTTCCCCAGTGCTCTAAAAGCTCTCCAGGACAACATAAAATCTGGGCTCTGTGCTTTCTTTCCTTCTGAACAAGTGTTACTGTTTTCTGCACAAAAGCGATTCTTGCGAAGCAATGTGAACACTTCTGCTTCCCAGGCACAGAGAAGGTGCTAGCAGGGAATTCTCTGCCTGCCTTTCCCCAGTGCTCTGCAAGCTCTCCAGGACAACATAGAATCTGGGGCTCTGTGCTTTCTTTCCTTCTGAACAAGTGTTACTGTTTTCTGCACAAAAGCGATTCTGCGAAGCAATGTGAACAGGCACAGAGAAGGTGCTATCAGGGAATTCTCTGCCTGCCTTTCCCCAGTGCTCTGCAAGCTCTCCAGGACAACATAAAATCTGGGGCACTGTGCTTTCTTTCCTTCTGAACAAGTGTTACTGTTTTCTGCACAAAAGCGATTCTTGCGAAGCAATGTGAACACTTCTGCTTCCCAGGCACAGAGAAGGTGCTAGCAGGGAATTCTCTGCCTGCCTTTCCCCAGTGCTCTGCAAGCTCTCCAGGACAACATAGAATCTGGGGCTCTGTGCTTTCTTTCCTTCTGAACAAGTGTTAGTGTTTTCTGCACAAAAGCGATTCTGCAAAGCAATGTGAACACTTCTGCTTCCCAGGCACAGAGAAGGTGCTAGCAGGGAATTCTCTGCCTGCCTTTCCCCAGTGCTCTGCAAGCTCTCCAGGACAACATAGAATCTGGGGCTCTGTGCTTTCTTTCCTTCTGAACAATTGTTACTGTTTTCTGCACAAAAGCGATTCTGCGAAGCAATGTGAACAGGCACAGAGAAGGTGCTATCAGGGAATTCTCTGCCTGCCTTTCCCCAGTGCTCTGCAAGCTCTCCAGGACAACATAAAATCTGGGGCTCTGTGCTTTCTTTCCTTCTGAACAAGTGTTAGTGTTTTCTGCACAAAAGTGATTCTGCGAAGCAATGTGAACACTTCTGCTTCCCAGGCACAGAGAAGGTGCTAGAAAGGAATTCTCTGCCTGCCTTTCCCCAGTGCTCTGCAACCTCTCCAGGACAACATAAAATCTGGGGCTCTGTGCTTTCTTTCCTTCTGAACAAGTGTTACTGTTTTCTGCACAAAAGCTATTCTTGCGAAGCAATGTGAACACTTCTGCTTCCCAGGCACAGAGAAGGTGCTAGCAAGGAATTCTCTGCCTGCCTTTCCCCAGTGCTCTGCAAGCTCTCCAGGACTACATAAAATCTGGGGCACTGTGCTTTCTTTCCTTCTGAACAAGTGTTACTGTTTTCTGCACAAAAGCGATTCTGCAAAGCAATGTGAACAGGCACAGAGAAGGTGCTAGCAGGGAATTCTCTGCCTGCCTTTCCCCAGTGCTCTGCAAGCTCTCCAGGACAACATAGAATCTGGGGCTCTGTGCTTTCTTTCCTTCTGAACAAGTGTTACTGTTTTCTGCACAAAACCGATTCTGCGAAGCAATGTGAACACTTCTGCTTCCCAGGCACGGAGAAGGTGCTAGCAAGGAATTCTCTGCCTGCCTTTCCCCAGTGCTCTGCAAGCTCTCCAGGACAACATAAAATCTGGGGCTCTGTGCTTTCTTTCCTTCTGAACAAGTGTTAGTGTTTTCTGCACAAAAGCGATTCTTGCGAAGCAATGTGAACACTTCTGCTTCCCAGGCACAGAGAAGGTGCTAGCAGGGAATTCTCTGCCTGCCTTTCCCCAGTGCTCTGCAAGCTCTCCAGGACAACATAGAATCTGGGGCTCTGTGCTTTCTTTCCTTCTGAACAAGTGTTAGTGTTTTCTGCACAAAAGCGATTCTGCAAAGCAATGTGAACACTTCTGCTTCCCAGGCACAGAGAAGGTGCTAGCAGGGAATTCTCTGCCTGCCTTTCCCCAGTGCTCTGCAAGCTCTCCAGGACAACATAGAATCTGGGGCTCTGTGCTTTCTTTCCTTCTGAACAAGTGTTACTGTTTTCTGCACAAAAGCGATTCTGCGAAGCAATGTGAACAGGCACAGAGAAGGTGCTATCAGGGAAATCTCTGCCTGCCTTTCCCCAGTGCTCTGCAAGCTCTCCAGGACAACATAAAATCTGGGGCTCTGTGCTTTCTTTCCTTCTGAACAAGTGTTAGTGTTTTCTGCACAAAAGCGATTCTGCGAACCAATGTGAACACTTCTGCTTCCCAGGCACAGAGAAGGTGCTAGAAAGGAATTCTCTGCCTGCCTTTCCCCAGTGCTCTGCAACCTCTCCAGGACAACATAAAATCTGGGGCTCTGTGCTTTCTTTCCTTCTGAACAAGTGTTACTGTTTTCTGCACAAAAGCGATTCTGCAAAGCAATGTGAACAGGCACAGAGAAGGTGCTAGCAGGGAATTCTCTGCCTGCCTTTCCCCAGTGCTCTGCAAGCTCTCCAGGACAACATAGAATCTGGGGCTCTGTGCTTTCTTTCCTTCTGAACAAGTGTTACTGTTTTCTGCACAAAAGCGATTCTGCGAAGCAATGTGAACACTTCTGCTTCCCAGGCACAGAGAAGGTGCTAGCAAGGAATTCTCTGCCTGCCTTTCCCCAGTGCTCTAAAAGCTCTCCAGGACAACATAAAATCTGGGGCTCTGTGCTTTCTTTCCTTCTGAACAAGTGTTAGTGTTTTCTGCACAAAAGCGATTCTTGCGAAGCAATGTGAACACTTCTGCTTCCCAGGCACAGAGAAGGTGCTAGCAGGGAATTCTCTGCCTGCCTTTCCCCAGTGCTCTGCAAGCTCTCCAGGACAACATAGAATCTGGGGCTCTGTGCTTTCTTTCCTTCTGAACAAGTGTTACTGTTTTCTGCACAAAAGCGATTCTTGCGAAGCAATGTGAACACTTCTGCTTCCCAGGCACAGAGAAGGTGCTAGCAAGGATTTCTCTGCCTACCTTTCCCCAGTGCTCTGCAAGCTCTCCAGGACAACATAGAATCTGGGGCTCTGTGCTTTCTTTCCTTCTGAACAAGTGTTAGTGTTTTCTGCACAAAAGCGATTCTGCGAAGCAATGTGAACACTTCTGCTTCCCAGGCACAGAGAAGGTGCTAGCAAGGAATTCTCTGCCTGCCTTTCCCCAGTGCTCTAAAAGCTCTCCAGGACAACATAAAATCTGGGGCTCTGTGCTTTCTTTCCTTCTGAACAAGTGTTAGTGTTTTCTGCACAAAAGCGATTCTTGCGAAGCAATGTGAACACTTCTGCTTCCCAGGCACAGAGAAGGTGCTAGCAGGGAATTCTCTGCCTGCCTTTCCCCAGTGCTCTGCAAGCTCTCCAGGACTACATAAAATCTGGGGCACTGTGCTTTCTTTCCTTCTGAACAAGTGTTACTGTTTTCTGCACAAAAGCGATTCTGCAAAGCAATGTGAACAGGCACAGAGAAGGTGCTAGCAGGGAATTCTCTGCCTGCCTTTCCCCAGTGCTCTGCAAGCTCTCCAGGACAACATAGAATCTGGGGCTCTGTGCTTTCTTTCCTTCTGAACAAGTGTTACTGTTTTCTGCACAAAAGCGATTCTGCGAAGCAATGTGAACACTTCTGCTTCCCAGGCACGGAGAAGGTGCTAGCAAGGAATTCTCTGCCTGCCTTTCCCCAGTGCTCTGCAAGCTCTCCAGGACAACATAAAATCTGGGGCTCTGTGCTTTCTTTCCTTCTGAACAAGTGTTAGTGTTTTCTGCACAAAAGCGATTCTTGCGAAGCAATGTGAACACTTCTGCTTCCCAGGCACAGAGAAGGTGCTAGCAGGGAATTCTCTGCCTGCCTTTCCCCAGTGCTCTGCAAGCTCTCCAGGACAACATAGAATCTGGGGCTCTGTGCTTTCTTTCCTTCTGAACAAGTGTTAGTGTTTTCTGCACAAAAGCGATTCTGCAAAGCAATGTGAACACTTCTGCTTCCCAGGCACAGAGAAGGTGCTAGCAGGGAATTCTCTGCCTGCCTTTCCCCAGTGCTCTGCAAGCTCTCCAGGACAACATAGAATCTGGGGCTCTGTGCTTTCTTTCCTTCTGAACAAGTGTTACTGTTTTCTGCACAAAAGCGATTCTGCGAAGCAATGTGAACAGGCACAGAGAAGGTGCTATCAGGGAATTCTCTGCCTGCCTTTCCCCAGTGCTCTGCAAGCTCTCCAGGACAACATAAAATCTGGGGCTCTGTGCTTTCTTTCCTTCTGAACAAGTGTTAGTGTTTTCTGCACAAAAGCGATTCTGCGAACCAATGTGAACACTTCTGCTTCCCAGGCACAGAGAAGGTGCTAGAAAGGAATTCTCTGCCTGCCTTTCCCCAGTGCTCTGCAACCTCTCCAGGACAACATAAAATCTGGGGCTCTGTGCTTTCTTTCCTTCTGAACAAGTGTTACTGTTTTCTGCACAAAAGCGATTCTGCAAAGCAATGTGAACAGGCACAGAGAAGGTGCTAGCAGGGAATTCTCTGCCTGCCTTTCCCCAGTGCTCTGCAAGCTCTCCAGGACAACATAGAATCTGGGGCTCTGTGCTTTCTTTCCTTCTGAACAAGTGTTACTGTTTTCTGCACAAAAGCGATTCTTGCGAAGCAATGTGAACACTTCTGCTTCCCAGGCACAGAGAAGGTGCTAGCAGGGAATTCTCTGCCTGCCTTTCCCCAGTGCTCTGCAAGCTCTCCAGGACAACATAGAATCTGGGGCTCTGTGCTTTCTTTCCTTCTGAACAAGTGTTACTGTTTTCTGCACAAAAGCGATTCTTGCGAAGCAATGTGAACACTTCTGCTTCCCAGGCACAGAGAAGGTGCTATCAGGGAATTCTCTGCCTGCCTTTCCCCAGTGCTCTGCAAGCTCTCCAGGACAACATAAAATCTGGGGCTCTGTGCTTTCTTTCCTTCTGAACAAGTGTTACTGTTTTCTGCACAAAAGCGATTCTTGCGAAGCAATGTGAACACTTCTGCTTCCCAGGCACAGAGAAGGTGCTAGCAAGGATTTCTCTGCCTGCCTTTCCCCAGTGCTCTGCAAGCTCTCCAGGACAACATAGAATCTGGGGCTCTGTGCTTTCTTTCCTTCTGAACAAGTGTTAGTGTTTTCTGCACAAAAGCGATTCTGCGAAGCAATGTGAACACTTCTGCTTCCCAG
This sequence comes from Strix aluco, assembly GCF_031877795.1. NCBI lineage: Eukaryota > Metazoa > Chordata > Aves > Strigiformes > Strigidae > Strix > Strix aluco. The sequence goes on from NW_027436647.1 coordinate 2,303,738, forward strand.
GCACAGAGAAGGTGCTAGCAAGGAATTCTCTGCCTGCCTTTCCCCAGTGCTCTAAAAGCTCTCCAGGACAACATAAAATCTGGGGCTCTGTGCTTTCTTTCCTTCTGAACAAGTGTTAGTGTTTTCTGCACAAAAGCGATTCTTGCGAAGCAATGTGAACACTTCTGCTTCCCAGGCACAGAGAAGGTGCTAGCAGGGAATTCTCTGCCTGCCTTTCCCCAGTGCTCTGCAAGCTCTCCAGGACAACATAGAATCTGGGGCTCTGTGCTTTCTTTCCTTCTGAACAAGTGTTACTGTTTTCTGCACAAAAGCGATTCTGCGAAGCAATGTGAACAGGCACAGAGAAGGTGCTATCAGGGAATTCTCTGCCTGCCTTTCCCCAGTGCTCTGCAAGCTCTCCAGGACAACATAAAATCTGGGGCACTGTGCTTTCTTTCCTTCTGAACAAGTGTTACTGTTTTCTGCACAAAAGCGATTCTTGCGAAGCAATGTGAACACTTCTGCTTCCCAGGCACAGAGAAGGTGCTAGCAGGGAATTCTCTGCCTGCCTTTCCCCAGTGCTCTGCAAGCTCTCCAGGACAACATAGAATCTGGGGCTCTGTGCTTTCTTTCCTTCTGAACAAGTGTTAGTGTTTTCTGCACAAAAGCGATTCTGCAAAGCAATGTGAACACTTCTGCTTCCCAGGCACAGAGAAGGTGCTAGCAGGGAATTCTCTGCCTGCCTTTCCCCAGTGCTCTGCAAGCTCTCCAGGACAACATAGAATCTGGGGCTCTGTGCTTTCTTTCCTTCTGAACAATTGTTACTGTTTTCTGCACAAAAGCGATTCTGCGAAGCAATGTGAACAGGCACAGAGAAGGTGCTATCAGGGAATTCTCTGCCTGCCTTTCCCCAGTGCTCTGCAAGCTCTCCAGGACAACATAAAATCTGGGGCTCTGTGCTTTCTTTCCTTCTGAACAAGTGTTAGTGTTTTCTGCACAAAAGCGATTCTGCGAACCAATGTGAACACTTCTGCTTCCCAGGCACAGAGAAGGTGCTAGAAAGGAATTCTCTGCCTGCCTTTCCCCAGTGCTCTGCAACCTCTCCAGGACAACATAAAATCTGGGGCTCTGTGCTTTCTTTCCTTCTGAACAAGTGTTACTGTTTTCTGCACAAAAGCTATTCTTGCGAAGCAATGTGAACACTTCTGCTTCCCAGGCACAGAGAAGGTGCTAGCAGGGAATTCTCTGCCTGCCTTTCCCCAGTGCTCTGCAAGCTCTCCAGGACAACATAGAATCTGGGGCTCTGTGCTTTCTTTCCTTCTGAACAAGTGTTACTGTTTTCTGCACAAAAGCGATTCTTGCGAAGCAATGTGAACACTTCTGCTTCCCAGGCACAGAGAAGGTGCTAGCAGGGAATTCTCTGCCTGCCTTTCCCCAGTGCTCCTCAAGCTCTCCAGGACAACATAGAATCTGGGGCTCTGTGCTTTCTTTCCTTCTGAACAAGTGTTACTGTTTTCTGCACAAAAGCGATTCTGCGAAGCAATGTGAACAGGCACAGAGAAGGTGCTATCAGGGAATTCTCTGCCTGCCTTTCCCCAGTGCTCTGCAAGCTCTCCAGGACAACATAGAATCTGGGGCTCTGTGCTTTCTTTTCTTCTGAACAAGTGTTACTGTTTTCTGCACAAAAGCGATTCTTGCGAAGCAATGTGAACACTTCTGCTTCCCAGGCACAGAGAAGGTGCTAGCAAGGATTTCTCTGCCTGCCTTTCCCCAGTGCTCTGCAAGCTCTCCAGGACAACATAGAATCTGGGGCTCTGTGCTTTCTTTCCTTCTGAACAAGTGTTAGTGTTTTCTGCACAAAAGCGATTCTGCGAAGCAATGTGAACACTTCTGCTTCCCAGGCACAGAGAAGGTGCTAGCAAGGAATTCTCTGCCTGCCTTTCCCCAGTGCTCTAAAAGCTCTCCAGGACAACATAAAATCTGGGGCTCTGTGCTTTCTTTCCTTCTGAACAAGTGTTACTGTTTTCTGCACAAAAGCGATTCTTGCGAAGCAATGTGAACACTTCTGCTTCCCAGGCACAGAGAAGGTGCTAGCAGGGAATTCTCTGCCTGCCTTTCCCCAGTGCTCTGCAAGCTCTCCAGGACAACATAGAATCTGGGGCTCTGTGCTTTCTTTCCTTCTGAACAAGTGTTACTGTTTTCTGCACAAAAGCGATTCTGCGAAGCAATGTGAACAGGCACAGAGAAGGTGCTAGCAGGGAATTCTCTGCCTGCCTTTCCCCAGTGCTCTGCAAGCTCTCCAGGACAACATAGAATCTGGGGCTCTGTGCTTTCTTTCCTTCTGAACAAGTGTTACTGTTTTCTGCACAAAAGCGATTCTTGCGAAGCAATGTGAACACTTCTGCTTCCCAGGCACAGAGAAGGTGCTAGCAGGGAATTCTCTGCCTGCCTTTCCCCAGTGCTCCTCAAGCTCTCCAGGACAACATAGAATCTGGGGCTCTGTGCTTTCTTTCCTTCTGAACAAGTGTTACTGTTTTCTGCACAAAAGCGATTCTGCGAAGCAATGTGAACAGGCACAGAGAAGGTGCTATCAGGGAATTCTCTGCCTGCCTTTCCCCAGTGCTCTGCAAGCTCTCCAGGACAACATAAAATCTGGGGCTCTGTGCTTTCTTTCCTTCTGAACAAGTGTTACTGTTTTCTGCACAAAAGCGATTCTTGCGAAGCAATGTGAACACTTCTGCTTCCCAGGCACAGAGAAGGTGCTAGCAAGGATTTCTCTGCCTGCCTTTCCCCAGTGCTCTGCAAGCTCTCCAGGACAACATAGAATCTGGGGCTCTGTGCTTTCTTTCCTTCTGAACAAGTGTTAGTGTTTTCTGCACAAAAGCGATTCTGCGAAGCAATGTGAACACTTCTGCTTCCCAGGCACAGAGAAGGTGCTAGCAAGGAATTCTCTGCCTGCCTTTCCCCAGTGCTCTAAAAGCTCTCCAGGACAACATAAAATCTGGGGCTCTGTGCTTTCTTTCCTTCTGAACAAGTGTTACTGTTTTCTGCACAAAAGCGATTCTTGCGAAGCAATGTGAACACTTCTGCTTCCCAGGCACAGAGAAGGTGCTAGCAGGGAATTCTCTGCCTGCCTTTCCCCAGTGCTCTGCAAGCTCTCCAGGACAACATAGAATCTGGGGCTCTGTGCTTTCTTTCCTTCTGAACAAGTGTTACTGTTTTCTGCACAAAAGCGATTCTGCGAAGCAATGTGAACAGGCACAGAGAAGGTGCTATCAGGGAATTCTCTGCCTGCCTTTCCCCAGTGCTCTGCAAGCTCTCCAGGAAAACATAAAATCTGGGGCACTGTGCTTTCTTTCCTTCTGAACAAGTGTTACTGTTTTCTGCACAAAAGCGATTCTTGCGAAGCAATGTGAACACTTCTGCTTCCCAGGCACAGAGAAGGTGCTAGCAGGGAATTCTCTGCCTGCCTTTCCCCAGTGCTCTGCAAGCTCTCCAGGACAACATAGAATCTGGGGCTCTGTGCTTTCTTTCCTTCTGAACAAGTGTTAGTGTTTTCTGCACAAAAGCGATTCTGCAAAGCAATGTGAACACTTCTGCTTCCCAGGCACAGAGAAGGTGCTAGCAGGGAATTCTCTGCCTGCCTTTCCCCAGTGCTCTGCAAGCTCTCCAGGACAACATAGAATCTGGGGCTCTGTGCTTTCTTTCGTTCTGAACAATTGTTACTGTTTTCTGCACAAAAGCGATTCTGCGAAGCAATGTGAACAGGCACAGAGAAGGTGCTATCAGGGAATTCTCTGCCTGCCTTTCCCCAGTGCTCTGCAAGCTCTCCAGGACAACATAAAATCTGGGGCTCTGTGCTTTCTTTCCTTCTGAACAAGTGTTAGTGTTTTCTGCACAAAAGCGATTCTGCGAAGCAATGTGAACACTTCTGCTTCCCAGGCACAGAGAAGGTGCTAGAAAGGAATTCTCTGCCTGCCTTTCCCCAGTGCTCTGCAACCTCTCCAGGACAACATAAAATCTGGGGCTCTGTGCTTTCTTTCCTTCTGAACAAGTGTTACTGTTTTCTGCACAAAAGCTATTCTTGCGAAGCAATGTGAACACTTCTGCTTCCCAGGCACAGAGAAGGTGCTAGCAAGGAATTCTCTGCCTGCCTTTCCCCAGTGCTCTGCAAGCTCTCCAGGACTACATAAAATCTGGGGCACTGTGCTTTCTTTCCTTCTGAACAAGTGTTACTGTTTTCTGCACAAAAGCGATTCTGCAAAGCAATGTGAACAGGCACAGAGAAGGTGCTAGCAGGGAATTCTCTGCCTGCCTTTCCCCAGTGCTCTGCAAGCTCTCCAGGACAACATAGAATCTGGGGCTCTGTGCTTTCTTTCCTTCTGAACAAGTGTTACTGTTTTCTGCACAAAGGCGATTCTGCGAAGCAATGTGAACACTTCTGCTTCCCAGGCACGGAGAAGGTGCTAGCAGGGAATTCTCTGCCTGCCTTTCCCCAGTGCTCTGCAAGCTCTCCAGGACAACATAAAATCTGGGGCTCTGTGCTTTCTTTCCTTCTGAACAAGTGTTACTGTTTTCTGCACAAAAGCGATTCTTGCGAAGCAATGTGAACACTTCTGCTTCCCAGGCACAGAGAAGGTGCTAGCAGGGAATTCTCTGCCTGCCTTTCCCCAGTGCTCCTCAAGCTCTCCAGGACAACATAGAATCTGGGGTTCTGTGCTTTCTTTCGTTCTGAACAAGTGTTACTGTTTTCTGCACAAAAGCGATTCTGCGAAGCAATGTGAGCAGGCACAGAGAAGGTGCTAGCAGGGAATTCTCTGCCTGCCTTTCCCCAGTGCTCTGCAAGCTCTCCAGGACAACATAGAATCTGGGGCTCTGTGCTTTCTTTCGTTCTGAACAAGTGTTACTGTTTTCTGCACAAAAGCGATTCTGCGAAGCAATGTGAACAGGCACAGAGAAGGTGCTATCAGGGAATTCTCTGCCTGCCTTTCCCCAGTGCTCTGCAAGCTCTCCAGGACAACATAGAATCTGGGGCTCTGTGCTTTCTTTCCTTCTGAACAAGTGTTACTGTTTTCTGCACAAAAGCGATTCTGCAAAGCAATGTGAACAGGCACAGAGAAGGTGCTAGCAGGGAATTCTCTGCCTGCCTTTCCCCAGTGCTCTGCAAGCTCTCCAGGACAACATAAAATCTGGGGCTCTGTGCTTTCTTTCCTTCTGAACAAGTGTTACTGTTTTCTGCACTAAAGCGTTTCTGCGAACCAATGTGAACACTTCTGCTTCCCAGGCACAGAGAAGGTGCTAGAAAGGAATTCTCTGCCTGCCTTTCCCCAGTGCTCTGCAAGCTCTCCAGGACAACATAGAATCTGGGGCTCTGTGCTTTCTTTCCTTCTGAACAAGTGTTAGTGTTTTCTGCACAAAAGCGATTCTGCGAACCAATGTGAACAGGCACAGAGAAGGTGCTAGCAAGGAATTCTCTGCCTGCCTTTCCCCAGTGCTCTGCAAGCTCTCCAGGACAACATAAAATCTGGGGCTCTGTGCTTTCTTTCCTTCTGAACAAGTGTTACTGTTTTCTGCACAAAAGCGATTCTTGCGAAGCAATGTGAACACTTCTGCTTCCCAGGCACAGAGAAGGTGCTAGCAGGGAATTCTCTGCCTGCCTTTCCCCAGTGCTCTGCAAGCTCTCCAGGACAACATAAAATCTGGGGCTCTGTGCTTTCTTTCCTTCTGAACAAGTGTTACTGTTTTCTGCACAAAAGCGATTCTTGCGAAGCAATGTGAACACTTCTGCTTCCCAGGCACAGAGAAGGTGCTATCAGGGAATTCTCTGCCTGCCTTTCCCCAGTGCTCTGCAAGCTCTCCAGGACAACATAGAATCTGGGGCTCTGTGCTTTCTTTCCTTCTGAACAAGTGTTACTGTTTTCTGCACAAAAGCGATTCTGCGAAGCAATGTGAACAGGCACAGAGAAGGTGCTAGCAGGGAATTCTCTGCCTGCCTTTCCCCAGTGCTCTGCAAGCTCTCCAGGACAACATAGAATCTGGGGCTCTGTGCTTTCTTTCGTTCTGAACAACTGTTAATGTTTTCTGCACAAAAGCGATTCTGCGAAGCAATGTGAACACTTCTGCTTCCCAGGCAAGAGAAGGTGCTATCAGGGAATTCTCTGCCTGCCTTTCCCCAGTGCTCTGCAAGCTCTCCAGGACAACATAGAATCTGGGGCTCTGTGCTTTCTTTCCTTCTGAACAAGTGTTACTGTTTTCTGCACAAAAGCGATTCTGCGAAGCAATGTGAACAGGCACAGAGAAGGTGCTAGCAGGGAATTCTCTGCTTGTCTTTCCCCAGTGCTCTGCAAGCTCTCCAGGACAACATAAAATCTGGGGTTCTGTGCTTTCTTTCCTTCTGAACAAGTGTTACTGTTTTCTGCACAAAAGCGATTCTGCGAAGCAATGTGAACAGGCACAGAGAAGGTGCTATCAGGGAATTCTCTGCCTGCCTTTCCCCAGTGCTCTGCAAGCTCTCCAGGACAACATAAAATCTGTGGCTCTGTGCTTTCTTTCCTTCTGAACAAGTGTTACTGTTTTCTGCACAAAAGCGATTCTGCGAAGCAATGTGAACACTTCTGCTTCCCAGGCACAGAGAAGGTGCTAGCAAGGAATTCTCTGCCTGCCTTTCCCCAGTGCTCTGCAAGCTCTCCAGGACAACATAAAATCTGGGGCTCTGTGCTTTCTTTCCTTCTGAACAAGTGTTACTGTTTTCTGCACAAAAGCGATTCTTGCGAAGCTATGTGAACACTTCTGCTTCCCAGGCACAGAGAAGGTGCTAGCAAGGAATTCTCTGCCTGCCTTTCCCCAGTGCTCTGCAAGCTCTCCAGGACAACATAGAATCTGGGGCTCTGTGCTTTCTTTCCTTCTGAACAAGTGTTACTGTTTTCTGCACAAAAGCGATTCTGCGAAGCAATGTGAACAGGCACAGAGAAGGTGCTAGCAGGGAATTCTCTGCCTGCCTTTCCCCAGTGCTCTGCAAGCTCTCCAGGACAACATAGAATCTGGGGCTCTGTGCTTTCTTTCGTTCTGAACAACTGTTAATGTTTTCTGCACAAAAGCGATTCTGCGAAGCAATGTGAACACTTCTGCTTCCCAGGCACAGAGAAGGTGCTATCAGGGAATTCTCTGCCTGCCTTTCCCCAGTGCTCTGCAAGCTCTCCAGGACAACATAGAATCTGGGGCTCTGTGCTTTCTTTCCTTCTGAACAAGTGTTACTGTTTTCTGCACAAAAGCGATTCTGCGAAGCAATGTGAACAGGCACAGAGAAGGTGCTAGCAGGGAATTCTCTGCCTGCCTTTCCCCAGTGCTCTGCAAGCTCTCCAGGACAACATAGAATCTGGGGCTCTGTGCTTTCTTTCGTTCTGAACAACTGTTAATGTTTTCTGCACAAAAGCGATTCTGCGAAGCAATGTGAACACTTCTGCTTCCCAGGCACAGAGAAGGTGCTATCAGGGAATTCTCTGCCTGCCTTTCCCCAGTGCTCTGCAAGCTCTCCAGGACAACATAGAATCTGGGGCTCTGTGCTTTCTTTCCTTCTGAACAAGTGTTACTGTTTTCTGCACAAAAGCGATTCTGCGAAGCAATGTGAACAGGCACAGAGAAGGTGCTATCAGGGAATTCTCTGCCTGCCTTTCCCCAGTGCTCTGCAAGCTCTCCAGGACAACATAGAATCTGGGGCTCTGTGCTTTCTTTCGTTCTGAACAACTGTTACTGTTTTCTGCACAAAAGCGATTCTTGCGAAGCAATGTGAACACTTCTGCTTCCCAGGCACAGAGAAGGTGCTAGCAGGGAATTCTCTGCCTGCCTTTCCCCAGTGCTCTGCAAGCTCTCCAGGACAACATAGAATCTGGGGCTCTGTGCTTTCTTTCCTTCTGAACAAGTGTTAGTGTTTTCTGCACAAAAGCGATTCTGCAAAGCAATGTGAACACTTCTGCTTCCCAGGCACAGAGAAGGTGCTAGCAGGGAATTCTCTGCCTGCCTTTCCCCAGTGCTCTGCAAGCTCTCCAGGACAACATAGAATCTGGGGCTCTGTGCTTTCTTTCGTTCTGAACAACTGTTAATGTTTTCTGCACAAAAGCGATTCTGCGAAGCAATGTGAACACTTCTGCTTCCCAGGCACAGAGAAGGTGCTATCAGGGAATTCTCTGCCTGCCTTTCCCCAGTGCTCTGCAAGCTCTCCAGGACAACATAGAATCTGGGGCTCTGTGCTTTCTTTCCTTCTGAACAAGTGTTACTGTTTTCTGCACAAAAGCGATTCTGCGAAGCAATGTGAACAGGCACAGAGAAGGTGCTAGCAGGGAATTCTCTGCCTGCCTTTCCCCAGTGCTCTGCAAGCTCTCCAGGACAACATAGAATCTGGGGCTCTGTGCTTTCTTTCGTTCTGAACAACTGTTAATGTTTTCTGCACAAAAGCGATTCTGCGAAGCAATGTGAACACTTCTGCTTCCCAGGCACAGAGAAGGTGCTATCAGGGAATTCTCTGCCTGCCTTTCCCCAGTGCTCTGCAAGCTCTCCAGGACAACATAGAATCTGGGGCTCTGTGCTTTCTTTCCTTCTGAACAAGTGTTACTGTTTTCTGCACAAAAGCGATTCTGCGAAGCAATGTGAACAGGCACAGAGAAGGTGCTATCAGGGAATTCTCTGCCTGCCTTTCCCCAGTGCTCTGCAAGCTCTCCAGGACAACATAGAATCTGGGGCTCTGTGCTTTCTTTCGTTCTGAACAACTGTTACTGTTTTCTGCACAAAAGCGATTCTTGCGAAGCAATGTGAACACTTCTGCTTCCCAGGCACAGAGAAGGTGCTAGCAGGGAATTCTCTGCCTGCCTTTCCCCAGTGCTCTGCAAGCTCTCCAGGACAACATAGAATCTGGGGCTCTGTGCTTTCTTTCCTTCTGAACAAGTGTTAGTGTTTTCTGCACAAAAGCGATTCTGCAAAGCAATGTGAACACTTCTGCTTCCCAGGCACAGAGAAGGTGCTAGCAGGGAATTCTCTGCCTGCCTTTCCCCAGTGCTCTGCAAGCTCTCCAGGACAACATAGAATCTGGGGCTCTGTGCTTTCTTTCCTTCTGAACAAGTGTTACTGTTTTCTGCACAAAAGCGATTCTGCGAAGCAATGTGAACAGGCACAGAGAAGGTGCTATCAGGGAATTCTCTGCCTGCCTTTCCCCAGTGCTCTGCAAGCTCTCCAGGACAACATAAAATCTGGGGCTCTGTGCTTTCTTTCCTTCTGAACAAGTGTTAGTGTTTTCTGCACAAAAGCGATTCTGCGAAGCAATGTGAACACTTCTGCTTCCCAGGCACAGAGAAGGTGCTAGAAAGGAATTCTCTGCCTGCCTTTCCCCAGTGCTCTGCAACCTCTCCAGGACAACATAAAATCTGGGGCTCTGTGCTTTCTTTCCTTCTGAACAAGTGTTACTGTTTTCTGCACAAAAGCGATTCTTGCGAAGCAATGTGAACACTTCTGCTTCCCAGGCACAGAGAAGGTGCTAGCAAGGAATTCTCTGCCTGCCTTTCCCCAGTGCTCTGCAAGCTCTCCAGGACTACATAAAATCTGGGGCACTGTGCTTTCTTTCCTTCTGAACAAGTGTTACTGTTTTCTGCACAAAAGCGATTCTGCAAAGCAATGTGAACAGGCACAGAGAAGGTGCTAGCAGGGAATTCTCTGCCTGCCTTTCCCCAGTGCTCTGCAAGCTCTCCAGGACAACATAGAATCTGGGGCTCTGTGCTTTCTTTCCTTCTGAACAAGTGTTACTGTTTTCTGCACAAAAGCGATTCTGCGAAGCAATGTGAACACTTCTGCTTCCCAGGCACGGAGAAGGTGCTAGCAAGGAATTCTCTGCCTGCCTTTCCCCAGTGCTCTGCAAGCTCTCCAGGACAACATAAAATCTGGGGCTCTGTGCTTTCTTTCCTTCTGAACAAGTGTTAGTGTTTTCTGCACAAAAGCGATTCTTGCGAAGCAATGTGAACACTTCTGCTTCCCAGGCACAGAGAAGGTGCTAGCAGGGAATTCTCTGCCTGCCTTTCCCCAGTGCTCTGCAAGCTCTCCAGGACAACATAGAATCTGGGGCTCTGTGCTTTCTTTCGTTCTGAACAAGTGTTACTGTTTTCTGCACAAAAGCGATTCTGCGAAGCAATGTGAACAGGCACAGAGAAGGTGCTAGCAGGGAATTCTCTGCCTGCCTTTCCCCAGTGCTCTGCAAGCTCTCCAGGACAACATAGAATCTGGGGCTCTGTGCTTTCTTTCCTTCTGAACAAGTGTTACTGTTTTCTGCACTAAAGCGATTCTGCGAACCAATGTGAACACTTCTGCTTCCCAGGCACAGAGAAGGTGCTAGAAAGGAATTCTCTGCCTGCCTTTCCCCAGTGCTCTGCAAGCTCTCCAGGACAACATAAAATCTGGGGCTCTGTGCTTTCTTTCCTTCTGAACAAGTGTTACTGTTTTCTGCACAAAAGCGATTCTTGCGAAGCAATGTGAACACTTCTGCTTCCCAGGCACAGAGAAGGTGCTAGCAAGGAATTCTCTGCCTGCCTTTCCCCAGTGCTCTGCAAGCTCTCCAGGACTACATAGAATCTGGGGCTCTGTGCTTTCTTTCGTTCTGAACAAGTGTTAGTGTTTTCTGCACAAAAGCGATTCTGCAAAGCAATGTGAACAGGCACAGAGAAGGTGCTATCAGGGAATTCTCTGCCTGCCTTTCCCCAGTGCTCTGCAAGCTCTCCAGGACAACATAGAATCTGGGGCTCTGTGCTTTCTTTCCTTCTGAACAAGTGTTACTGTTTTCTGCACAAAAGCGATTCTGCAAAGCAATGTGAACACTTCTGCTTCCCAGGCACAGAGAAGGTGCTAGCAGGGAATTCTCTGCCTGCCTTTCCCCAGTGCTCTGCAAGCTCTCCAGGACAACATAGAATCTGGGGCTCTGTGCTTTCTTTCGTTCTGAACAACTGTTAATGTTTTCTGCACAAAAGCGATTCTGCGAAGCAATGTGAACACTTCTGCTTCCCAGGCACAGAGAAGGTGCTATCAGGGAATTCTCTGCCTGCCTTTCCCCAGTGCTCTGCAAGCTCTCCAGGACAACATAGAATCTGGGGCTCTGTGCTTTCTTTCCTTCTGAACAAGTGTTACTGTTTTCTGCACAAAAGCGATTCTGCGAAGCAATGTGAACAGGCACAGAGAAGGTGCTAGCAGGGAATTCTCTGCTTGTCTTTCCCCAGTGCTCTGCAAGCTCTCCAGGACAACATAAAATCTGGGGTTCTGTGCTTTCTTTCCTTCTGAACAAGTGTTAGTGTTTTCTGCACAAAAGCGATTCTGCGAAGCAATGTGAACAGGCACAGAGAAGGTGCTATCAGGGAATTCTCTGCCTGCCTTTCCCCAGTGCTCTGCAAGCTCTCCAGGACAACATAAAATCTGTGGCTCTGTGCTTTCTTTCCTTCTGAACAAGTGTTACTGTTTTCTGCACAAAAGCGATTCTGCGAAGCAATGTGAACACTTCTGCTTCCCAGGCACAGAGAAGGTGCTAGCAAGGAATTCTCTGCCTGCCTTTCCCCAGTGCTCTGCAAGCTCTCCAGGACAACATAAAATCTGGGGCTCTGTGCTTTCTTTCCTTCTGAACAAGTGTTACTGTTTTCTGCACAAAAGCGATTCTTGCGAAGCTATGTGAACACTTCTGCTTCCCAGGCACAGAGAAGGTGCTAGCAAGGAATTCTCTGCCTGCCTTTCCCCAGTGCTCTGCAAGCTCTCCAGGACAACATAGAATCTGGGGCTCTGTGCTTTCTTTCCTTCTGAACAAGTGTTACTGTTTTCTGCACAAAAGCGATTCTGCGAAGCAATGTGAACAGGCACAGAGAAGGTGCTAGCAGGGAATTCTCTGCCTGCCTTTCCCCAGTGCTCTGCAAGCTCTCCAGGACAACATAGAATCTGGGGCTCTGTGCTTTCTTTCGTTCTGAACAACTGTTACTGTTTTCTGCACAAAAGCGATTCTGCGAAGCAATGTGAACACTTCTGCTTCCCAGGCACAGAGAAGGTGCTATCAGGGAATTCTCTGCCTGCCTTTCCCCAGTGCTCTGCAAGCTCTCCAGGACAACATAGAATCTGGGGCTCTGTGCTTTCTTTCCTTCTGAACAAGTGTTACTGTTTTCTGCACAAAAGCGATTCTGCGAAGCAATGTGAACAGGCACAGAGAAGGTGCTAGCAGGGAATTCTCTGCCTGCCTTTCCCCAGTGCTCTGCAAGCTCTCCAGGACAACATAGAATCTGGGGCTCTGTGCTTTCTTTCGTTCTGAACAACTGTTAATGTTTTCTGCACAAAAGCGATTCTGCGAAGCAATGTGAACACTTCTGCTTCCCAGGCACAGAGAAGGTGCTATCAGGGAATTCTCTGCCTGCCTTTCCCCAGTGCTCTGAAAGCTCTCCAGGACAACATAGAATCTGGGGCTCTGTGCTTTCTTTCCTTCTGAACAAGTGTTACTGTTTTCTGCACAAAAGCGATTCTGCGAAGCAATGTGAACAGGCACAGAGAAGGTGCTATCAGGGAATTCTCTGCCTGCCTTTCCCCAGTGCTCTGCAAGCTCTCCAGGACAACATAAAATCTGGGGCTCTGTGCTTTCTTTCCTTCTGAACAAGTGTTACTGTTTTCTGCACAAAAGCGATTCTTGCGAAGCAATGTGAACACTTCTGCTTCCCAGGCACAGAGAAGGTGCTAGCAGGGAATTCTCTGCCTGCCTTTCCCCAGTGCTCTGCAAGCTCTCCAGGACAACATAGAATCTGGGGCTCTGTGCTTTCTTTCCTTCTGAACAAGTGTTAGTGTTTTCTGCACAAAAGCGATTCTGCAAAGCAATGTGAACACTTCTGCTTCCCAGGCACAGAGAAGGTGCTAGCAGGGAATTCTCTGCCTGCCTTTCCCCAGTGCTCTGCAAGCTCTCCAGGACAACATAGAATCTGGGGCTCTGTGCTTTCTTTCCTTCTGAACAAGTGTTACTGTTTTCTGCACAAAAGCGATTCTGCGAAGCAATGTGAACAGGCACAGAGAAGGTGCTATCAGGGAATTCTCTGCCTGCCTTTCCCCAGTGCTCTGCAAGCTCTCCAGGACAACATAAAATCTGGGGCTCTGTGCTTTCTTTCCTTCTGAACAAGTGTTAGTGTTTTCTGCACAAAAGCGATTCTGCGAAGCAATGTGAACACTTCTGCTTCCCAGGCACAGAGAAGGTGCTAGAAAGGAATTCTCTGCCTGCCTTTCCCCAGTGCTCTGCAACCTCTCCAGGACAACATAAAATCTGGGGCTCTGTGCTTTCTTTCCTTCTGAACAAGTGTTACTGTTTTCTGCACAAAAGCGATTCTTGCGAAGCAATGTGAACACTTCTGCTTCCCAGGCACAGAGAAGGTGCTAGCAAGGAATTCTCTGCCTGCCTTTCCCCAGTGCTCTGCAAGCTCTCCAGGACTACATAAAATCTGGGGCACTGTGCTTTCTTTCCTTCTGAACAAGTGTTACTGTTTTCTGCACAAAAGCGATTCTGCAAAGCAATGTGAACAGGCACAGAGAAGGTGCTAGCAGGGAATTCTCTGCCTGCCTTTCCCCAGTGCTCTGCAAGCTCTCCAGGACAACATAGAATCTGGGGCTCTGTGCTTTCTTTCCTTCTGAACAAGTGTTACTGTTTTCTGCACAAAAGCGATTCTGCGAAGCAATGTGAACACTTCTGCTTCCCAGGCACGGAGAAGGTGCTAGCAAGGAATTCTCTGCCTGCCTTTCCCCAGTGCTCTGCAAGCTCTCCAGGACAACATAAAATCTGGGGCTCTGTGCTTTCTTTCCTTCTGAACAAGTGTTAGTGTTTTCTGCACAAAAGCGATTCTTGCGAAGCAATGTGAACACTTCTGCTTCCCAGGCACAGAGAAGGTGCTAGCAGGGAATTCTCTGCCTGCCTTTCCCCAGTGCTCTGCAAGCTCTCCAGGACAACATAGAATCTGGGGCTCTGTGCTTTCTTTCGTTCTGAACAAGTGTTACTGTTTTCTGCACAAAAGCGATTCTGCGAAGCAATGTGAACAGGCACAGAGAAGGTGCTAGCAGGGAATTCTCTGCCTGCCTTTCCCCAGTGCTCTGCAAGCTCTCCAGGACAACATAGAATCTGGGGCTCTGTGCTTTCTTTCGTTCTGAACAACTGTTACTGTTTTCTGCACAAAAGCGATTCTGCGAAGCAATGTGAACAGGCACAGAGAAGGTGCTATCAGGGAATTCTCTGCCTGCCTTTCCCCAGTGCTCTGCAAGCTCTCCAGGACAACATAGAATCTGGGGCTCTGTGCTTTCTTTCCTTCTGAACAAGTGTTACTGTTTTCTGCACAAAAGCGATTCTGCAAAGCAATGTGAACAGGCACAGAGAAGGTGCTAGCAGGGAATTCTCTGCCTGCCTTTCCCCAGTGCTCTGCAAGCTCTCCAGGACAACATAAAATCTGGGGCTCTGTGCTTTCTTTCCTTCTGAACAAGTGTTACTGTTTTCTGCACTAAAGCGATTCTGCGAACCAATGTGAACACTTCTGCTTCCCAGGCACAGAGAAGGTGCTAGAAAGGAATTCTCTGCCTGCCTTTCCCCAGTGCTCTGCAAGCTCTCCAGGACAACATAAAATCTGGGGCTCTGTGCTTTCTTTCCTTCTGAACAAGTGTTACTGTTTTCTGCACAAAAGCGATTCTTGCGAAGCAATGTGAACACTTCTGCTTCCCAGGCACAGAGAAGGTGCTAGCAAGGAATTCTCTGCCTGCCTTTCCCCAGTGCTCTGCAAGCTCTCCAGGACTACATAGAATCTGGGGCTCTGTGCTTTCTTTCGTTCTGAACAAGTGTTACTGTTTTCTGCACAAAAGCGATTCTGCGAAGCAATGTGAACAGGCACAGAGAAGGTGCTATCAGGGAATTCTCTGCCTGCCTTTCCCCAGTGCTCTGCAAGCTCTCCAGGACAACATAAAATCTGGGGCACTGTGCTTTCTTTCCTTCTGAACAAGTGTTACTGTTTTCTGCACAAAAGCGATTCTTGCGAAGCAATGTGAACACTTCTGCTTCCCAGGCACAGAGAAGGTGCTAGCAGGGAATTCTCTGCCTGCCTTTCCCCAGTGCTCTGCAAGCTCTCCAGGACAACATAGAATCTGGGGCTCTGTGCTTTCTTTCCTTCTGAACAAGTGTGTGTTTTCTGCACAAAAGCGATTCTGCAAAGCAATGTGAACACTTCTGCTTCCCAGGCACAGAGAAGGTGCTAGCAGGGAATTCTCTGCCTGCCTTTCCCCAGTGCTCTGCAAGCTCTCCAGGACAACATAAAATCTGGGGCTCTGTGCTTTCTTTCCTTCTGAACAAGTGTTACTGTTTTCTGCACAAAAGCGATTCTGCGAAGCAATGTGAACAGGCACAGAGAAGGTGCTATCAGGGAATTCTCTGCCTGCCTTTCCCCAGTGCTCTGCAAGCTCTCCAGGACAACATAGAATCTGGGGCTCTGTGCTTGCTTTCCTTCTGAACAAGTGTTACTGTTTTCTGCACAAAAGCGATTCTGCGAAGCAATGTGAACACTTCTGCTTCCCAGGCACAGAGAAGGTGCTAGCAAGGAATTCTCTGCCTGCCTTTCCCCAGTGCTCTGCAAGCTCTCCAGGACAACATAAAATCTGGGGCTCTGTGCTTTCTTTCCTTCTGAACAAGTGTTACTGTTTTCTGCACAAAAGCGATTCTTGCGAAGCTATGTGAAAACTTCTGCTTCCCAGGCACAGAGAAGGTGCTAGCAAGGAATTCTCTGCCTGCCTTTCCCCAGTGCTCTGCAAGCTCTCCAGGACAACATAGAATCTGGGGCTCTGTGCTTTCTTTCCTTCTGAACAAGTGTTAGTGTTTTCTGCACAAAAGCGATTCTGCGAACCAATGTGAACAGGCACAGAGAAGGTGCTAGCAAGGAATTCTCTGCCTGCCTTTCCCCAGTGCTCTGCAAGCTCTCCAGGACAACATAAAATCTGGGGCTCTGTGCTTTCTTTCCTTCTGAACAAGTGTTACTGTTTTCTGCACAAAAGCGATTCTTGCGAAGCAATGTGAACACTTCTGCTTCCCAGGCACAGAGAAGGTGCTAGCAGGGAATTCTCTGCCTGCCTTTCCCCAGTGCTCTGCAAGCTCTCCAGGACAACATAAAATCTGGGGCTCTGTGCTTTCTTTCCTTCTGAACAAGTGTTACTGTTTTCTGCACAAAAGCGATTCTTGCGAAGCAATGTGAACACTTCTGCTTCCCAGGCACAGAGAAGGTGCTAGCAGGGAATTCTCTGCCTGCCTTTCCCCAGTGCTCTGCAAGCTCTCCAGGACAACATAGAATCTGGGGCTCTGTGCTTTCTTTCGTTCTGAACAAGTGTTACTGTTTTCTGCACAAAAGCGATTCTGCGAAGCAATGTGAACAGGCACAGAGAAGGTGCTAGCAGGGAATTCTCTGCCTGCCTTTCCCCAGTGCTCTGCAAGCTCTCCAGGACAACATAGAATCTGGGGCTCTGTGCTTTCTTTCGTTCTGAACAACTGTTAATGTTTTCTGCACAAAAGCGATTCTGCGAAGCAATGTGAACACTTCTGCTTCCCAGGCACAGAGAAGGTGCTATCAGGGAATTCTCTGCCTGCCTTTCCCCAGTGCTCTGCAAGCTCTCCAGGACAACATAGAATCTGGGGCTCTGTGCTTTCTTTCCTTCTGAACAAGTGTTACTGTATTCTGCACAAAAGCGATTCTGCGAAGCAATGTGAACAGGCACAGAGAAGGTGCTAGCAGGGAATTCTCTGCTTGTCTTTCCCCAGTGCTCTGCAAGCTCTCCAGGACAACATAAAATCTGGGGTTCTGTGCTTTCTTTCCTTCTGAACAAGTGTTAGTGTTTTCTGCACAAAAGCGATTCTGCGAAGCAATGTGAACAGGCACAGAGAAGGTGCTATCAGGGAATTCTCTGCCTGCCTTTCCCCAGTGCTCTGCAAGCTCTCCAGGACAACATAAAATCTGGGGCTCTGTGCTTTCTTTCCTTCTGAACAAGTGTTACTGTTTTCTGCACAAAAGCGATTCTGCAAAGCAATGTGAACAGGCACAGAGAAGGTGCTAGCAGGGAATTCTCTGCCTGCCTTTCCCCAGTGCTCTGCAAGCTCTCCAGGACAACATAGAATCTGGGGCTCTGTGCTTTCTTTCCTTCTGAACAAGTGTTACTGTTTTCTGCACAAAAGCGAATCTGCGAAGCAATGTGAACACTTCTGCTTCCCAGGCACAGAGAAGGTGCTAGCAAGGAATTCTCTGCCTGCCTTTCCCCAGTGCTCTAAAAGCTCTCCAGGACAACATAAAATCTGGGGCTCTGTGCTTTCTTTCCTTCTGAACAAGTGTTAGTGTTTTCTGCACAAAAGCGATTCTTGCGAAGCAATGTGAACACTTCTGCTTCCCAGGCACAGAGAAGGTGCTAGCAGGGAATTCTCTGCCTGCCTTTCCCCAGTGCTCTGCAAGCTCTCCAGGACAACATAGAATCTGGGGCTCTGTGCTTTCTTTCCTTCTGAACAAGTGTTACTGTTTTCTGCACAAAAGCGATTCTTGCGAAGCAATGTGAACACTTCTGCTTCCCAGGCACAGAGAAGGTGCTAGCAAGGATTTCTCTGCCTACCTTTCCCCAGTGCTCTGCAAGCTCTCCAGGACAACATAGAATCTGGGGCTCTGTGCTTTCTTTCCTTCTGAACAAGTGTTAGTGTTTTCTGCACAAAAGCGATTCTGCGAAGCAATGTGAACACTTCTGCTTCCCAGGCACAGAGAAGGTGCTAGCAAGGAATTCTCTGCCTGCCTTTCCCCAGTGCTCTAAAAGCTCTCCAGGACAACATAAAATCTGGGGCTCTGTGCTTTCTTTCCTTCTGAACAAGTGTTAGTGTTTTCTGCACAAAAGCGATTCTTGCGAAGCAATGTGAACACTTCTGCTTCCCAGGCACAGAGAAGGTGCTAGCAGGGAATTCTCTGCCTGCCTTTCCCCAGTGCTCTGCAAGCTCTCCAGGACTACATAAAATCTGGGGCACTGTGCTTTCTTTCCTTCTGAACAAGTGTTACTGTTTTCTGCACAAAAGCGATTCTGCAAAGCAATGTGAACAGGCACAGAGAAGGTGCTAGCAGGGAATTCTCTGCCTGCCTTTCCCCAGTGCTCTGCAAGCTCTCCAGGACAACATAGAATCTGGGGCTCTGTGCTTTCTTTCCTTCTGAACAAGTGTTACTGTTTTCTGCACAAAAGCGATTCTGCGAAGCAATGTGAACACTTCTGCTTCCCAGGCACGGAGAAGGTGCTAGCAAGGAATTCTCTGCCTGCCTTTCCCCAGTGCTCTGCAAGCTCTCCAGGACAACATAAAATCTGGGGCTCTGTGCTTTCTTTCCTTCTGAACAAGTGTTAGTGTTTTCTGCACAAAAGCGATTCTTGCGAAGCAATGTGAACACTTCTGCTTCCCAGGCACAGAGAAGGTGCTAGCAGGGAATTCTCTGCCTGCCTTTCCCCAGTGCTCTGCAAGCTCTCCAGGACAACATAGAATCTGGGGCTCTGTGCTTTCTTTCCTTCTGAACAAGTGTTAGTGTTTTCTGCACAAAAGCGATTCTGCAAAGCAATGTGAACACTTCTGCTTCCCAGGCACAGAGAAGGTGCTAGCAGGGAATTCTCTGCCTGCCTTTCCCCAGTGCTCTGCAAGCTCTCCAGGACAACATAGAATCTGGGGCTCTGTGCTTTCTTTCCTTCTGAACAAGTGTTACTGTTTTCTGCACAAAAGCGATTCTGCGAAGCAATGTGAACAGGCACAGAGAAGGTGCTATCAGGGAATTCTCTGCCTGCCTTTCCCCAGTGCTCTGCAAGCTCTCCAGGACAACATAAAATCTGGGGCTCTGTGCTTTCTTTCCTTCTGAACAAGTGTTAGTGTTTTCTGCACAAAAGCGATTCTGCGAACCAATGTGAACACTTCTGCTTCCCAGGCACAGAGAAGGTGCTAGAAAGGAATTCTCTGCCTGCCTTTCCCCAGTGCTCTGCAACCTCTCCAGGACAACATAAAATCTGGGGCTCTGTGCTTTCTTTCCTTCTGAACAAGTGTTACTGTTTTCTGCACAAAAGCGATTCTGCAAAGCAATGTGAACAGGCACAGAGAAGGTGCTAGCAGGGAATTCTCTGCCTGCCTTTCCCCAGTGCTCTGCAAGCTCTCCAGGACAACATAGAATCTGGGGCTCTGTGCTTTCTTTCCTTCTGAACAAGTGTTACTGTTTTCTGCACAAAAGCGATTCTTGCGAAGCAATGTGAACACTTCTGCTTCCCAGGCACAGAGAAGGTGCTAGCAGGGAATTCTCTGCCTGCCTTTCCCCAGTGCTCTGCAAGCTCTCCAGGACAACATAGAATCTGGGGCTCTGTGCTTTCTTTCCTTCTGAACAAGTGTTACTGTTTTCTGCACAAAAGCGATTCTTGCGAAGCAATGTGAACACTTCTGCTTCCCAGGCACAGAGAAGGTGCTATCAGGGAATTCTCTGCCTGCCTTTCCCCAGTGCTCTGCAAGCTCTCCAGGACAACATAAAATCTGGGGCTCTGTGCTTTCTTTCCTTCTGAACAAGTGTTACTGTTTTCTGCACAAAAGCGATTCTTGCGAAGCAATGTGAACACTTCTGCTTCCCAGGCACAGAGAAGGTGCTAGCAAGGATTTCTCTGCCTGCCTTTCCCCAGTGCTCTGCAAGCTCTCCAGGACAACATAGAATCTGGGGCTCTGTGCTTTCTTTCCTTCTGAACAAGTGTTAGTGTTTTCTGCACAAAAGCGATTCTGCGAAGCAATGTGAACACTTCTGCTTCCCAGGCACAGAGAAGGTGCTAGCAAGGAATTCTCTGCCTGCCTTTCCCCAGTGCTCTAAAAGCTCTCCAGGACAACATAAAATCTGGGGCTCTGTGCTTTCTTTCCTTCTGAACAAGTGTTAGTGTTTTCTGCACAAAAGCGATTCTTGCGAAGCAATGTGAACACTTCTGCTTCCCAGGCACAGAGAAGGTGCTAGCAGGGAATTCTCTGCCTGCCTTTCCCCAGTGCTCTGCAAGCTCTCCAGGACAACATAGAATCTGGGGCTCTGTGCTTTCTTTCCTTCTGAACAAGTGTTACTGTTTTCTGCACAAAAGCGATTCTGCGAAGCAATGTGAACAGGCACAGAGAAGGTGCTATCAGGGAATTCTCTGCCTGCCTTTCCCCAGTGCTCTGCAAGCTCTCCAGGACAACATAAAATCTGGGGCACTGTGCTTTCTTTCCTTCTGAACAAGTGTTACTGTTTTCTGCACAAAAGCGATTCTTGCGAAGCAATGTGAACACTTCTGCTTCCCAGGCACAGAGAAGGTGCTAGCAGGGAATTCTCTGCCTGCCTTTCCCCAGTGCTCTGCAAGCTCTCCAGGACAACATAGAATCTGGGGCTCTGTGCTTTCTTTCCTTCTGAACAAGTGTTAGTGTTTTCTGCACAAAAGCGATTCTGCAAAGCAATGTGAACACTTCTGCTTCCCAGGCACAGAGAAGGTGCTAGCAGGGAATTCTCTGCCTGCCTTTCCCCAGTGCTCTGCAAGCTCTCCAGGACAACATAGAATCTGGGGCTCTGTGCTTTCTTTCCTTCTGAACAATTGTTACTGTTTTCTGCACAAAAGCGATTCTGCGAAGCAATGTGAACAGGCACAGAGAAGGTGCTATCAGGGAATTCTCTGCCTGCCTTTCCCCAGTGCTCTGCAAGCTCTCCAGGACAACATAAAATCTGGGGCTCTGTGCTTTCTTTCCTTCTGAACAAGTGTTAGTGTTTTCTGCACAAAAGCGATTCTGCGAACCAATGTGAACACTTCTGCTTCCCAGGCACAGAGAAGGTGCTAGAAAGGAATTCTCTGCCTGCCTTTCCCCAGTGCTCTGCAACCTCTCCAGGACAACATAAAATCTGGGGCTCTGTGCTTTCTTTCCTTCTGAACAAGTGTTACTGTTTTCTGCACAAAAGCTATTCTTGCGAAGCAATGTGAACACTTCTGCTTCCCAGGCACAGAGAAGGTGCTAGCAGGGAATTCTCTGCCTGCCTTTCCCCAGTGCTCTGCAAGCTCTCCAGGACAACATAGAATCTGGGGCTCTGTGCTTTCTTTCCTTCTGAACAAGTGTTACTGTTTTCTGCACAAAAGCGATTCTTGCGAAGCAATGTGAACACTTCTGCTTCCCAGGCACAGAGAAGGTGCTAGCAGGGAATTCTCTGCCTGCCTTTCCCCAGTGCTCCTCAAGCTCTCCAGGACAACATAGAATCTGGGGCTCTGTGCTTTCTTTCCTTCTGAACAAGTGTTACTGTTTTCTGCACAAAAGCGATTCTGCGAAGCAATGTGAACAGGCACAGAGAAGGTGCTATCAGGGAATTCTCTGCCTGCCTTTCCCCAGTGCTCTGCAAGCTCTCCAGGACAACATAGAATCTGGGGCTCTGTGCTTTCTTTTCTTCTGAACAAGTGTTACTGTTTTCTGCACAAAAGCGATTCTTGCGAAGCAATGTGAACACTTCTGCTTCCCAGGCACAGAGAAGGTGCTAGCAAGGATTTCTCTGCCTGCCTTTCCCCAGTGCTCTGCAAGCTCTCCAGGACAACATAGAATCTGGGGCTCTGTGCTTTCTTTCCTTCTGAACAAGTGTTAGTGTTTTCTGCACAAAAGCGATTCTGCGAAGCAATGTGAACACTTCTGCTTCCCAGGCACAGAGAAGGTGCTAGCAAGGAATTCTCTGCCTGCCTTTCCCCAGTGCTCTAAAAGCTCTCCAGGACAACATAAAATCTGGGGCTCTGTGCTTTCTTTCCTTCTGAACAAGTGTTACTGTTTTCTGCACAAAAGCGATTCTTGCGAAGCAATGTGAACACTTCTGCTTCCCAGGCACAGAGAAGGTGCTAGCAGGGAATTCTCTGCCTGCCTTTCCCCAGTGCTCTGCAAGCTCTCCAGGACAACATAGAATCTGGGGCTCTGTGCTTTCTTTCCTTCTGAACAAGTGTTACTGTTTTCTGCACAAAAGCGATTCTGCGAAGCAATGTGAACAGGCACAGAGAAGGTGCTAGCAGGGAATTCTCTGCCTGCCTTTCCCCAGTGCTCTGCAAGCTCTCCAGGACAACATAGAATCTGGGGCTCTGTGCTTTCTTTCCTTCTGAACAAGTGTTACTGTTTTCTGCACAAAAGCGATTCTTGCGAAGCAATGTGAACACTTCTGCTTCCCAGGCACAGAGAAGGTGCTAGCAGGGAATTCTCTGCCTGCCTTTCCCCAGTGCTCCTCAAGCTCTCCAGGACAACATAGAATCTGGGGCTCTGTGCTTTCTTTCCTTCTGAACAAGTGTTACTGTTTTCTGCACAAAAGCGATTCTGCGAAGCAATGTGAACAGGCACAGAGAAGGTGCTATCAGGGAATTCTCTGCCTGCCTTTCCCCAGTGCTCTGCAAGCTCTCCAGGACAACATAGAATCTGGGGCTCTGTGCTTTCTTTCCTTCTGAACAAGTGTTACTGTTTTCTGCACAAAAGCGATTCTTGCGAAGCAATGTGAACACTTCTGCTTCCCAGGCACAGAGAAGGTGCTAGCAAGGATTTCTCTGCCTGCCTTTCCCCAGTGCTCTGCAAGCTCTCCAGGACAACATAGAATCTGGGGCTCTGTGCTTTCTTTCCTTCTGAACAAGTGTTAGTGTTTTCTGCACAAAAGCGATTCTGCGAAGCAATGTGAACACTTCTGCTTCCCAGGCACAGAGAAGGTGCTAGCAAGGAATTCTCTGCCTGCCTTTCCCCAGTGCTCTAAAAGCTCTCCAGGACAACATAAAATCTGGGGCTCTGTGCTTTCTTTCCTTCTGAACAAGTGTTACTGTTTTCTGCACAAAAGCGATTCTTGCGAAGCAATGTGAACACTTCTGCTTCCCAGGCACAGAGAAGGTGCTAGCAGGGAATTCTCTGCCTGCCTTTCCCCAGTGCTCTGCAAGCTCTCCAGGACAACATAGAATCTGGGGCTCTGTGCTTTCTTTCCTTCTGAACAAGTGTTACTGTTTTCTGCACAAAAGCGATTCTGCGAAGCAATGTGAACAGGCACAGAGAAGGTGCTATCAGGGAATTCTCTGCCTGCCTTTCCCCAGTGCTCTGCAAGCTCTCCAGGACAACATAAAATCTGGGGCACTGTGCTTTCTTTCCTTCTGAACAAGTGTTACTGTTTTCTGCACAAAAGCGATTCTTGCGAAGCAATGTGAACACTTCTGCTTCCCAGGCACAGAGAAGGTGCTAGCAGGGAATTCTCTGCCTGCCTTTCCCCAGTGCTCTGCAAGCTCTCCAGGACAACATAGAATCTGGGGCTCTGTGCTTTCTTTCCTTCTGAACAAGTGTTAGTGTTTTCTGCACAAAAGCGATTCTGCAAAGCAATGTGAACACTTCTGCTTCCCAGGCACAGAGAAGGTGCTAGCAGGGAATTCTCTGCCTGCCTTTCCCCAGTGCTCTGCAAGCTCTCCAGGACAACATAGAATCTGGGGCTCTGTGCTTTCTTTCGTTCTGAACAATTGTTACTGTTTTCTGCACAAAAGCGATTCTGCGAAGCAATGTGAACAGGCACAGAGAAGGTGCTATCAGGGAATTCTCTGCCTGCCTTTCCCCAGTGCTCTGCAAGCTCTCCAGGACAACATAAAATCTGGGGCTCTGTGCTTTCTTTCCTTCTGAACAAGTGTTAGTGTTTTCTGCACAAAAGCGATTCTGCGAAGCAATGTGAACACTTCTGCTTCCCAGGCACAGAGAAGGTGCTAGAAAGGAATTCTCTGCCTGCCTTTCCCCAGTGCTCTGCAACCTCTCCAGGACAACATAAAATCTGGGGCTCTGTGCTTTCTTTCCTTCTGAACAAGTGTTACTGTTTTCTGCACAAAAGCTATTCTTGCGAAGCAATGTGAACACTTCTGCTTCCCAGGCACAGAGAAGGTGCTAGCAAGGAATTCTCTGCCTGCCTTTCCCCAGTGCTCTGCAAGCTCTCCAGGACTACATAAAATCTGGGGCACTGTGCTTTCTTTCCTTCTGAACAAGTGTTACTGTTTTCTGCACAAAAGCGATTCTGCAAAGCAATGTGAACAGGCACAGAGAAGGTGCTAGCAGGGAATTCTCTGCCTGCCTTTCCCCAGTGCTCTGCAAGCTCTCCAGGACAACATAGAATCTGGGGCTCTGTGCTTTCTTTCCTTCTGAACAAGTGTTACTGTTTTCTGCACAAAGGCGATTCTGCGAAGCAATGTGAACACTTCTGCTTCCCAGGCACGGAGAAGGTGCTAGCAGGGAATTCTCTGCCTGCCTTTCCCCAGTGCTCTGCAAGCTCTCCAGGACAACATAAAATCTGGGGCTCTGTGCTTTCTTTCCTTCTGAACAAGTGTTAGTGTTTTCTGCACAAAAGCGATTCTTGCGAAGCAATGTGAACACTTCTGCTTCCCAGGCACAGAGAAGGTGCTAGCAGGGAATTCTCTGCCTGCCTTTCCCCAGTGCTCCTCAAGCTCTCCAGGACAACATAGAATCTGGGGTTCTGTGCTTTCTTTCGTTCTGAACAAGTGTTACTGTTTTCTGCACAAAAGCGATTCTGCGAAGCAATGTGAACAGGCACAGAGAAGGTGCTAGCAGGGAATTCTCTGCCTGCCTTTCCCCAGTGCTCTGCAAGCTCTCCAGGACAACATAGAATCTGGGGCTCTGTGCTTTCTTTCGTTCTGAACAAGTGTTACTGTTTTCTGCACAAAAGCGATTCTGCGAAGCAATGTGAACAGGCACAGAGAAGGTGCTATCAGGGAATTCTCTGCCTGCCTTTCCCCAGTGCTCTGAAAGCTCTCCAGGACAACATAGAATCTGGGGCTCTGTGCTTTCTTTCCTTCTGAACAAGTGTTAGTGTTTTCTGCACAAAAGCGATTCTGCGAACCAATGTGAACAGGCACAGAGAAGGTGCTAGCAAGGAATTCTCTGCCTGCCTTTCCCCAGTGCTCTGCAACCTCTCCAGGACAACATAAAATCTGGGGCTCTGTGCTTTCTTTCCTTCTGAACAAGTGTTACTGTTTTCTGCACAAAAGCGATTCTTGCGAAGCAATGTGAACACTTCTGCTTCCCAGGCACAGAGAAGGTGCTAGCAGGGAATTCTCTGCCTGCCTTTCCCCAGTGCTCTGCAAGCTCTCCAGGACAACATAAAATCTGGGGCTCTGTGCTTTCTTTCCTTCTGAACAAGTGTTACTGTTTTCTGCACAAAAGCGATTCTTGCGAAGCAATGTGAACACTTCTGCTTCCCAGGCACAGAGAAGGTGCTAGCAGGGAATTCTCTGCCTGCCTTTCCCCAGTGCTCTGCAAGCTCTCCAGGACAACATAGAATCTGGGGCTCTGTGCTTTCTTTCCTTCTGAACAAGTGTTACTGTTTTCTGCACAAAAGCGATTCTGCGAAGCAATGTGAACAGGCACAGAGAAGGTGCTAGCAGGGAATTCTCTGCCTGCCTTTCCCCAGTGCTCTGCAAGCTCTCCAGGACAACATAGAATCTGGGGCTCTGTGCTTTCTTTCGTTCTGAACAACTGTTAATGTTTTCTGCACAAAAGCGATTCTGCGAAGCAATGTGAACACTTCTGCTTCCCAGGCACAGAGAAGGTGCTATCAGGGAATTCTCTGCCTGCCTTTCCCCAGTGCTCTGCAAGCTCTCCAGGACAACATAGAATCTGGGGCTCTGTGCTTTCTTTCCTTCTGAACAAGTGTTACTGTTTTCTGCACAAAAGCGATTCTGCGAAGCAATGTGAACAGGCACAGAGAAGGTGCTAGCAGGGAATTCTCTGCTTGTCTTTCCCCAGTGCTCTGCAAGCTCTCCAGGACAACATAAAATCTGGGGTTCTGTGCTTTCTTTCCTTCTGAACAAGTGTTACTGTTTTCTGCACAAAAGCGATTCTGCGAAGCAATGTGAACAGGCACAGAGAAGGTGCTATCAGGGAATTCTCTGCCTGCCTTTCCCCAGTGCTCTGCAAGCTCTCCAGGACAACATAAAATCTGTGGCTCTGTGCTTTCTTTCCTTCTGAACAAGTGTTACTGTTTTCTGCACAAAAGCGATTCTGCGAAGCAATGTGAACACTTCTGCTTCCCAGGCACAGAGAAGGTGCTAGCAAGGAATTCTCTGCCTGCCTTTCCCCAGTGCTCTGCAAGCTCTCCAGGACAACATAAAATCTGGGGCTCTGTGCTTTCTTTCCTTCTGAACAAGTGTTACTGTTTTCTGCACAAAAGCGATTCTTGCGAAGCTATGTGAACACTTCTGCTTCCCAGGCACAGAGAAGGTGCTAGCAAGGAATTCTCTGCCTGCCTTTCCCCAGTGCTCTGCAAGCTCTCCAGGACAACATAGAATCTGGGGCTCTGTGCTTTCTTTCCTTCTGAACAAGTGTTACTGTTTTCTGCACAAAAGCGATTCTGCGAAGCAATGTGAACAGGCACAGAGAAGGTGCTAGCAGGGAATTCTCTGCCTGCCTTTCCCCAGTGCTCTGCAAGCTCTCCAGGACAACATAGAATCTGGGGCTCTGTGCTTTCTTTCGTTCTGAACAACTGTTAATGTTTTCTGCACAAAAGCGATTCTGCGAAGCAATGTGAACACTTCTGCTTCCCAGGCACAGAGAAGGTGCTATCAGGGAATTCTCTGCCTGCCTTTCCCCAGTGCTCTGCAAGCTCTCCAGGACAACATAGAATCTGGGGCTCTGTGCTTTCTTTCCTTCTGAACAAGTGTTACTGTTTTCTGCACAAAAGCGATTCTGCGAAGCAATGTGAACAGGCACAGAGAAGGTGCTAGCAGGGAATTCTCTGCCTGCCTTTCCCCAGTGCTCTGCAAGCTCTCCAGGACAACATAGAATCTGGGGCTCTGTGCTTTCTTTCGTTCTGAACAACTGTTACTGTTTTCTGCACAAAAGCGATTCTTGCGAAGCAATGTGAACACTTCTGCTTCCCAGGCACAGAGAAGGTGCTATCAGGGAATTCTCTGCCTGCCTTTCCCCAGTGCTCTGCAAGCTCTCCAGGACAACATAGAATCTGGGGCTCTGTGCTTTCTTTCCTTCTGAACAAGTGTTACTGTTTTCTGCACAAAAGCGATTCTGCGAAGCAATGTGAACAGGCACAGAGAAGGTGCTATCAGGGAATTCTCTGCCTGCCTTTCCCCAGTGCTCTGCAAGCTCTCCAGGACAACATAGAATCTGGGGCTCTGTGCTTTCTTTCGTTCTGAACAACTGTTACTGTTTTCTGCACAAAAGCGATTCTTGCGAAGCAATGTGAACACTTCTGCTTCCCAGGCACAGAGAAGGTGCTAGCAGGGAATTCTCTGCCTGCCTTTCCCCAGTGCTCTGCAAGCTCTCCAGGACAACATAGAATCTGGGGCTCTGTGCTTTCTTTCCTTCTGAACAAGTGTTAGTGTTTTCTGCACAAAAGCGATTCTGCAAAGCAATGTGAACACTTCTGCTTCCCAGGCACAGAGAAGGTGCTAGCAGGGAATTCTCTGCCTGCCTTTCCCCAGTGCTCTGCAAGCTCTCCAGGACAACATAGAATCTGGGGCTCTGTGCTTTCTTTCCTTCTGAACAAGTGTTACTGTTTTCTGCACAAAAGCGATTCTGCGAAGCAATGTGAACAGGCACAGAGAAGGTGCTATCAGGGAATTCTCTGCCTGCCTTTCCCCAGTGCTCTGCAAGCTCTCCAGGACAACATAAAATCTGGGGCTCTGTGCTTTCTTTCCTTCTGAACAAGTGTTAGTGTTTTCTGCACAAAAGCGATTCTGCGAAGCAATGTGAACACTTCTGCTTCCCAGGCACAGAGAAGGTGCTAGAAAGGAATTCTCTGCCTGCCTTTCCCCAGTGCTCTGCAACCTCTCCAGGACAACATAAAATCTGGGGCTCTGTGCTTTCTTTCCTTCTGAACAAGTGTTACTGTTTTCTGCACAAAAGCGATTCTTGCGAAGCAATGTGAACACTTCTGCTTCCCAGGCACAGAGAAGGTGCTAGCAAGGAATTCTCTGCCTGCCTTTCCCCAGTGCTCTGCAAGCTCTCCAGGACTACATAAAATCTGGGGCACTGTGCTTTCTTTCCTTCTGAACAAGTGTTACTGTTTTCTGCACAAAAGCGATTCTGCAAAGCAATGTGAACAGGCACAGAGAAGGTGCTAGCAGGGAATTCTCTGCCTGCCTTTCCCCAGTGCTCTGCAAGCTCTCCAGGACAACATAGAATCTGGGGCTCTGTGCTTTCTTTCCTTCTGAACAAGTGTTACTGTTTTCTGCACAAAAGCGATTCTGCGAAGCAATGTGAACACTTCTGCTTCCCAGGCACGGAGAAGGTGCTAGCAAGGAATTCTCTGCCTGCCTTTCCCCAGTGCTCTGCAAGCTCTCCAGGACAACATAAAATCTGGGGCTCTGTGCTTTCTTTCCTTCTGAACAAGTGTTAGTGTTTTCTGCACAAAAGCGATTCTTGCGAAGCAATGTGAACACTTCTGCTTCCCAGGCACAGAGAAGGTGCTAGCAGGGAATTCTCTGCCTGCCTTTCCCCAGTGCTCTGCAAGCTCTCCAGGACAACATAGAATCTGGGGCTCTGTGCTTTCTTTCGTTCTGAACAAGTGTTACTGTTTTCTGCACAAAAGCGATTCTGCGAAGCAATGTGAACAGGCACAGAGAAGGTGCTAGCAGGGAATTCTCTGCCTGCCTTTCCCCAGTGCTCTGCAAGCTCTCCAGGACAACATAGAATCTGGGGCTCTGTGCTTTCTTTCGTTCTGAACAAGTGTTACTGTTTTCTGCACAAAAGCGATTCTGCGAAGCAATGTGAACAGGCACAGAGAAGGTGCTATCAGGGAATTCTCTGCCTGCCTTTCCCCAGTGCTCTGCAAGCTCTCCAGGACAACATAGAATCTGGGGCTCTGTGCTTTCTTTCCTTCTGAACAAGTGTTACTGTTTTCTGCACAAAAGCGATTCTGCAAAGCAATGTGAACAGGCACAGAGAAGGTGCTAGCAGGGAATTCTCTGCCTGCCTTTCCCCAGTGCTCTGCAAGCTCTCCAGGACAACATAAAATCTGGGGCTCTGTGCTTTCTTTCCTTCTGAACAAGTGTTACTGTTTTCTGCACTAAAGCGATTCTGCGAACCAATGTGAACACTTCTGCTTCCCAGGCACAGAGAAGGTGCTAGAAAGGAATTCTCTGCCTGCCTTTCCCCAGTGCTCTGCAAGCTCTCCAGGACAACATAAAATCTGGGGCTCTGTGCTTTCTTTCCTTCTGAACAAGTGTTACTGTTTTCTGCACAAAAGCGATTCTTGCGAAGCAATGTGAACACTTCTGCTTCCCAGGCACAGAGAAGGTGCTAGCAAGGAATTCTCTGCCTGCCTTTCCCCAGTGCTCTGCAAGCTCTCCAGGACTACATAGAATCTGGGGCTCTGTGCTTTCTTTCGTTCTGAACAAGTGTTAGTGTTTTCTGCACAAAAGCGATTCTGCAAAGCAATGTGAACAGGCACAGAGAAGGTGCTATCAGGGAATTCTCTGCCTGCCTTTCCCCAGTGCTCTGCAAGCTCTCCAGGACAACATAGAATCTGGGGCTCTGTGCTTTCTTTCCTTCTGAACAAGTGTTACTGTTTTCTGCACAAAAGCGATTCTGCAAAGCAATGTGAACACTTCTGCTTCCCAGGCACAGAGAAGGTGCTAGCAGGGAATTCTCTGCCTGCCTTTCCCCAGTGCTCTGCAAGCTCTCCAGGACAACATAGAATCTGGGGCTCTGTGCTTTCTTTCGTTCTGAACAACTGTTAATGTTTTCTGCACAAAAGCGATTCTGCGAAGCAATGTGAACACTTCTGCTTCCCAGGCACAGAGAAGGTGCTATCAGGGAATTCTCTGCCTGCCTTTCCCCAGTGCTCTGCAAGCTCTCCAGGACAACATAGAATCTGGGGCTCTGTGCTTTCTTTCCTTCTGAACAAGTGTTACTGTTTTCTGCACAAAAGCGATTCTGCGAAGCAATGTGAACAGGCACAGAGAAGGTGCTAGCAGGGAATTCTCTGCTTGTCTTTCCCCAGTGCTCTGCAAGCTCTCCAGGACAACATAAAATCTGGGGTTCTGTGCTTTCTTTCCTTCTGAACAAGTGTTAGTGTTTTCTGCACAAAAGCGATTCTGCGAAGCAATGTGAACAGGCACAGAGAAGGTGCTATCAGGGAATTCTCTGCCTGCCTTTCCCCAGTGCTCTGCAAGCTCTCCAGGACAACATAAAATCTGTGGCTCTGTGCTTTCTTTCCTTCTGAACAAGTGTTACTGTTTTCTGCACAAAAGCGATTCTGCGAAGCAATGTGAACACTTCTGCTTCCCAGGCACAGAGAAGGTGCTAGCAAGGAATTCTCTGCCTGCCTTTCCCCAGTGCTCTGCAAGCTCTCCAGGACAACATAAAATCTGGGGCTCTGTGCTTTCTTTCCTTCTGAACAAGTGTTACTGTTTTCTGCACAAAAGCGATTCTTGCGAAGCTATGTGAACACTTCTGCTTCCCAGGCACAGAGAAGGTGCTAGCAAGGAATTCTCTGCCTGCCTTTCCCCAGTGCTCTGCAAGCTCTCCAGGACAACATAGAATCTGGGGCTCTGTGCTTTCTTTCCTTCTGAACAAGTGTTACTGTTTTCTGCACAAAAGCGATTCTGCGAAGCAATGTGAACAGGCACAGAGAAGGTGCTAGCAGGGAATTCTCTGCCTGCCTTTCCCCAGTGCTCTGCAAGCTCTCCAGGACAACATAGAATCTGGGGCTCTGTGCTTTCTTTCGTTCTGAACAACTGTTACTGTTTTCTGCACAAAAGCGATTCTGCGAAGCAATGTGAACACTTCTGCTTCCCAGGCACAGAGAAGGTGCTATCAGGGAATTCTCTGCCTGCCTTTCCCCAGTGCTCTGCAAGCTCTCCAGGACAACATAGAATCTGGGGCTCTGTGCTTTCTTTCCTTCTGAACAAGTGTTACTGTTTTCTGCACAAAAGCGATTCTGCGAAGCAATGTGAACAGGCACAGAGAAGGTGCTAGCAGGGAATTCTCTGCCTGCCTTTCCCCAGTGCTCTGCAAGCTCTCCAGGACAACATAGAATCTGGGGCTCTGTGCTTTCTTTCGTTCTGAACAACTGTTAATGTTTTCTGCACAAAAGCGATTCTGCGAAGCAATGTGAACACTTCTGCTTCCCAGGCACAGAGAAGGTGCTATCAGGGAATTCTCTGCCTGCCTTTCCCCAGTGCTCTGAAAGCTCTCCAGGACAACATAGAATCTGGGGCTCTGTGCTTTCTTTCCTTCTGAACAAGTGTTACTGTTTTCTGCACAAAAGCGATTCTGCGAAGCAATGTGAACAGGCACAGAGAAGGTGCTATCAGGGAATTCTCTGCCTGCCTTTCCCCAGTGCTCTGCAAGCTCTCCAGGACAACATAAAATCTGGGGCTCTGTGCTTTCTTTCCTTCTGAACAAGTGTTACTGTTTTCTGCACAAAAGCGATTCTTGCGAAGCAAT
Source organism: Strix aluco (assembly GCF_031877795.1). Taxonomy (NCBI): domain Eukaryota; kingdom Metazoa; phylum Chordata; class Aves; order Strigiformes; family Strigidae; genus Strix; species Strix aluco. The sequence goes on from NW_027436647.1 coordinate 2,335,200, forward strand.
GTGAACACTTCTGCTTCCCAGGCACAGAGAAGGTGCTAGCAGGGAATTCTCTGCCTGCCTTTCCCCAGTGCTCTGCAAGCTCTCCAGGACAACATAGAATCTGGGGCTCTGTGCTTTCTTTCCTTCTGAACAAGTGTTACTGTTTTCTGCACAAAAGCGATTCTGCGAAGCAATGTGAACAGGCACAGAGAAGGTGCTAGCAGGGAATTCTCTGCCTGCCTTTCCCCAGTGCTCTGCAAGCTCTCCAGGACAACATAGAATCTGGGGCTCTGTGCTTTCTTTCGTTCTGAACAACTGTTAATGTTTTCTGCACAAAAGCGATTCTGCGAAGCAATGTGAACACTTCTGCTTCCCAGGCACAGAGAAGGTGCTATCAGGGAATTCTCTGCCTGCCTTTCCCCAGTGCTCTGCAAGCTCTCCAGGACAACATAGAATCTGGGGCTCTGTGCTTTCTTTCCTTCTGAACAAGTGTTACTGTTTTCTGCACAAAAGCGATTCTGCGAAGCAATGTGAACAGGCACAGAGAAGGTGCTATCAGGGAATTCTCTGCCTGCCTTTCCCCAGTGCTCTGCAAGCTCTCCAGGACAACATAGAATCTGGGGCTCTGTGCTTTCTTTCGTTCTGAACAACTGTTACTGTTTTCTGCACAAAAGCGATTCTTGCGAAGCAATGTGAACACTTCTGCTTCCCAGGCACAGAGAAGGTGCTAGCAGGGAATTCTCTGCCTGCCTTTCCCCAGTGCTCTGCAAGCTCTCCAGGACAACATAGAATCTGGGGCTCTGTGCTTTCTTTCCTTCTGAACAAGTGTTAGTGTTTTCTGCACAAAAGCGATTCTGCAAAGCAATGTGAACACTTCTGCTTCCCAGGCACAGAGAAGGTGCTAGCAGGGAATTCTCTGCCTGCCTTTCCCCAGTGCTCTGCAAGCTCTCCAGGACAACATAGAATCTGGGGCTCTGTGCTTTCTTTCCTTCTGAACAAGTGTTACTGTTTTCTGCACAAAAGCGATTCTGCGAAGCAATGTGAACAGGCACAGAGAAGGTGCTATCAGGGAATTCTCTGCCTGCCTTTCCCCAGTGCTCTGCAAGCTCTCCAGGACAACATAAAATCTGGGGCTCTGTGCTTTCTTTCCTTCTGAACAAGTGTTAGTGTTTTCTGCACAAAAGCGATTCTGCGAAGCAATGTGAACACTTCTGCTTCCCAGGCACAGAGAAGGTGCTAGAAAGGAATTCTCTGCCTGCCTTTCCCCAGTGCTCTGCAACCTCTCCAGGACAACATAAAATCTGGGGCTCTGTGCTTTCTTTCCTTCTGAACAAGTGTTACTGTTTTCTGCACAAAAGCGATTCTTGCGAAGCAATGTGAACACTTCTGCTTCCCAGGCACAGAGAAGGTGCTAGCAAGGAATTCTCTGCCTGCCTTTCCCCAGTGCTCTGCAAGCTCTCCAGGACTACATAAAATCTGGGGCACTGTGCTTTCTTTCCTTCTGAACAAGTGTTACTGTTTTCTGCACAAAAGCGATTCTGCAAAGCAATGTGAACAGGCACAGAGAAGGTGCTAGCAGGGAATTCTCTGCCTGCCTTTCCCCAGTGCTCTGCAAGCTCTCCAGGACAACATAGAATCTGGGGCTCTGTGCTTTCTTTCCTTCTGAACAAGTGTTACTGTTTTCTGCACAAAAGCGATTCTGCGAAGCAATGTGAACACTTCTGCTTCCCAGGCACGGAGAAGGTGCTAGCAAGGAATTCTCTGCCTGCCTTTCCCCAGTGCTCTGCAAGCTCTCCAGGACAACATAAAATCTGGGGCTCTGTGCTTTCTTTCCTTCTGAACAAGTGTTAGTGTTTTCTGCACAAAAGCGATTCTTGCGAAGCAATGTGAACACTTCTGCTTCCCAGGCACAGAGAAGGTGCTAGCAGGGAATTCTCTGCCTGCCTTTCCCCAGTGCTCTGCAAGCTCTCCAGGACAACATAGAATCTGGGGCTCTGTGCTTTCTTTCGTTCTGAACAAGTGTTACTGTTTTCTGCACAAAAGCGATTCTGCGAAGCAATGTGAACAGGCACAGAGAAGGTGCTAGCAGGGAATTCTCTGCCTGCCTTTCCCCAGTGCTCTGCAAGCTCTCCAGGACAACATAGAATCTGGGGCTCTGTGCTTTCTTTCGTTCTGAACAACTGTTACTGTTTTCTGCACAAAAGCGATTCTGCGAAGCAATGTGAACAGGCACAGAGAAGGTGCTATCAGGGAATTCTCTGCCTGCCTTTCCCCAGTGCTCTGCAAGCTCTCCAGGACAACATAGAATCTGGGGCTCTGTGCTTTCTTTCCTTCTGAACAAGTGTTACTGTTTTCTGCACAAAAGCGATTCTGCAAAGCAATGTGAACAGGCACAGAGAAGGTGCTAGCAGGGAATTCTCTGCCTGCCTTTCCCCAGTGCTCTGCAAGCTCTCCAGGACAACATAAAATCTGGGGCTCTGTGCTTTCTTTCCTTCTGAACAAGTGTTACTGTTTTCTGCACTAAAGCGATTCTGCGAACCAATGTGAACACTTCTGCTTCCCAGGCACAGAGAAGGTGCTAGAAAGGAATTCTCTGCCTGCCTTTCCCCAGTGCTCTGCAAGCTCTCCAGGACAACATAAAATCTGGGGCTCTGTGCTTTCTTTCCTTCTGAACAAGTGTTACTGTTTTCTGCACAAAAGCGATTCTTGCGAAGCAATGTGAACACTTCTGCTTCCCAGGCACAGAGAAGGTGCTAGCAAGGAATTCTCTGCCTGCCTTTCCCCAGTGCTCTGCAAGCTCTCCAGGACTACATAGAATCTGGGGCTCTGTGCTTTCTTTCGTTCTGAACAAGTGTTAGTGTTTTCTGCACAAAAGCGATTCTGCAAAGCAATGTGAACAGGCACAGAGAAGGTGCTATCAGGGAATTCTCTGCCTGCCTTTCCCCAGTGCTCTGCAAGCTCTCCAGGACAACATAGAATCTGGGGCTCTGTGCTTTCTTTCCTTCTGAACAAGTGTTACTGTTTTCTGCACAAAAGCGATTCTGCAAAGCAATGTGAACACTTCTGCTTCCCAGGCACAGAGAAGGTGCTAGCAGGGAATTCTCTGCCTGCCTTTCCCCAGTGCTCTGCAAGCTCTCCAGGACAACATAGAATCTGGGGCTCTGTGCTTTCTTTCGTTCTGAACAACTGTTAATGTTTTCTGCACAAAAGCGATTCTGCGAAGCAATGTGAACACTTCTGCTTCCCAGGCACAGAGAAGGTGCTATCAGGGAATTCTCTGCCTGCCTTTCCCCAGTGCTCTGCAAGCTCTCCAGGACAACATAGAATCTGGGGCTCTGTGCTTTCTTTCCTTCTGAACAAGTGTTACTGTTTTCTGCACAAAAGCGATTCTGCGAAGCAATGTGAACAGGCACAGAGAAGGTGCTAGCAGGGAATTCTCTGCTTGTCTTTCCCCAGTGCTCTGCAAGCTCTCCAGGACAACATAAAATCTGGGGTTCTGTGCTTTCTTTCCTTCTGAACAAGTGTTAGTGTTTTCTGCACAAAAGCGATTCTGCGAAGCAATGTGAACAGGCACAGAGAAGGTGCTATCAGGGAATTCTCTGCCTGCCTTTCCCCAGTGCTCTGCAAGCTCTCCAGGACAACATAAAATCTGTGGCTCTGTGCTTTCTTTCCTTCTGAACAAGTGTTACTGTTTTCTGCACAAAAGCGATTCTGCGAAGCAATGTGAACACTTCTGCTTCCCAGGCACAGAGAAGGTGCTAGCAAGGAATTCTCTGCCTGCCTTTCCCCAGTGCTCTGCAAGCTCTCCAGGACAACATAAAATCTGGGGCTCTGTGCTTTCTTTCCTTCTGAACAAGTGTTACTGTTTTCTGCACAAAAGCGATTCTTGCGAAGCTATGTGAACACTTCTGCTTCCCAGGCACAGAGAAGGTGCTAGCAAGGAATTCTCTGCCTGCCTTTCCCCAGTGCTCTGCAAGCTCTCCAGGACAACATAGAATCTGGGGCTCTGTGCTTTCTTTCCTTCTGAACAAGTGTTACTGTTTTCTGCACAAAAGCGATTCTGCGAAGCAATGTGAACAGGCACAGAGAAGGTGCTAGCAGGGAATTCTCTGCCTGCCTTTCCCCAGTGCTCTGCAAGCTCTCCAGGACAACATAGAATCTGGGGCTCTGTGCTTTCTTTCGTTCTGAACAACTGTTACTGTTTTCTGCACAAAAGCGATTCTGCGAAGCAATGTGAACACTTCTGCTTCCCAGGCACAGAGAAGGTGCTATCAGGGAATTCTCTGCCTGCCTTTCCCCAGTGCTCTGCAAGCTCTCCAGGACAACATAGAATCTGGGGCTCTGTGCTTTCTTTCCTTCTGAACAAGTGTTACTGTTTTCTGCACAAAAGCGATTCTGCGAAGCAATGTGAACAGGCACAGAGAAGGTGCTAGCAGGGAATTCTCTGCCTGCCTTTCCCCAGTGCTCTGCAAGCTCTCCAGGACAACATAGAATCTGGGGCTCTGTGCTTTCTTTCGTTCTGAACAACTGTTAATGTTTTCTGCACAAAAGCGATTCTGCGAAGCAATGTGAACACTTCTGCTTCCCAGGCACAGAGAAGGTGCTATCAGGGAATTCTCTGCCTGCCTTTCCCCAGTGCTCTGAAAGCTCTCCAGGACAACATAGAATCTGGGGCTCTGTGCTTTCTTTCCTTCTGAACAAGTGTTACTGTTTTCTGCACAAAAGCGATTCTGCGAAGCAATGTGAACAGGCACAGAGAAGGTGCTATCAGGGAATTCTCTGCCTGCCTTTCCCCAGTGCTCTGCAAGCTCTCCAGGACAACATAAAATCTGGGGCTCTGTGCTTTCTTTCCTTCTGAACAAGTGTTACTGTTTTCTGCACAAAAGCGATTCTTGCGAAGCAATGTGAACACTTCTGCTTCCCAGGCACAGAGAAGGTGCTAGCAGGGAATTCTCTGCCTGCCTTTCCCCAGTGCTCTGCAAGCTCTCCAGGACAACATAGAATCTGGGGCTCTGTGCTTTCTTTCCTTCTGAACAAGTGTTAGTGTTTTCTGCACAAAAGCGATTCTGCAAAGCAATGTGAACACTTCTGCTTCCCAGGCACAGAGAAGGTGCTAGCAGGGAATTCTCTGCCTGCCTTTCCCCAGTGCTCTGCAAGCTCTCCAGGACAACATAGAATCTGGGGCTCTGTGCTTTCTTTCCTTCTGAACAAGTGTTACTGTTTTCTGCACAAAAGCGATTCTGCGAAGCAATGTGAACAGGCACAGAGAAGGTGCTATCAGGGAATTCTCTGCCTGCCTTTCCCCAGTGCTCTGCAAGCTCTCCAGGACAACATAAAATCTGGGGCTCTGTGCTTTCTTTCCTTCTGAACAAGTGTTAGTGTTTTCTGCACAAAAGCGATTCTGCGAAGCAATGTGAACACTTCTGCTTCCCAGGCACAGAGAAGGTGCTAGAAAGGAATTCTCTGCCTGCCTTTCCCCAGTGCTCTGCAACCTCTCCAGGACAACATAAAATCTGGGGCTCTGTGCTTTCTTTCCTTCTGAACAAGTGTTACTGTTTTCTGCACAAAAGCGATTCTTGCGAAGCAATGTGAACACTTCTGCTTCCCAGGCACAGAGAAGGTGCTAGCAAGGAATTCTCTGCCTGCCTTTCCCCAGTGCTCTGCAAGCTCTCCAGGACTACATAAAATCTGGGGCACTGTGCTTTCTTTCCTTCTGAACAAGTGTTACTGTTTTCTGCACAAAAGCGATTCTGCAAAGCAATGTGAACAGGCACAGGGAAGGTGCTAGCAGGGAATTCTCTGCCTGCCTTTCCCCAGTGCTCTGCAAGCTCTCCAGGACAACATAGAATCTGGGGCTCTGTGCTTTCTTTCCTTCTGAACAAGTGTTACTGTTTTCTGCACAAAAGCGATTCTGCGAAGCAATGTGAACACTTCTGCTTCCCAGGCACGGAGAAGGTGCTAGCAAGGAATTCTCTGCCTGCCTTTCCCCAGTGCTCTGCAAGCTCTCCAGGACAACATAAAATCTGGGGCTCTGTGCTTTCTTTCCTTCTGAACAAGTGTTAGTGTTTTCTGCACAAAAGCGATTCTTGCGAAGCAATGTGAACACTTCTGCTTCCCAGGCACAGAGAAGGTGCTAGCAGGGAATTCTCTGCCTGCCTTTCCCCAGTGCTCTGCAAGCTCTCCAGGACAACATAGAATCTGGGGCTCTGTGCTTTCTTTCGTTCTGAACAAGTGTTACTGTTTTCTGCACAAAAGCGATTCTGCGAAGCAATGTGAACAGGCACAGAGAAGGTGCTAGCAGGGAATTCTCTGCCTGCCTTTCCCCAGTGCTCTGCAAGCTCTCCAGGACAACATAGAATCTGGGGCTCTGTGCTTTCTTTCGTTCTGAACAACTGTTACTGTTTTCTGCACAAAAGCGATTCTGCGAAGCAATGTGAACAGGCACAGAGAAGGTGCTATCAGGGAATTCTCTGCCTGCCTTTCCCCAGTGCTCTGCAAGCTCTCCAGGACAACATAGAATCTGGGGCTCTGTGCTTTCTTTCCTTCTGAACAAGTGTTACTGTTTTCTGCACAAAAGCGATTCTGCAAAGCAATGTGAACAGGCACAGAGAAGGTGCTAGCAGGGAATTCTCTGCCTGCCTTTCCCCAGTGCTCTGCAAGCTCTCCAGGACAACATAAAATCTGGGGCTCTGTGCTTTCTTTCCTTCTGAACAAGTGTTACTGTTTTCTGCACTAAAGCGATTCTGCGAACCAATGTGAACACTTCTGCTTCCCAGGCACAGAGAAGGTGCTAGAAAGGAATTCTCTGCCTGCCTTTCCCCAGTGCTCTGCAAGCTCTCCAGGACAACATAAAATCTGGGGCTCTGTGCTTTCTTTCCTTCTGAACAAGTGTTACTGTTTTCTGCACAAAAGCGATTCTTGCGAAGCAATGTGAACACTTCTGCTTCCCAGGCACAGAGAAGGTGCTAGCAAGGAATTCTCTGCCTGCCTTTCCCCAGTGCTCTGCAAGCTCTCCAGGACTACATAGAATCTGGGGCTCTGTGCTTTCTTTCGTTCTGAACAAGTGTTACTGTTTTCTGCACAAAAGCGATTCTGCGAAGCAATGTGAACAGGCACAGAGAAGGTGCTATCAGGGAATTCTCTGCCTGCCTTTCCCCAGTGCTCTGCAAGCTCTCCAGGACAACATAAAATCTGGGGCACTGTGCTTTCTTTCCTTCTGAACAAGTGTTACTGTTTTCTGCACAAAAGCGATTCTTGCGAAGCAATGTGAACACTTCTGCTTCCCAGGCACAGAGAAGGTGCTAGCAGGGAATTCTCTGCCTGCCTTTCCCCAGTGCTCTGCAAGCTCTCCAGGACAACATAGAATCTGGGGCTCTGTGCTTTCTTTCCTTCTGAACAAGTGTGTGTTTTCTGCACAAAAGCGATTCTGCAAAGCAATGTGAACACTTCTGCTTCCCAGGCACAGAGAAGGTGCTAGCAGGGAATTCTCTGCCTGCCTTTCCCCAGTGCTCTGCAAGCTCTCCAGGACAACATAAAATCTGGGGCTCTGTGCTTTCTTTCCTTCTGAACAAGTGTTACTGTTTTCTGCACAAAAGCGATTCTGCGAAGCAATGTGAACAGGCACAGAGAAGGTGCTATCAGGGAATTCTCTGCCTGCCTTTCCCCAGTGCTCTGCAAGCTCTCCAGGACAACATAGAATCTGGGGCTCTGTGCTTGCTTTCCTTCTGAACAAGTGTTACTGTTTTCTGCACAAAAGCGATTCTGCGAAGCAATGTGAACACTTCTGCTTCCCAGGCACAGAGAAGGTGCTAGCAAGGAATTCTCTGCCTGCCTTTCCCCAGTGCTCTGCAACCTCTCCAGGACAACATAAAATCTGGGGCTCTGTGCTTTCTTTCCTTCTGAACAAGTGTTACTGTTTTCTGCACAAAAGCGATTCTTGCGAAGCAATGTGAACACTTCTGCTTCCCAGGCACAGAGAAGGTGCTAGCAAGGAATTCTCTGCCTGCCTTTCCCCAGTGCTCTGCAAGCTCTCCAGGACTACATAAAATCTGGGGCACTGTGCTTTCTTTCCTTCTGAACAAGTGTTACTGTTTTCTGCACAAAAGCGATTCTGCAAAGCAATGTGAACAGGCACAGAGAAGGTGCTAGCAGGGAATTCTCTGCCTGCCTTTCCCCAGTGCTCTGCAAGCTCTCCAGGACAACATAGAATCTGGGGCTCTGTGCTTTCTTTCCTTCTGAACAAGTGTTACTGTTTTCTGCACAAAAGCGATTCTGCGAAGCAATGTGAACACTTCTGCTTCCCAGGCACGGAGAAGGTGCTAGCAAGGAATTCTCTGCCTGCCTTTCCCCAGTGCTCTGCAAGCTCTCCAGGACAACATAAAATCTGGGGCTCTGTGCTTTCTTTCCTTCTGAACAAGTGTTAGTGTTTTCTGCACAAAAGCGATTCTTGCGAAGCAATGTGAACACTTCTGCTTCCCAGGCACAGAGAAGGTGCTAGCAGGGAATTCTCTGCCTGCCTTTCCCCAGTGCTCTGCAAGCTCTCCAGGACAACATAGAATCTGGGGCTCTGTGCTTTCTTTCGTTCTGAACAAGTGTTACTGTTTTCTGCACAAAAGCGATTCTGCGAAGCAATGTGAACAGGCACAGAGAAGGTGCTAGCAGGGAATTCTCTGCCTGCCTTTCCCCAGTGCTCTGCAAGCTCTCCAGGACAACATAGAATCTGGGGCTCTGTGCTTTCTTTCGTTCTGAACAACTGTTACTGTTTTCTGCACAAAAGCGATTCTGCGAAGCAATGTGAACAGGCACAGAGAAGGTGCTATCAGGGAATTCTCTGCCTGCCTTTCCCCAGTGCTCTGCAAGCTCTCCAGGACAACATAGAATCTGGGGCTCTGTGCTTTCTTTCCTTCTGAACAAGTGTTACTGTTTTCTGCACAAAAGCGATTCTGCAAAGCAATGTGAACAGGCACAGAGAAGGTGCTAGCAGGGAATTCTCTGCCTGCCTTTCCCCAGTGCTCTGCAAGCTCTCCAGGACAACATAAAATCTGGGGCTCTGTGCTTTCTTTCCTTCTGAACAAGTGTTACTGTTTTCTGCACTAAAGCGATTCTGCGAACCAATGTGAACACTTCTGCTTCCCAGGCACAGAGAAGGTGCTAGAAAGGAATTCTCTGCCTGCCTTTCCCCAGTGCTCTGCAAGCTCTCCAGGACAACATAAAATCTGGGGCTCTGTGCTTTCTTTCCTTCTGAACAAGTGTTACTGTTTTCTGCACAAAAGCGATTCTTGCGAAGCAATGTGAACACTTCTGCTTCCCAGGCACAGAGAAGGTGCTAGCAAGGAATTCTCTGCCTGCCTTTCCCCAGTGCTCTGCAAGCTCTCCAGGACTACATAGAATCTGGGGCTCTGTGCTTTCTTTCGTTCTGAACAAGTGTTACTGTTTTCTGCACAAAAGCGATTCTGCGAAGCAATGTGAACAGGCACAGAGAAGGTGCTATCAGGGAATTCTCTGCCTGCCTTTCCCCAGTGCTCTGCAAGCTCTCCAGGACAACATAAAATCTGGGGCACTGTGCTTTCTTTCCTTCTGAACAAGTGTTACTGTTTTCTGCACAAAAGCGATTCTTGCGAAGCAATGTGAACACTTCTGCTTCCCAGGCACAGAGAAGGTGCTAGCAGGGAATTCTCTGCCTGCCTTTCCCCAGTGCTCTGCAAGCTCTCCAGGACAACATAGAATCTGGGGCTCTGTGCTTTCTTTCCTTCTGAACAAGTGTGTGTTTTCTGCACAAAAGCGATTCTGCAAAGCAATGTGAACACTTCTGCTTCCCAGGCACAGAGAAGGTGCTAGCAGGGAATTCTCTGCCTGCCTTTCCCCAGTGCTCTGCAAGCTCTCCAGGACAACATAAAATCTGGGGCTCTGTGCTTTCTTTCCTTCTGAACAAGTGTTACTGTTTTCTGCACAAAAGCGATTCTGCGAAGCAATGTGAACAGGCACAGAGAAGGTGCTATCAGGGAATTCTCTGCCTGCCTTTCCCCAGTGCTCTGCAAGCTCTCCAGGACAACATAGAATCTGGGGCTCTGTGCTTGCTTTCCTTCTGAACAAGTGTTACTGTTTTCTGCACAAAAGCGATTCTGCGAAGCAATGTGAACACTTCTGCTTCCCAGGCACAGAGAAGGTGCTAGCAAGGAATTCTCTGCCTGCCTTTCCCCAGTGCTCTGCAACCTCTCCAGGACAACATAAAATCTGGGGCTCTGTGCTTTCTTTCCTTCTGAACAAGTGTTACTGTTTTCTGCACAAAAGCGATTCTTGCGAAGCAATGTGAACACTTCTGCTTCCCAGGCACAGAGAAGGTGCTAGCAAGGAATTCTCTGCCTGCCTTTCCCCAGTGCTCTGCAAGCTCTCCAGGACTACATAAAATCTGGGGCACTGTGCTTTCTTTCCTTCTGAACAAGTGTTACTGTTTTCTGCACAAAAGCGATTCTGCAAAGCAATGTGAACAGGCACAGAGAAGGTGCTAGCAGGGAATTCTCTGCCTGCCTTTCCCCAGTGCTCTGCAAGCTCTCCAGGACAACATAGAATCTGGGGCTCTGTGCTTTCTTTCCTTCTGAACAAGTGTTACTGTTTTCTGCACAAAAGCGATTCTGCGAAGCAATGTGAACACTTCTGCTTCCCAGGCACGGAGAAGGTGCTAGCAAGGAATTCTCTGCCTGCCTTTCCCCAGTGCTCTGCAAGCTCTCCAGGACAACATAAAATCTGGGGCTCTGTGCTTTCTTTCCTTCTGAACAAGTGTTAGTGTTTTCTGCACAAAAGCGATTCTTGCGAAGCAATGTGAACACTTCTGCTTCCCAGGCACAGAGAAGGTGCTAGCAGGGAATTCTCTGCCTGCCTTTCCCCAGTGCTCTGCAAGCTCTCCAGGACAACATAGAATCTGGGGCTCTGTGCTTTCTTTCGTTCTGAACAAGTGTTACTGTTTTCTGCACAAAAGCGATTCTGCGAAGCAATGTGAACAGGCACAGAGAAGGTGCTAGCAGGGAATTCTCTGCCTGCCTTTCCCCAGTGCTCTGCAAGCTCTCCAGGACAACATAGAATCTGGGGCTCTGTGCTTTCTTTCGTTCTGAACAACTGTTACTGTTTTCTGCACAAAAGCGATTCTGCGAAGCAATGTGAACAGGCACAGAGAAGGTGCTATCAGGGAATTCTCTGCCTGCCTTTCCCCAGTGCTCTGCAAGCTCTCCAGGACAACATAGAATCTGGGGCTCTGTGCTTTCTTTCCTTCTGAACAAGTGTTACTGTTTTCTGCACAAAAGCGATTCTGCAAAGCAATGTGAACAGGCACAGAGAAGGTGCTAGCAGGGAATTCTCTGCCTGCCTTTCCCCAGTGCTCTGCAAGCTCTCCAGGACAACATAAAATCTGGGGCTCTGTGCTTTCTTTCCTTCTGAACAAGTGTTACTGTTTTCTGCACTAAAGCGATTCTGCGAACCAATGTGAACACTTCTGCTTCCCAGGCACAGAGAAGGTGCTAGAAAGGAATTCTCTGCCTGCCTTTCCCCAGTGCTCTGCAAGCTCTCCAGGACAACATAAAATCTGGGGCTCTGTGCTTTCTTTCCTTCTGAACAAGTGTTACTGTTTTCTGCACAAAAGCGATTCTTGCGAAGCAATGTGAACACTTCTGCTTCCCAGGCACAGAGAAGGTGCTAGCAAGGAATTCTCTGCCTGCCTTTCCCCAGTGCTCTGCAAGCTCTCCAGGACTACATAGAATCTGGGGCTCTGTGCTTTCTTTCGTTCTGAACAAGTGTTACTGTTTTCTGCACAAAAGCGATTCTGCGAAGCAATGTGAACAGGCACAGAGAAGGTGCTATCAGGGAATTCTCTGCCTGCCTTTCCCCAGTGCTCTGCAAGCTCTCCAGGACAACATAAAATCTGGGGCACTGTGCTTTCTTTCCTTCTGAACAAGTGTTACTGTTTTCTGCACAAAAGCGATTCTTGCGAAGCAATGTGAACACTTCTGCTTCCCAGGCACAGAGAAGGTGCTAGCAGGGAATTCTCTGCCTGCCTTTCCCCAGTGCTCTGCAAGCTCTCCAGGACAACATAGAATCTGGGGCTCTGTGCTTTCTTTCCTTCTGAACAAGTGTGTGTTTTCTGCACAAAAGCGATTCTGCAAAGCAATGTGAACACTTCTGCTTCCCAGGCACAGAGAAGGTGCTAGCAGGGAATTCTCTGCCTGCCTTTCCCCAGTGCTCTGCAAGCTCTCCAGGACAACATAAAATCTGGGGCTCTGTGCTTTCTTTCCTTCTGAACAAGTGTTACTGTTTTCTGCACAAAAGCGATTCTGCGAAGCAATGTGAACAGGCACAGAGAAGGTGCTATCAGGGAATTCTCTGCCTGCCTTTCCCCAGTGCTCTGCAAGCTCTCCAGGACAACATAGAATCTGGGGCTCTGTGCTTGCTTTCCTTCTGAACAAGTGTTACTGTTTTCTGCACAAAAGCGATTCTGCGAAGCAATGTGAACACTTCTGCTTCCCAGGCACAGAGAAGGTGCTAGCAAGGAATTCTCTGCCTGCCTTTCCCCAGTGCTCTGCAAGCTCTCCAGGACAACATAAAATCTGGGGCTCTGTGCTTTCTTTCCTTCTGAACAAGTGTTACTGTTTTCTGCACAAAAGCGATTCTTGCGAAGCTATGTGAAAACTTCTGCTTCCCAGGCACAGAGAAGGTGCTAGCAAGGAATTCTCTGCCTGCCTTTCCCCAGTGCTCTGCAAGCTCTCCAGGACAACATAGAATCTGGGGCTCTGTGCTTTCTTTCCTTCTGAACAAGTGTTAGTGTTTTCTGCACAAAAGCGATTCTGCGAACCAATGTGAACAGGCACAGAGAAGGTGCTAGCAAGGAATTCTCTGCCTGCCTTTCCCCAGTGCTCTGCAAGCTCTCCAGGACAACATAAAATCTGGGGCTCTGTGCTTTCTTTCCTTCTGAACAAGTGTTACTGTTTTCTGCACTAAAGCGATTCTTGCGAAGCAATGTGAACACTTCTGCTTCCCAGGCACAGAGAAGGTGCTAGCAGGGAATTCTCTGCCTGCCTTTCCCCAGTGCTCTGCAAGCTCTCCAGGACAACATAAAATCTGGGGCTCTGTGCTTTCTTTCCTTCTGAACAAGTGTTACTGTTTTCTGCACAAAAGCGATTCTTGCGAAGCAATGTGAACACTTCTGCTTCCCAGGCACACAGAAGGTGCTATCAGGGAATTCTCTGCCTGCCTTTCCCCAGTGCTCTGCAAGCTCTCCAGGACAACATAGAATCTGGGGCTCTGTGCTTTCTTTCGTTCTGAACAAGTGTTACTGTTTTCTGCACAAAAGCGATTCTGCGAAGCAATGTGAACAGGCACAGAGAAGGTGCTAGCAGGGAATTCTCTGCCTGCCTTTCCCCAGTGCTCTGCAAGCTCTCCAGGACAACATAGAATCTGGGGCTCTGTGCTTTCTTTCGTTCTGAACAACTGTTAATGTTTTCTGCACAAAAGCGATTCTGCGAAGCAATGTGAACACTTCTGCTTCCCAGGCACAGAGAAGGTGCTATCAGGGAATTCTCTGCCTGCCTTTCCCCAGTGCTCTGCAAGCTCTCCAGGACAACATAGAATCTGGGGCTCTGTGCTTTCTTTCCTTCTGAACAAGTGTTACTGTATTCTGCACAAAAGCGATTCTGCGAAGCAATGTGAACAGGCACAGAGAAGGTGCTAGCAGGGAATTCTCTGCCTGCCTTTCCCCAGTGCTCTGCAAGCTCTCCAGGACAACATAAAATCTGGGGTTCTGTGCTTTCTTTCCTTCTGAACAAGTGTTAGTGTTTTCTGCACAAAAGCGATTCTGCGAAGCAATGTGAACAGGCACAGAGAAGGTGCTATCAGGGAATTCTCTGCCTGCCTTTCCCCAGTGCTCTGCAAGCTCTCCAGGACAACATAAAATCTGTGGCTCTGTGCTTTCTTTCCTTCTGAACAAGTGTTACTGTTTTCTGCACAAAAGCGATTCTGCGAAGCAATGTGAACACTTCTGCTTCCCAGGCACAGAGAAGGTGCTAGCAAGGAATTCTCTGCCTGCCTTTCCCCAGTGCTCTGCAAGCTCTCCAGGACAACATAAAATCTGGGGCTCTGTGCTTTCTTTCCTTCTGAACAAGTGTTACTGTTTTCTGCACAAAAGCGATTCTTGCGAAGCTATGTGAACACTTCTGCTTCCTAGGCACACAGAAGGTGCTAGCAAGGAATTCTCTTCCTGCCTTTCCCCAGTGCTCTGCAAGCTCTCCAGGACAACATAGAATCTGGGGCTCTGTGCTTTCTTTCCTTCTGAACAAGTGTTACTGTTTTCTGCACAAAAGCGATTCTGCGAAGCAATGTGAACAGGCACAGAGAAGGTGCTAGCAGGGAATTCTCTGCCTGCCTTTCCCCAGTGCTCTGCAAGCTCTCCAGGACAACATAGAATCTGGGGCTCTGTGCTTTCTTTCGTTCTGAACAACTGTTAATGTTTTCTGCACAAAAGCGATTCTGCGAAGCAATGTGAACACTTCTGCTTCCCAGGCACAGAGAAGGTGCTAGCAGGGAATTCTCTGCCTGCCTTTCCCCAGTGCTCTGCAAGCTCTCCAGGACAACATAGAATCTGGGGCTCTGTGCTTTCTTTCCTTCTGAACAAGTGTTACTGTTTTCTGCACAAAAGCGATTCTGCGAAGCAATGTGAACAGGCACAGAGAAGGTGCTAGCAAGGAATTCTCTGCCTGCCTTTCCCCAGTGCTCTGCAAGCTCTCCAGGACAACATAAAATCTGGGGCTCTGTGCTTTCTTTCCTTCTGAACAAGTGTTACTGTTTTCTGCACAAAAGCGATTCTTGCGAAGCAATGTGAACACTTCTGCTTCCCAGGCACAGAGAAGGTGCTAGCAGGGAATTCTCTGCCTGCCTTTCCCCAGTGCTCTGCAAGCTCTCCAGGACAACATAAAATCTGGGGCTCTGTGCTTTCTTTCCTTCTGAACAAGTGTTACTGTTTTCTGCACAAAAGCGATTCTTGCGAAGCAATGTGAACACTTCTGCTTCCCAGGCACAGAGAAGGTGCTATCAGGGAATTCTCTGCCTGCCTTTCCCCAGTGCTCTGCAAGCTCTCCAGGACAACATAGAATCTGGGGCTCTGTGCTTTCTTTCGTTCTGAACAAGTGTTACTGTTTTCTGCACAAAAGCGATTCTGCGAAGCAATGTGAACAGGCACAGAGAAGGTGATAGCAGGGAATTCTCTGCCTGCCTTTCCCCAGTGCTCTGCAAGCTCTCCAGGACAACATAGAATCTGGGGCTCTGTGCTTTCTTTCCTTCTGAACAAGTGTTACTGTATTCTGCACAAAAGCGATTCTGCGAAGCAATGTGAACAGGCACAGAGAAGGTGCTAGCAGGGAATTCTCTGCCTGCCTTTCCCCAGTGCTCTGCAAGCTCTCCAGGACAACATAAAATCTGTGGCTCTGTGCTTTCTTTCCTTCTGAACAAGTGTTACTGTTTTCTGCACAAAAGCGATTCTGCGAAGCAATGTGAACACTTCTGCTTCCCAGGCACAGAGAAGGTGCTAGCAAGGAATTCTCTGCCTGCCTTTCCCCAGTGCTCTGCAAGCTCTCCAGGACAACATAAAATCTGGGGCTCTGTGCTTTCTTTCCTTCTGAACAAGTGTTACTGTTTTCTGCACAAAAGCGATTCTTGCGAAGCTATGTGAACACTTCTGCTTCCTAGGCACACAGAAGGTGCTAGCAAGGAATTCTCTGCCTGCCTTTCCCCAGTGCTCTGCAAGCTCTCCAGGACAACATAGAATCTGGGGCTCTGTGCTTTCTTTCCTTCTGAACAAGTGTTACTGTTTTCTGCACAAAAGCGATTCTGCGAAGCAATGTGAACAGGCACAGAGAAGGTGCTAGCAGGGAATTCTCTGCCTGCCTTTCCCCAGTGCTCTGCAAGCTCTCCAGGACAACATAGAATCTGGGGCTCTGTGCTTTCTTTCGTTCTGAACAACTGTTAATGTTTTCTGCACAAAAGCGATTCTGCGAAGCAATGTGAACACTTCTGCTTCCCAGGCACAGAGAAGGTGCTAGCAGGGAATTCTCTGCCTGCCTTTCCCCAGTGCTCTGCAAGCTCTCCAGGACAACATAGAATCTGGGGCTCTGTGCTTTCTTTCCTTCTGAACAAGTGTTACTGTTTTCTGCACAAAAGCGATTCTGCGAAGCAATGTGAACAGGCACAGAGAAGGTGCTAGCAAGGAATTCTCTGCCTGCCTTTCCCCAGTGCTCTGCAAGCTCTCCAGGACAACATAAAATCTGGGGCTCTGTGCTTTCTTTCCTTCTGAACAAGTGTTACTGTTTTCTGCACAAAAGCGATTCTTGCGAAGCAATGTGAACACTTCTGCTTCCCAGGCACAGAGAAGGTGCTAGCAGGGAATTCTCTGCCTGCCTTTCCCCAGTGCTCTGCAAGCTCTCCAGGACAACATAAAATCTGGGGCTCTGTGCTTTCTTTCCTTCTGAACAAGTGTTACTGTTTTCTGCACAAAAGCGATTCTTGCGAAGCAATGTGAACACTTCTGCTTCCCAGGCACAGAGAAGGTGCTATCAGGGAATTCTCTGCCTGCCTTTCCCCAGTGCTCTGCAAGCTCTCCAGGACAACATAGAATCTGGGGCTCTGTGCTTTCTTTCGTTCTGAACAAGTGTTACTGTTTTCTGCACAAAAGCGATTCTGCGAAGCAATGTGAACAGGCACAGAGAAGGTGCTATCAGGGAATTCTCTGCCTGCCTTTCCCCAGTGCTCTGCAAGCTCTCCAGGACAACATAGAATCTGGGGCTCTGTGCTTTCTTTCGTTCTGAACAAGTGTTAGTGTTTTCTGCACAAAAGCGATTCTGCGAAGCAATGTGAACAGGCACAGAGAAGGTGCTAGCAGGGAATTCTCTGCCTGCCTTTCCCCAGTGCTCTGCAAGCTCTCCAGGACAACATAGAATCTGGGGCTCTGTGCTTTCTTTCGTTCTGAACAACTGTTAATGTTTTCTGCACAAAAGCGATTCTGCGAAGCAATGTGAACACTTCTGCTTCCCAGGCACAGAGAAGGTGCTATCAGGGAATTCTCTGCCTGCCTTTCCCCAGTGCTCTGCAAGCTCTCCAGGACAACATAGAATCTGGGGCTCTGTGCTTTCTTTCCTTCTGAACAAGTGTTACTGTTTTCTGCACAAAAGCGATTCTGCGAAGCAATGTGAACAGGCACAGAGAAGGTGCTAGCAGGGAATTCTCTGCCTGCCTTTCCCCAGTGCTCTGCAAGCTCTCCAGGACAACATAAAATCTGGGGTTCTGTGCTTTCTTTCCTTCTGAACAAGTGTTAGTGTTTTCTGCACAAAAGCGATTCTGCGAAGCAATGTGAACAGGCACAGAGAAGGTGCTATCAGGGAATTCTCTGCCTGCCTTTCCCCAGTGCTCTGCAAGCTCTCCAGGACAACATAAAATCTGTGGCTCTGTGCTTTCTTTCCTTCTGAACAAGTGTTACTGTTTTCTGCACAAAAGCGATTCTGCGAAGCAATGTGAACACTTCTGCTTCCCAGGCACAGAGAAGGTGCTAGCAAGGAATTCTCTGCCTGCCTTTCCCCAGTGCTCTGCAAGCTCTCCAGGACAACATAAAATCTGGGGCTCTGTGCTTTCTTTCCTTCTGAACAAGTGTTACTGTTTTCTGCACAAAAGCGATTCTTGCGAAGCTATGTGAACACTTCTGCTTCCCAGGCACACAGAAGGTGCTAGCAAGGAATTCTCTGCCTGCCTTTCCCCAGTGCTCTGCAAGCTCTCCAGGACAACATAGAATCTGGGGCTCTGTGCTTTCTTTCCTTCTGAACAAGTGTTACTGTTTTCTGCACAAAAGCGATTCTGCGAAGCAATGTGAACAGGCACAGAGAAGGTGCTAGCAGGGAATTCTCTGCCTGCCTTTCCCCAGTGCTCTGCAAGCTCTCCAGGACAACATAGAATCTGGGGCTCTGTGCTTTCTTTCGTTCTGAACAAGTGTTACTGTTTTCTGCACAAAAGCGATTCTGCGAAGCAATGTGAACACTTCTGCTTCCCAGGCACAGAGAAGGTGCTATCAGGGAATTCTCTGCCTGCCTTTCCCCAGTGCTCTGCAAGCTCTCCAGGACAACACAGAATCTGGGGCTCTGTGCTTTCTTTCCTTCTGAACAAGTGTTACTGTTTTCTGCACAAAAGCGATTCTGCGAAGCAATGTGAACAGGCACAGAGAAGGTGCTAGCAGGGAATTCTCTGCCTGCCTTTCCCCAGTGCTCTGCAAGCTCTCCAGGACAACATAGAATCTGGGGCTCTGTGCTTTCTTTCGTTCTGAACAACTGTTAATGTTTTCTGCACAAAAGCGATTCTGCGAAGCAATGTGAACACTTCTGCTTCCCAGGCACAGAGAAGGTGCTATCAGGGAATTCTCTGCCTGCCTTTCCCCAGTGCTCTGCAAGCTCTCCAGGACAACATAGAATCTGGGGCTCTGTGCTTTCTTTCCTTCTGAACAAGTGTTACTGTTTTCTGCACAAAAGCGATTCTGCGAAGCAATGTGAACAGGCACAGAGAAGGTGCTAGCAGGGAATTCTCTGCCTGCCTTTCCCCAGTGCTCTGCAAGCTCTCCAGGACAACATAGAATCTGGGGCTCTGTGCTTTCTTTCGTTCTGAACAACTGTTAATGTTTTCTGCACAAAAGCGATTCTGCGAAGCAATGTGAACACTTCTGCTTCCCAGGCACAGAGAAGGTGCTATCAGGGAATTCTCTGCCTGCCTTTCCCCAGTGCTCTGCAAGCTCTCCAGGACAACATAGAATCTGGGGCTCTGTGCTTTCTTTCCTTCTGAACAAGTGTTACTGTTTTCTGCACAAAAGCGATTCTGCGAAGCAATGTGAACAGGCACAGAGAAGGTGCTATCAGGGAATTCTCTGCCTGCCTTTCCCCAGTGCTCTGCAAGCTCTCCAGGACAACATAGAATCTGGGGCTCTGTGCTTTCTTTCGTTCTGAACAACTGTTACTGTTTTCTGCACAAAAGCGATTCTTGCGAAGCAATGTGAACACTTCTGCTTCCCAGGCACAGAGAAGGTGCTAGCAGGGAATTCTCTGCCTGCCTTTCCCCAGTGCTCTGCAAGCTCTCCAGGACAACATAGAATCTGGGGCTCTGTGCTTTCTTTCCTTCTGAACAAGTGTTAGTGTTTTCTGCACAAAAGCGATTCTGCAAAGCAATGTGAACACTTCTGCTTCCCAGGCACAGAGAAGGTGCTAGCAGGGAATTCTCTGCCTGCCTTTCCCCAGTGCTCTGCAAGCTCTCCAGGACAACATAGAATCTGGGGCTCTGTGCTTTCTTTCCTTCTGAACAAGTGTTACTGTTTTCTGCACAAAAGCGATTCTGCGAAGCAATGTGAACAGGCACAGAGAAGGTGCTATCAGGGAATTCTCTGCCTGCCTTTCCCCAGTGCTCTGCAAGCTCTCCAGGACAACATAAAATCTGGGGCTCTGTGCTTTCTTTCCTTCTGAACAAGTGTTAGTGTTTTCTGCACAAAAGCGATTCTGCGAAGCAATGTGAACACTTCTGCTTCCCAGGCACAGAGAAGGTGCTAGAAAGGAATTCTCTGCCTGCCTTTCCCCAGTGCTCTGCAACCTCTCCAGGACAACATAAAATCTGGGGCTCTGTGCTTTCTTTCCTTCTGAACAAGTGTTACTGTTTTCTGCACAAAAGCGATTCTTGCGAAGCAATGTGAACACTTCTGCTTCCCAGGCACAGAGAAGGTGCTAGCAAGGAATTCTCTGCCTGCCTTTCCCCAGTGCTCTGCAAGCTCTCCAGGACTACATAAAATCTGGGGCACTGTGCTTTCTTTCCTTCTGAACAAGTGTTACTGTTTTCTGCACAAAAGCGATTCTGCAAAGCAATGTGAACAGGCACAGAGAAGGTGCTAGCAGGGAATTCTCTGCCTGCCTTTCCCCAGTGCTCTGCAAGCTCTCCAGGACAACATAGAATCTGGGGCTCTGTGCTTTCTTTCCTTCTGAACAAGTGTTACTGTTTTCTGCACAAAAGCGATTCTGCGAAGCAATGTGAACACTTCTGCTTCCCAGGCACGGAGAAGGTGCTAGCAAGGAATTCTCTGCCTGCCTTTCCCCAGTGCTCTGCAAGCTCTCCAGGACAACATAAAATCTGGGGCTCTGTGCTTTCTTTCCTTCTGAACAAGTGTTAGTGTTTTCTGCACAAAAGCGATTCTTGCGAAGCAATGTGAACACTTCTGCTTCCCAGGCACAGAGAAGGTGCTAGCAGGGAATTCTCTGCCTGCCTTTCCCCAGTGCTCTGCAAGCTCTCCAGGACAACATAGAATCTGGGGCTCTGTGCTTTCTTTCGTTCTGAACAAGTGTTACTGTTTTCTGCACAAAAGCGATTCTGCGAAGCAATGTGAACAGGCACAGAGAAGGTGCTAGCAGGGAATTCTCTGCCTGCCTTTCCCCAGTGCTCTGCAAGCTCTCCAGGACAACATAGAATCTGGGGCTCTGTGCTTTCTTTCGTTCTGAACAACTGTTACTGTTTTCTGCACAAAAGCGATTCTGCGAAGCAATGTGAACAGGCACAGAGAAGGTGCTAGCAGGGAATTCTCTGCCTGCCTTTCCCCAGTGCTCTGCAAGCTCTCCAGGACAACATAGAATCTGGGGCTCTGTGCTTTCTTTCCTTCTGAACAAGTGTTACTGTTTTCTGCACAAAAGCGATTCTGCAAAGCAATGTGAACAGGCACAGAGAAGGTGCTAGCAGGGAATTCTCTGCCTGCCTTTCCCCAGTGCTCTGCAAGCTCTCCAGGACAACATAAAATCTGGGGCTCTGTGCTTTCTTTCCTTCTGAACAAGTGTTACTGTTTTCTGCACAAAAGCGATTCTTGCGAAGCAATGTGAACACTTCTGCTTCCCAGGCACAGAGAAGGTGCTAGCAAGGAATTCTCTGCCTGCCTTTCCCCAGTGCTCTGCAAGCTCTCCAGGACTACATAGAATCTGGGGCTCTGTGCTTTCTTTCGTTCTGAACAAGTGTTACTGTTTTCTGCACAAAAGCGATTCTGCAAAGCAATGTGAACAGGCACAGAGAAGGTGCTATCAGGGAATTCTCTGCCTGCCTTTCCCCAGTGCTCTGCAAGCTCTCCAGGACAACATAGAATCTGGGGCTCTGTGCTTTCTTTCCTTCTGAACAAGTGTTACTGTTTTCTGCACAAAAGCGATTCTGCAAAGCAATGTGAACACTTCTGCTTCCCAGGCACAGAGAAGGTGCTAGCAGGGAATTCTCTGCCTGCCTTTCCCCAGTGCTCTGCAAGCTCTCCAGGACAACATAGAATCTGGGGCTCTGTGCTTTCTTTCGTTCTGAACAACTGTTAATGTTTTCTGCACAAAAGCGATTCTGTGAGGCAATGTGAACACTTCTGCTTCCCAGGCACAGAGAAGGTGCTATCAGGGAATTCTCTGCCTGCCTTTCCCCAGTGCTCTGCAAGCTCTCCAGGACAACATAGAATCTGGGGCTCTGTGCTTTCTTTCCTTCTGAACAAGTGTTACTGTTTTCTGCACAAAAGCGATTCTGCGAAGCAATGTGAACAGGCACAGAGAAGGTGCTAGCAGGGAATTCTCTGCTTGTCTTTCCCCAGTGCTCTGCAAGCTCTCCAGGACAACATAAAATCTGGGGTTCTGTGCTTTCTTTCCTTCTGAACAAGTGTTAGTGTTTTCTGCACAAAAGCGATTCTGCGAAGCAATGTGAACAGGCACAGAGAAGGTGCTATCAGGGAATTCTCTGCCTGCCTTTCCCCAGTGCTCTGCAAGCTCTCCAGGACAACATAAAATCTGTGGCTCTGTGCTTTCTTTCCTTCTGAACAAGTGTTACTGTTTTCTGCACAAAAGCGATTCTGCGAAGCAATGTGAACACTTCTGCTTCCCAGGCACAGAGAAGGTGCTAGCAAGGAATTCTCTGCCTGCCTTTCCCCAGTGCTCTGCAAGCTCTCCAGGACAACATAAAATCTGGGGCTCTGTGCTTTCTTTCCTTCTGAACAAGTGTTACTGTTTTCTGCACAAAAGCGATTCTTGCGAAGCTATGTGAACACTTCTGCTTCCCAGGCACAGAGAAGGTGCTAGCAAGGAATTCTCTGCCTGCCTTTCCCCAGTGCTCTGCAAGCTCTCCAGGACAACATAGAATCTGGGGCTCTGTGCTTTCTTTCCTTCTGAACAAGTGTTACTGTTTTCTGCACAAAAGCGATTCTGCGAAGCAATGTGAACAGGCACAGAGAAGGTGCTAGCAGGGAATTCTCTGCCTGCCTTTCCCCAGTGCTCTGCAAGCTCTCCAGGACAACATAGAATCTGGGGCTCTGTGCTTTCTTTCGTTCTGAACAACTGTTACTGTTTTCTGCACAAAAGCGATTCTGCGAAGCAATGTGAACACTTCTGCTTCCCAGGCACAGAGAAGGTGCTATCAGGGAATTCTCTGCCTGCCTTTCCCCAGTGCTCTGCAAGCTCTCCAGGACAACATAGAATCTGGGGCTCTGTGCTTTCTTTCCTTCTGAACAAGTGTTACTGTTTTCTGCACAAAAGCGATTCTGCGAAGCAATGTGAACAGGCACAGAGAAGGTGCTAGCAGGGAATTCTCTGCCTGCCTTTCCCCAGTGCTCTGCAAGCTCTCCAGGACAACATAGAATCTGGGGCTCTGTGCTTTCTTTCGTTCTGAACAACTGTTAATGTTTTCTGCACAAAAGCGATTCTGCGAAGCAATGTGAACACTTCTGCTTCCCAGGCACAGAGAAGGTGCTATCAGGGAATTCTCTGCCTGCCTTTCCCCAGTGCTCTGAAAGCTCTCCAGGACAACATAGAATCTGGGGCTCTGTGCTTTCTTTCCTTCTGAACAAGTGTTACTGTTTTCTGCACAAAAGCGATTCTGCGAAGCAATGTGAACAGGCACAGAGAAGGTGCTATCAGGGAATTCTCTGCCTGCCTTTCCCCAGTGCTCTGCAAGCTCTCCAGGACAACATAAAATCTGGGGCTCTGTGCTTTCTTTCCTTCTGAACAAGTGTTACTGTTTTCTGCACAAAAGCGATTCTTGCGAAGCAATGTGAACACTTCTGCTTCCCAGGCACAGAGAAGGTGCTAGCAGGGAATTCTCTGCCTGCCTTTCCCCAGTGCTCTGCAAGCTCTCCAGGACAACATAGAATCTGGGGCTCTGTGCTTTCTTTCCTTCTGAACAAGTGTTAGTGTTTTCTGCACAAAAGCGATTCTGCAAAGCAATGTGAACACTTCTGCTTCCCAGGCACAGAGAAGGTGCTAGCAGGGAATTCTCTGCCTGCCTTTCCCCAGTGCTCTGCAAGCTCTCCAGGACAACATAGAATCTGGGGCTCTGTGCTTTCTTTCCTTCTGAACAAGTGTTACTGTTTTCTGCACAAAAGCGATTCTGCAAAGCAATGTGAACAGGCACAGAGAAGGTGCTAGCAGGGAATTCTCTGCCTGCCTTTCCCCAGTGCTCTGCAAGCTCTCCAGGACAACATAAAATCTGGGGCTCTGTGCTTTCTTTCCTTCTGAACAAGTGTTAGTGTTTTCTGCACAAAAGCGATTCTGCGAAGCAATGTGAACACTTCTGCTTCCCAGGCACAGAGAAGGTGCTAGAAAGGAATTCTCTGCCTGCCTTTCCCCAGTGCTCTGCAACCTCTCCAGGACAACATAAAATCTGGGGCTCTGTGCTTTCTTTCCTTCTGAACAAGTGTTACTGTTTTCTGCACAAAAGCGATTCTTGCGAAGCAATGTGAACACTTCTGCTTCCCAGGCACAGAGAAGGTGCTAGCAAGGAATTCTCTGCCTGCCTTTCCCCAGTGCTCTGCAAGCTCTCCAGGACTACATAAAATCTGGGGCACTGTGCTTTCTTTCCTTCTGAACAAGTGTTACTGTTTTCTGCACAAAAGCGATTCTGCAAAGCAATGTGAACAGGCACAGAGAAGGTGCTAGCAGGGAATTCTCTGCCTGCCTTTCCCCAGTGCTCTGCAAGCTCTCCAGGACAACATAGAATCTGGGGCTCTGTGCTTTCTTTCCTTCTGAACAAGTGTTACTGTTTTCTGCACAAAAGCGATTCTGCGAAGCAATGTGAACACTTCTGCTTCCCAGGCACGGAGAAGGTGCTAGCAAGGAATTCTCTGCCTGCCTTTCCCCAGTGCTCTGCAAGCTCTCCAGGACAACATAAAATCTGGGGCTCTGTGCTTTCTTTCCTTCTGAACAAGTGTTAGTGTTTTCTGCACAAAAGCGATTCTTGCGAAGCAATGTGAACACTTCTGCTTCCCAGGCACAGAGAAGGTGCTAGCAGGGAATTCTCTGCCTGCCTTTCCCCAGTGCTCTGCAAGCTCTCCAGGACAACATAGAATCTGGGGCTCTGTGCTTTCTTTCGTTCTGAAAAAGTGTTACTGTTTTCTGCACAAAAGCGATTCTGCGAAGCAATGTGAACAGGCACAGAGAAGGTGCTAGCAGGGAATTCTCTGCCTGCCTTTCCCCAGTGCTCTGCAAGCTCTCCAGGACAACATAGAATCTGGGGCTCTGTGCTTTCTTTCGTTCTGAACAACTGTTACTGTTTTCTGCACAAAAGCGATTCTGCGAAGCAATGTGAACAGGCACAGAGAAGGTGCTATCAGGGAATTCTCTGCCTGCCTTTCCCCAGTGCTCTGCAAGCTCTCCAGGACAACATAGAATCTGGGGCTCTGTGCTTTCTTTCCTTCTGAACAAGTGTTACTGTTTTCTGCACAAAAGCGATTCTGCAAAGCAATGTGAACAGGCACAGAGAAGGTGCTAGCAGGGAATTCTCTGCCTGCCTTTCCCCAGTGCTCTGCAAGCTCTCCAGGACAACATAAAATCTGGGGCTCTGTGCTTTCTTTCCTTCTGAACAAGTGTTACTGTTTTCTGCACTAAAGCGATTCTGCGAACCAATGTGAACACTTCTGCTTCCCAGGCACAGAGAAGGTGCTAGAAAGGAATTCTCTGCCTGCCTTTCCCCAGTGCTCTGCAAGCTCTCCAGGACAACATAAAATCTGGGGCTCTGTGCTTTCTTTCCTTCTGAACAAGTGTTACTGTTTTCTGCACAAAAGCGATTCTTGCGAAGCAATGTGAACACTTCTGCTTCCCAGGCACAGAGAAGGTGCTAGCAAGGAATTCTCTGCCTGCCTTTCCCCAGTGCTCTGCAAGCTCTCCAGGACTACATAGAATCTGGGGCTCTGTGCTTTCTTTCGTTCTGAACAAGTGTTACTGTTTTCTGCACAAAAGCGATTCTGCGAAGCAATGTGAACAGGCACAGAGAAGGTGCTATCAGGGAATTCTCTGCCTGCCTTTCCCCAGTGCTCTGCAAGCTCTCCAGGACAACATAAAATCTGGGGCACTGTGCTTTCTTTCCTTCTGAACAAGTGTTACTGTTTTCTGCACAAAAGCGATTCTTGCGAAGCAATGTGAACACTTCTGCTTCCCAGGCACAGAGAAGGTGCTAGCAGGGAATTCTCTGCCTGCCTTTCCCCAGTGCTCTGCAAGCTCTCCAGGACAACATAGAATCTGGGGCTCTGTGCTTTCTTTCCTTCTGAACAAGTGTTAGTGTTTTCTGCACAAAAGCGATTCTGCGAAGCAATGTGAACACTTCTGCTTCCCAGGCACAGAGAAGGTGCTAGCAGGGAATTCTCTGCCTGCCTTTCCCCAGTGCTCTGCAAGCTCTCCAGGACAACATAAAATCTGGGGCTCTGTGCTTTCTTTCCTTCTGAACAAGTGTTACTGTTTTCTGCACAAAAGCGATTCTGCGAAGCAATGTGAACAGGCACAGAGAAGGTGCTATCAGGGAATTCTCTGCCTGCCTTTCCCCAGTGCTCTGCAAGCTCTCCAGGACAACATAGAATCTGGGGCTCTGTGCTTGCTTTCCTTCTGAACAAGTGTTACTGTTTTCTGCACAAAAGCGATTCTGCGAAGCAATGTGAACACTTCTGCTTCCCAGGCACAGAGAAGGTGCTAGCAAGGAATTCTCTGCCTGCCTTTCCCCAGTGCTCTGCAAGCTCTCCAGGACAACATAAAATCTGGGGCTCTGTGCTTTCTTTCCTTCTGAACAAGTGTTACTGTTTTCTGCACAAAAGCGATTCTTGCGAAGCTATGTGAAAACTTCTGCTTCCCAGGCACAGAGAAGGTGCTAGCAAGGAATTCTCTGCCTGCCTTTCCCCAGTGCTCTGCAAGCTCTCCAGGACAACATAGAATCTGGGGCTCTGTGCTTTCTTTCCTTCTGAACAAGTGTTAGTGTTTTCTGCACAAAAGCGATTCTTGCGAAGCTATGTGAAAACTTCTGCTTCCCAGGCACAGAGAAGGTGCTAGCAAGGAATTCTCTGCCTGCCTTTCCCCAGTGCTCTGCAAGCTCTCCAGGACAACATAGAATCTGGGGCTCTGTGCTTTCTTTCGTTCTGAAAAAGTGTTACTGTTTTCTGCACAAAAGCGATTCTGCGAAGCAATGTGAACAGGCACAGAGAAGGTGCTAGCAGGGAATTCTCTGCCTGCCTTTCCCCAGTGCTCTGCAAGCTCTCCAGGACAACATAGAATCTGGGGCTCTGTGCTTTCTTTCGTTC
Organism: Strix aluco; assembly: GCF_031877795.1. Taxonomy (NCBI): domain Eukaryota; kingdom Metazoa; phylum Chordata; class Aves; order Strigiformes; family Strigidae; genus Strix; species Strix aluco. The sequence goes on from NW_027436647.1 coordinate 2,361,781, forward strand.
TGAACAACTGTTACTGTTTTCTGCACAAAAGCGATTCTGCGAAGCAATGTGAACAGGCACAGAGAAGGTGCTATCAGGGAATTCTCTGCCTGCCTTTCCCCAGTGCTCTGCAAGCTCTCCAGGACAACATAGAATCTGGGGCTCTGTGCTTTCTTTCCTTCTGAACAAGTGTTACTGTTTTCTGCACAAAAGCGATTCTGCAAAGCAATGTGAACAGGCACAGAGAAGGTGCTAGCAGGGAATTCTCTGCCTGCCTTTCCCCAGTGCTCTGCAAGCTCTCCAGGACAACATAAAATCTGGGGCTCTGTGCTTTCTTTCCTTCTGAACAAGTGTTACTGTTTTCTGCACTAAAGCGATTCTGCGAACCAATGTGAACACTTCTGCTTCCCAGGCACAGAGAAGGTGCTAGAAAGGAATTCTCTGCCTGCCTTTCCCCAGTGCTCTGCAAGCTCTCCAGGACAACATAAAATCTGGGGCTCTGTGCTTTCTTTCCTTCTGAACAAGTGTTACTGTTTTCTGCACAAAAGCGATTCTTGCGAAGCAATGTGAACACTTCTGCTTCCCAGGCACAGAGAAGGTGCTAGCAAGGAATTCTCTGCCTGCCTTTCCCCAGTGCTCTGCAAGCTCTCCAGGACTACATAGAATCTGGGGCTCTGTGCTTTCTTTCGTTCTGAACAAGTGTTACTGTTTTCTGCACAAAAGCGATTCTGCGAAGCAATGTGAACAGGCACAGAGAAGGTGCTATCAGGGAATTCTCTGCCTGCCTTTCCCCAGTGCTCTGCAAGCTCTCCAGGACAACATAAAATCTGGGGCACTGTGCTTTCTTTCCTTCTGAACAAGTGTTACTGTTTTCTGCACAAAAGCGATTCTTGCGAAGCAATGTGAACACTTCTGCTTCCCAGGCACAGAGAAGGTGCTAGCAGGGAATTCTCTGCCTGCCTTTCCCCAGTGCTCTGCAAGCTCTCCAGGACAACATAGAATCTGGGGCTCTGTGCTTTCTTTCCTTCTGAACAAGTGTTAGTGTTTTCTGCACAAAAGCGATTCTGCGAAGCAATGTGAACACTTCTGCTTCCCAGGCACAGAGAAGGTGCTAGCAGGGAATTCTCTGCCTGCCTTTCCCCAGTGCTCTGCAAGCTCTCCAGGACAACATAAAATCTGGGGCTCTGTGCTTTCTTTCCTTCTGAACAAGTGTTACTGTTTTCTGCACAAAAGCGATTCTGCGAAGCAATGTGAACAGGCACAGAGAAGGTGCTATCAGGGAATTCTCTGCCTGCCTTTCCCCAGTGCTCTGCAAGCTCTCCAGGACAACATAGAATCTGGGGCTCTGTGCTTGCTTTCCTTCTGAACAAGTGTTACTGTTTTCTGCACAAAAGCGATTCTGCGAAGCAATGTGAACACTTCTGCTTCCCAGGCACAGAGAAGGTGCTAGCAAGGAATTCTCTGCCTGCCTTTCCCCAGTGCTCTGCAAGCTCTCCAGGACAACATAAAATCTGGGGCTCTGTGCTTTCTTTCCTTCTGAACAAGTGTTACTGTTTTCTGCACAAAAGCGATTCTTGCGAAGCTATGTGAAAACTTCTGCTTCCCAGGCACAGAGAAGGTGCTAGCAAGGAATTCTCTGCCTGCCTTTCCCCAGTGCTCTGCAAGCTCTCCAGGACAACATAGAATCTGGGGCTCTGTGCTTTCTTTCCTTCTGAACAAGTGTTAGTGTTTTCTGCACAAAAGCGATTCTGCGAACCAATGTGAACAGGCACAGAGAAGGTGCTAGCAAGGAATTCTCTGCCTGCCTTTCCCCAGTGCTCTGCAAGCTCTCCAGGACAACATAAAATCTGGGGCTCTGTGCTTTCTTTCCTTCTGAACAAGTGTTACTGTTTTCTGCACAAAAGCGATTCTTGCGAAGCAATGTGAACACTTCTGCTTCCCAGGCACAGAGAAGGTGCTAGCAGGGAATTCTCTGCCTGCCTTTCCCCAGTGCTCTGCAAGCTCTCCAGGACAACATAAAATCTGGGGCTCTGTGCTTTCTTTCCTTCTGAACAAGTGTTACTGTTTTCTGCACAAAAGCGATTCTTGCGAAGCAATGTGAACACTTCTGCTTCCCAGGCACACAGAAGGTGCTATCAGGGAATTCTCTGCCTGCCTTTCCCCAGTGCTCTGCAAGCTCTCCAGGACAACATAGAATCTGGGGCTCTGTGCTTTCTTTCGTTCTGAACAAGTGTTACTGTTTTCTGCACAAAAGCGATTCTGCGAAGCAATGTGAACAGGCACAGAGAAGGTGCTAGCAGGGAATTCTCTGCCTGCCTTTCCCCAGTGCTCTGCAAGCTCTCCAGGACAACATAGAATCTGGGGCTCTGTGCTTTCTTTCGTTCTGAACAACTGTTAATGTTTTCTGCACAAAAGCGATTCTGCGAAGCAATGTGAACACTTCTGCTTCCCAGGCACAGAGAAGGTGCTATCAGGGAATTCTCTGCCTGCCTTTCCCCAGTGCTCTGCAAGCTCTCCAGGACAACATAGAATCTGGGGCTCTGTGCTTTCTTTCCTTCTGAACAAGTGTTACTGTTTTCTGCACAAAAGCGATTCTGCGAAGCAATGTGAACAGGCACAGAGAAGGTGCTAGCAGGGAATTCTCTGCTTGTCTTTCCCCAGTGCTCTGCAAGCTCTTCAGGACAACATAAAATCTGGGGTTCTGTTCTTTCTTTCCTTCTGAACAAGTGTTAGTGTTTTCTGCACAAAAGCGATTCTGCGAAGCAATGTGAACAGGCACAGAGAAGGTGCTATCAGGGAATTCTCTGCCTGCCTTTCCCCAGTGCTCTGCAAGCTCTCCAGGACAACATAAAATCTGTGGCTCTGTGCTTTCTTTCCTTCTGAACAAGTGTTACTGTTTTCTGCACAAAAGCGATTCTGCGAAGCAATGTGAACACTTCTGCTTCCCAGGCACAGAGAAGGTGCTAGCAAGGAATTCTCTGCCTGCCTTTCCCCAGTGCTCTGCAAGCTCTCCAGGACAACATAAAATCTGGGGCTCTGTGCTTTCTTTCCTTCTGAACAAGTGTTACTGTTTTCTGCACAAAAGCGATTCTTGCGAAGCTATGTGAACACTTCTGCTTCCTAGGCACACAGAAGGTGCTAGCAAGGAATTCTCTGCCTGCCTTTCCCCAGTGCTCTGCAAGCTCTCCAGGACAACATAGAATCTGGGGCTCTGTGCTTTCTTTCCTTCTGAACAAGTGTTACTGTTTTCTGCACAAAAGCGATTCTGCGAAGCAATGTGAACAGGCACAGAGAAGGTGCTAGCAGGGAATTCTCTGCCTGCCTTTCCCCAGTGCTCTGCAAGCTCTCCAGGACAACATAGAATCTGGGGCTCTGTGCTTTCTTTCGTTCTGAACAACTGTTAATGTTTTCTGCACAAAAGCGATTCTGCGAAGCAATGTGAACACTTCTGCTTCCCAGGCACAGAGAAGGTGCTAGCAGGGAATTCTCTGCCTGCCTTTCCCCAGTGCTCTGCAAGCTCTCCAGGACAACATAGAATCTGGGGCTCTGTGCTTTCTTTCCTTCTGAACAAGTGTTACTGTTTTCTGCACAAAAGCGATTCTGCGAAGCAATGTGAACAGGCACAGAGAAGGTGCTAGCAGGGAATTCTCTGCCTGCCTTTCCCCAGTGCTCTGCAAGCTCTCCAGGACAACATAGAATCTGGGGCTCTGTGCTTTCTTTCGTTCTGAACAACTGTTAATGTTTTCTGCACAAAAGCGATTCTGCGAAGCAATGTGAACACTTCTGCTTCCCAGGCACAGAGAAGGTGCTATCAGGGAATTCTCTGCCTGCCTTTCCCCAGTGCTCTGCAAGCTCTCCAGGACAACATAGAATCTGGGGCTCTGTGCTTTCTTTCCTTCTGAACAAGTGTTACTGTTTTCTGCACAAAAGCGATTCTGCGAAGCAATGTGAACAGGCACAGAGAAGGTGCTAGCAGGGAATTCTCTGCCTGCCTTTCCCCAGTGCTCTGCAAGCTCTCCAGGACAACATAGAATCTGGGGCTCTGTGCTTTCTTTCCTTCTGAACAAGTGTTAGTGTTTTCTGCACAAAAGCGATTCTGCGAACCAATGTGAACAGGCACAGAGAAGGTGCTAGCAAGGAATTCTCTGCCTGCCTTTCCCCAGTGCTCTGCAAGCTCTCCAGGACAACATAAAATCTGGGGCTCTGTGCTTTCTTTCCTTCTGAACAAGTGTTACTGTTTTCTGCACAAAAGCGATTCTTGCGAAGCAATGTGAACACTTCTGCTTCCCAGGCACAGAGAAGGTGCTAGCAGGGAATTCTCTGCCTGCCTTTCCCCAGTGCTCTGCAAGCTCTCCAGGACAACATAAAATCTGGGGCTCTGTGCTTTCTTTCCTTCTGAACAAGTGTTACTGTTTTCTGCACAAAAGCGATTCTTGCGAAGCAATGTGAACACTTCTGCTTCCCAGGCACAGAGAAGGTGCTATCAGGGAATTCTCTGCCTGCCTTTCCCCAGTGCTCTGCAAGCTCTCCAGGACAACATAGAATCTGGGGCTCTGTGCTTTCTTTCGTTCTGAACAAGTGTTACTGTTTTCTGCACAAAAGCGATTCTGCGAAGCAATGTGAACAGGCACAGAGAAGGTGCTATCAGGGAATTCTCTGCCTGCCTTTCCCCAGTGCTCTGCAAGCTCTCCAGGACAACATAGAATCTGGGGCTCTGTGCTTTCTTTCGTTCTGAACAAGTGTTAGTGTTTTCTGCACAAAAGCGATTCTGCGAAGCAATGTGAACAGGCACAGAGAAGGTGCTAGCAGGGAATTCTCTGCCTGCCTTTCCCCAGTGCTCTGCAAGCTCTCCAGGACAACATAGAATCTGGGGCTCTGTGCTTTCTTTCGTTCTGAACAACTGTTAATGTTTTCTGCACAAAAGCGATTCTGCGAAGCAATGTGAACACTTCTGCTTCCCAGGCACAGAGAAGGTGCTATCAGGGAATTCTCTGCCTGCCTTTCCCCAGTGCTCTGCAAGCTCTCCAGGACAACATAGAATCTGGGGCTCTGTGCTTTCTTTCCTTCTGAACAAGTGTTACTGTTTTCTGCACAAAAGCGATTCTGCGAAGCAATGTGAACAGGCACAGAGAAGGTGCTAGCAGGGAATTCTCTGCCTGCCTTTCCCCAGTGCTCTGCAAGCTCTCCAGGACAACATAAAATCTGGGGTTCTGTGCTTTCTTTCCTTCTGAACAAGTGTTAGTGTTTTCTGCACAAAAGCGATTCTGCGAAGCAATGTGAACAGGCACAGAGAAGGTGCTATCAGGGAATTCTCTGCCTGCCTTTCCCCAGTGCTCTGCAAGCTCTCCAGGACAACATAAAATCTGTGGCTCTGTGCTTTCTTTCCTTCTGAACAAGTGTTACTGTTTTCTGCACAAAAGCGATTCTGCGAAGCAATGTGAACACTTCTGCTTCCCAGGCACAGAGAAGGTGCTAGCAAGGAATTCTCTGCCTGCCTTTCCCCAGTGCTCTGCAAGCTCTCCAGGACAACATAAAATCTGGGGCTCTGTGCTTTCTTTCCTTCTGAACAAGTGTTACTGTTTTCTGCACAAAAGCGATTCTTGCGAAGCTATGTGAACACTTCTGCTTCCCAGGCACACAGAAGGTGCTAGCAAGGAATTCTCTGCCTGCCTTTCCCCAGTGCTCTGCAAGCTCTCCAGGACAACATAGAATCTGGGGCTCTGTGCTTTCTTTCCTTCTGAACAAGTGTTACTGTTTTCTGCACAAAAGCGATTCTGCGAAGCAATGTGAACAGGCACAGAGAAGGTGCTAGCAGGGAATTCTCTGCCTGCCTTTCCCCAGTGCTCTGCAAGCTCTCCAGGACAACATAGAATCTGGGGCTCTGTGCTTTCTTTCGTTCTGAACAAGTGTTACTGTTTTCTGCACAAAAGCGATTCTGCGAAGCAATGTGAACACTTCTGCTTCCCAGGCACAGAGAAGGTGCTATCAGGGAATTCTCTGCCTGCCTTTCCCCAGTGCTCTGCAAGCTCTCCAGGACAACACAGAATCTGGGGCTCTGTGCTTTCTTTCCTTCTGAACAAGTGTTACTGTTTTCTGCACAAAAGCGATTCTGCGAAGCAATGTGAACAGGCACAGAGAAGGTGCTAGCAGGGAATTCTCTGCCTGCCTTTCCCCAGTGCTCTGCAAGCTCTCCAGGACAACATAAAATCTGGGGTTCTGTGCTTTCTTTCCTTCTGAACAAGTGTTAGTGTTTTCTGCACAAAAGCGATTCTGCGAAGCAATGTGAACAGGCACAGAGAAGGTGCTATCAGGGAATTCTCTGCCTGCCTTTCCCCAGTGCTCTGCAAGCTCTCCAGGACAACATAGAATCTGGGGCTCTGTGCTTTCTTTCCTTCTGAACAAGTGTTACTGTTTTCTGCACAAAAGCGATTCTGCGAAGCAATGTGAACACTTCTGCTTCCCAGGCACAGAGAAGGTGCTAGCAAGGAATTCTCTGCCTGCCTTTCCCCAGTGCTCTGCAAGCTCTCCAGGACAACATAAAATCTGGGGCTCTGTGCTTTCTTTCCTTCTGAACAAGTGTTACTGTTTTCTGCACAAAAGCGATTCTTGCGAAGCTATGTGAACACTTCTGCTTCCCAGGCACACAGAAGGTGCTATCAGGGAATTCTCTGCCTGCCTTTCCCCAGTGCTCTGCAAGCTCTCCAGGACAACATAGAATCTGGGGCTCTGTGCTTTCTTTCCTTCTGAACAAGTGTTACTGTTTTCTGCACAAAAGCGATTCTTGCGAAGCAATGTGAACACTTCTGCTTCCCAGGCACAGAGAAGGTGCTAGCAGGGAATTCTCTGCCTGCCTTTCCCCAGTGCTCTGCAAGCTCTCCAGGACAACATAAAATCTGGGGGTCTGTGCTTTCTTTCCTTCTGAACAAGTGTTACTGTTTTCTGCACAAAAGCGATTCTTGCGAAGCAATGTGAACACTTCTGCTTCCCAGGCACAGAGAAGGTGCTAGCAAGGAATTCTCTGCCTGCCTTTCCCCAGTGCTCTGCAAGCTCTCCAGGACTACATAGAATCTGGGGCTCTGTGCTTTCTTTCGTTCTGAACAAGTGTTAATGTTTTCTGCACAAAAGCGATTCTGCAAAGCAATGTGAACAGGCACAGAGAAGGTGCTATCAGGGAATTCTCTGCCTGCCTTTCCCCAGTGCTCTGCAAGCTCTCCAGGACAACATAGAATCTGGGGCTCTGTGCTTTTTTCGTTCTGAACAAGTGTTACTGTTTTCTGCACAAAAGCGATTCTGCGAAGCAATGTGAACAGGCACAGAGAAGGTGCTATCAGGGAATTCTCTGCCTGCCTTTCCCCAGTGCTCTGCAAGCTCTCCAGGACAACATAAAATCTGGGGTTCTGTGCTTTCTTTCCTTCTGAACAAGTGTTACTGTTTTCTGCACAAAAGCGATTCTGCGAAGCAATGTGAACAGGCACAGAGAAGGTGCTATCAGGGAATTCTCTGCCTGCCTTTCCCCAGTGCTCTGCAAGCTCTCCAGGACAACATAGAATCTGGGGCTCTGTGCTTTCTTTCCTTCTGAACAAGTGTTACTGTTTTCTGCACAAAAGCGATTCTTGCGAAGCAATGTGAACACTTCTGCTTCCCAGGCACAGAGAAGGTGCTAGCAAGGAATTCTCTGCCTGCCTTTCCCCAGTGCTCTGCAAGCTCTCCAGGACTACATAGAATCTGGGGCTCTGTGCTTTCTTTCGTTCTGAACAAGTGTTACTGTTTTCTGCACAAAAGCGATTCTGCAAAGCAATGTGAACAGGCACAGAGAAGGTGCTAGCAGGGAATTCTCTGCCTGCCTTTCCCCAGTGCTCTGCAAGCTCTCCAGGACAACATAAAATCTGGGGTTCTGTGCTTTCTTTCCTTCTGAACAAGTGTTAGTGTTTTCTGCACAAAAGCGATTCTGCGAAGCAATGTGAACAGGCACAGAGAAGGTGCTATCAGGGAATTCTCTGCCTGCCTTTCCCCAGTGCTCTGCAAGCTCTCCAGGACAACATAAAATCTGGGGCTCTGTGCTTTCTTTCCTTCTGAACAAGTGTTACTGTTTTCTGCACAAAAGCGATTCTGCGAAGCAATGTGAACACTTCTGCTTCCCAGGCACAGAGAAGGTGCTAGCAAGGAATTCTCTGCCTGCCTTTCCCCAGTGCTCTGCAAGCTCTCCAGGACAACATAAAATCTCGGGCTCTGTGCTTTCTTTCCTTCTGAACAAGTGTTAGTGTTTTCTGCACAAAAGCGATTCTTGCGAAGCTATGTGAACACTTCTGCTTCCCAGGCACACAGAAGGTGCTAGCAAGGAATTCTCTGCCTGCCTTTCCCCAGTGCTCTGCAAGCTCTCCAGGACAACATAGAATCTGGGGCTCTGTGCTTTCTTTCCTTCTGAACAAGTGTTAGTGTTTTCTGCACAAAAGCGATTCTGCGAAGCAATGTGAACAGGCACAGAGAAGGTGCTAGCAGGGAATTCTCTGCCTGCCTTTCCCCAGTGCTCTGCAAGCTCTCCAGGACAACATAGAATCTGGGGCTCTGTGCTTTCTTTCCTTCTGAACAAGTGTTACTGTTTTCTGCACAAAAGCGATTCTTGCGAAGCAATGTGAACACTTCTGCTTCCCAGGCACAGAGAAGGTGCTATCAGGGAATTCTCTGCCTGCCTTTCCCCAGTGCTCTGCAAGCTCTCCAGGACAACATAGAATCTGGGGCTCTGTGCTTTCTTTCCTTCTGAACAAGTGTTACTGTTTTCTGCACAAAAGCGATTCTTGCGAAGCAATGTGAACACTTCTGCTTCCCAGGCACAGAGAAGGTGCTATCAGGGAATTCTCTGCCTGCCTTTCCCCAGTGCTCTGCAAGCTCTCCAGGACAACATAAAATCTGGGGCTCTGTGCTTTCTTTCCTTCTGAACAAGTGTTACTGTTTTCTGCACAAAAGCGATTCTTGCGAAGCAATGTGAACACTTCTGCTTCCCAGGCACAGAGAAGGTGCTAGCAAGGAATTCTCTGCCTGCCTTTCCCCAGTGCTCTGCAAGCTCTCCAGGACTACATAGAATCTGGGGCTCTGTGCTTTCTTTCGTTCTGAACAAGTGTTAATGTTTTCTGCACAAAAGCAATTCTGCAAAGCAATGTGAACAGGCACAGAGAAGGTGCTATCAGGGAATTCTCTGCCTGCCTTTCCCCAGTGCTCTGCAAGCTCTCCAGGACAACATAGAATCTGGGGCTCTGTGATTTTTTCGTTCTGAACAAGTGTTACTGTTTTCTGCACAAAAGCGATTCTGCGAAGCAATGTGAACAGGCACAGAGAAGGTGCTATCAGGGAATTCTCTGCCTGCCTTTCCCCAGTGCTCTGCAAGCTCTCCAGGACAACATAAATTCTGGGGTTCTGTGCTTTCTTTCCTTCTGAACAAGTGTTACTGTTTTCTGCACAAAAGCGATTCTGCGAACCAATGTGAACAGGCACAGAGAAGGTGCTATCAGGGAATTCTCTGCCTGCCTTTCCCCAGTGCTCTGCAAGCTCTCCGGGACAACATAGAATCTGGGGCTCTGTGCTTTCTTTCCTTCTGAACAAGTGTTACTGTTTTCTGCACAAAAGCGATTCTGCGAAGCAATGTGAACAGGCACAGAGAAGGTGCTAGCAGGGAATTCTCTGCCTGCCTTTCCCCAGTGCTCTGCAAGCTCTCCAGGACAACATAGAATCTGGGGCTCTGTGCTTTCTTTCCTTCTGAACAAGTGTTACTGTTTTCTGCACAAAAGCGATTCTGCGAAGCAATGTGAACACTTCTGCTTCCCAGGCACAGAGAAGGTGCTAGCAAGGAATTCTCTGCCTGCCTTTCCCCAGTGCTCTGCAAGCTCTCCAGGACAACATAAAATCTGGGGCTCTGTGCTTTCTTTCCTTCTGAACAAGTGTTACTGTTTTCTGCACAAAAGCGATTCTTGCGAAGCTATGTGAACACTTCTGCTTCCCAGGCACACAGAAGGTGCTAGCAAGGAATTCTCTGCCTGCCTTTCCCCAGTGCTCTGCAAGCTCTCCAGGACAACATAAAATCTGGGGCTCTGTGCTTTCTTTCCTTCTGAACAAGTGTTACTGTTTTCTGCACAAAAGCGATTCTTGCGAAGCAATGTGAACACTTCTGCTTCCCAGGCACAGAGAAGGTGCTAGCAGGGAATTCTCTGCCTGCCTTTCCCCAGTGCTCTGCAAGCTCTCCAGGACAACATAGAATCTGGGGCTCTGTGCTTTCTTTCCTTCTGAACAAGTGTTACTGTTTTCTGCACAAAAGCGATTCTTGCGAAGCAATGTGAACACTTCTGCTTCCCAGGCACAGAGAAGGTGCTATCAGGGAATTCTCTGCCTGCCTTTCCCCAGTGCTCTGCAAGCTCTCCAGGACAACATAGAATCTGGGGCTCTGTGCTTTCTTTCCTTCTGAACAAGTGTTACTGTTTTCTGCACAAAAGCGATTCTTGCGAAGCAATGTGAACACTTCTGCTTCCCAGGCACAGAGAAGGTGCTATCAGGGAATTCTCTGCCTGCCTTTCCCCAGTGCTCTGCAAGCTCTCCAGGACAACATAAAATCTGGGGCTCTGTGCTTTCTTTCCTTCTGAACAAGTGTTACTGTTTTCTGCACAAAAGCGATTCTTGCGAAGCAATGTGAACACTTCTGCTTCCCAGGCACAGAGAAGGTGCTAGCAAGGAATTCTCTGCCTGCCTTTCCCCAGTGCTCTGCAAGCTCTCCAGGACTACATAGAATCTGGGGCTCTGTGCTTTCTTTCGTTCTGAACAAGTGTTACTGTTTTCTGCACAAAAGCGATTCTGCAAAGCAATGTGAACAGGCACAGAGAAGGTGCTAGCAGGGAATTCTCTGCCTGCCTTTCCCCAGTGCTCTGCAAGCTCTCCAGGACAACATAAAATCTGGGGTTCTGTGCTTTCTTTCCTTCTGAACAAGTGTTAGTGTTTTCTGCACAAAAGCGATTCTGCGAAGCAATGTGAACAGGCACAGAGAAGGTGCTATCAGGGAATTCTCTGCCTGCCTTTCCCCAGTGCTCTGCAAGCTCTCCAGGACAACATAAAATCTGTGGCTCTGTGCTTTCTTTCCTTCTGCACAAGTGTTACTGTTTTCTGCACAAAAGCGATTCTGCGAAGCAATGTGAACACTTCTGCTTCCCAGGCACAGAGAAGGTGCTAGCAAGGAATTCTCTGCCTGCCTTTCCCCAGTGCTCTGCAAGCTCTCCAGGACAACATAGAATCTGGGGCTCTGTGCTTTCTTTCCTTCTGAACAAGTGTTAGTGTTTTCTGCACAAAAGCGATTCTTGCGAAGCAATGTGAACACTTCTGCTTCCCAGGCACAGAGAAGGTGCTAGCAGGGAATTCTCTGCCTGCCTTTCCCCAGTGCTCTGCAAGCTCTCCAGGACAACATAGAATCTGGGGCTCTGTGCTTTCTTTCCTTCTGAACAAGTGTTACTGTTTTCTGCACAAAAGCGATTCTTGCGAAGCAATGTGAACACTTCTGCTTCCCAGGCACAGAGAAGGTGCTCTCAGGGAATTCTCTGCCTGCCTTTCCCCAGTGCTCTGCAAGCTCTCCAGGACAACATAAAATCTGGGGCTCTGTGCTTTCTTTCCTTCTGAACAAGTGTTACTGTTTTCTGCACAAAAGCGATTCTTGCGAAGCAATGTGAACACTTCTGCTTCCCAGGCACAGAGAAGGTGCTAGCAAGGAATTCTCTGCCTGCCTTTCCCCAGTGCTCTGCAAGCTCTCCAGGACTACATAGAATCTGGGGCTCTGTGCTTTCTTTCCTTCTGAACAAGTGTTACTGTTTTCTGCACAAAAGCGATTCTGCGAAGCAATGTGAACAGGCACAGAGAAGGTGCTATCAGGGAATTCTCTGCCTGCCTTTCCCCAGTGCTCTGCAAGCTCTCCAGGACAACATAGAATCTGGGGCTCTGTGCTTTTTTCGTTCTGAACAAGTGTTACTGTTTTCTGCACAAAAGCGATTCTGCGAAGCAATGTGAACAGGCACAGAGAAGGTGCTATCAGGGAATTCTCTGCCTGCCTTTCCCCAGTGCTCTGCAAGCTCTCCAGGACAACATAAAATCTGGGGTTCTGTGCTTTCTTTCCTTCTGAACAAGTGTTACTGTTTTCTGCACAAAAGCGATTCTTGCGAAGCAATGTGAACACTTCTGCTTCCCAGGCACAGAGAAGGTGCTAGCAGGGAATTCTCTGCCTGCCTTTCCCCAGTGCTCTGCAAGCTCTCCAGGACAACATAGAATCTGGGGCTCTGTGCTTTCTTTCCTTCTGAACAAGTGTTACTGTTTTCTGCACAAAAGCGATTCTGCGAAGCAATGTGAACAGGCACAGAGAAGGTGCTAGCAGGGAATTCTCTGCCTGCCTTTCCCCAGTGCTCTGCAAGCTCTCCAGGACAACATAGAATCTGGGGCTCTGTGCTTTCTTTCGTTCTGAACAACTGTTAATGTTTTCTGCACAAAAGCGATTCTGCGAAGCAATGTGAACACTACTGCTTCCCAGGCACAGAGAAGGTGCTATCAGGGAATTCTCTGCTTGCCTTTCCCCAGTGCTCTGCAAGCTCTCCAGGACAACATAGAATCTGGGGCTCTGTGCTTTCTTTCCTTCTGAACAAGTGTTAGTGTTTTCTGCACAAAAGCGATTCTGCGAAGCAATGTGAACAGGCACAGAGAAGGTGCTAGCAGGGAATTCTCTGCCTGCCTTTCCCCAGTGCTCTGCAAGCTCTCCAGGACAACATAGAATCTGGGGCTCTGTGCTTTCTTTCCTTCTGAACAAGTGTTAGTGTTTTCTGCACAAAAGCGATTCTGCGAACCAATGTGAACAGGCACAGAGAAGGTGCTAGCAAGGAATTCTCTGCCTGCCTTTCCCCAGTGCTCTGCAAGCTCTCCAGGACAACATAAAATCTGGGGCTCTGTGCTTTCTTTCCTTCTGAACAAGTGTTACTGTTTTCTGCACAAAAGCGATTCTTGCGAAGCAATGTGAACACTTCTGCTTCCCAGGCACAGAGAAGGTGCTAGCAGGGAATTCTCTGCCTGCCTTTCCCCAGTGCTCTGCAAGCTCTCCAGGACAACATAAAATCTGGGGCTCTGTGCTTTCTTTCCTTCTGAACAAGTGTTACTGTTTTCTGCACAAAAGCGATTCTTGCGAAGCAATGTGAACACTTCTGCTTCCCAGGCACAGAGAAGGTGCTATCAGGGAATTCTCTGCCTGCCTTTCCCCAGTGCTCTGCAAGCTCTCCAGGACAACATAGAATCTGGGGCTCTGTGCTTTCTTTCGTTCTGAACAAGTGTTACTGTTTTCTGCACAAAAGCGATTCTGCGAAGCAATGTGAACAGGCACAGAGAAGGTGCTAGCAGGGAATTCTCTGCCTGCCTTTCCCCAGTGCTCTGCAAGCTCTCCAGGACAACATAGAATCTGGGGCTCTGTGCTTTCTTTCGTTCTGAACAAGTGTTACTGTTTTCTGCACAAAAGCGATTCTGCGAAGCAATGTGAACAGGCACAGAGAAGGTGCTAGCAGGGAATTCTCTGCCTGCCTTTCCCCAGTGCTCTGCAAGCTCTCCAGGACAACATAGAATCTGGGGCTCTGTGCTTTCTTTCGTTCTGAACAACTGTTAATGTTTTCTGCACAAAAGCGATTCTGCGAAGCAATGTGAACACTTCTGCTTCCCAGGCACAGAGAAGGTGCTAGCAGGGAATTCTCTGCCTGCCTTTCCCCAGTGCTCTGCAAGCTCTCCAGGACAACATAGAATCTGGGGCTCTGTGCTTTCTTTCCTTCTGAACAAGTGTTACTGTTTTCTGCACAAAAGCGATTCTGCGAAGCAATGTGAACAGGCACAGAGAAGGTGCTAGCAGGGAATTCTCTGCCTGCCTTTCCCCAGTGCTCTGCAAGCTCTCCAGGACAACATAAAATCTGGGGTTCTGTGCTTTCTTTCCTTCTGAACAAGTGTTAGTGTTTTCTGCACAAAAGCGATTCTGCGAAGCAATGTGAACAGGCACAGAGAAGGTGCTATCAGGGAATTCTCTGCCTGCCTTTCCCCAGTGCTCTGCAAGCTCTCCAGGACAACATAAAATCTGTGGCTCTGTGCTTTCTTTCCTTCTGAACAAGTGTTACTGTTTTCTGCACAAAAGCGATTCTGCGAAGCAATGTGAACACTTCTGCTTCCCAGGCACAGAGAAGGTGCTAGCAAGGAATTCTCTGCCTGCCTTTCCCCAGTGCTCTGCAAGCTCTCCAGGACAACATAAAATCTGGGGCTCTGTGCTTTCTTTCCTTCTGAACAAGTGTTACTGTTTTCTGCACAAAAGCGATTCTTGCGAAGCTATGTGAACACTTCTGCTTCCCAGGCACACAGAAGGTGCTAGCAAGGAATTCTCTGCCTGCCTTTCCCCAGTGCTCTGCAAGCTCTCCAGGACAACATAGAATCTGGGGCTCTGTGCTTTCTTTCCTTCTGAACAAGTGTTACTGTTTTCTGCACAAAAGCGATTCTGCGAAGCAATGTGAACAGGCACAGAGAAGGTGCTAGCAGGGAATTCTCTGCCTGCCTTTCCCCAGTGCTCTGCAAGCTCTCCAGGACAACATAGAATCTGGGGCTCTGTGCTTTCTTTCGTTCTGAACAAGTGTTACTGTTTTCTGCACAAAAGCGATTCTGCGAAGCAATGTGAACACTTCTGCTTCCCAGGCACAGAGAAGGTGCTATCAGGGAATTCTCTGCCTGCCTTTCCCCAGTGCTCTGCAAGCTCTCCAGGACAACACAGAATCTGGGGCTCTGTGCTTTCTTTCGTTCTGAACAAGTGTTACTGTTTTCTGCACAAAAGCGATTCTGCGAAGCAATGTGAACAGGCACAGAGAAGGTGCTAGCAGGGAATTCTCTGCCTGCCTTTCCCCAGTGCTCTGCAAGCTCTCCAGGACAACATAAAATCTGGGGTTCTGTGCTTTCTTTCCTTCTGAACAAGTGTTAGTGTTTTCTGCACAAAAGCGATTCTGCGAAGCAATGTGAACAGGCACAGAGAAGGTGCTATCAGGGAATTCTCTGCCTGCCTTTCCCCAGTGCTCTGCAAGCTCTCCAGGACAACATAAAATCTGTGGCTCTGTGCTTTCTTTCCTTCTGAACAAGTGTTACTGTTTTCTGCACAAAAGCGATTCTGCGAAGCAATGTGAACACTTCTGCTTCCCAGGCACAGAGAAGGTGCTAGCAAGGAATTCTCTGCCTGCCTTTCCCCAGTGCTCTGCAAGCTCTCCAGGACAACATAAAATCTGGGGCTCTGTGCTTTCTTTCCTTCTGAACAAGTGTTACTGTTTTCTGCACAAAAGCGATTCTTGCGAAGCTATGTGAACACTTCTGCTTCCCAGGCACACAGAAGGTGCTATCAAGGAATTCTCTGCCTGCCTTTCCCCAGTGCTCTGCAAGCTCTCCAGGACAACATAGAATCTGGGGCTCTGTGCTTTCTTTCCTTCTGAACAAGTGTTACTGTTTTCTGCACAAAAGCGATTCTTGCGAAGCAATGTGAACACTTCTGCTTCCCAGGCACAGAGAAGGTGCTAGCAGGGAATTCTCTGCCTGCCTTTCCCCAGTGCTCTGCAAGCTCTCCAGGACAACATAAAATCTGGGGGTCTGTGCTTTCTTTCCTTCTGAACAAGTGTTACTGTTTTCTGCACAAAAGCGATTCTTGCGAAGCAATGTGAACACTTCTGCTTCCCAGGCACAGAGAAGGTGCTAGCAAGGAATTCTCTGCCTGCCTTTCCCCAGTGCTCTGCAAGCTCTCCAGGACTACATAGAATCTGGGGCTCTGTGCTTTCTTTCGTTCTGAACAAGTGTTAATGTTTTCTGCACAAAAGCGATTCTGCAAAGCAATGTGAACAGGCACAGAGAAGGTGCTAGCAGGGAATTCTCTGCCTGCCTTTCCCCAGTGCTCTGCAAGCTCTCCAGGACAACATAGAATCTGGGGCTCTGTGCTTTTTTCGTTCTGAACAAGTGTTACTGTTTTCTGCACAAAAGCGATTCTGCGAAGCAATGTGAACAGGCACAGAGAAGGTGCTATCAGGGAATTCTCTGCCTGCCTTTCCCCAGTGCTCTGCAAGCTCTCCAGGACAACATAAAATCTGGGGTTCTGTGCTTTCTTTCCTTCTGAACAAGTGTTAGTGTTTTCTGCACAAAAGCGATTCTGCGAAGCAATGTGAACAGGCACAGAGAAGGTGCTATCAGGGAATTCTCTGCCTGCCTTTCCCCAGTGCTCTGCAAGCTCTCCAGGACAACATAAAATCTGTGGCTCTGTGCTTTCTTTCCTTCTGAACAAGTGTTACTGTTTTCTGCACAAAAGCGATTCTGCGAAGCAATGTGAACACTTCTGCTTCCCAGGCACAGAGAAGGTGCTAGCAAGGAATTCTCTGCCTGCCTTTCCCCAGTGCTCTGCAAGCTCTCCAGGACAACATAAAATCTCGGGCTCTGTGCTTTCTTTCCTTCTGAACAAGTGTTAGTGTTTTCTGCACAAAAGCGATTCTTGCGAAGCTATGTGAACACTTCTGCTTCCCAGGCACACAGAAGGTGCTAGCAAGGAATTCTCTGCCTGCCTTTCCCCAGTGCTCTGCAAGCTCTCCAGGACAACATAGAATCTGGGGCTCTGTGCTTTCTTTCCTTCTGAACAAGTGTTAGTGTTTTCTGCACAAAAGCGATTCTGCGAAGCAATGTGAACAGGCACAGAGAAGGTGCTAGCAGGGAATTCTCTGCCTGCCTTTCCCCAGTGCTCTGCAAGCTCTCCAGGACAACATAGAATCTGGGGCTCTGTGCTTTCTTTCCTTCTGAACAAGTGTTACTGTTTTCTGCACAAAAGCGATTCTTGCGAAGCAATGTGAACACTTCTGCTTCCCAGGCACAGAGAAGGTGCTATCAGGGAATTCTCTGCCTGCCTTTCCCCAGTGCTCTGCAAGCTCTCCAGGACAACATAGAATCTGGGGCTCTGTGCTTTCTTTCCTTCTGAACAAGTGTTACTGTTTTCTGCACAAAAGCGATTCTTGCGAAGCAATGTGAACACTTCTGCTTCCCAGGCACAGAGAAGGTGCTATCAGGGAATTCTCTGCCTGCCTTTCCCCAGTGCTCTGCAAGCTCTCCAGGACAACATAAAATCTGGGGCTCTGTGCTTTCTTTCCTTCTGAACAAGTGTTACTGTTTTCTGCACAAAAGCGATTCTTGCGAAGCAATGTGAACACTTCTGCTTCCCAGGCACAGAGAAGGTGCTAGCAAGGAATTCTCTGCCTGCCTTTCCCCAGTGCTCTGCAAGCTCTCCAGGACTACGTAGAATCTGGGGCTCTGTGCTTTCTTTCGTTCTGAACAAGTGTTAATGTTTTCTGCACAAAAGCAATTCTGCAAAGCAATGTGAACAGGCACAGAGAAGGTGCTATCAGGGAATTCTCTGCCTGCCTTTCCCCAGTGCTCTGCAAGCTCTCCAGGACAACATAGAATCTGGGGCTCTGTGATTTTTTCGTTCTGAACAAGTGTTACTGTTTTCTGCACAAAAGCGATTCTGCGAAGCAATGTGAACAGGCACAGAGAAGGTGCTATCAGGGAATTCTCTGCCTGCCTTTCCCCAGTGCTCTGCAAGCTCTCCAGGACAACATAAATTCTGGGGTTCTGTGCTTTCTTTCCTTCTGAACAAGTGTTACTGTTTTCTGCACAAAAGCGATTCTGCGAACCAATGTGAACAGGCACAGAGAAGGTGCTATCAGGGAATTCTCTGCCTGCCTTTCCCCAGTGCTCTGCAAGCTCTCCGGGACAACATAGAATCTGGGGCTCTGTGCTTTCTTTCCTTCTGAACAAGTGTTACTGTTTTCTGCACAAAAGCGATTCTGCGAAGCAATGTGAACAGGCACAGAGAAGGTGCTAGCAGGGAATTCTCTGCCTGCCTTTCCCCAGTGCTCTGCAAGCTCTCCAGGACAACATAGAATCTGGGGCTCTGTGCTTTCTTTCCTTCTGAACAAGTGTTACTGTTTTCTGCACAAAAGCGATTCTGCGAAGCAATGTGAACACTTCTGCTTCCCAGGCACAGAGAAGGTGCTAGCAAGGAATTCTCTGCCTGCCTTTCCCCAGTGCTCTGCAAGCTCTCCAGGACAACATAAAATCTGGGGCTCTGTGCTTTCTTTCCTTCTGAACAAGTGTTACTGTTTTCTGCACAAAAGCGATTCTTGCGAAGCTATGTGAACACTTCTGCTTCCCAGGCACACAGAAGGTGCTAGCAAGGAATTCTCTGCCTGCCTTTCCCCAGTGCTCTGCAAGCTCTCCAGGACAACATAAAATCTGGGGCTCTGTGCTTTCTTTCCTTCTGAACAAGTGTTACTGTTTTCTGCACAAAAGCGATTCTTGCGAAGCAATGTGAACACTTCTGCTTCCCAGGCACAGAGAAGGTGCTAGCAGGGAATTCTCTGCCTGCCTTTCCCCAGTGCTCTGCAAGCTCTCCAGGACAACATAAAATCTGGGGCTCTGTGCTTTCTTTCCTTCTGAACAAGTGTTACTGTTTTCTGCACAAAAGCGATTCTTGCGAAGCAATGTGAACACTTCTGCTTCCCAGGCACACAGAAGGTGCTATCAGGGAATTCTCTGCCTGCCTTTCCCCAGTGCTCTGCAAGCTCTCCAGGACAACATAGAATCTGGGGCTCTGTGCTTTCTTTCGTTCTGAACAAGTGTTACTGTTTTCTGCACAAAAGCGATTCTGCAAAGCAATGTGAACAGGCACAGAGAAGGTGCTAGCAGGGAATTCTCTGCCTGCCTTTCCCCAGTGCTCTGCAAGCTCTCCAGGACAACATAGAATCTGGGGCTCTGTGCTTTCTTTCCTTCTGAACAAGTGTTAGTGCTTTCTGCACAAAAGCGATTCTTGCGAAGCAATGTGAACACTTCTGCTTCCCAGGCACAGAGAAGGTGCTATCAGGGAATTCTCTGCCTGCCTTTCCCCAGTGCTCTGCAAGCTCTCCAGGACAACATAGAATCTGGGGCTCTGTGCTTTCTTTCCTTCTGAACAAGTGTTACTGTTTTCTGCACAAAAGCGATTCTTGCGAAGCAATGTGAACACTTCTGCTTCCCAGGCACAGAGAAGGTGCTATCAGGGAATTCTCTGCCTGCCTTTCCCCAGTGCTCTGCAAGCTCTCCAGGACAACATAAAATCTGGGGCTCTGTGCTTTCTTTCCTTCTGAACAAGTGTTACTGTTTTCTGCACAAAAGCGATTCTTGCGAAGCAATGTGAACACTTCTGCTTCCCAGGCACAGAGAAGGTGCTAGCAAGGAATTCTCTGCCTGCCTTTCCCCAGTGCTCTGCAAGCTCTCCAGGACTACATAGAATCTGGGGCTCTGTGCTTTCTTTCGTTCTGAACAAGTGTTACTGTTTTCTGCACAAAAGCGATTCTGCAAAGCAATGTGAACAGGCACAGAGAAGGTGCTAGCAGGGAATTCTCTGCCTGCCTTTCCCCAGTGCTCTGCAAGCTCTCCAGGACAACATAAAATCTGGGGTTCTGTGCTTTCTTTCCTTCTGAACAAGTGTTAGTGTTTTCTGCACAAAAGCGATTCTGCGAAGCAATGTGAACAGGCACAGAGAAGGTGCTATCAGGGAATTCTCTGCCTGCCTTTCCCCAGTGCTCTGCAAGCTCTCCAGGACAACATAAAATCTGTGGCTCTGTGCTTTCTTTCCTTCTGAACAAGTGTTACTGTTTTCTGCACAAAAGCGATTCTGCGAAGCAATGTGAACACTTCTGCTTCCCAGGCACAGAGAAGGTGCTAGCAAGGAATTCTCTGCCTGCCTTTCCCCAGTGCTCTGCAAGCTCTCCAGGACAACATAGAATCTGGGGCTCTGTGCTTTCTTTCCTTCTGAACAAGTGTTAGTGTTTTCTGCACAAAAGCGATTCTTGCGAAGCAATGTGAACACTTCTGCTTCCCAGGCACAGAGAAGGTGCTAGCAGGGAATTCTCTGCCTGCCTTTCCCCAGTGCTCTGCAAGCTCTCCAGGACAACATAGAATCTGGGGCTCTGTGCTTTCTTTCCTTCTGAACAAGTGTTACTGTTTTCTGCACAAAAGCGATTCTTGCGAAGCAATGTGAACACTTCTGCTTCCCAGGCACAGAGAAGGTGCTATCAGGGAATTCTCTGCCTGCCTTTCCCCAGTGCTCTGCAAGCTCTCCAGGACAACATAAAATCTGGGGCTCTGTGCTTTCTTTCCTTCTGAACAAGTGTTACTGTTTTCTGCACAAAAGCGATTCTTGCGAAGCAATGTGAACACTTCTGCTTCCCAGGCACAGAGAAGGTGCTAGCAAGGAATTCTCTGCCTGCCTTTCCCCAGTGCTCTGCAAGCTCTCCAGGACTACATAGAATCTGGGGCTCTGTGCTTTCTTTCCTTCTGAACAAGTGTTACTGTTTTCTGCACAAAAGCGATTCTGCGAAGCAATGTGAACAGGCACAGAGAAGGTGCTATCAGGGAATTCTCTGCCTGCCTTTCCCCAGTGCTCTGCAAGCTCTCCAGGACAACATAGAATCTGGGGCTCTGTGCTTTTTTCGTTCTGAACAAGTGTTACTGTTTTCTGCACAAAAGCGATTCTGCGAAGCAATGTGAACAGGCACAGAGAAGGTGCTATCAGGGAATTCTCTGCCTGCCTTTCCCCAGTGCTCTGCAAGCTCTCCAGGACAACATAAAATCTGGGGTTCTGTGCTTTCTTTCCTTCTGAACAAGTGTTACTGTTTTCTGCACAAAAGCGATTCTTGCGAAGCAATGTGAACACTTCTGCTTCCCAGGCACAGAGAAGGTGCTAGCAGGGAATTCTCTGCCTGCCTTTCCCCAGTGCTCTGCAAGCTCTCCAGGACAACATAGAATCTGGGGCTCTGTGCTTTCTTTCCTTCTGAACAAGTGTTACTGTTTTCTGCACAAAAGCGATTCTTGCGAAGCAATGTGAACACTTCTGCTTCCCAGGCACAGAGAAGGTGCTATCAGGGAATTCTCTGCCTGCCTTTCCCCAGTGCTCTGCAAGCTCTCCAGGACAACATAAAATCTGGGGCTCTGTGCTTTCTTTCCTTCTGAACAAGTGTTACTGTTTTCTGCACAAAAGCGATTCTTGCGAAGCAATGTGAACACTTCTGCTTCCCAGGCACAGAGAAGGTGCTAGCAAGGAATTCTCTGCCTGCCTTTCCCCAGTGCTCTGCAAGCTCTCCAGGACTACATAGAATCTGGGGCTCTGTGCTTTCTTTCCTTCTGAACAAGTGTTAATGTTTTCTGCACAAAAGCGATTCTGCAAAGCAATGTGAACAGGCACAGAGAAGGTGCTAGCAGGGAATTCTCTGCCTGCCTTTCCCCAGTGCTCTGCAAGCTCTCCAGGACAACATAGAATCTGGGGCTCTGTGCTTTTTTCGTTCTGAACAAGTGTTACTGTTTTCTGCACAAAAGCGACTCTGCGAAGCAATGTGAACAGGCACAGAGAAGGTGCTAGCAGGGAATTCTCTGCCTGCCTTTCCCCAGTGCTCTGCAAGCTCTCCAGGACAACATAAAATCTGGGGTTCTGTGCTTTCTTTCCTTCTGAACAAGTGTTACTGTTTTCTGCACAAAAGCGATTCTGCGAAGCAATGTGAACAGGCACAGAGAAGGTGCTATCAGGGAATTCTCTGCCTGCCTTTCCCCAGTGCTCTGCAAGCTCTCCAGGACAACATAGAATCTGGGGCTCTGTGCTTTCTTTCCTTCTGAACAAGTGTTACTGTTTTCTGCACAAAAGCGATTCTGCGAAGCAATGTGAACAGGCACAGAGAAGGTGCTAGCAGGGAATTCTCTGCCTGCCTTTCCCCAGTGCTCTGCAAGCTCTCCAGGACAACATAAAATCTGGGGTTCTGTGCTTTCTTTCCTTCTGAACAAGTGTTACTGTTTTCTGCACAAAAGCGATTCTTGCGAAGCAATGTGAACACTTCTGCTTCCCAGGCACAGAGAAGGTGCTAGCAGGGAATTCTCTGCCTGCCTTTCCCCAGTGCTCTGCAAGCTCTCCAGGACAACATAGAATCTGGGGCTCTGTGCTTTCTTTCCTTCTGAACAAGTGTTACTGTTTTCTGCACAAAAGCGATTCTTGCGAAGCAATGTGAACACTTCTGCTTCCCAGGCACAGAGAAGGTGCTATCAGGGAATTCTCTGCCTGCCTTTCCCCAGTGCTCTGCAAGCTCTCCAGGACAACATAAAATCTGGGGCTCTGTGCTTTCTTTCCTTCTGAACAAGTGTTACTGTTTTCTGCACAAAAGCGATTCTTGCGAAGCAATGTGAACACTTCTGCTTCCCAGGCACAGAGAAGGTGCTAGCAAGGAATTCTCTGCCTGCCTTTCCCCAGTGCTCTGCAAGCTCTCCAGGACTACATAGAATCTGGGGCTCTGTGCTTTCTTTCGTTCTGAACAAGTGTTAATGTTTTCTGCACAAAAGCGATTCTGCAAAGCAATGTGAACAGGCACAGAGAAGGTGCTATCAGGGAATTCTCTGCCTGCCTTTCCCCAGTGCTCTGCAAGCTCTCCAGGACAACATAGAATCTGGGGCTCTGTGCTTTTTTCGTTCTGAACAAGTGTTACTGTTTTCTGCACAAAAGCGACTCTGCGAAGCAATGTGAACAGGCACAGAGAAGGTGCTATCAGGGAATTCTCTGCCTGCCTTTCCCCAGTGCTCTGCAAGCTCTCCAGGACAACATAAAATCTGGGGTTCTGTGCTTTCTTTCCTTCTGAACAAGTGTTACTGTTTTCTGCACAAAAGCGATTCTGCGAAGCAATGTGAACAGGCACAGAGAAGGTGCTATCAGGGAATTCTCTGCCTGCCTTTCCCCAGTGCTCTGCAAGCTCTCCAGGACAACATAGAATCTGGGGCTCTGTGCTTTCTTTCCTTCTGAACAAGTGTTACTGTTTTCTGCACAAAAGCGATTCTGCGAAGCAATGTGAACAGGCACAGAGAAGGTGCTAGCAGGGAATTCTCTGCCTGCCTTTCCCCAGTGCTCTGCAAGCTCTCCAGGACAACATAGAATCTGGGGCTCTGTGCTTTCTTTCCTTCTGAACAAGTGTTAGTGTTTTCTGCACAAAAGCGATTCTGCGAACCAATGTGAACAGGCACAGAGAAGGTGCTAGCAAGGAATTCTCTGCCTGCCTTTCCCCAGTGCTCTGCAAGCTCTCCAGGACAACATAAAATCTGGGGCTCTGTGCTTTCTTTCCTTCTGAACAAGTGTTACTGTTTTCTGCACAAAAGCGATTCTTGCGAAGCAATGTGAACACTTCTGCTTCCCAGGCACAGAGAAGGTGCTAGCAGGGAATTCTCTGCCTGCCTTTCCCCAGTGCTCTGCAAGCTCTCCAGGACAACATAAAATCTGGGGCTCTGTGCTTTCTTTCCTTCTGAACAAGTGTTACTGTTTTCTGCACAAAAGCGATTCTTGCGAAGCAATGTGAACACTTCTGCTTCCCAGGCACAGAGAAGGTGCTATCAGGGAATTCTCTGCCTGCCTTTCCCCAGTGCTCTGCAAGCTCTCCAGGACAACATAGAATCTGGGGCTCTGTGCTTTCTTTCGTTCTGAACAAGTGTTACTGTTTTCTGCACAAAAGCGATTCTGCGAAGCAATGTGAACAGGCACAGAGAAGGTGCTATCAGGGAATTCTCTGCCTGCCTTTCCCCAGTGCTCTGCAAGCTCTCCAGGACAACATAGAATCTGGGGCTCTGTGCTTTCTTTCGTTCTGAACAAGTGTTAGTGTTTTCTGCACAAAAGCGATTCTGCGAAGCAATGTGAACAGGCACAGAGAAGGTGCTAGCAGGGAATTCTCTGCCTGCCTTTCCCCAGTGCTCTGCAAGCTCTCCAGGACAACATAGAATCTGGGGCTCTGTGCTTTCTTTCGTTCTGAACAACTGTTAATGTTTTCTGCACAAAAGCGATTCTGCGAAGCAATGTGAACACTTCTGCTTCCCAGGCACAGAGAAGGTGCTATCAGGGAATTCTCTGCCTGCCTTTCCCCAGTGCTCTGCAAGCTCTCCAGGACAACATAGAATCTGGGGCTCTGTGCTTTCTTTCCTTCTGAACAAGTGTTACTGTTTTCTGCACAAAAGCGATTCTGCGAAGCAATGTGAACAGGCACAGAGAAGGTGCTAGCAGGGAATTCTCTGCCTGCCTTTCCCCAGTGCTCTGCAAGCTCTCCAGGACAACATAAAATCTGGGGTTCTGTGCTTTCTTTCCTTCTGAACAAGTGTTAGTGTTTTCTGCACAAAAGCGATTCTGCGAAGCAATGTGAACAGGCACAGAGAAGGTGCTATCAGGGAATTCTCTGCCTGCCTTTCCCCAGTGCTCTGCAAGCTCTCCAGGACAACATAAAATCTGGGGCTCTGTGCTTTCTTTCCTTCTGAACAAGTGTTACTGTTTTCTGCACAAAAGCGATTCTGCGAAGCAATGTGAACACTTCTGCTTCCCAGGCACAGAGAAGGTGCTAGCAAGGAATTCTCTGCCTGCCTTTCCCCAGTGCTCTGCAAGCTCTCCAGGACAACATAAAATCTGGGGCTCTGTGCTTTCTTTCCTTCTGAACAAGTGTTACTGTTTTCTGCACAAAAGCGATTCTTGCGAAGCTATGTGAACACTTCTGCTTCCCAGGCACACAGAAGGTGCTAGCAAGGAATTCTCTGCCTGCCTTTCCCCAGTGCTCTGCAAGCTCTCCAGGACAACATAGAATCTGGGGCTCTGTGCTTTCTTTCCTTCTGAACAAGTGTTACTGTTTTCTGCACAAAAGCGATTCTGCGAAGCAATGTGAACAGGCACAGAGAAGGTGCTAGCAGGGAATTCTCTGCCTGCCTTTCCCCAGTGCTCTGCAAGCTCTCCAGGACAACATAGAATCTGGGGCTCTGTGCTTTCTTTCGTTCTGAACAAGTGTTACTGTTTTCTGCACAAAAGCGATTCTGCGAAGCAATGTGAACACTTCTGCTTCCCAGGCACAGAGAAGGTGCTATCAGGGAATTCTCTGCCTGCCTTTCCCCAGTGCTCTGCAAGCTCTCCAGGACAACACAGAATCTGGGGCTCTGTGCTTTCTTTCCTTCTGAACAAGTGTTACTGTTTTCTGCACAAAAGCGATTCTGCGAAGCAATGTGAACAGGCACAGAGAAGGTGCTAGCAGGGAATTCTCTGCCTGCCTTTCCCCAGTGCTCTGCAAGCTCTCCAGGACAACATAAAATCTGGGGTTCTGTGCTTTCTTTCCTTCTGAACAAGTGTTAGTGTTTTCTGCACAAAAGCGATTCTGCGAAGCAATGTGAACAGGCACAGAGAAGGTGCTATCAGGGAATTCTCTGCCTGCCTTTCCCCAGTGCTCTGCAAGCTCTCCAGGACAACATAAAATCTGTGGCTCTGTGCTTTCTTTCCTTCTGAACAAGTGTTACTGTTTTCTGCACAAAAGCGATTCTGCGAAGCAATGTGAACACTTCTGCTTCCCAGGCACAGAGAAGGTGCTAGCAAGGAATTCTCTGCCTGCCTTTCCCCAGTGCTCTGCAAGCTCTCCAGGACAACATAAAATCTGGGGCTCTGTGCTTTCTTTCCTTCTGAACAAGTGTTACTGTTTTCTGCACAAAAGCGATTCTTGCGAAGCTATGTGAACACTTCTGCTTCCCAGGCACACAGAAGGTGCTATCAGGGAATTCTCTGCCTGCCTTTCCCCAGTGCTCTGCAAGCTCTCCAGGACAACATAGAATCTGGGGCTCTGTGCTTTCTTTCCTTCTGAACAAGTGTTAGTGTTTTCTGCACAAAAGCGATTCTTGCGAAGCAATGTGAACACTTCTGCTTCCCAGGCACAGAGAAGGTGCTAGCAGGGAATTCTCTGCCTGCCTTTCCCCAGTGCTCTGCAAGCTCTCCAGGACAACATAAAATCTGGGGGTCTGTGCTTTCTTTCCTTCTGAACAAGTGTTACTGTTTTCTGCACAAAAGCGATTCTTGCGAAGCAATGTGAACACTTCTGCTTCCCAGGCACAGAGAAGGTGCTAGCAAGGAATTCTCTGCCTGCCTTTCCCCAGTGCTCTGCAAGCTCTCCAGGACTACATAGAATCTGGGGCTCTGTGCTTTCTTTCGTTCTGAACAAGTGTTAATGTTTTCTGCACAAAAGCGATTCTGCAAAGCAATGTGAACAGGCACAGAGAAGGTGCTATCAGGGAATTCTCTGCCTGCCTTTCCCCAGTGCTCTGCAAGCTCTCCAGGACAACATAGAATCTGGGGCTCTGTGCTTTTTTCGTTCTGAACAAGTGTTACTGTTTTCTGCACAAAAGCGATTCTGCGAAGCAATGTGAACAGGCACAGAGAAGGTGCTATCAGGGAATTCTCTGCCTGCCTTTCCCCAGTGCTCTGCAAGCTCTCCAGGACAACATAAAATCTGGGGTTCTGTGCTTTCTTTCCTTCTGAACAAGTGTTACTGTTTTCTGCACAAAAGCGATTCTGCGAAGCAATGTGAACAGGCACAGAGAAGGTGCTATCAGGGAATTCTCTGCCTGCCTTTCCCCAGTGCTCTGCAAGCTCTCCAGGACAACATAGAATCTGGGGCTCTGTGCTTTCTTTCCTTCTGAACAAGTGTTACTGTTTTCTGCACAAAAGCGATTCTTGCGAAGCAATGTGAACACTTCTGCTTCCCAGGCACAGAGAAGGTGCTAGCAAGGAATTCTCTGCCTGCCTTTCCCCAGTGCTCTGCAAGCTCTCCAGGACTACATAGAATCTGGGGCTCTGTGCTTTCTTTCGTTCTGAACAAGTGTTACTGTTTTCTGCACAAAAGCGATTCTGCAAAGCAATGTGAACAGGCACAGAGAAGGTGCTAGCAGGGAATTCTCTGCCTGCCTTTCCCCAGTGCTCTGCAAGCTCTCCAGGACAACATAAAATCTGGGGTTCTGTGCTTTCTTTCCTTCTGAACAAGTGTTAGTGTTTTCTGCACAAAAGCGATTCTGCGAAGCAATGTGAACAGGCACAGAGAAGGTGCTATCAGGGAATTCTCTGCCTGCCTTTCCCCAGTGCTCTGCAAGCTCTCCAGGACAACATAAAATCTGTGGCTCTGTGCTTTCTTTCCTTCTGAACAAGTGTTACTGTTTTCTGCACAAAAGCGATTCTGCGAA
Organism: Strix aluco; assembly: GCF_031877795.1. Taxonomy (NCBI): domain Eukaryota; kingdom Metazoa; phylum Chordata; class Aves; order Strigiformes; family Strigidae; genus Strix; species Strix aluco. Next base: position 2,388,886 of record NW_027436647.1, read on the forward strand.
GCAATGTGAACACTTCTGCTTCCCAGGCACAGAGAAGGTGCTAGCAAGGAATTCTCTGCCTGCCTTTCCCCAGTGCTCTGCAAGCTCTCCAGGACAACATAAAATCTCGGGCTCTGTGCTTTCTTTCCTTCTGAACAAGTGTTAGTGTTTTCTGCACAAAAGCGATTCTTGCGAAGCTATGTGAACACTTCTGCTTCCCAGGCACACAGAAGGTGCTAGCAAGGAATTCTCTGCCTGCCTTTCCCCAGTGCTCTGCAAGCTCTCCAGGACAACATAGAATCTGGGGCTCTGTGCTTTCTTTCCTTCTGAACAAGTGTTAGTGTTTTCTGCACAAAAGCGATTCTGCGAAGCAATGTGAACAGGCACAGAGAAGGTGCTAGCAGGGAATTCTCTGCCTGCCTTTCCCCAGTGCTCTGCAAGCTCTCCAGGACAACATAGAATCTGGGGCTCTGTGCTTTCTTTCCTTCTGAACAAGTGTTACTGTTTTCTGCACAAAAGCGATTCTTGCGAAGCAATGTGAACACTTCTGCTTCCCAGGCACAGAGAAGGTGCTAGCAGGGAATTCTCTGCCTGCCTTTCCCCAGTGCTCTGCAAGCTCTCCAGGACAACATAGAATCTGGGGCTCTGTGCTTTCTTTCCTTCTGAACAAGTGTTACTGTTTTCTGCACAAAAGCGATTCTTGCGAAGCAATGTGAACACTTCTGCTTCCCAGGCACAGAGAAGGTGCTATCAGGGAATTCTCTGCCTGCCTTTCCCCAGTGCTCTGCAAGCTCTCCAGGACAACATAAAATCTGGGGCTCTGTGCTTTCTTTCCTTCTGAACAAGTGTTACTGTTTTCTGCACAAAAGCGATTCTTGCGAAGCAATGTGAACACTTCTGCTTCCCAGGCACAGAGAAGGTGCTAGCAAGGAATTCTCTGCCTGCCTTTCCCCAGTGCTCTGCAAGCTCTCCAGGACTACATAGAATCTGGGGCTCTGTGCTTTCTTTCGTTCTGAACAAGTGTTAATGTTTTCTGCACAAAAGCAATTCTGCAAAGCAATGTGAACAGGCACAGAGAAGGTGCTATCAGGGAATTCTCTGCCTGCCTTTCCCCAGTGCTCTGCAAGCTCTCCAGGACAACATAGAATCTGGGGCTCTGTGATTTTTTCGTTCTGAACAAGTGTTACTGTTTTCTGCACAAAAGCGATTCTGCGAAGCAATGTGAACAGGCACAGAGAAGGTGCTATCAGGGAATTCTCTGCCTGCCTTTCCCCAGTGCTCTGCAAGCTCTCCAGGACAACATAAATTCTGGGGTCCTGTGCTTTCTTTCCTTCTGAACAAGTGTTACTGTTTTCTGCACAAAAGCGATTCTGCGAACCAATGTGAACAGGCACAGAGAAGGTGCTATCAGGGAATTCTCTGCCTGCCTTTCCCCAGTGCTCTGCAAGCTCTCCAGGACAACATAGAATCTGGGGCTCTGTGCTTTCTTTCCTTCTGAACAAGTGTTACTGTTTTCTGCACAAAAGCGATTCTGCGAAGCAATGTGAACAGGCACAGAGAAGGTGCTAGCAGGGAATTCTCTGCCTGCCTTTCCCCAGTGCTCTGCAAGCTCTCCAGGACAACATAGAATCTGGGGCTCTGTGCTTTCTTTCCTTCTGAACAAGTGTTACTGTTTTCTGCACAAAAGCGATTCTGCGAAGCAATGTGAACACTTCTGCTTCCCAGGCACAGAGAAGGTGCTAGCAAGGAATTCTCTGCCTGCCTTTCCCCAGTGCTCTGCAAGCTCTCCAGGACAACATAAAATCTGGGGCTCTGTGCTTTCTTTCCTTCTGAACAAGTGTTACTGTTTTCTGCACAAAAGCGATTCTTGCGAAGCTATGTGAACACTTCTGCTTCCCAGGCACACAGAAGGTGCTAGCAAGGAATTCTCTGCCTGCCTTTCCCCAGTGCTCTGCAAGCTCTCCAGGACAACATAAAATCTGGGGCTCTGTGCTTTCTTTCCTTCTGAACAAGTGTTACTGTTTTCTGCACAAAAGCGATTCTTGCGAAGCAATGTGAACACTTCTGCTTCCCAGGCACAGAGAAGGTGCTAGCAGGGAATTCTCTGCCTGCCTTTCCCCAGTGCTCTGCAAGCTCTCCAGGACAACATAAAATCTGGGGCTCTGTGCTTTCTTTCCTTCTGAACAAGTGTTACTGTTTTCTGCACAAAAGCGATTCTTGCGAAGCAATGTGAACACTTCTGCTTCCCAGGCACACAGAAGGTGCTATCAGGGAATTCTCTGCCTGCCTTTCCCCAGTGCTCTGCAAGCTCTCCAGGACAACATAGAATCTGGGGCTCTGTGCTTTCTTTCGTTCTGAACAAGTGTTACTGTTTTCTGCACAAAAGCGATTCTGCAAAGCAATGTGAACAGGCACAGAGAAGGTGCTAGCAGGGAATTCTCTGCCTGCCTTTCCCCAGTGCTCTGCAAGCTCTCCAGGACAACATAGAATCTGGGGCTCTGTGCTTTCTTTCCTTCTGAACAAGTGTTACTGTTTTCTGCACAAAAGCGATTCTTGCGAAGCAATGTGAACACTTCTGCTTCCCAGGCACAGAGAAGGTGCTATCAGGGAATTCTCTGCCTGCCTTTCCCCAGTGCTCTGCAAGCTCTCCAGGACAACATAGAATCTGGGGCTCTGTGCTTTCTTTCCTTCTGAACAAGTGTTACTGTTTTCTGCACAAAAGCGATTCTTGCGAAGCAATGTGAACACTTCTGCTTCCCAGGCACAGAGAAGGTGCTATCAGGGAATTCTCTGCCTGCCTTTCCCCAGTGCTCTGCAAGCTCTCCAGGACAACATAAAATCTGGGGCTCTGTGCTTTCTTTCCTTCTGAACAAGTGTTACTGTTTTCTGCACAAAAGCGATTCTTGCGAAGCAATGTGAACACTTCTGCTTCCCAGGCACAGAGAAGGTGCTAGCAAGGAATTCTCTGCCTGCCTTTCCCCAGTGCTCTGCAAGCTCTCCAGGACTACATAGAATCTGGGGCTCTGTGCTTTCTTTCGTTCTGAACAAGTGTTACTGTTTCTGCACAAAAGCGATTCTGCAAAGCAATGTGAACAGGCACAGAGAAGGTGCTAGCAGGGAATTCTCTGCCTGCCTTTCCCCAGTGCTCTGCAAGCTCTCCAGGACAACATAAAATCTGGGGTTCTGTGCTTTCTTTCCTTCTGAACAAGTGTTAGTGTTTTCTGCACAAAAGCGATTCTGCGAAGCAATGTGAACAGGCACAGAGAAGGTGCTATCAGGGAATTCTCTGCCTGCCTTTCCCCAGTGCTCTGCAAGCTCTCCAGGACAACATAAAATCTGTGGCTCTGTGCTTTCTTTCCTTCTGAACAAGTGTTACTGTTTTCTGCACAAAAGCGATTCTGCGAAGCAATGTGAACACTTCTGCTTCCCAGGCACAGAGAAGGTGCTAGCAAGGAATTCTCTGCCTGCCTTTCCCCAGTGCTCTGCAAGCTCTCCAGGACAACATAGAATCTGGGGCTCTGTGCTTTCTTTCCTTCTGAACAAGTGTTACTGTTTTCTGCACAAAAGCGATTCTTGCGAAGCAATGTGAACACTTCTGCTTCCCAGGCACAGAGAAGGTGCTAGCAGGGAATTCTCTGCCTGCCTTTCCCCAGTGCTCTGCAAGCTCTCCAGGACAACATAGAATCTGGGGCTCTGTGCTTTCTTTCCTTCTGAACAAGTGTTACTGTTTTCTGCACAAAAGCGATTCTTGCGAAGCAATGTGAACACTTCTGCTTCCCAGGCACAGAGAAGGTGCTAGCAAGGAATTCTCTGCCTGCCTTTCCCCAGTGCTCTGCAAGCTCTCCAGGACTACATAGAATCTGGGGCTCTGTGCTTTCTTTCCTTCTGAACAAGTGTTACTGTTTTCTGCACAAAAGCGATTCTGCGAAGCAATGTGAACAGGCACAGAGAAGGTGCTATCAGGGAATTCTCTGCCTGCCTTTCCCCAGTGCTCTGCAAGCTCTCCAGGACAACATAGAATCTGGGGCTCTGTGCTTTTTTCGTTCTGAACAAGTGTTACTGTTTTCTGCACAAAAGCGATTCTGCGAAGCAATGTGAACAGGCACAGAGAAGGTGCTATCAGGGAATTCTCTGCCTGCCTTTCCCCAGTGCTCTGCAAGCTCTCCAGGACAACATAAAATCTGGGGTTCTGTGCTTTCTTTCCTTCTGAACAAGTGTTACTGTTTTCTGCACAAAAGCGATTCTTGCGAAGCAATGTGAACACTTCTGCTTCCCAGGCACAGAGAAGGTGCTAGCAGGGAATTCTCTGCCTGCCTTTCCCCAGTGCTCTGCAAGCTCTCCAGGACAACATAGAATCTGGGGCTCTGTGCTTTCTTTCCTTCTGAACAAGTGTTACTGTTTTCTGCACAAAAGCGATTCTTGCGAAGCAATGTGAACACTTCTGCTTCCCAGGCACAGAGAAGGTGCTATCAGGGAATTCTCTGCCTGCCTTTCCCCAGTGCTCTGCAAGCTCTCCAGGACAACATAAAATCTGGGGCTCTGTGCTTTCTTTCGTTCTGAACAAGTGTTAATGTTTTCTGCACAAAAGCGATTCTTGCGAAGCAATGTGAACACTTCTGCTTCCCAGGCACAGAGAAGGTGCTAGCAAGGAATTCTCTGCCTGCCTTTCCCCAGTGCTCTGCAAGCTCTCCAGGACTACATAGAATCTGGGGCTCTGTGCTTTCTTTCGTTCTGAACAAGTGTTAATGTTTTCTGCACAAAAGCGATTCTGCAAAGCAATGTGAACAGGCACAGAGAAGGTGCTATCAGGGAATTCTCTGCCTGCCTTTCCCCAGTGCTCTGCAAGCTCTCCAGGACAACATAGAATCTGGGGCTCTGTGCTTTTTTCGTTCTGAACAAGTGTTACTGTTTTCTGCACAAAAGCGACTCTGCGAAGCAATGTGAACAGGCACAGAGAAGGTGCTAGCAGGGAATTCTCTGCCTGCCTTTCCCCAGTGCTCTGCAAGCTCTCCAGGACAACATAAAATCTGGGGTTCTGTGCTTTCTTTCCTTCTGAACAAGTGTTACTGTTTTCTGCACAAAAGCGATTCTGCGAAGCAATGTGAACAGGCACAGAGAAGGTGCTATCAGGGAATTCTCTGCCTGCCTTTCCCCAGTGCTCTGCAAGCTCTCCAGGACAACATAGAATCTGGGGCTCTGTGCTTTCTTTCCTTCTGAACAAGTGTTACTGTTTTCTGCACAAAAGCGATTCTGCGAAGCAATGTGAACAGGCACAGAGAAGGTGCTATCAGGGAATTCTCTGCCTGCCTTTCCCCAGTGCTCTGCAAGCTCTCCAGGACAACATAGAATCTGGGGCTCTGTGCTTTCTTTCCTTCTGAACAAGTGTTACTGTTTTCTGCACAAAAGCGATTCTTGCGAAGCAATGTGAACACTTCTGCTTCCCAGGCACAGAGAAGGTGCTAGCAGGGAATTCTCTGCCTGCCTTTCCCCAGTGCTCTGCAAGCTCTCCAGGACAACATAGAATCTGGGGCTCTGTGCTTTCTTTCCTTCTGAACAAGTGTTACTGTTTTCTGCACAAAAGCGATTCTTGCGAAGCAATGTGAACACTTCTGCTTCCCAGGCACAGAGAAGGTGCTATCAGGGAATTCTCTGCCTGCCTTTCCCCAGTGCTCTGCAAGCTCTCCAGGACAACATAGAATCTGGGGCTCTGTGCTTTCTTTCCTTCTGAACAAGTGTTACTGTTTTCTGCACAAAAGCGATTCTTGCGAAGCAATGTGAACACTTCTGCTTCCCAGGCACAGAGAAGGTGCTAGCAAGGAATTCTCTGCCTGCCTTTCCCCAGTGCTCTGCAAGCTCTCCAGGACTACATAGAATCTGGGGCTCTGTGCTTTCTTTCGTTCTGAACAAGTGTTAATGTTTTCTGCACAAAAGCGATTCTGCAAAGCAATGTGAACAGGCACAGAGAAGGTGCTATCAGGGAATTCTCTGCCTGCCTTTCCCCAGTGCTCTGCAAGCTCTCCAGGACAACATAGAATCTGGGGCTCTGTGCTTTTTTCGTTCTGAACAAGTGTTACTGTTTTCTGCACAAAAGCGACTCTGCGAAGCAATGTGAACAGGCACAGAGAAGGTGCTAGCAGGGAATTCTCTGCCTGCCTTTCCCCAGTGCTCTGCAAGCTCTCCAGGACAACATAGAATCTGGGGCTCTGTGCTTTCTTTCCTTCTGAACAAGTGTTACTGTTTTCTGCACAAAAGCGATTCTGCGAAGCAATGTGAACAGGCACAGAGAAGGTGCTAGCAGGGAATTCTCTGCCTGCCTTTCCCCAGTGCTCTGCAAGCTCTCCAGGACAACATAGAATCTGGGGCTCTGTGCTTTCTTTCCTTCTGAACAAGTGTTACTGTTTTCTGCACAAAAGCGATTCTGCGAAGCAATGTGAACACTTCTGCTTCCCAGGCACAGAGAAGGTGCTAGCAAGGAATTCTCTGCCTGCCTTTCCCCAGTGCTCTGCAAGCTCTCCAGGACAACATAAAATCTGGGGCTCTGTGCTTTCTTTCCTTCTGAACAAGTGTTACTGTTTTCTGCACAAAAGCGATTCTTGCGAAGCTATGTGAACACTTCTGCTTCCCAGGCACACAGAAGGTGCTAGCAAGGAATTCTCTGCCTGCCTTTCCCCAGTGCTCTGCAAGCTCTCCAGGACAACATAGAATCTGGGGCTCTGTGCTTTCTTTCCTTCTGAACAAGTGTTAGTGTTTTCTGCACAAAAGCGATTCTGCAAAGCAATGTGAACAGGCACAGAGAAGGTGCTAGCAGGGAATTCTCTGCCTGCCTTTCCCCAGTGCTCTGCAAGCTCTCCAGGACAACATAGAATCTGGGGCTCTGTGCTTTCTTTCCTTCTGAACAAGTGTTACTGTTTTCTGCACAAAAGCGATTCTTGCGAAGCAATGTGAACACTTCTGCTTCCCAGGCACAGAGAAGGTGCTATCAGGGAATTCTCTGCCTGCCTTTCCCCAGTGCTCTGCAAGCTCTCCAGGACAACATAAAATCTGGGGCTCTGTGCTTTCTTTCCTTCTGAACAAATGTTACTGTTTTCTGCTCAAAAGCGATTCTTGCGAAGCAATGTGAACACTTCTGCTTCCCAGGCACAGAGAAGGTGCTAGCACGGAATTCTCTGCCTGCCTTTCCCCAGTGCTCTGCAAGCTCTCCAGGACTACATAGAATCTGGGGCTCTGTGCTTTCTTTCGTTCTGAACAAGTGTTACTGTTTTCTGCACAAAAGCGATTCTGCAAAGCAATGTGAACAGGCACAGAGAAGGTGCTAGCAGGGAATTCTCTGCCTGCCTTTCCCCAGTGCTCTGCAAGCTCTCCAGGACAACATAAAATCTGGGGTTCTGTGCTTTCTTTCCTTCTGAACAAGTGTTAGTGTTTTCTGCACAAAAGCGATTCTGCGAAGCAATGTGAACAGGCACAGAGAAGGTGCTATCAGGGAATTCTCTGCCTGCCTTTCCCCAGTGCTCTGCAAGCTCTCCAGGACAACATAAAATCTGTGGCTCTGTGCTTTCTTTCCTTCTGAACAAGTGTTACTGTTTTCTGCACAAAAGCGATTCTGCGAAGCAATGTGAACACTTCTGCTTCCCAGGCACAGAGAAGGTGCTAGCAAGGAATTCTCTGCCTGCCTTTCCCCAGTGCTCTGCAAGCTCTCCAGGACAACATAAAATCTGGGGCTCTGTGCTTTTTTTCCTTCTGAACAAGTGTTAGTGTTTTCTGCACAAAAGCGATTCTTGCGAAGCTATGTGAACACTTCTGCTTCCCAGGCACAGAGAAGGTGCTAGCAAGGAATTCTCTGCCTGCCTTTCCCCAGTGCTCTGCAAGCTCTCCAGGACAACATAGAATCTGGGGTTCTGTGCTTTCTTTCCTTCTGAACAAGTGTTACTGTTTTCTGCACAAAAGCGATTCTGCGAAGCAATGTGAACAGGCACAGAGAAGGTGCTAGCAGGGAATTCTCTGCCTGCCTTTCCCCAGTGCTCTGCAAGCTCTCCAGGACAACATAAAATCTGGGGCTCTGTGCTTTCTTTCCTTCTGAACAAGTGTTACTGTTTTCTGCACAAAAGCGATTCTTGCGAAGCAATGTGAACACTTCTGCTTCCCAGGCACAGAGAAGGTGCTAGCAAGGAATTCTCTGCCTGCCTTTCCCCAGTGCTCTGCAAGCTCTCCAGGACTACATAGAATCTGGGGCTCTGTGCTTTCTTTCGTTCTGAACAAGTGTTACTGTTTTCTGCACAAAAGCGATTCTGCAAAGCAATGTGAACAGGCACAGAGAAGGTGCTAGCAGGGAATTCTCTGCCTGCCTTTCCCCAGTGCTCTGCAAGCTCTCCAGGACAACATAAAATCTGGGGTTCTGTGCTTTCTTTCCTTCTGAACAAGTGTTAGTGTTTTCTGCACAAAAGCGATTCTGCGAAGCAATGTGAACAGGCACAGAGAAGGTGCTATCAGGGAATTCTCTGCCTGCCTTTCCCCAGTGCTCTGCAAGCTCTCCAGGACAACATAAAATCTGTGGCTCTGTGCTTTCTTTCCTTCTGAACAAGTGTTACTGTTTTCTGCACAAAAGCGATTCTGCGAAGCAATGTGAACACTTCTGCTTCCCAGGCACAGAGAAGGTGCTAGCAAGGAATTCTCTGCCTGCCTTTCCCCAGTGCTCTAAAAGCTCTCCAGGACAACATAGAATCTGGGGCTCTGTGCTTTCTTTCCTTCTGAACAAGTGTTACTGTTTTCTGCACAAAAGCGATTCTTGCGAAGCAATGTGAACACTTCTGCTTCCCAGGCACAGAGAAGGTGCTAGCAGGGAATTCTCTGCCTGCCTTTCCCCAGTGCTCTGCAAGCTCTCCAGGACAACATAGAATCTGGGGCTCTGTGCTTTCTTTCCTTCTGAACAAGTGTTACTGTTTTCTGCACAAAAGCGATTCTTGCGAAGCAATGTGAACACTTCTGCTTCCCAGGCACAGAGAAGGTGCTATCAGGGAATTCTCTGCCTGCCTTTCCCCAGTGCTCTGCAAGCTCTCCAGGACAACATAAAATCTGGGGCTCTGTGCTTTCTTTCCTTCTGAACAAGTGTTACTGTTTTCTGCACAAAAGCGATTCTTGCGAAGCAATGTGAACACTTCTGCTTCCCAGGCACAGAGAAGGTGCTAGCAAGGAATTCTCTGCCTGCCTTTCCCCAGTGCTCTGCAATCTCTCCAGGACTACATAGAATATGGGGCTCTGTGCTTTCTTTCGTTCTGAACAAGTGTTACTGTTTTCTGCACAAAAGCGATTCTGCAAAGCAATGTGAACAGGCACAGAGAAGGTGCTATCAGGGAATTCTCTGCCTGCCTTTCCCCAGTGCTCTGCAAGCTCTCCAGGACAACATAAAATCTGGGGTTCTGTGCTTTCTTTCCTTCTGAACAAGTGTTAGTGTTTTCTGCACAAAAGCGATTCTGCGAAGCAATGTGAACAGGCACAGAGAAGGTGCTATCAGGGAATTCTCTGCCTGCCTTTCCCCAGTGCTCTGCAAGCTCTCCAGGACAACATAAAATCTGTGGCTCTGTGCTTTCTTTCCTTCTGAACAAGTGTTACTGTTTTCTGCACAAAAGCGATTCTGCGAAGCAATGTGAACAGGCACAGAGAAGGTGCTAGCAGGGAATTCTCTGCCTGCCTTTCCCCAGTGCTCTGCAAGCTCTCCAGGACAACATAGAATCTGGGGCTCTGTGCTTTCTTTCCTTCTGAACAAGTGTTACTGTTTTCTGCACAAAAGCGATTCTGCGAAGCAATGTGAACAGGCACAGAGAAGGTGCTAGCAGGGAATTCTCTGCCTGCCTTTCCCCAGTGCTCTGCAAGCTCTCCAGGACAACATAGAATCTGGGGCTCTGTGCTTTCTTTCCTTCTGAACAAGTGTTACTGTTTTCTGCACAAAAGCGATTCTGCGAAGCAATGTGAACACTTCTGCTTCCCAGGCACAGAGAAGGTGCTAGCAAGGAATTCTCTGCCTGCCTTTCCCCAGTGCTCTGCAAGCTCTCCAGGACAACATAAAATCTGGGGCTCTGTGCTTTCTTTCCTTCTGAACAAGTGTTACTGTTTTCTGCACAAAAGCGATTCTTGCGAAGCTATGTGAACACTTCTGCTTCCCAGGCACACAGAAGGTGCTAGCAAGGAATTCTCTGCCTGCCTTTCCCCAGTGCTCTGCAAGCTCTCCAGGACAACATAGAATCTGGGGCTCTGTGCTTTCTTTCCTTCTGAACAAGTGTTAGTGTTTTCTGCACAAAAGCGATTCTGCAAAGCAATGTGAACAGGCACAGAGAAGGTGCTAGCAGGGAATTCTCTGCCTGCCTTTCCCCAGTGCTCTGCAAGCTCTCCAGGACAACATAGAATCTGGGGCTCTGTGCTTTCTTTCCTTCTGAACAAGTGTTACTGTTTTCTGCACAAAAGCGATTCTTGCGAAGCAATGTGAACACTTCTGCTTCCCAGGCACAGAGAAGGTGCTATCAGGGAATTCTCTGCCTGCCTTTCCCCAGTGCTCTGCAAGCTCTCCAGGACAACATAAAATCTGGGGCTCTGTGCTTTCTTTCCTTCTGAACAAATGTTACTGTTTTCTGCTCAAAAGCGATTCTTGCGAAGCAATGTGAACACTTCTGCTTCCCAGGCACAGAGAAGGTGCTAGCACGGAATTCTCTGCCTGCCTTTCCCCAGTGCTCTGCAAGCTCTCCAGGACTACATAGAATCTGGGGCTCTGTGCTTTCTTTCGTTCTGAACAAGTGTTACTGTTTTCTGCACAAAAGCGATTCTGCAAAGCAATGTGAACAGGCACAGAGAAGGTGCTAGCAGGGAATTCTCTGCCTGCCTTTCCCCAGTGCTCTGCAAGCTCTCCAGGACAACATAAAATCTGGGGTTCTGTGCTTTCTTTCCTTCTGAACAAGTGTTAGTGTTTTCTGCACAAAAGCGATTCTGCGAAGCAATGTGAACAGGCACAGAGAAGGTGCTATCAGGGAATTCTCTGCCTGCCTTTCCCCAGTGCTCTGCAAGCTCTCCAGGACAACATAAAATCTGTGGCTCTGTGCTTTCTTTCCTTCTGAACAAGTGTTACTGTTTTCTGCACAAAAGCGATTCTGCGAAGCAATGTGAACACTTCTGCTTCCCAGGCACAGAGAAGGTGCTAGCAAGGAATTCTCTGCCTGCCTTTCCCCAGTGCTCTGCAAGCTCTCCAGGACAACATAAAATCTGGGGCTCTGTGCTTTCTTTCCTTCTGAACAAGTGTTAGTGTTTTCTGCACAAAAGCGATTCTTGCGAAGCTATGTGAACACTTCTGCTTCCCAGGCACAGAGAAGGTGCTAGCAAGGAATTCTCTGCCTGCCTTTCCCCAGTGCTCTGCAAGCTCTCCAGGACAACATAGAATCTGGGGCTCTGTGCTTTCTTTCCTTCTGAACAAGTGTTAGTGTTTTCTGCACAAAAGCGATTCTGCGAAGCAATGTGAACAGGCACAGAGAAGGTGCTAGCAGGGAATTCTCTGCCTGCCTTTCCCCAGTGCTCTGCAAGCTCTCCAGGACAACATAAAATCTGGGGCTCTGTGCTTTCTTTCCTTCTGAACAAGTGTTACTGTTTTCTGCACAAAAGCGATTCTTGCGAAGCAATGTGAACACTTCTGCTTCCCAGGCACAGAGAAGGTGCTAGCAAGGAATTCTCTGCCTGCCTTTCCCCAGTGCTCTGCAAGCTCTCCAGGACTACATAGAATCTGGGGCTCTGTGCTTTCTTTCGTTCTGAACAAGTGTTACTGTTTTCTGCACAAAAGCGATTCTGCAAAGCAATGTGAACAGGCACAGAGAAGGTGCTAGCAGGGAATTCTCTGCCTGCCTTTCCCCAGTGCTCTGCAAGCTCTCCAGGACAACATAAAATCTGGGGTTCTGTGCTTTCTTTCCTTCTGAACAAGTGTTAGTGTTTTCTGCACAAAAGCGATTCTGCGAAGCAATGTGAACAGGCACAGAGAAGGTGCTATCAGGGAATTCTCTGCCTGCCTTTCCCCAGTGCTCTGCAAGCTCTCCAGGACAACATAAAATCTGTGGCTCTGTGCTTTCTTTCCTTCTGAACAAGTGTTACTGTTTTCTGCACAAAAGCGATTCTGCGAAGCAATGTGAACACTTCTGCTTCCCAGGCACAGAGAAGGTGCTAGCAAGGAATTCTCTGCCTGCCTTTCCCCAGTGCTCTGCAAGCTCTCCAGGACAACATAGAATCTGGGGCTCTGTGCTTTCTTTCCTTCTGAACAAGTGTTACTGTTTTCTGCACAAAAGCGATTCTTGCGAAGCAATGTGAACACTTCTGCTTCCCAGGCACAGAGAAGGTGCTAGCAGGGAATTCTCTGCCTGCCTTTCCCCAGTGCTCTGCAAGCTCTCCAGGACAACATAGAATCTGGGGCTCTGTGCTTTCTTTCCTTCTGAACAAGTGTTACTGTTTTCTGCACAAAAGCGATTCTTGCGAAGCAATGTGAACACTTCTGCTTCCCAGGCACAGAGAAGGTGCTATCAGGGAATTCTCTGCCTGCCTTTCCCCAGTGCTCTGCAAGCTCTCCAGGACAACATAAAATCTGGGGCTCTGTGCTTTCTTTCCTTCTGAACAAGTGTTACTGTTTTCTGCACAAAAGCGATTCTTGCGAAGCAATGTGAACACTTCTGCTTCCCAGGCACAGAGAAGGTGCTAGCAAGGAATTCTCTGCCTGCCTTTCCCCAGTGCTCTGCAATCTCTCCAGGACTACATAGAATCTGGGGCTCTGTGCTTTCTTTCGTTCTGAACAAGTGTTACTGTTTTCTGCACAAAAGCGATTCTGCAAAGCAATGTGAACAGGCACAGAGAAGGTGCTAGCAGGGAATTCTCTGCCTGCCTTTCCCCAGTGCTCTGCAAGCTCTCCAGGACAACATAAAATCTGGGGTTCTGTGCTTTCTTTCCTTCTGAACAAGTGTTAGTGTTTTCTGCACAAAAGCGATTCTGCGAAGCAATGTGAACAGGCACAGAGAAGGTGCTATCAGGGAATTCTCTGCCTGCCTTTCCCCAGTGCTCTGCAAGCTCTCCAGGACAACATAAAATCTGTGGCTCTGTGCTTTCTTTCCTTCTGAACAAGTGTTACTGTTTTCTGCACAAAAGCGATTCTGCGAAGCAATGTGAACACTTCTGCTTCCCAGGCACAGAGAAGGTGCTAGCAAGGAATTCTCTGCCTGCCTTTCCCCAGTGCTCTGCAAGCTCTCCAGGACAACATAGAATCTGGGGCTCTGTGCTTTCTTTCCTTCTGAACAAGTGTTACTGTTTTCTGCACAAAAGCGATTCTTGCGAAGCAATGTGAACACTTCTGCTTCCCAGGCACAGAGAAGGTGCTAGCAGGGAATTCTCTGCCTGCCTTTCCCCAGTGCTCTGCAAGCTCTCCAGGACAACATAGAATCTGGGGCTCTGTGCTTTCTTTCCTTCTGAACAAGTGTTACTGTTTTCTGCACAAAAGCGATTCTTGCGAAGCAATGTGAACACTTCTGCTTCCCAGGCACAGAGAAGGTGCTATCAGGGAATTCTCTGCCTGCCTTTCCCCAGTGCTCTGCAAGCTCTCCAGGACAACATAAAATCTGGGGCTCTGTGCTTTCTTTCCTTCTGAACAAGTGTTACTGTTTTCTGCACAAAAGCGATTCTGCGAAGCAATGTGAACAGGCACAGAGAAGGTGCTATCAGGGAATTCTCTGCCTGCCTTTCCCCAGTGCTCTGCAAGCTCTCCAGGACAACATAAAATCTGGGGTTCTGTGCTTTCTTTCCTTCTGAACAAGTGTTACTGTTTTCTGCACAAAAGCGATTCTTGCGAAGCAATGTGAACACTTCTGCTTCCCAGGCACAGAGAAGGTGCTAGCAGGGAATTCTCTGCCTGCCTTTCCCCAGTGCTCTGCAAGCTCTCCAGGACAACATAAAATCTGGGGCTCTGTGCTTTCTTTCCTTCTGAACAAGTGTTACTGTTTTCTGCACAAAAGCGATTCTTGCGAAGCAATGTGAACACTTCTGCTTCCCAGGCACAGAGAAGGTGCTAGCAAGGAATTCTCTGCCTGCCTTTCCCCAGTGCTCTGCAAGCTCTCCAGGACTACATAGAATCTGGGGCTCTGTGCTTTCTTTCGTTCTGAACAAGTGTTAATGTTTTCTGCACAAAAGCGATTCTGCAAAGCAATGTGAACAGGCACAGAGAAGGTGCTATCAGGGAATTCTCTGCCTGCCTTTCCCCAGTGCTCTGCAAGCTCTCCAGGACAACATAGAATCTGGGGCTCTGTGCTTTTTTCGTTCTGAACAAGTGTTACTGTTTTCTGCACAAAAGCGATTCTGCGAAGCAATGTGAACAGGCACAGAGAAGGTGCTAGCAGGGAATTCTCTGCCTGCCTTTCCCCAGTGCTCTGCAAGCTCTCCAGGACAACATAAAATCTGGGGTTCTGTGGTTTCTTTCCTTCTGAACAAGTGTTACTGTTTTCTGCACAAAAGCGATTCTGCGAAGCAATGTGAACAGGCACAGAGAAGGTGCTATCAGGGAATTCTCTGCCTGCCTTTCCCCAGTGCTCTGCAAGCTCTCCAGGACAACATAGAATCTGGTGCTCTGTGCTTTCTTTCCTTCTGAACAAGTGTTACTGTTTTCTGCACAAAAGCGATTCTGCGAAGCAATGTGAACAGGCACAGAGAAGGTGCTAGCAGGGAATTCTCTGCCTGCCTTTCCCCAGTGCTCTGCAAGCTCTCCAGGACAACATAGAATCTGGGGCTCTGTGCTTTCTTTCCTTCTGAACAAGTGTTACTGTTTTCTGCACAAAAGCGATTCTGCGAAGGAATGTGAACACTTCTGCTTCCCAGGCACAGAGAAGGTGCTAGCAAGGAATTCTCTGCCTGCCTTTCCCCAGTGCTCTGCAAGCTCTCCAGGACAACATAAAATCTGGGGCTCTGTGCTTTCTTTCCTTCTGAACAAGTGTTACTGTTTTCTGCACAAAAGCGATTCTTGCGAAGCTATGTGAACACTTCTGCTTCCCAGGCACACAGAAGGTGCTAGCAAGGAATTCTCTGCCTGCCTTTCCCCAGTGCTCTGCAAGCTCTCCAGGACAACATAGAATCTGGGGCTCTGTGCTTTCTTTCCTTCTGAACAAGTGTTAGTGTTTTCTGCACAAAAGCGATTCTGCAAAGCAATGTGAACAGGCACAGAGAAGGTGCTAGCAGGGAATTCTCTGCCTGCCTTTCCCCAGTGCTCTGCAAGCTCTCCAGGACAACATAGAATCTGGGGCTCTGTGCTTTCTTTCCTTCTGAACAAGTGTTACTGTTTTCTGCACAAAAGCGATTCTTGCGAAGCAATGTGAACACTTCTGCTTCCCAGGCACAGAGAAGGTGCTAGCAAGGAATTCTCTGCCTGCCTTTCCCCAGTGCTCTGCAAGCTCTCCAGGACAACATAGAATCTGGGGCACTGTGCTTTCTTTCCTTCTGAACAAGTGTTACGGTTTTCTGCACAAAAGCGATTCTTGCGAAGCAATGTGAACACTTCTGCTTCCCAGGCACAGAGAAGGTGCTATCAGGGAATTCTCTGCCTGCCTTTCCCCAGTGCTCTGCAAGCTCTCCAGGACAACATAAAATCTGGGGCTCTGTGCTTTCTTTCCTTCTGAACAAGTGTTACTGTTGTCTGCACAAAAGCGATTCTTGCGAAGCAATGTGAACACTTCTGCTTCCCAGGCACAGAGAAGGTGCTAGCAAGGAATTCTCTGCCTGCCTTTCCCCAGTGCTCTGCAAGCTCTCCAGGACAACATAGAATCTGGGGCTCTGTGCTTTCTTTCGTTCTGAACAAGTGTTACTGTTTTCTGCACAAAAGCGATTCTGCAAAGCAATGTGAACAGGCACAGAGAAGGTGCTAGCAGGGAATTCTCTGCCTGCCTTTCCCCAGTGCTCTGCAAGCTCTCCAGGACAACATAAAATCTGGGGTTCTGTGCTTTCTTTCCTTCTGAACAAGTGTTAGTGTTTTCTGCACAAAAGCGATTCTGCGAAGCAATGTGAACAGGCACAGAGAAGGTGCTATCAGGGAATTCTCTGCCTGCCTTTCCCCAGTGCTCTGCAAGCTCTCCAGGACAACATAAAATCTGTGGCTCTGTGCTTTCTTTCCTTCTGAACAAGTGTTACTGTTTTCTGCACAAAAGCGATTCTGCGAAGCAATGTGAACACTTCTGCTTCCCAGGCACAGAGAAGGTGCTAGCAAGGAATTCTCTGCCTGCCTTTCCCCAGTGCTCTGCAAGCTCTCCAGGACAACATAAAATCTGGGGCTCTGTGCTTTCTTTCCTTCTGAACAAGTGTTAGTGTTTTCTGCACAAAAGCGATTCTTGCGAAGCTATGTGAACACTTCTGCTTCCCAGGCACACAGAAGGTGCTAGCAAGGAATTCTCTGCCTGCCTTTCCCCAGTGCTCTGCAAGCTCTCCAGGACAACATAGAATCTGGGGCTCTGTGCTTTCTTTCCTTCTGAACAAGTGTTAGTGTTTTCTGCACAAAAGCGATTCTGCGAAGAAATGTGAACAGGCACAGAGAAGGTGCTAGCAGGGAATTCTCTGCCTGCCTTTCCCCAGTGCTCTGCAAGCTCTCCAGGACAACATAGAATCTGGGGCTCTGTGCTTTCTTTCCTTCTGAACAAGTGTTACTGTTTTCTGCACAAAAGCGATTCTTGCGAAGCAATGTGAACACTTCTGCTTCCCAGGCACAGAGAAGGTGCTATCAGGGAATTCTCTGCCTGCCTTTCCCCAGTGCTCTGCAAGCTCTCCAGGACAACATAAAATCTGGGGCTCTGTGCTTTCTTTCCTTCTGAACAAGTGTTACTGTTTTCTGCACAAAAGCGATTCTTGCGAAGCAATGTGAACACTTCTGCTTCCCAGGCACAGAGAAGGTGCTAGCAAGGAATTCTCTGCCTGCCTTTCCCCAGTGCTCTGCAATCTCTCCAGGACTACATAGAATATGGGGCTCTGTGCTTTCTTTCGTTCTGAACAAGTGTTACTGTTTTCTGCACAAAAGCGATTCTGCAAAGCAATGTGAACAGGCACAGAGAAGGTGCTATCAGGGAATTCTCTGCCTGCCTTTCCCCAGTGCTCTGCAAGCTCTCCAGGACAACATAAAATCTGGGGTTCTGTGCTTTCTTTCCTTCTGAACAAGTGTTAGTGTTTTCTGCACAAAAGCGATTCTGCGAAGCAATGTGAACAGGCACAGAGAAGGTGCTATCAGGGAATTCTCTGCCTGCCTTTCCCCAGTGCTCTGCAAGCTCTCCAGGACAACATAAAATCTGTGGCTCTGTGCTTTCTTTCCTTCTGAACAAGTGTTACTGTTTTCTGCACAAAAGCGATTCTGCGAAGCAATGTGAACAGGCACAGAGAAGGTGCTAGCAGGGAATTCTCTGCCTGCCTTTCCCCAGTGCTCTGCAAGCTCTCCAGGACAACATAGAATCTGGGGCTCTGTGCTTTCTTTCCTTCTGAACAAGTGTTACTGTTTTCTGCACAAAAGCGATTCTGCGAAGCAATGTGAACAGGCACAGAGAAGGTGCTAGCAGGGAATTCTCTGCCTGCCTTTCCCCAGTGCTCTGCAAGCTCTCCAGGACAACATAGAATCTGGGGCTCTGTGCTTTCTTTCCTTCTGAACAAGTGTTACTGTTTTCTGCACAAAAGCGATTCTGCGAAGCAATGTGAACACTTCTGCTTCCCAGGCACAGAGAAGGTGCTAGCAAGGAATTCTCTGCCTGCCTTTCCCCAGTGCTCTGCAAGCTCTCCAGGACAACATAAAATCTGGGGCTCTGTGCTTTCTTTCCTTCTGAACAAGTGTTACTGTTTTCTGCACAAAAGCGATTCTTGCGAAGCTATGTGAACACTTCTGCTTCCCAGGCACACAGAAGGTGCTAGCAAGGAATTCTCTGCCTGCCTTTCCCCAGTGCTCTGCAAGCTCTCCAGGACAACATAGAATCTGGGGCTCTGTGCTTTCTTTCCTTCTGAACAAGTGTTAGTGTTTTCTGCACAAAAGCGATTCTGCAAAGCAATGTGAACAGGCACAGAGAAGGTGCTAGCAGGGAATTCTCTGCCTGCCTTTCCCCAGTGCTCTGCAAGCTCTCCAGGACAACATAGAATCTGGGGCTCTGTGCTTTCTTTCCTTCTGAACAAGTGTTACTGTTTTCTGCACAAAAGCGATTCTTGCGAAGCAATGTGAACACTTCTGCTTCCCAGGCACAGAGAAGGTGCTATCAGGGAATTCTCTGCCTGCCTTTCCCCAGTGCTCTGCAAGCTCTCCAGGACAACATAAAATCTGGGGCTCTGTGCTTTCTTTCCTTCTGAACAAATGTTACTGTTTTCTGCTCAAAAGCGATTCTTGCGAAGCAATGTGAACACTTCTGCTTCCCAGGCACAGAGAAGGTGCTAGCACGGAATTCTCTGCCTGCCTTTCCCCAGTGCTCTGCAAGCTCTCCAGGACTACATAGAATCTGGGGCTCTGTGCTTTCTTTCGTTCTGAACAAGTGTTACTGTTTTCTGCACAAAAGCGATTCTGCAAAGCAATGTGAACAGGCACAGAGAAGGTGCTAGCAGGGAATTCTCTGCCTGCCTTTCCCCAGTGCTCTGCAAGCTCTCCAGGACAACATAAAATCTGGGGTTCTGTGCTTTCTTTCCTTCTGAACAAGTGTTAGTGTTTTCTGCACAAAAGCGATTCTGCGAAGCAATGTGAACAGGCACAGAGAAGGTGCTATCAGGGAATTCTCTGCCTGCCTTTCCCCAGTGCTCTGCAAGCTCTCCAGGACAACATAAAATCTGTGGCTCTGTGCTTTCTTTCCTTCTGAACAAGTGTTACTGTTTTCTGCACAAAAGCGATTCTGCGAAGCAATGTGAACACTTCTGCTTCCCAGGCACAGAGAAGGTGCTAGCAAGGAATTCTCTGCCTGCCTTTCCCCAGTGCTCTGCAAGCTCTCCAGGACAACATAAAATCTGGGGCTCTGTGCTTTCTTTCCTTCTGAACAAGTGTTAGTGTTTTCTGCACAAAAGCGATTCTTGCGAAGCTATGTGAACACTTCTGCTTCCCAGGCACAGAGAAGGTGCTAGCAAGGAATTCTCTGCCTGCCTTTCCCCAGTGCTCTGCAAGCTCTCCAGGACAACATAGAATCTGGGGCTCTGTGCTTTCTTTCCTTCTGAACAAGTGTTAGTGTTTTCTGCACAAAAGCGATTCTGCGAAGCAATGTGAACAGGCACAGAGAAGGTGCTAGCAGGGAATTCTCTGCCTGCCTTTCCCCAGTGCTCTGCAAGCTCTCCAGGACAACATAAAATCTGGGGCTCTGTGCTTTCTTTCCTTCTGAACAAGTGTTACTGTTTTCTGCACAAAAGCGATTCTTGCGAAGCAATGTGAACACTTCTGCTTCCCAGGCACAGAGAAGGTGCTAGCAAGGAATTCTCTGCCTGCCTTTCCCCAGTGCTCTGCAAGCTCTCCAGGACTACATAGAATCTGGGGCTCTGTGCTTTCTTTCGTTCTGAACAAGTGTTACTGTTTTCTGCACAAAAGCGATTCTGCAAAGCAATGTGAACAGGCACAGAGAAGGTGCTAGCAGGGAATTCTCTGCCTGCCTTTCCCCAGTGCTCTGCAAGCTCTCCAGGACAACATAAAATCTGGGGTTCTGTGCTTTCTTTCCTTCTGAACAAGTGTTAGTGTTTTCTGCACAAAAGCGATTCTGCGAAGCAATGTGAACAGGCACAGAGAAGGTGCTATCAGGGAATTCTCTGCCTGCCTTTCCCCAGTGCTCTGCAAGCTCTCCAGGACAACATAAAATCTGTGGCTCTGTGCTTTCTTTCCTTCTGAACAAGTGTTACTGTTTTCTGCACAAAAGCGATTCTGCGAAGCAATGTGAACACTTCTGCTTCCCAGGCACAGAGAAGGTGCTAGCAAGGAATTCTCTGCCTGCCTTTCCCCAGTGCTCTGCAAGCTCTCCAGGACAACATAGAATCTGGGGCTCTGTGCTTTCTTTCCTTCTGAACAAGTGTTACTGTTTTCTGCACAAAAGCGATTCTTGCGAAGCAATGTGAACACTTCTGCTTCCCAGGCACAGAGAAGGTGCTAGCAGGGAATTCTCTGCCTGCCTTTCCCCAGTGCTCTGCAAGCTCTCCAGGACAACATAGAATCTGGGGCTCTGTGCTTTCTTTCCTTCTGAACAAGTGTTACTGTTTTCTGCACAAAAGCGATTCTTGCGAAGCAATGTGAACACTTCTGCTTCCCAGGCACAGAGAAGGTGCTATCAGGGAATTCTCTGCCTGCCTTTCCCCAGTGCTCTGCAAGCTCTCCAGGACAACATAAAATCTGGGGCTCTGTGCTTTCTTTCCTTCTGAACAAGTGTTACTGTTTTCTGCACAAAAGCGATTCTTGCGAAGCAATGTGAACACTTCTGCTTCCCAGGCACAGAGAAGGTGCTAGCAAGGAATTCTCTGCCTGCCTTTCCCCAGTGCTCTGCAATCTCTCCAGGACTACATAGAATCTGGGGCTCTGTGCTTTCTTTCGTTCTGAACAAGTGTTACTGTTTTCTGCACAAAAGCGATTCTGCAAAGCAATGTGAACAGGCACAGAGAAGGTGCTAGCAGGGAATTCTCTGCCTGCCTTTCCCCAGTGCTCTGCAAGCTCTCCAGGACAACATAAAATCTGGGGTTCTGTGCTTTCTTTCCTTCTGAACAAGTGTTAGTGTTTTCTGCACAAAAGCGATTCTGCGAAGCAATGTGAACAGGCACAGAGAAGGTGCTATCAGGGAATTCTCTGCCTGCCTTTCCCCAGTGCTCTGCAAGCTCTCCAGGACAACATAAAATCTGTGGCTCTGTGCTTTCTTTCCTTCTGAACAAGTGTTACTGTTTTCTGCACAAAAGCGATTCTGCGAAGCAATGTGAACACTTCTGCTTCCCAGGCACAGAGAAGGTGCTAGCAAGGAATTCTCTGCCTGCCTTTCCCCAGTGCTCTGCAAGCTCTCCAGGACAACATAGAATCTGGGGCTCTGTGCTTTCTTTCCTTCTGAACAAGTGTTACTGTTTTCTGCACAAAAGCGATTCTTGCGAAGCAATGTGAACACTTCTGCTTCCCAGGCACAGAGAAGGTGCTAGCAGGGAATTCTCTGCCTGCCTTTCCCCAGTGCTCTGCAAGCTCTCCAGGACAACATAGAATCTGGGGCTCTGTGCTTTCTTTCCTTCTGAACAAGTGTTACTGTTTTCTGCACAAAAGCGATTCTTGCGAAGCAATGTGAACACTTCTGCTTCCCAGGCACAGAGAAGGTGCTATCAGGGAATTCTCTGCCTGCCTTTCCCCAGTGCTCTGCAAGCTCTCCAGGACAACATAAAATCTGGGGCTCTGTGCTTTCTTTCCTTCTGAACAAGTGTTACTGTTTTCTGCACAAAAGCGATTCTGCGAAGCAATGTGAACAGGCACAGAGAAGGTGCTATCAGGGAATTCTCTGCCTGCCTTTCCCCAGTGCTCTGCAAGCTCTCCAGGACAACATAGAATCTGGGGCTCTGTGCTTTTTTCGTTCTGAACAAGTGTTACTGTTTTCTGCACAAAAGCGATTCTGCGAAGCAATGTGAACAGGCACAGAGAAGGTGCTATCAGGGAATTCTCTGCCTGCCTTTCCCCAGTGCTCTGCAAGCTCTCCAGGACAACATAAAATCTGGGGTTCTGTGCTTTCTTTCCTTCTGAACAAGTGTTACTGTTTTCTGCACAAAAGCGATTCTTGCGAAGCAATGTGAACACTTCTGCTTCCCAGGCACAGAGAAGGTGCTAGCAGGGAATTCTCTGCCTGCCTTTCCCCAGTGCTCTGCAAGCTCTCCAGGACAACATAAAATCTGGGGCTCTGTGCTTTCTTTCCTTCTGAACAAGTGTTACTGTTTTCTGCACAAAAGCGATTCTTGCGAAGCAATGTGAACACTTCTGCTTCCCAGGCACAGAGAAGGTGCTAGCAAGGAATTCTCTGCCTGCCTTTCCCCAGTGCTCTGCAAGCTCTCCAGGACTACATAGAATCTGGGGCTCTGTGCTTTCTTTCGTTCTGAACAAGTGTTAATGTTTTCTGCACAAAAGCGATTCTGCAAAGCAATGTGAACAGGCACAGAGAAGGTGCTATCAGGGAATTCTCTGCCTGCCTTTCCCCAGTGCTCTGCAAGCTCTCCAGGACAACATAGAATCTGGGGCTCTGTGCTTTTTTCGTTCTGAACAAGTGTTACTGTTTTCTGCACAAAAGCGATTCTGCGAAGCAATGTGAACAGGCACAGAGAAGGTGCTAGCAGGGAATTCTCTGCCTGCCTTTCCCCAGTGCTCTGCAAGCTCTCCAGGACAACATAAAATCTGGGGTTCTGTGCTTTCTTTCCTTCTGAACAAGTGTTACTGTTTTCTGCACAAAAGCGATTCTGCGAAGCAATGTGAACAGGCACAGAGAAGGTGCTATCAGGGAATTCTCTGCCTGCCTTTCCCCAGTGCTCTGCAAGCTCTCCAGGACAACATAGAATCTGGTGCTCTGTGCTTTCTTTCCTTCTGAACAAGTGTTACTGTTTTCTGCACAAAAGCGATTCTGCGAAGCAATGTGAACAGGCACAGAGAAGGTGCTAGCAGGGAATTCTCTGCCTGCCTTTCCCCAGTGCTCTGCAAGCTCTCCAGGACAACATAGAATCTGGGGCTCTGTGCTTTCTTTCCTTCTGAACAAGTGTTACTGTTTTCTGCACAAAAGCGATTCTGCGAAGGAATGTGAACACTTCTGCTTCCCAGGCACAGAGAAGGTGCTAGCAAGGAATTCTCTGCCTGCCTTTCCCCAGTGCTCTGCAAGCTCTCCAGGACAACATAAAATCTGGGGCTCTGTGCTTTCTTTCCTTCTGAACAAGTGTTACTGTTTTCTGCACAAAAGCGATTCTTGCGAAGCTATGTGAACACTTCTGCTTCCCAGGCACACAGAAGGTGCTAGCAAGGAATTCTCTGCCTGCCTTTCCCCAGTGCTCTGCAAGCTCTCCAGGACAACATAGAATCTGGGGCTCTGTGCTTTCTTTCCTTCTGAACAAGTGTTAGTGTTTTCTGCACAAAAGCGATTCTGCAAAGCAATGTGAACAGGCACAGAGAAGGTGCTAGCAGGGAATTCTCTGCCTGCCTTTCCCCAGTGCTCTGCAAGCTCTCCAGGACAACATAGAATCTGGGGCTCTGTGCTTTCTTTCCTTCTGAACAAGTGTTACTGTTTTCTGCACAAAAGCGATTCTTGCGAAGCAATGTGAACACTTCTGCTTCCCAGGCACAGAGAAGGTGCTAGCAAGGAATTCTCTGCCTGCCTTTCCCCAGTGCTCTGCAAGCTCTCCAGGACAACATAGAATCTGGGGCACTGTGCTTTCTTTCCTTCTGAACAAGTGTTACGGTTTTCTGCACAAAAGCGATTCTTGCGAAGCAATGTGAACACTTCTGCTTCCCAGGCACAGAGAAGGTGCTATCAGGGAATTCTCTGCCTGCCTTTCCCCAGTGCTCTGCAAGCTCTCCAGGACAACATAAAATCTGGGGCTCTGTGCTTTCTTTCCTTCTGAACAAGTGTTACTGTTGTCTGCACAAAAGCGATTCTTGCGAAGCAATGTGAACACTTCTGCTTCCCAGGCACAGAGAAGGTGCTAGCAAGGAATTCTCTGCCTGCCTTTCCCCAGTGCTCTGCAAGCTCTCCAGGACAACATAGAATCTGGGGCTCTGTGCTTTCTTTCGTTCTGAACAAGTGTTACTGTTTTCTGCACAAAAGCGATTCTGCAAAGCAATGTGAACAGGCACAGAGAAGGTGCTAGCAGGGAATTCTCTGCCTGCCTTTCCCCAGTGCTCTGCAAGCTCTCCAGGACAACATAAAATCTGGGGTTCTGTGCTTTCTTTCCTTCTGAACAAGTGTTAGTGTTTTCTGCACAAAAGCGATTCTGCGAAGCAATGTGAACAGGCACAGAGAAGGTGCTATCAGGGAATTCTCTGCCTGCCTTTCCCCAGTGCTCTGCAAGCTCTCCAGGACAACATAAAATCTGTGGCTCTGTGCTTTCTTTCCTTCTGAACAAGTGTTACTGTTTTCTGCACAAAAGCGATTCTGCGAAGCAATGTGAACACTTCTGCTTCCCAGGCACAGAGAAGGTGCTAGCAAGGAATTCTCTGCCTGCCTTTCCCCAGTGCTCTGCAAGCTCTCCAGGACAACATAAAATCTGGGGCTCTGTGCTTTCTTTCCTTCTGAACAAGTGTTAGTGTTTTCTGCACAAAAGCGATTCTTGCGAAGCTATGTGAACACTTCTGCTTCCCAGGCACACAGAAGGTGCTAGCAAGGAATTCTCTGCCTGCCTTTCCCCAGTGCTCTGCAAGCTCTCCAGGACAACATAGAATCTGGGGCTCTGTGCTTTCTTTCCTTCTGAACAAGTGTTAGTGTTTTCTGCACAAAAGCGATTCTGCGAAGAAATGTGAACAGGCACAGAGAAGGTGCTAGCAGGGAATTCTCTGCCTGCCTTTCCCCAGTGCTCTGCAAGCTCTCCAGGACAACATAGAATCTGGGGCTCTGTGCTTTCTTTCCTTCTGAACAAGTGTTACTGTTTTCTGCACAAAAGCGATTCTTGCGAAGCAATGTGAACACTTCTGCTTCCCAGGCACAGAGAAGGTGCTAGCAGGGAATTCTCTGCCTGCCTTTCCCCAGTGCTCTGCAAGCTCTCCAGGACAACATAGAATCTGGGGCTCTGTGCTTTCTTTCCTTCTGAACAAGTGTTACTGTTTTCTGCACAAAAGCGATTCTTGCGAAGCAATGTGAACACTTCTGCTTCCCAGGCACAGAGAAGGTGCTATCAGGGAATTCTCTGCCTGCCTTTCCCCAGTGCTCTGCAAGCTCTCCAGGACAACATAAAATCTGGGGCTCTGTGCTTTCTTTCCTTCTGAACAAGTGTTACTGTTTTCTGCACAAAAGCGATTCTTGCGAAGCAATGTTAACACTTCTGCTTCCCAGGCACAGAGAAGGTGCTAGCAAGGAATTCTCTGCCTGCCTTTCCCCAGTGCTCTGCAAGCTCTCCAGGACTACATAGAATCTGGGGCTCTGTGCTTTCTTTCGTTCTGAACAAGTGTTAATGTTTTCTGCACAAAAGCGATTCTGCAAAGCAATGTGAACAGGCACAGAGAAGGTGCTATCAGGGAATTCTCTGCCTGCCTTTCCCCAGTGCTCTGCAAGCTCTCCAGGACAACATAGAATCTGGGGCTCTGTGCTTTTTTCGTTCTGTACAAGTGTTACTGTTTTCTGCACAAAAGCGATTCTGCAAAGCAATGTGAACAGGCACAGAGAAGGTGCTATCAGGGAATTCTCTGCCTGCCTTTCCCCAGTGCTCTGCAAGCTCTCCAGGACAACATAAAATCTGGGGTTCTGTGCTTTCTTTCCTTCTGAACAAGTGTTAGTGTTTTCTGCACAAAAGCGATTCTGCGAAGCAATGTGAACAGGCACAGAGAAGGTGCTATCAGGGAATTCTCTGCCTGCCTTTCCCCAGTGCTCTGCAAGCTCTCCAGGACAACATAAAATCTGTGGCTCTGTGCTTTCTTTCCTTCTGAACAAGTGTTACTGTTTTCTGCACAAAAGCGATTCTGCGAAGCAATGTGAACACTTCTGCTTCCCAGGCACAGAGAAGGTGCTAGCAAGGAATTCTCTGCCTGCCTTTCCCCAGTGCTCTGCAAGCTCTCCAGGACAACATAAAATCTGGGGCTCTGTGCTTTCTTTCATTCTGAACAAGTGTTAGTGTTTTCTGCACAAAAGCGATTCTTGCGAAGCTATGAGAACACTTCTGCTTCCCAGGCACACAGAAGGTGCTAGCAAGGAATTCTCTGCCTGCCTTTCCCCAGTGCTCTGCAAGCTCTCCAGGACAACATAGAATCTGGGGCTCTGTGCTTTCTTTCCTTCTGAACAAGTGTTAGTGTTTTCTGCACAAAAGCGATTCTGCGAAGCAATGTGAACAGGCACAGAGAAGGTGCTAGCAGGGAATTCTCTGCCTGCCTTTCCCCAGTGCTCTGCAAGCTCTCCAGGACAACATAGAATCTGGGGCTCTGTGCTTTCTTTCCTTCTGAACAAGTGTTACTGTTTTCTGCACAAAAGCGATTCTTGCGAAGCAATGTGAACACTTCTGCTTCCCAGGCACAGAGAAGGTGCTAGCAGGGAATTCTCTGCCTGCCTTTCCCCAGTGCTCTGCAAGCTCTCCAGGACAACATAGAATCTGGGGCTCTGTGCTTTCTTTCCTTCTGAACAAGTGTTACTGTTTTCTGCACAAAAGCGATTCTTGCGAAGCAATGTGAACACTTCTGCTTCCCAGGCACAGAGAAGGTGCTAGCAGGGAATTCTCTGCCTGCCTTTCCCCAGTGCTCTGCAAGCTCTCCAGGACAACATAAAATCTGGGGCTCTGTGCTTTCTTTCCTTCTGAACAAGTGTTACTGTTTTCTGCACAAAAGCGATTCTTGCGAAGCAATGTGAACACTTCTGCTTCCCAGGCACAGAGAAGGTGCTAGCAAGGAATTCTCTGCCTGCCTTTCCCCAGTGCTCTGCAAGCTCTCCAGGACTACATAGAATCTGGGGCTCTGTGCTTTCTTTCGTTCTGAACAAGTGTTAATGTTTTCTGCACAAAAGCGATTCTGCAAAGCAATGTGAACAGGCACAGAGAAGGTGCTATCAGGGAATTCTCTGCCTGCCTTTCCCCAGTGCTCTGCAAGCTCTCCAGGACAACATAGAATCTGGGGCTCTGTGCTTTCTTTCCTTCTGAACAAGTGTTACTGTTTTCTGCACAAAAGCGATTCTGCGAAGCAATGTGAACAGGCACAGAGAAGGTGCTATCAGGGAATTCTCTGCCTGCCTTTCCCCAGTGCTCTGCAAGCTCTCCAGGACAACATAAAATCTGGGGTTCTGTGCTTTCTTTCCTTCTGAACAAGTGTTAGTGTTTTCTGCACAAAAGCGATTCTGCGAAGCAATGTGAACAGGCACAGAGAAGGTGCTATCAGGGAATTCTCTGCCTGCCTTTCCCCAGTGCTCTGCAAGCTCTCCAGGACAACATAGAATCTGGGGCTCTGTGCTTTCTTTCCTTCTGAACAAGTGTTACTGTTTTCTGCACAAAAGCGATTCTGCGAAGCAATGTGAACAGGCACAGAGAAGGTGCTAGCAGGGAATTCTCTGCCTGCCTTTCCCCAGTGCTCTGCAAGCTCTCCAGGACAACATAGAATCTGGGGCTCTGTGCTTTCTTTCCTTCTGAACAAGTGTTACTGTTTTCTGCACAAAAGCGATTCTTGCGAAGCAATGTGAACACTTCTGCTTCCCAGGCACAGAGAAGGTGCTAGCAGGGAATTCTCTGCCTGCCTTTCCCCAGTGCTCTGCAAGCTCTCCAGGACAACATAGAATCTGGGGCTCTGTGCTTTCTTTCCTTCTGAACAAGTGTTACTGTTTTCTGCACAAAAGCGATTCTTGCGAAGCAATGTGAACACTTCTGCTTCCCAGGCACAGAGAAGGTGCTATCAGAGAATTCTCTGCCTGCCTTTCCCCTGTGCTCTGCAAGCTCTCCAGGACAACAGCAAATCTGGGGCTCTGTGATTTCTTTCCTTCTGAACAAGTGTTACTGTTTTCTGCACAAAAGCGATTCTTGCGAAGCAATGTGAACACTTCTGCTTCCCAGGCACAGAGAAGGTGCTAGCAAGGAATTCTCTGCCTGCCTTTCCCCAGTGCTCTGCAAGCTCTCCAGGACTACATAGAATCTGGGGCTCTGTGCTTTCTTTCGTTCTGAACAAGTGTTAATGTTTTCTGCACAAAAGCGATTCTGCAAAGCAATGTGAACAGGCACAGAGAAGGTGCTAGCAGGGAATTCTCTGCCTGCCTTTCCCCAGTGCTCTGCAAGCTCTCCAGGACAACATAAAATCTGGGGTTCTGTGCTTTCTTTCCTTCTGAACAAGTGTTACTGTTTTCTGCACAAAAGCGATTCTGCGAAGCAATGTGAACAGGCACAGAGAAGGTGCTATCAGGGAATTCTCTGCCTGCCTTTCCCCAGTGCTCTGCAAGCTCTCCAGGACAACATAGAATCTGGGGCTCTGTGCTTTCTTTCCTTCTGAACAAGTGTTACTGTTTTCTGCACAAAAGCGATTCTGCGAAGCAATGTGAACAGGCACAGAGAAGGTGCTAGCAGGGAATTCTCTGCCTGCCTTTCCCCAGTGCTCTGCAAGCTCTCCAGGACAACATAGAATCTGGGGCTCTGTGCTTTCTTTCCTTCTGAACAAGTGTTACTGTTTTCTGCACAAAAGCGATTCTGCGAAGCAATGTGAACACTTCTGCTTCCCAGGCACAGAGAAGGTGCTAGCAAGGAATTCTCTGCCTGCCTTTCCCCAGTGCTCTGCAAGCTCTCCAGGACAACATAAAATCTGGGGCTCTGTGCTTTCTTTCCTTCTGAACAAGTGTTACTGTTTTCTGCACAAAAGCGATTCTTGCGAAGCTATGTGAACACTTCTGCTTCCCAGGCACACAGAAGGTGCTAGCAAGGAATTCTCTGCCTGCCTTTCCCCAGTGCTCTGCAAGCTCTCCAGGACAACATAGAATCTGGGGCTCTGTGCTTTCTTTCCTTCTGAACAAGTGTTAGTGTTTTCTGCACAAAAGCGATTCTGCAAAGCAATGTGAACAGGCACAGAGAAGGTGCTAGCAGGGAATTCTCTGCCTGCCTTTCCCCAGTGCTCTGCAAGCTCTCCAGGACAACATAGAATCTGGGGCTCTGTGCTTTCTTTCCTTCTGAACAAGTGTTACTGTTTTCTGCACAAAAGCGATTCTTGCGAAGCAATGTGAACACTTCTGCTTCCCAGGCACAGAGAAGGTGCTAGCAGGGAATTCTCTGCCTGCCTTTCCCCAGTGCTCTGCAAGCTCTCCAGGACAACATAGAATCTGGGGCTCTGTGCTTTCTTTCCTTCTGAACAAGTGTTACTGTTTTCTGCACAAAAGCGATTCTTGCGAAGCAATGTGAACACTTCTGCTTCCCAGGCACAGAGAAGGTGCTATCAGGGAATTCTCTGCCTGCCTTTCCCCAGTGCTCTGCAAGCTCTCCAGGACAACATAAAATCTGGGGCTCTGTGCTTTCTTTCCTTCTGAACAAGTGTTACTGTTTTCTGCACAAAAGCGATTCTTGCGAAGCAATGTGAACACTTCTGCTTCCCAGGCACAGAGAAGGTGCTAGCACGGAATTCTCTGCCTGCCTTTCCCCAGTGCTCTGCAAGCTCTCCAGGACTACATAGAATCTGGGGCTCTGTGCTTTCTTTCGTTCTGAACAAGTGTTACTGTTTTCTGCACAAAAGCGATTCTGCAAAGCAATGTGAACAGGCACAGAGAAGGTGCTAGCAGGGAATTCTCTGCCTGCCTTTCCCCAGTGCTCTGCAAGCTCTCCAGGACAACATAAAATCTGGGGTTCTGTGCTTTCTTTCCTTCTGAACAAGTGTTAGTGTTTTCTGCACAAAAGCGATTCTGCGAAGCAATGTGAACAGGCACAGAGAAGGTGCTATCAGGGAATTCTCTGCCTGCCTTTCCCCAGTGCTCTGCAAGCTCTCCAGGACAACATAAAATCTGTGGCTCTGTGCTTTCTTTCCTTCTGAACAAGTGTTACTGTTTCCTGCACAAAAGCGATTCTGCGAAGCAATGTGAACACTTCTGCTTCCCAGGCACAGAGAAGGTGCTAGCAAGGAATTCTCTGCCTGCCTTTCCCCAGTGCTCTGCAAGCTCTCCAGGACAACATAAAATCTGGGGCTCTGTGCTTTCTTTCCTTCTGAACAAGTGTTAGTGTTTTCTGCACAAAAGCGATTCTTGCGAAGCTATGTGAACACTTCTGCTTCCCAGGCACAGAGAAGGTGCTAGCAAGGAATTCTCTGCCTGCCTTTCCCCAGTGCTCTGCAAGCTCTCCAGGACAACATAGAATCTGGGGCTCTGTGCTTTCTTTCCTTCTGAACAAGTGTTAGTGTTTTCTGCACAAAAGCGATTCTGCGAAGCAATGTGAACAGGCACAGAGAAGGTGCTAGCAGGGAATTCTCTGCCTGCCTTTCCCCAGTGCTCTGCAAGCTCTCCAGGACAACATAGAATCTGGGGCTCTGTGCTTTCTTTCCTTCTGAACAAGTGTTACTGTTTTCTGCACAAAAGCGATTCTTGCGAAGCAATGTGAACACTTCTGCTTCCCAGGCACAGAGAAGGTGCTAGCAGGGAATTCTCTGCCTGCCTTTCCCCAGTGCTCTGCAAGCTCTCCAGGACAACATAGAATCTGGGGCTCTGTGCTTTCTTTCCTTCTGAACAAGTGTTACTGTTTTCTGCACAAAAGCGATTCTGCAAAGCAATGTGAACAGGCACAGAGAAGGTGCTAGCAGGGAATTCTCTGCCTGCCTTTCCCCAGTGCTCTGCAAGCTCTCCAGGACAACATAGAATCTGGGGCTCTGTGCTTTCTTTCCTTCTGAACAAGTGTTACTGTTTTCTGCACAAAAGCGATTCTTGCGAAGCAATGTGAACACTTCTGCTTCCCAGGCACAGAGAAGGTGCTAGCAGGGAATTCTCTGCCTGCCTTTCCCCAGTGCTCTGCAAGCTCTCCAGGACAACATAGAATCTGGGGCTCTGTGCTTTCTTTCCTTCTGAACAAGTGTTACTGTTTTCTGCACAAAAGCGATTCTTGCGAAGCAATGTGAACACTTCTGCTTCCCAGGCACAGAGAAGGTGCTATCAGGGAATTCTCTGCCTGCCTTTCCCCAGTGCTCTGCAAGCTCTCCAGGACAACATAAAATCTGGGGCTCTGTGCTTTCTTTCCTTCTGAACAAGTGTTACTGTTTTCTGCACAAAAGCGATTCTTGCGAAGCAATGTGAACACTTCTGCTTCCCAGGCACAGAGAAGGTGCTAGCACGGAATTCTCTGCCTGCCTTTCCCCAGTGCTCTGCAAGCTCTCCAGGACTACATAGAATCTGGGGCTCTGTGCTTTCTTTCGTTCTGAACAAGTGTTACTGTTTTCTGCACAAAAGCGATTCTGCAAAGCAATGTGAACAGGCACAGAGAAGGTGCTAGCAGGGAATTCTCTGCCTGCCTTTCCCCAGTGCTCTGCAAGCTCTCCAGGACAACATAAAATCTGGGGTTCTGTGCTTTCTTTCCTTCTGAACAAGTGTTAGTGTTTTCTGCACAAAAGCGATTCTGCGAAGCAATGTGAACAGGCACAGAGAAGGTGCTATCAGGGAATTCTCTGCCTGCCTTTCCCCAGTGCTCTGCAAGCTCTCCAGGACAACATAAAATCTGTGGCTCTGTGCTTTCTTTCCTTCTGAACAAGTGTTACTGTTTTCTGCACAAAAGCGATTCTGCGAAGCAATGTGAACACTTCTGCTTCCCAGGCACAGAGAAGGTGCTAGCAAGGAATTCTCTGCCTGCCTTTCCCCAGTGCTCTGCAAGCTCTCCAGGACAACATAGAATCTGGGGCTCTGTGCTTTCTTTCCTTCTGAACAAGTGTTAGTGTTTTCTGCACAAAAGCGATTCTGCGAAGCAATGTGAACAGGCACAGAGAAGGTGCTATCAGGGAATTCTCTGCCTGCCTTTCCCCAGTGCTCTGCAAGCTCTCCAGGACAACATAGAATCTGGGGCTCTGTGCTTTCTTTCCTTCTGAACAAGTGTTACTGTTTTCTGCACAAAAGCGATTCTTGCGAAGCAATGTGAACACTTCTGCTTCCCAGGCACAGAGAAGGTGCTAGCAGGGAATTCTCTGCCTGCCTTTCCCCAGTGCTCTGCAAGCTCTCCAGGACAACATAGAATCTGGGGCTCTGTGCTTTCTTTCCTTCTGAACAAGTGTTACTGTTTTCTGCACAAAAGCGATTCTTGCGAAGCAATGTGAACACTTCTGCTTCCCAGGCACAGAGAAGGTGCTATCAGGGAATTCTCTGCCTGCCTTTCCCCAGTGCTCTGCAAGCTCTCCAGGACAACATAAAATCTGGGGCTCTGTGCTTTCTTTCCTTCTGAACAAGTGTTACTGTTTTCTGCACAAAAGCGATTCTTGCGAAGCAATGTGAACACTTCTGCTTCCCAGGCACAGAGAAGGTGCTAGCAAGGAATTCTCTGCCTGCCTTTCCCCAGTGCTCTGCAAGCTCTCCAGGACTACATAGAATCTGGGGCTCTGTGCTTTCTTTCGTTCTGAACAAGTGTTACTGTTTTCTGCACAAAAGCGATTCTGCAAAGCAATGTGAACAGGCACAGAGAAGGTGCTAGCAGGGAATTCTCTGCCTGCCTTTCCCCAGTGCTCTGCAAGCTCTCCAGGACAACATAAAATCTGGGGTTCTGTGCTTTCTTTCCTTCTGAACAAGTGTTAGTGTTTTCTGCACAAAAGCGATTCTGCGAAGCAATGTGAACAGGCACAGAGAAGGTGCTATCAGGGAATTCTCTGCCTGCCTTTCCCCAGTGCTCTGCAAGCTCTCCAGGACAACATAAAATCTGTGGCTCTGTGCTTTCTTTCCTTCTGAACAAGTGTTACTGTTTTCTGCACAAAAGCGATTCTGCGAAGCAATGTGAACACTTCTGCTTCCCAGGCACAGAGAAGGTGCTAGCAAGGAATTCTCTGCCTGCCTTTCCCCAGTGCTCTGCAAGCTCTCCAGGACAACATAGAATCTGGGGCTCTGTGCTTTCTTTCCTTCTGAACAAGTGTTACTGTTTTCTGCACAAAAGCGATTCTTGCGAAGCAATGTGAACACTTCTGCTTCCCAGGAACAGAGAAGGTGCTAGCAGGGAATTCTCTGCCTGCCTTTCCCCAGTGCTCTGCAAGCTCTCCAGGACAACATAGAATCTGGGGCTCTGTGCTTTCTTTCCTTCTGAACAAGTGTTACTGTTTTCTGCACAAAAGCGATTCTTGCGAAGCAATGTGAACACTTCTGCTTCCCAGGCACAGAGAAGGTGCTATCAGGGAATTCTCTGCCTGCCTTTCCCCAGTGCTCTGCAAGCTCTCCAGGACAACATAAAATCTGGGGCTCTGTGCTTTCTTTCCTTCTGAACAAGTGTTACTGTTTTCTGCACAAAAGCGATTCTTGCGAAGCAATGTGAACACTTCTGCTTCCCAGGCACAGAGAAGGTGCTAGCAAGGAATTCTCTGCCTGCCTTTCCCCAGTGCTCTGCAAGCTCTCCAGGACTACATAGAATCTGGGGCTCTGTGCTTTCTTTCCTTCTGAACAAGTGTTACTGTTTTCTGCACAAAAGCGATTCTGCGAAGCAATGTGAACAGGCACAGAGAAGGTGCTATCAGGGAATTCTCTGCCTGCCTTTCCCCAGTGCTCTGCAAGCTCTCCAGGACAACATAGAATCTGGGGCTCTGTGCTTTTTTCGTTCTGAACAAGTGTTACTGTTTTCTGCACAAAAGCGATTCTGCGAAGCAATGTGAACAGGCACAGAGAAGGTGCTATCAGGGAATTCTCTGCCTGCCTTTCCCCAGTGCTCTGCAAGCTCTCCAGGACAACATAAAATCTGGGGTTCTGTGCTTTCTTTCCTTCTGAACAAGTGTTACTGTTTTCTGCACAAAAGCGATTCTTGCGAAGCAATGTGAACACTTCTGCTTCCCAGGCACAGAGAAGGTGCTAGCAGGGAATTCTCTGCCTGCCTTTCCCCAGTGCTCTGCAAGCTCTCCAGGACAACATAGAATCTGGGGCTCTGTGCTTTCTTTCCTTCTGAACAAGTGTTACTGTTTTCTGCACAAAAGCGATTCTTGCGAAGCAATGTGAACACTTCTGCTTCCCAGGCACAGAGAAGGTGCTATCAGGGAATTCTCTGCCTGCCTTTCCCCAGTGCTCTGCAAGCTCTCCAGGACAACATAAAATCTGGGGCTCTGTGCTTTCTTTCCTTCTGAACAAGTGTTACTGTTTTCTGCACAAAAGCGATTCTTGCGAAGCAATGTGAACACTTCTGCTTCCCAGGCACAGAGAAGGTGCTAGCAAGGAATTCTCTGCCTGCCTTTCCCCAGTGCTCTGCAAGCTCTCCAGGACAACATAGAATCTGGGGCTCTGTGCTTTCTTTCGTTCTGAACAAGTGTTAATGTTTTCTGCACAAAAGCGATTCTGCAAAGCAATGTGAACAGGCACAGAGAAGGTGCTATCAGGGAATTCTCTGCCTGCCTTTCCCCAGTGCTCTGCAAGCTCTCCAGGACAACATAAAATGTGGGGCTCTGTGCTTTCTTTCCTTCTGAACAAGTGTTACTGTTTTCTGCACAAAAGCGATTCTGCGAAGCAATGTGAACAGGCACAGAGAAGGTGCTAGCAGGGAATTCTCTGCCTGCCTTTCCCCAGTGCTCTGCAAGCTCTCCAGGACAACATAGAATCTGGGGCTCTGTGCTTTCTTTCCTTCTGAACAAGTGTTACTGTTTTCTGCACAAAAGCGATTCTGCGAAGCAATGTGAACACTTCTGCTTCCCAGGCACAGAGAAGGTGCTAGCAAGGAATTCTCTGCCTGCCTTTCCCCAGTGCTCTGCAAGCTCTCCAGGACAACATAAAATCTGGGGCTCTGTGCTTTCTTTCCTTCTGAACAAGTGTTACTGTTTTCTGCACAAAAGCGATTCTTGCGAAGCTATGTGAACACTTCTGCTTCCCAGGCACAGAGAAGGTGCTAGCAAGGAATTCTCTGCCTGCCTTTCCCCAGTGCTCTGCAAGCTCTCCAGGACAACATAGAATCTGGGGCTCTGTGCTTTCTTTCCTTCTGAACAAGTGTTAGTGTTTTCTGCACAAAAGCGATTCTGCAAAGCAATGTGAACAGGCACAGAGAAGGTGCTAGCAGGGAATTCTCTGCCTGCCTTTCCCCAGTGCTCTGCAAGCTCTCCAGGACAACATAGAATCTGGGGCTCTGTGCTTTCTTTCCTTCTGAACAAGTGTTACTGTTTTCTGCACAAAAGCGATTCTTGCGAAGCAATGTGAACACTTCTGCTTCCCAGGCACAGAGAAGGTGCTAGCAGGGAATTCTCTGCCTGCCTTTCCCCAGTGCTCTGCAAGCTCTCCAGGACAACATAGAATCTGGGGCTCTGTGCTTTCTTTCCTTCTGAACAAGTGTTACGGTTTTCTGCACAAAAGCGATTCTTGCGAAGCAATGTGAACACTTCTGCTTCCCAGGCACAGAGAAGGTGCTATCAGGGAATTCTCTGCCTGCCTTTCCCCAGTGCTCTGCAAGCTCTCCAGGACAACATAAAATCTGGGGCTCTGTGCTTTCTTTCCTTCTGAACAAGTGTTACTGTTTTCTGCACAAAAGCGATTCTTGCGAAGCAATGTGAACACTTCTGCTTCCCAGGCACAGAGAAGGTGCTAGCAAGGAATTCTCTGCCTGCCTTTCCCCAGTGCTCTGCAAGCTCTCCAGGACAACATAGAATCTGGGGCTCTGTGCTTTCTTTCGTTCTGAACAAGTGTTACTGTTTTCTGCACAAAAGCGATTCTGCAAAGCAATGTGAACAGGCACAGAGAAGGTGCTAGCAGGGAATTCTCTGCCTGCCTTTCCCCAGTGCTCTGCAAGCTCTCCAGGACAACATAAAATCTGGGGTTCTGTGCTTTCTTTCCTTCTGAACAAGTGTTAGTGTTTTCTGCACAAAAGCGATTCTGCGAAGCAATGTGAACAGGCACAGAGAAGGTGCTATCAGGGAATTCTCTGCCTGCCTTTCCCCAGTGCTCTGCAAGCTCTCCAGGACAACATAAAATCTGTGGCTCTGTGCTTTCTTTCCTTCTGAACAAGTGTTACTGTTTTCTGCACAAAAGCGATTCTGCGAAGCAATGTGAACACTTCTGCTTCCCAGGCACAGAGAAGGTGCTAGCAAGGAATTCTCTGCCTGCCTTTCCCCAGTGCTCTGCAAGCTCTCCAGGACAACATAAAATCTGGGGCTCTGTGCTTTCTTTCCTTCTGAACAAGTGTTAGTGTTTTCTGCACAAAAGCGATTCTTGCGAAGCTATGTGAACACTTCTGCTTCCCAGGCACACAGAAGGTGCTAGCAAGGAATTCTCTGCCTGCCTTTCCCCAGTGCTCTGCAAGCTCTCCAGGACAACATAGAATCTGGGGCTCTGTGCTTTCTTTCCTTCTGAACAAGTGTTACTGTTTTCTGCACAAAAGCGATTCTTGCGAAGCAATGTGAACACTTCTGCTTCCCAGGCACAGAGAAGGTGCTAGCAGGGAATTCTCTGCCTGCCTTTCCCCAGTGCTCTGCAAGCTCTCCAGGACAACATAGAATCTGGGGCTCTGTGCTTTCTTTCCTTCTGAACAAGTGTTACTGTTTTCTGCACAAAAGCGATTCTTGCGCAGCAATGTGAACACTTCTGCTTCCCAGGCACAGAGAAGGTGCTATCAGGGAATTCTCTGCCTGCCTTTCCCCAGTGCTCTGCAAGCTCTCCAGGACAACATAAAATCTGGGGCTCTGTGCTTTCTTTCCTTCTGAACAAGTGTTACTGTTTTCTGCACAAAAGCGATTCTTGCGAAGCAATGTGAACACTTCTGCTTCCCAGGCACAGAGAAGGTGCTAGCAAGGAATTCTCTGCCTGCCTTTCCCCAGTGCTCTGCAAGCTCTCTAGGACTACATAGAATCTGGGGCTCTGTGCTTTCTTTCGTTCTGAACAAGTGTTAATGTTTTCTGCACAAAAGCGATTCTGCAAAGCAATGTGAACAGGCACAGAGAAGGTGCTATCAGGGAATTCTCTGCCTGCCTTTCCCCAGTGCTCTGCAAGCTCTCCAGGACAACATAGAATCTGGGGCTCTGTGCTTTTTTCGTTCTGTACAAGTGTTACTGTTTTCTGCACAAAAGCGATTCTGCAAAGCAATGTGAACAGGCACAGAGAAGGTGCTAGCAGGGAATTCTCTGCCTGCCTTTCCCCAGTGCTCTGCAAGCTCTCCAGGACAACATAAAATCTGGGGTTCTGTGCTTTCTTTCCTTCTGAACAAGTGTTAGTGTTTTCTGCACAAAAGCGATTCTGCGAAGCAATGTGAACAGGCACAGAGAAGGTGCTATCAGGGAATTCTCTGCCTGCCTTTCCCCAGTGCTCTGCAAGCTCTCCAGGACAACATAAAATCTGTGGCTCTGTGCTTTCTTTCCTTCTGAACAAGTGTTACTGTTTTCTGCACAAAAGCGATTCTGCGAAGCAATGTGAACACTTCTGCTTCCCAGGCACAGAGAAGGTGCTAGCAAGGAATTCTCTGCCTGCCTTTCCCCAGTGCTCTGCAGGCTCTCCAGGACAACATAAAATCTGGGGCTCTGTGCTTTCTTTCATTCTGAACAAGTGTTAGTGTTTTCTGCACAAAAGCGATTCTTGCGAAGCTATGTGAACACTTCTGCTTCCCAGGCACACAGAAGGTGCTAGCAAGGAATTCTCTGCCTGCCTTTCCCCAGTGCTCTGCAAGCTCTCCAGGACAACATAGAATCTGGGGCTC
Organism: Strix aluco; assembly: GCF_031877795.1. Lineage (NCBI taxonomy): Eukaryota > Metazoa > Chordata > Aves > Strigiformes > Strigidae > Strix > Strix aluco. The sequence goes on from NW_027436647.1 coordinate 2,426,281, forward strand.
TGTGCTTTCTTTCCTTCTGAACAAGTGTTAGTGTTTTCTGCACAAAAGCGATTCTGCGAAGCAATGTGAACAGGCACAGAGAAGGTGCTAGCAGGGAATTCTCTGCCTGCCTTTCCCCAGTGCTCTGCAAGCTCTCCAGGACAACATAGAATCTGGGGCTCTGTGCTTTCTTTCCTTCTGAACAAGTGTTACTGTTTTCTGCACAAAAGCGATTCTTGCGAAGCAATGTGAACACTTCTGCTTCCCAGGCACAGAGAAGGTGCTAGCAGGGAATTCTCTGCCTGCCTTTCCCCAGTGCTCTGCAAGCTCTCCAGGACAACATAGAATCTGGGGCTCTGTGCTTTCTTTCCTTCTGAACAAGTGTTACTGTTTTCTGCACAAAAGCGATTCTTGCGAAGCAATGTGAACACTTCTGCTTCCCAGGCACAGAGAAGGTGCTAGCAGGGAATTCTCTGCCTGCCTTTCCCCAGTGCTCTGCAAGCTCTCCAGGACAACATAAAATCTGGGGCTCTGTGCTTTCTTTCCTTCTGAACAAGTGTTACTGTTTTCTGCACAAAAGCGATTCTTGCGAAGCAATGTGAACACTTCTGCTTCCCAGGCACAGAGAAGGTGCTAGCAAGGAATTCTCTGCCTGCCTTTCCCCAGTGCTCTGCAAGCTCTCCAGGACTACATAGAATCTGGGGCTCTGTGCTTTCTTTCGTTCTGAACAAGTGTTAATGTTTTCTGCACAAAAGCGATTCTGCAAAGCAATGTGAACAGGCACAGAGAAGGTGCTATCAGGGAATTCTCTGCCTGCCTTTCCCCAGTGCTCTGCAAGCTCTCCAGGACAACATAGAATCTGGGGCTCTGTGCTTTCTTTCCTTCTGAACAAGTGTTACTGTTTTCTGCACAAAAGCGATTCTGCGAAGCAATGTGAACAGGCACAGAGAAGGTGCTATCAGGGAATTCTCTGCCTGCCTTTCCCCAGTGCTCTGCAAGCTCTCCAGGACAACATAAAATCTGGGGTTCTGTGCTTTCTTTCCTTCTGAACAAGTGTTAGTGTTTTCTGCACAAAAGCGATTCTGCGAAGCAATGTGAACAGGCACAGAGAAGGTGCTAGCAGGGAATTCTCTGCCTGCCTTTCCCCAGTGCTCTGCAAGCTCTCCAGGACAACATAGAATCTGGGGCTCTGTGCTTTCTTTCCTTCTGAACAAGTGTTACTGTTTTCTGCACAAAAGCGATTCTGCGAAGCAATGTGAACAGGCACAGAGAAGGTGCTAGCAGGGAATTCTCTGCCTGCCTTTCCCCAGTGCTCTGCAAGCTCTCCAGGACAACATAGAATCTGGGGCTCTGTGCTTTCTTTCCTTCTGAACAAGTGTTACTGTTTTCTGCACAAAAGCGATTCTTGCGAAGCAATGTGAACACTTCTGCTTCCCAGGCACAGAGAAGGTGCTAGCAGGGAATTCTCTGCCTGCCTTTCCCCAGTGCTCTGCAAGCTCTCCAGGACAACATAGAATCTGGGGCTCTGTGCTTTCTTTCCTTCTGAACAAGTGTTACTGTTTTCTGCACAAAAGCGATTCTTGCGAAGCAATGTGAACACTTCTGATTCCCAGGCACAGAGAAGGTGCTATCAGAGAATTCTCTGCCTGCCTTTCCCCTGTGCTCTGCAAGCTCTCCAGGACAACATAAAATCTGGGGCTCTGTGCTTTCTTTCCTTCTGAACAAGTGTTACTGTTTTCTGCACAAAAGCGATTCTTGCGAAGCAATGTGAACACTTCTGCTTCCCAGGCACAGAGAAGGTGCTAGCAAGGAATTCTCTGCCTGCCTTTCCCCAGTGCTCTGCAAGCTCTCCAGGACTACATAGAATCTGGGGCTCTGTGCTTTCTTTCGTTCTGAACAAGTGTTAATGTTTTCTGCACAAAAGCGATTCTGCAAAGCAATGTGAACAGGCACAGAGAAGGTGCTATCAGGGAATTCTCTGCCTGCCTTTCCCCAGTGCTCTGCAAGCTCTCCAGGACAACATAGAATCTGGGGCTCTGTGCTTTTTTCGTTCTGAACAAGTGTTACTGTTTTCTGCACAAAAGCGATTCTGCGAAGCAATGTGAACAGGCACAGAGAAGGTGCTATCAGGGAATTCTCTGCCTGCCTTTCCCCAGTGCTCTGCAAGCTCTCCAGGACAACATAAAATCTGGGGTTCTGTGCTTTCTTTCCTTCTGAACAAGTGTTACTGTTTTCTGCACAAAAGCGATTCTGCGAAGCAATGTGAACAGGCACAGAGAAGGTGCTATCAGGGAATTCTCTGCCTGCCTTTCCCCAGTGCTCTGCAAGCTCTCCAGGACAACATAGAATCTGGGGCTCTGTGCTTTCTTTCCTTCTGAACAAGTGTTACTGTTTTCTGCACAAAAGCAATTCTTGCGAAGCAATGTGAACACTTCTGCTTCCCAGGCACAGAGAAGGTGCTAGCAGGGAATTCTCTGCCTGCCTTTCCCCAGTGCTCTGCAAGCTCTCCAGGACAACATAGAATCTGGGGCTCTGTGCTTTCTTTCCTTCTGAACAAGTGTTACTGTTTTCTGCACAAAAGCGATTCTTGCGAAGCAATGTGAACACTTCTGCTTCCCAGGCACAGAGAAGGTGCTAGCAGGGAATTCTCTGCCTGCCTTTCCCCAGTGCTCTGCAAGCTCTCCAGGACAACATAGAATCTGGGGCTCTGTGCTTTCTTTCCTTCTGAACAAGTGTTACTGTTTTCTGCACAAAAGCGATTCTTGCGAAGCAATGTGAACACTTCTGCTTCCCAGGCACAGAGAAGGTGCTAGCAGGGAATTCTCTGCCTGCCTTTCCCCAGTGCTCTGCAAGCTCTCCAGGACAACATAAAATCTGGGGCTCTGTGCTTTCTTTCCTTCTGAACAAGTGTTACTGTTTTCTGCACAAAAGCGATTCTTGCGAAGCAATGTGAACACTTCTGCTTCCCAGGCACAGAGAAGGTGCTAGCAAGGAATTCTCTGCCTGCCTTTCCCCAGTGCTCTGCAAGCTCTCCAGGACTACATAGAATCTGGGGCTCTGTGCTTTCTTTCGTTCTGAACAAGTGTTAATGTTTTCTGCACAAAAGCGATTCTGCAAAGCAATGTGAACAGGCACAGAGAAGGTGCTATCAGGGAATTCTCTGCCTGCCTTTCCCCAGTGCTCTGCAAGCTCTCCAGGACAACATAGAATCTGGGGCTCTGTGCTTTCTTTCCTTCTGAACAAGTGTTACTGTTTTCTGCACAAAAGCGATTCTGCGAAGCAATGTGAACAGGCACAGAGAAGGTGCTATCAGGGAATTCTCTGCCTGCCTTTCCCCAGTGCTCTGCAAGCTCTCCAGGACAACATAAAATCTGGGGTTCTGTGCTTTCTTTCCTTCTGAACAAGTGTTAGTGTTTTCTGCACAAAAGCGATTCTGCGAAGCAATGTGAACAGGCACAGAGAAGGTGCTAGCAGGGAATTCTCTGCCTGCCTTTCCCCAGTGCTCTGCAAGCTCTCCAGGACAACATAGAATCTGGGGCTCTGTGCTTTCTTTCCTTCTGAACAAGTGTTACTGTTTTCTGCACAAAAGCGATTCTGCGAAGCAATGTGAACAGGCACAGAGAAGGTGCTAGCAGGGAATTCTCTGCCTGCCTTTCCCCAGTGCTCTGCAAGCTCTCCAGGACAACATAGAATCTGGGGCTCTGTGCTTTCTTTCCTTCTGAACAAGTGTTACTGTTTTCTGCACAAAAGCGATTCTTGCGAAGCAATGTGAACACTTCTGCTTCCCAGGCACAGAGAAGGTGCTAGCAGGGAATTCTCTGCCTGCCTTTCCCCAGTGCTCTGCAAGCTCTCCAGGACAACATAGAATCTGGGGCTCTGTGCTTTCTTTCCTTCTGAACAAGTGTTACTGTTTTCTGCACAAAAGCGATTCTTGCGAAGCAATGTGAACACTTCTGATTCCCAGGCACAGAGAAGGTGCTATCAGAGAATTCTCTGCCTGCCTTTCCCCTGTGCTCTGCAAGCTCTCCAGGACAACATAAAATCTGGGGCTCTGTGCTTTCTTTCCTTCTGAACAAGTGTTACTGTTTTCTGCACAAAAGCGATTCTTGCGAAGCAATGTGAACACTTCTGCTTCCCAGGCACAGAGAAGGTGCTAGCAAGGAATTCTCTGCCTGCCTTTCCCCAGTGCTCTGCAAGCTCTCCAGGACTACATAGAATCTGGGGCTCTGTGCTTTCTTTCGTTCTGAACAAGTGTTAATGTTTTCTGCACAAAAGCGATTCTGCAAAGCAATGTGAACAGGCACAGAGAAGGTGCTATCAGGGAATTCTCTGCCTGCCTTTCCCCAGTGCTCTGCAAGCTCTCCAGGACAACATAGAATCTGGGGCTCTGTGCTTTTTTCGTTCTGAACAAGTGTTACTGTTTTCTGCACAAAAGCGATTCTGCGAAGCAATGTGAACAGGCACAGAGAAGGTGCTATCAGGGAATTCTCTGCCTGCCTTTCCCCAGTGCTCTGCAAGCTCTCCAGGACAACATAAAATCTGGGGTTCTGTGCTTTCTTTCCTTCTGAACAAGTGTTACTGTTTTCTGCACAAAAGCGATTCTGCGAAGCAATGTGAACAGGCACAGAGAAGGTGCTATCAGGGAATTCTCTGCCTGCCTTTCCCCAGTGCTCTGCAAGCTCTCCAGGACAACATAGAATCTGGGGCTCTGTGCTTTCTTTCCTTCTGAACAAGTGTTACTGTTTTCTGCACAAAAGCAATTCTTGCGAAGCAATGTGAACACTTCTGCTTCCCAGGCACAGAGAAGGTGCTAGCAGGGAATTCTCTGCCTGCCTTTCCCCAGTGCTCTGCAAGCTCTCCAGGACAACATAGAATCTGGGGCTCTGTGCTTTCTTTCCTTCTGAACAAGTGTTACTGTTTTCTGCACAAAAGCGATTCTTGCGAAGCAATGTGAACACTTCTGCTTCCCAGGTACAGAGAACGTGCTAGCAGGGAATTCTCTGCCTGCCTTTCCCCAGTGCTCTGCAAGCTCTCCAGGACAACATAGAATCTGGGGCTCTGTGCTTTCTTTCCTTCTGAACAAGTGTTACTGTTTTCTGCACAAAAGCGATTCTGCAAAGCAATGTGAACAGGCACAGAGAAGGTGCTATCAGGGAATTCTCTGCCTGCCTTTCCCCAGTGCTCTGCAAGCTCTCCAGGACAACATAGAATCTGGGGCTCTGTGCTTTCTTTCCTTCTGAACAAGTGTTACTGTTTTCTGCACAAAAGCGATTCTGCGAAGCAATGTGAACAGGCACAGAGAAGGTGCTATCAGGGAATTCTCTGCCTGCCTTTCCCCAGTGCTCTGCAAGCTCTCCAGGACAACATAAAATCTGGGGTTCTGTGCTTTCTTTCCTTCTGAACAAGTGTTACTGTTTTCTGCACAAAAGCGATTCTGCGAAGCAATGTGAACAGGCACAGAGAAGGTGCTATCAGGGAATTCTCTGCCTGCCTTTCCCCAGTGCTCTGCAAGCTCTCCAGGACAACATAGAATCTGGGGCTCTGTGCTTTCTTTCCTTCTGAACAAGTGTTACTGTTTTCTGCACAAAAGCGATTCTTGCGAAGCAATGTGAACACTTCTGCTTCCCAGGCACAGAGAAGGTGCTAGCAAGGAATTCTCTGCCTGCCCTTCCCCAGTGCTCTGCAAGCTCTCCAGGACTACATAGAATCTGGGGCTCTGTGCTTTCTTTCGTTCTGAACAAGTGTTACTGTTTTCTGCACAAAAGCGATTCTGCAAAGCAATGTGACAGGCACAGAGAAGGTGCTATCAGGGAATTCTCTGCCTGCCTTTCCCCAGTGCTCTGCAAGCTCTCCAGGACAACATAGAATCTGGGGCTCTGTGCTTTCTTTCCTTCTGAACAAGTGTTACTGTTTTCTGCACAAAAGCGATTCTGCGAAGCAATGTGAACAGGCACAGAGAAGGTGCTAGCAGGGAATTCTCTGCCTGCCTTTCCCCAGTGCTCTGCAAGCTCTCCAGGACAACATAGAATCTGGGGCTCTGTGCTTTCTTTCGTTCTGAACAAGTGTTACTGTTTTCTGCACAAAAGCGATTCTGCGAAGCAATGTGAACACTTCTGCTTCCCAGGCACAGAGAAGGTGCTAGCAAGGAATTCTCTGCCTGCCTTTCCCCAGTGCTCTGCAAGCTCTCCAGGACAACATAGAATCTGGGGCTCTGTGCTTTCTTTCCTTCTGAACAAGTGTTACTGTTTTCTGCACAAAAGCGATTCTGCGAAGCAATGTGAACAGGCACAGAGAAGGTGCTATCAGGGAATTCTCTGCCTGCCTTTCCCCAGTGCTCTGCAAGCTCTCCAGGACAACATAGAATCTGGGGCTCTGTGCTTTCTTTCCTTCTGAACAAGTGTTACTGTTTTCTGCACAAAAGCGATTCTGCGAAGCAATGTGAACACTTCTGCTTCCCAGGCACACAGAAGGTGCTAGCAGGGAATTCTCTGCCTGCCTTTCCCCAGTGCTCTGCAAGCTCTCCAGGGCAACATAAAATCTGGGGCTCTGTGCTTTCTTTCCTTCTGAACAAGTGTTACTGTTTTCTGCACAAAAGCGATTCTGCGAAGCAATGTGAACAGGCACAGAGAAGGTGCTAGCAGGGAATTCTCTGCCTGCCTTTCCCCAGTGCTCTGCAAGCTCTCCAGGACAACATAGAATCTGGGGCTCTGTGCTTTCTTTCGTTCTGAACAACTGTTACTGTTTTCTGCACAAAAGCGATTCTGCGAAGCAATGTGAACACTTCTGCTTCCCAGGCACAGAGAAGGTGCTAGCAAGGAATTCTCTGCCTGCCTTTCCCCAGTGCTCTGCAAGCTCTCCAGGACAACATAGAATCTGGGGCTCTGTGCTTTCTTTCGTTCTGAACAAGTGTTAGTGTTTTCTGCACAAAAGCGATTCTGCGAAGCAATGTGAACAGGCACAGAGAAGGTGCTATCAGGGAATTCTCTGCCTGCCTTTCCCCAGTGCTCTGCAAGCTCTCCAGGACAACATAGAATCTGGGGCTCTGTGCTTTCTTTCCTTCTGAACAAGTGTTACTGTTTTCTGCACAAAAGCGATTCTGCGAAGCAATGTGAACACTTCTGCTTCCCAGGCACAGAGAAGGTGCTAGCAAGGAATTCTCTGCCTGCCTTTCCCCAGTGCTCTGCAAGCTCTCCAGGACAACATAAAATCTGGGGCTCTGTGCTTTCTTTCCTTCTGAACAAGTGTTAATGTTTTCTGCACAAAAGCGATTCTTGCGAAGCTATGTGAACACTTCTGCTTCCCAGGCACACAGAAGGTGCTAGCAAGGAATTCTCTGCCTGCCTTTCCCCAGTGCTCTGCAAGCTCTCCAGGACAACATAGAATCTGGGGCTCTGTGCTTTCTTTCCTTCTGAACAAGTGTTACTGTTTTCTGCACAAAAGCGATTCTGCGAAGCAATGTGAACAGGCACAGAGAAGGTGCTAGCAGGGAATTCTCTGCCTGCCTTTCCCCAGTGCTCTGCAAGCTCTCCAGGACAACATAGAATCTGGGGCTCTGTGCTTTCTTTCCTTCTGAACAAGTGTTACTGTTTTCTGCACAAAAGCGATTCTTGCGAAGCAATGTGAACACTTCTGCTTCCCAGGCACAGAGAAGGTGCTAGCAAGGAATTCTCTGCCTGCCTTTCCCCAGTGCTCTGCAAGCTCTCCAGGACAACAGAAAATCTGGGGCTCTGTGCTTTCTTTCCTTCTGAACAAGTGTTAGTGTTTTCTGCACAAAAGCGATTCTGCGAAGCAATGTGAACACTTCTGCTTCCCAGGCACAGAGAAGGTGCTAGCAAGGATTTCTCTGCCTGCCTTTCCCCAGTGCTCTGCAAGCTCTCCAGGGCAACATAGAATCTGGGGCTCTGTGCTTTCTTTCCTTCTGAACAAGTGTTAGTGTTTTCTGCACAAAAGCGATTCTGCGAAGCAATGTGAACACTTCTGCTTCCCAGGCACAGAGAAGGTGCTAGCAAGGAATTCTCTGCCTGCCTTTCCCCAGTGCTCTAAAAGCTCTCCAGGACAACATAAAATCTGGGGCTCTGTGCTTTCTTTCCTTCTGAACAAGTGTTAGTGTTTTCTGCACAAAAGCGATTCTTGCGAAGCAATGTGAACACTTCTGCTTCCCAGGCACAGAGAAGGTGCTATCAGGGAATTCTCTGCCTGCCTTTCCCCAGTGCTCTGCAAGCTCTCCAGGACAACATAGAATCTGGGGCTCTGTGCTTTCTTTCGTTCTGAACAAGTGTTACTGTTTTCTGCACAAAAGCGATTCTGCGAAGCAATGTGAACAGGCACAGAGAAGGTGCTATCAGGGAATTCTCTGCCTGCCTTTCCCCAGTGCTCTGCAAGCTCTCCAGGACAACATAGAATCTGGGGCTCTGTGCTTTCTTTCGTTCTGAACAAGTGTTACTGTTTTCTGCACAAAAGCGATTCTGCAAAGCAATGTGAACACTTCTGCTTCCCAGGCACAGAGAAGGTGCTAGCAGGGAATTCTCTGCCTGCCTTTCCCCAGTGCTCTGCAAGCTCTCCAGGACAACATAGAATCTGGGGCTCTGTGCTTTCTTTCCTTCTGAACAAGTGTTACTGTTTTCTGCACAAAAGCGATTCTGCGAAGCAATGTGAACAGGCACAGAGAAGGTGCTATCAGGGAATTCTCTGCCTGCCTTTCCCCAGTGCTCTGCAAGCTCTCCAGGACAACATAAAATCTGGGGCTCTGTGCTTTCTTTTGTTCTGAACAAGTGTTAGTGTTTTCTGCACAAAAGCGATTCTGCGAAGCAATGTGAACAGGCACAGAGAAGGTGCTAGCAGGGAATTCTCTGCCTGCCTTTCCCCAGTGCTCTGCAAGCTCTCCAGGACAACAGAGAATCTGGGGCTCTGTGCTTTCTTTCCTTCTGAACAAGTGTTACTGTTTTCTGCACAAAAGCGATTCTTGCGAAGCAATGTGAACACTTCTGCTTCCCAGGCACAGAGAAGGTGCTATCAGGGAATTCTCTGCCTGCCTTTCCCCAGTGCTCTGCAAGCTCTCCAGGACAACATAGAATCTGGGGCTCTGTGCTTTCTTTCGTTCTGAACAAGTGTTACTGTTTTCTGCACAAAAGCGATTCTTGCGAAGCAATGTGAACACTTCTGCTTCCCAGGCACAGAGAAGGTGCTATCAGGGAATTCTCTGCCTGCCTTTCCCCAGTGCTCTGCAAGCTCTCCAGGACAACATAAAATCTGGGGCTCTGTGCTTTCTTTCCTTCTGAACAAGTGTTACTGTTTTCTGCACAAAAGCGATTCTTGCGAAGCAATGTGAACACTTCTGCTTCCCAGGCACAGAGAAGGTGCTATCAGGGAATTCTCTGCCTGCCTTTCCCCAGTGCTCTGCAAGCTCTCCAGGACAACATAGAATCTGGGGCTCTGTGCTTTCTTTCGTTCTGAACAAGTGTTACTGTTTTCTGCACAAAAGCGATTCTGCGAGGCAATGTGAACAGGCACAGAGAAGGTGCTAGCAGGGAATTCTCTGCCTGCCTTTTCCCAGTGCTCTGCAAGCTCTCCAGGACAACATAGAATCTGGGGCTCTGTGCTTTCTTTCGTTCTGAACAACTGTTACTGTTTTCTGCACAAAAGCGATTCTGCAAAGCAATGTGAACACTTCTGCTTCCCAGGCACAGAGAAGGTGCTAGCAGGGAATTCTCTGCCTGCCTTTCCCCAGTGCTCTGCAAGCTCTCCAGGACAACATAGAATCTGGGGCTCTGTGCTTTCTTTCCTTCTGAACAAGTGTTACTGTTTTCTGCACAAAAGCGATTCTGCGAAGCAATGTGAACAGGCACAGAGAAGGTGCTATCAGGGAATTCTCTGCCTGCCTTTCCCCAGTGCTCTGCAAGCTCTCCAGGACAACATAAAATCTGGGGCTCTGTGCTTTCTTTCCTTCTGAACAAGTGTTACTGTTTTCTGCACTAAAGCGATTCTGCGAACCAATGTGAACACTTCTGCTTCCAAGGCACAGAGAAGGTGCTAGCAAGGAATTCTCTGCCTGCCTTTCCCCAGTGCTCTGCAAGCTCTCCAGGACAACATAAAATCTGGGGCTCTGTGCTTTCTTTCCTTCTGAACAAGTGTTAGTGTTTTCTGCACAAAAGCTATTCTGCGAAGCAATGTGAACACTTCTGCTTCCCAGGCACAGAGAAGGTGCTAGCAAGGAATTCTCTGCCTGCCTTTCCCCAGTGCTCTGCAAGCTCTCCAGGACAACATAGAATCTGGGGCTCTGTGCTTTCTTTCCTTCTGAACAAGTGTTAGTGTTTTCTGCACAAAAGCGATTCTGCGAACCAATGTGAACAGGCACAGAGAAGGTGCTAGCAGGGAATTCTCTGCCTGCCTTTCCCCAGTGCTCTGCAAGCTCTCCAGGACAACATAAAATCTGGGGCTCTGTGCTTTCTTTCCTTCTGAACAAGTGTTACTGTTTTCTGCACAAAAGCGATTCTTGCGAAGCAATGTGAACACTTCTGCTTCCCAGGCACAGAGAAGGTGCTATCAGGGAATTCTCTGCCTGCCTTTCCCCAGTGCTCTGCAAGCTCTCCAGGACAACATAGAATCTGGGGCTCTGTGCTTTCTTTCCTTCTGAACAAGTGTTACTGTTTTCTGCACAAAAGCGATTCTTGCGAAGCAATGTGAACACTTCTGCTTCCCAGGCACAGACAAGGTGCTATCAGGGAATTCTCTGCCTGCCTTTCCCCAGTGCTCTGCAAGCTCTCCAGGACAACATAGAATCTGGGGCTCTGTGCTTTCTTTCCTTCTGAACAAGTGTTACTGTTTTCTGCACAAAAGCGATTCTTGCGAAGCAATGTGAACACTTCTGCTTCCCAGGCACAGAGAAGGTGCTATCAGGGAATTCTCTGCCTGCCTTTCCCCAGTGCTCTGCAAGCTCTCCAGGACAACATAGAATCTGGGGCTCTGTGCTTTCTTTCGTTCTGAACAAGTGTTACTGTTTTCTGCACAAAAGCGATTCTGCGAGGCAATGTGAACAGGCACAGAGAAGGTGCTATCAGGGAATTCTCTGCCTGCCTTTTCCCAGTGCTCTGCAAGCTCTCCAGGACAACATAGAATCTGGGGCTCTGTGCTTTCTTTCGTTCTGAACAACTGTTACTGTTTTCTGCACAAAAGCGATTCTGCAAAGCAATGTGAACACTTCTGCTTCCCAGGCACAGAGAAGGTGCTATCAGGGAATTCTCTGCCTGCCTTTCCCCAGTGCTCTGCAAGCTCTCCAGGGCAACATAAAATCTGGGGCTCTGTGCTTTCTTTCCTTCTGAACAAGAGTTACTGTTTTCTGCACAAAAGCGATTCTGCGAAGCAATGTGAACAGGCACAGAGAAGGTGCTATCAGGGAATTCTCTGCCTGCCTTTTCCCAGTGCTCTGCAAGCTCTCCAGGACAACATAGAATCTGGGGCTCTGTGCTTTCTTTCGTTCTGAACAACTGTTACTGTTTTCTGCACAAAAGCGATTCTGCGAAGCAATGTGAACACTTCTGCTTCCCAGGCACAGAGAAGGTGCTAGCAGGGAATTCTCTGCCTGCCTTTCCCCAGTGCTCTGCAAGCTCTCCAGGACAACATAGAATCTGGGGCTCTGTGCTTTCTTTCGTTCTGAACAAGTGTTACTGTTTTCTGCACAAAAGCGATTCTGCGAAGCAATGTGAACAGGCACAGAGAAGGTGCTATCAGGGAATTCTCTGCCTGCCTTTCCCCAGTGCTCTGCAAGCTCTCCAGGACAACATAAAATCTGGGGCTCTGTGCTTTCTTTCCTTCTGAACAAGTGTTAATGTTTTCTGCACAAAAGCGATTCTGCGAAGCAATGTGAACAGGCACAGAGAAGGTGCTAGCAGGGAATTCTCTGCCTGCCTTTCCCCAGTGCTCTGCAAGCTCTCCAGGACAACATAGAATCTGGGGCTCTGTGCTTTCTTTCGTTCTGAACAAGTGTTACTGTTTTCTGCACAAAAGCGATTCTGCGAAGCAATGTGAACACTTCTGCTTCCCAGGCACAGAGAAGGTGCTAGCAAGGAATTCTCTGCCTGCCTTTCCCCAGTGCTCTGCAAGCTCTCCAGGACAACATAGAATCTGGGGCTCTGTGCTTTCTTTCCTTCTGAACAAGTGTTAGTGTTTTCTGCACAAAAGCGATTCTTGCAAAGCAATGTGAACACTTCTGCTTCCCAGGCACAGAGAAGGTGCTAGCAGGGAATTCTCTGCCTGCCTTTCCCCAGTGCTCTGCAAGCTCTCCAGGACAACATAAAATCTGGGGCTCTGTGCTTTCTTTCCTTCTGAACAAGTGTTAGTGTTTTCTGCACAAAAGCGATTCTTGCGAAGCAATGTGAACACTTCTGCTTCCCAGGCACAGAGAAGGTGCTAGCAGGGAATTCTCTGCCTGCCTTTCCCCAGTGCTCTGCAAGCTCTCCAGGACAACATAGAATCTGGGGCTCTGTGCTTTCTTTCGTTCTGAACAAGTGTTACTGTTTTCTGCACAAAAGCGATTCTGCGAAGCAATGTGAACAGGCACAGAGAAGGTGCTATCAGGGAATTCTCTGCCCGCCTTTCCCCAGTGCTCTGCAAGCTCTCCAGGACAACATAAAATCTGGGGCACTGTGCTTTCTTTCCTTCTGAACAAGTGTTACTGTTTTCTGCACAAAAGCGATTCTTGCGAAGCAATGTGAACACTTCTGCTTCCCAGGCACAGAGAAGGTGCTAGCAGGGAATTCTCTGCCTGCCTTTCCCCAGTGCTCTGCAAGCTCTCCAGGACAACATAGAATCTGGGGCTCTGTGCTTTCTTTCCTTCTGAACAAGTGTTACTGTTTTCTGCACAAAAGCGATTCTGCGAAGCAATGTGAACAGGCACAGAGAAGGTGCTATCAGGGAATTCTCTGCCTGCCTTTCCCCAGTGCTCTGCAAGCTCTCCAGGACAACATAGAATCTGGGGCTCTGTGCTTTCTTTCCTTCTGAACAAGTGTTAGTGTTTTCTGCACAAAAGCGATTCTGCAAAGCAATGTGAACACTTCTGCTTCCCAGGCACAGAGAAGGTGCTAGCAGGGAATTCTCTGCCTGCCTTTCCCCAGTGCTCTGCAAGCTCTCCAGGACAACATAGAATCTGGGGCTCTGTGCTTTCTTTCCTTCTGAACAAGTGTTACTGTTTTCTGCACAAAAGCGATTCTGTGAAGCAATGTGAACAGGCACAGAGAAGGTGCTATCAGGGAATTCTCTGCCTGCCTTTCCCCAGTGCTCTGCAAGCTCTCCAGGACAACATAGAATCTGGGGCTCTGTGCTTTCTTTCGTTCTGAACAAGTGTTACTGTTTTCTGCACAAAAGCGATTCTGCGAAGCAATGTGAACAGGCACAGAGAAGGTGCTATCAGGGAATTCTCTGCCTGCCTTTCCCCAGTGCTCTGCAAGCTCTCCAGGACAACATAGAATCTGGGGCTCTGTGCTTTCTTTCCTTCTGAACAAGTGTTAGTGTTTTCTGCACAAAAGCGATTCTGCGAAGCAATGTGAACACTTCTGCTTCCCAGGCACGGAGAAGGTGCTAGCAAGGAATTCTCTGCCTGCCTTTCCCCAGTGCTCTAAAAGATCTCCAGGACAACATAGAATCTGGGGCTCTGTGCTTTCTTTCCTTCTGAACAAGTGTTACTGTTTTCTGCACAAAAGCGATTCTTGCGAAGCAATGTGAACACTTCTGCTTCCCAGGCACAGAGAAGGTGCTATCAGGGAATTCTCTGCCTGCCTTTCCCCAGTGCTCTGCAAGCTCTCCAGGACAACATAGAATCTGGGGCTCTGTGCTTTCTTTCGTTCTGAACAAGTGTTACTGTTTTCTGCACAAAAGCGATTCTGCGAGGCAATGTGAACAGGCACAGAGAAGGTGCTATCAGGGAATTCTCTGCCTGCCTTTCCCCAGTGCTCTGCAAGCTCTCCAGGACAACATAGAATCTGGGGCTCTGTGCTTTCTTTCGTTCTGAACAACTGTTACTGTTTTCTGCACAAAAGCGATTCTGCAAAGCAATGTGAACACTTCTGCTTCCCAGGCACAGAGAAGGTGCTAGCAGGGAATTCTCTGCCTGCCTTTCCCCAGTGCTCTGCAAGCTCTCCAGGGCAACATAAAATCTGGGGCTCTGTGCTTTCTTTCCTTCTGAACAAGTGTTACTGTTTTCTGCACAAAAGCGATTCTGCGAAGCAATGTGAACAGGCACAGAGAAGGTGCTATCAGGGAATTCTCTGCCTGCCTTTTCCCAGTGCTCTGCAAGCTCTCCAGGACAACATAGAATCTGGGGCTCTGTGCTTTCTTTCGTTCTGAACAACTGTTACTGTTTTCTGCACAAAAGCGATTCTGCGAAGCAATGTGAACACTTCTGCTTCCCAGGCACAGAGAAGGTGCTATCAGGGAATTCTCTGCCTGCCTTTCCCCAGTGCTCTGCAAGCTCTCCAGGACAACATAGAATCTGGGGCTCTGTGCTTTCTTTCGTTCTGAACAAGTGTTACTGTTTTCTGCACAAAAGCGATTCTGCGAAGCAATGTGAACAGGCACAGAGAAGGTGCTATCAGGGAATTCTCTGCCTGCCTTTCCCCAGTGCTCTGCAAGCTCTCCAGGACAACATAAAATCTGGGGCTCTGTGCTTTCTTTCCTTCTGAACAAGTGTTACTGTTTTCTGCACAAAAGCGATTCTGCGAAGCAATGTGAACAGGCACAGAGAAGGTGCTATCAGGGAATTCTCTGCCTGCCTTTCCCCAGTGCTCTGCAAGCTCTCCAGGACAACATAGAATCTGGGGCTCTGTGCTTTCTTTCGTTCTGAACAAGTGTTACTGTTTTCTGCACAAAAGCGATTCTGCGAAGCAATGTGAACACTTCTGCTTCCCAGGCACAGAGAAGGTGCTAGCAAGGATTTCTCTGCCTGCCTTTCCCCAGTGCTCTGCAAGCTCTCCAGGACAACAGAGAATCTGGGGCTCTGTGCTTTCTTTCCTTCTGAACAAGTGTTAGTGTTTTCTGCACAAAAGCGATTCTTGCAAAGCAATGTGAACACTTCTGCTTCCCAGGCACAGAGAAGGTGCTAGCAGGGAATTCTCTGCCTGCCTTTCCCCAGTGCTCTGCAAGCTCTCCAGGACAACATAAAATCTGGGGCTCTGTGCTTTCTTTCCTTCTGAACAAGTGTTAGTGTTTTCTGCACAAAAGCGATTCTTGCGAAGCAATGTGAACACTTCTGCTTCCCAGGCACAGAGAAGGTGCTAGCAGGGAATTCTCTGCCTGCCTTTCCCCAGTGCTCTGCAAGCTCTCCAGGACAACATAGAATCTGGGGCTCTGTGCTTTCTTTCGTTCTGAACAAGTGTTACTGTTTTCTGCACAAAAGCGATTCTGCGAAGCAATGTGAACAGGCACAGAGAAGGTGCTATCAGGGAATTCTCTGCCCGCCTTTCCCCAGTGCTCTGCAAGCTCTCCAGGACAACATAAAATCTGGGGCACTGTGCTTTCTTTCCTTCTGAACAAGTGTTACTGTTTTCTGCACAAAAGCGATTCTTGCGAAGCAATGTGAACACTTCTGCTTCCCAGGCACAGAGAAGGTGCTATCAGGGAATTCTCTGCCTGCCTTTCCCCAGTGCTCTGCAAGCTCTCCAGGACAACATAGAATCTGGGGCTCTGTGCTTTCTTTCCTTCTGAACAAGTGTTACTGTTTTCTGCACAAAAGCGATTCTGCGAAGCAATGTGAACAGGCACAGAGAAGGTGCTATCAGGGAATTCTCTGCCTGCCCTTCCCCAGTGCTCTGCAAGCTCTCCAGGACAACATAGAATCTGGGGCTCTGTGCTTTCTTTCGTTCTGAACAAGTGTTAGTGTTTTCTGCACAAAAGCGATTCTGCAAAGCAATGTGAACACTTCTGCTTCCCAGGCACAGAGAAGGTGCTAGCAGGGAATTCTCTGCCTGCCTTTCCCCAGTGCTCTGCAAGCTCTCCAGGACAACATAGAATCTGGGGCTCTGTGCTTTCTTTCCTTCTGAACAAGTGTTACTGTTTTCTGCACAAAAGCGATTCTGTGAAGCAATGTGAACAGGCACAGAGAAGGTGCTATCAGGGAATTCTCTGCCTGCCTTTCCCCAGTGCTCTGCAAGCTCTCCAGGACAACATAGAATCTGGGGCTCTGTGCTTTCTTTCGTTCTGAACAAGTGTTACTGTTTTCTGCACAAAAGCGATTCTGCGAAGCAATGTGAACAGGCACAGAGAAGGTGCTATCAGGGAATTCTCTGCCTGCCTTTCCCCAGTGCTCTGCAAGCTCTCCAGGACAACATAGAATCTGGGGCTCTGTGCTTTCTTTCCTTCTGAACAAGTGTTAGTGTTTTCTGCACAAAAGCGATTCTGCGAAGCAATGTGAACACTTCTGCTTCCCAGGCACGGAGAAGGTGCTAGCAAGGAATTCTCTGCCTGCCTTTCCCCAGTGCTCTAAAAGATCTCCAGGACAACATAAAATCTGGGGCTCTGTGCTTTCTTTCCTTCTGAACAAGTGTTAGTGTTTTCTGCACAAAAGCGATTCTTGCAAAGCAATGTGAACACTTCTGCTTCCCAGGCACAGAGAAGGTGCTAGCAGGGAATTCTCTGCCTGCCTTTCCCCAGTGCTCTGCAAGCTCTCCAGGACAACATAAAATCTGGGGCTCTGTGCTTTCTTTCCTTCTGAACAAGTGTTAGTGTTTTCTGCACAAAAGCGATTCTTGCGAAGCAATGTGAACACTTCTGCTTCCCAGGCACAGAGAAGGTGCTAGCAGGGAATTCTCTGCCTGCCTTTCCCCAGTGCTCTGCAAGCTCTCCAGGACAACATAGAATCTGGGGCTCTGTGCTTTCTTTCGTTCTGAACAAGTGTTACTGTTTTCTGCACAAAAGCGATTCTGCGAAGCAATGTGAACAGGCACAGAGAAGGTGCTATCAGGGAATTCTCTGCCCGCCTTTCCCCAGTGCTCTGCAAGCTCTCCAGGACAACATAAAATCTGGGGCACTGTGCTTTCTTTCCTTCTGAACAAGTGTTACTGTTTTCTGCACAAAAGCGATTCTTGCGAAGCAATGTGAACACTTCTGCTTCCCAGGCACAGAGAAGGTGCTAGCAGGGAATTCTCTGCCTGCCTTTCCCCAGTGCTCTGCAAGCTCTCCAGGACAACATAGAATCTGGGGCTCTGTGCTTTCTTTCCTTCTGAACAAGTGTTACTGTTTTCTGCACAAAAGCGATTCTGCGAAGCAATGTGAACAGGCACAGAGAAGGTGCTATCAGGGAATTCTCTGCCTGCCTTTCCCCAGTGCTCTGCAAGCTCTCCAGGACAACATAGAATCTGGGGCTCTGTGCTTTCTTTCCTTCTGAACAAGTGTTAGTGTTTTCTGCACAAAAGCGATTCTGCAAAGCAATGTGAACACTTCTGCTTCCCAGGCACAGAGAAGGTGCTAGCAGGGAATTCTCTGCCTGCCTTTCCCCAGTGCTCTGCAAGCTCTCCAGGACAACATAGAATCTGGGGCTCTGTGCTTTCTTTCCTTCTGAACAAGTGTTACTGTTTTCTGCACAAAAGCGATTCTGTGAAGCAATGTGAACAGGCACAGAGAAGGTGCTATCAGGGAATTCTCTGCCTGCCTTTCCCCAGTGCTCTGCAAGCTCTCCAGGACAACATAGAATCTGGGGCTCTGTGCTTTCTTTCGTTCTGAACAAGTGTTACTGTTTTCTGCACAAAAGCGATTCTGCGAAGCAATGTGAACAGGCACAGAGAAGGTGCTATCAGGGAATTCTCTGCCTGCCTTTCCCCAGTGCTCTGCAAGCTCTCCAGGACAACATAGAATCTGGGGCTCTGTGCTTTCTTTCCTTCTGAACAAGTGTTAGTGTTTTCTGCACAAAAGCGATTCTGCGAAGCAATGTGAACACTTCTGCTTCCCAGGCACGGAGAAGGTGCTAGCAAGGAATTCTCTGCCTGCCTTTCCCCAGTGCTCTAAAAGATCTCCAGGACAACATAGAATCTGGGGCTCTGTGCTTTCTTTCCTTCTGAACAAGTGTTACTGTTTTCTGCACAAAAGCGATTCTTGCGAAGCAATGTGAACACTTCTGCTTCCCAGGCACAGAGAAGGTGCTATCAGGGAATTCTCTGCCTGCCTTTCCCCAGTGCTCTGCAAGCTCTCCAGGACAACATAGAATCTGGGGCTCTGTGCTTTCTTTCGTTCTGAACAAGTGTTACTGTTTTCTGCACAAAAGCGATTCTGCGAGGCAATGTGAACAGGCACAGAGAAGGTGCTATCAGGGAATTCTCTGCCTGCCTTTCCCCAGTGCTCTGCAAGCTCTCCAGGACAACATAGAATCTGGGGCTCTGTGCTTTCTTTCGTTCTGAACAACTGTTACTGTTTTCTGCACAAAAGCGATTCTGCAAAGCAATGTGAACACTTCTGCTTCCCAGGCACAGAGAAGGTGCTAGCAGGGAATTCTCTGCCTGCCTTTCCCCAGTGCTCTGCAAGCTCTCCAGGACAACATAAAATCTGGGGCTCTGTGCTTTCTTTCCTTCTGAACAAGTGTTACTGTTTTCTGCACAAAAGCGATTCTGCGAAGCAATGTGAACAGGCACAGAGAAGGTGCTATCAGGGAATTCTCTGCCTGCCTTTTCCCAGTGCTCTGCAAGCTCTCCAGGACAACATAGAATCTGGGGCTCTGTGCTTTCTTTCGTTCTGAACAACTGTTACTGTTTTCTGCACAAAAGCGATTCTGCGAAGCAATGTGAACACTTCTGCTTCCCAGGCACAGAGAAGGTGCTATCAGGGAATTCTCTGCCTGCCTTTCCCCAGTGCTCTGCAAGCTCTCCAGGACAACATAGAATCTGGGGCTCTGTGCTTTCTTTCGTTCTGAACAAGTGTTACTGTTTTCTGCACAAAAGCGATTCTGCGAAGCAATGTGAACAGGCACAGAGAAGGTGCTATCAGGGAATTCTCTGCCTGCCTTTCCCCAGTGCTCTGCAAGCTCTCCAGGACAACATAAAATCTGGGGCTCTGTGCTTTCTTTCCTTCTGAACAAGTGTTACTGTTTTCTGCACAAAAGCGATTCTGCGAAGCAATGTGAACAGGCACAGAGAAGGTGCTATCAGGGAATTCTCTGCCTGCCTTTCCCCAGTGCTCTGCAAGCTCTCCAGGACAACATAGAATCTGGGGCTCTGTGCTTTCTTTCGTTCTGAACAAGTGTTACTGTTTTCTGCACAAAAGCGATTCTGCGAAGCAATGTGAACACTTCTGCTTCCCAGGCACAGAGAAGGTGCTAGCAAGGATTTCTCTGCCTGCCTTTCCCCAGTGCTCTGCAAGCTCTCCAGGACAACAGAGAATCTGGGGCTCTGTGCTTTCTTTCCTTCTGAACAAGTGTTAGTGTTTTCTGCACAAAAGCGATTCTTGCAAAGCAATGTGAACACTTCTGCTTCCCAGGCACAGAGAAGGTGCTAGCAGGGAATTCTCTGCCTGCCTTTCCCCAGTGCTCTGCAAGCTCTCCAGGACAACATAAAATCTGGGGCTCTGTGCTTTCTTTCCTTCTGAACAAGTGTTAGTGTTTTCTGCACAAAAGCGATTCTTGCGAAGCAATGTGAACACTTCTGCTTCCCAGGCACAGAGAAGGTGCTAGCAGGGAATTCTCTGCCTGCCTTTCCCCAGTGCTCTGCAAGCTCTCCAGGACAACATAGAATCTGGGGCTCTGTGCTTTCTTTCGTTCTGAACAAGTGTTACTGTTTTCTGCACAAAAGCGATTCTGCGAAGCAATGTGAACAGGCACAGAGAAGGTGCTATCAGGGAATTCTCTGCCCGCCTTTCCCCAGTGCTCTGCAAGCTCTCCAGGACAACATAAAATCTGGGGCACTGTGCTTTCTTTCCTTCTGAACAAGTGTTACTGTTTTCTGCACAAAAGCGATTCTTGCGAAGCAATGTGAACACTTCTGCTTCCCAGGCACAGAGAAGGTGCTATCAGGGAATTCTCTGCCTGCCTTTCCCCAGTGCTCTGCAAGCTCTCCAGGACAACATAGAATCTGGGGCTCTGTGCTTTCTTTCCTTCTGAACAAGTGTTACTGTTTTCTGCACAAAAGCGATTCTGCGAAGCAATGTGAACAGGCACAGAGAAGGTGCTATCAGGGAATTCTCTGCCTGCCCTTCCCCAGTGCTCTGCAAGCTCTCCAGGACAACATAGAATCTGGGGCTCTGTGCTTTCTTTCCTTCTGAACAAGTGTTAGTGTTTTCTGCACAAAAGCGATTCTGCAAAGCAATGTGAACACTTCTGCTTCCCAGGCACAGAGAAGGTGCTAGCAGGGAATTCTCTGCCTGCCTTTCCCCAGTGCTCTGCAAGCTCTCCAGGACAACATAGAATCTGGGGCTCTGTGCTTTCTTTCCTTCTGAACAAGTGTTACTGTTTTCTGCACAAAAGCGATTCTGTGAAGCAATGTGAACAGGCACAGAGAAGGTGCTATCAGGGAATTCTCTGCCTGCCTTTCCCCAGTGCTCTGCAAGCTCTCCAGGACAACATAGAATCTGGGGCTCTGTGCTTTCTTTCGTTCTGAACAAGTGTTACTGTTTTCTGCACAAAAGCGATTCTGCGAAGCAATGTGAACAGGCACAGAGAAGGTGCTATCAGGGAATTCTCTGCCTGCCTTTCCCCAGTGCTCTGCAAGCTCTCCAGGACAACATAGAATCTGGGGCTCTGTGCTTTCTTTCCTTCTGAACAAGTGTTAGTGTTTTCTGCACAAAAGCGATTCTGCGAAGCAATGTGAACACTTCTGCTTCCCAGGCACGGAGAAGGTGCTAGCAAGGAATTCTCTGCCTGCCTTTCCCCAGTGCTCTAAAAGATCTCCAGGACAACATAAAATCTGGGGCTCTGTGCTTTCTTTCCTTCTGAACAAGTGTTAGTGTTTTCTGCACAAAAGCGATTCTTGCGAAGCAATGTGAACACTTCTGCTTCCCAGGCACAGAGAAGGTGCTAGCAAGGAATTCTCTGCCTGCCTTTCCCCAGTGCTCTGCAAGCTCTCCAGGACAACATAGAATCTGGGGCTCTGTGCTTTCTTTCGTTCTGAACAAGTGTTACTGTTTTCTGCACAAAAGCGATTCTGCGAAGCAATGTGAACAGGCACAGAGAAGGTGCTATCAGGGAATTCTCTGCCTGCCTTTCCCCAGTGCTCTGCAAGCTCTCCAGAAAAACATAGAATCTGGGGCTCTGTGCTTTCTTTCGTTCTGAACAAGTGTTAGTGTTTTCTGCACAAAAGCGATTCTGCAAAGCAATGTGAACACTTCTGCTTCCCAGGCACAGAGAAGGTGCTAGCAGGGAATTCTCTGCCTGCCTTTCCCCAGTGCTCTGCAAGCTCTCCAGGGCAACATAAAATCTGGGGCTCTGTGCTTTCTTTCCTTCTGAACAAGTGTTACTGTTTTCTGCACAAAAGCGATTCTGCGAAGCAATGTGAACAGGCACAGAGAAGGTGCTAGCAGGGAATTCTCTGCCTGCCTTTCCCCAGTGCTCTGCAAGCTCTCCAGGACAACATAGAATCTGGGGCTCTGTGCTTTCTTTCGTTCTGAACAACTGTTACTGTTTTCTGCACAAAAGCGATTCTGCGAAGCAATGTGAACACTTCTGCTTCCCAGGCACAGAGAAGGTGCTAGCAAGGAATTCTCTGCCTGCCTTTCCCCAGTGCTCTGCAAGCTCTCCAGGACAACATAAAATCTGGGGCTCTGTGCTTTCTTTCCTTCTGAACAAGTGTTAATGTTTTCTGCACAAAAGCGATTCTTGCGAAGCTATGTGAACACTTCTGCTTCCCAGGCACACAGAAGGTGCTAGCAAGGAATTCTCTGCCTGCCTTTCCCCAGTGCTCTGCAAGCTCTCCAGGACAACATAGAATCTGGGGCTCTGTGCTTTCTTTCCTTCTGAACAAGTGTTACTGTTTTCTGCACAAAAGCGATTCTGCGAAGCAATGTGAACAGGCACAGAGAAGGTGCTAGCAGGGAATTCTCTGCCTGCCTTTCCCCAGTGCTCTGCAAGCTCTCCAGGACAACGTAGAATCTCGGGCTCTGTGCTTTCTTTCCTTCTGAACAAGTGTTACTGTTTTCTGCACAAAAGCGATTCTTGCGAAGCAATGTGAACACTTCTGCTTCCCAGGCACAGAGAAGGTGCTAGCAGGGAATTCTCTGCCTGCCTTTCCCCAGTGCTCTGCAAGCTCTCCAGGACAACATAGAATCTGGGGCTCTGTGCTTTCTTTCCTTCTGAACAAGTGTTACTGTTTTCTGCACAAAAGCGATTCTTGCGAAGCAATGTGAACACTTCTGCTTCCCAGGCACAGAGAAGGTGCTAGCAAGGAATTCTCTGCCTGCCTTTCCCCAGTGCTCTGCAAGCTCTCCAGGACTACATAGAATCTGGGGCTCTGTGCTTTCTTTCGTTCTGAACAAGTGTTAATGTTTTCTGCACAAAAGCGATTCTGCAAAGCAATGTGAACAGGCACAGAGAAGGTGCTATCAGGGAATTCTCTGCCTGCCTTTCCCCAGTGCTCTGCAAGCTCTCCAGGACAACATAGAATCTGGGGCTCTGTGCTTTCTTTCCTTCTGAACAAGTGTTACTGTTTTCTGCACAAAAGCGATTCTGCGAAGCAATGTGAACAGGCACAGAGAAGGTGCTAGCAGGGAATTCTCTGCCTGCCTTTCCCCAGTGCTCTGCAAGCTCTCCAGGACAACATAAAATCTGGGGCTCTGTGCTTTCTTTCCTTCTGAACAAGTGTTACTGTTTTCTGCACAAAAGCGATTCTTGCGAAGCAATGTGAACACTTCTGCTTCCCAGGCACAGAGAAGGTGCTATCAGGGAATTCTCTGCCTGCCTTTCCCCAGTGCTCTGCAAGCTCTCCAGGACAACATAGAATCTGGGGCTCTGTGCTTTCTTTCCTTCTGAACAAGTGTTACTGTTTTCTGCACAAAAGCGATTCTTGCGAAGCAATGTGAACACTTCTGCTTCCCAGGCACAGACAAGGTGCTATCAGGGAATTCTCTGCCTGCCTTTCCCCAGTGCTCTGCAAGCTCTCCAGGACAACATAGAATCTGGGGCTCTGTGCTTTCTTTCCTTCTGAACAAGTGTTACTGTTTTCTGCACAAAAGCGATTCTTGCGAAGCAATGTGAACACTTCTGCTTCCCAGGCACAGAGAAGGTGCTATCAGGGAATTCTCTGCCTGCCTTTCCCCAGTGCTCTGCAAGCTCTCCAGGACAACATAGAATCTGGGGCTCTGTGCTTTCTTTCGTTCTGAACAAGTGTTACTGTTTTCTGCACAAAAGCGATTCTGCGAGGCAATGTGAACAGGCACAGAGAAGGTGCTATCAGGGAATTCTCTGCCTGCCTTTTCCCAGTGCTCTGCAAGCTCTCCAGGACAACATAGAATCTGGGGCTCTGTGCTTTCTTTCGTTCTGAACAACTGTTACTGTTTTCTGCACAAAAGCGATTCTGCAAAGCAATGTGAACACTTCTGCTTCCCAGGCACAGAGAAGGTGCTAGCAGGGAATTCTCTGCCTGCCTTTCCCCAGTGCTCTGCAAGCTCTCCAGGGCAACATAAAATCTGGGGCTCTGTGCTTTCTTTCCTTCTGAACAAGTGTTACTGTTTTCTGCACAAAAGCGATTCTGCGAAGCAATGTGAACAGGCACAGAGAAGGTGCTATCAGGGAATTCTCTGCCTGCCTTTTCCCAGTGCTCTGCAAGCTCTCCAGGACAACATAGAATCTGGGGCTCTGTGCTTTCTTTCGTTCTGAACAACTGTTACTGTTTTCTGCACAAAAGCGATTCTGCGAAGCAATGTGAACACTTCTGCTTCCCAGGCACAGAGAAGGTGCTATCAGGGAATTCTCTGCCTGCCTTTCCCCAGTGCTCTGCAAGCTCTCCAGGACAACATAGAATCTGGGGCTCTGTGCTTTCTTTCGTTCTGAACAAGTGTTACTGTTTTCTGCACAAAAGCGATTCTGCGAAGCAATGTGAACAGGCACAGAGAAGGTGCTATCAGGGAATTGTCTGCCTGCCTTTCCCCAGTGCTCTGCAAGCTCTCCAGGACAACATAAAATCTGGGGCTCTGTGCTTTCTTTCCTTCTGAACAAGTGTTAATGTTTTCTGCACAAAAGCGATTCTGCGAAGCAATGTGAACAGGCACAGAGAAGGTGCTATCAGGGAATTCTCTGCCTGCCTTTCCCCAGTGCTCTGCAAGCTCTCCAGGACAACATAAAATCTGGGGCTCTGTGCTTTCTTTCCTTCTGAACAAGTGTTAATGTTTTCTGCACAAAAGCGATTCTGCGAAGCAATGTGAACACTTCTGCTTCCCAGGCACAGAGAAGGTGCTAGCAAGGATTTCTCTGCCTGCCTTTCCCCAGTGCTCTGCAAGCTCTCCAGGACAACATAGAATCTGGGGCTCTGTGCTTTCTTTCCTTCTGAACAAGTGTTAGTGTTTTCTGCACAAAAGCGATTCTTGCAAAGCAATGTGAACACTTCTGCTTCCCTGGCACAGAGAAGGTGCTAGCAGGGAATTCTCTGCCTGCCTTTCCCCAGTGCTCTGCAAGCTCTCCAGGACAACATAAAATCTGGGGCTCTGTGCTTTCTTTCCTTCTGAACAAGTGTTAGTGTTTTCTGCACAAAAGCGATTCTTACGAAGCAATGTGAACACTTCTGCTTCCCAGGCACAGAGAAGGTGCTAGCAGGGAATTCTCTGCCTGCCTTTCCCCAGTGCTCTGCAAGCTCTCCAGGACAACATAGAATCTGGGGCTCTGTGCTTTCTTTCGTTCTGAACAAGTGTTACTGTTTTCTGCACAAAAGCGATTCTGCGAAGCAATGTGAACAGGCACAGAGAAGGTGCTATCAGGGAATTCTCTGCCCGCCTTTCCCCAGTGCTCTGCAAGCTCTCCAGGACAACATAAAATCTGGGGCACTGTGCTTTCTTTCCTTCTGAACAAGTGTTACTGTTTTCTGCACAAAAGCGATTCTTGCGAAGCAATGTCAACACTTCTGCTTCCCAGGCACAGAGAAGGTGCTAGCAGGGAATTCTCTGCCTGCCTTTCCCCAGTGCTCTGCAAGCTCTCCAGGACAACATAGAATCTGGGGCTCTGTGCTTTCTTTCCTTCTGAACAAGTGTTACTGTTTTCTGCACAAAAGCGATTCTGCGAAGCAATGTGAACAGGCACAGAGAAGGTGCTATCAGGGAATTCTCTGCCTGCCTTTCCCCAGTGCTCTGCAAGCTCTCCAGGACAACATAGAATCTGGGGCTCTGTGCTTTCTTTCGTTCTGAACAAGTGTTAGTGTTTTCTGCACAAAAGCGATTCTGCAAAGCAATGTGAACACTTCTGCTTCCCAGGCACAGAGAAGGTGCTAGCAGGGAATTCTCTGCCTGCCTTTCCCCAGTGCTCTGCAAGCTCTCCAGGACAACATAGAATCTGGTGCTCTGTGCTTTCTTTCCTTCTGAACAAGTGTTACTGTTTTCTGCACAAAAGCGATTCTGTGAAGCAATGTGAACAGGCACAGAGAAGGTGCTATCAGGGAATTCTCTGCCTGCCTTTCCCCAGTGCTCTGCAAGCTCTCCAGGACAACATAGAATCTGGGGCTCTGTGCTTTCTTTCGTTCTGAACAAGTGTTACTGTTTTCTGCACAAAAGCGATTCTGCGAAGCAATGTGAACAGGCACAGAGAAGGTGCTATCAGGGAATTCTCTGCCTGCCTTTCCCCAGTGCTCTGCAAGCTCTCCAGGACAACATAGAATCTGGGGCTCTGTGCTTTCTTTCGTTCTGAACAAGTGTTAGTGTTTTCTGCACAAAAGCGATTCTGCGAACCAATGTGAACAGGCACAGAGAAGGTGCTAGCAGGGAATTCTCTGCCTGCCTTTCCCCAGTGCTCTGCAAGCTCTCCAGGACAACATAGAATCTGGGGCTCTGTGCTTTCTTTCCTTCTGAACAAGTGTTACTGTTTTCTGCACAAAAGCGATTCTTGCGAAGCAATGTGAACACTTCTGCTTCCCAGGCACAGACAAGGTGCTATCAGGGAATTCTCTGCCTGCCTTTCCCCAGTGCTCTGCAAGCTCTCCAGGACAACATAGAATCTGGGGCTCTGTGCTTTCTTTCCTTCTGAACAAGTGTTACTGTTTTCTGCACAAAAGCGATTCTTGCGAAGCAATGTGAACACTTCTGCTTCCCAGGCACAGAGAAGGTGCTATCAGGGAATTCTCTGCCTGCCTTTCCCCAGTGCTCTGCAAGCTCTCCAGGACAACATAGAATCTGGGGCTCTGTGCTTTCTTTCGTTCTGAACAAGTGTTACTGTTTTCTGCACAAAAGCGATTCTGCGAAGCAATGTGAACAGGCACAGAGAAGGTGCTATCAGGGAATTCTCTGCCTGCCTTTTCCCAGTGCTCTGCAAGCTCTCCAGGACAACATAGAATCTGGGGCTCTGTGCTTTCTTTCGTTCTGAACAACTGTTACTGTTTTCTGCACAAAAGCGATTCTGCAAAGCAATGTGAACACTTCTGCTTCCCAGGCACAGAGAAGGTGCTAGCAGGGAATTCTCTGCCTGCCTTTCCCCAGTGCTCTGCAAGCTCTCCAGGGCAACATAAAATCTGGGGCTCTGTGCTTTCTTTCCTTCTGAACAAGTGTTACTGTTTTCTGCACAAAAGCGATTCTGCGAAGCAATGTGAACAGGCACAGAGAAGGTGCTATCAGGGAATTCTCTGCCTGCCTTTTCCCAGTGCTCTGCAAGCTCTCCAGGACAACATAGAATCTGGGGCTCTGTGCTTTCTTTCCTTCTGAACAACTGTTACTGTTTTCTGCACAAAAGCGATTCTGCGAAGCAATGTGAACACTTCTGCTTCCCAGGCACAGAGAAGGTGCTATCAGGGAATTCTCTGCCTGCCTTTCCCCAGTGCTCTGCAAGCTCTCCAGGACAACATAGAATCTGGGGCTCTGTGCTTTCTTTCGTTCTGAACAAGTGTTACTGTTTTCTGCACAAAAGCGATTCTGCGAAGCAATGTGAACAGGCACAGAGAAGGTGCTATCAGGGAATTGTCTGCCTGCCTTTCCCCAGTGCTCTGCAAGCTCTCCAGGACAACATAAGATCTGGGGCTCTGTGCTTTCTTTCCTTCTGAACAAGTGTTAATGTTTTCTGCACAAAAGCGATTCTGCGAAGCAATGTGAACAGGCACAGAGAAGGTGCTATCAGGGAATTCTCTGCCTGCCTTTCCCCAGTGCTCTGCAAGCTCTCCAGGACAACATAGAATCTGGGGCTCTGTGCTTTCTTTCGTTCTGAACAAGTGTTACTGTTTTCTGCACAAAAGCGATTCTGCGAAGCAATGTGAACACTTCTGCTTCCCAGGCACAGAGAAGGTGCTAGCAGGGAATTCTCTGCCTGCCTTTCCCCAGTGCTCTGCAAGCTCTCCAGGACAACATAGAATCTGGGGCTCTGTGCTTTCTTTCGTTCTGAACAAGTGTTACTGTTTTCTGCACAAAAGCGATTCTGCGAAGCAATGTGAACAGGCACAGAGAAGGTGCTATCAGGGAATTCTCTGCCCGCCTTTCCCCAGTGCTCTGCAAGCTCTCCAGGACAACATAAAATCTGGGGCACTGTGCTTTCTTTCCTTCTGAACAAGTGTTACTGTTTTCTGCACAAAAGCGATTCTTGCGAAGCAATGTGAACACTTCTGCTTCCCAGGCACAGAGAAGGTGCTAGCAGGGAATTCTCTGCCTGCCTTTCCCCAGTGCTCTGCAAGCTCTCCAGGACAACATAGAATCTGGGGCTCTGTGCTTTCTTTCCTTCTGAACAAGTGTTACTGTTTTCTGCACAAAAGCGATTCTGCGAAGCAATGTGAACAGGCACAGAGAAGGTGCTATCAGGGAATTCTCTGCCTGCCTTTCCCCAGTGCTCTGCAAGCTCTCCAGGACAACATAGAATCTGGGGCTCTGTGCTTTCTTTCGTTCTGAACAAGTGTTAGTGTTTTCTGCACAAAAGCGATTCTGCAAAGCAATGTGAACACTTCTGCTTCCCAGGCACAGAGAAGGTGCTAGCAGGGAATTCTCTGCCTGCCTTTCCCCAGTGCTCTGCAAGCTCTCCAGGACAACATAGAATCTGGGGCTCTGTGCTTTCTTTCCTTCTGAACAAGTGTTACTGTTTTCTGCACAAAAGCGATTCTGTGAAGCAATGTGAACAGGCACAGAGAAGGTGCTATCAGGGAATTCTCTGCCTGCCTTTCCCCAGTGCTCTGCAAGCTCTCCAGGACAACATAGAATCTGGGGCTCTGTGCTTTCTTTCGTTCTGAACAAGTGTTACTGTTTTCTGCACAAAAGCGATTCTGCGAAGCAATGTGAACAGGCACAGAGAAGGTGCTATCAGGGAATTCTCTGCCTGCCTTTCCCCAGTGCTCTGCAAGCTCTCCAGGACAACATAGAATCTGGGGCTCTGTGCTTTCTTTCCTTCTGAACAAGTGTTAGTGTTTTCTGCACAAAAGCGATTCTGCGAAGCAATGTGAACACTTCTGCTTCCCAGGCACGGAGAAGGTGCTAGCAAGGAATTCTCTGCCTGCCTTTCCCCAGTGCTCTAAAAGGTCTCCAGGACAACATAAAATCTGGGGCTCTGTGCTTTCTTTCCTTCTGAACAAGTGTTAGTGTTTTCTGCACAAAAGCGATTCTTGCGAAGCAATGTGAACACTTCTGCTTCCCAGGCACAGAGAAGGTGCTAGCAAGGAATTCTCTGCCTGCCTTTCCCCAGTGCTCTGCAAGCTCTCCAGGACAACATAGAATCTGGGGCTCTGTGCTTTCTTTCGTTCTGAACAAGTGTTACTGTTTTCTGCACAAAAGCGATTCTGCGAAGCAATGTGAACAGGCACAGAGAAGGTGCTATCAGGGAATTCTCTGCCTGCCTTTCCCCAGTGCTCTGCAAGCTCTCCAGGACAACATAGAATCTGGGGCTCTGTGCTTTCTTTCGTTCTGAACAAGTGTTACTGTTTTCTGCACAAAAGCGATTCTGCAAAGCAATGTGAACACTTCTGCTTCCCAGGCACAGAGAAGGTGCTAGCAGGGAATTCTCTGCCTGCCTTTCCCCAGTGCTCTGCAAGCTCTCCAGGGCAACATAAAATCTGGGGCTCTGTGCTTTCTTTCCTTCTGAACAAGTGTTACTGTTTTCTGCACAAAAGCGATTCTGCGAAGCAATGTGAACAGGCACAGAGAAGGTGCTAGCAGGGAATTCTCTGCCTGCCTTTCCCCAGTGCTCTGCAAGCTCTCCAGGACAACATAGAATCTGGGGCTCTGTGCTTTCTTTCGTTCTGAACAACTGTTACTGTTTTCTGCACAAAAGCGATTCTGCGAAGCAATGTGAACACTTCTGCTTCCCAGGCACAGAGAAGGTGCTAGCAAGGAATTCTCTGCCTGCCTTTCCCCAGTGCTCTGCAAGCTCTCCAGGACAACATAAAATCTGGGGCTCTGTGCTTTCTTTCCTTCTGAACAAGTGTTAATGTTTTCTGCACAAAAGCGATTCTTGCGAAGCTATGTGAACACTTCTGCTTCCCAGGCACAGAGAAGGTGCTAGCAGGGAATTCTCTGCCTGCCTTTCCCCAGTGCTCTGCAAGCTCTCCAGGACAACATAGAATCTGGGGCTCTGTGCTTTCTTTCCTTCTGAACAAGTGTTACTGTTTTCTGCACAAAAGCGATTCTGCGAAGCAATGTGAACAGGCACAGAGAAGGTGCTAGCAGGGAATTCTCTGCCTGCCTTTCCCCAGTGCTCTGCAAGCTCTCCAGGACAACATAGAATCTCGGGCTCTGTGCTTTCTTTCCTTCTGAACAAGTGTTACTGTTTTCTGCACAAAAGCGATTCTTGCGAAGCAATGTGAACACTTCTGCTTCCCAGGCACAGAGAAGGTGCTAGCAGGGAATTCTCTGCCTGCCTTTCCCCAGTGCTCTGCAAGCTCTCCAGGACAACATAGAATCTGGGGCTCTGTGCTTTCTTTCCTTCTGAACAAGTGTTACTGTTTTCTGCACAAAAGCGATTCTTGCGAAGCAATGTGAACACTTCTGCTTCCCAGGCACAGAGAAGGTGCTAGCAAGGAATTCTCTGCCTGCCTTTCCCCAGTGCTCTGCAAGCTCTCCAGGACTACATAGAATCTGGGGCTCTGTGCTTTCTTTCGTTCTGAACAAGTGTTAATGTTTTCTGCACAAAAGCGATTCTGCAAAGCAATGTGAACAGGCACAGAGAAGGTGCTATCAGGGAATTCTCTGCCTGCCTTTCCCCAGTGCTCTGCAAGCTCTCCAGGACAACATAGAATCTGGGGCTCTGTGCTTTCTTTCCTTCTGAACAAGTGTTACTGTTTTCTGCACAAAAGCGATTCTGCGAAGCAATGTGAACAGGCACAGAGAAGGTGCTAGCAGGGAATTCTCTGCCTGCCTTTCCCCAGTGCTCTGCAAGCTCTCCAGGACAACATAGAATCTGGGGCTCTGTGCTTTCTTTCGTTCTGAACAAGTGTTACTGTTTTCTGCACAAAAGCGATTCTGCGAAGCAATGTGAACAGGCACAGAGAAGGTGCTATCAGGGAATTCTCTGCCTGCCTTTCCCCAGTGCTCTGCAAGCTCTCCAGGACAACATAGAATCTGGGGCTCTGTGCTTTCTTTCCTTCTGAACAAGTGTTACTGTTTTCTGCACAAAAGCGATTCTGCGAAGCAATGTGAACAGGCACAGAGAAGGTGCTATCAGGGAATTCTCTGCCTGCCTTTCCCCAGTGCTCTGCAAGCTCTCCAGGACAACATAGAATCTGGGGCTCTGTGCTTTCTTTCCTTCTGAACAAGTGTTACTGTTTTCTGCACAAAAGCGATTCTGCGAAGCAATGTGAACACTTCTGCTTCCCAGGCACGGAGAAGGTGCTAGCAAGGAATTCTCTGCCTGCCTTTCCCAGTGCTCTAAAAGATCTCCAGGACAACATAAAATCTGGGGCTCTGTGCTTTCTTTCCTTCTGAACAAGTGTTAGTGTTTTCTGCACAAAAGCGATTCTTGCGAAGCAATGTGAACACTTCTGCTTCCCAGGCACAGAGAAGGTGCTAGCAAGGAATTCTCTGCCTGCCTTTCCCCAGTGCTCTGCAAGCTCTCCAGGACAACATAGAATCTGGGGCTCTGTGCTTTCTTTCGTTCTGAACAAGTGTTACTGTTTTCTGCACAAAAGCGATTCTGCGAAGCAATGTGAACAGGCACAGAGAAGGTGCTAGCAGGGAATTCTCTGCCTGCCTTTCCCCAGTGCTCTGCAAGCTCTCCAGGACAACATAGAATCTGGGGCTCTGTGCTTTCTTTCGTTCTGAACAACTGTTACTGTTTTCTGCACAAAAGCGATTCTGCGAAGCAATGTGAACACTTCTGCTTCCCAGGCACAGAGAAGGTGCTAGCAAGGAATTCTCTGCCTGCCTTTCCCCAGTGCTCTGCAAGCTCTCCAGGACAACATAAAATCTGGGGCTCTGTGCTTTCTTTCCTTCTGAACAAGTGTTAATGTTTTCTGCACAAAAGCGATTCTTGCGAAGCTATGTGAACACTTCTGCTTCCCAGGCACACAGAAGGTGCTAGCAAGGAATTCTCTGCCTGCCTTTCCCCAGTGCTCTGCAAGCTCTCCAGGACAACATAGAATCTGGGGCTCTGTGCTTTCTTTCCTTCTGAACAAGTGTTACTGTTTTCTGCACAAAAGCGATTCTGCGAAGCAATGTGAACAGGCACAGAGAAGGTGCTAGCAGGGAATTCTCTGCCTGCCTTTCCCCAGTGCTCTGCAAGCTCTCCAGGACAACATAGAATCTCGGGCTCTGTGCTTTCTTTCCTTCTGAACAAGTGTTACTGTTTTCTGCACAAAAGCGATTCTTGCGAAGCAATGTGAACACTTCTGCTTCCCAGGCACAGAGAAGGTGCTAGCAGGGAATTCTCTGCCTGCCTTTCCCCAGTGCTCTGCAAGCTCTCCAGGACAACATAGAATCTGGGGCTCTGTGCTTTCTTTCCTTCTGAACAAGTGTTACTGTTTTCTGCACAAAAGCGATTCTTGCGAAGCAATGTGAACACTTCTGCTTCCCAGGCACAGAGAAGGTGCTAGCAGGGAATTCTCTGCCTGCCTTTCCCCAGTGCTCTGCAAGCTCTCCAGGACAACATAGAATCTGGTGCTCTGTGCTTTCTTTCCTTCTGAACAAGTGTTACTGTTTTCTGCAGAAAAGCGATTCTGCGAAGCAATGTGAACAGGCACAGAGAAGGTGCTATCAGGGAATTCTCTGCCTGCCTTTCCCCAGTGCTCTGCAAGCTCTCCAGGACAACATAAAATCTGGGGCTCTGTGCTTTCTTTCGTTCTGAACAAGTGTTACTGTTTTCTGCACAAAAGCGATTCTGCGAAGCAATGTGAACAGGCACAGAGAAGGTGCTATCAGGGAATTCTCTGCCTGCCTTTCCCCAGTGCTCTGCAAGCTCTCCAGGACAACATAGAATCTGGGGCTCTGTGCTTTCTTTCGTTCTGAACAAGTGTTACTGTTTTCTGCACAAAAGCGATTCTGCGAACCAATGTGAACAGGCACAGAGAAGGTGCTAGCAGGGAATTCTCTGCCTGCCTTTCCCCAGTGCTCTGCAAGCTCTCCAGGACAACATAGAATCTGGGGCTCTGTGCTTTCTTTCCTTCTGAACAAGTGTTACTGTTTTCTGCACAAAAGCGATTCTTGCGAAGCAATGTGAACACTTCTGCTTCCCAGGCACAGACAAGGTGCTATCAGGGAATTCTCTGCCTGCCTTTCCCCAGTGCTCTGCAAGCTCTCCAGGACAACATAGAATCTGGGGCTCTGTGCTTTCTTTCCTTCTGAACAAGTGTTACTGTTTTCTGCACAAAAGCGATTCTTGCGAAGCAATGTGAACACTTCTGCTTCCCAGGCACAGAGAAGGTGCTATCAGGGAATTCTCTGCCTGCCTTTCCCCAGTGCTCTGCAAGCTCTCCAGGACAACATAGAATCTGGGGCTCTGTGCTTTCTTTCGTTCTGAACAAGTGTTACTGTTTTCTGCACAAAAGCGATTCTGCGAGGCAATGTGAACAGGCACAGAGAAGGTGCTATCAGGGAATTCTCTGCCTGCCTTTTCCCAGTGCTCTGCAAGCTCTCCAGGACAACATAGAATCTGGGGCTCTGTGCTTTCTTTCGTTCTGAACAACTGTTACTGTTTTCTGCACAAAAGCGATTCTGCAAAGCAATGTGAACACTTCTGCTTCCCAGGCACAGAGAAGGTGCTAGCAGGGAATTCTCTGCCTGCCTTTCCCCAGTGCTCTGCAAGCTCTCCAGGGCAACATAAAATCTGGGGCTCTGTGCTTTCTTTCCTTCTGAACAAGTGTTACTGTTTTCTGCACAAAAGCGATTCTGCGAAGCAATGTGAACAGGCACAGAGAAGGTGCTATCAGGGAATTCTCTGCCTGCCTTTTCCCAGTGCTCTGCAAGCTCTCCAGGACAACATAGAATCTGGGGCTCTGTGCTTTCTTTCCTTCTGAACAACTGTTACTGTTTTCTGCACAAAAGCGATTCTGCGAAGCAATGTGAACACTTCTGCTTCCCAGGCACAGAGAAGGTGCTATCAGGGAATTCTCTGCCTGCCTTTCCCCAGTGCTCTGCAAGCTCTCCAGGACAACATAGAATCTGGGGCTCTGTGCTTTCTTTCGTTCTGAACAAGTGTTACTGTTTTCTGCACAAAAGCGATTCTGCGAAGCAATGTGAACAGGCACAGAGAAGGTGCTATCAGGGAATTCTCTGCCTGCCTTTCCCCAGTGCTCTGCAAGCTCTCCAGGACAACATAAGATCTGGGGCTCTGTGCTTTCTTTCCTTCTGAACAAGTGTTAATGTTTTCTGCACAAAAGCGATTCTGCGAAGCAATGTGAACAGGCACAGAGAAGGTGCTATCAGGGAATTCTCTGCCTGCCTTTCCCCAGTGCTCTGCAAGCTCTCCAGGACAACATAGAATCTGGGGCTCTGTGCTTTCTTTCGTTCTGAACAAGTGTTACTGTTTTCTGCACAAAAGCGATTCTGCGAAGCAATGTGAACACTTCTGCTTCCCAGGCACAGAGAAGGTGCTAGCAAGGATTTCTCTGCCTGCCTTTCCCCAGTGCTCTGCAAGCTCTCCAGGACAACATAGAATCTGGGGCTCTGTGCTTTCTTTCCTTCTGAACAAGTGTTAGTGTTTTCTGCACAAAAGCGATTCTTGCAAAGCAATGTGAACACTTCTGCTTCCCAGGCACAGAGAAGGTGCTAGCAGGGAATTCTCTGCCTGCCTTTCCCCAGTGCTCTGCAAGCTCTCCAGGACAACATAAAATCTGGGGCTCTGTGCTTTCTTTCCTTCTGAACAAGTGTTAGTGTTTTCTGCACAAAAGCGATTCTTGCGAAGCAATGTGAACACTTCTGCTTCCCAGGCACAGAGAAGGTGCTAGCAGGGAATTCTCTGCCTGCCTTTCCCCAGTGCTCTGCAAGCTCTCCAGGACAACATAGAATCTGGGGCTCTGTGCTTTCTTTCGTTCTGAACAAGTGTTACTGTTTTCTGCACAAAAGCGATTCTGCGAAGCAATGTGAACAGGCACAGAGAAGGTGCTATCAGGGAATTCTCTGCCCGCCTTTCCCCAGTGCTCTGCAAGCTCTCCAGGACAACATAAAATCTGGGGCACTGTGCTTTCTTTCCTTCTGAACAAGTGTTACTGTTTTCTGCACAAAAGCGATTCTTGCGAAGCAATGTGAACACTTCTGCTTCCCAGGCACAGAGAAGGTGCTAGCAGGGAATTCTCTGCCTGCCTTTCCCCAGTGCTCTGCAAGCTCTCCAGGACAACATAGAATCTGGGGCTCTGTGCTTTCTTTCCTTCTGAACAAGTGTTACTGTTTTCTGCACAAAAGCGATTCTGCGAAGCAATGTGAACAGGCACAGAGAAGGTGCTATCAGGGAATTCTCTGCCTGCCTTTCCCCAGTGCTCTGCAAGCTCTCCAGGACAACATAGAATCTGGGGCTCTGTGCTTTCTTTCGTTCTGAACAAGTGTTAGTGTTTTCTGCACAAAAGCGATTCTGCAAAGCAATGTGAACACTTCTGCTTCCCAGGCACAGAGAAGGTGCTAGCAGGGAATTCTCTGCCTGCCTTTCCCCAGTGCTCTGCAAGCTCTCCAGGACAACATAGAATCTGGGGCTCTGTGCTTTCTTTCCTTCTGAACAAGTGTTACTGTTTTCTGCACAAAAGCGATTCTGTGAAGCAATGTGAACAGGCACAGAGAAGGTGCTATCAGGGAATTCTCTGCCTGCCTTTCCCCAGTGCTCTGCAAGCTCTCCAGGACAACATAGAATCTGGGGCTCTGTGCTTTCTTTCGTTCTGAACAAGTGTTACTGTTTTCTGCACAAAAGCGATTCTGCGAAGCAATGTGAACAGGCACAGAGAAGGTGCTATCAGGGAATTCTCTGCCTGCCTTTCCCCAGTGCTCTGCAAGCTCTCCAGGACAACATAGAATCTGGGGCTCTGTGCTTTCTTTCCTTCTGAACAAGTGTTAGTGTTTTCTGCACAAAAGCGATTCTGCGAAGCAATGTGAACACTTCTGCTTCCCAGGCACGGAGAAGGTGCTAGCAAGGAATTCTCTGCCTGCCTTTCCCCAGTGCTCTAAAAGATCTCCAGGACAACATAAAATCTGGGGCTCTGTGCTTTCTTTCCTTCTGAACAAGTGTTAGTGTTTTCTGCACAAAAGCGATTCTTGCGAAGCAATGTGAACACTTCTGCTTCCCAGGCACAGAGAAGGTGCTAGCAAGGAATTCTCTGCCTGCCTTTCCCCAGTGCTCTGCAAGCTCTCCAGGACAACATAGAATCTGGGGCTCTGTGCTTTCTTTCGTTCTGAACAAGTGTTACTGTTTTCTGCACAAAAGCGATTCTGCGAAGCAATGTGAACAGGCACAGAGAAGGTGCTATCAGGGAATTCTCTGCCTGCCTTTCCCCAGTGCTCTGCAAGCTCTCCAGGACAACATAGAATCTGGGGCTCTGTGCTTTCTTTCGTTCTGAACAAGTGTTACTGTTTTCTGCACAAAAGCGATTCTGCAAAGCAATGTGAACACTTCTGCTTCCCAGGCACAGAGAAGGTGCTAGCAGGGAATTCTCTGCCTGCCTTTCCCCAGTGCTCTGCAAGCTCTCCAGGGCAACATAAAATCTGGGGCTCTGTGCTTTCTTTCCTTCTGAACAAGTGTTACTGTTTTCTGCACAAAAGCGATTCTGCGAAGCAATGTGAACAGGCACAGAGAAGGTGCTAGCAGGGAATTCTCTGCCTGCCTTTCCCCAGTGCTCTGCAAGCTCTCCAGGACAACATAGAATCTGGGGCTCTGTGCTTTCTTTCGTTCTGAACAACTGTTACTGTTTTCTGCACAAAAGCGATTCTGCGAAGCAATGTGAACACTTCTGCTTCCCAGGCACAGAGAAGGTGCTAGCAAGGAATTCTCTGCCTGCCTTTCCCCAGTGCTCTGCAAGCTCTCCAGGACAACATAAAATCTGGGGCTCTGTGCTTTCTTTCCTTCTGAACAAGTGTTAATGTTTTCTGCACAAAAGCGATTCTTGCGAAGCTATGTGAACACTTCTGCTTCCCAGGCACAGAGAAGGTGCTATCAGGGAATTCTCTGCCTGCCTTTCCCCAGTGCTCTGCAAGCTCTCCAGGACAACATAGAATCTGGGGCTCTGTGCTTTCTTTCCTTCTGAACAAGTGTTACTGTTTTCTGCACAAAAGCGATTCTGCGAAGCAATGTGAACAGGCACAGAGAAGGTGCTAGCAGGGAATTCTCTGCCTGCCTTTCCCCAGTGCTCTGCAAGCTCTCCAGGACAACATAGAATCTCGGGCTCTGTGCTTTCTTTCCTTCTGAACAAGTGTTACTGTTTTCTGCACAAAAGCGATTCTTGCGAAGCAATGTGAACACTTCTGCTTCCCAGGCACAGAGAAGGTGCTAGCAGGGAATTCTCTGCCTGCCTTTCCCCAGTGCTCTGCAAGCTCTCCAGGACAACATAGAATCTGGGGCTCTGTGCTTTCTTTCCTTCTGAACAAGTGTTACTGTTTTCTGCACAAAAGCGATTCTTGCGAAGCAATGTGAACACTTCTGCTTCCCAGGCACAGAGAAGGTGCTAGCAAGGAATTCTCTGCCTGCCTTTCCCCAGTGCTCTGCAAGCTCTCCAGGACTACATAGAATCTGGGGCTCTGTGCTTTCTTTCGTTCTGAACAAGTGTTAATGTTTTCTGCACAAAAGCGATTCTGCAAAGCAATGTGAACAGGCACAGAGAAGGTGCTATCAGGGAATTCTCTGCCTGCCTTTCCCCAGTGCTCTGCAAGCTCTCCAGGACAACATAGAATCTGGGGCTCTGTGCTTTCTTTCCTTCTGAACAAGTGTTACTGTTTTCTGCACAAAAGCGATTCTGCGAAGCAATGTGAACAGGCACAGAGAAGGTGCTAGCAGGGAATTCTCTGCCTGCCTTTCCCCAGTGCTCTGCAAGCTCTCCAGGACAACATAGAATCTGGGGCTCTGTGCTTTCTTTCGTTCTGAACAAGTGTTACTGTTTTCTGCACAAAAGCGATTCTGCGAAGCAATGTGAACAGGCACAGAGAAGGTGCTATCAGGGAATTCTCTGCCTGCCTTTCCCCAGTGCTCTGCAAGCTCTCCAGGACAACATAGAATCTGGGGCTCTGTGCTTTCTTTCCTTCTGAACAAGTGTTACTGTTTTCTGCACAAAAGCGATTCTGCGAAGCAATGTGAACAGGCACAGAGAAGGTGCTATCAGGGAATTCTCTGCCTGCCTTTCCCCAGTGCTCTGCAAGCTCTCCAGGACAACATAGAATCTGGGGCTCTGTGCTTTCTTTCCTTCTGAACAAGTGTTACTGTTTTCTGCACAAAAGCGATTCTGCGAAGCAATGTGAACACTTCTGCTTCCCAGGCACGGAGAAGGTGCTAGCAAGGAATTCTCTGCCTGCCTTTCCCAGTGCTCTAAAAGATCTCCAGGACAACATAAAATCTGGGGCTCTGTGCTTTCTTTCCTTCTGAACAAGTGTTAGTGTTTTCTGCACAAAAGCGATTCTTGCGAAGCAATGTGAACACTTCTGCTTCCCAGGCACAGAGAAGGTGCTAGCAAGGAATTCTCTGCCTGCCTTTCCCCAGTGCTCTGCAAGCTCTCCAGGACAACATAGAATCTGGGGCTCTGTGCTTTCTTTCGTTCTGAACAAGTGTTACTGTTTTCTGCACAAAAGCGATTCTGCGAAGCAATGTGAACAGGCACAGAGAAGGTGCTAGCAGGGAATTCTCTGCCTGCCTTTCCCCAGTGCTCTGCAAGCTCTCCAGGACAACATAGAATCTGGGGCTCTGTGCTTTCTTTCGTTCTGAACAACTGTTACTGTTTTCTGCACAAAAGCGATTCTGCGAAGCAATGTGAACACTTCTGCTTCCCAGGCACAGAGAAGGTGCTAGCAAGGAATTCTCTGCCTGCCTTTCCCCAGTGCTCTGCAAGCTCTCCAGGACAACATAAAATCTGGGGCTCTGTGCTTTCTTTCCTTCTGAACAAGTGTTAATGTTTTCTGCACAAAAGCGATTCTTGCGAAGCTATGTGAACACTTCTGCTTCCCAGGCACACAGAAGGTGCTAGCAAGGAATTCTCTGCCTGCCTTTCCCCAGTGCTCTGCAAGCTCTCCAGGACAACATAGAATCTGGGGCTCTGTGCTTTCTTTCGTTCTGAACAAGTGTTACTGTTTTCTGCACAAAAGCGATTCTGCGAAGCAATGTGAACAGGCACAGAGAAGGTGCTAGCAGGGAATTCTCTGCCTGCCTTTCCCCAGTGCTCTGCAAGCTCTCCAGGACAACATAGAATCTCGGGCTCTGTGCTTTCTTTCCTTCTGAACAAGTGTTACTGTTTTCTGCACAAAAGCGATTCTTGCGAAGCAATGTGAACACTTCTGCTTCCCAGGCACAGAGAAGGTGCTAGCAGGGAATTCTCTGCCTGCCTTTCCCCAGTGCTCTGCAAGCTCTCCAGGACAACATAGAATCTGGGGCTCTGTGCTTTCTTTCCTTCTGAACAAGTGTTACTGTTTTCTGCACAAAAGCGATTCTTGCGAAGCAATGTGAACACTTCTGCTTCCCAGGCACAGAGAAGGTGCTAGCAAGGAATTCTCTGCCTGCCTTTCCCCAGTGCTCTGCAAGCTCTCCAGGACTACATAGAATCTGGGGCTCTGTGCTTTCTTTCGTTCTGAACAAGTGTTAATGTTTTCTGCACAAAAGCGATTCTGCAAAGCAATGTGAACAGGCACAGAGAAGGTGCTATCAGGGAATTCTCTGCCTGCCTTTCCCCAGTGCTCTGCAAGCTCTCCAGGACAACATAGAATCTGGGGCTCTGTGCTTTCTTTCCTTCTGAACAAGTGTTACTGTTTTCTGCACAAAAGCGATTCTGCGAAGCAATGTGAACAGGCACAGAGAAGGTGCTATCAGGGAATTCTCTGCCTGCCTTTCCCCAGTGCTCTGCAAGCTCTCCAGGACAACATAAAATCTGGGGTTCTGTGCTTTCTTTCCTTCTGAACAAGTGTTACTGTTTTCTGCACAAAAGCGATTCTGCGAAGCAATGTGAACAGGCACAGAGAAGGTGCTATCAGGGAATTCTCTGCCTGCCTTTCCCCAGTGCTCTGCAAGCTCTCCAGGACAACATAGAATCTGGGGCTCTGTGCTTTCTTTCCTTCTGAACAAGTGTTACTGTTTTCTGCACAAAAGCGATTCTTGCGAAGCAATGTGAGCACTTCTGCTTCCCAGGCACAGAGAAGGTGCTAGCAAGGAATTCTCTGCCTGCCTTTCCCCAGTGCTCTGCAAGCTCTCCAGGACTACATAGAATCTGGGGCTCTGTGCTTTCTTTCCTTCTGAACAAGTGTTACTGTTTTCTGCACAAAAGCGATTCTGCAAAGCAATGTGAACAGGCACAGAGAAGGTGCTAGCAGGGAATTCTCTGCCTGCCTTTCCCCAGTGCTCTGCAAGCTCTCCAGGACAACATAGAATCTGGGGCTCTGTGCTTTCTTTCCTTCTGAACAAGTGTTACTGTTTTCTGCACAAAAGCGATTCTGCGAAGCAATGTGAACACTTCTGCTTCCCAGGCACAGAGAAGGTGCTAGCAAGGAATTCTCTGCCTGCCTTTCCCCAGTGCTCTAAAAGCTCTCCAGGACAACATAAAATCTGGGGCTCTGTGCTTTCTTTCCTTCTGAACAAGTGTTAGTGTTTTCTGCACAAAAGCGATTCTTGCGAAGCAATGTGAACACTTCTGCTTCCCAGGCACAGAGAAGGTGCTAGCAGGGAATTCTCTGCCTGCCTTTCCCCAGTGCTCTGCAAGCTCTCCAGGACAACATAGAATCTGGGGCTCTGTGCTTTCTTTCATTCTGAACAAGTGTTACTGTTTTCTGCACAAAAACGATTCTGCGAAGCAATGTGAACAGGCACAGAGAAGGTGCTAGCAAGGAATTCTCTGCCTGCCTTTCCCCAGTGCTCTGCAAGCTCTCCAGGACAACATAAAATCTGGGGCTCTGTGCTTTCTTTCCTTCTGAACAAGTGTTAGTGTTTTCTGCACAAAAGCGATTCTGCGAAGCAATGTGAACAGGCACAGAGAAGGTGCTAGCAGGGAATTCTCTGCCTGCCTTTCCCCAGTGCTCTGCAAGCTCTCCAGGACAACATAGAATCTGGGGCTCTGTGCTTTCTTTCCTTCTGAACAAGTGTTACTGTTTTCTGCACAAAAGCGATTCTTGCGAAGCAATGTGAACACTTCTGCTTCCCAGGCACAGAGAAGGTGCTAGCAAGGAATTCTCTGCCTGCCTTTCCCCAGTGCTCTGCAAGCTCTCCAGGACTACATAGAATCTGGGGCTCTGTGCTTTCTTTCGTTCTGAACAAGTGTTAATGTTTTCTGCACAAAAGCGATTCTGCAAAGCAATGTGAACAGGCACAGAGAAGGTGCTATCAGGGAATTCTCTGCCTGCCTTTCCCCAGTGCTCTGCAAGCTCTCCAGGACAACATAGAATCTGGGGCTCTGTGCTTTCTTTCCTTCTGAACAAGTGTTACTGTTTTCTGCACAAAAGCGATTCTGCGAAGCAATTTGAACAGGCACAGAGAAGGTGCTATCAGGGAATTCTCTGCCTGCCTTTCCCCAGTGCTCTGCAAGCTCTCCAGGACAACATAGAATCTGGGGCTCTGTGCTTTCTTTCGTTCTGAACAAGTGTTACTGTTTTCTGCACAAAAGCGATTCTGCGAAGCAATGTGAACAGGCACAGAGAAGGTGCTATCAGGGAATTCTCTGCCT
The DNA here is from genome assembly GCF_031877795.1 of Strix aluco. Lineage (NCBI taxonomy): Eukaryota > Metazoa > Chordata > Aves > Strigiformes > Strigidae > Strix > Strix aluco. Next base: position 2,467,569 of record NW_027436647.1, read on the forward strand.
GCCTTTCCCCAGTGCTCTGCAAGCTCTCCAGGACAACATAGAATCTGGGGCTCTGTGCTTTCTTTCCTTCTGAACAAGTGTTACTGTTTTCTGCACAAAAGCGATTCTGCGAAGCAATGTGAACAGGCACAGAGAAGGTGCTATCAGGGAATTCTCTGCCTGCCTTTCCCCAGTGCTCTGCAAGCTCTCCAGGACAACATAGAATCTGGGGCTCTGTGCTTTCTTTCCTTCTGAACAAGTGTTACTGTTTTCTGCACAAAAGCGATTCTTGCGAAGCAATGTGAACACTTCTGCTTCCCAGGCACAGAGAAGGTGCTAGCAAGGAATTCTCTGCCTGCCTTTCCCCAGTGCTCTGCAAGCTCTCCAGGACTACATAGAATCTGGGGCTCTGTGCTTTCTTTCGTTCTGAACAAGTGTTAATGTTTTCTGCACAAAAGCGATTCTGCAAAGCAATGTGAACAGGCACAGAGAAGGTGCTATCAGGGAATTCTCTGCCTGCCTTTCCCCAGTGCTCTGCAAGCTCTCCAGGACAACATAGAATCTGGGGCTCTGTGCTTTCTTTCCTTCTGAACAAGTGTTACTGTTTTCTGCACAAAAGCGATTCTGCGAAGCAATGTGAACAGGCACAGAGAAGGTGCTATCAGGGAATTCTCTGCCTGCCTTTCCCCAGTGCTCTGCAAGCTCTCCAGGACAACATAAAATCTGGGGTTCTGTGCTTTCTTTCCTTCTGAACAAGTGTTACTGTTTTCTGCACAAAAGCGATTCTGCGAAGCAATGTGAACAGGCACAGAGAAGGTGCTATCAGGGAATTCTCTGCCTGCCTTTCCCCAGTGCTCTGCAAGCTCTCCAGGACAACATAGAATCTGGGGCTCTGTGCTTTCTTTCCTTCTGAACAAGTGTTACTGTTTTCTGCACAAAAGCGATTCTTGCGAAGCAATGTGAGCACTTCTGCTTCCCAGGCACAGAGAAGGTGCTAGCAAGGAATTCTCTGCCTGCCTTTCCCCAGTGCTCTGCAAGCTCTCCAGGACTACATAGAATCTGGGGCTCTGTGCTTTCTTTCCTTCTGAACAAGTGTTACTGTTTTCTGCACAAAAGCGATTCTGCAAAGCAATGTGAACAGGCACAGAGAAGGTGCTATCAGGGAATTCTCTGCCTGCCTTTCCCCAGTGCTCTGCAAGCTCTCCAGGACAACATAGAATCTGGGGCTCTGTGCTTTCTTTCCTTCTGAACAAGTGTTACTGTTTTCTGCACAAAAGCGATTCTGCGAAGCAATGTGAACACTTCTGCTTCCCAGGCACAGAGAAGGTGCTAGCAAGGAATTCTCTGCCTGCCTTTCCCCAGTGCTCTAAAAGCTCTCCAGGACAACATAAAATCTGGGGCTCTGTGCTTTCTTTCCTTCTGAACAAGTGTTAGTGTTTTCTGCACAAAAGCGATTCTTGCGAAGCAATGTGAACACTTCTGCTTCCCAGGCACAGAGAAGGTGCTAGCAGGGAATTCTCTGCCTGCCTTTCCCCAGTGCTCTGCAAGCTCTCCAGGACAACATAGAATCTGGGGCTCTGTGCTTTCTTTCGTTCTGAACAAGTGTTACTGTTTTCTGCACAAAAGCGATTCTGCGAAGCAATGTGAACAGGCACAGAGAAGGTGCTATCAGGGAATTCTCTGCCTGCCTTTCCCCAGTGCTCTGCAAGCTCTCCAGGACAACATAGAATCTGGGGCTCTGTGCTTTCTTTCATTCTGAACAAGTGTTACTGTTTTCTGCACAAAAACGATTCTGCGAAGCAATGTGAACAGGCACAGAGAAGGTGCTAGCAAGGAATTCTCTGCCTGCCTTTCCCCAGTGCTCTGCAAGCTCTCCAGGACAACATAAAATCTGGGGCTCTGTGCTTTCTTTCCTTCTGAACAAGTGTTAGTGTTTTCTGCACAAAAGCGATTCTGCGAAGCAATGTGAACAGGCACAGAGAAGGTGCTATCAGGGAATTCTCTGCCTGCCTTTCCCCAGTGCTCTGCAAGCTCTCCAGGACAACATAGAATCTGGGGCTCTGTGCTTTCTTTCCTTCTGAACAAGTGTTACTGTTTTCTGCACAAAAGCGATTCTGCGAAGCAATGTGAACAGGCACAGAGAAGGTGCTATCAGGGAATTCTCTGCCTGCCTTTCCCCAGTGCTCTGCAAGCTCTCCAGGACAACATAAAATCTGGGGTTCTGTGCTTTCTTTCCTTCTGAACAAGTGTTACTGTTTTCTGCACAAAAGCGATTCTGCGAAGCAATGTGAACAGGCACAGAGAAGGTGCTATCAGGGAATTCTCTGCCTGCCTTTCCCCAGTGCTCTGCAAGCTCTCCAGGACAACATAGAATCTGGGGCTCTGTGCTTTCTTTCCTTCTGAACAAGTGTTAGTGTTTTCTGCACAAAAGCGATTCTTGCGAAGCAATGTGAGCACTTCTGCTTCCCAGGCACAGAGAAGGTGCTAGCAAGGAATTCTCTGCCTGCCTTTCCCCAGTGCTCTGCAAGCTCTCCAGGACAACATAGAATCTGGGGCTCTGTGCTTTCTTTCCTTCTGAACAAGTGTTACTGTTTTCTGCACAAAAGCGATTCTGCGAAGCAATGTGAACAGGCACAGAGAAGGTGCTATCAGGGAATTCTCTGCCTGCCTTTCCCCAGTGCTCTGCAAGCTCTCCAGGACAACATAAAATCTGGGGCTCTGTGCTTTCTTTCCTTCTGAACAAGTGTTACTGTTTTCTGCACTAAAGCGATTCTGCGAACCAATGTGAACACTTCTGCTTCCCAGGCACAGAGAAGGTGCTAGCAAGGAATTCTCTGCCTGCCTTTCCCCAGTGCTCTGCAAGCTCTCCAGGACAACATAGAATCTGGGGCTCTGTGCTTTCTTTCCTTCTGAACAAGTGTTAGTGTTTTCTGCACAAAAGCGATTCTTGCGAAGCAATGTGAGCACTTCTGCTTCCCAGGCACAGAGAAGGTGCTAGCAGGGAATTCTCTGCCTGCCTTTCCCCAGTGCTCTGCAAGCTCTCCAGGACAACATAGAATCTGGGGCTCTGTGCTTTCTTTCCTTCTGAACAAGTGTTACTGTTTTCTGCACAAAAGCGATTCTGCGAAGCAATGTGAACAGGCACAGAGAAGGTGCTATCAGGGAATTCTCTGCCTGCCTTTCCCCAGTGCTCTGCAAGCTCTCCAGGACAACATAAAATCTGGGGCTCTGTGCTTTCTTTCCTTCTGAACAAGTGTTACTGTTTTCTGCACAAAAGCGATTCTGCGAACCAATGTGAACACTTCTGCTTCCCAGGCACAGAGAAGGTGCTAGCAAGGAATTCTCTGCCTGCCTTTCCCCAGTGCTCTGCAAGCTCTCCAGGACAACATAGAATCTGGGGCTCTGTGCTTTCTTTCCTTCTGAACAAGTGTTACTGTTTTCTGCACAAAAGCGATTCTGCGAAGCAATGTGAACACTTCTGCTTCCCAGGCACAGAGAAGGTGCTAGCAAGGAATTCTCTGCCTGCCTTTCCCCAGTGCTCTAAAAGCTCTCCAGGACAACATAAAATCTGGGGCTCTGTGCTTTCTTTCCTTCTGAACAAGTGTTAGTGTTTTCTGCACAAAAGCGATTCTTGCGAAGCAATGTGAACACTTCTGCTTCCCAGGCACAGAGAAGGTGCTAGCAGGGAATTCTCTGCCTGCCTTTCCCCAGTGCTCTGCAAGCTCTCCAGGACAACATAGAATCTGGGGCTCTGTGCTTTCTTTCGTTCTGAACAAGTGTTACTGTTTTCTGCACAAAAGCGATTCTGCGAAGCAATGTGAACAGGCACAGAGAAGGTGCTATCAGGGAATTCTCTGCCTGCCTTTCCCCAGTGCTCTGCAAGCTCTACAGGACAACATAGAATCTGGGGCTCTGTGCTTTCTTTCCTTCTGAACAAGTGTTACTGTTTTCTGCACAAAAGCGATTCTGCAAAGCAATGTGAACACTTCTGCTTCCCAGGCACAGAGAAGGTGCTAGCAGGGAATTCTCTGCCTGCCTTTCCCCAGTGCTCTGCAAGCTCTCCAGGACAACATAGAATCTGGGGCTCTGTGCTTTCTTTCCTTCTGAACAAGTGTTACTGTTTTCTGCACAAAAGCGATTCTGCGAAGCAATGTGAACAGGCACAGAGAAGGTGCTATCAGGGAATTCTCTGCCTGCCTTTCCCCAGTGCTCTGCAAGCTCTCCAGGACAACATAAAATCTGGGGCTCTGTGCTTTCTTTCCTTCTGAACAAGTGTTACTGTTTTCTGCACAAAAGCGATTCTTGCGAAGCTATGTGAACACTTGTGCTTCCCAGGCACACAGAAGGTGCTAGCAAGGAATTCTCTGCCTGCCTTTCCCCAGTGCTCTGCAAGCTCTCCAGGACAACATAGAATCTGGGGCTCTGTGCTTTCTTTCCTTCTGAACAAGTGTTAGTGTTTTCTGCACAAAAGCGATTCTGCGAAGCAATGTGAACAGGCACAGAGAAGGTGCTATCAGGGAATTCTCTGCCTGCCTTTCCCCAGTGCTCTGCAAGCTCTCCAGGACAACATAAAATCTGGGGCTCTGTGCTTTCTTTCGTTCTGAACAAGTGTTACTGTTTTCTGCACAAAAGCGATTCTTGCGAAGCAATGTGAACACTTCTGCTTCCCAGGCACAGAGAAGGTGCTATCAGGGAATTCTCTGCCTGCCTTTCCCCAGTGCTCTGCAAGCTCTCCAGGACAACATAGAATCTGGGGCTCTGTGCTTTCTTTCCTTCTGAACAAGTGTTAGTGTTTTCTGCACAAAAGCGATTCTTGCGAAGCAATGTGAACACTTCTGCTTCCCAGGCACAGAGAAGGTGCTATCAGGGAATTCTCTGCCTGCCTTTCCCCAGTGCTCTGCAAGCTCTCCAGGACAACATAAAATCTGGGGCTCTGTGCTTTCTTTCCTTCTGAACAAGTGTTACTGTTTTCTGCACAAAAGCGATTCTTGCGAAGCAATGTGAACACTTCTGCTTCCCAGGCACAGAGAAGGTGCTATCAGGGAATTCTCTGCCTGCCTTTCCCCAGTGCTCTGCAAGCTCTCCAGGACAACATAGAATCTGGGGCTCTGTGCTTTCTTTCGTTCTGAACAACTGTTACTGTTTTCTGCACAAAAGCGATTCTGCGAAGCAATGTGAACACTTCTGCTTCCCAGGCACAGAGAAGGTGCTATCAGGGAATTCTCTGCCTGCCTTTCCCCAGTGCTCTGCAAGCTCTCCAGGACAACATAGAATCTGGGGCTCTGTGCTTTCTTTCCTTCTGAACAAGTGTTAGTGTTTTCTGCACAAAAGCGATTCTGCGAAGCAATGTGAACAGGCACAGAGAAGGTGCTAGCAGGGAATTCTCTGCCTGCCTTTCCCCAGTGCTCTGCAAGCTCTCCAGGACAACATAAAATCTGGGGCTCTGTGCTTTCTTTCCTTCTGAACAAGTGTTAGTGTTTTCTGCACAAAAGCGATTCTTGCGAAGCAATGTGAACACTTCTGCTTCCCAGGCACAGAGAAGGTGCTATCAGGGAATTCTCTGCCTGCCTTTCCCCAGTGCTCTGCAAGCTCTCCAGGACAACATAAAATCTGGGGCTCTGTGCTTTCTTTCCTTCTGAACAAGTGTTACTGTTTTCTGCACAAAAGCGATTCTTGCGAAGCAATGTGAACACTTCTGCTTCCCAGGCACAGAGAAGGTGCTATCAGGGAATTCTCTGCCTGCCTTTCCCCAGTGCTCTGCAAGCTCTCCAGGACAACATAGAATCTGGGGCTCTGTGCTTTCTTTCGTTCTGAACAAGTGTTACTGTTTTCTGCACAAAAGCGATTCTGCGAAGCAATGTGAACAGGCACAGAGAAGGTGCTATCAGGGAATTCTCTGCCTGCCTTTCCCCAGTGCTCTGCAAGCTCTCCAGGACAACATAGAATCTGGGGCTCTGTGCTTTCTTTCGTTCTGAACAAGTGTTACTGTTTTCTGCACAAAACCGATTCTGCAAAGCAATGTGAACACTTCTGCTTCCCAGGCACAGAGAAGGTGCTAGCAGGGAATTCTCTGCCTGCCTTTCCCCAGTGCTCTGCAAGCTCTCCAGGACAACATAGAATCTGGGGCTCTGTGCTTTCTTTCCTTCTGAACAAGTGTTACTGTTTTCTGCACAAAAGCGATTCTGCGAAGCAATGTGAACAGGCACAGAGAAGGTGCTATCAGGGAATTCTCTGCCTGCCTTTCCCCAGTGCTCTGCAAGCTCTCCAGGACAACATAAAATCTGGGGCTCTGTGCTTTCTTTCCTTCTGAACAAGTGTTACTGTTTTCTGCACAAAAGCGATTCTTGCGAAGCTATGTGAACACTTGTGCTTCCCAGGCACACAGAAGGTGCTAGCAAGGAATTCTCTGCCTGCCTTTCCCCAGTGCTCTGCAAGCTCTCCAGGACAACATAGAATCTGGGGCTCTGTGCTTTCTTTCCTTCTGAACAAGTGTTAGTGTTTTCTGCACAAAAGCGATTCTGCGAACCAATGTGAACAGGCACAGAGAAGGTGATAGCAGGGAATTCTCTGCCTGCCTTTCCCCAGTGCTCTGCAAGCTCTCCAGGACAACATAAAATCTGGGGCTCTGTGCTTTCTTTCGTTCTGAACAAGTGTTACTGTTTTCTGCACAAAAGCGATTCTTGCGAAGCAATGTGAACACTTCTGCTTCCCAGGCACAGAGAAGGTGCTATCAGGGAATTCTCTGCCTGCCTTTCCCCAGTGCTCTGCAAGCTCTCCAGGACAACATAGAATCTGGGGCTCTGTGCTTTCTTTCCTTCTGAACAAGTGTTACTGTTTTCTGCACAAAAGCGATTCTTGCGAAGCAATGTGAACACTTCTGCTTCCCAGGCACAGAGAAGGTGCTAGCAGGGAATTCTCTGCCTGCCTTTCCCCAGTGCTCTGCAAGCTCTCCAGGACAACATAAAATCTGGGGCTCTGTGCTTTCTTTCCTTCTGAACAAGTGTTACTGTTTTCTGCACAAAAGCGATTCTTGCGAAGCAATGTGAACACTTCTGCTTCCCAGGCACAGAGAAGGTGCTATCAGGGAATTCTCTGCCTGCCTTTCCCCAGTGCTCTGCAAGCTCTCCAGGACAACATAGAATCTGGGGCTCTGTGCTTTCTTTCCTTCTGAACAACTGTTACTGTTTTCTGCACAAAAGCGATTCTTGCGAAGCAATGTGAACACTTCTGCTTCCCAGGCACAGAGAAGGTGCTATCAGGGAATTCTCTGCCTGCCTTTCCCCAGTGCTCTGCAAGCTCTCCAGGACAACATAGAATCTGGGGCTCTGTGCTTTCTTTCGTTCTGAACAAGTGTTACTGTTTTCTGCACAAAAGCGATTCTGCGAAGCAATGTGAACAGGCACAGAGAAGGTGCTATCAGGGAATTCTCTGCCTGCCTTTCCCCAGTGCTCTGCAAGCTCTCCAGGACAACATAGAATCTGGGGCTCTGTGCTTTCTTTCGTTCTGAACAACTGTTACTGTTTTCTGCACAAAAGCGATTCTGCGAAGCAATGTGAACACTTCTGCTTCCCAGGCACAGAGAAGGTGCTATCAGGGAATTCTCTGCCTGCCTTTCCCCAGTGCTCTGCAAGCTCTCCAGGACAACATAGAATCTGGGGCTCTGTGCTTTCTTTCGTTCTGAACAAGTGTTACTGTTTTCTGCACAAAAGCGATTCTGCGAAGCAATGTGAACAGGCACAGAGAAGGTGCTATCAGGGAATTCTCTGCCTGCCTTTCCCCAGTGCTCTGCAAGCTCTCCAGGACAACATAAAATCTGGGGCTCTGTGCTTTCTTTCCTTCTGAACAAGTGTTAGTGTTTTCTGCACAAAAGCGATTCTTGCGAAGCAATGTGAACACTTCTGCTTCCCAGGCACAGAGAAGGTGCTAGCAGGGAATTCTCTGCCTGCCTTTCCCCAGTGCTCTGCAAGCTCTCCAGGACAACATAAAATCTGGGGCTCTGTGCTTTCTTTCCTTCTGAACAAGTGTTACTGTTTTCTGCACAAAAGCGATTCTTGCGAAGCAATGTGAACACTTCTGCTTCCCAGGCACAGAGAAGGTGCTAGCAGGGAATTCTCTGCCTGCCTTTCCCCAGTGCTCTGCAAGCTCTCCAGGTCAACATAGAATCTGGGGCTCTGTGCTTTCTTTCGTTCTGAACAAGTGTTACTGTTTTCTGCACAAAAGCGATTCTGCGAAGCAATGTGAACAGGCACAGAGAAGGTGCTAGCAAGGAATTCTCTGCCTGCCTTTCCCCAGTGCTCTGCAAGCTCTCCAGGACAACATAGAATCTGGGGCTCTGTGCTTTCTTTCGTTCTGAACAACTGTTACTGTTTTCTGCACAAAAGCGATTCTGCGAAGCAATGTGAACACTTCTGCTTCCCAGGCACAGAGAAGGTGCTATCAGGGAATTCTCTGCCTGCCTTTCCCCAGTGCTCTGCAAGCTCTCCAGGACAACATAGAATCTGGGGCTCTGTGCTTTCTTTCGTTCTGAACAAGTGTTACTGTTTTCTGCACAAAAGCGATTCTGCGAAGCAATGTGAACAGGCACAGAGAAGGTGCTATCAGGGAATTCTCTGCCTGCCTTTCCCCAGTGCTCTGCAAGCTCTCCAGGACAACATAAAATCTGGGGCTCTGTGCTTTCTTTCCTTCTGAACAAGTGTTAATGTTTTCTGCACAAAAGCGATTCTGCGAAGCAATGTGAACAGGCACAGAGAAGGTGCTATCAGGGAATTCTCTGCCTGCCTTTCCCCAGTGCTCTGCAAGCTCTCCAGGACAACATAGAATCTGGGGCTCTGTGCTTTCTTTCCTTCTGAACAAGTGTTACTGTTTTCTGTACAAAAGCGATTCTGCGAAGCAATGTGAACAGGCACAGAGAAGGTGCTATCAGGGAATTCTCTGCCTGCCTTTCCCCAGTGCTCTGCAAGCTCTCCAGGACAACATAGAATCTGGGGCTCTGTGCTTTCTTTCCTTCTGAACAAGTGTTACTGTTTTCTGCACAAAAGCGATTCTGCGAAGCAATGTGAACAGGCACAGAGAAGGTGCTATCAGGGAATTCTCTGCCTGCCTTTCCCCAGTGCTCTGCAAGCTCTCCAGGACAACATAAAATCTGGGGCTCTGTGCTTTCTTTCCTTCTGAACAAGTGTTACTGTTTTCTGCACAAAAGCGATTCTTGCGAAGCTATGTGAACACTTGTGCTTCCCAGGCACACAGAAGGTGCTAGCAAGGAATTCTCTGCCTGCCTTTCCCCAGTGCTCTGCAAGCTCTCCAGGACAACATAGAATCTGGGGCTCTGTGCTTTCTTTCCTTCTGAACAAGTGTTAGTGTTTTCTGCACAAAAGCGATTCTGCGAACCAATGTGAACAGGCACAGAGAAGGTGATAGCAGGGAATTCTCTGCCTGCCTTTCCCCAGTGCTCTGCAAGCTCTCCAGGACAACATAAAATCTGGGGCTCTGTGCTTTCTTTCGTTCTGAACAAGTGTTACTGTTTTCTGCACAAAAGCGATTCTTGCGAAGCAATGTGAACACTTCTGCTTCCCAGGCACAGAGAAGGTGCTATCAGGGAATTCTCTGCCTGCCTTTCCCCAGTGCTCTGCAAGCTCTCCAGGACAACATAGAATCTGGGGCTCTGTGCTTTCTTTCCTTCTGAACAAGTGTTACTGTTTTCTGCACAAAAGCGATTCTTGCGAAGCAATGTGAACACTTCTGCTTCCCAGGCACAGAGAAGGTGCTATCAGGGAATTCTCTGCCTGCCTTTCCCCAGTGCTCTGCAAGCTCTCCAGGACAACATAGAATCTGGGGCTCTGTGCTTTCTTTCCTTCTGAACAACTGTTACTGTTTTCTGCACAAAAGCGATTCTTGCGAAGCAATGTGAACACTTCTGCTTCCCAGGCACAGAGAAGGTGCTATCAGGGAATTCTCTGCCTGCCTTTCCCCAGTGCTCTGCAAGCTCTCCAGGACAACATAGAATCTGGGGCTCTGTGCTTTCTTTCGTTCTGAACAAGTGTTACTGTTTTCTGCACAAAAGCGATTCTGCGAAGCAATGTGAACAGGCACAGAGAAGGTGCTAGCAGGGAATTCTCTGCCTGCCTTTCCCCAGTGCTCTGCAAGCTCTCCAGGACAACATAGAATCTGGGGCTCTGTGCTTTCTTTCGTTCTGAACAACTGTTACTGTTTTCTGCACAAAAGCGATTCTGCGAAGCAATGTGAACACTTCTGCTTCCCAGGCACAGAGAAGGTGCTATCAGGGAATTCTCTGCCTGCCTTTCCCCAGTGCTCTGCAAGCTCTCCAGGACAACATAGAATCTGGGGCTCTGTGCTTTCTTTCGTTCTGAACAAGTGTTACTGTTTTCTGCACAAAAGCGATTCTGCGAAGCAATGTGAACAGGCACAGAGAAGGTGCTATCAGGGAATTCTCTGCCTGCCTTTCCCCAGTGCTCTGCAAGCTCTCCAGGACAACATAAAATCTGGGGCTCTGTGCTTTCTTTCCTTCTGAACAAGTGTTAGTGTTTTCTGCACAAAAGCGATTCTTGCGAAGCAATGTGAACACTTCTGCTTCCCAGGCACAGAGAAGGTGCTATCAGGGAATTCTCTGCCTGCCTTTCCCCAGTGCTCTGCAAGCTCTCCAGGACAACATAAAATCTGGGGCTCTGTGCTTTCTTTCCTTCTGAACAAGTGTTACTGTTTTCTGCACAAAAGCGATTCTTGCGAAGCAATGTTAACACTTCTGCTTCCCAGGCACAGAGAAGGTGCTAGCAGGGAATTCTCTGCCTGCCTTTCCCCAGTGCTCTGCAAGCTCTCCAGGTCAACATAGAATCTGGGGCTCTGTGCTTTCTTTCGTTCTGAACAAGTGTTACTGTTTTCTGCACAAAAGCGATTCTGCGAAGCAATGTGAACAGGCACAGAGAAGGTGCTATCAGGGAATTCTCTGCCTGCCTTTCCCCAGTGCTCTGCAAGCTCTCCAGGACAACATAGAATCTGGGGCTCTGTGCTTTCTTTCGTTCTGAACAAGTGTTACTGTTTTCTGCACAAAAGCGATTCTGCGAAGCAATGTGAACACTTCTGCTTCCCAGGCACAGAGAAGGTGCTATCAGGGAATTCTCTGCCTGCCTTTCCCCAGTGCTCTGCAAGCTCTCCAGGACAACATAGAATCTGGGGCTCTGTGCTTTCTTTCGTTCTGAACAAGTGTTACTGTTTTCTGCACAAAAGCGATTCTGCGAAGCAATGTGAACAGGCACAGAGAAGGTGCTATCAGGGAATTCTCTGCCTGCCTTTCCCCAGTGCTCTGCAAGCTCTCCAGGACAACAGCAAATCTGGGGCTCTGTGCTTTCTTTCCTTCTGAACAAGTGTTAATGTTTTCTGCACAAAAGCGATTCTGCGAAGCAATGTGAACAGGCACAGAGAAGGTGCTATCAGGGAATTCTCTGCCTGCCTTTCCCCAGTGCTCTGCAAGCTCTCCAGGACAACATAGAATCTGGGGCTCTGTGCTTTCTTTCGTTCTGAACAAGTGTTACTGTTTTCTGCACAAAAGCGATTCTGCGAAGCAATGTGAACAGGCACAGAGAAGGTGCTATCAGGGAATTCTCTGCCTGCCTTTCCCCAGTGCTCTGCAAGCTCTCCAGGACAACATAGAATCTGGGGCTCTGTGCTTTCTTTCCTTCTGAACAAGTGTTACTGTTTTCTGCACAAAAGCGATTCTGCGAAGCAATGTGAACAGGCACAGAGAAGGTGCTATCAGGGAATTCTCTGCCTGCCTTTCCCCAGTGCTCTGCAAGCTCTCCAGGACAACATAGAATCTGGGGCTCTGTGCTTTCTTTCCTTCTGAACAAGTGTTAGTGTTTTCTGCACAAAAGCGATTCTGCGAAGCAATGTGAACACTTCTGCTTCCCAGGCACGGAGAAGGTGCTAGCAAGGAATTCTCTGCCTGCCTTTCCCCAGTGCTCTAAAAGATCTCCAGGACAACATAAAATCTGGGGCTCTGTGCTTTCTTTCCTTCTGAACAAGTGTTAGTGTTTTCTGCACAAAAGCGATTCTTGCGAAGCAATGTGAACACTTCTGCTTCCCAGGCACAGAGAAGGTGCTAGCAAGGAATTCTCTGCCTGCCTTTCCCCAGTGCTCTGCAAGCTCTCCAGGACAACATAGAATCTGGGGCTCTGTGCTTTCTTTCGTTCTGAACAAGTGTTACTGTTTTCTGCACAAAAGCGATTCTGCGAAGCAATGTGAACAGGCACAGAGAAGGTGCTATCAGGGAATTCTCTGCCTGCCTTTCCCCAGTGCTCTGCAAGCTCTCCAGGACAACATAGAATCTGGGGCTCTGTGCTTTCTTTCGTTCTGAACAAGTGTTAGTGTTTTCTGCACAAAAGCGATTCTGCAAAGCAATGTGAACACTTCTGCTTCCCAGGCACAGAGAAGGTGCTAGCAGGGAATTCTCTGCCTGCCTTTCCCCAGTGCTCTGCAAGCTCTCCAGGGCAACATAAAATCTGGGGCTCTGTGCTTTCTTTCCTTCTGAACAAGTGTTACTGTTTTCTGCACAAAAGCGATTCTGCGAAGCAATGTGAACAGGCACAGAGAAGGTGCTAGCAGGGAATTCTCTGCCTGCCTTTCCCCAGTGCTCTGCAAGCTCTCCAGGACAACATAGAATCTGGGGCTCTGTGCTTTCTTTCGTTCTGAACAACTGTTACTGTTTTCTGCACAAAAGCGATTCTGCGAAGCAATGTGAACACTTCTGCTTCCCAGGCACAGAGAAGGTGCTAGCAAGGAATTCTCTGCCTGCCTTTCCCCAGTGCTCTGCAAGCTCTCCAGGACAACATAAAATCTGGGGCTCTGTGCTTTCTTTCCTTCTGAACAAGTGTTAATGTTTTCTGCACAAAAGCGATTCTTGCGAAGCTATGTGAACACTTCTGCTTCCCAGGCACAGAGAAGGTGCTAGCAGGGAATTCTCTGCCTGCCTTTCCCCAGTGCTCTGCAAGCTCTCCAGGACAACATAGAATCTGGGGCTCTGTGCTTTCTTTCCTTCTGAACAAGTGTTACTGTTTTCTGCACAAAAGCGATTCTGCGAAGCAATGTGAACAGGCACAGAGAAGGTGCTAGCAGGGAATTCTCTGCCTGCCTTTCCCCAGTGCTCTGCAAGCTCTCCAGGACAACATAGAATCTCGGGCTCTGTGCTTTCTTTCCTTCTGAACAAGTGTTACTGTTTTCTGCACAAAAGCGATTCTTGCGAAGCAATGTGAACACTTCTGCTTCCCAGGCACAGAGAAGGTGCTAGCAGGGAATTCTCTGCCTGCCTTTCCCCAGTGCTCTGCAAGCTCTCCAGGACAACATAGAATCTGGGGCTCTGTGCTTTCTTTCCTTCTGAACAAGTGTTACTGTTTTCTGCACAAAAGCGATTCTTGCGAAGCAATGTGAACACTTCTGCTTCCCAGGCACAGAGAAGGTGCTAGCAAGGAATTCTCTGCCTGCCTTTCCCCAGTGCTCTGCAAGCTCTCCAGGACTACATAGAATCTGGGGCTCTGTGCTTTCTTTCGTTCTGAACAAGTAATGTTTTCTGCACAAAAGCGATTCTGCAAAGCAATGTGAACAGGCACAGAGAAGGTGCTATCAGGGAATTCTCTGCCTGCCTTTCCCCAGTGCTCTGCAAGCTCTCCAGGACAACATAGAATCTGGGGCTCTGTGCTTTCTTTCCTTCTGAACAAGTGTTACTGTTTTCTGCACAAAAGCGATTCTGCGAAGCAATGTGAACAGGCACAGAGAAGGTGCTATCAGGGAATTCTCTGCCTGCCTTTCCCCAGTGCTCTGCAAGCTCTCCAGGACAACATAGAATCTGGGGCTCTGTGCTTTCTTTCGTTCTGAACAAGTGTTACTGTTTTCTGCACAAAAGCGATTCTGCGAAGCAATGTGAACAGGCACAGAGAAGGTGCTATCAGGGAATTCTCTGCCTGCCTTTCCCCAGTGCTCTGCAAGCTCTCCAGGACAACATAGAATCTGGGGCTCTGTGCTTTCTTTCCTTCTGAACAAGTGTTACTGTTTTCTGCACAAAAGCGATTCTGCGAAGCAATGTGAACAGGCACAGAGAAGGTGCTATCAGGGAATTCTCTGCCTGCCTTTCCCCAGTGCTCTGCAAGCTCTCCAGGACAACATAGAATCTGGGGCTCTGTGCTTTCTTTCCTTCTGAACAAGTGTTAGTGTTTTCTGCACAAAAGCGATTCTGCGAAGCAATGTGAACACTTCTGCTTCCCAGGCACGGAGAAGGTGCTAGCAAGGAATTCTCTGCCTGCCTTTCCCAGTGCTCTAAAAGATCTCCAGGACAACATAAAATCTGGGGCTCTGTGCTTTCTTTCCTTCTGAACAAGTGTTAGTGTTTTCTGCACAAAAGCGATTCTTGCGAAGCAATGTGAACACTTCTGCTTCCCAGGCACAGAGAAGGTGCTAGCAAGGAATTCTCTGCCTGCCTTTCCCCAGTGCTCTGCAAGCTCTCCAGGACAACATAGAATCTGGGGCTCTGTGCTTTCTTTCGTTCTGAACAAGTGTTACTGTTTTCTGCACAAAAGCGATTCTGCGAAGCAATGTGAACAGGCACAGAGAAGGTGCTAGCAGGGAATTCTCTGCCTGCCTTTCCCCAGTGCTCTGCAAGCTCTCCAGGACAACATAGAATCTGGGGCTCTGTGCTTTCTTTCGTTCTGAACAACTGTTACTGTTTTCTGCACAAAAGCGATTCTGCGAAGCAATGTGAACACTTCTGCTTCCCAGGCACAGAGAAGGTGCTAGCAAGGAATTCTCTGCCTGCCTTTCCCCAGTGCTCTGCAAGCTCTCCAGGACAACATAAAATCTGGGGCTCTGTGCTTTCTTTCCTTCTGAACAAGTGTTAATGTTTTCTGCACAAAAGCGATTCTTGCGAAGCTATGTGAACACTTCTGCTTCCCAGGCACACAGAAGGTGCTAGCAAGGAATTCTCTGCCTGCCTTTCCCCAGTGCTCTGCAAGCTCTCCAGGACAACATAAAATCTGGGGCTCTGTGCTTTCTTTCCTTCTGAACAAGTGTTACTGTTTTCTGCACAAAAGCGATTCTGCGAAGCAATGTGAACAGGCACAGAGAAGGTGCTAGCAGGGAATTCTCTGCCTGCCTTTCCCCAGTGCTCTGCAAGCTCTCCAGGACAACATAGAATCTCGGGCTCTGTGCTTTCTTTCCTTCTGAACAAGTGTTACTGTTTTCTGCACAAAAGCGATTCTTGCGAAGCAATGTGAACACTTCTGCTTCCCAGGCACAGAGAAGGTGCTAGCAGGGAATTCTCTGCCTGCCTTTCCCCAGTGCTCTGCAAGCTCTCCAGGACAACATAGAATCTGGGGCTCTGTGCTTTCTTTCCTTCTGAACAAGTGTTACTGTTTTCTGCACAAAAGCGATTCTTGCGAAGCAATGTGAACACTTCTGCTTCCCAGGCACAGAGAAGGTGCTAGCAAGGAATTCTCTGCCTGCCTTTCCCCAGTGCTCTGCAAGCTCTCCAGGACTACATAGAATCTGGGGCTCTGTGCTTTCTTTCGTTCTGAACAAGTGTTAATGTTTTCTGCACAAAAGCGATTCTGCAAAGCAATGTGAACAGGCACAGAGAAGGTGCTATCAGGGAATTCTCTGCCTGCCTTTCCCCAGTGCTCTGCAAGCTCTCCAGGACAACATAGAATCTGGGGCTCTGTGCTTTCTTTCCTTCTGAACAAGTGTTACTGTTTTCTGCACAAAAGCGATTCTGCGAAGCAATGTGAACAGGCACAGAGAAGGTGCTATCAGGGAATTCTCTGCCTGCCTTTCCCCGGTGGTCTGCAAGCTCTCCAGGACAACATAAAATCTGGGGTTCTGTGCTTTCTTTCCTTCTGAACAAGTGTTACTGTTTTCTGCACAAAAGCGATTCTGCGAAGCAATGTGAACAGGCACAGAGAAGGTGCTATCAGGGAATTCTCTGCCTGCCTTTCCCCAGTGCTCTGCAAGCTCTCCAGGACAACATAGAATCTGGGGCTCTGTGCTTTCTTTCCTTCTGAACAAGTGTTACTGTTTTCTGCACAAAAGCGATTCTTGCGAAGCAATGTGAGCACTTCTGCTTCCCAGGCACAGAGAAGGTGCTAGCAAGGAATTCTCTGCCTGCCTTTCCCCAGTGCTCTGCAAGCTCTCCAGGACAACATAGAATCTGGGGCTCTGTGCTTTCTTTCCTTCTGAACAAGTGTTACTGTTTTCTGCACAAAAGCGATTCTGCAAAGCAATGTGAACAGGCACAGAGAAGGTGCTAGCAGGGAATTCTCTGCCTGCCTTTCCCCAGTGCTCTGCAAGCTCTCCAGGACAACATAGAATCTGGGGCTCTGTGCTTTCTTTCCTTCTGAACAAGTGTTACTGTTTTCTGCACAAAAGCGATTCTGCGAAGCAATGTGAACACTTCTGCTTCCCAGGCACAGAGAAGGTGCTAGCAAGGAATTCTCTGCCTGCCTTTCCCCAGTGCTCTAAAAGCTCTCCAGGACAACATAAAATCTGGGGCTCTGTGCTTTCTTTCCTTCTGAACAAGTGTTAGTGTTTTCTGCACAAAAGCGATTCTTGCGAAGCAATGTGAACACTTCTGCTTCCCAGGCACAGAGAAGGTGCTAGCAGGGAATTCTCTGCCTGCCTTTCCCCAGTGCTCTGCAAGCTCTCCAGGACAACATAGAATCTGGGGCTCTGTGCTTTCTTTCCTTCTGAACAAGTGTTACTGTTTTCTGCACAAAAGCGATTCTGCGAAGCAATGTGAACAGGCACAGAGAAGGTGCTATCAGGGAATTCTCTGCCTGCCTTTCCCCAGTGCTCTGCAAGCTCTCCAGGACAACATAGAATCTGGGGCTCTGTGCTTTCTTTCATTCTGAACAAGTGTTACTGTTTTCTGCACAAAAGCGATTCTGCGAAGCAATGTGAACAGGCACAGAGAAGGTGCTAGCAAGGAATTCTCTGCCTGCCTTTCCCCAGTGCTCTGCAAGCTCTCCAGGACAACATAAAATCTGGGGCTCTGTGCTTTCTTTCCTTCTGAACAAGTGTTAGTGTTTTCTGCACAAAAGCGATTCTGCGAAGCAATGTGAACAGGCACAGAGAAGGTGCTATCAGGGAATTCTCTGCCTGCCTTTCCCCAGTGCTCTGCAAGCTCTCCAGGACAACATAGAATCTGGGGCTCTGTGCTTTCTTTCCTTCTGAACAAGTGTTACTGTTTTCTGCACAAAAGCGATTCTGCGAAGCAATGTGAACAGGCACAGAGAAGGTGCTATCAGGGAATTCTCTGCCTGCCTTTCCCCAGTGCTCTGCAAGCTCTCCAGGACAACATAAAATCTGGGGTTCTGTGCTTTCTTTCCTTCTGAACAAGTGTTACTGTTTTCTGCACAAAAGCGATTCTGCGAAGCAATGTGAACAGGCACAGAGAAGGTGCTATCAGGGAATTCTCTGCCTGCCTTTCCCCAGTGCTCTGCAAGCTCTCCAGGACAACATAGAATCTGGGGCTCTGTGCTTTCTTTCCTTCTGAACAAGTGTTAGTGTTTTCTGCACAAAAGCGATTCTTGCGAAGCAATGTGAGCACTTCTGCTTCCCAGGCACAGAGAAGGTGCTAGCAAGGAATTCTCTGCCTGCCTTTCCCCAGTGCTCTGCAAGCTCTCCAGGACAACATAGAATCTGGGGCTCTGTGCTTTCTTTCCTTCTGAACAAGTGTTACTGTTTTCTGCACAAAAGCGATTCTGCGAAGCAATGTGAACAGGCACAGAGAAGGTGCTATCAGGGAATTCTCTGCCTGCCTTTCCCCAGTGCTCTGCAAGCTCTCCAGGACAACATAAAATCTGGGGCTCTGTGCTTTCTTTCCTTCTGAACAAGTGTTACTGTTTTCTGCACTAAAGCGATTCTGCGAACCAATGTGAACACTTCTGCTTCCCAGGCACAGAGAAGGTGCTAGCAAGGAATTCTCTGCCTGCCTTTCCCCAGTGCTCTGCAAGCTCTCCAGGACAACATAGAATCTGGGGCTCTGTGCTTTCTTTCCTTCTGAACAAGTGTTAGTGTTTTCTGCACAAAAGCGATTCTTGCGAAGCAATGTGAGCACTTCTGCTTCCCAGGCACAGAGAAGGTGCTAGCAGGGAATTCTCTGCCTGCCTTTCCCCAGTGCTCTGCAAGCTCTCCAGGACAACATAGAATCTGGGGCTCTGTGCTTTCTTTCCTTCTGAACAAGTGTTACTGTTTTCTGCACAAAAGCGATTCTGCGAAGCAATGTGAACAGGCACAGAGAAGGTGCTATCAGGGAATTCTCTGCCTGCCTTTCCCCAGTGCTCTGCAAGCTCTCCAGGACAACATAAAATCTGGGGCTCTGTGCTTTCTTTCCTTCTGAACAAGTGTTACTGTTTTCTGCACTAAAGCGATTCTGCGAACCAATGTGAACACTTTTGCTTCCCAGGCACAGAGAAGGTGCTAGCAAGGAATTCTCTGCCTGCCTTTCCCCAGTGCTCTGCAAGCTCTCCAGGACAACATAGAATCTGGGGCTCTGTGCTTTCTTTCCTTCTGAACAAGTGTTACTGTTTTCTGCACAAAAGCGATTCTGCGAAGCAATGTGAACACTTCTGCTTCCCAGGCACAGAGAAGGTGCTAGCAAGGAATTCTCTGCCTGCCTTTCCCCAGTGCTCTAAAAGCTCTCCAGGACAACATAAAATCTGGGGCTCTGTGCTTTCTTTCCTTCTGAACAAGTGTTAGTGTTTTCTGCACAAAAGCGATTCTTGCGAAGCAATGTGAACACTTCTGCTTCCCAGGCACAGAGAAGGTGCTAGCAGGGAATTCTCTGCCTGCCTTTCCCCAGTGCTCTGCAAGCTCTCCAGGACAACATAGAATCTGGGGCTCTGTGCTTTCTTTCGTTCTGAACAAGTGTTACTGTTTTCTGCACAAAAGCGATTCTGCGAAGCAATGTGAACAGGCACAGAGAAGGTGCTATCAGGGAATTCTCTGCCTGCCTTTCCCCAGTGCTCTGCAAGCTCTCCAGGACAACATAGAATCTGGGGCTCTGTGCTTTCTTTCCTTCTGAACAAGTGTTACTGTTTTCTGCACAAAAGCGATTCTTGCGAAGCTATGTGAACACTTGTGCTTCCCAGGCACACAGAAGGTGCTAGCAAGGAATTCTCTGCCTGCCTTTCCCCAGTGCTCTGCAAGCTCTCCAGGACAACATAGAATCTGGGGCTCTGTGCTTTCTTTCCTTCTGAACAAGTGTTAGTGTTTTCTGCACAAAAGCGATTCTGCGAAGCAATGTGAACAGGCACAGAGAAGGTGCTATCAGGGAATTCTCTGCCTGCCTTTCCCCAGTGCTCTGCAAGCTCTCCAGGACAACATAAAATCTGGGGCTCTGTGCTTTCTTTCGTTCTGAACAAGTGTTATTGTTTCCTGCACAAAAGCGATTCTTGCGAAGCAATGTGAACACTTCTGCTTCCCAGGCACAGAGAAGGTGCTATCAGGGAATTCTCTGCCTGCCTTTCCCCAGTGCTCTGCAAGCTCTCCAGGACAACATAGAATCTGGGGCTCTGTGCTTTCTTTCCTTCTGAACAAGTGTTACTGTTTTCTGCACAAAAGCGATTCTTGCGAAGCAATGTGAACACTTCTGCTTCCCAGGCACAGAGAAGGTGCTATCAGGGAATTCTCTGCCTGCCTTTCCCCAGTGCTCTGCAAGCTCTCCAGGACAACATAAAATCTGGGGCTCTGTGCTTTCTTTCCTTCTGAACAAGTGTTACTGTTTTCTGCACAAAAGCGATTCTTGCGAAGCAATGTGAACACTTCTGCTTCCCAGGCACAGAGAAGGTGCTATCAGGGAATTCTCTGCCTGCCTTTCCCCAGTGCTCTGCAAGCTCTCCAGGACAACATAGAATCTGGGGCTCTGTGCTTTCTTTCGTTCTGAACAACTGTTACTGTTTTCTGCACAAAAGCGATTCTGCGAAGCAATGTGAACACTTCTGCTTCCCAGGCACAGAGAAGGTGCTATCAGGGAATTCTCTGCCTGCCTTTCCCCAGTGCTCTGCAAGCTCTCCAGGACAACATAGAATCTGGGGCTCTGTGCTTTCTTTCGTTCTGAACAAGTGTTACTGTTTTCTGCACAAAAGCGATTCTGCGAAGCAATGTGAACAGGCACAGAGAAGGTGCTAGCAGGGAATTCTCTGCCTGCCTTTCCCCAGTGCTCTGCAAGCTCTCCAGGACAACATAAAATCTGGGGCTCTGTGCTTTCTTTCCTTCTGAACAAGTGTTAGTGTTTTCTGCACAAAAGCGATTCTTGCGAAGCAATGTGAACACTTCTGCTTCCCAGGCACAGAGAAGGTGCTATCAGGGAATTCTCTGCCTGCCTTTCCCCAGTGCTCTGCAAGCTCTCCAGGACAACATAAAATCTGGGGCTCTGTGCTTTCTTTCCTTCTGAACAAGTGTTACTGTTTTCTGCACAAAAGCGATTCTTGCGAAGCAATGTGAACACTTCTGCTTCCCAGGCACAGAGAAGGTGCTAGCAGGGAATTCTCTGCCTGCCTTTCCCCAGTGCTCTGCAAGCTCTCCAGGACAACATAGAATCTGGGGCTCTGTGCTTTCTTTCCTTCTGAACAAGTGTTACTGTTTTCTGCACAAAAGCGATTCTGCGAAGCAATGTGAACAGGCACAGAGAAGGTGCTATCAGGGAATTCTCTGCCTGCCTTTCCCCAGTGCTCTGCAAGCTCTCCAGGACAACATAGAATCTGGGGCTCTGTGCTTTCTTTCCTTCTGAACAAGTGTTACTGTTTTCTGCACAAAAGCGATTCTTGCGAAGCTATGTGAACACTTGTGCTTCCCAGGCACACAGAAGGTGCTAGCAAGGAATTCTCTGCCTGCCTTTCCCCAGTGCTCTGCAAGCTCTCCAGGACAACATAGAATCTGGGGCTCTGTGCTTTCTTTCCTTCTGAACAAGTGTTAGTGTTTTCTGCACAAAAGCGATTCTGCGAACCAATGTGAACAGGCACAGAGAAGGTGATAGCAGGGAATTCTCTGCCTGCCTTTCCCCAGTGCTCTGCAAGCTCTCCAGGACAACATAAAATCTGGGGCTCTGTGCTTTCTTTCGTTCTGAACAAGTGTTACTGTTTTCTGCACAAAAGCGATTCTTGAGAAGCAATGTGAACACTTCTGCTTCCCAGGCACAGAGAAGGTGCTAGCAGGGAATTCTCTGCCTGCCTTTCCCCAGTGCTCTGCAAGCTCTCCAGGACAACATAGAATCTGGGGCTCTGTGCTTTCTTTCCTTCTGAACAAGTGTTACTGTTTTCTGCACAAAAGCGATTCTTGCGAAGCAATGTGAACACTTCTGCTTCCCAGGCACAGAGAAGGTGCTAGCAGGGAATTCTCTGCCTGCCTTTCCCCAGTGCTCTGCAAGCTCTCCAGGACAACATAAAATCTGGGGCTCTGTGCTTTCTTTCCTTCTGAACAAGTGTTACTGTTTTCTGCACAAAAGCGATTCTTGCGAAGCAATGTGAACACTTCTGCTTCCCAGGCACAGAGAAGGTGCTATCAGGGAATTCTCTGCCTGCCTTTCCCCAGTGCTCTGCAAGCTCTCCAGGACAACATAGAATCTGGGGCTCTGTGCTTTCTTTCCTTCTGAACAACTGTTACTGTTTTCTGCACAAAAGCGATTCTTGCGAAGCAATGTGAACACTTCTGCTTCCCAGGCACAGAGAAGGTGCTATCAGGGAATTCTCTGCCTGCCTTTCCCCAGTGCTCTGCAAGCTCTCCAGGACAACATAGAATCTGGGGCTCTGTGCTTTATTTCGTTCTGAACAAGTGTTACTGTTTTCTGCACAAAAGCGATTCTGCGAAGCAATGTGAACAGGCACAGAGAAGGTGCTATCAGGGAATTCTCTGCCTGCCTTTCCCCAGTGCTCTGCAAGCTCTCCAGGACAACATAGAATCTGGGGCTCTGTGCTTTCTTTCGTTCTGAACAACTGTTACTGTTTTCTGCACAAAAGCGATTCTGCGAAGCAATGTGAACACTTCTGCTTCCCAGGCACAGAGAAGGTGCTATCAGGGAATTCTCTGCCTGCCTTTCCCCAGTGCTCTGCAAGCTCTCCAGGACAACATAGAATCTGGGGCTCTGTGCTTTCTTTCGTTCTGAACAAGTGTTACTGTTTTCTGCACAAAAGCGATTCTGCGAAGCAATGTGAACAGGCACAGAGAAGGTGCTAGCAGGGAATTCTCTGCCTGCCTTTCCCCAGTGCTCTGCAAGCTCTCCAGGACAACATAAAATCTGGGGCTCTGTGCTTTCTTTCCTTCTGAACAAGTGTTAGTGTTTTCTGCACAAAAGCGATTCTTGCGAAGCAATGTGAACACTTCTGCTTCCCAGGCACAGAGAAGGTGCTAGCAAGGAATTCTCTGCCTGCCTTTCCCCAGTGCTCTGCAAGCTCTCCAGGACAACATAAAATCTGGGGCTCTGTGCTTTCTTTCCTTCTGAACAAGTGTTACTGTTTTCTGCACAAAAGCGATTCTTGCGAAGCAATGTGAACACTTCTGCTTCCCAGGCACAGAGAAGGTGCTAGCAGGGAATTCTCTGCCTGCCTTTCCCCAGTGCTCTGCAAGCTCTCCAGGTCAACATAGAATCTGGGGCTCTGTGCTTTCTTTCGTTCTGAACAAGTGTTACTGTTTTCTGCACAAAAGCGATTCTGCGAAGCAATGTGAACAGGCACAGAGAAGGTGCTATCAGGGAATTCTCTGCCTGCCTTTCCCCAGTGCTCTGCAAGCTCTCCAGGACAACATAGAATCTGGGGCTCTGTGCTTTCTTTCGTTCTGAACAACTGTTACTGTTTTCTGCACAAAAGCGATTCTGCGAAGCAATGTGAACACTTCTGCTTCCCAGGCACAGAGAAGGTGCTATCAGGGAATTCTCTGCCTGCCTTTCCCCAGTGCTCTGCAAGCTCTCCAGGACAACATAGAATCTGGGGCTCTGTGCTTTCTTTCGTTCTGAACAAGTGTTACTGTTTTCTGCACAAAAGCGATTCTGCGAAGCAATGTGAACAGGCACAGAGAAGGTGCTATCAGGGAATTCTCTGCCTGCCTTTCCCCAGTGCTCTGCAAGCTCTCCAGGACAACATAAAATCTGGGGCTCTGTGCTTTCTTTCCTTCTGAACAAGTGTTAATGTTTTCTGCACAAAAGCGATTCTGCGAAGCAATGTGAACAGGCACAGAGAAGGTGCTATCAGGGAATTCTCTGCCTGCCTTTCCCCAGTGCTCTGCAAGCTCTCCAGGACAACATAGAATCTGGGGCTCTGTGCTTTCTTTCCTTCTGAACAAGTGTTACTGTTTTCTGCACAAAAGCGATTCTGCGAAGCAATGTGAACAGGCACAGAGAAGGTGCTATCAGGGAATTCTCTGCCTGCCTTTCCCCAGTGCTCTGCAAGCTCTCCAGGACAACATAGAATCTGGGGCTCTGTGCTTTCTTTCCTTCTGAACAAGTGTTACTGTTTTCTGCACAAAAGCGATTCTGCGAAGCAATGTGAACACTTCTGCTTCCCAGGCACAGAGAAGGTGCTAGCAAGGATTTCTCTGCCTGCCTTTCCCCAGTGCTCTGCAAGCTCTCCAGGACAACATAGAATCTGGGGCTCTGTGCTTTCTTTCCTTCTGAACAAGTGTTAGTGTTTTCTGCACAAAAGCGATTCTGCGAAGCAATGTGAACACTTCTGCTTCCCAGGCACAGAGAAGGTGCTATCAGGGAATTCTCTGCCTGCCTTTCCCCAGTGCTCTGCAAGCTCTCCAGGACAACATAGAATCTGGGGCTCTGTGCTTTCTTTCGTTCTGAACAAGTGTTACTGTTTTCTGCACAAAAGCGATTCTGCGAAGCAATGTGAACAGGCACAGAGAAGGTGCTATCAGGGAATTCTCTGCCTGCCTTTCCCCAGTGCTCTGCAAGCTCTCCAGGACAACATAGAATCTGGGGCTCTGTGCTTTCTTTCGTTCTGAACAAGTGTTACTGTTATCTGCACAAAACCGATTCTGCAAAGCAATGTGAACACTTCTGCTTCCCAGGCACAGAGAAGGTGCTAGCAGGGAATTCTCTGCCTGCCTTTCCCCAGTGCTCTGCAAGCTCTCCAGGACAACATAGAATCTGGGGCTCTGTGCTTTCTTTCCTTCTGAACAAGTGTTACTGTTTTCTGCACAAAAGCGATTCTGCGAAGCAATGTGAACAGGCACAGAGAAGGTGCTATCAGGGAATTCTCTGCCTGCCTTTCCCCAGTGCTCTGCAAGCTCTCCAGGACAACATAAAATCTGGGGCTCTGTGCTTTCTTTCCTTCTGAACAAGTGTTAGTGTTTTCTGCACAAAAGCGATTCTGCGAAGCAATGTGAACACTTCTGCTTCCCAGGCACAGAGAAGGTGCTATCAGGGAATTCTCTGCCTGCCTTTCCCCAGTGCTCTGCAAGCTCTCCAGTACAACATAAAATCTGGGGCTCTGTGCTTTCTTTCCTTCTGAACAAGTGTTACTGTTTTCTGCACAAAAGCGATTCTTGCGAAGCAATGTGAACACTTCTGCTTCCCAGGCACAGAGAAGGTGCTATCAGGGAATTCTCTGCCTGCCTTTCCCCAGTGCTCTGCAAGCTCTCCAGGACAACATAGAATCTGGGGCTCTGTGCTTTCTTTCCTTCTGAACAAGTGTTACTGTTTTCTGCACAAAAGCGATTCTGCGAAGCAATGTGAACAGGCACAGAGAAGGTGCTATCAGGGAATTCTCTGCCTGCCTTTCCCCAGTGCTCTGCAAGCTCTCCAGGACAACATAGAATCTGGGGCTCTGTGCTTTCTTTCGTTCTGAACAAGTGTTACTGTTATCTGCACAAAACCGATTCTGCAAAGCAATGTGAACACTTCTGCTTCCCAGGCACAGAGAAGGTGCTAGCAGGGAATTCTCTGCCTGCCTTTCCCCAGTGCTCTGCAAGCTCTCCAGGACAACATAGAATCTGGGGCTCTGTGCTTTCTTTCCTTCTGAACAAGTGTTACTGTTTTCTGCACAAAAGCGATTCTGCGAAGCAATGTGAACAGGCACAGAGAAGGTGCTATCAGGGAATTCTCTGCCTGCCTTTCCCCAGTGCTCTGCAAGCTCTCCAGGACAACATAAAATCTGGGGCTCTGTGCTTTCTTTCCTTCTGAACAAGTGTTACTGTTTTCTGCACAAAAGCGATTCTTGCGAAGCAATGTGAACACTTCTGCTTCCCAGGCACAGAGAAGGTGCTATCAGGGAATTCTCTGCCTGCCTTTCCCCAGTGCTCTGCAAGCTCTCCAGGACAACATAAAATCTGGGGCTCTGTGCTTTCTTTCCTTCTGAACAAGTGTTACTGTTTTCTGCACAAAAGCGATTCTTGCGAAGCAATGTGAACACTTCTGCTTCCCAGGCACAGAGAAGGTGCTATCAGGGAATTCTCTGCCTGCCTTTCCCCAGTGCTCTGCAAGCTCTCCAGGACAACATAGAATCTGGGGCTCTGTGCTTTCTTTCCTTCTGAACAAGTGTTACTGTTTTCTGCACAAAAGCGATTCTGCGAAGCAATGTGAACAGGCACAGAGAAGGTGCTATCAGGGAATTCTCTGCCTGCCTTTCCCCAGTGCTCTGCAAGCTCTCCAGGACAACATAGAATCTGGGGCTCTGTGCTTTCTTTCGTTCTGAACAACTGTTACTGTTTTCTGCACAAAAGCGATTCTGCGAAGCAATGTGAACACTTCTGCTTCCCAGGCACAGAGAAGGTGCTATCAGGGAATTCTCTGCCTGCCTTTCCCCAGTGCTCTGCAAGCTCTCCAGGACAACATAGAATCTGGGGCTCTGTGCTTTCTTTCGTTCTGAACAAGTGTTACTGTTTTCTGCACAAAAGCGATTCTGCGAAGCAATGTGAACAGGCACAGAGAAGGTGCTATCAGGGAATTCTCTGCCTGCCTTTCCCCAGTGCTCTGCAAGCTCTCCAGGACAACATAAAATCTGGGGCTCTGTGCTTTCTTTCCTTCTGAACAAGTGTTAGTGTTTTCTGCACAAAAGCGATTCTTGCGAAGCAATGTGAACACTTCTGCTTCCCAGGCACAGAGAAGGTGCTATCAGGGAATTCTCTGCCTGCCTTTCCCCAGTGCTCTGCAAGCTCTCCAGGACAACATCAAATCTGGGGCTCTGTGCTTTCTTTCCTTCTGAACAAGTGTTACTGTTTTCTGCACAAAAGCGATTCTTGCGAAGCAATGTGAACACTTCTGCTTCCCAGGCACAGAGAAGGTGCTAGCAGGGAATTCTCTGCCTGCCTTTCCCCAGTGCTCTGCAAGCTCTCCAGGACAACATAGAATCTGGGGCTCTGTGCTTTCTTTCGTTCTGAACAAGTGTTACTGTTTTCTGCACAAAAGCGATTCTGCGAAGCAATGTGAACAGGCACAGAGAAGGTGCTATCAGGGAATTCTCTGCCTGCCTTTCCCCAGTGCTCTGCAAGCTCTCCAGGACAACATAGAATCTGGGGCTCTGTGCTTTATTTCGTTCTGAACAAGTGTTACTGTTTTCTGCACAAAAGCGATTCTGCGAAGCAATGTGAACAGGCACAGAGAAGGTGCTATCAGGGAATTCTCTGCCTGCCTTTCCCCAGTGCTCTGCAAGCTCTCCAGGACAACATAGAATCTGGGGCTCTGTGCTTTCTTTCGTTCTGAACAACTGTTACTGTTTTCTGCACAAAAGCGATTCTGCGAAGCAATGTGAACACTTCTGCTTCCCAGGCACAGAGAAGGTGCTATCAGGGAATTCTCTGCCTGCCTTTCCCCAGTGCTCTGCAAGCTCTCCAGGACAACATAGAATCTGGGGCTCTGTGCTTTCTTTCGTTCTGAACAAGTGTTACTGTTTTCTGCACAAAAGCGATTCTGCGAAGCAATGTGAACAGGCACAGAGAAGGTGCTATCAGGGAATTCTCTGCCTGCCTTTCCCCAGTGCTCTGCAAGCTCTCCAGGACAACATAGAATCTGGGGCTCTGTGCTTTCTTTCGTTCTGAACAACTGTTACTGTTTTCTGCACAAAAGCGATTCTGCGAAGCAATGTGAACACTTCTGCTTCCCAGGCACAGAGAAGGTGCTATCAGGGAATTCTCTGCCTGCCTTTCCCCAGTGCTCTGCAAGCTCTCCAGGACAACATAGAATCTGGGGCTCTGTGCTTTCTTTCGTTCTGAACAAGTGTTACTGTTTTCTGCACAAAAGCGATTCTGCGAAGCAATGTGAACAGGCACAGAGAAGGTGCTATCAGGGAATTCTCTGCCTGCCTTTCCCCAGTGCTCTGCAAGCTCTCCAGGACAACATAAAATCTGGGGCTCTGTGCTTTCTTTCCTTCTGAACAAGTGTTAGTGTTTTCTGCACAAAAGCGATTCTTGCGAAGCAATGTGAACACTTCTGCTTCCCAGGCACAGAGAAGGTGCTATCAGGGAATTCTCTGCCTGCCTTTCCCCAGTGCTCTGCAAGCTCTCCAGGACAACATAAAATCTGGGGCTCTGTGCTTTCTTTCCTTCTGAACAAGTGTTACTGTTTTCTGCACAAAAGCGATTCTTGCGAAGCAATGTGAACACTTCTGCTTCCCAGGCACAGAGAAGGTGCTAGCAGGGAATTCTCTGCCTGCCTTTCCCCAGTGCTCTGCAAGCTCTCCAGGTCAACATAGAATCTGGGGCTCTGTGCTTTCTTTCGTTCTGAACAAGTGTTACTGTTTTCTGCACAAAAGCGATTCTGCGAAGCAATGTGAACAGGCACAGAGAAGGTGCTATCAGGGAATTCTCTGCCTGCCTTTCCCCAGTGCTCTGCAAGCTCTCCAGGACAACATAGAATCTGGGGCTCTGTGCTTTCTTTCGTTCTGAACAACTGTTACTGTTTTCTGCACAAAAGCGATTCTGCGAAGCAATGTGAACACTTCTGCTTCCCAGGCACAGAGAAGGTGCTATCAGGGAATTCTCTGCCTGCCTTTCCCCAGTGCTCTGCAAGCTCTCCAGGACAACATAGAATCTGGGGCTCTGTGCTTTCTTTCGTTCTGAACAAGTGTTACTGTTTTCTGCACAAAAGCGATTCTGCGAAGCAATGTGAACAGGCACAGAGAAGGTGCTATCAGGGAATTCTCTGCCTGCCTTTCCCCAGTGCTCTGCAAGCTCTCCAGGACAACATAAAATCTGGGGCTCTGTGCTTTCTTTCCTTCTGAACAAGTGTTAATGTTTTCTGCACAAAAGCGATTCTGCGAAGCAATGTGAACAGGCACAGAGAAGGTGCTATCAGGGAATTCTCTGCCTGCCTTTCCCCAGTGCTCTGCAAGCTCTCCAGGACAACATAGAATCTGGGGCTCTGTGCTTTCTTTCCTTCTGAACAAGTGTTACTGTTTTCTGCACAAAAGCGATTCTGCGAAGCAATGTGAACAGGCACAGAGAAGGTGCTATCAGGGAATTCTCTGCCTGCCTTTCCCCAGTGCTCTGCAAGCTCTCCAGGACAACATAGAATCTGGGGCTCTGTGCTTTCTTTCCTTCTGAACAAGTGTTACTGTTTTCTGCACAAAAGCGATTCTGCGAAGCAATGTGAACACTTCTGCTTCCCAGGCACAGAGAAGGTGCTAGCAAGGATTTCTCTGCCTGCCTTTCCCCAGTGCTCTGCAAGCTCTCCAGGACAACATAGAATCTGGGGCTCTGTGCTTTCTTTCCTTCTGAACAAGTGTTAGTGTTTTCTGCACAAAAGCGATTCTGCGAAGCAATGTGAACACTTCTGCTTCCCAGGCACAGAGAAGGTGCTATCAGGGAATTCTCTGCCTGCCTTTCCCCAGTGCTCTGCAAGCTCTCCAGGACAACATAGAATCTGGGGCTCTGTGCTTTCTTTCGTTCTGAACAAGTGTTACTGTTTTCTGCACAAAAGCGATTCTGCGAAGCAATGTGAACAGGCACAGAGAAGGTGCTATCAGGGAATTCTCTGCCTGCCTTTCCCCAGTGCTCTGCAAGCTCTCCAGGACAACATAGAATCTGGGGCTCTGTGCTTTCTTTCGTTCTGAACAAGTGTTACTGTTATCTGCACAAAACCGATTCTGCAAAGCAATGTGAACACTTCTGCTTCCCAGGCACAGAGAAGGTGCTAGCAGGGAATTCTCTGCCTGCCTTTCCCCAGTGCTCTGCAAGCTCTCCAGGACAACATAGAATCTGGGGCTCTGTGCTTTCTTTCCTTCTGAACAAGTGTTACTGTTTTCTGCACAAAAGCGATTCTGCGAAGCAATGTGAACAGGCACAGAGAAGGTGCTATCAGGGAATTCTCTGCCTGCCTTTCCCCAGTGCTCTGCAAGCTCTCCAGGACAACATAAAATCTGGGGCTCTGTGCTTTCTTTCCTTCTGAACAAGTGTTAGTGTTTTCTGCACAAAAGCGATTCTGCGAAGCAATGTGAACACTTCTGCTTCCCAGGCACAGAGAAGGTGCTATCAGGGAATTCTCTGCCTGCCTTTCCCCAGTGCTCTGCAAGCTCTCCAGTACAACATAAAATCTGGGGCTCTGTGCTTTCTTTCCTTCTGAACAAGTGTTACTGTTTTCTGCACAAAAGCGATTCTTGCGAAGCAATGTGAACACTTCTGCTTCCCAGGCACAGAGAAGGTGCTATCAGGGAATTCTCTGCCTGCCTTTCCCCAGTGCTCTGCAAGCTCTCCAGGACAACATAGAATCTGGGGCTCTGTGCTTTCTTTCCTTCTGAACAAGTGTTACTGTTTTCTGCACAAAAGCGATTCTGCGAAGCAATGTGAACAGGCACAGAGAAGGTGCTATCAGGGAATTCTCTGCCTGCCTTTCCCCAGTGCTCTGCAAGCTCTCCAGGACAACATAGAATCTGGGGCTCTGTGCTTTCTTTCGTTCTGAACAAGTGTTACTGTTATCTGCACAAAACCGATTCTGCAAAGCAATGTGAACACTTCTGCTTCCCAGGCACAGAGAAGGTGCTAGCAGGGAATTCTCTGCCTGCCTTTCCCCAGTGCTCTGCAAGCTCTCCAGGACAACATAGAATCTGGGGCTCTGTGCTTTCTTTCCTTCTGAACAAGTGTTACTGTTTTCTGCACAAAAGCGATTCTGCGAAGCAATGTGAACAGGCACAGAGAAGGTGCTATCAGGGAATTCTCTGCCTGCCTTTCCCCAGTGCTCTGCAAGCTCTCCAGGACAACATAAAATCTGGGGCTCTGTGCTTTCTTTCCTTCTGAACAAGTGTTACTGTTTTCTGCACAAAAGCGATTCTTGCGAAGCTATGTGAACACTTGTGCTTCCCAGGCACACAGAAGGTGCTAGCAAGGAATTCTCTGCCTGCCTTTCCCCAGTGCTCTGCAAGCTCTCCAGGACAACATAGAATCTGGGGCTCTGTGCTTTCTTTCCTTCTGAACAAGTGTTAGTGTTTTCTGCACAAAAGCGATTCTGCGAACCAATGTGAACAGGCACAGAGAAGGTGATAGCAGGGAATTCTCTGCCTGCCTTTCCCCAGTGCTCTGCAAGCTCTCCAGGACAACAGCAAATCTGGGGCTCTGTGCTTTCTTTCCTTCTGAACAAGTGTTACTGTTTTCTGCACAAAAGCGATTCTTGCGAAGCAATGTGAACACTTCTGCTTCCCAGGCACAGAGAAGGTGCTATCAGGGAATTCTCTGCCTGCCTTTCCCCAGTGCTCTGCAAGCTCTCCAGGACAACATAGAATCTGGGGCTCTGTGCTTTCTTTCCTTCTGAACAAGTGTTACTGTTTTCTGCACAAAAGCGATTCTTGCGAAGCAATGTGAACACTTCTGCTTCCCAGGCACAGAGAAGGTGCTATCAGGGAATTCTCTGCCTGCCTTTCCCCAGTGCTCTGCAAGCTCTCCAGGACAACATAAAATCTGGGGCTCTGTGCTTTCTTTCCTTCTGAACAAGTGTTACTGTTTTCTGCACAAAAGCGATTCTGCGAAGCAATGTGAACACTTCTGCTTCCCAGGCACAGAGAAGGTGCTATCAGGGAATTCTCTGCCTGCCTTTCCCCAGTGCTCTGCAAGCTCTCCAGGACAACATAGAATCTGGGGCTCTGTGCTTTCTTTCCTTCTGAACAAGTGTTACTGTTTTCTGCACAAAAGCGATTCTGCGAAGCAATGTGAACAGGCACAGAGAAGGTGCTATCAGGGAATTCTCTGCCTGCCTTTCCCCAGTGCTCTGCAAGCTCTCCAGGACAACATAAAATCTGGGGCTCTGTGCTTTCTTTCCTTCTGAACAAGTGTTAGTGTTTTCTGCACAAAAGCGATTCTTGCGAAGCAATGTGAACACTTCTGCTTCCCAGGCACAGAGAAGGTGCTATCAGGGAATTCTCTGCCTGCCTTTCCCCAGTGCTCTGCAAGCTCTCCAGGACAACATAAAATCTGGGGCTCTGTGCTTTCTTTCCTTCTGAACAAGTGTTACTGTTTTCTGCACAAAAGCGATTCTTGCGAAGCAATGTGAACACTTCTGCTTCCCAGGCACAGAGAAGGTGCTATCAGGGAATTCTCTGCCTGCCTTTCCCCAGTGCTCTGCAAGCTCTCCAGGACAACATAGAATCTGGGGCTCTGTGCTTTCTTTCCTTCTGAACAAGTGTTACTGTTTTCTGCACAAAAGCGATTCTGCGAAGCAATGTGAACAGGCACAGAGAAGGTGCTATCAGGGAATTCTCTGCCTGCCTTTCCCCAGTGCTCTGCAAGCTCTCCAGGACAACATAGAATCTGGGGCTCTGTGCTTTCTTTCGTTCTGAACAACTGTTACTGTTTTCTGCACAAAAGCGATTCTGCGAAGCAATGTGAACACTTCTGCTTCCCAGGCACAGAGAAGGTGCTATCAGGGAATTCTCTGCCTGCCTTTCCCCAGTGCTCTGCAAGCTCTCCAGGACAACATAGAATCTGGGGCTCTGTGCTTTCTTTCGTTCTGAACAAGTGTTACTGTTTTCTGCACAAAAGCGATTCTGCGAAGCAATGTGAACAGGCACAGAGAAGGTGCTATCAGGGAATTCTCTGCCTGCCTTTCCCCAGTGCTCTGCAAGCTCTCCAGGACAACATAAAATCTGGGGCTCTGTGCTTTCTTTCCTTCTGAACAAGTGTTAGTGTTTTCTGCACAAAAGCGATTCTTGCGAAGCAATGTGAACACTTCTGCTTCCCAGGCACAGAGAAGGTGCTATCAGGGAATTCTCTGCCTGCCTTTCCCCAGTGCTCTGCAAGCTCTCCAGGACAACATCAAATCTGGGGCTCTGTGCTTTCTTTCCTTCTGAACAAGTGTTACTGTTTTCTGCACAAAAGCGATTCTTGCGAAGCAATGTGAACACTTCTGCTTCCCAGGCACAGAGAAGGTGCTATCAGGGAATTCTCTGCCTGCCTTTCCCCAGTGCTCTGCAAGCTCTCCAGGACAACATAGAATCTGGGGCTCTGTGCTTTCTTTCCTTCTGAACAAGTGTTACTGTTTTCTGCACAAAAGCGATTCTGCGAAGCAATGTGAACAGGCACAGAGAAGGTGCTATCAGGGAATTCTCTGCCTGCCTTTCCCCAGTGCTCTGCAAGCTCTCCAGGACAACATAGAATCTGGGGCTCTGTGCTTTCTTTCGTTCTGAACAAGTGTTACTGTTATCTGCACAAAACCGATTCTGCGAAGCAATGTGAACACTTCTGCTTCCCAGGCACAGAGAAGGTGCTAGCAGGGAATTCTCTGCCTGCCTTTCCCCAGTGCTCTGCAAGCTCTCCAGGACAACATAGAATCTGGGGCTCTGTGCTTTCTTTCCTTCTGAACAAGTGTTACTGTTTTCTGCACAAAAGCGATTCTGCGAAGCAATGTGAACAGGCACAGAGAAGGTGCTATCAGGGAATTCTCTGCCTGCCTTTCCCCAGTGCTCTGCAAGCTCTCCAGGACAACATAAAATCTGGGGCTCTGTGCTTTCTTTCCTTCTGAACAAGTGTTACTGTTTTCTGCACAAAAGCGATTCTTGCGAAGCTATGTGAACACTTGTGCTTCCCAGGCACACAGAAGGTGCTAGCAAGGAATTCTCTGCCTGCCTTTCCCCAGTGCTCTGCAAGCTCTCCAGGACAACATAGAATCTGGGGCTCTGTGCTTTCTTTCCTTCTGAACAAGTGTTAGTGTTTTCTGCACAAAAGCGATTCTGCGAACCAATGTGAACAGGCACAGAGAAGGTGATAGCAGGGAATTCTCTGCCTGCCTTTCCCCAGTGCTCTGCAAGCTCTCCAGGACAACAGCAAATCTGGGGCTCTGTGCTTTCTTTCCTTCTGAACAAGTGTTACTGTTTTCTGCACAAAAGCGATTCTTGCGAAGCAATGTGAACACTTCTGCTTCCCAGGCACAGAGAAGGTGCTATCAGGGAATTCTCTGCCTGCCTTTCCCCAGTGCTCTGCAAGCTCTCCAGGACAACATAGAATCTGGGGCTCTGTGCTTTCTTTCCTTCTGAACAAGTGTTACTGTTTTCTGCACAAAAGCGATTCTTGCGAAGCAATGTGAACACTTCTGCTTCCCAGGCACAGAGAAGGTGCTATCAGGGAATTCTCTGCCTGCCTTTCCCCAGTGCTCTGCAAGCTCTCCAGGACAACATAAAATCTGGGGCTCTGTGCTTTCTTTCCTTCTGAACAAGTGTTACTGTTTTCTGCACAAAAGCGATTCTGCGAAGCAATGTGAACACTTCTGCTTCCCAGGCACAGAGAAGGTGCTATCAGGGAATTCTCTGCCTGCCTTTCCCCAGTGCTCTGCAAGCTCTCCAGGACAACATAGAATCTGGGGCTCTGTGCTTTCTTTCCTTCTGAACAAGTGTTACTGTTTTCTGCACAAAAGCGATTCTGCGAAGCAATGTGAACAGGCACAGAGAAGGTGCTATCAGGGAATTCTCTGCCTGCCTTTCCCCAGTGCTCTGCAAGCTCTCCAGGACAACATAAAATCTGGGGCTCTGTGCTTTCTTTCCTTCTGAACAAGTGTTAGTGTTTTCTGCACAAAAGCGATTCTTGCGAAGCAATGTGAACACTTCTGCTTCCCAGGCACAGAGAAGGTGCTATCAGGGAATTCTCTGCCTGCCTTTCCCCAGTGCTCTGCAAGCTCTCCAGGACAACATAAAATCTGGGGCTCTGTGCTTTCTTTCCTTCTGAACAAGTGTTACTGTTTTCTGCACAAAAGCGATTCTTGCGAAGCAATGTGAACACTTCTGCTTCCCAGGCACAGAGAAGGTGCTATCAGGGAATTCTCTGCCTGCCTTTCCCCAGTGCTCTGCAAGCTCTCCAGGACAACATAGAATCTGGGGCTCTGTGCTTTCTTTCCTTCTGAACAAGTGTTACTGTTTTCTGCACAAAAGCGATTCTGCGAAGCAATGTGAACAGGCACAGAGAAGGTGCTATCAGGGAATTCTCTGCCTGCCTTTCCCCAGTGCTCTGCAAGCTCTCCAGGACAACATAGAATCTGGGGCTCTGTGCTTTCTTTCGTTCTGAACAACTGTTACTGTTTTCTGCACAAAAGCGATTCTGCGAAGCAATGTGAACACTTCTGCTTCCCAGGCACAGAGAAGGTGCTATCAGGGAATTCTCTGCCTGCCTTTCCCCAGTGCTCTGCAAGCTCTCCAGGACAACATAGAATCTGGGGCTCTGTGCTTTCTTTCGTTCTGAACAAGTGTTACTGTTTTCTGCACAAAAGCGATTCTGCGAAGCAATGTGAACAGGCACAGAGAAGGTGCTATCAGGGAATTCTCTGCCTGCCTTTCCCCAGTGCTCTGCAAGCTCTCCAGGACAACATAAAATCTGGGGCTCTGTGCTTTCTTTCCTTCTGAACAAGTGTTAGTGTTTTCTGCACAAAAGCGATTCTTGCGAAGCAATGTGAACACTTCTGCTTCCCAGGCACAGAGAAGGTGCTATCAGGGAATTCTCTGCCTGCCTTTCCCCAGTGCTCTGCAAGCTCTCCAGGACAACATCAAATCTGGGGCTCTGTGCTTTCTTTCCTTCTGAACAAGTGTTACTGTTTTCTGCACAAAAGCGATTCTTGCGAAGCAATGTGAACACTTCTGCTTCCCAGGCACAGAGAAGGTGCTATCAGGGAATTCTCTGCCTGCCTTTCCCCAGTGCTCTGCAAGCTCTCCAGGACAACATAGAATCTGGGGCTCTGTGCTTTCTTTCGTTCTGAACAAGTGTTACTGTTTTCTGCACAAAAGCGATTCTGCGAAGCAATGTGAACAGGCACAGAGAAGGTGCTATCAGGGAATTCTCTGCCTGCCTTTCCCCAGTGCTCTGCAAGCTCTCCAGGACAACATAGAATCTGGGGCTCTGTGCTTTCTTTCGTTCTGAACAACTGTTACTGTTTTCTGCACAAAAGCGATTCTGCGAAGCAATGTGAACACTTCTGCTTCCCAGGCACAGAGAAGGTGCTATCAGGGAATTCTCTGCCTGCCTTTCCCCAGTGCTCTGCAAGCTCTCCAGGACAACATAGAATCTGGGGCTCTGTGCTTTCTTTCGTTCTGAACAACTGTTACTGTTTTCTGCACAAAAGCGATTCTGCGAAGCAATGTGAACAGGCACAGAGAAGGTGCTATCAGGGAATTCTCTGCCTGCCTTTCCCCAGTGCTCTGCAAGCTCTCCAGGACAACATAAAATCTGGGGCTCTGTGCTTTCTTTCCTTCTGAACAAGTGTTAATGTTTTCTGCACAAAAGCGATTCTGCGAAGCAATGTGAACAGGCACAGAGAAGGTGCTATCAGGGAATTCTCTGCCTGCCTTTCCCCAGTGCTCTGCAAGCTCTCCAGGACAACATAGAATCTGGGGCTCTGTGCTTTCTTTCCTTCTGAACAAGTGTTAGTGTTTTCTGCACAAAAGCGATTCTGTGAAGCAATGTGAACAGGCACAGAGAAGGTGCTATCAGGGAATTCTCTGCCTGCCTTTCCCCAGTGCTCTGCAAGCTCTCCAGGACAACATAGAATCTGGGGCTCTGTGCTTTCTTTCGTTCTGAACAAGTGTTACTGTTTTCTGCACAAAAGCGATTCTGCGAAGCAATGTGAACACTTCTGCTTCCCAGGCACAGAGAAGGTGCTAGCAAGGATTTCTCTGCCTGCCTTTCCCCAGTGCTCTGCAAGCTCTCCAGGACAACATAGAATCTGGGGCTCTGTGCTTTCTTTCCTTCTGAACAAGTGTTAGTGTTTTCTGCACAAAAGCGATTCTGCGAAGCAATGTGAACACTTCTGCTTCCCAGGCACAGAGAAGGTGCTAGCAAGGAATTCTCTGCCTGCCTTTCCCCAGTGCTCTGCAAGCTCTCCAGGACAACATAAAATCTGGGGCTCTGTGCTTTCTTTCCTTCTGAACAAGTGTTAGTGTTTTCTGCACAAAAGCGATTCTTGCGAAGCACTGTGAACACTT
The DNA here is from genome assembly GCF_031877795.1 of Strix aluco. Taxonomy (NCBI): domain Eukaryota; kingdom Metazoa; phylum Chordata; class Aves; order Strigiformes; family Strigidae; genus Strix; species Strix aluco. Next base: position 2,503,916 of record NW_027436647.1, read on the forward strand.
CTGCTTCCCAGGCACAGAGAAGGTGCTAGCAGGGAATTCTCTGCCTGCCTTTCCCCAGTGCTCTGCAAGCTCTCCAGGACAACATAGAATCTGGGGCTCTGTGCTTTCTTTCGTTCTGAACAACTGTTACTGTTTTCTGCACAAAAGCGATTCTGCGAAGCAATGTGAACAGGCACAGAGAAGGTGCTATCAGGGAATTCTCTGCCTGCCTTTCCCCAGTGCTCTGCAAGCTCTCCAGGACAACATAAAATCTGGGGCTCTGTGCTTTCTTTCCTTCTGAACAAGTGTTACTGTTTTCTGCACAAAAGCGATTCTTGCGAAGCAATGTGAACACTTCTGCTTCCCAGGCACAGAGAAGGTGCTATCAGGGAATTCTCTGCCTGCCTTTCCCCAGTGCTCTGCAAGCTCTCCAGGACAACATAGAATCTGGGGCTCTGTGCTTTCTTTCGTTCTGAACAAGTGTTACTGTTTTCTGCACAAAAGCGATTCTGCGAAGCAATGTGAACAGGCACAGAGAAGGTGCTATCAGGGAATTCTCTGCCTGCCTTTCCCCAGTGCTCTGCAAGCTCTCCAGGACAACATAAAATCTGGGGCTCTGTGCTTTCTTTCCTTCTGAACAAGTGTTAATGTTTTCTGCACAAAAGCGATTCTGCGAAGCAATGTGAACAGGCACAGAGAAGGTGCTATCAGGGAATTCTCTGCCTGCCTTTCCCCAGTGCTCTGCAAGCTCTCCAGGACAACATAGAATCTGGGGCTCTGTGCTTTCTTTCCTTCTGAACAAGTGTTACTGTTTTCTGCACAAAAGCGATTCTGCGAAGCAATGTGAACAGGCACAGAGAAGGTGCTATCAGGGAATTCTCTGCCTGCCTTTCCCCAGTGCTCTGCAAGCTCTCCAGGACAACATAGAATCTGGGGCTCTGTGCTTTCTTTCGTTCTGAACAAGTGTTACTGTTTTCTGCACAAAAGCGATTCTGCGAAGCAATGTGAACACTTCTGCTTCCCAGGCACAGAGAAGGTGCTAGCAAGGATTTCTCTGCCTGCCTTTCCCCAGTGCTCTGCAAGCTCTCCAGGACAACATAGAATCTGGGGCTCTGTGCTTTCTTTCCTTCTGAACAAGTGTTAGTGTTTTCTGCACAAAAGCGATTCTGCGAAGCAATGTGAACACTTCTGCTTCCCAGGCACAGAGAAGGTGCTAGCAAGGAATTCTCTGCCTGCCTTTCCCCAGTGCTCTGCAAGCTCTCCAGGACAACATAAAATCTGGGGCTCTGTGCTTTCTTTCCTTCTGAACAAGTGTTAGTGTTTTCTGCACAAAAGCGATTCTTGCGAAGCACTGTGAACACTTCTGATTCCCAGGCATAGAGAAGGTGCTATCAGGGAATTCTCTGCCTGCCTTTCCCCAGTGCTCTGCAAGCTCTCCAGGACAACATAGAATCTGGGGCTCTGTGCTTTCTTTCGTTCTGAACAACTGTTACTGTTTTCTGCACAAAAGCGATTCTGCGAAGCAATGTGAACAGGCACAGAGAAGGTGCTATCAGGGAATTCTCTGCCTGCCTTTCCCCAGTGCTCTGCAAGCTCTCCAGGACAACATAAAATCTGGGGCTCTGTGCTTTCTTTCCTTCTGAACAAGTGTTACTGTTTTCTGCACAAAAGCGATTCTTGCGAAGCAATGTGAACACTTCTGCTTCCCAGGCACAGAGAAGGTGCTATCAGGGAATTCTCTGCCTGCCTTTCCCCAGTGCTCTGCAAGCTCTCCAGGACAACATAGAATCTGGGGCTCTGTGCTTTCTTTCGTTCTGAACAAGTGTTACTGTTTTCTGCACAAAAGCGATTCTGCGAAGCAATGTGAACAGGCACAGAGAAGGTGCTATCAGGGAATTCTCTGCCTGCCTTTCCCCAGTGCTCTGCAAGCTCTCCAGGACAACATAGAATCTGGGGCTCTGTGCTTTCTTTCGTTCTGAACAACTGTTACTGTTTTCTGCACAAAAGCGATTCTGCGAAGCAATGTGAACACTTCTGCTTCCCAGGCACAGAGAAGGTGCTATCAGGGAATTCTCTGCCTGCCTTTCCCCAGTGCTCTGCAAGCTCTCCAGGACAACATAGAATCTGGGGCTCTGTGCTTTCTTTCGTTCTGAACAAGTGTTACTGTTTTCTGCACAAAAGCGATTCTGCGAAGCAATGTGAACAGGCACAGAGAAGGTGCTATCAGGGAATTCTCTGCCTGCCTTTCCCCAGTGCTCTGCAAGCTCTCCAGGACAACATAAAATCTGGGGCTCTGTGCTTTCTTTCCTTCTGAACAAGTGTTAATGTTTTCTGCACAAAAGCGATTCTGCGAAGCAATGTGAACAGGCACAGAGAAGGTGCTATCAGGGAATTCTCTGCCTGCCTTTCCCCAGTGCTCTGCAAGCTCTCCAGGACAACATAGAATCTGGGGCTCTGTGCTTTCTTTCCTTCTGAACAAGTGTTACTGTTTTCTGCACAAAAGCGATTCTGCGAAGCAATGTGAACAGGCACAGAGAAGGTGCTATCAGGGAATTCTCTGCCTGCCTTTCCCCAGTGCTCTGCAAGCTCTCCAGGACAACATAGAATCTGGGGCTCTGTGCTTTCTTTCCTTCTGAACAAGTGTTACTGTTTTCTGCACAAAAGCGATTCTGCGAAGCAATGTGAACACTTCTGCTTCCCAGGCACAGAGAAGGTGCTAGCAAGGATTTCTCTGCCTGCCTTTCCCCAGTGCTCTGCAAGCTCTCCAGGACAACATAGAATCTGGGGCTCTGTGCTTTCTTTCCTTCTGAACAAGTGTTAGTGTTTTCTGCACAAAAGCGATTCTGCGAAGCAATGTGAACACTTCTGCTTCCCAGGCACAGAGAAGGTGCTATCAGGGAATTCTCTGCCTGCCTTTCCCCAGTGCTCTGCAAGCTCTCCAGGACAACATAGAATCTGGGGCTCTGTGCTTTCTTTCGTTCTGAACAAGTGTTACTGTTTTCTGCACAAAAGCGATTCTGCGAAGCAATGTGAACAGGCACAGAGAAGGTGCTATCAGGGAATTCTCTGCCTGCCTTTCCCCAGTGCTCTGCAAGCTCTCCAGGACAACATAGAATCTGGGGCTCTGTGCTTTCTTTCCTTCTGAACAAGTGTTACTGTTATCTGCACAAAACCGATTCTGCAAAGCAATGTGAACACTTCTGCTTCCCAGGCACAGAGAAGGTGCTAGCAGGGAATTCTCTGCCTGCCTTTCCCCAGTGCTCTGCAAGCTCTCCAGGACAACATAGAATCTGGGGCTCTGTGCTTTCTTTCCTTCTGAACAAGTGTTACTGTTTTCTGCACAAAAGCGATTCTGCGAAGCAATGTGAACAGGCACAGAGAAGGTGCTATCAGGGAATTCTCTGCCTGCCTTTCCCCAGTGCTCTGCAAGCTCTCCAGGACAACATAAAATCTGGGGCTCTGTGCTTTCTTTCCTTCTGAACAAGTGTTAGTGTTTTCTGCACAAAAGCGATTCTGCGAAGCAATGTGAACACTTCTGCTTCCCAGGCACAGAGAAGGTGCTATCAGGGAATTCTCTGCCTGCCTTTCCCCAGTGCTCTGCAAGCTCTCCAGGACAACATAAAATCTGGGGCTCTGTGCTTTCTTTCCTTCTGAACAACTGTTACTGTTTTCTGCACAAAAGCGATTCTTGCGAAGCAATGTGAACACTTCTGCTTCCCAGGCACAGAGAAGGTGCTATCAGGGAATTCTCTGCCTGCCTTTCCCCAGTGCTCTGCAAGCTCTCCAGGACAACATAGAATCTGGGGCTCTGTGCTTTCTTTCCTTCTGAACAAGTGTTACTGTTTTCTGCACAAAAGCGATTCTGCGAAGCAATGTGAACAGGCACAGAGAAGGTGCTATCAGGGAATTCTCTGCCTGCCTTTCCCCAGTGCTCTGCAAGCTCTCCAGGACAACATAGAATCTGGGGCTCTGTGCTTTCTTTCGTTCTGAACAAGTGTTACTGTTATCTGCACAAAACCGATTCTGCAAAGCAATGTGAACACTTCTGCTTCCCAGGCACAGAGAAGGTGCTAGCAGGGAATTCTCTGCCTGCCTTTCCCCAGTGCTCTGCAAGCTCTCCAGGACAACATAGAATCTGGGGCTCTGTGCTTTCTTTCCTTCTGAACAAGTGTTACTGTTTTCTGCACAAAAGCGATTCTGCGAAGCAATGTGAACAGGCACAGAGAAGGTGCTATCAGGGAATTCTCTGCCTGCCTTTCCCCAGTGCTCTGCAAGCTCTCCAGGACAACATAAAATCTGGGGCTCTGTGCTTTCTTTCCTTCTGAACAAGTGTTACTGTTTTCTGCACAAAAGCGATTCTTGCGAAGCTATGTGAACACTTGTGCTTCCCAGGCACACAGAAGGTGCTAGCAAGGAATTCTCTGCCTGCCTTTCCCCAGTGCTCTGCAAGCTCTCCAGGACAACATAGAATCTGGGGCTCTGTGCTTTCTTTCCTTCTGAACAAGTGTTAGTGTTTTCTGCACAAAAGCGATTCTGCGAACCAATGTGAACAGGCACAGAGAAGGTGATAGCAGGGAATTCTCTGCCTGCCTTTCCCCAGTGCTCTGCAAGCTCTCCAGGACAACATAAAATCTGGGGCTCTGTGCTTTCTTTCCTTCTGAACAAGTGTTACTGTTTTCTGCACAAAAGCGATTCTTGCGAAGCAATGTGAACACTTCTGCTTCCCAGGCACAGAGAAGGTGCTATCAGGGAATTCTCTGCCTGCCTTTCCCCAGTGCTCTGCAAGCTCTCCAGGACAACATAGAATCTGGGGCTCTGTGCTTTCTTTCCTTCTGAACAAGTGTTACTGTTTTCTGCACAAAAGCGATTCTTGCGAAGCAATGTGAACACTTCTGCTTCCCAGGCACAGAGAAGGTGCTAGCAAGGAATTCTCTGCCTGCCTTTCCCCAGTGCTCTGCAAGCTCTCCAGGACAACATAAAATCTGGGGCTCTGTGCTTTCTTTCCTTCTGAACAAGTGTTACTGTTTTCTGCACAAAAGCGATTCTTGCGAAGCAATGTGAACACTTCTGCTTCCCAGGCACAGAGAAGGTGCTATCAGGGAATTCTCTGCCTGCCTTTCCCCAGTGCTCTGCAAGCTCTCCAGGACAACATAGAATCTGGGGCTCTGTGCTTTCTTTCGTTCTGAACAACTGTTACTGTTTTCTGCACAAAAGCGATTCTGCGAAGCAATGTGAACACTTCTGCTTCCCAGGCACAGAGAAGGTGCTATCAGGGAATTCTCTGCCTGCCTTTCCCCAGTGCTCTGCAAGCTCTCCAGGACAACATAGAATCTGGGGCTCTGTGCTTTCTTTCCTTCTGAACAAGTGTTACTGTTTTCTGCACAAAAGCGATTCTGCAAAGCAATGTGAACAGGCACAGAGAAGGTGCTATCAGGGAATTCTCTGCCTGCCTTTCCCCAGTGCTCTGCAAGCTCTCCAGGACAACATAAAATCTGGGGCTCTGTGCTTTCTTTCCTTCTGAACAAGTGTTAGTGTTTTCTGCACAAAAGCGATTCTTGCGAAGCAATGTGAACACTTCTGCTTCCCAGGCACAGAGAAGGTGCTATCAGGGAATTCTCTGCCTGCCTTTCCCCAGTGCTCTGCAAGCTCTCCAGGACAACATAAAATCTGGGGCTCTGTGCTTTCTTTCCTTCTGAACAAGTGTTACTGTTTTCTGCACAAAAGCGATTCTTGCGAAGCAATGTGAACACTTCTGCTTCCCAGGCACAGAGAAGGTGCTAGCAGGGAATTCTCTGCCTGCCTTTCCCCAGTGCTCTGCAAGCTCTCCAGGACAACATAGAATCTGGGGCTCTGTGCTTTCTTTCCTTCTGAACAAGTGTTACTGTTTTCTGCACAAAAGCGATTCTGCGAAGCAATGTGAACAGGCACAGAGAAGGTGCTAGCAGGGAATTCTCTGCCTGCCTTTCCCCAGTGCTCTGCAAGCTCTCCAGGACAACATAGAATCTGGGGCTCTGTGCTTTCTTTCGTTCTGAACAACTATTACTGTTTTCTGCACAAAAGCGATTCTGCGAAGCAATGTGAACACTTCTGCTTCCCAGGCACAGAGAAGGTGCTATCAGGGAATTCTCTGCCTGCCTTTCCCCAGTGCTCTGCAAGCTCTCCAGGACAACATAGAATCTGGGGCTCTGTGCTTTCTTTCGTTCTGAACAAGTGTTACTGTTTTCTGCACAAAAGCGATTCTGCGAAGCAATGTGAACAGGCACAGAGAAGGTGCTATCAGGGAATTCTCTGCCTGCCTTTCCCCAGTGCTCTGCAAGCTCTCCAGGACAACATAAAATCTGGGGCTCTGTGCTTTCTTTCCTTCTGAACAAGTGTTAGTGTTTTCTGCACAAAAGCGATTCTTGCGAAGCAATGTGAACACTTCTGCTTCCCAGGCACAGAGAAGGTGCTATCAGGGAATTCTCTGCCTGCCTTTCCCCAGTGCTCTGCAAGCTCTCCAGGACAACATCAAATCTGGGGCTCTGTGCTTTCTTTCCTTCTGAACAAGTGTTACTGTTTTCTGCACAAAAGCGATTCTTGCGAAGCAATGTGAACACTTCTGCTTCCCAGGCACAGAGAAGGTGCTAGCAGGGAATTCTCTGCCTGCCTTTCCCCAGTGCTCTGCAAGCTCTCCAGGACAACATAGAATCTGGGGCTCTGTGCTTTCTTTCGTTCTGAACAAGTGTTACTGTTTTCTGCACAAAAGCGATTCTGCGAAGCAATGTGAACAGGCACAGAGAAGGTGCTATCAGGGAATTCTCTGCCTGCCTTTCCCCAGTGCTCTGCAAGCTCTCCAGGACAACATAGAATCTGGGGCTCTGTGCTTTCTTTCGTTCTGAACAACTGTTACTGTTTTCTGCACAAAAGCGATTCTGCGAAGCAATGTGAACACTTCTGCTTCCCAGGCACAGAGAAGGTGCTATCAGGGAATTCTCTGCCTGCCTTTCCCCAGTGCTCTGCAAGCTCTCCAGGACAACATAGAATCTGGGGCTCTGTGCTTTCTTTCGTTCTGAACAAGTGTTACTGTTTTCTGCACAAAAGCGATTCTGCGAAGCAATGTGAACAGGCACAGAGAAGGTGCTATCAGGGAATTCTCTGCCTGCCTTTCCCCAGTGCTCTGCAAGCTCTCCAGGACAACATAAAATCTGGGGCTCTGTGCTTTCTTTCCTTCTGAACAAGTGTTAATGTTTTCTGCACAAAAGCGATTCTGCGAAGCAATGTGAACAGGCACAGAGAAGGTGCTATCAGGGAATTCTCTGCCTGCCTTTCCCCAGTGCTCTGCAAGCTCTCCAGGACAACATAGAATCTGGGGCTCTGTGCTTTCTTTCCTTCTGAACAAGTGTTAGTGTTTTCTGCACAAAAGCGATTCTGCGAAGCAATGTGAACAGGCACAGAGAAGGTGCTATCAGGGAATTCTCTGCCTGCCTTTCCCCAGTGCTCTGCAAGCTCTCCAGGACAACATAGAATCTGGGGCTCTGTGCTTTCTTTCGTTCTGAACAAGTGTTACTGTTTTCTGCACAAAAGCGATTCTGCGAAGCAATGTGAACACTTCTGCTTCCCAGGCACAGAGAAGGTGCTAGCAAGGAATTCTCTGCCTGCCTTTCCCCAGTGCTCTGCAAGCTCTCCAGGACAACATAGAATCTGGGGCTCTGTGCTTTCTTTCCTTCTGAACAAGTGTTAGTGTTTTCTGCACAAAAGCGATTCTGCGAAGCAATGTGAACACTTCTGCTTCCCAGGCACAGAGAAGGTGCTAGCAAGGAATTCTCTGCCTGCCTTTCCCCAGTGCTCTGCAAGCTCTCCAGGACAACATAAAATCTGGGGCTCTGTGCTTTCTTTCCTTCTGAACAAGTGTTAGTGTTTTCTGCACAAAAGCGATTCTTGCGAAGCACTGTGAACACTTCTGCTTCCCAGGCACAGAGAAGGTGCTAGCAGGGAATTCTCTGCCTGCCTTTCCCCAGTGCTCTGCAAGCTCTCCAGGACAACATAGAATCTGGGGCTCTGTGCTTTCTTTCGTTCTGAACAACTGTTACTGTTTTCTGCACAAAAGCGATTCTGCGAAGCAATGTGAACAGGCACAGAGAAGGTGCTATCAGGGAATTCTCTGCCTGCCTTTCCCCAGTGCTCTGCAAGCTCTCCAGGACAACATAAAATCTGGGGCTCTGTGCTTTCTTTCCTTCTGAACAAGTGTTAGTGTTTTCTGCACTAAAGCGATTCTGCGAACCAATGTGAACACTTCTGCTTCCCAGGCACAGAGAAGGTGCTAGCAAGGAATTCTCTGCCTGCCTTTCCCCAGTGCTCTGCAAGCTCTCCAGGACAACATAGAATCTGGGGCTCTGTGCTTTCTTTCCTTCTGAACAAGTGTTACTGTTTTCTGCACAAAAGCGATTCTGCGAAGCAATGTGAACACTTCTGCTTCCCAGGCACAGAGAAGGTGCTAGCAAGGAATTCTCTGCCTGCCTTTCCCCAGTGCTCTAAAAGCTCTCCAGGACAACATAAAATCTGGGGCTCTGTGCTTTCTTTCCTTCTGAACAAGTGTTAGTGTTTTCTGCACAAAAGCGATTCTTGCGAAGCAATGTGAACACTTCTGCTTCCCAGGCACAGAGAAGGTGCTAGCAGGGAATTCTCTGCCTGCCTTTCCCCAGTGCTCTGCAAGCTCTCCAGGACAACATAGAATCTGGGGCTCTGTGCTTTCTTTCCTTCTGAACAAGTGTTACTGTTTTCTGCACAAAAGCGATTCTGCGAAGCAATGTGAACAGGCACAGAGAAGGTGCTATCAGGGAATTCTCTGCCTGCCTTTCCCCAGTGCTCTGCAAGCTCTCCAGGACAACATAGAATCTGGGGCTCTGTGCTTTCTTTCCTTCTGAACAAGTGTTACTGTTTTCTGCACAAAAGCGATTCTGCAAAGCAATGTGAACACTTCTGCTTCCCAGGCACAGAGAAGGTGCTAGCAGGGAATTCTCTGCCTGCCTTTCCCCAGTGCTCTGCAAGCTCTCCAGGACAACATAGAATCTGGGGCTCTGTGCTTTCTTTCCTTCTGAACAAGTGTTACTGTTTTCTGCACAAAAGCGATTCTGCGAAGCAATGTGAACAGGCACAGAGAAGGTGCTATCAGGGAATTCTCTGCCTGCCTTTCCCCAGTGCTCTGCAAGCTCTCCAGGACAACATAAAATCTGGGGCTCTGTGCTTTCTTTCCTTCTGAACAAGTGTTACTGTTTTCTGCACAAAAGCGATTCTTGCGAAGCTATGTGAACACTTGTGCTTCCCAGGCACACAGAAGGTGCTAGCAAGGAATTCTCTGCCTGCCTTTCCCCAGTGCTCTGCAAGCTCTCCAGGACAACATAGAATCTGGGGCTCTGTGCTTTCTTTCCTTCTGAACAAGTGTTAGTGTTTTCTGCACAAAAGCGATTCTGCGAAGCAATGTGAACAGGCACAGAGAAGGTGCTATCAGGGAATTCTCTGCCTGCCTTTCCCCAGTGCTCTGCAAGCTCTCCAGGACAACATAAAATCTGGGGCTCTGTGCTTTCTTTCGTTCTGAACAAGTGTTACTGTTTTCTGCACAAAAGCGATTCTTGCGAAGCAATGTGAACACTTCTGCTTCCCAGGCACAGAGAAGGTGCTATCAGGGAATTCTCTGCCTGCCTTTCCCCAGTGCTCTGCAAGCTCTCCAGGACAACATAGAATCTGGGGCTCTGTGCTTTCTTTCCTTCTGAACAAGTGTTACTGTTTTCTGCACAAAAGCGATTCTTGCGAAGCAATGTGAACACTTCTGCTTCCCAGGCACAGAGAAGGTGCTATCAGGGAATTCTCTGCCTGCCTTTCCCCAGTGCTCTGCAAGCTCTCCAGGACAACATAAAATCTGGGGCTCTGTGCTTTCTTTCCTTCTGAACAAGTGTTAGTGTTTTCTGCACAAAAGCGATTCTTGCGAAGCAATGTGAACACTTCTGCTTCCCAGGCACAGAGAAGGTGCTAGCAGGGAATTCTCTGCCTGCCTTTCCCCAGTGCTCTGCAAGCTCTCCAGGACAACATAGAATCTGGGGCTCTGTGCTTTCTTTCGTTCTGAACAACTGTTACTGTTTTCTGCACAAAAGCGATTCTGCGAAGCAATGTGAACACTTCTGCTTCCCAGGCACAGAGAAGGTGCTATCAGGGAATTCTCTGCCTGCCTTTCCCCAGTGCTCTGCAAGCTCTCCAGGACAACATAGAATCTGGGGCTCTGTGCTTTCTTTCGTTCTGAACAAGTGTTACTGTTTTCTGCACAAAAGCGATTCTGCGAAGCAATGTGAACAGGCACAGAGAAGGTGCTATCAGGGAATTCTCTGCCTGCCTTTCCCCAGTGCTCTGCAAGCTCTCCAGGACAACATAAAATCTGGGGCTCTGTGCTTTCTTTCCTTCTGAACAAGTGTTAGTGTTTTCTGCACAAAAGCGATTCTTGCGAAGCAATGTGAACACTTCTGCTTCCCAGGCACAGAGAAGGTGCTATCAGGGAATTCTCTGCCTGCCTTTCCCCAGTGCTCTGCAAGCTCTCCAGGACAACATAGAATCTGGGGCTCTGTGCTTTCTTTCGTTCTGAACAAGTGTTACTGTTTTCTGCACAAAAGCGATTCTGCGAAGCAATGTGAACAGGCACAGAGAAGGTGCTATCAGGGAATTCTCTGCCTGCCTTTCCCCAGTGCTCTGCAAGCTCTCCAGGACAACATAGAATCTGGGGCTCTGTGCTTTCTTTCCTTCTGAACAAGTGTTACTGTTTTCTGCACAAAACCGATTCTGCAAAGCAATGTGAACACTTGTGCTTCCCAGGCACACAGAAGGTGCTATCAGGGAATTCTCTGCCTGCCTTTCCCCAGTGCTCTGCAAGCTCTCCAGGACAACATAGAATCTGGGGCTCTGTGCTTTCTTTCCTTCTGAACAAGTGTTAGTGTTTTCTGCACAAAAGCGATTCTGCAAAGCAATGTGAACAGGCACAGAGAAGGTGATAGCAGGGAATTCTCTGCCTGCCTTTCCTCAGTGCTCTGCAAGCTCTCCAGGACAACATAAAATCTGGGGCTCTGTGCTTTCTTTCGTTCTGAACAAGTGTTACTGTTTTCTGCACAAAAGCGATTCTTGCGAAGCAATGTGAACACTTCTGCTTCCCAGGCACAGAGAAGGTGCTAGCAGGGAATTCTCTGCCTGCCTTTCCCCAGTGCTCTGCAAGCTCTCCAGGACAACATAGAATCTGGGGCTCTGTGCTTTCTTTCCTTCTGAACAAGTGTTACTGTTTTCTGCACAAAAGCGATTCTTGCGAAGCAATGTGAACACTTCTGCTTCCCAGGCACAGAGAAGGTGCTATCAGGGAATTCTCTGCCTGCCTTTCCCCAGTGCTCTGCAAGCTCTCCAGGACAACATAAAATCTGGGGCTCTGTGCTTTCTTTCCTTCTGAACAAGTGTTACTGTTTTCTGCACAAAAGCGATTCTTGCGAAGCAATGTGAACACTTCTGCTTCCCAGGCACAGAGAAGGTGCTATCAGGGAATTCTCTGCCTGCCTTTCCCCAGTGCTCTGCAAGCTCTCCAGGACAACATAGAATCTGGGGCTCTGTGCTTTCTTTCGTTCTGAACAACTGTTACTGTTTTCTGCACAAAAGCGATTCTTGCGAAGCAATGTGAACACTTCTGCTTCCCAGGCACAGAGAAGGTGCTATCAGGGAATTCTCTGCCTGCCTTTCCCCAGTGCTCTGCAAGCTCTCCAGGACAACATAGAATCTGGGGCTCTGTGCTTTCTTTCGTTCTGAACAAGTGTTACTGTTTTCTGCACAAAAGCGATTCTGCGAAGCAATGTGAACAGGCACAGAGAAGGTGCTATCAGGGAATTCTCTGCCTGCCTTTCCCCAGTGCTCTGCAAGCTCTCCAGGACAACATAAAATCTGGGGCTCTGTGCTTTCTTTCCTTCTGAACAAGTGTTAGTGTTTTCTGCACAAAAGCGATTCTTGCGAAGCAATGTGAACACTTCTGCTTCCCAGGCACAGAGAAGGTGCTATCAGGGAATTCTCTGCCTGCCTTTCCCCAGTGCTCTGCAAGCTCTCCAGGACAACATAAAATCTGGGGCTCTGTGCTTTCTTTCCTTCTGAACAAGTGTTACTGTTTTCTGCACAAAAGCGATTCTTGCGAAGCAATGTGAACACTTCTGCTTCCCAGGCACAGAGAAGGTGCTATCAGGGAATTCTCTGCCTGCCTTTCCCCAGTGCTCTGCAAGCTCTCCAGGACAACATAGAATCTGGGGCTCTGTGCTTTCTTTCCTTCTGAACAAGTGTTACTGTTTTCTGCACAAAAGCGATTCTGCGAAGCAATGTGAACAGGCACAGAGAAGGTGCTATCAGGGAATTCTCTGCCTGCCTTTCCCCAGTGCTCTGCAAGCTCTCCAGGACAACATAGAATCTGGGGCTCTGTGCTTTCTTTCGTTCTGAACAACTGTTACTGTTTTCTGCACAAAAGCGATTCTGCGAAGCAATGTGAACACTTCTGCTTCCCAGGCACAGAGAAGGTGCTATCAGGGAATTCTCTGCCTGCCTTTCCCCAGTGCTCTGCAAGCTCTCCAGGACAACATAGAATCTGGGGCTCTGTGCTTTCTTTCGTTCTGAACAAGTGTTACTGTTTTCTGCACAAAAGCGATTCTGCGAAGCAATGTGAACAGGCACAGAGAAGGTGCTATCAGGGAATTCTCTGCCTGCCTTTCCCCAGTGCTCTGCAAGCTCTCCAGGACAACATAAAATCTGGGGCTCTGTGCTTTCTTTCCTTCTGAACAAGTGTTAGTGTTTTCTGCACAAAAGCGATTCTTGCGAAGCAATGTGAACACTTCTGCTTCCCAGGCACAGAGAAGGTGCTATCAGGGAATTCTCTGCCTGCCTTTCCCCAGTGCTCTGCAAGCTCTCCAGGACAACATCAAATCTGGGGCTCTGTGCTTTCTTTCCTTCTGAACAAGTGTTACTGTTTTCTGCACAAAAGCGATTCTTGCGAAGCAATGTGAACACTTCTGCTTCCCAGGCACAGAGAAGGTGCTAGCAGGGAATTCTCTGCCTGCCTTTCCCCAGTGCTCTGCAAGCTCTCCAGGACAACATAGAATCTGGGGCTCTGTGCTTTCTTTCGTTCTGAACAAGTGTTACTGTTTTCTGCACAAAAGCGATTCTGCGAAGCAATGTGAACAGGCACAGAGAAGGTGCTATCAGGGAATTCTCTGCCTGCCTTTCCCCAGTGCTCTGCAAGCTCTCCAGGACAACATAGAATCTGGGGCTCTGTGCTTTCTTTCGTTCTGAACAACTGTTACTGTTTTCTGCACAAAAGCGATTCTGCGAAGCAATGTGAACACTTCTGCTTCCCAGGCACAGAGAAGGTGCTATCAGGGAATTCTCTGCCTGCCTTTCCCCAGTGCTCTGCAAGCTCTCCAGGACAACATAGAATCTGGGGCTCTGTGCTTTCTTTCGTTCTGAACAAGTGTTACTGTTTTCTGCACAAAAGCGATTCTGCGAAGCAATGTGAACAGGCACAGAGAAGGTGCTATCAGGGAATTCTCTGCCTGCCTTTCCCCAGTGCTCTGCAAGCTCTCCAGGACAACATAAAATCTGGGGCTCTGTGCTTTCTTTCCTTCTGAACAAGTGTTAATGTTTTCTGCACAAAAGCGATTCTGCGAAGCAATGTGAACAGGCACAGAGAAGGTGCTATCAGGGAATTCTCTGCCTGCCTTTCCCCAGTGCTCTGCAAGCTCTCCAGGACAACATAGAATCTGGGGCTCTGTGCTTTCTTTCCTTCTGAACAAGTGTTACTGTTTTCTGCACAAAAGCGATTCTGCGAAGCAATGTGAACAGGCACAGAGAAGGTGCTATCAGGGAATTCTCTGCCTGCCTTTCCCCAGTGCTCTGCAAGCTCTCCAGGACAACATAGAATCTGGGGCTCTGTGCTTTCTTTCCTTCTGAACAAGTGTTACTGTTTTCTGCACAAAAGCGATTCTGCGAAGCAATGTGAACACTTCTGCTTCCCAGGCACAGAGAAGGTGCTAGCAAGGATTTCTCTGCCTGCCTTTCCCCAGTGCTCTGCAAGCTCTCCAGGACAACATAGAATCTGGGGCTCTGTGCTTTCTTTCCTTCTGAACAAGTGTTAGTGTTTTCTGCACAAAAGCGATTCTGCGAAGCAATGTGAACACTTCTGCTTCCCAGGCACAGAGAAGGTGCTAGCAAGGAATTCTCTGCCTGCCTTTCCCCAGTGCTCTGCAAGCTCTCCAGGACAACATAAAATCTGGGGCTCTGTGCTTTCTTTCCTTCTGAACAAGTGTTAGTGTTTTCTGCACAAAAGCGATTCTTGCGAAGCACTGTGAACACTTCTGCTTCCCAGGCACAGAGAAGGTGCTAGCAGGGAATTCTCTGCCTGCCTTTCCCCAGTGCTCTGCAAGCTCTCCAGGACTACATAGAATCTGGGGCTCTGTGCTTTCTTTCGTTCTGAACAACTGTTACTGTTTTCTGCACAAAAGCGATTCTGCGAAGCAATGTGAACAGGCACAGAGAAGGTGCTATCAGGGAATTCTCTGCCTGCCTTTCCCCAGTGCTCTGCAAGCTCTCCAGGACAACATAAAATCTGCGGCACTGTGCTTTCTTTCCTTCTGAACAAGTGTTACTGTTTTCTGCACAAAAGCGATTCTTGCGAAGCAATGTGAACACTTCTGCTTCCCAGGCACAGAGAAGGTGCTAGCAGGGAATTCTCTGCCTGCCTTTCCCCAGTGCTCTGCAAGCTCTCCAGGACAACATAGAATCTGGGGCTCTGTGCTTTCTTTCCTTCTGAACAAGTGTTACTGTTTTCTGCACAAAAGCGATTCTGCGAAGCAATGTGAACAGGCACAGAGAAGGTGCTATCAGGGAATTCTCTGCCTGCCTTTCCCCAGTGCTCTGCAAGCTCTCCAGGACAACATAAAATCTGGGGCTCTGTGCTTTCTTTCCTTCTGAACAAGTGTTACTGTTTTCTGCACTAAAGCGATTCTGCGAACCAATGTGAACACTTCTGCTTCCCAGGCACAGAGAAGGTGCTAGCAAGGAATTCTCTGCCTGCCTTTCCCCAGTGCTCTGCAAGCTCTCCAGGACAACATAGAATCTGGGGCTCTGTGCTTTCTTTCGTTCTGAACAAGTGTTACTGTTTTCTGCACAAAAGAGATTCTGCGAAGCAATGTGAACACTTCTGCTTCCCAGGCACAGAGAAGGTGCTAGCAAGGAATTCTCTGCCTGCCTTTCCCCAGTGCTCTGCAAGCTCTCCAGGACAACATAGAATCTGGGGCTCTGTGCTTTCTTTCCTTCTGAACAAGTGTTACTGTTTTCTGCACAAAAGCGATTCTGCGAAGCAATGTGAACAGGCACAGAGAAGGTGCTATCAGGGAATTCTCTGCCTGCCTTTCCCCAGTGCTCTGCAAGCTCTCCAGGACAACATAGAATCTGGGGCTCTGTGCTTTCTTTCCTTCTGAACAAGTGTTACTGTTTTCTGCACAAAAGCGATTCTGCAAAGCAATGTGAACACTTCTGCTTCCCAGGCACAGAGAAGGTGCTAGCAGGGAATTCTCTGCCTGCCTTTCCCCAGTGCTCTGCAAGCTCTCCAGGACAACATAGAATCTGGGGCTCTGTGCTTTCTTTCCTTCTGAACAAGTGTTACTGTTTTCTGCACAAAAGCGATTCTGCGAAGCAATGTGAACAGGCACAGAGAAGGTGCTATCAGGGAATTCTCTGCCTGCCTTTCCCCAGTGCTCTGCAAGCTCTCCAGGACAACATAAAATCTGGGGCTCTGTGCTTTCTTTCCTTCTGAACAAGTGTTACTGTTTTCTGCACAAAAGCGATTCTTGCGAAGCTATGTGAACACTTGTGCTTCCCAGGCACACAGAAGGTGCTAGCAAGGAATTCTCTGCCTGCCTTTCCCCAGTGCTCTGCAAGCTCTCCAGGACAACATAGAATCTGGGGCTCTGTGCTTTCTTTCCTTCTGAACAAGTGTTAGTGTTTTCTGCACAAAAGCGATTCTGCGAAGCAATGTGAACAGGCACAGAGAAGGTGCTATCAGGGAATTCTCTGCCTGCCTTTCCCCAGTGCTCTGCAAGCTCTCCAGGACAACATAGAATCTGGGGCTCTGTGCTTTCTTTCCTTCTGAACAAGTGTTACTGTTTTCTGCACAAAAGCGATTCTTGCGAAGCAATGTGAACACTTCTGCTTCCCAGGCACAGAGAAGGTGCTATCAGGGAATTCTCTGCCTGCCTTTCCCCAGTGCTCTGCAAGCTCTCCAGGACAACATAGAATCTGGGGCTCTGTGCTTTCTTTCCTTCTGAACAAGTGTTACTGTTTTCTGCACAAAAGCGATTCTTGCGAAGCAATGTGAACACTTCTGCTTCCCAGGCACAGAGAAGGTGCTATCAGGGAATTCTCTGCCTGCCTTTCCCCAGTGCTCTGCAAGCTCTCCAGGACAACATAAAATGTGGGGCTCTGTGCTTTCTTTCCTTCTGAACAAGTGTTACTGTTTTCTGCACAAAAGCGATTCTTGCGAAGCAATGTGAACACTTCTGCTTCCCAGGCACAGAGAAGGTGCTATCAGGGAATTCTCTGCCTGCCTTTCCCCAGTGCTCTGCAAGCTCTCCAGGACAACATAGAATCTGGGGCTCTGTGCTTTCTTTCGTTCTGAACAACTGTTACTGTTTTCTGCACAAAAGCGATTCTGCGAAGCAATGTGAACACTTCTGCTTCCCAGGCACAGAGAAGGTGCTAGCAGGGAATTCTCTGCCTGCCTTTCCCCAGTGCTCTGCAAGCTCTCCAGGACAACATAGAATCTGGGGCTCTGTGCTTTCTTTCGTTCTGAACAAGTGTTACTGTTTTCTGCACAAAAGCGATTCTGCGAAGCAATGTGAACAGGCACAGAGAAGGTGCTATCAGGGAATTCTCTGCCTGCCTTTCCCCAGTGCTCTGCAAGCTCTCCAGGACAACATAAAATCTGGGGCTCTGTGCTTTCTTTCCTTCTGAACAAGTGTTAGTGTTTTCTGCACAAAAGCGATTCTTGCGAAGCAATGTGAACACTTCTGCTTCCCAGGCACAGAGAAGGTGCTATCAGGGAATTCTCTGCCTGCCTTTCCCCAGTGCTCTGCAAGCTCTCCAGGACAACATAAAATCTGGGGCTCTGTGCTTTCTTTCCTTCTGAACAAGTGTTACTGTTTTCTGCACAAAAGCGATTCTTGCGAAGCAATGTGAACACTTCTGCTTCCCAGGCACAGAGAAGGTGCTATCAGGGAATTCTCTGCCTGCCTTTCCCCAGTGCTCTGCAAGCTCTCCAGGACAACATAGAATCTGGGGCTCTGTGCTTTCTTTCGTTCTGAACAAGTGTTACTGTTTTCTGCACAAAAGCGATTCTGCGAAGCAATGTGAACAGGCACAGAGAAGGTGCTATCAGGGAATTCTCTGCCTGCCTTTCCCCAGTGCTCTGCAAGCTCTCCAGGACAACATAGAATCTGGGGCTCTGTGCTTTCTTTCGTTCTGAACAAGTGTTACTGTTTTCTGCACAAAACCGATTCTGCAAAGCAATGTGAACACTTGTGCTTCCCAGGCACACAGAAGGTGCTAGCAAGGAATTCTCTGCCTGCCTTTCCCCAGTGCTCTGCAAGCTCTCCAGGACAACATAGAATCTGGGGCTCTGTGCTTTCTTTCCTTCTGAACAAGTGTTAGTGTTTTCTGCACAAAAGCGATTCTGCGAACCAATGTGAACAGGCACAGAGAAGGTGATAGCAGGGAATTCTCTGCCTGCCTTTCCCCAGTGCTCTGCAAGCTCTCCAGGACAACATAAAATCTGGGGCTCTGTGCTTTCTTTCCTTCTGAACAAGTGTTACTGTTTTCTGCACAAAAGCGATTCTTGCGAAGCAATGTGAACACTTCTGCTTCCCAGGCACAGAGAAGGTGCTATCAGGGAATTCTCTGCCTGCCTTTCCCCAGTGCTCTGCAAGCTCTCCAGGACAACATAGAATCTGGGGCTCTGTGCTTTCTTTCCTTCTGAACAAGTGTTACTGTTTTCTGCACAAAAGCGATTCTTGCGAAGCAATGTGAACACTTCTGCTTCCCAGGCACAGAGAAGGTGCTAGCAGGGAATTCTCTGCCTGCCTTTCCCCAGTGCTCTGCAAGCTCTCCAGGACAACATAGAATCTGGGGCTCTGTGCTTTCTTTCCTTCTGAACAAGTGTTACTGTTTTCTGCACAAAAGCGATTCTTGCGAAGCAATGTGAACACTTCTGCTTCCCAGGCACAGAGAAGGTGCTATCAGGGAATTCTCTGCCTGCCTTTCCCCAGTGCTCTGCAAGCTCTCCAGGACAACATAGAATCTGGGGCTCTGTGCTTTCTTTCGTTCTGAACAACTGTTACTGTTTTCTGCACAAAAGCGATTCTGCGAAGCAATGTGAACACTTCTGCTTCCCAGGCACAGAGAAGGTGCTATCAGGGAATTCTCTGCCTGCCTTTCCCCAGTGCTCTGCAAGCTCTCCAGGACAACATAGAATCTGGGGCTCTGTGCTTTCTTTCGTTCTGAACAAGTGTTACTGTTTTCTGCACAAAAGCGATTCTGCGAAGCAATGTGAACAGGCACAGAGAAGGTGCTATCAGGGAATTCTCTGCCTGCCTTTCCCCAGTGCTCTGCAAGCTCTCCAGGACAACATAAAATCTGGGGCTCTGTGCTTTCTTTCCTTCTGAACAAGTGTTAGTGTTTTCTGCACAAAAGCGATTCTTGCGAAGCAATGTGAACACTTCTGCTTCCCAGGCACAGAGAAGGTGCTATCAGGGAATTCTCTGCCTGCCTTTCCCCAGTGCTCTGCAAGCTCTCCAGGACAACATAGAATCTGGGGCTCTGTGCTTTCTTTCCTTCTGAACAAGTGTTACTGTTTTCTGCACAAAAGCGATTCTTGCGAAGCAATGTGAACACTTCTGCTTCCCAGGCACAGAGAAGGTGCTATCAGGGAATTCTCTGCCTGCCTTTCCCCAGTGCTCTGCAAGCTCTCCAGGACAACATAGAATCTGGGGCTCTGTGCTTTCTTTCGTTCTGAACAAGTGTTACTGTTTTCTGCACAAAAGCGATTCTGCGAAGCAATGTGAACAGGCACAGAGAAGGTGCTATCAGGGAATTCTCTGCCTGCCTTTCCCCAGTGCTCTGCAAGCTCTCCAGGACAACATAAAATCTGGGGCTCTGTGCTTTCTTTCCTTCTGAACAAGTGTTAATGTTTTCTGCACAAAAGCGATTCTGCGAAGCAATGTGAACAGGCACAGAGAAGGTGCTATCAGGGAATTCTCTGCCTGCCTTTCCCCAGTGCTCTGCAAGCTCTCCAGGACAACATAGAATCTGGGGCTCTGTGCTTTCTTTCCTTCTGAACAAGTGTTACTGTTTTCTGCACAAAAGCGATTCTGCGAAGCAATGTGAACAGGCACAGAGAAGGTGCTATCAGGGAATTCTCTGCCTGCCTTTCCCCAGTGCTCTGCAAGCTCTCCAGGACAACATAGAATCTGGGGCTCTGTGCTTTCTTTCCTTCTGAACAAGTGTTACTGTTTTCTGCACAAAAGCGATTCTGCGAAGCAATGTGAACACTTCTGCTTCCCAGGCACAGAGAAGGTGCTAGCAAGGATTTCTCTGCCTGCCTTTCCCCAGTGCTCTGCAAGCTCTCCAGGACAACATAGAATCTGGGGCTCTGTGCTTTCTTTCCTTCTGAACAAGTGTTAGTGTTTTCTGCACAAAAGCGATTCTGCGAAGCAATGTGAACACTTCTGCTTCCCAGGCACAGAGAAGGTGCTAGCAAGGAATTCTCTGCCTGCCTTTCCCCAGTGCTCTGCAAGCTCTCCAGGACAACATAAAATCTGGGGCTCTGTGCTTTCTTTCCTTCTGAACAAGTGTTAGTGTTTTCTGCACAAAAGCGATTCTTGCGAAGCACTGTGAACACTTCTGCTTCCCAGGCACAGAGAAGGTGCTAGCAGGGAATTCTCTGCCTGCCTTTCCCCAGTGCTCTGCAAGCTCTCCAGGACTACATAGAATCTGGGGCTCTGTGCTTTCTTTCGTTCTGAACAACTGTTACTGTTTTCTGCACAAAAGCGATTCTGCGAAGCAATGTGAACAGGCACAGAGAAGGTGCTATCAGGGAATTCTCTGCCTGCCTTTCCCCAGTGCTCTGCAAGCTCTCCAGGACAACATAAAATCTGCGGCACTGTGCTTTCTTTCCTTCTGAACAAGTGTTACTGTTTTCTGCACAAAAGCGATTCTTGCGAAGCAATGTGAACAGGCACAGAGAAGGTGCTATCAGGGAATTCTCTGCCTGCCTTTCCCCAGTGCTCTGCAAGCTCTCCAGGACAACATAAAATCTGGGGCTCTGTGCTTTCTTTCCTTCTGAACAAGTGTTACTGTTTTCTGCACTAAAGCGATTCTGCGAACCAATGTGAACACTTCTGCTTCCCAGGCACAGAGAAGGTGCTAGCAAGGAATTCTCTGCCTGCCTTTCCCCAGTGCTCTGCAAGCTCTCCAGGACAACATAGAATCTGGGGCTCTGTGCTTTCTTTCCTTCTGAACAAGTGTTACTGTTTTCTGCACAAAAGAGATTCTGCGAAGCAATGTGAACACTTCTGCTTCCCAGGCACAGAGAAGGTGCTAGCAAGGAATTCTCTGCCTGCCTTTCCCCAGTGCTCTAAAAGCTCTCCAGGACAACATAAAATCTGGGGCTCTGTGCTTTCTTTCCTTCTGAACAAGTGTTAGTGTTTTCTGCACAAAAGCGATTCTTGCGAAGCAATGTGAACACTTCTGCTTCCCAGGCACAGAGAAGGTGCTAGCAGGGAATTCTCTGCCTGCCTTTCCCCAGTGCTCTGCAAGCTCTCCAGGACAACATAGAATCTGGGGCTCTGTGCTTTCTTTCCTTCTGAACAAGTGTTACTGTTTTCTGCACAAAAGCGATTCTGCGAAGCAATGTGAACAGGCACAGAGAAGGTGCTATCAGGGAATTCTCTGCCTGCCTTTCCCCAGTGCTCTGCAAGCTCTCCAGGACAACATAGAATCTGGGGCTCTGTGCTTTCTTTCCTTCTGAACAAGTGTTACTGTTTTCTGCACAAAAGCGATTCTGCAAAGCAATGTGAACACTTCTGCTTCCCAGGCACAGAGAAGGTGCTAGCAGGGAATTCTCTGCCTGCCTTTCCCCAGTGCTCTGCAAGCTCTCCAGGACAACATAGAATCTGGGGCTCTGTGCTTTCTTTCCTTCTGAACAAGTGTTACTGTTTTCTGCACAAAAGCGATTCTGCGAAGCAATGTGAACAGGCACAGAGAAGGTGCTATCAGGGAATTCTCTGCCTGCCTTTCCCCAGTGCTCTGCAAGCTCTCCAGGACAACATAAAATCTGGGGCTCTGTGCTTTCTT
Source organism: Strix aluco (assembly GCF_031877795.1). Classification (NCBI taxonomy): domain Eukaryota; kingdom Metazoa; phylum Chordata; class Aves; order Strigiformes; family Strigidae; genus Strix; species Strix aluco. The sequence goes on from NW_027436647.1 coordinate 2,525,330, forward strand.
TCCTTCTGAACAAGTGTTACTGTTTTCTGCACAAAAGCGATTCTTGCGAAGCTATGTGAACACTTGTGCTTCCCAGGCACACAGAAGGTGCTAGCAAGGAATTCTCTGCCTGCCTTTCCCCAGTGCTCTGCAAGCTCTCCAGGACAACATAGAATCTGGGGCTCTGTGCTTTCTTTCCTTCTGAACAAGTGTTAGTGTTTTCTGCACAAAAGCGATTCTGCGAAGCAATGTGAACAGGCACAGAGAAGGTGCTATCAGGGAATTCTCTGCCTGCCTTTCCCCAGTGCTCTGCAAGCTCTCCAGGACAACATAGAATCTGGGGCTCTGTGCTTTCTTTCCTTCTGAACAAGTGTTACTGTTTTCTGCACAAAAGCGATTCTTGCGAAGCAATGTGAACACTTCTGCTTCCCAGGCACAGAGAAGGTGCTATCAGGGAATTCTCTGCCTGCCTTTCCCCAGTGCTCTGCAAGCTCTCCAGGACAACATAGAATCTGGGGCTCTGTGCTTTCTTTCCTTCTGAACAAGTGTTACTGTTTTCTGCACAAAAGCGATTCTTGCGAAGCAATGTGAACACTTCTGCTTCCCAGGCACAGAGAAGGTGCTATCAGGGAATTCTCTGCCTGCCTTTCCCCAGTGCTCTGCAAGCTCTCCAGGACAACATAAAATGTGGGGCTCTGTGCTTTCTTTCCTTCTGAACAAGTGTTACTGTTTTCTGCACAAAAGCGATTCTTGCGAAGCAATGTGAACACTTCTGCTTCCCAGGCACAGAGAAGGTGCTAGCAGGGAATTCTCTGCCTGCCTTTCCCCAGTGCTCTGCAAGCTCTCCAGGACAACATAGAATCTGGGGCTCTGTGCTTTCTTTCGTTCTGAACAACTGTTACTGTTTTCTGCACAAAAGCGATTCTGCGAAGCAATGTGAACACTTCTGCTTCCCAGGCACAGAGAAGGTGCTATCAGGGAATTCTCTGCCTGCCTTTCCCCAGTGCTCTGCAAGCTCTCCAGGACAACATAGAATCTGGGGCTCTGTGCTTTCTTTCGTTCTGAACAAGTGTTACTGTTTTCTGCACAAAAGCGATTCTGCGAAGCAATGTGAACAGGCACAGAGAAGGTGCTATCAGGGAATTCTCTGCCTGCCTTTCCCCAGTGCTCTGCAAGCTCTCCAGGACAACATAAAATCTGGGGCTCTGTGCTTTCTTTCCTTCTGAACAAGTGTTAGTGTTTTCTGCACAAAAGCGATTCTCGCGAAGCAATGTGAACACTTCTGCTTCCCAGGCACAGAGAAGGTGCTATCAGGGAATTCTCTGCCTGCCTTTCCCCAGTGCTCTGCAAGCTCTCCAGGACAACATAAAATCTGGGGCTCTGTGCTTTCTTTCCTTCTGAACAAGTGTTACTGTTTTCTGCACAAAAGCGATTCTTGCGAAGCAATGTGAACACTTCTGCTTCCCAGGCACAGAGAAGGTGCTATCAGGGAATTCTCTGCCTGCCTTTCCCCAGTGCTCTGCAAGCTCTCCAGGACAACATAGAATCTGGGGCTCTGTGCTTTCTTTCGTTCTGAACAAGTGTTACTGTTTTCTGCACAAAAGCGATTCTGCGAAGCAATGTGAACAGGCACAGAGAAGGTGCTATCAGGGAATTCTCTGCCTGCCTTTCCCCAGTGCTCTGCAAGCTCTCCAGGACAACATAGAATCTGGGGCTCTGTGCTTTCTTTCGTTCTGAACAAGTGTTACTGTTTTCTGCACAAAACCGATTCTGCAAAGCAATGTGAACACTTGTGCTTCCCAGGCACACAGAAGGTGATAGCAGGGAATTCTCTGCCTGCCTTTCCCCAGTGCTCTGCAAGCTCTCCAGGACAACATAAAATCTGGGGCTCTGTGCTTTCTTTCCTTCTGAACAAGTGTTACTGTTTTCTGCACAAAAGCGATTCTTGCGAAGCAATGTGAACACTTCTGCTTCCCAGGCACAGAGAAGGTGCTATCAGGGAATTCTCTGCCTGCCTTTCCCCAGTGCTCTGCAAGCTCTCCAGGACAACATAGAATCTGGGGCTCTGTGCTTTCTTTCCTTCTGAACAAGTGTTACTGTTTTCTGCACAAAAGCGATTCTTGCGAAGCAATGTGAACACTTCTGCTTCCCAGGCACAGAGAAGGTGCTAGCAGGGAATTCTCTGCCTGCCTTTCCCCAGTGCTCTGCAAGCTCTCCAGGACAACATAGAATCTGGGGCTCTGTGCTTTCTTTCCTTCTGAACAAGTGTTACTGTTTTCTGCACAAAAGCGATTCTTGCGAAGCAATGTGAACACTTCTGCTTCCCAGGCACAGAGAAGGTGCTATCAGGGAATTCTCTGCCTGCCTTTCCCCAGTGCTCTGCAAGCTCTCCAGGACAACATAGAATCTGGGGCTCTGTGCTTTCTTTCGTTCTGAACAACTGTTACTGTTTTCTGCACAAAAGCGATTCTGCGAAGCAATGTGAACACTTCTGCTTCCCAGGCACAGAGAAGGTGCTATCAGGGAATTCTCTGCCTGCCTTTCCCCAGTGCTCTGCAAGCTCTCCAGGACAACATAGAATCTGGGGCTCTGTGCTTTCTTTCCTTCTGAACAAGTGTTACTGTTTTCTGCACAAAAGCGATTCTGCGAAGCAATGTGAACAGGCACAGAGAAGGTGCTATCAGGGAATTCTCTGCCTGCCTTTCCCCAGTGCTCTGCAAGCTCTCCAGGACAACATAAAATCTGGGGCTCTGTGCTTTCTTTCCTTCTGAACAAGTGTTAGTGTTTTCTGCACAAAAGCGATTCTTGCGAAGCAATGTGAACACTTCTGCTTCCCAGGCACAGAGAAGGTGCTATCAGGGAATTCTCTGCCTGCCTTTCCCCAGTGCTCTGCAAGCTCTCCAGGACAACATAGAATCTGGGGCTCTGTGCTTTCTTTCCTTCTGAACAAGTGTTACTGTTTTCTGCACAAAAGCGATTCTTGCGAAGCAATGTGAACACTTCTGCTTCCCAGGCACAGAGAAGGTGCTATCAGGGAATTCTCTGCCTGCCTTTCCCCAGTGCTCTGCAAGCTCTCCAGGACAACATAGAATCTGGGGCTCTGTGCTTTCTTTCGTTCTGAACAAGTGTTACTGTTTTCTGCACAAAAGCGATTCTGCGAAGCAATGTGAACAGGCACAGAGAAGGTGCTATCAGGGAATTCTCTGCCTGCCTTTCCCCAGTGCTCTGCAAGCTCTCCAGGACAACATAAAATCTGGGGCTCTGTGCTTTCTTTCCTTCTGAACAAGTGTTAATGTTTTCTGCACAAAAGCGATTCTGCGAAGCAATGTGAACAGGCACAGAGAAGGTGCTATCAGGGAATTCTCTGCCTGCCTTTCCCCAGTGCTCTGCAAGCTCTCCAGGACAACATAGAATCTGGGGCTCTGTGCTTTCTTTCCTTCTGAACAAGTGTTACTGTTTTCTGCACAAAAGCGATTCTGCGAAGCAATGTGAACAGGCACAGAGAAGGTGCTATCAGGGAATTCTCTGCCTGCCTTTCCCCAGTGCTCTGCAAGCTCTCCAGGACAACATAGAATCTGGGGCTCTGTGCTTTCTTTCCTTCTGAACAAGTGTTACTGTTTTCTGCACAAAAGCGATTCTGCGAAGCAATGTGAACACTTCTGCTTCCCAGGCACAGAGAAGGTGCTAGCAAGGATTTCTCTGCCTGCCTTTCCCCAGTGCTCTGCAAGCTCTCCAGGACAACATAGAATCTGGGGCTCTGTGCTTTCTTTCCTTCTGAACAAGTGTTAGTGTTTTCTGCACAAAAGCGATTCTGCGAAGCAATGTGAACACTTCTGCTTCCCAGGCACAGAGAAGGTGCTAGCAAGGAATTCTCTGCCTGCCTTTCCCCAGTGCTCTGCAAGCTCTCCAGGACAACATAAAATCTGGGGCTCTGTGCTTTCTTTCCTTCTGAACAAGTGTTAGTGTTTTCTGCACAAAAGCGATTCTTGCGAAGCACTGTGAACACTTCTGCTTCCCAGGCACAGAGAAGGTGCTAGCAGGGAATTCTCTGCCTGCCTTTCCCCAGTGCTCTGCAAGCTCTCCAGGACTACATAGAATCTGGGGCTCTGTGCTTTCTTTCGTTCTGAACAACTGTTACTGTTTTCTGCACAAAAGCGATTCTGCGAAGCAATGTGAACAGGCACAGAGAAGGTGCTATCAGGGAATTCTCTGCCTGCCTTTCCCCAGTGCTCTGCAAGCTCTCCAGGACAACATAAAATCTGCGGCACTGTGCTTTCTTTCCTTCTGAACAAGTGTTACTGTTTTCTGCACAAAAGCGATTCTTGCGAAGCAATGTGAACACTTCTGCTTCCCAGGCACAGAGAAGGTGCTAGCAGGGAATTCTCTGCCTGCCTTTCCCCAGTGCTCTGCAAGCTCTCCAGGACAACATAGAATCTGGGGCTCTGTGCTTTCTTTCCTTCTGAACAAGTGTTACTGTTTTCTGCACAAAAGCGATTCTGCGAAGCAATGTGAACAGGCACAGAGAAGGTGCTATCAGGGAATTCTCTGCCTGCCTTTCCCCAGTGCTCTGCAAGCTCTCCAGGACAACATAAAATCTGGGGCTCTGTGCTTTCTTTCCTTCTGAACAAGTGTTACTGTTTTCTGCACTAAAGCGATTCTGCGAACCAATGTGAACACTTCTGCTTCCCAGGCACAGAGAAGGTGCTAGCAAGGAATTCTCTGCCTGCCTTTCCCCAGTGCTCTGCAAGCTCTCCAGGACAACATAGAATCTGGGGCTCTGTGCTTTCTTTCCTTCTGAACAAGTGTTACTGTTTTCTGCACAAAAGAGATTCTGCGAAGCAATGTGAACACTTCTGCTTCCCAGGCACAGAGAAGGTGCTAGCAAGGAATTCTCTGCCTGCCTTTCCCCAGTGCTCTAAAAGCTCTCCAGGACAACATAAAATCTGGGGCTCTGTGCTTTCTTTCCTTCTGAACAAGTGTTAGTGTTTTCTGCACAAAAGCGATTCTTGCGAAGCAATGTGAACACTTCTGCTTCCCAGGCACAGAGAAGGTGCTAGCAGGGAATTCTCTGCCTGCCTTTCCCCAGTGCTCTGCAAGCTCTCCAGGACAACATAGAATCTGGGGCTCTGTGCTTTCTTTCCTTCTGAACAAGTGTTACTGTTTTCTGCACAAAAGCGATTCTGCGAAGCAATGTGAACAGGCACAGAGAAGGTGCTATCAGGGAATTCTCTGCCTGCCTTTCCCCAGTGCTCTGCAAGCTCTCCAGGACAACATAGAATCTGGGGCTCTGTGCTTTCTTTCCTTCTGAACAAGTGTTACTGTTTTCTGCACAAAAGCGATTCTGCAAAGCAATGTGAACACTTCTGCTTCCCAGGCACAGAGAAGGTGCTAGCAGGGAATTCTCTGCCTGCCTTTCCCCAGTGCTCTGCAAGCTCTCCAGGACAACATAGAATCTGGGGCTCTGTGCTTTCTTTCCTTCTGAACAAGTGTTACTGTTTTCTGCACAAAAGCGATTCTGCGAAGCAATGTGAACAGGCACAGAGAAGGTGCTATCAGGGAATTCTCTGCCTGCCTTTCCCCAGTGCTCTGCAAGCTCTCCAGGACAACATAAAATCTGGGGCTCTGTGCTTTCTTTCCTTCTGAACAAGTGTTACTGTTTTCTGCACAAAAGCGATTCTGCGAAGCTATGTGAACACTTGTGCTTCCCAGGCACACAGAAGGTGCTAGCAAGGAATTCTCTGCCTGCCTTTCCCCAGTGCTCTGCAAGCTCTCCAGGACAACATAGAATCTGGGGCTCTGTGCTTTCTTTCCTTCTGAACAAGTGTTAGTGTTTTCTGCACAAAAGCGATTCTGCGAAGCAATGTGAACAGGCACAGAGAAGGTGCTATCAGGGAATTCTCTGCCTGCCTTTCCCCAGTGCTCTGCAAGCTCTCCAGGACAACATAAAATCTGGGGCTCTGTGCTTTCTTTCGTTCTGAACAAGTGTTACTGTTTTCTGCACAAAAGCGATTCTTGCGAAGCAATGTGAACACTTCTGCTTCCCAGGCACAGAGAAGGTGCTATCAGGGAATTCTCTGCCTGCCTTTCCCCAGTGCTCTGCAAGCTCTCCAGGACAACATAGAATCTGGGGCTCTGTGCTTTCTTTCCTTCTGAACAAGTGTTACTGTTTTCTGCACAAAAGCGATTCTTGCGAAGCAATGTGAACACTTCTGCTTCCCAGGCACAGAGAAGGTGCTATCAGGGAATTCTCTGCCTGCCTTTCCCCAGTGCTCTGCAAGCTCTCCAGGACAACATAAAATGTGGGGCTCTGTGCTTTCTTTCCTTCTGAACAAGTGTTACTGTTTTCTGCACAAAAGCGTTTCTTGCGAAGCAATGTGAACACTTCTGCTTCCCAGGCACAGAGAAGGTGCTATCAGGGAATTCTCTGCCTGCCTTTCCCCAGTGCTCTAAAAGCTCTCCAGGACAACATAAAATCTGGGGCTCTGTGCTTTCTTTCCTTCTGAACAAGTGTTAGTGTTTTCTGCACAAAAGCGATTCTTGCGAAGCAATGTGAACACTTCTGCTTCCCAGGCACAGAGAAGGTGCTAGCAGGGAATTCTCTGCCTGCCTTTCCCCAGTGCTCTGCAAGCTCTCCAGGACAACATAGAATCTGGGGCTCTGTGCTTTCTTTCCTTCTGAACAAGTGTTACTGTTTTCTGCACAAAAGCGATTCTGCGAAGCAATGTGAACAGGCACAGAGAAGGTGCTATCAGGGAATTCTCTGCCTGCCTTTCCCCAGTGCTCTGCAAGCTCTCCAGGACAACATAGAATCTGGGGCTCTGTGCTTTCTTTCCTTCTGAACAAGTGTTACTGTTTTCTGCACAAAAGCGATTCTGCAAAGCAATGTGAACACTTCTGCTTCCCAGGCACAGAGAAGGTGCTAGCAGGGAATTCTCTGCCTGCCTTTCCCCAGTGCTCTGCAAGCTCTCCAGGACAACATAGAATCTGGGGCTCTGTGCTTTCTTTCCTTCTGAACAAGTGTTACTGTTTTCTGCACAAAAGCGATTCTGCGAAGCAATGTGAACAGGCACAGAGAAGGTGCTATCAGGGAATTCTCTGCCTGCCTTTCCCCAGTGCTCTGCAAGCTCTCCAGGACAACATAAAATCTGGGGCTCTGTGCTTTCTTTCCTTCTGAACAAGTGTTACTGTTTTCTGCACAAAAGCGATTCTTGCGAAGCTATGTGAACACTTGTGCTTCCCAGGCACACAGAAGGTGCTAGCAAGGAATTCTCTGCCTGCCTTTCCCCAGTGCTCTGCAAGCTCTCCAGGACAACATAGAATCTGGGGCTCTGTGCTTTCTTTCCTTCTGAACAAGTGTTAGTGTTTTCTGCACAAAAGCGATTCTGCGAAGCAATGTGAACAGGCACAGAGAAGGTGCTATCAGGGAATTCTCTGCCTGCCTTTCCCCAGTGCTCTGCAAGCTCTCCAGGACAACATAAAATCTGGGGCTCTGTGCTTTCTTTCGTTCTGAACAAGTGTTACTGTTTTCTGCACAAAAGCGATTCTTGCGAAGCAATGTGAACACTTCTGCTTCCCAGGCACAGAGAAGGTGCTATCAGGGAATTCTCTGCCTGCCTTTCCCCAGTGCTCTGCAAGCTCTCCAGGACAACATAGAATCTGGGGCTCTGTGCTTTCTTTCCTTCTGAACAAGTGTTACTGTTTTCTGCACAAAAGCGATTCTTGCGAAGCAATGTGAACACTTCTGCTTCCCAGGCACAGAGAAGGTGCTATCAGGGAATTCTCTGCCTGCCTTTCCCCAGTGCTCTGCAAGCTCTCCAGGACAACATAAAATGTGGGGCTCTGTGCTTTCTTTCCTTCTGAACAAGTGTTACTGTTTTCTGCACAAAAGCGATTCTTGCGAAGCAATGTGAACAGGCACAGAGAAGGTGCTATCAGGGAATTCTCTGCCTGCCTTTCCCCAGTGCTCTGCAAGCTCTCCAGGACAACATAAAATCTGGGGCTCTGTGCTTTCTTTCCTTCTGAACAAGTGTTACTGTTTTCTGCACAAAAGCGATTCTTGCGAAGCAATGTGAACACTTCTGCTTCCCAGGCACAGAGAAGGTGCTAGCAGGGAATTCTCTGCCTGCCTTTCCCCAGTGCTCTGCAAGCTCTCCAGGACAACATAGAATCTGGGGCTCTGTGCTTTCTTTCGTTCTGAACAAGTGTTAATGTTTTCTGCACAAAAGCGATTCTGCGAAGCAATGTGAACACTTCTGCTTCCCAGGCACAGAGAAGGTGCTATCAGGGAATTCTCTGCCTGCCTTTCCCCAGTGCTCTGCAAGCTCTCCAGGACAACATAAAATCTGGGGCTCTGTGCTTTCTTTCCTTCTGAACAAGTGTTACTGTTTTCTGCACAAAAGCGATTCTTGCAAAGCAATGTGAACACTTCTGCTTCCCAGGCACAGAGAAGGTGCTATCAGGGAATTCTCTGCCTGCCTTTCCCCAGTGCTCTGCAAGCTCTCCAGGACAACATAGAATCTGGGGCTCTGTGCTTTCTTTCGTTCTGAACAAGTGTTACTGTTTTCTGCACAAAAGCGATTCTGCGAAGCAATGTGAACAGGCACAGAGAAGGTGCTATCAGGGAATTCTCTGCCTGCCTTTCCCCAGTGCTCTGCAAGCTCTCCAGGACAACATAGAATCTGGGGCTCTGTGCTTTCTTTCGTTCTGAACAAGTGTTACTGTTTTCTGCACAAAACCGATTCTGCAAAGCAATGTGAACACTTGTGCTTCCCAGGCACACAGAAGGTGCTAGCAAGGAATTCTCTGCCTGCCTTTCCCCAGTGCTCTGCAAGCTCTCCAGGACAACATAGAATCTGGGGCTCTGTGCTTTCTTTCCTTCTGAACAAGTGTTAGTGTTTTCTGCACAAAAGCGATTCTGCGAACCAATGTGAACAGGCACAGAGAAGGTGATAGCAGGGAATTCTCTGCCTGCCTTTCCCCAGTGCTCTGCAAGCTCTCCAGGACAACATAAAATCTGGGGCTCTGTGCTTTCTTTCGTTCTGAACAAGTGTTACTGTTTTCTGCACAAAAGCGATTCTTGCGAAGCAATGTGAACACTTCTGCTTCCCAGGCACAGAGAAGGTGCTATCAGGGAATTCTCTGCCTGCCTTTCCCCAGTGCTCTGCAAGCTCTCCAGGACAACATAGAATCTGGGGCTCTGTGCTTTCTTTCCTTCTGAACAAGTGTTACTGTTTTCTGCACAAAAGCGATTCTTGCGAAGCAATGTGAACACTTCTGCTTCCCAGGCACAGAGAAGGTGCTAGCAGGGAATTCTCTGCCTGCCTTTCCCCAGTGCTCTGCAAGCTCTCCAGGACAACATAAAATCTGGGGCTCTGTGCTTTCTTTCCTTCTGAACAAGTGTTACTGTTTTCTGCACAAAAGCGATTCTTGCGAAGCAATGTGAACACTTCTGCTTCCCAGGCACAGAGAAGGTGCTAGCAGGGAATTCTCTGCCTGCCTTTCCCCAGTGCTCTGCAAGCTCTCCAGGACAACATAGAATCTGGGGCTCTGTGCTTTCTTTCGTTCTGAACAACTGTTACTGTTTTCTGCACAAAAGCGATTCTGCGAAGCAATGTGAACACTTCTGCTTCCCAGGCACAGAGAAGGTGCTATCAGGGAATTCTCTGCCTGCCTTTCCCCAGTGCTCTGCAAGCTCTCCAGGACAACATAGAATCTGGGGCTCTGTGCTTTCTTTCGTTCTGAACAAGTGTTACTGTTTTCTGCACAAAAGCGATTCTGCGAAGCAATGTGAACAGGCACAGAGAAGGTGCTATCAGGGAATTCTCTGCCTGCCTTTCCCCAGTGCTCTGCAAGCTCTCCAGGACAACATAAAATCTGGGGCTCTGTGCTTTCTTTCCTTCTGAACAAGTGTTAGTGTTTTCTGCACAAAAGCGATTCTTGCGAAGCAATGTGAACACTTCTGCTTCCCAGGCACAGAGAAGGTGCTATCAGGGAATTCTCTGCCTGCCTTTCCCCAGTGCTCTGCAAGCTCTCCAGGACAACATAGAATCTGGGGCTCTGTGCTTTCTTTCCTTCTGAACAAGTGTTACTGTTTTCTGCACAAAAGCGATTCTTGCGAAGCAATGTGAACACTTCTGCTTCCCAGGCACAGAGAAGGTGCTATCAGGGAATTCTCTGCCTGCCTTTCCCCAGTGCTCTGCAAGCTCTCCAGGACAACATAGAATCTGGGGCTCTGTGCTTTCTTTCGTTCTGAACAAGTGTTACTGTTTTCTGCACAAAAGCGATTCTGCGAAGCAATGTGAACAGGCACAGAGAAGGTGCTATCAGGGAATTCTCTGCCTGCCTTTCCCCAGTGCTCTGCAAGCTCTCCAGGACAACATAGAATCTGGGGCTCTGTGCTTTCTTTCGTTCTGAACAACTGTTACTGTTTTCTGCACAAAAGCGATTCTGCGAAGCAATGTGAACAGGCACAGAGAAGGTGCTATCAGGGAATTCTCTGCCTGCCTTTCCCCAGTGCTCTGCAAGCTCTCCAGGACAACATAGAATCTGGGGCTCTGTGCTTTCTTTCCTTCTGAACAAGTGTTACTGTTTTCTGCACAAAAGCGATTCTGCGAAGCAATGTGAACACTTCTGCTTCCCAGGCACAGAGAAGGTGCTAGCAAGGAATTCTCTGCCTGCCTTTCCCCAGTGCTCTAAAAGCTCTCCAGGACAACATAAAATCTGGGGCTCTGTGCTTTCTTTCCTTCTGAACAAGTGTTAGTGTTTTCTGCACAAAAGCGATTCTTGCGAAGCAATGTGAACACTTCTGCTTCCCAGGCACAGAGAAGGTGCTAGCAGGGAATTCTCTGCCTGCCTTTCCCCAGTGCTCTGCAAGCTCTCCAGGACAACATAGAATCTGGGGCTCTGTGCTTTCTTTCCTTCTGAACAAGTGTTACTGTTTTCTGCACAAAAGCGATTCTGCGAAGCAATGTGAACAGGCACAGAGAAGGTGCTATCAGGGAATTCTCTGCCTGCCTTTCCCCAGTGCTCTGCAAGCTCTCCAGGACAACATAGAATCTGGGGCTCTGTGCTTTCTTTCCTTCTGAACAAGTGTTACTGTTTTCTGCACAAAAGCGATTCTGCAAAGCAATGTGAACACTTCTGCTTCCCAGGCACAGAGAAGGTGCTAGCAGGGAATTCTCTGCCTGCCTTTCCCCAGTGCTCTGCAAGCTCTCCAGGACAACATAAAATCTGGGGCTCTGTGCTTTCTTTCCTTCTGAACAAGTGTTACTGTTTTCTGCACAAAAGCGATTCTGCGAAGCAATGTGAACAGGCACAGAGAAGGTGCTATCAGGGAATTCTCTGCCTGCCTTTCCCCAGTGCTCTGCAAGCTCTCCAGGACAACATAAAATCTGGGGCTCTGTGCTTTCTTTCGTTCTGAACAAGTGTTACTGTTTTCTGCACAAAAGCGATTCTGCGAAGCAATGTGAACAGGCACAGAGAAGGTGCTATCAGGGAATTCTCTGCCTGCCTTTCCCCAGTGCTCTGCAAGCTCTCCAGGACAACATAGAATCTGGGGCTCTGTGCTTTCTTTCCTTCTGAACAAGTGTTACTGTTTTCTGCACAAAAGCGATTCTGCGAAGCAATGTGAACAGGCACAGAGAAGGTGCTAGCAGGGAATTCTCTGCCTGCCTTTCCCCAGTGCTCTGCAAGCTCTCCAGGACAACATAGAATCTGGGGCTCTGTGCTTTCTTTCCTTCTGAACAAGTGTTACTGTTTTCTGCACAAAAGCGATTCTGCGAAGCAATGTGAACAGGCACAGAGAAGGTGCTATCAGGGAATTCTCTGCCTGCCTTTCCCCAGTGCTCTGCAAGCTCTCCAGGACAACATAAAATCTGGGGCTCTGTGCTTTCTTTCGTTCTGAACAAGTGTTACTGTTTTCTGCACAAAAGCGATTCTGCAAAGCAATGTGAACACTTCTGCTTCCCAGGCACAGAGAAGGTGCTAGCAGGGAATTCTCTGCCTGCCTTTCCCCAGTGCTCTGCAAGCTCTCCAGGACAACATAGAATCTGGGGCTCTGTGCTTTCTTTCCTTCTGAACAAGTGTTACTGTTTTCTGCACAAAAGCGATTCTGCGAAGCAATGTGAACAGGCACAGAGAAGGTGCTATCAGGGAATTCTCTGCCTGCCTTTCCCCAGTGCTCTGCAAGCTCTCCAGGACAACATAAAATCTGGGGCTCTGTGCTTTCTTTCGTTCTGAACAAGTGTTACTGTTTTCTGCACAAAAGCGATTCTTGCGAAGCAATGTGAACACTTCTGCTTCCCAGGCACAGAGAAGGTGCTAGCAGGGAATTCTCTGCCTGCCTTTCCCCAGTGCTCTGCAAGCTCTCCAGGACAACATAGAATCTGGGGCTCTGTGCTTTCTTTCCTTCTGAACAAGTGTTACTGTTTTCTGCACAAAAGCGATTCTGCGAAGCAATGTGAACAGGCACAGAGAAGGTGCTATCAGGGAATTCTCTGCCTGCCTTTCCCCAGTGCTCTGCAAGCTCTCCAGGACAACATAGAATCTGGGGCTCTGTGCTTTCTTTCCTTCTGAACAAGTGTTACTGTTTTCTGCACAAAAGCGATTCTGCAAAGCAATGTGAACACTTCTGCTTCCCAGGCACAGAGAAGGTGCTAGCAGGGAATTCTCTGCCTGCCTTTCCCCAGTGCTCTGCAAGCTCTCCAGGACAACATAGAATCTGGGGCTCTGTGCTTTCTTTCCTTCTGAACAAGTGTTACTGTTTTCTGCACAAAAGCGATTCTGCGAAGCAATGTGAACAGGCACAGAGAAGGTGCTATCAGGGAATTCTCTGCCTGCCTTTCCCCAGTGCTCTGCAAGCTCTCCAGGACAACATAAAATCTGGGGCTCTGTGCTTTCTTTCCTTCTGAACAAGTGTTACTGTTTTCTGCACAAAAGCGATTCTGCAAAGCAATGTGAACACTTCTGCTTCCCAGGCACAGAGAAGGTGCTAGCAGGGAATTCTCTGCCTGCCTTTCCCCAGTGCTCTGCAAGCTCTCCAGGACAACATAGAATCTGGGGCTCTGTGCTTTCTTTCCTTCTGAACAAGTGTTACTGTTTTCTGCACAAAAGCGATTCTGCGAAGCAATGTGAACAGGCACAGAGAAGGTGCTATCAGGGAATTCTCTGCCTGCCTTTCCCCAGTGCTCTGCAAGCTCTCCAGGACAACATAAAATCTGGGGCTCTGTGCTTTCTTTCGTTCTGAACAAGTGTTACTGTTTTCTGCACAAAAGCGATTCTTGCGAAGCAATGTGAACACTTCTGCTTCCCAGGCACAGAGAAGGTGCTATCAGGGAATTCTCTGCCTGCCTTTCCCCAGTGCTCTGCAAGCTCTCCAGGACAACATAGAATCTGGGGCTCTGTGCTTTCTTTCCTTCTGAACAAGTGTTAGTGTTTTCTGCACAAAAGCGATTCTGCGAAGCAATGTGAACAGGCACAGAGAAGGTGCTATCAGGGAATTCTCTGCCTGCCTTTCCCCAGTGCTCTGCAAGCTCTCCAGGACAACATAAAATCTGGGGCTCTGTGCTTTCTTTCGTTCTGAACAAGTGTTACTGTTTTCTGCACAAAAGCGATTCTTGCGAAGCAATGTGAACACTTCTGCTTCCCAGGCACAGAGAAGGTGCTATCAGGGAATTCTCTGCCTGCCTTTCCCCAGTGCTCTGCAAGCTCTCCAGGACAACATAGAATCTGGGGCTCTGTGCTTTCTTTCCTTCTGAACAAGTGTTACTGTTTTCTGCACAAAAGCGATTCTGCGAAGCAATGTGAACAGGCACAGAGAAGGTGCTAGCAGGGAATTCTCTGCCTGCCTTTCCCCAGTGCTCTGCAAGCTCTCCAGGACAACATAGAATCTGGGGCTCTGTGCTTTCTTTCCTTCTGAACAAGTGTTACTGTTTTCTGCACAAAAGCGATTCTGCGAAGCAATGTGAACACTTCTGCTTCCCAGGCACAGAGAAGGTGCTAGCAAGGATTTCTCTGCCTGCCTTTCCCCAGTGCTCTGCAAGCTCTCCAGGACAACATAAAATCTGGGGCTCTGTGCTTTCTTTCCTTCTGAACAAGTGTTAGTGTTTTCTGCACAAAAGCGATTATGCGAAGCAATGTGAACACTTCTGCTTCCCAGGCACAGAGAAGGTGCTAGCAAGGAATTCTCTGCCTGCCTTTCCCCAGTGCTCTGCAAGCTCTCCAGGACAACATAAAATCTGGGGCTCTGTGCTTTCTTTCCTTCTGAACAAGTGTTACTGTTTTCTGCACAAAAGCGATTCTTGCGAAGCAATGTGAACACTTCTGCTTCCCAGGCACAGAGAAGGTGCTAGCAGGGAATTCTCTGCCTGCCTTTCCCCAGTGCTCTGCAAGCTCTCCAGGACAACATAGAATCTGGGGCTCTGTGCTTTCTTTCCTTCTGAACAAGTGTTACTGTTTTCTGCACAAAAGCGATTCTGCGAAGCAATGTGAACAGGCACAGAGAAGGTGCTATCAGGGAATTCTCTGCCTGCCTTTCCCCAGTGCTCTGCAAGCTCTCCAGGACAACATAAAATCTGGGGCACTGTGCTTTCTTTCCTTCTGAACAAGTGTTACTGTTTTCTGCACAAAAGCGATTCTTGCGAAGCAATGTGAACACTTCTGCTTCCCAGGCACAGAGAAGGTGCTAGCAGGGAATTCTCTGCCTGCCTTTCCCCAGTGCTCTGCAAGCTCTCCAGGACAACATAGAATCTGGGGCTCTGTGCTTTCTTTCGTTCTGAACAAGTGTTACTGTTTTCTGCACAAAAGCGATTCTGCAAAGCAATGTGAACAGGCACAGAGAAGGTGCTAGCAGGGAATTCTCTGCCTGCCTTTCCCCAGTGCTCTGCAAGCTCTCCAGGACAACATAGAATCTGGGGCTCTGTGCTTTCTTTCCTTCTGAACAAGTGTTAGTGTTTTCTGTACAAAAGCGATTCTTGCGAAGCAATGTGAACACTTCTGCTTCCCAGGCACAGAGAAGGTGCTATCAGGGAATTCTCTGCCTGCCTTTCCCCAGTGCTCTGCAAGCTCTCCAGGACAACATAGAATCTGGGGCTCTGTGCTTTCTTTCCTTCTGAACAAGTGTTACTGTTTTCTGCACAAAAGCGATTCTGCAAAGCAATGTGAACAGGCACAGAGAAGGTGCTATCAGGGAATTCTCTGCCTGCCTTTCCCCAGTGCTCTGCAAGCTCTCCAGGACAACATAGAATCTGGGGCTCTGTGCTTTCTTTCCTTCTGAACAAGTGTTACTGTTTTCTGCACAAAAGCGATTCTGCGAAGCAATGTGAACACTTCTGCTTCCCAGGCACAGAGAAGGTGCTAGCAAGGAATTCTCTGCCTGCCTTTCCCCAGTGCTCTGCAAGCTCTCCAGGACAACATAGAATCTGGGGCTCTGTGCTTTCTTTCGTTCTGAACAAGTGTTACTGTTTTCTGCACAAAAGCGATTCTGCGAACCAATGTGAACACTTCTGCTTCCCAGGCACAGAGAAGGTGCTAGCAAGGAATTCTCTGCCTGCCTTTCCCCAGTGCTCTAAAAGCTCTCCAGGACAACATAAAATCTGGGGCTCTGTGCTTTCTTTCCTTCTGAACAAGTGTTAGTGTTTTCTGCACAAAAGCGATTCTTGCGAAGCAATGTGAACACTTCTGCTTCCCAGGCACAGAGAAGGTGCTATCAGGGAATTCTCTGCCTGCCTTTCCCCAGTGCTCTGCAAGCTCTCCAGGACAACATAGAATCTGGGGCTCTGTGCTTTCTTTCCTTCTGAACAAGTGTTACTGTTTTCTGCACAAAAGCGATTCTGCAAAGCAATGTGAACAGGCACAGAGAAGGTGCTAGCAGGGAATTCTCTGCCTGCCTTTCCCCAGTGCTCTGCAAGCTCTCCAGGACAACATAGAATCTGGGGCTCTGTGCTTTCTTTCCTTCTGAACAAGTGTTACTGTTTTCTGCACAAAAGCGATTCTGCGAAGCAATGTGAACACTTCTGCTTCCCAGGCACAGAGAAGGTGCTAGCAAGGAATTCTCTGCCTGCCTTTCCCCAGTGCTCTGCAAGCTCTCCAGGACAACATAGAATCTGGGGCTCTATGCTTTCTTTCCTTCTGAACAAGTGTTACTGTTTTCTGCACAAAAGCGATTCTGCGAAGCAATGTGAACACTTCTGCTTCCCAGGCACAGAGAAGGTGCTATCAGGGAATTCTCTGCCTGCCTTTCCCCAGTGCTCTGCAAGCTCTCCAGGACAACATAGAATCTGGGGCTCTGTGCTTTCTTTCCTTCTGAACAAGTGTTACTGTTTTCTGCACAAAAGCGATTCTGCGAAGCAATGTGAACAGGCACAGAGAAGGTGCTAGCAGGGAATTCTCTGCCTGCCTTTCCCCAGTGCTCTGCAAGCTCTCCAGGACAACATAGAATCTGGGGCTCTGTGCTTTCTTTCCTTCTGAACAAGTGTTACTGTTTTCTGCACAAAAGCGATTCTGCGAAGCAATGTGAACACTTCTGCTTCCCAGGCACAGAGAAGGTGCTAGCAAGGATTTCTCTGCCTGCCTTTCCCCAGTGCTCTGCAAGCTCTCCAGGACAACATAAAATCTGGGGCTCTGTGCTTTCTTTCCTTCTGAACAAGTGTTAGTGTTTTCTGCACAAAAGCGATTATGCGAAGCAATGTGAACACTTCTGCTTCCCAGGCACAGAGAAGGTGCTAGCAAGGAATTCTCTGCCTGCCTTTCCCCAGTGCTCTGCAAGCTCTCCAGGACAACATAAAATCTGGGGCTCTGTGCTTTCTTTCCTTCTGAACAAGTGTTACTGTTTTCTGCACAAAAGCGATTCTTGCGAAGCAATGTGAACACTTCTGCTTCCCAGGCACAGAGAAGGTGCTAGCAGGGAATTCTCTGCCTGCCTTTCCCCAGTGCTCTGCAAGCTCTCCAGGACAACATAGAATCTGGGGCTCTGTGCTTTCTTTCCTTCTGAACAAGTGTTACTGTTTTCTGCACAAAAGCGATTCTGCGAAGCAATGTGAACAGGCACAGAGAAGGTGCTATCAGGGAATTCTCTGCCTGCCTTTCCCCAGTGCTCTGCAAGCTCTCCAGGACAACATAAAATCTGGGGCACTGTGCTTTCTTTCCTTCTGAACAAGTGTTACTGTTTTCTGCACAAAAGCGATTCTTGCGAAGCAATGTGAACACTTCTGCTTCCCAGGCACAGAGAAGGTGCTAGCAGGGAATTCTCTGCCTGCCTTTCCCCAGTGCTCTGCAAGCTCTCCAGGACAACATAGAATCTGGGGCTCTGTGCTTTCTTTCGTTCTGAACAAGTGTTACTGTTTTCTGCACAAAAGCGATTCTGCAAAGCAATGTGAACAGGCACAGAGAAGGTGCTAGCAGGGAATTCTCTGCCTGCCTTTCCCCAGTGCTCTGCAAGCTCTCCAGGACAACATAGAATCTGGGGCTCTGTGCTTTCTTTCCTTCTGAACAAGTGTTAGTGTTTTCTGTACAAAAGCGATTCTTGCGAAGCAATGTGAACACTTCTGCTTCCCAGGCACAGAGAAGGTGCTATCAGGGAATTCTCTGCCTGCCTTTCCCCAGTGCTCTGCAAGCTCTCCAGGACAACATAGAATCTGGGGCTCTGTGCTTTCTTTCCTTCTGAACAAGTGTTACTGTTTTCTGCACAAAAGCGATTCTGCAAAGCAATGTGAACAGGCACAGAGAAGGTGCTATCAGGGAATTCTCTGCCTGCCTTTCCCCAGTGCTCTGCAAGCTCTCCAGGACAACATAGAATCTGGGGCTCTGTGCTTTCTTTCCTTCTGAACAAGTGTTACTGTTTTCTGCACAAAAGCGATTCTGCGAAGCAATGTGAACACTTCTGCTTCCCAGGCACAGAGAAGGTGCTAGCAAGGAATTCTCTGCCTGCCTTTCCCCAGTGCTCTGCAAGCTCTCCAGGACAACATAGAATCTGGGGCTCTGTGCTTTCTTTCGTTCTGAACAAGTGTTACTGTTTTCTGCACAAAAGCGATTCTGCGAACCAATGTGAACACTTCTGCTTCCCAGGCACAGAGAAGGTGCTAGCAAGGAATTCTCTGCCTGCCTTTCCCCAGTGCTCTAAAAGCTCTCCAGGACAACATAAAATCTGGGGCTCTGTGCTTTCTTTCCTTCTGAACAAGTGTTAGTGTTTTCTGCACAAAAGCGATTCTTGCGAAGCAATGTGAACACTTCTGCTTCCCAGGCACAGAGAAGGTGCTATCAGGGAATTCTCTGCCTGCCTTTCCCCAGTGCTCTGCAAGCTCTCCAGGACAACATAGAATCTGGGGCTCTGTGCTTTCTTTCCTTCTGAACAAGTGTTACTGTTTTCTGCACAAAAGCGATTCTGCAAAGCAATGTGAACAGGCACAGAGAAGGTGCTAGCAGGGAATTCTCTGCCTGCCTTTCCCCAGTGCTCTGCAAGCTCTCCAGGACAACATAGAATCTGGGGCTCTGTGCTTTCTTTCCTTCTGAACAAGTGTTACTGTTTTCTGCACAAAAGCGATTCTGCGAAGCAATGTGAACACTTCTGCTTCCCAGGCACAGAGAAGGTGCTAGCAAGGAATTCTCTGCCTGCCTTTCCCCAGTGCTCTGCAAGCTCTCCAGGACAACATAGAATCTGGGGCTCTATGCTTTCTTTCCTTCTGAACAAGTGTTACTGTTTTCTGCACAAAAGCGATTCTGCGAAGCAATGTGAACACTTCTGCTTCCCAGGCACAGAGAAGGTGCTAGCAAGGAATTCTCTGCCTGCCTTTCCCCAGTGCTCTAAAAGCTCTCCAGGACAACATAAAATCTGGGGCTCTGTGCTTTCTTTCCTTCTGAACAAGTGTTAGTGTTTTCTGCACAAAAGCGATTCTTGCGAAGCAATGTGAACACTTCTGCTTCCCAGGCACAGAGAAGGTGCTAGCAGGGAATTCTCTGCCTGCCTTTCCCCAGTGCTCTGCAAGCTCTCCAGGACAACATAGAATCTGGGGCTCTGTGCTTTCTTTCCTTCTGAACAAGTGTTACTGTTTTCTGCACAAAAGCGATTCTGCGAAGCAATGTGAACAGGCACAGAGAAGGTGCTATCAGGGAATTCTCTGCCTGCCTTTCCCCAGTGCTCTGCAAGCTCTCCAGGACAACATAGAATCTGGGGCTCTGTGCTTTCTTTCCTTCTGAACAAGTGTTACTGTTTTCTGCACAAAAGCGATTCTGCGAAGCAATGTGAACAGGCACAGAGAAGGTGCTAGCAGGGAATTCTCTGCCTGCCTTTCCCCAGTGCTCTGCAAGCTCTCCAGGACAACATAGAATCTGGGGCTCTGTGCTTTCTTTCCTTCTGAACAAGTGTTACTGTTTTCTGCACAAAAGCGATTCTGCGAAGCAATGTGAACACTTCTGCTTCCCAGGCACAGAGAAGGTGCTAGCAGGGAATTCTCTGCCTGCCTTTCCCCAGTGCTCTGCAAGCTCTCCAGGACAACATAGAATCTGGGGCTCTGTGCTTTCTTTCGTTCTGAACAAGTGTTACTGTTTTCTGCACAAAAGCGATTCTGCAAAGCAATGTGAACAGGCACAGAGAAGGTGCTAGCAGGGAATTCTCTGCCTGCCTTTCCCCAGTGCTCTGCAAGCTCTCCAGGACAACATAGAATCTGGGGCTCTGTGCTTTCTTTCCTTCTGAACAAGTGTTAGTGTTTTCTGTACAAAAGCGATTCTTGCGAAGCAATGTGAACACTTCTGCTTCCCAGGCACAGAGAAGGTGCTATCAGGGAATTCTCTGCCTGCCTTTCCCAGTGCTCTGCAAGCTCTCCAGGACAACATAGAATCTGGGGCTCTGTGCTTTCTTTCCTTCTGAACAAGTGTTACTGTTTTCTGCACAAAAGCGATTCTGCAAAGCAATGTGAACAGGCACAGAGAAGGTGCTATCAGGGAATTCTCTGCCTGCCTTTCCCCAGTGCTCTGCAAGCTCTCCAGGACAACATAGAATCTGGGGCTCTGTGCTTTCTTTCCTTCTGAACAAGTGTTACTGTTTTCTGCACAAAAGCGATTCTGCGAAGCAATGTGAACACTTCTGCTTCCCAGGCACAGAGAAGGTGCTAGCAAGGAATTCTCTGCCTGCCTTTCCCCAGTGCTCTGCAAGCTCTCCAGGACAACATAGAATCTGGGGCTCTGTGCTTTCTTTCCTTCTGAACAAGTGTTACTGTTTTCTGCACAAAAGCGATTCTGCGAACCAATGTGAACACTTCTGCTTCCCAGGCACAGAGAAGGTGCTAGCAAGGAATTCTCTGCCTGCCTTTCCCCAGTGCTCTAAAAGCTCTCCAGGACAACATAAAATCTGGGGCTCTGTGCTTTCTTTCCTTCTGAACAAGTGTTAGTGTTTTCTGCACAAAAGCGATTCTTGCGAAGCAATGTGAACACTTCTGCTTCCCAGGCACAGAGAAGGTGCTATCAGGGAATTCTCTGCCTGCCTTTCCCCAGTGCTCTGCAAGCTCTCCAGGACAACATAGAATCTGGGGCTCTGTGCTTTCTTTCGTTCTGAACAAGTGTTACTGTTTTCTGCACAAAAGCGATTCTGCAAAGCAATGTGAACAGGCACAGAGAAGGTGCTAGCAGGGAATTCTCTGCCTGCCTTTCCCCAGTGCTCTGCAAGCTCTCCAGGACAACATAAAATCTGGGGCTCTGTGCTTTCTTTCCTTCTGAACAAGTGTTAGTGTTTTCTGCACAAAAGCGATTCTTGCGAAGCAATGTGAACACTTCTGCTTCCCAGGCACAGAGAAGGTGCTATCAGGGAATTCTCTGCCTGCCTTTCCCCAGTGCTCTGCAAGCTCTCCAGGACAACATAGAATCTGGGGCTCTGTGCTTTCTTTCCTTCTGAACAAGTGTTACTGTTTTCTGCACAAAAGCGATTCTGCAAAGCAATGTGAACAGGCACAGAGAAGGTGCTATCAGGGAATTCTCTGCCTGCCTTTCCCCAGTGCTCTGCAAGCTCTCCAGGACAACATAGAATCTGGGGCTCTGTGCTTTCTTTCCTTCTGAACAAGTGTTACTGTTTTCTGCACAAAAGCGATTCTGCGAAGCAATGTGAACACTTCTGCTTCCCAGGCACAGAGAAGGTGCTATCAGGGAATTCTCTGCCTGCCTTTCCCCAGTGCTCTGCAAGCTCTCCAGGACAACATAGAATCTGGGGCTCTATGCTTTCTTTCCTTCTGAACAAGTGTTACTGTTTTCTGCACAAAAGCGATTCTGCGAAGCAATGTGAACACTTCTGCTTCCCAGGCACAGAGAAGGTGCTAGCAAGGAATTCTCTGCCTGCCTTTCCCCAGTGCTCTAAAAGCTCTCCAGGACAACATAAAATCTGGGGCTCTGTGCTTTCTTTCCTTCTGAACAAGTGTTAGTGTTTTCTGCACAAAAGCGATTCTTGCGAAGCAATGTGAACACTTCTGCTTCCCAGGCACAGAGAAGGTGCTAGCAGGGAATTCTCTGCCTGCCTTTCCCCAGTGCTCTGCAAGCTCTCCAGGACAACATAGAATCTGGGGCTCTGTGCTTTCTTTCCTTCTGAACAAGTGTTACTGTTTTCTGCACAAAAGCGATTCTGCGAAGCAATGTGAACAGGCACAGAGAAGGTGCTATCAGGGAATTCTCTGCCTGCCTTTCCCCAGTGCTCTGCAAGCTCTCCAGGACAACATAGAATCTGGGGCTCTGTGCTTTCTTTCGTTCTGAACAAGTGTTACTGTTTTCTGCACAAAAGCGATTCTGCAAAGCAATGTGAACACTTCTGCTTCCCAGGCACAGAGAAGGTGCTAGCAGGGAATTCTCTGCCTGCCTTTCCCCAGTGCTCTGCAAGCTCTCCAGGACAACATAGAATCTGGGGCTCTGTGCTTTCTTTCCTTCTGAACAAGTGTTAGTGTTTTCTGCACAAAAGCGTTTCTGCGAACAAATGTGAACAGGCACAGAGAAGGTGCTAGCAGGGAATTCTCTGCCTGCCTTTCCCCAGTGCTCTGCAAGCTCTCCAGGACAACATAAAATCTGGGGCTCTGTGCTTTCTTTCGTTCTGAACAAGTGTTACTGTTTTCTGCACAAAAGCGATTCTTGCGAAGCAATGTGAACACTTCTGCTTCCCAGGCACAGAGAAGGTGCTATCAGGGAATTCTCTGCCTGCCTTTCCCCAGTGCTCTGCAAGCTCTCCAGGAC
This sequence comes from Strix aluco, assembly GCF_031877795.1. NCBI lineage: Eukaryota > Metazoa > Chordata > Aves > Strigiformes > Strigidae > Strix > Strix aluco. The sequence goes on from NW_027436647.1 coordinate 2,547,503, forward strand.
AACATAGAATCTGGGGCTCTGTGCTTTCTTTCCTTCTGAACAAGTGTTACTGTTTTCTGCACAAAAGCGATTCTTGCGAAGCAATGTGAACACTTCTGCTTCCCAGGCACAGAGAAGGTGCTAGCAGGGAATTCTCTGCCTGCCTTTCCCCAGTGCTCTGCAAGCTCTCCAGGACAACATAGAATCTGGGGCTCTGTGCTTTCTTTCGTTCTGAACAAGTGTTACTGTTTTCTGCACAAAAGCGATTCTGCGAAGCAATGTGAACAGGCACAGAGAAGGTGCTATCAGGGAATTCTCTGCCTGCCTTTCCCCAGTGCTCTGCAAGCTCTCCAGGACAACATAGAATCTGGGGCTCTGTGCTTTCTTTCGTTCTGAACAACTGTTACTGTTTTCTGCACAAAAGCGATTCTGCGAAGCAATGTGAACACTTCTGCTTCCCAGGCACAGAGAAGGTGCTATCAGGGAATTCTCTGCCTGCCTTTCCCCAGTGCTCTGCAAGCTCTCCAGGACAACATAGAATCTGGGGCTCTGTGCTTTCTTTCGTTCTGAACAAGTGTTACTGTTTTCTGCACAAAAGCGATTCTGCGAAGCAATGTGAACAGGCACAGAGAAGGTGCTATCAGGGAATTCTCTGCCTGCCTTTCCCCAGTGCTCTGCAAGCTCTCCAGGACAACATAAAATCTGGGGCTCTGTGCTTTCTTTCCTTCTGAACAAGTGTTAGTGTTTTCTGCACAAAAGCGATTCTTGCGAAGCAATGTGAACACTTCTGCTTCCCAGGCACAGAGAAGGTGCTATCAGGGAATTCTCTGCCTGCCTTTCCCCAGTGCTCTGCAAGCTCTCCAGGACAACATAAAATCTGGGGCTCTGTGCTTTCTTTCCTTCTGAACAAGTGTTACTGTTTTCTGCACAAAAGCGATTCTTGCGAAGCAATGTGAACACTTCTGCTTCCCAGGCACAGAGAAGGTGCTATCAGGGAATTCTCTGCCTGCCTTTCCCCAGTGCTCTGCAAGCTCTCCAGGACAACATAGAATCTGGGGCTCTGTGCTTTCTTTCCTTCTGAACAAGTGTTACTGTTTTCTGCACAAAAGCGATTCTGCGAAGCAATGTGAACAGGCACAGAGAAGGTGCTATCAGGGAATTCTCTGCCTGCCTTTCCCCAGTGCTCTGCAAGCTCTCCAGGACAACATAAAATCTGGGGCTCTGTGCTTTCTTTCCTTCTGAACAAGTGTTACTGTTTTCTGCACAAAAGCGATTCTTGCGAAGCAATGTGAACACTTCTGCTTCCCAGGCACAGAGAAGGTGCTATCAGGGAATTCTCTGCCTGCCTTTCCCCAGTGCTCTGCAAGCTCTCCAGGACAACATAGAATCTGGGGCTCTGTGCTTTCTTTCGTTCTGAACAAGTGTTACTGTTTTCTGCACAAAAGCGATTCTGCAAAGCAATGTGAACACTTCTGCTTCCCAGGCACAGAGAAGGTGCTAGCAGGGAATTCTCTGCCTGCCTTTCCCCAGTGCTCTGCAAGCTCTCCAGGACAACATAGAATCTGGGGCTCTGTGCTTTCTTTCCTTCTGAACAAGTGTTACTGTTTTCTGCACAAAAGCGATTCTGCGAAGCAATGTGAACAGGCACAGAGAAGGTGCTATCAGGGAATTCTCTGCCTGCCTTTCCCCAGTGCTCTGCAAGCTCTCCAGGACAACATAAAATCTGGGGCTCTGTGCTTTCTTTCCTTCTGAACAAGTGTTACTGTTTTCTGCACAAAAGCGATTCTTGCGAAGCTATGTGAACACTTCTGCTTCCCAGGCACACAGAAGGTGCTAGCAAGGAATTCTCTGCCTGCCTTTCCCCAGTGCTCTGCAAGCTCTCCAGGACAACATAGAATCTGGGGCTCTGTGCTTTCTTTCCTTCTGAACAAGTGTTAGTGTTTTCTGCACAAAAGCGTTTCTGCGAACCAATGTGAACAGGCACAGAGAAGGTGCTAGCAAGGAATTCTCTGCCTGCCTTTCCCCAGTGCTCTGCAAGCTCTCCAGGACAACATAAAATCTGGGGCTCTGTGCTTTCTTTCGTTCTGAACAAGTGTTACTGTTTTCTGCACAAAAGCGATTCTTGCGAAGCAATGTGAACACTTCTGCTTCCCAGGCACAGAGAAGGTGCTATCAGGGAATTCTCTGCCTGCCTTTCCCCAGTGCTCTGCAAGCTCTCCAGGACAACATAGAATCTGGGGCTCTGTGCTTTCTTTCCTTCTGAACAAGTGTTACTGTTTTCTGCACAAAAGCGATTCTTGCGAAGCAATGTGAACACTTCTGCTTCCCAGGCACAGAGAAGGTGCTATCAGGGAATTCTCTGCCTGCCTTTCCCCAGTGCTCTGCAAGCTCTCCAGGACAACATAGAATCTGGGGCTCTGTGCTTTCTTTCGTTCTGAACAAGTGTTACTGTTTTCTGCACAAAAGCGATTCTGCGAACCAATGTGAACAGGCACAGAGAAGGTGCTAGCAGGGAATTCTCTGCCTGCCTTTCCCCAGTGCTCTGCAAGCTCTCCAGGACAACATAAAATCTGGGGCTCTGTGCTTTCTTTCCTTCTGAACAAGTGTTAGTGTTTTCTGCACAAAAGCGATTCTTGCGAAGCAATGTGAACACTTCTGCTTCCCAGGCACAGAGAAGGTGCTATCAGGGAATTCTCTGCCTGCCTTTCCCCAGTGCTCTGCAAGCTCTCCAGGACAACATAAAATCTGGGGCTCTGTGCTTTCTTTCCTTCTGAACAAGTGTTACTGTTTTCTGCACAAAAGCGATTCTTGCGAAGCAATGTGAACACTTCTGCTTCCCAGGCACAGAGAAGGTGCTATCAGGGAATTCTCTGCCTGCCTTTGCCCAGTGCTCTGCAAGCTCTCCAGGACAACATAGAATCTGGGGCTCTGTGCTTTCTTTCGTTCTGAACAAGTGTTACTGTTTTCTGCACAAAAGCGATTCTGCGAAGCAATGTGAACAGGCACAGAGAAGGTGCTATCAGGGAATTCTCTGCCTGCCTTTCCCCAGTGCTCTGCAAGCTCTCCAGGACAACATAGAATCTGGGGCTCTGTGCTTTCTTTCGTTCTGAACAACTGTTACTGTTTTCTGCACAAAAGCGATTCTGCGAAGCAATGTGAACACTTCTGCTTCCCAGGCACAGAGAAGGTGCTATCAGGGAATTCTCTGCCTGCCTTTCCCCAGTGCTCTGCAAGCTCTCCAGGACAACATAGAATCTGGGGCTCTGTGCTTTCTTTCGTTCTGAACAAGTGTTACTGTTTTCTGCACAAAAGCGATTCTGCGAAGCAATGTGAACAGGCACAGAGAAGGTGCTATCAGGGAATTCTCTGCCTGCCTTTCCCCAGTGCTCTGCAAGCTCTCCAGGACAACATAAAATCTGGGGCTCTGTGCTTTCTTTCCTTCTGAACAAGTGTTAGTGTTTTCTGCACAAAAGCGATTCTTGCGAAGCAATGTGAACACTTCTGCTTCCCAGGCACAGAGAAGGTGCTATCAGGGAATTCTCTGCCTGCCTTTCCCCAGTGCTCTGCAAGCTCTCCAGGACAACATAAAATCTGGGGCTCTGTGCTTTCTTTCCTTCTGAACAAGTGTTACTGTTTTCTGCACAAAAGCGATTCTTGCGAAGCAATGTGAACACTTCTGCTTCCCAGGCACAGAGAAGGTGCTAGCAGGGAATTCTCTGCCTGCCTTTCCCCAGTGCTCTGCAAGCTCTCCAGGACAACATAGAATCTGGGGCTCTGTGCTTTCTTTCGTTCTGAACAAGTGTTACTGTTTTCTGCACAAAAGCGATTCTGCGAAGCAATGTGAACACTTCTGCTTCCCAGGCACAGAGAAGGTGCTAGCAGGGAATTCTCTGCCTGCCTTTCCCCAGTGCTCTGCAAGCTCTCCAGGACAACATAGAATCTGGGGCTCTGTGCTTTCTTTCCTTCTGAACAAGTGTTACTGTTTTCTGCACAAAAGCGATTCTGCGAAGCAATGTGAACAGGCACAGAGAAGGTGCTATCAGGGAATTCTCTGCCTGCCTTTCCCCAGTGCTCTGCAACCTCTCCAGGACAACATAAAATCTGGGGCTCTGTGCTTTCTTTCCTTCTGAACAAGTGTTACTGTTTTCTGCACAAAAGCGATTCTTGCGAAGCTATGTGAACACTTGTGCTTCCCAGGCACACAGAAGGTGCTAGCAAGGAATTCTCTGCCTGCCTTTCCCCAGTGCTCTGCAAGCTCTCCAGGACAACATAGAATCTGGGGCTCTGTGCTTTCTTTCCTTCTGAACAAGTGTTAGTGTTTTCTGCACAAAAGCGTTTCTGCGAACCAATGTGAACAGGCACAGAGAAGGTGCTAGCAAGGAATTCTCTGCCTGCCTTTCCCCAGTGCTCTGCAAGCTCTCCAGGACAACATAAAATCTGGGGCTCTGTGCTTTCTTTCGTTCTGAACAAGTGTTACTGTTTTCTGCACAAAAGCGATTCTTGCGAAGCAATGTGAACACTTCTGCTTCCCAGGCACAGAGAAGGTGCTATCAGGGAATTCTCTGCCTGCCTTTCCCCAGTGCTCTGCAAGCTCTCCAGGACAACATAGAATCTGGTGCTCTGTGCTTTCTTTCCTTCTGAACAAGTGTTACTGTTTTCTGCACAAAAGCGATTCTTGCGAAGCAATGTGAACACTTCTGCTTCCCAGGCACAGAGAAGGTGCTAGCAGGGAATTCTCTGCCTGCCTTTCCCCAGTGCTCTGCAAGCTCTCCAGGACAACATAAAATCTGGGGCTCTGTGCTTTCTTTCCTTCTGAACAAGTGTTACTGTTTTCTGCACAAAAGCGATTCTTGCGAAGCAATGTGAACACTTCTGCTTCCCAGGCACAGAGAAGGTGCTAGCAGGGAATTCTCTGCCTGCCTTTCCCCAGTGCTCTGCAAGCTCTCCAGGACAACATAGAATCTGGGGCTCTGTGCTTTCTTTCGTTCTGAACAACTGTTACTGTTTTCTGCACAAAAGCGATTCTGCGAAGCAATGTGAACACTTCTGCTTCCCAGGCACAGAGAAGGTGCTATCAGGGAATTCTCTGCCTGCCTTTCCCCAGTGCTCTGCAAGCTCTCCAGGACAACATAGAATCTGGGGCTCTGTGCTTTCTTTCGTTCTGAACAAGTGTTACTGTTTTCTGCACAAAAGCGATTCTGCGAAGCAATGTGAACAGGCACAGAGAAGGTGCTATCAGGGAATTCTCTGCCTGCCTTTCCCCAGTGCTCTGCAAGCTCTCCAGGACAACATAAAATCTGGGGCTCTGTGCTTTCTTTCCTTCTGAACGAGTGTTAGTGTTTTCTGCACAAAAGCGATTCTTGCGAAGCAATGTGAACACTTCTGCTTCCCAGGCACAGAGAAGGTGCTAGCAGGGAATTCTCTGCCTGCCTTTCCCCAGTGCTCTGCAAGCTCTCCAGGACAACATAAAATCTGGGGCTCTGTGCTTTCTTTCCTTCTGAACAAGTGTTACTGTTTTGTGCACAAAAGCGATTCTTGCGAAGCAATGTGAACACTTCTGCTTCCCAGGCACAGAGAAGGTGCTATCAGGGAATTCTCTGCCTGCCTTTCCCCAGTGCTCTGCAAGCTCTCCAGGACAACATAGAATCTGGGGCTCTGTGCTTTCTTTCGTTCTGAACAAGTGTTACTGTTTTCTGCACAAAAGCGATTCTGCGAAGCAATGTGAACAGGCACAGAGAAGGTGCTATCAGGGAATTCTCTGCCTGCCTTTCCCCAGTGCTCTGCAAGCTCTCCAGGACAACATAGAATCTGGGGCTCTGTGCTTTCTTTCGTTCTGAACAACTGTTACTGTTTTCTGCACAAAAGCGATTCTGCGAAGCAATGTGAACACTTCTGCTTCCCAGGCACAGAGAAGGTGCTATCAGGGAATTCTCTGCCTGCCTTTCCCCAGTGCTCTGCAAGCTCTCCAGGACAACATAGAATCTGGGGCTCTGTGCTTTCTTTCGTTCTGAACAAGTGTTACTGTTTTCTGCACAAAAGCGATTCTGCGAACCAATGTGAACAGGCACAGAGAAGGTGCTAGCAGGGAATTCTCTGCCTGCCTTTCCCCAGTGCTCTGCAAGCTCTCCAGGACAACATAAAATCTGGGGCTCTGTGCTTTCTTTCCTTCTGAACAAGTGTTAGTGTTTTCTGCACAAAAGCGATTCTTGCGAAGCAATGTGAACACTTCTGCTTCCCAGGCACAGAGAAGGTGCTAGCAGGGAATTCTCTGCCTGCCTTTCCCCAGTGCTCTGCAAGCTCTCCAGGACAACATAAAATCTGGGGCTCTGTGCTTTCTTTCCTTCTGAACAAGTGTTACTGTTTTCTGCACAAAAGCGATTCTTGCGAAGCAATGTGAACACTTCTGCTTCCCAGGCACAGAGAAGGTGCTAGCAGGGAATTCTCTGCCTGCCTTTCCCCAGTGCTCTGCAAGCTCTCCAGGACAACATAGAATCTGGGGCTCTGTGCTTTCTTTCGTTCTGAACAAGTGTTACTGTTTTCTGCACAAAAGCGATTCTGCGAAGCAATGTGAACAGGCACAGAGAAGGTGCTATCAGGGAATTCTCTGCCTGCCTTTCCCCAGTGCTCTGCAAGCTCTCCAGGACAACATAGAATCTGGGGCTCTGTGCTTTCTTTCGTTCTGAACAACTGTTACTGTTTTCTGCACAAAAGCGATTCTGCGAAGCAATGTGAACACTTCTGCTTCCCAGGCACAGAGAAGGTGCTATCAGGGAATTCTCTGCCTGCCTTTCCCCAGTGCTCTGCAAGCTCTCCAGGACAACATAGAATCTGGGGCTCTGTTCTTTCTTTCGTTCTGAACAAGTGTTACTGTTTTCTGCACAAAAGCGATTCTGCGAAGCAATGTGAACAGGCACAGAGAAGGTGCTATCAGGGAATTCTCTGCCTGCCTTTCCCCAGTGCTCTGCAAGCTCTCCAGGACAACATAAAATCTGGGGCTCTGTGCTTACTTTCCTTCTGAACAAGTGTTAATGTTTTCTGCAGAAAAGCGATTCTGCGAAGCAATGTGAACAGGCACAGAGAAGGTGCTATCAGGGAATTCTCTGCCTGCCTTTCCCCAGTGCTCTGCAAGCTCTCCAGGACAACATAGAATCTGGGGCTCTGTGCTTTCTTTCCTTCTGAACAAGTGTTACTGTTTTCTGCACAAAAGCGATTCTGCGAAGCAATGTGAACAGGCACAGAGAAGGTGCTATCAGGGAATTCTCTGCCTGCCTTTCCCCAGTGCTCTGCAAGCTCTCCAGGACAACATAGAATCTGGGGCTCTGTGCTTTCTTTCCTTCTGAACAAGTGTTACTGTTTTCTGCACAAAAGCGATTCTGCGAAGCAATGTGAACACTTCTGCTTCCCAGGCACAGAGAAGGTGCTAGCAAGGATTTCTCTGCCTGCCTTTCCCCAGTGCTCTGCAAGCTCTCCAGGACAACATAGAATCTGGGGCTCTGTGCTTTCTTTCCTTCTGAACAAGTGTTAGTGTTTTCTGCACAAAAGCGATTCTGCGAAGCAATGTGAACACTTCTGCTTCCCAGGCACAGAGAAGGTGCTAGCAAGGAATTCTCTGCCTGCCTTTCCCCAGTGCTCTGCAAGCTCTCCAGGACAACATAAAATCTGGGGCTCTGTGCTTTCTTTCCTTCTGAACAAGTGTTACTGTTTTCTGCACAAAAGCGATTCTTGCGAAGCAATGTGAACACTTCTGCTTCCCAGGCACAGAGAAGGTGCTATCAGGGAATTCTCTGCCTGCCTTTCCCCAGTGCTCTGCAAGCTCTCCAGGACAACATAGAATCTGGGGCTCTGTGCTTTCTTTCGTTCTGAACAAGTGTTACTGTTTTCTGCACAAAAGCGATTCTGCGAAGCAATGTGAACAGGCACAGAGAAGGTGCTATCAGGGAATTCTCTGCCTGCCTTTCCCCAGTGCTCTGCAAGCTCTCCAGGACAACATAAAATCTGGGGCTCTGTGCTTTCTTTCGTTCTGAACAAGTGTTACTGTTTTCTGCACAAAAGCGATTCTTGCGAAGCAATGTGAACACTTCTGCTTCCCAGGCACAGAGAAGGTGCTAGCAGGGAATTCTCTGCCTGCCTTTCCCCAGTGCTCTGCAAGCTCTCCAGGACAACATAGAATCTGGGGCTCTGTGCTTTCTTTCGTTCTGAACAAGTGTTACTGTTTTCTGCACAAAAGCGATTCTTGCGAAGCAATGTGAACACTTCTGCTTCCCAGGCACAGAGAAGGTGCTATCAGGGAATTCTCTGCCTGCCTTTCCCCAGTGCTCTGCAAGCTCTCCAGGACAACATAAAATCTGGGGCTCTGTGCTTTCTTTCCTTCTGAACAAGTGTTACTGTTTTCTGCACAAAAGCGATTCTTGCGAAGCAATGTGAACACTTCTGCTTCCCAGGCACAGAGAAGGTGCTAGCAGGGAATTCTCTGCCTGCCTTTCCCCAGTGCTCTGCAAGCTCTCCAGGACAACATAGAATCTGGGGCTCTGTGCTTTCTTTCGTTCTGAACAACTGTTACTGTTTTCTGCACAAAAGCGATTCTGCGAAGCAATGTGAACACTTCTGCTTCCCAGGCACAGAGAAGGTGCTATCAGGGAATTCTCTGCCTGCCTTTCCCCAGTGCTCTGCAAGCTCTCCAGGACAACATAGAATCTGGGGCTCTGTGCTTTCTTTCGTTCTGAACAAGTGTTACTGTTTTCTGCACAAAAGCGATTCTGCGAAGCAATGTGAACAGGCACAGAGAAGGTGCTATCAGGGAATTCTCTGCCTGCCTTTCCCCAGTGCTCTGCAAGCTCTCCAGGACAACATAAAATCTGGGGCTCTGTGCTTTCTTTCCTTCTGAACGAGTGTTAGTGTTTTCTGCACAAAAGCGATTCTTGCGAAGCAATGTGAACACTTCTGCTTCCCAGGCACAGAGAAGGTGCTAGCAGGGAATTCTCTGCCTGCCTTTCCCCAGTGCTCTGCAAGCTCTCCAGGACAACATAAAATCTGGGGCTCTGTGCTTTCTTTCCTTCTGAACAAGTGTTACTGTTTTGTGCACAAAAGCGATTCTTGCGAAGCAATGTGAACACTTCTGCTTCCCAGGCACAGAGAAGGTGCTATCAGGGAATTCTCTGCCTGCCTTTCCCCAGTGCTCTGCAAGCTCTCCAGGACAACATAGAATCTGGGGCTCTGTGCTTTCTTTCGTTCTGAACAAGTGTTACTGTTTTCTGCACAAAAGCGATTCTGCGAAGCAATGTGAACAGGCACAGAGAAGGTGCTATCAGGGAATTCTCTGCCTGCCTTTCCCCAGTGCTCTGCAAGCTCTCCAGGACAACATAGAATCTGGGGCTCTGTGCTTTCTTTCGTTCTGAACAACTGTTACTGTTTTCTGCACAAAAGCGATTCTGCGAAGCAATGTGAACACTTCTGCTTCCCAGGCACAGAGAAGGTGCTATCAGGGAATTCTCTGCCTGCCTTTCCCCAGTGCTCTGCAAGCTCTCCAGGACAACATAGAATCTGGGGCTCTGTGCTTTCTTTCGTTCTGAACAAGTGTTACTGTTTTCTGCACAAAAGCGATTCTGCGAACCAATGTGAACAGGCACAGAGAAGGTGCTAGCAGGGAATTCTCTGCCTGCCTTTCCCCAGTGCTCTGCAAGCTCTCCAGGACAACATAAAATCTGGGGCTCTGTGCTTTCTTTCCTTCTGAACAAGTGTTAGTGTTTTCTGCACAAAAGCGATTCTTGCGAAGCAATGTGAACACTTCTGCTTCCCAGGCACAGAGAAGGTGCTAGCAGGGAATTCTCTGCCTGCCTTTCCCCAGTGCTCTGCAAGCTCTCCAGGACAACATAAAATCTGGGGCTCTGTGCTTTCTTTCCTTCTGAACAAGTGTTACTGTTTTCTGCACAAAAGCGATTCTTGCGAAGCAATGTGAACACTTCTGCTTCCCAGGCACAGAGAAGGTGCTAGCAGGGAATTCTCTGCCTGCCTTTCCCCAGTGCTCTGCAAGCTCTCCAGGACAACATAGAATCTGGGGCTCTGTGCTTTCTTTCGTTCTGAACAAGTGTTACTGTTTTCTGCACAAAAGCGATTCTGCGAAGCAATGTGAACAGGCACAGAGAAGGTGCTATCAGGGAATTCTCTGCCTGCCTTTCCCCAGTGCTCTGCAAGCTCTCCAGGACAACATAGAATCTGGGGCTCTGTGCTTTCTTTCGTTCTGAACAACTGTTACTGTTTTCTGCACAAAAGCGATTCTGCGAAGCAATGTGAACACTTCTGCTTCCCAGGCACAGAGAAGGTGCTATCAGGGAATTCTCTGCCTGCCTTTCCCCAGTGCTCTGCAAGCTCTCCAGGACAACATAGAATCTGGGGCTCTGTTCTTTCTTTCGTTCTGAACAAGTGTTACTGTTTTCTGCACAAAAGCGATTCTGCGAAGCAATGTGAACAGGCACAGAGAAGGTGCTATCAGGGAATTCTCTGCCTGCCTTTCCCCAGTGCTCTGCAAGCTCTCCAGGACAACATAAAATCTGGGGCTCTGTGCTTACTTTCCTTCTGAACAAGTGTTAATGTTTTCTGCAGAAAAGCGATTCTGCGAAGCAATGTGAACAGGCACAGAGAAGGTGCTATCAGGGAATTCTCTGCCTGCCTTTCCCCAGTGCTCTGCAAGCTCTCCAGGACAACATAGAATCTGGGGCTCTGTGCTTTCTTTCCTTCTGAACAAGTGTTACTGTTTTCTGCACAAAAGCGATTCTGCGAAGCAATGTGAACAGGCACAGAGAAGGTGCTATCAGGGAATTCTCTGCCTGCCTTTCCCCAGTGCTCTGCAAGCTCTCCAGGACAACATAGAATCTGGGGCTCTGTGCTTTCTTTCCTTCTGAACAAGTGTTACTGTTTTCTGCACAAAAGCGATTCTGCGAAGCAATGTGAACACTTCTGCTTCCCAGGCACAGAGAAGGTGCTAGCAAGGATTTCTCTGCCTGCCTTTCCCCAGTGCTCTGCAAGCTCTCCAGGACAACATAGAATCTGGGGCTCTGTGCTTTCTTTCCTTCTGAACAAGTGTTAGTGTTTTCTGCACAAAAGCGATTCTGCGAAGCAATGTGAACACTTCTGCTTCCCAGGCACAGAGAAGGTGCTAGCAAGGAATTCTCTGCCTGCCTTTCCCCAGTGCTCTGCAAGCTCTCCAGGACAACATAAAATCTGGGGCTCTGTGCTTTCTTTCCTTCTGAACAAGTGTTACTGTTTTCTGCACAAAAGCGATTCTTGCGAAGCAATGTGAACACTTCTGCTTCCCAGGCACAGAGAAGGTGCTATCAGGGAATTCTCTGCCTGCCTTTCCCCAGTGCTCTGCAAGCTCTCCAGGACAACATAGAATCTGGGGCTCTGTGCTTTCTTTCGTTCTGAACAAGTGTTACTGTTTTCTGCACAAAAGCGATTCTGCGAAGCAATGTGAACAGGCACAGAGAAGGTGCTATCAGGGAATTCTCTGCCTGCCTTTCCCCAGTGCTCTGCAAGCTCTCCAGGACAACATAAAATCTGGGGCTCTGTGCTTTCTTTCGTTCTGAACAAGTGTTACTGTTTTCTGCACAAAAGCGATTCTTGCGAAGCAATGTGAACACTTCTGCTTCCCAGGCACAGAGAAGGTGCTAGCAGGGAATTCTCTGCCTGCCTTTCCCCAGTGCTCTGCAAGCTCTCCAGGACAACATAGAATCTGGGGCTCTGTGCTTTCTTTCGTTCTGAACAAGTGTTACTGTTTTCTGCACAAAAGCGATTCTTGCGAAGCAATGTGAACACTTCTGCTTCCCAGGCACAGAGAAGGTGCTATCAGGGAATTCTCTGCCTGCCTTTCCCCAGTGCTCTGCAAGCTCTCCAGGACAACATAGAATCTGGGGCTCTGTGCTTTCTTTCCTTCTGAACAAGTGTTACTGTTTTCTGCACAAAAGCGATTCTGCAAAGCAATGTGAACAGGCACAGAGAAGGTGCTATCAGGGAATTCTCTGCCTGCCTTTCCCCAGTGCTCTGCAAGCTCTCCAGGACAACATAGAATCTGGGGCTCTGTGCTTTCTTTCCTTCTGAACAAGTGTTACTGTTTTCTGCACAAAAGCGATTCTGCGAAGCAATGTGAACACTTCTGCTTCCCAGGCACAGAGAAGGTGCTAGCAAGGAATTCTCTGCCTGCCTTTCCCCAGTGCTCTGCAAGCTCTCCAGGACAACATAGAATCTGGGGCTCTGTGCTTTCTTTCCTTCTGAACAAGTGTTACTGTTTTCTGCACAAAAGCGATTCTGCGAAGCAATGTGAACACTTCTGCTTCCCAGGCACAGAGAAGGTGCTAGCAAGGAATTCTCTGCCTGCCTTTCCCCAGTGCTCTAAAAGCTCTCCAGGACAACATAAAATCTGGGGCTCTGTGCTTTCTTTCCTTCTGAACAAGTGTTAGTGTTATCTGCACAAAAGCGATTCTTGCGAAGCAATGTGAACACTTCTGCTTCCCAGGCACAGAGAAGGTGCTAGCAGGGAATTCTCTGCCTGCCTTTCCCCAGTGCTCTGCAAGCTCTCCAGGACAACATAGAATCTGGGGCTCTGTGCTTTCTTTCCTTCTGAACAAGTGTTACTGTTTTCTGCACAAAAGCGATTCTGCGAAGCAATGTGAACAGGCACAGAGAAGGTGCTATCAGGGAATTCTCTGCCTGCCTTTCCCCAGTGCTCTGCAAGCTCTCCAGGACAACATAAAATCTGGGGCTCTGTGCTTTCTTTCCTTCTGAACAAGTGTTACTGTTTTCTGCACTAAAGCGATTCTGCGAACCAATGTGAACACTTCTGCTTCCCAGGCACAGAGAAGGTGCTAGCAAGGAATTCTCTGCCTGCCTTTCCCCAGTGCTCTGCAAGCTCTCCAGGACAACATAGAATCTGGGGCTCTGTGCTTTCTTTCCTTCTGAACAAGTGTTAGTGTTTTCTGCACAAAAGCGATTCTGCGAACCAATGTGAACAGGCACAGAGAAGGTGCTAGCAGGGAATTCTCTGCCTGCCTTTCCCCAGTGCTCTGCAAGCTCTCCAGGACAACATAAAATCTGGGGCTCTGTGCTTTCTTTCCTTCTGAACAAGTGTTAGTGTTTTCTGCACAAAAGCGATTCTTGCGAAGCAATGTGAACACTTCTGCTTCCCAGGCACAGAGAAGGTGCTAGCAGGGAATTCTCTGCCTGCCTTTCCCCAGTGCTCTGCAAGCTCTCCAGGACAACATAGAATCTGGGGCTCTGTGCTTTCTTTCCTTCTGAACAAGTGTTACTGTTTTCTGCACAAAAGCGATTCTGCGAACCAATGTGAACAGGCACAGAGAAGGTGCTATCAGGGAATTCTCTGCCTGCCTTTCCCCAGTGCTCTGCAAGCTCTCCAGGACAACATAGAATCTGGGGCTCTGTGCTTTCTTTCCTTCTGAACAAGTGTTACTGTTTTCTGCACAAAAGCGATTCTGCGAAGCAATGTGAACACTTCTGCTTCCCAGGCACAGAGAAGGTGCTAGCAAGGAATTCTCTGCCTGCCTTTCCCCAGTGCTCTGCAAGCTCTCCAGGACAACATAGAATCTGGGGCTCTATGCTTTCTTTCCTTCTGAACAAGTGTTACTGTTTTCTGCACAAAAGCGATTCTGCGAAGCAATGTGAACACTTCTGCTTCCCAGGCACAGAGAAGGTGCTAGCAAGGAATTCTCTGCCTGCCTTTCCCCAGTGCTCTAAAAGCTCTGCAGGACAACATAAAATCTGGGGCTCTGTGCTTTCTTTCCTTCTGAACAAGTGTTAGTGTTTTCTGCACAAAAGCGATTCTTGCGAAGCAATGTGAACACTTCTGCTTCCCAGGCACAGAGAAGGTGCTATCAGGGAATTCTCTGCCTGCCTTTCCCCAGTGCTCTGCAAGCTCTCCAGGACAACATAGAATCTGGGGCTCTGTGCTTTCTTTCGTTCTGAACAAGTGTTACTGTTTTCTGCACAAAAGCGATTCTGCGAAGCAATGTGAACAGGCACAGAGAAGGTGCTATCAGGGAATTCTCTGCCTGCCTTTCCCCAGTGCTCTGCAAGCTCTCCAGGACAACATAAAATCTGGGGCTCTGTGCTTTCTTTCCTTCTGAACAAGTGTTAGTGTTTTCTGCACAAAAGCGATTCTTGCGAAGCAATGTGAACACTTCTGCTTCCCAGGCACAGAGAAGGTGCTATCAGGGAATTCTCTGCCTGCCTTTCCCCAGTGCTCTGCAAGCTCTCCAGGACAACATAAAATCTGGGGCTCTGTGCTTTCTTTCCTTCTGAACAAGTGTTACTGTTTTCTGCACAAAAGCGATTCTTGCGAAGCAATGTGAACACTTCTGCTTCCCAGGCACAGAGAAGGTGCTAGCAGGGAATTCTCTGCCTGCCTTTCCCCAGTGCTCTGCAAGCTCTCCAGGACAACATAGAATCTGGGGCTCTGTGCTTTCTTTCGTTCTGAACAAGTGTTACTGTTTTCTGCACAAAAGCGATTCTGCGAAGCAATGTGAACACTTCTGCTTCCCAGGCACAGAGAAGGTGCTAGCAGGGAATTCTCTGCCTGCCTTTCCCCAGTGCTCTGCAAGCTCTCCAGGACAACATAGAATCTGGGGCTCTGTGCTTTCTTTCCTTCTGAACAAGTGTTACTGTTTTCTGCACAAAAGCGATTCTGCGAAGCAATGTGAACAGGCACAGAGAAGGTGCTATCAGGGAATTCTCTGCCTGCCTTTCCCCAGTGCTCTGCAACCTCTCCAGGACAACATAAAATCTGGGGCTCTGTGCTTTCTTTCCTTCTGAACAAGTGTTACTGTTTTCTGCACAAAAGCGATTCTTGCGAAGCTATGTGAACACTTGTGCTTCCCAGGCACACAGAAGGTGCTAGCAAGGAATTCTCTGCCTGCCTTTCCCCAGTGCTCTGCAAGCTCTCCAGGACAACATAGAATCTGGGGCTCTGTGCTTTCTTTCCTTCTGAACAAGTGTTAGTGTTTTCTGCACAAAAGCGTTTCTGCGAACCAATGTGAACAGGCACAGAGAAGGTGCTAGCAAGGAATTCTCTGCCTGCCTTTCCCCAGTGCTCTGCAAGCTCTCCAGGACAACATAAAATCTGGGGCTCTGTGCTTTCTTTCGTTCTGAACAAGTGTTACTGTTTTCTGCACAAAAGCGATTCTTGCGAAGCAATGTGAACACTTCTGCTTCCCAGGCACAGAGAAGGTGCTATCAGGGAATTCTCTGCCTGCCTTTCCCCAGTGCTCTGCAAGCTCTCCAGGACAACATAGAATCTGGTGCTCTGTGCTTTCTTTCCTTCTGAACAAGTGTTACTGTTTTCTGCACAAAAGCGATTCTTGCGAAGCAATGTGAACACTTCTGCTTCCCAGGCACAGAGAAGGTGCTAGCAGGGAATTCTCTGCCTGCCTTTCCCCAGTGCTCTGCAAGCTCTCCAGGACAACATAAAATCTGGGGCTCTGTGCTTTCTTTCCTTCTGAACAAGTGTTACTGTTTTCTGCACAAAAGCGATTCTTGCGAAGCAATGTGAACACTTCTGCTTCCCAGGCACAGAGAAGGTGCTAGCAGGGAATTCTCTGCCTGCCTTTCCCCAGTGCTCTGCAAGCTCTCCAGGACAACATAGAATCTGGGGCTCTGTGCTTTCTTTCGTTCTGAACAACTGTTACTGTTTTCTGCACAAAAGCGATTCTGCGAAGCAATGTGAACACTTCTGCTTCCCAGGCACAGAGAAGGTGCTATCAGGGAATTCTCTGCCTGCCTTTCCCCAGTGCTCTGCAAGCTCTCCAGGACAACATAGAATCTGGGGCTCTGTGCTTTCTTTCGTTCTGAACAAGTGTTACTGTTTTCTGCACAAAAGCGATTCTGCGAAGCAATGTGAACAGGCACAGAGAAGGTGCTATCAGGGAATTCTCTGCCTGCCTTTCCCCAGTGCTCTGCAAGCTCTCCAGGACAACATAAAATCTGGGGCTCTGTGCTTTCTTTCCTTCTGAACGAGTGTTAGTGTTTTCTGCACAAAAGCGATTCTTGCGAAGCAATGTGAACACTTCTGCTTCCCAGGCACAGAGAAGGTGCTAGCAGGGAATTCTCTGCCTGCCTTTCCCCAGTGCTCTGCAAGCTCTCCAGGACAACATAAAATCTGGGGCTCTGTGCTTTCTTTCCTTCTGAACAAGTGTTACTGTTTTGTGCACAAAAGCGATTCTTGCGAAGCAATGTGAACACTTCTGCTTCCCAGGCACAGAGAAGGTGCTATCAGGGAATTCTCTGCCTGCCTTTCCCCAGTGCTCTGCAAGCTCTCCAGGACAACATAGAATCTGGGGCTCTGTGCTTTCTTTCGTTCTGAACAAGTGTTACTGTTTTCTGCACAAAAGCGATTCTGCGAAGCAATGTGAACAGGCACAGAGAAGGTGCTATCAGGGAATTCTCTGCCTGCCTTTCCCCAGTGCTCTGCAAGCTCTCCAGGACAACATAGAATCTGGGGCTCTGTGCTTTCTTTCGTTCTGAACAACTGTTACTGTTTTCTGCACAAAAGCGATTCTGCGAAGCAATGTGAACACTTCTGCTTCCCAGGCACAGAGAAGGTGCTATCAGGGAATTCTCTGCCTGCCTTTCCCCAGTGCTCTGCAAGCTCTCCAGGACAACATAGAATCTGGGGCTCTGTGCTTTCTTTCGTTCTGAACAAGTGTTACTGTTTTCTGCACAAAAGCGATTCTGCGAACCAATGTGAACAGGCACAGAGAAGGTGCTAGCAGGGAATTCTCTGCCTGCCTTTCCCCAGTGCTCTGCAAGCTCTCCAGGACAACATAAAATCTGGGGCTCTGTGCTTTCTTTCCTTCTGAACAAGTGTTAGTGTTTTCTGCACAAAAGCGATTCTTGCGAAGCAATGTGAACACTTCTGCTTCCCAGGCACAGAGAAGGTGCTAGCAGGGAATTCTCTGCCTGCCTTTCCCCAGTGCTCTGCAAGCTCTCCAGGACAACATAAAATCTGGGGCTCTGTGCTTTCTTTCCTTCTGAACAAGTGTTACTGTTTTCTGCACAAAAGCGATTCTTGCGAAGCAATGTGAACACTTCTGCTTCCCAGGCACAGAGAAGGTGCTAGCAGGGAATTCTCTGCCTGCCTTTCCCCAGTGCTCTGCAAGCTCTCCAGGACAACATAGAATCTGGGGCTCTGTGCTTTCTTTCGTTCTGAACAAGTGTTACTGTTTTCTGCACAAAAGCGATTCTGCGAAGCAATGTGAACAGGCACAGAGAAGGTGCTATCAGGGAATTCTCTGCCTGCCTTTCCCCAGTGCTCTGCAAGCTCTCCAGGACAACATAGAATCTGGGGCTCTGTGCTTTCTTTCGTTCTGAACAACTGTTACTGTTTTCTGCACAAAAGCGATTCTGCGAAGCAATGTGAACACTTCTGCTTCCCAGGCACAGAGAAGGTGCTATCAGGGAATTCTCTGCCTGCCTTTCCCCAGTGCTCTGCAAGCTCTCCAGGACAACATAGAATCTGGGGCTCTGTTCTTTCTTTCGTTCTGAACAAGTGTTACTGTTTTCTGCACAAAAGCGATTCTGCGAAGCAATGTGAACAGGCACAGAGAAGGTGCTATCAGGGAATTCTCTGCCTGCCTTTCCCCAGTGCTCTGCAAGCTCTCCAGGACAACATAAAATCTGGGGCTCTGTGCTTACTTTCCTTCTGAACAAGTGTTAATGTTTTCTGCAGAAAAGCGATTCTGCGAAGCAATGTGAACAGGCACAGAGAAGGTGCTATCAGGGAATTCTCTGCCTGCCTTTCCCCAGTGCTCTGCAAGCTCTCCAGGACAACATAGAATCTGGGGCTCTGTGCTTTCTTTCCTTCTGAACAAGTGTTACTGTTTTCTGCACAAAAGCGATTCTGCGAAGCAATGTGAACAGGCACAGAGAAGGTGCTATCAGGGAATTCTCTGCCTGCCTTTCCCCAGTGCTCTGCAAGCTCTCCAGGACAACATAGAATCTGGGGCTCTGTGCTTTCTTTCCTTCTGAACAAGTGTTACTGTTTTCTGCACAAAAGCGATTCTGCGAAGCAATGTGAACACTTCTGCTTCCCAGGCACAGAGAAGGTGCTAGCAAGGATTTCTCTGCCTGCCTTTCCCCAGTGCTCTGCAAGCTCTCCAGGACAACATAGAATCTGGGGCTCTGTGCTTTCTTTCCTTCTGAACAAGTGTTAGTGTTTTCTGCACAAAAGCGATTCTGCGAAGCAATGTGAACACTTCTGCTTCCCAGGCACAGAGAAGGTGCTAGCAAGGAATTCTCTGCCTGCCTTTCCCCAGTGCTCTGCAAGCTCTCCAGGACAACATAAAATCTGGGGCTCTGTGCTTTCTTTCCTTCTGAACAAGTGTTACTGTTTTCTGCACAAAAGCGATTCTTGCGAAGCAATGTGAACACTTCTGCTTCCCAGGCACAGAGAAGGTGCTATCAGGGAATTCTCTGCCTGCCTTTCCCCAGTGCTCTGCAAGCTCTCCAGGACAACATAGAATCTGGGGCTCTGTGCTTTCTTTCGTTCTGAACAAGTGTTACTGTTTTCTGCACAAAAGCGATTCTGCGAAGCAATGTGAACAGGCACAGAGAAGGTGCTATCAGGGAATTCTCTGCCTGCCTTTCCCCAGTGCTCTGCAAGCTCTCCAGGACAACATAAAATCTGGGGCTCTGTGCTTTCTTTCGTTCTGAACAAGTGTTACTGTTTTCTGCACAAAAGCGATTCTTGCGAAGCAATGTGAACACTTCTGCTTCCCAGGCACAGAGAAGGTGCTAGCAGGGAATTCTCTGCCTGCCTTTCCCCAGTGCTCTGCAAGCTCTCCAGGACAACATAGAATCTGGGGCTCTGTGCTTTCTTTCGTTCTGAACAAGTGTTACTGTTTTCTGCACAAAAGCGATTCTTGCGAAGCAATGTGAACACTTCTGCTTCCCAGGCACAGAGAAGGTGCTATCAGGGAATTCTCTGCCTGCCTTTCCCCAGTGCTCTGCAAGCTCTCCAGGACAACATAGAATCTGGGGCTCTGTGCTTTCTTTCCTTCTGAACAAGTGTTACTGTTTTCTGCACAAAAGCGATTCTGCAAAGCAATGTGAACAGGCACAGAGAAGGTGCTATCAGGGAATTCTCTGCCTGCCTTTCCCCAGTGCTCTGCAAGCTCTCCAGGACAACATAGAATCTGGGGCTCTGTGCTTTCTTTCCTTCTGAACAAGTGTTACTGTTTTCTGCACAAAAGCGATTCTGCGAAGCAATGTGAACACTTCTGCTTCCCAGGCACAGAGAAGGTGCTAGCAAGGAATTCTCTGCCTGCCTTTCCCCAGTGCTCTGCAAGCTCTCCAGGACAACATAGAATCTGGGGCTCTGTGCTTTCTTTCCTTCTGAACAAGTGTTACTGTTTTCTGCACAAAAGCGATTCTGCGAAGCAATGTGAACACTTCTGCTTCCCAGGCACAGAGAAGGTGCTAGCAAGGAATTCTCTGCCTGCCTTTCCCCAGTGCTCTAAAAGCTCTCCAGGACAACATAAAATCTGGGGCTCTGTGCTTTCTTTCCTTCTGAACAAGTGTTAGTGTTATCTGCACAAAAGCGATTCTTGCGAAGCAATGTGAACACTTCTGCTTCCCAGGCACAGAGAAGGTGCTAGCAGGGAATTCTCTGCCTGCCTTTCCCCAGTGCTCTGCAAGCTCTCCAGGACAACATAGAATCTGGGGCTCTGTGCTTTCTTTCCTTCTGAACAAGTGTTACTGTTTTCTGCACAAAAGCGATTCTGCGAAGCAATGTGAACAGGCACAGAGAAGGTGCTATCAGGGAATTCTCTGCCTGCCTTTCCCCAGTGCTCTGCAAGCTCTCCAGGACAACATAAAATCTGGGGCTCTGTGCTTTCTTTCCTTCTGAACAAGTGTTACTGTTTTCTGCACTAAAGCGATTCTGCGAACCAATGTGAACACTTCTGCTTCCCAGGCACAGAGAAGGTGCTAGCAAGGAATTCTCTGCCTGCCTTTCCCCAGTGCTCTGCAAGCTCTCCAGGACAACATAGAATCTGGGGCTCTGTGCTTTCTTTCCTTCTGAACAAGTGTTAGTGTTTTCTGCACAAAAGCGATTCTGCGAACCAATGTGAACAGGCACAGAGAAGGTGCTAGCAGGGAATTCTCTGCCTGCCTTTCCCCAGTGCTCTGCAAGCTCTCCAGGACAACATAAAATCTGGGGCTCTGTGCTTTCTTTCCTTCTGAACAAGTGTTAGTGTTTTCTGCACAAAAGCGATTCTTGCGAAGCAATGTGAACACTTCTGCTTCCCAGGCACAGAGAAGGTGCTAGCAGGGAATTCTCTGCCTGCCTTTCCCCAGTGCTCTGCAAGCTCTCCAGGACAACATAGAATCTGGGGCTCTGTGCTTTCTTTCCTTCTGAACAAGTGTTACTGTTTTCTGCACAAAAGCGATTCTGCGAACCAATGTGAACAGGCACAGAGAAGGTGCTATCAGGGAATTCTCTGCCTGCCTTTCCCCAGTGCTCTGCAAGCTCTCCAGGACAACATAGAATCTGGGGCTCTGTGCTTTCTTTCCTTCTGAACAAGTGTTACTGTTTTCTGCACAAAAGCGATTCTGCGAAGCAATGTGAACACTTCTGCTTCCCAGGCACAGAGAAGGTGCTAGCAAGGAATTCTCTGCCTGCCTTTCCCCAGTGCTCTGCAAGCTCTCCAGGACAACATAGAATCTGGGGCTCTATGCTTTCTTTCCTTCTGAACAAGTGTTACTGTTTTCTGCACAAAAGCGATTCTGCGAAGCAATGTGAACACTTCTGCTTCCCAGGCACAGAGAAGGTGCTAGCAAGGAATTCTCTGCCTGCCTTTCCCCAGTGCTCTAAAAGCTCTGCAGGACAACATAAAATCTGGGGCTCTGTGCTTTCTTTCCTTCTGAACAAGTGTTAGTGTTTTCTGCACAAAAGCGATTCTTGCGAAGCAATGTGAACACTTCTGCTTCCCAGGCACAGAGAAGGTGCTAGCAGGGAATTCTCTGCCTGCCTTTCCCCAGTGCTCTGCAAGCTCTCCAGGACAACATAGAATCTGGGGCTCTGTGCTTTCTTTCCTTCTGAACAAGTGTTACTGTTTTCTGCACAAAAGCGATTCTGCGAAGCAATGTGAACAGGCACAGAGAAGGTGCTATCAGGGAATTCTCTGCCTGCCTTTCCCCAGTGCTCTGCAAGCTCTCCAGGACAACATAGAATCTGGGGCTCTGTGCTTTCTTTCGTTCTGAAGAAGTGTTACTGTTTTCTGCACAAAAGCGATTCTGCAAAGCAATGTGAACACTTCTGCTTCCCAGGCACAGAGAAGGTGCTAGCAGGGAATTCTCTGCCTGCCTTTCCCCAGTGCTCTGCAAGCTCTCCAGGACAACATAGAATCTGGGGCTCTGTGCTTTCTTTCCTTCTGAACAAGTGTTACTGTTTTCTGCACAAAAGCGATTCTGCGAAGCAATGTGAACAGGCACAGAGAAGGTGCTATCAGGGAATTCTCTGCCTGCCTTTCCCCAGTGCTCTGCAAGCTCTCCAGGACAACATAAAATCTGGGGCTCTGTGCTTTCTTTCCTTCTGAACAAGTGTTACTGTATTCTGCACAGAAGCGATTCTTGCGAAGCTATGTGAACACTTCTGCTTCCCAGGCACACAGAAGGTGCTAGCAGGGAATTCTCTGCCTGCCTTTCCCCAGTGCTCTGCAAGCTCTCCAGGACAACATAGAATCTGGGGCTCTGTGCTTTCTTTCCTTCTGAACAAGTGTTAGTGTTTTCTGCACAAAAGCGTTTCTGCGAACCAATGTGAACAGGCACAGAGAAGGTGCTAGCAGGGAATTCTCTGCCTGCCTTTCCCCAGTGCTCTGCAAGCTCTCCAGGACAACATAAAATCTGGGGCTCTGTGCTTTCTTTCGTTCTGAACAAGTGTTACTGTTTTCTGCACAAAAGCGATTCTTGCGAAGCAATGTGAACACTTCTGCTTCCCAGGCACAGAGAAGGTGCTATCAGGGAATTCTCTGCCTGCCTTTCCCCAGTGCTCTGCAAGCTCTCCAGGACAACATAGAATCTGGGGCTCTGTGCTTTCTTTCCTTCTGAACAAGTGTTACTGTTTTCTGCACAAAAGCGATTCTTGCGAAGCAATGTGAACACTTCTGCTTCCCAGGCACAGAGAAGGTGCTATCAGGGAATTCTCTGCCTGCCTTTCCCCAGTGCTCTGCAAGCTCTCCAGGACAACATAAAATCTGGGGCTCTGTGCTTTCTTTCCTTCTGAACAAGTGTTACTGTTTTCTGCACAAAAGCGATTCTTGCGAAGCAATGTGAACACTTCTGCTTCCCAGGCACAGAGAAGGTGCTAGCAGGGAATTCTCTGCCTGCCTTTCCCCAGTGCTCTGCAAGCTCTCCAGGACAACATAGAATCTGGGGCTCTGTGCTTTCTTTCGTTCTGAACAAGTGTTACTGTTTTCTGCACAAAAGCGATTCTGCGAAGCAATGTGAACAGGCACAGAGAAGGTGCTAGCAGGGAATTCTCTGCCTGCCTTTCCCCAGTGCTCTGCAAGCTCTCCAGGACAACATAGAATCTGGGGCTCTGTGCTTTCTTTCCTTCTGAACAAGTGTTACTGTTTTCTGCACAAAAGCGATTCTGCGAAGCAATGTGAACACTTCTGCTTCCCAGGCACAGAGAAGGTGCTATCAGGGAATTCTCTGCCTGCCTTTCCCCAGTGCTCTGCAAGCTCTCCAGGACAACATAGAATCTGGGGCTCTGTGCTTTCTTTCGTTCTGAACAAGTGTTACTGTTTTCTGCACAAAAGCGATTCTGCGAAGCAATGTGAACAGGCACAGAGAAGGTGCTATCAGGGAATTCTCTGCCTGCCTTTCCCCAGTGCTCTGCAAGCTCTCCAGGACAACATAAAATCTGGGGCTCTGTGCTTTCTTTCCTTCTGAACAAGTGTTAGTGTTTTCTGCACAAAAGCGATTCTTGCGAAGCAATGTGAACACTTCTGCTTCCCAGGCACAGAGAAGGTGCTAGCAGGGAATTCTCTGCCTGCCTTTCCCCAGTGCTCTGCAAGCTCTCCAGGACAACATAAAATCTGGGGCTCTGTGCTTTCTTTCCTTCTGAACAAGTGTTACTGTTTTCTGCACAAAAGCGATTCTTGCGAAGCAATGTGAACACTTCTGCTTCCCAGGCACAGAGAAGGTGCTATCAGGGAATTCTCTGCCTGCCTTTCCCCAGTGCTCTGCAAGCTCTCCAGGACAACATAGAATCTGGGGCTCTGTGCTTTCTTTCGTTCTGAACAAGTGTTACTGTTTTCTGCACAAAAGCGATTCTGCGAAGCAATGTGAACAGGCACAGAGAAGGTGCTATCAGGGAATTCTCTGCCTGCCTTTCCCCAGTGCTCTGCAAGCTCTCCAGGACAACATAGAATCTGGGGCTCTGTGCTTTCTTTCGTTCTGAACAACTGTTACTGTTTTCTGCACAAAAGCGATTCTGCGAAGCAATGTGAACACTTCTGCTTCCCAGGCACAGAGAAGGTGCTATCAGGGAATTCTCTGCCTGCCTTTCCCCAGTGCTCTGCAAGCTCTCCAGGACAACATAGAATCTGGGGCTCTGTGCTTTCTTTCGTTCTGAACAAGTGTTACTGTTTTCTGCACAAAAGCGATTCTGCGAAGCAATGTGAACAGGCACAGAGAAGGTGCTATCAGGGAATTCTCTGCCTGCCTTTCCCCAGTGCTCTGCAAGCTCTCCAGGACAACATAAAATCTGGGGCTCTGTGCTTTCTTTCCTTCTGAACAAGTGTTAGTGTTTTCTGCACAAAAGCGATTCTTGCGAAGCAATGTGAACACTTCTGCTTCCCAGGCACAGAGAAGGTGCTATCAGGGAATTCTCTGCCTGCCTTTCCCCAGTGCTCTGCAAGCTCTCCAGGACAACATAAAATCTGGGGCTCTGTGCTTTCTTTCCTTCTGAACAAGTGTTACTGTTTTCTGCACAAAAGCGATTCTTGCGAAGCAATGTGAACACTTCTGCTTCCCAGGCACAGAGAAGGTGCTAGCAGGGAATTCTCTGCCTGCCTTTCCCCAGTGCTCTGCAAGCTCTCCAGGACAACATAGAATCTGGGGCTCTGTGCTTTCTTTCCTTCTGAACAAGTGTTACTGTTTTCTGCACAAAAGCGATTCTGCGAAGCAATGTGAACAGGCACAGAGAAGGTGCTATCAGGGAATTCTCTGCCTGCCTTTCCCCAGTGCTCTGCAAGCTCTCCAGGACAACATAAAATCTGGGGCTCTGTGCTTTCTTTCCTTCTGAACAAGTGTTACTGTTTTCTGCACAAAAGCGATTCTTGCGAAGCTATGTGAACACTTCTGCTTCCCAGGCACACAGAAGGTGCTAGCAGGGAATTCTCTGCCTGCCTTTCCCCAGTGCTCTGCAAGCTCTCCAGGACAACATAGAATCTGGGGCTCTGTGCTTTCTTTCCTTCTGAACAAGTGTTAGTGTTTTCTGCACAAAAGCGATTCTGCGAAGCAATGTGAACAGGCACAGAGAAGGTGCTAGCAGGGAATTCTCTGCCTGCCTTTCCCCAGTGCTCTGCAAGCTCTCCAGGACAACATAAAATCTGGGGCTCTGTGCTTTCTTTCGTTCTGAACAAGTGTTACTGTTTTCTGCACAAAAGCGATTCTTGCGAAGCAATGTGAACACTTCTGCTTCCCAGGCACAGAGAAGGTGCTATCAGGGAATTCTCTGCCTGCCTTTCCCCAGTGCTCTGCAAGCTCTCCAGGACAACATAGAATCTGGGGCTCTGTGCTTTCTTTCCTTCTGAACAAGTGTTACTGTTTTCTGCACAAAAGCGATTCTTGCGAAGCAATGTGAACACTTCTGCTTCCCAGGCACAGAGAAGGTGCTATCAGGGAATTCTCTGCCTGCCTTTCCCCAGTGCTCTGCAAGCTCTCCAGGACAACATAAAATCTGGGGCTCTGTGCTTTCTTTCCTTCTGAACAAGTGTTACTGTTTTCTGCACAAAAGCGATTCTTGCGAAGCAATGTGAACACTTCTGCTTCCCAGGCACAGAGAAGGTGCTAGCAGGGAATTCTCTGCCTGCCTTTCCCCAGTGCTCTGCAAGCTCTCCAGGACAACATAGAATCTGGGGCTCTGTGCTTTCTTTCGTTCTGAACAAGTGTTACTGTTTTCTGCACAAAAGCGATTCTGCGAAGCAATGTGAACAGGCACAGAGAAGGTGCTAGCAGGGAATTCTCTGCCTGCCTTTCCCCAGTGCTCTGCAAGCTCTCCAGGACAACATAGAATCTGGGGCTCTGTGCTTTCTTTCCTTCTGAACAAGTGTTACTGTTTTCTGCACAAAAGCGATTCTGCGAAGCAATGTGAACAGGCACAGAGAAGGTGCTATCAGGGAATTCTCTGCCTGCCTTTCCCCAGTGCTCTGCAAGCTCTCCAGGACAACATAAAATCTGGGGCTCTGTGCTTTCTTTCCTTCTGAACAAGTGTTAGTGTTTTCTGCACAAAAGCGATTCTTGCGAAGCAATGTGAACACTTCTGCTTCCCAGGCACAGAGAAGGTGCTAGCAGGGAATTCTCTGCCTGCCTTTCCCCAGTGCTCTGCAAGCTCTCCAGGACAACATAAAATCTGGGGCTCTGTGCTTTCTTTCCTTCTGAACAAGTGTTACTGTTTTCTGCACAAAAGCGATTCTTGCGAAGCAATGTGAACACTTCTGCTTCCCAGGCACAGAGAAGGTGCTATCAGGGAATTCTCTGCCTGCCTTTCCCCAGTGCTCTGCAAGCTCTCCAGGACAACATAGAATCTGGGGCTCTGTGCTTTCTTTCGTTCTGAACAAGTGTTACTGTTTTCTGCACAAAAGCGATTCTGCGAAGCAATGTGAACAGGCACAGAGAAGGTGCTATCAGGGAATTCTCTGCCTGCCTTTCCCCAGTGCTCTGCAAGCTCTCCAGGACAACATAGAATCTGGGGCTCTGTGCTTTCTTTCGTTCTGAACAACTGTTACTGTTTTCTGCACAAAAGCGATTCTGCGAAGCAATGTGAACACTTCTGCTTCCCAGGCACAGAGAAGGTGCTATCAGGGAATTCTCTGCCTGCCTTTCCCCAGTGCTCTGCAAGCTCTCCAGGACAACATAGAATCTGGGGCTCTGTGCTTTCTTTCGTTCTGAACAAGTGTTACTGTTTTCTGCACAAAAGCGATTCTGCGAAGCAATGTGAACAGGCACAGAGAAGGTGCTATCAGGGAATTCTCTGCCTGCCTTTCCCCAGTGCTCTGCAAGCTCTCCAGGACAACAGCAAATCTGGGGCTCTGTGCTTTCTTTCCTTCTGAACAAGTGTTACTGTTTTCTGCACAAAAGCGATTCTTGCGAAGCAATGTGAACACTTCTGCTTCCCAGGCACAGAGAAGGTGCTATCAGGGAATTCTCTGCCTGCCTTTCCCCAGTGCTCTGCAAGCTCTCCAGGACAACATAAAATCTGGGGCTCTGTGCTTTCTTTCCTTCTGAACAAGTGTTACTGTTTTCTGCACAAAAGCGATTCTTGCGAAGCAATGTGAACACTTCTGCTTCCCAGGCACAGAGAAGGTGCTATCAGGGAATTCTCTGCCTGCCTTTCCCCAGTGCTCTGCAAGCTCTCCAGGACAACATAGAATCTGGGGCTCTGTGCTTTCTTTCGTTCTGAACAAGTGTTACTGTTTTCTGCACAAAAGCGATTCTGCGAAGCAATGTGAACAGGCACAGAGAAGGTGCTATCAGGGAATTCTCTGCCTGCCTTTCCCCAGTGCTCTGCAAGCTCTCCAGGACAACATAGAATCTGGGGCTCTGTGCTTTCTTTCGTTCTGAACAACTGTTACTGTTTTCTGCACAAAAGCGATTCTGCGAAGCAATGTGAACACTTCTGCTTCCCAGGCACAGAGAAGGTGCTATCAGGGAATTCTCTGCCTGCCTTTCCCCAGTGCTCTGCAAGCTCTCCAGGACAACATAGAATCTGGGGCTCTGTGCTTTCTTTCGTTCTGAACAAGTGTTACTGTTTTCTGCACAAAAGCGATTCTGCGAAGCAATGTGAACAGGCACAGAGAAGGTGCTATCAGGGAATTCTCTGCCTGCCTTTCCCCAGTGCTCTGCAAGCTCTCCAGGACAACATAAAATCTGGGGCTCTGTGCTTTCTTTCCTTCTGAACAAGTGTTAATGTTTTCTGCACAAAAGCGATTCTGCGAAGCAATGTGAACAGGCACAGAGAAGGTGCTATCAGGGAATTCTCTGCCTGCCTTTCCCCAGTGCTCTGCAAGCTCTCCAGGACAACATAGAATCTGGGGCTCTGTGCTTTCTTTCGTTCTGAACAAGTGTTACTGTTTTCTGCACAAAAGCGATTCTGCGAAGCAATGTGAACAGGCACAGAGAAGGTGCTATCAGGGAATTCTCTGCCTGCCTTTCCCCAGTGCTCTGCAAGCTCTCCAGGACAACATAAAATCTGGGGCTCTGTGCTTTCTTTCCTTCTGAACAAGTGTTAGTGTTTTCTGCACAAAAGCGATTCTTGCGAAGCAATGTGAACACTTCTGCTTCCCAGGCACAGAGAAGGTGCTATCAGGGAATTCTCTGCCTGCCTTTCCCCAGTGCTCTGCAAGCTCTCCAGGACAACATAAAATCTGGGGCTCTGTGCTTTCTTTCCTTCTGAACAAGTGTTACTGTTTTCTGCACAAAAGCGATTCTTGCGAAGCAATGTGAACACTTCTGCTTCCCAGGCACAGAGAAGGTGCTATCAGGGAATTCTCTGCCTGCCTTTCCCCAGTGCTCTGCAAGCTCTCCAGGACAACATAGAATCTGGGGCTCTGTGCTTTCTTTCGTTCTGAACAAGTGTTACTGTTTTCTGCACAAAAGCGATTCTGCGAAGCAATGTGAACAGGCACAGAGAAGGTGCTATCAGGGAATTCTCTGCCTGCCTTTCCCCAGTGCTCTGCAAGCTCTCCAGGACAACATAGAATCTGGGGCTCTGTGCTTTCTTTCGTTCTGAACAACTGTTACTGTTTTCTGCACAAAAGCGATTCTGCGAAGCAATGTGAACACTTCTGCTTCCCAGGCACAGAGAAGGTGCTATCAGGGAATTCTCTGCCTGCCTTTCCCCAGTGCTCTGCAAGCTCTCCAGGACAACATAGAATCTGGGGCTCTGTGCTTTCTTTCGTTCTGAACAAGTGTTACTGTTTTCTGCACAAAAGCGATTCTGCGAAGCAATGTGAACAGGCACAGAGAAGGTGCTATCAGGGAATTCTCTGCCTGCCTTTCCCCAGTGCTCTGCAAGCTCTCCAGGACAACATAAAATCTGGGGCTCTGTGCTTTCTTTCCTTCTGAACAAGTGTTACTGTTTTCTGCACAAAAGCGATTCTGCGAAGCAATGTGAACACTTCTGCTTCCCAGGCACAGAGAAGGTGCTAGCAGGGAATTCTCTGCCTGCCTTTCCCCAGTGGTCTGCAAGCTCTCCAGGGCAACATCAAATCTGGGGCTCTGTGCTTTCTTTCCTTCTGAACAAGTGTTAGTGTTTTCTGCACAAAAGCGATTCTTGCGAAGCGATGTGAACACTTCTGCTTCCCAGGCACAGAGAAGGTGCTAGCAAGGAATTCTCTGCCTGCCTTTCCCCAGTGCTCTGCAAGCTCTCCAGGACAACATAAAATCTGGGGCTCTGTGCTTTCTTTCCTTCTGAACAAGTGTTAGTGTTTTCTGCACAAAAGCGATTCTGCGAAGCAATGTGAACACTTCTGCTTCCCAGGCACAGAGAAGGTGCTAGCAGGGAATTCTCTGCCTGCCTTTCCCCAGTGCTCTGCAAGCTCTCCAGGACAACATAGAATCTGGGGCTCTGTGCTTTCTTTCCTTCTGAACAAGTGTTAGTGTTTTCTGCACAAAAGCGATTCTGCGAAGCAATGTGAACAGGCACAGAGAAGGTGCTAGCAGGGAATTCTCTGCCTGCCTTTCCCCAGTGCTCTGCAAGCTCTCCAGGACAACATAGAATCTGGGGCTCTGTGCTTTCTTTCGTTCTGAACAAGTGTTACTGTTTTCTGCACAAAAGCGATTCTTGCGAAGCAATGTGAACACTTCTGCTTCCCAGGCACAGAGAAGGTGCTATCAGGGAATTCTCTGCCTGCCTTTCCCCAGTGCTCTGCAAGCTCTCCAGGACAACATAGAATCTGGGGCTCTGTGCTTTCTTTCCTTCTGAACAAGTGTTACTGTTTTCTGCACAAAAGCGATTCTGCGAAGCAATGTGAACAGGCACAGAGAAGGTGCTATCAGGGAATTCTCTGCCTGCCTTTCCCCAGTGCTCTGCAAGCTCTCCAGGACAACATAAAATCTGGGGCTCTGTGCTTTCTTTCCTTCTGAACAAGTGTTACTGTTTTCTGCACAAAAGCGATTCTGCGAAGCAATGTGAACACTTCTGCTTCCCAGGCACAGAGAAGGTGCTAGCAAGGAATTCTCTGCCTGCCTTTCCCCAGTGCTCTGCAAGCTCTCCAGGGCAACATAAAATCTGGGGCTCTGTGCTTTCTTTCGTTCTGAGCAAGTGTTACTGTTTTCTGCACAAAAGCGATTCTGCGAAGCAATGTGAACACTTCTGCTTCCCAGGCACAGAGAAGGTGCTATCAGGGAATTCTCTGCCTGCCTTTCCCCAGTGCTCTGCAAGCTCTCCAGGACAACATAGAATCTGGGGCTCTGTGCTTTCTTTCCTTCTGAACAAGTGTTACTGTTTTCTGCACAAAAGCGATTCTGCGAAGCAATGTGAACACTTCTGCTTCCCAGGCACAGAGAAGGTGCTAGCAGGGAATTCTCTGCCTGCCTTTCCCCAGTGCTCTGCAAGCTCTCCAGGACAACATAGAATCTGGGGCTCTGTGCTTTCTTTCGTTCTGAACAAGTGTTACTGTTTTCTGCACAAAAGCGATTCTGCGAAGCAATGTGAACAGGCACAGAGAAGGTGCTATCAGGGAATTCTCTGCCTGCCTTTCCCCAGTGCTCTGCAAGCTCTCCAGGACAACATAGAATCTGGGGCTCTGTGCTTTCTTTCGTTCTGAACAACTGTTACTGTTTTCTGCACAAAAGCGATTCTGCGAAGCAATGTGAACACTTCTGCTTCCCAGGCACAGAGAAGGTGCTATCAGGGAATTCTCTGCCTGCCTTTCCCCAGTGCTCTGCAAGCTCTCCAGGACAACATAGAATCTGGGGCTCTGTGCTTTCTTTCGTTCTGAACAAGTGTTACTGTTTTCTGCACAAAAGCGATTCTGCGAAGCAATGTGAACAGGCACAGAGAAGGTGCTATCAGGGAATTCTCTGCCTGCCTTTCCCCAGTGCTCTGCAAGCTCTCCAGGACAACATAAAATCTGGGGCTCTGTGCTTTCTTTCCTTCTGAACAAGTGTTAGTGTTTTCTGCACAAAAGCGATTCTTGCGAAGCAATGTGAACACTTCTGCTTCCCAGGCACAGAGAAGGTGCTATCAGGGAATTCTCTGCCTGCCTTTCCCCAGTGCTCTGCAAGCTCTCCAGGACAACATAAAATCTGGGGCTCTGTGCTTTCTTTCCTTCTGAACAAGTGTTACTGTTTTCTGCACAAAAGCGATTCTTGCGAAGCAATGTGAACACTTCTGCTTCCCAGGCACAGAGAAGGTGCTATCAGGGAATTCTCTGCCTGCCTTTCCCCAGTGCTCTGCAAGCTCTCCAGGACAACATAGAATCTGGGGCTCTGTGCTTTCTTTCGTTCTGAACAAGTGTTACTGTTTTCTGCACAAAAGCGATTCTGCGAAGCAATGTGAACAGGCACAGAGAAGGTGCTATCAGGGAATTCTCTGCCTGCCTTTCCCCAGTGCTCTGCAAGCTCTCCAGGACAACATAGAATCTGGGGCTCTGTGCTTTCTTTCGTTCTGAACAACTGTTACTGTTTTCTGCACAAAAGCGATTCTGCGAAGCAATGTGAACACTTCTGCTTCCCAGGCACAGAGAAGGTGCTATCAGGGAATTCTCTGCCTGCCTTTCCCCAGTGCTCTGCAAGCTCTCCAGGACAACATAGAATCTGGGGCTCTGTGCTTTCTTTCGTTCTGAACAAGTGTTACTGTTTTCTGCACAAAAGCGATTCTGCGAAGCAATGTGAACAGGCACAGAGAAGGTGCTATCAGGGAATTCTCTGCCTGCCTTTCCCCAGTGCTCTGCAAGCTCTCCAGGACAACATAAAATCTGGGGCTCTGTGCTTTCTTTCCTTCTGAACAAGTGTTAATGTTTTCTGCACAAAAGCGATTCTGCGAAGCAATGTGAACAGGCACAGAGAAGGTGCTATCAGGGAATTCTCTGCCTGCCTTTCCCCAGTGCTCTGCAAGCTCTCCAGGACAACATAGAATCTGGGGCTCTGTGCTTTCTTTCCTTCTGAACAAGTGTTACTGTTTTCTGCACAAAAGCGATTCTGCGAAGCAATGTGAACAGGCACAGAGAAGGTGCTATCAGGGAATTCTCTGCCTGCCTTTCCCCAGTGCTCTGCAAGCTCTCCAGGACAACATAAAATCTGGGGCACTGTGCTTTCTTTCCTTCTGAACAAGTGTTACTGTTTTCTGCACAAAAGCGATTCTTGCGAAGCAATGTGAACACTTCTGCTTCCCAGGCACAGAGAAGGTGCTAGCAGGGAATTCTCTGCCTGCCTTTCCCCAGTGCTCTGCAAGCTCTCCAGGACAACATAGAATCTGGGGCTCTGTGCTTTCTTTCGTTCTGAACAAGTGTTACTGTTTTCTGCACAAAAGCGATTCTGCAAAGCAATGTGAACAGGCACAGAGAAGGTGCTAGCAGGGAATTCTCTGCCTGCCTTTCCCCAGTGCTCTGCAAGCTCTCCAGGACAACATAAAATCTGGGGCTCTGTGCTTTCTTTCCTTCTGAACAAGTGTTAGTGTTTTCTGCACAAAAGCGATTCTTGCGAAGAAATGTGAACACTTCTGCTTCCCAGGCACAGAGAAGGTGCTATCAGGGAATTCTCTGCCTGCCTTTCCCCAGTGCTCTGCAAGCTCTCCAGGACAACATAGAATCTGGGGCTCTGTGCTTTCTTTCCTTCTGAACAAGTGTTACTGTTTTCTGCACAAAAGCGATTCTGCAAAGCAATGTGAACAGGCACAGAGAAGGTGCTATCAGGGAATTCTCTGCCTGCCTTTCCCCAGTGCTCTGCAAGCTCTCCAGGACAACATAGAATCTGGGGCTCTGTGCTTTCTTTCCTTCTGAACAAGTGTTACTGTTTTCTGCACAAAAGCGATTCTGCGAAGCAATGTGAACACTTCTGCTTCCCAGGCACAGAGAAGGTGCTAGCAAGGAATTCTCTGCCTGCCTTTCCCCAGTGCTCTGCAAGCTCTCCAGGACAACATAGAAAATGGGGCTCTGTGCTTTCTTTCCTTCTGAACAAGTGTTACTGTTTTCTGCACAAAAGCGATTCTGCGAACCAATGTGAACAGGCACAGAGAAGGTGCTAGCAGGGAATTCTCTGCCTGCCTTTCCCCAGTGCTCTGCAAGCTCTCCAGGACAACATAAAATCTGGGGCTCTGTGCTTTCTTTCCTTCTGAACAAGTGTTACTGTTTTCTGCACAAAAGCGATTCTTGCGAAGCAATGTGAACACTTCTGCTTCCCAGGCACAGAGAAGGTGCTAGCAGGGAATTCTCTGCCTGCCTTTCCCCAGTGCTCTGCAAGCTCTCCAGGACAACATAGAATCTGGGGCTCTGTGCTTTCTTTCCTTCTGAACAAGTGTTACTGTTTTCTGCACAAAAGCGATTCTTGCGAAGCAATGTGAACACTTCTGCTTCCCAGGCACAGAGAAGGTGCTATCAGGGAATTCTCTGCCTGCCTTTCCCCAGTGCTCTGCAAGCTCTCCAGGACAACATAGAATCTGGGGCTCTGTGCTTTCTTTCGTTCTGAACAACTGTTACTGTTTTCTGCACAAAAGCGATTCTGCGAAGCAATGTGAACACTTCTGCTTCCCAGGCACAGAGAAGGTGCTATCAGGGAATTCTCTGCCTGCCTTTCCCCAGTGCTCTGCAAGCTCTCCAGGACAACATAGAATCTGGGGCTCTGTGCTTTCTTTCGTTCTGAACAAGTGTTACTGTTTTCTGCACAAAAGCGATTCTGCGAAGCAATGTGAACAGGCACAGAGAAGGTGCTATCAGGGAATTCTCTGCCTGCCTTTCCCCAGTGCTCTGCAAGCTCTCCAGGACAACATAAAATCTGGGGCTCTGTGCTTTCTTTCCTTCTGAACAAGTGTTAGTGTTTTCTGCACAAAAGCGATTCTTGCGAAGCAATGTGAACACTTCTGCTTCCCAGGCACAGAGAAGGTGCTATCAGGGAATTCTCTGCCTGCCTTTCCCCAGTGCTCTTCAAGCTCTCCAGGACAACATAAAATCTGGGGCTCTGTGCTTTCTTTCCTTCTGAACAAGTGTTACTGTTTTCTGCACAAAAGCGATTCTTGCGAAGCAATGTGAACACTTCTGCTTCCCAGGCACAGAGAAGGTGCTATCAGGGAATTCTCTGCCTGCCTTTCCCCAGTGCTCTGCAAGCTCTCCAGGACAACATAGAATCTGGGGCTCTGTGCTTTCTTTCGTTCTGAACAAGTGTTACTGTTTTCTGCACAAAAGCGATTCTGCGAAGCAATGTGAACAGGCACAGAGAAGGTGCTATCAGGGAATTCTCTGCCTGCCTTTCCCCAGTGCTCTGCAAGCTCTCCAGGACAACATAGAATCTGGGGCTCTGTGCTTTCTTTCGTTCTGAACAACTGTTACTGTTTTCTGCACAAAAGCGATTCTGCGAAGCAATGTGAACACTTCTGCTTCCCAGGCACAGAGAAGGTGCTATCAGGGAATTCTCTGCCTGCCTTTCCCCAGTGCTCTGCAAGCTCTCCAGGACAACATAGAATCTGGGGCTCTGTGCTTTCTTTCGTTCTGAACAAGTGTTACTGTTTTCTGCACAAAAGCGATTCTGCGAAGCAATGTGAACAGGCACAGAGAAGGTGCTATCAGGGAATTCTCTGCCTGCCTTTCCCCAGTGCTCTGCAAGCTCTCCAGGACAACATAAAATCTGGGGCTCTGTGCTTTCTTTCCTTCTGAACAAGTGTTAATGTTTTCTGCACAAAAGCGATTCTGCGAAGCAATGTGAACAGGCACAGAGAAGGTGCTATCAGGGAATTCTCTGCCTGCCTTTCCCCAGTGCTCTGCAAGCTCTCCAGGACAACATAGAATCTGGGGCTCTGTGCTTTCTTTCCTTCTGAACAAGTGTTACTGTTTTCTGCACAAAAGCGATTCTGCGAAGCAATGTGAACACTTCTGCTTCCCAGGCACAGAGAAGGTGCTAGCAAGGATTTCTCTGCCTGCCTTTCCCCAGTGCTCTGCAAGCTCTCCAGGACAACATAGAATCTGGGGCTCTGTGCTTTCTTTCCTTCTGAACAAGTGTTACTGTTTTCTGCACAAAAGCGATTCTGCGAAGCAATGTGAACACTTCTGCTTCCCAGGCACAGAGAAGGTGCTAGCAAGGAATTCTCTGCCTGCCTTTCCCCAGTGCTCTGCAAGCTCTCCAGGACAACATAAAATCTGGGGCTCTGTGCTTTCTTTCCTTCTGAACAAGTGTTACTGTTTTCTGCACAAAAGCGATTCTTGCGAAGCAATGTGAACACTTCTGCTTCCCAGGCACAGAGAAGGTGCTATCAGGGAATTCTCTGCCTGCCTTTCCCCAGTGCTCTGCAAGCTCTCCAGGACAACATAGAATCTGGGGCTCTGTGCTTTCTTTCGTTCTGAACAAGTGTTACTGTTTTCTGCACAAAAGCGATTCTGCGAAGCAATGTGAACAGGCACAGAGAAGGTGCTATCAGGGAATTCTCTGCCTGCCTTTCCCCAGTGCTCTGCAAGCTCTCCAGGACAACATAAAATCTGGGGCACTGTGCTTTCTTTCCTTCTGAACAAGTGTTACTGTTTTCTGCACAAAAGCGATTCTTGCGAAGCAATGTGAACACTTCTGCTTCCCAGGCACAGAGAAGGTGCTAGCAGGGAATTCTCTGCCTGCCTTTCCCCAGTGCTCTGCAAGCTCTCCAGGACAACATAGAATCTGGGGCTCTGTGCTTTCTTTCGTTCTGAACAAGTGTTACTGTTTTCTGCACAAAAGCGATTCTGCAAAGCAATGTGAACAGGCACAGAGAAGGTGCTAGCAGGGAATTCTCTGCCTGCCTTTCCCCAGTGCTCTGCAAGCTCTCCAGGACAACATAAAATCTGGGGCTCTGTGCTTTCTTTCCTTCTGAACAAGTGTTACTGTTTTCTGCACAAAAGCGATTCTTGCGAAGCAATGTGAACACTTCTGCTTCCCAGGCACAGAGAAGGTGCTAGCAGGGAATTCTCTGCCTGCCTTTCCCCAGTGCTCTGCAAGCTCTCCAGGACAACATAGAATCTGGGGCTCTGTGCTTTCTTTCCTTCTGAACAAGTGTTACTGTTTTCTGCACAAAAGCGATTCTGCAAAGCAATGTGAACAGGCACAGAGAAGGTGCTATCAGGGAATTCTCTGCCTGCCTTTCCCCAGTGCTCTGCAAGCTCTCCAGGACAACATAGAATCTGGGGCTCTGTGCTTTCTTTCCTTCTGAACAAGTGTTACTGTTTTCTGCACAAAAGCGATTCTGCGAAGCAATGTGAACACTTCTGCTTCCCAGGCACAGAGAAGGTGCTAGCAAGGAATTCTCTGCCTGCCTTTCCCCAGTGCTCTGCAAGCTCTCCAGGACAACATAGAATCTGGGGCTCTGTGCTTTCTTTCCTTCTGAACAAGTGTTACTGTTTTCTGCACAAAAGCGATTCTGCGAACCAATGTGAACACTTCTGCTTCCCAGGCACAGAGAAGGTGCTAGCAAGGAATTCTCTGCCTGCCTTTCCCCAGTGCTCTAAAAGCTCTCCAGGACAACATAAAATCTGGGGCTCTGTGCTTTCTTTCCTTCTGAACAAGTGTTAGTGTTTTCTGCACAAAAGCGATTCTTGCGAAGCAATGTGAACACTTCTGCTTCCCAGGCACAGAGAAGGTGCTAGCAGGGAATTCTCTGCCTGCCTTTCCCCAGTGCTCTGCAAGCTCTCCAGGACAACATAGAATCTGGGGCTCTGTGCTTTCTTTCCTTCTGAACAAGTGTTAGTGTTTTCTGCACAAAAGCGATTCTGCGAAGCAATGTGAACAGGCACAGAGAAGGTGCTAGCAGGGAATTCTCTGCCTGCCTTTCCCCAGTGCTCTGCAAGCTCTCCAGGACAACATAGAATCTGGGGCTCTGTGCTTTCTTTCGTTCTGAACAAGTGTTACTGTTTTCTGCACAAAAGCGATTCTGCAAAGCAATGTGAACACTTCTGCTTCCCAGGCACAGAGAAGGTGCTAGCAGGGAATTCTCTGCCTGCCTTTCCCCAGTGCTCTGCAAGCTCTCCAGGACAACATAGAATCTGGGGCTCTGTGCTTTCTTTCCTTCTGAACAAGTGTTAGTGTTTTCTGCACAAAAGCGATTCTGCGAAGCAATGTGAACAGGCACAGAGAAGGTGCTATCAGGGAATTCTCTGCCTGCCTTTCCCCAGTGCTCTGCAAGCTCTCCAGGACAACATAAAATCTGGGGCTCTGTGCTTTCTTTCCTTCTGAACAAGTGTTACTGTTTTCTGCACAAAAGCGATTCTGCGAAGCAATGTGAACACTTCTGCTTCCCAGGCACAGAGAAGGTGCTAGCAAGGAATTCTCTGCCTGCCTTTCCCCAGTGCTCTGCAAGCTCTCCAGGACAACATAAAATCTGGGGCTCTGTGCTTTCTTTCCTTCTGAACAAGTGTTACTGTTTTCTGCACAAAAGCGATTCTTGCGAAGCTATGTGAACACTTGTGCTTCCCAGGCACACAGAAGGTGCTAGCAAGGAATTCTCTGCCTGCCTTTCCCCAGTGCTCTGCAAGCTCTCCAGGACAACATAGAATCTGGGGCTCTGTGCTTTCTTTCGTTCTGAACAAGTGTTAGTGTTTTCTGCACAAAAGCGATTCTGCGAACCAATGTGAACAGGCACAGAGAAGGTGCTAGCAGGGAATTCTCTGCCTGCCTTTCCCCAGTGCTCTGCAAGCTCTCCAGGACAACATAGAATCTGGGGCTCTGTGCTTTCTTTCGTTCTGAACAAGTGTTACTGTTTTCTGCACAAAAGCGATTCTTGCGAAGCAATGTGAACACTTCTGCTTCCCAGGCACAGAGAAGGTGCTAGCAGGGAATTCTCTGCCTGCCTTTCCCCAGTGCTCTGCAAGCTCTCCAGGACAACATAGAATCTGGGGCTCTGTGCTTTCTTTCCTTCTGAACAAGTGTTACTGTTTTCTGCACAAAAGCGATTCTTGCGAAGCAATGTGAACACTTCTGCTTCCCAGGCACAGAGAAGGTGCTAGCAGGGAATTCTCTGCCTGCCTTTCCCCAGTGCTCTGCAAGCTCTCCAGGACAACATAAAATCTGGGGCTCTGTGCTTTCTTTCCTTCTGAACAAGTGTTACTGTTTTCTGCACAAAAGCGATTCTTGCGAAGCTATGTGAACACTTCTGCTTCCCAGGCACAGAGAAGGTGCTATCAGGGAATTCTCTGCCTGCCTTTCCCCAGTGCTCTAAAAGCTCTCCAGGACAACATAGAATCTGGGGCTCTGTG
Organism: Strix aluco; assembly: GCF_031877795.1. Lineage (NCBI taxonomy): Eukaryota > Metazoa > Chordata > Aves > Strigiformes > Strigidae > Strix > Strix aluco. Next base: position 2,585,134 of record NW_027436647.1, read on the forward strand.
CTTTCTTTCGTTCTGAACAAGTGTTAATGTTTTCTGCACAAAAGCGATTCTGCGAAGCAATGTGAACAGGCACAGAGAAGGTGCTATCAGGGAATTCTCTGCCTGCCTTTCCCCAGTGCTCTGCAAGCTCTCCAGGACAACATAGAATCTGGGGCTCTGTGCTTTCTTTCGTTCTGAACAACTGTTAGTGTTTTCTGCACAAAAGCGATTCTGCGAAGCAATGTGAACACTTCTGCTTCCCAGGCACAGAGAAGGTGCTAGCAGGGAATTCTCTGCCTGCCTTTCCCCAGTGCTCTGCAAGCTCTCCAGGACAACATAAAATCTGGGGCTCTGTGCTTTCTTTCCTTCTGAACAAGTGTTAATGTTTTCTGCACAAAAGCGATTCTGCGAAGCAATGTGAACAGGCACAGAGATGGTGCTATCAGGGAATTCTCTGCCTGCCTTTCCCCAGTGCTCTGCAAGCTCTCCAGGACAACATAGAATCTGGGGCTCTGTGCTTTCTTTCCTTCTGAACAAGTGTTACTGTTTTCTGCACAAAAGCGATTCTGCGAAGCAATGTGAACAGGCACAGAGAAGGTGCTATCAGGGAATTCTCTGCCTGCCTTTCCCCAGTGCTCTGCAAGCTCTCCAGGACAACATAGAATCTGGGGCTCTGTGCTTTCTTTCCTTCTGAACAAGTGTTACTGTTTTCTGCACAAAAGCGATTCTGCGAAGCAATGTGAACACTTCTGCTTCCCAGGCACAGAGAAGGTGCTAGCAAGGATTTCTCTGCCTGCCTTTCCCCAGTGCTCTGCAAGCTCTCCAGGACAACATAGAATCTGGGGCTCTGTGCTTTCTTTCCTTCTGAACAAGTGTTAGTGTTTTCTGCACAAAAGCGATTCTGCGAAGCAATGTGAACACTTCTGCTTCCCAGGCACAGAGAAGGTGCTAGCAAGGAATTCTCTGCCTGCCTTTCCCCAGTGCTCTGCAAGCTCTCCAGGACAACATAAAATCTGGGGCTCTGTGCTTTCTTTCCTTCTGAACAAGTGTTAGTGTTTTCTGCACAAAAGCGATTCTTGCGAAGCAATGTGAACACTTCTGCTTCCCAGGCACAGAGAAGGTGCTAGCAGGGAATTCTCTGCCTGCCTTTCCCCAGTGCTCTGCAAGCTCTCCAGGACAACATAGAATCTGGGGCTCTGTGCTTTCTTTCCTTCTGAACAAGTGTTACTGTTTTCTGCACAAAAGCGATTCTGCGAAGCAATGTGAACAGGCACAGAGAAGGTGCTATCAGGGAATTCTCTGCCTGCCTTTCCCCAGTGCTCTGCAAGCTCTCCAGGACAACATAAAATCTGGGGCACTGTGCTTTCTTTCCTTCTGAACAAGTGTTACTGTTTTCTGCACAAAAGCGATTCTGCGAACCAATGTGAACACTTCTGCTTCCCAGGCACAGAGAAGGTGCTAGCAGGGAATTCTCTGCCTGCCTTTCCCCAGTGCTCTGCAAGCTCTCCAGGACAACATAGAATCTGGGGCTCTGTGCTTTCTTTCCTTCTGAACAAGTGTTACTGTTTTCTGCACAGAAGCGATTCTGCGAAGCAATGTGAACAGGCACAGAGAAGGTGCTATCAGGGAATTCTCTGCCTGCCTTTCCCCAGTGCTCTGCAAGCTCTCCAGGACAACAGCAAATCTGGGGCTCTGTGCTTTCTTTCCTTCTGAACAAGTGTTACTGTTTTCTGCACTAAAGCGATTCTGCAAAGCAATGTGAACAGGCACAGAGAAGGTGCTAGCAGGGAATTCTCTGCCTGCCTTTCCCCAGTGCTCTGCAAGCTCTCCAGGACAACATAAAATCTGGGGCTCTGTGCTTTCTTTCCTTCTGAACAAGTGTTACTGTTTTCTGCACAAAAGCGATTCTTGCGAAGCAATGTGAACACTTCTGCTTCCCAGGCACAGAGAAGGTGCTATCAGGGAATTCTCTGCCTGCCTTTCCCCAGTGCTCTGCAAGCTCTCCAGGACAACATAGAATCTGGGGCTCTGTGCTTTCTTTCCTTCTGAACAAGTGTTACTGTTTTCTGCACAAAAGCGATTCTGCAAAGCAATGTGAACAGGCACAGAGAAGGTGCTATCAGGGAATTCTCTGCCTGCCTTTCCCCAGTGCTCTGCAAGCTCTCCAGGACAACATAGAATCTGGGGCTCTGTGCTTTCTTTCCTTCTGAACAAGTGTTAGTGTTTTCTGCACAAAAGCGATTCTGCGAAGCAATGTGAACACTTCTGCTTCCCAGGCACAGAGAAGGTGCTAGCAAGGAATTCTCTGCCTGCCTTTCCCCAGTGCTCTGCAAGCTCTCCAGGACAACATAGAATCTGGGGCTCTGTGCTTTCTTTCCTTCTGAACAAGTGTTACTGTTTTCTGCACAAAAGCGATTCTGCGAACCAATGTGAACACTTCTGCTTCCCAGGCACAGAGAAGGTGCTAGCAAGGAATTCTCTGCCTGCCTTTCCCCAGTGCTCTAAAAGCTCTCCAGGACAACATAAAATCTGGGGCTCTGTGCTTTCTTTCCTTCTGAACAAGTGTTAGTGTTTTCTGCACAAAAGCGATTCTTGCGAAGCAATGTGAACACTTCTGCTTCCCAGGCACAGAGAAGGTGCTAGCAGGGAATTCTCTGCCTGCCTTTCCCCAGTGCTCTGCAAGCTCTCCAGGACAACATAGAATCTGGGGCTCTGTGCTTTCTTTCCTTCTGAACAAGTGTTACTGTTTTCTGCACAAAAGCGATTCTGCGAAGCAATGTGAACAGGCACAGAGAAGGTGCTATCAGGGAATTCTCTGCCTGCCTTTCCCCAGTGCTCTGCAAGCTCTCCAGGACAACATAGAATCTGGGGCTCTGTGCTTTCTTTCGTTCTGAACAAGTGTTACTGTTTTCTGCACAAAAGCGATTCTGCAAAGCAATGTGAACACTTCTGCTTCCCAGGCACAGAGAAGGTGCTAGCAGGGAATTCTCTGCCTGCCTTTCCCCAGTGCTCTGCAAGCTCTCCAGGACAACATAGAATCTGGGGCTCTGTGCTTTCTTTCCTTCTGAACAAGTGTTACTGTTTTCTGCACAAAAGCGATTCTGCGAAGCAATGTGAACAGGCACAGAGAAGGTGCTATCAGGGAATTCTCTGCCTGCCTTTCCCCAGTGCTCTGCAAGCTCTCCAGGACAACATAAAATCTGGGGCTCTGTGCTTTCTTTCCTTCTGAACAAGTGTTACTGTTTTCTGCACAAAAGCGATTCTGCGAACCAATGTGAACACTTCTGCTTCCCAGGCACAGAGAAGGTGCTAGCAAGGAATTCTCTGCCTGCCTTTCCCCAGTGCTCTGCAAGCTCTCCAGGACAACATAAAATCTGGGGCTCTGTGCTTTCTTTCCTTCTGAACAAGTGTTACTGTTTTCTGCACAAAAGCGATTCTTGCGAAGCTATGTGAACACTTGTGCTTCCCAGGCACACAGAAGGTGCTAGCAAGGAATTCTCTGCCTGCCTTTCCCCAGTGCTCTGCAAGCTCTCCAGGACAACATAGAATCTGGGGCTCTGTGCTTTCTTTCCTTCTGAACAAGTGTTACTGTTTTCTGCACAAAAGCGATTCTGCGAACCAATGTGAACAGGCACAGAGAAGGTGCTATCAGGGAATTCTCTGCCTGCCTTTCCCCAGTGCTCTGCAAGCTCTCCAGGACAACATAGAATCTGGGGCTCTGTGCTTTCTTTCGTTCTGAACAAGTGTTACTGTTTTCTGCACAAAAGCGATTCTTGCGAAGCAATGTGAACACTTCTGCTTCCCAGGCACAGAGAAGGTGCTATCAGGGAATTCTCTGCCTGCCTTTCCCCAGTGCTCTGCAAGCTCTCCAGGACAACATAGAATCTGGGGCTCTGTGCTTTCTTTCCTTCTGAACAAGTGTTACTGTTTTCTGCACAAAAGCGATTCTTGCGAAGCAATGTGAACACTTCTGCTTCCCAGGCACAGAGAAGGTGCTATCAGGGAATTCTCTGCCTGCCTTTCCCCAGTGCTCTGCAAGCTCTCCAGGACAACATAAAATCTGGGGCTCTGTGCTTTCTTTCCTTCTGAACAAGTGTTACTGTTTTCTGCACAAAAGCGATTCTTGCGAAGCAATGTGAACACTTCTGCTTCCCAGGCACAGAGAAGGTGCTATCAGGGAACTCTCTGCCTGCCTTTCCCCAGTGCTCTGCAAGCTCTCCAGGGCAACATCAAATCTGGGGCTCTGTGCTTTCTTTCCTTCTGAACAAGTGTTAATGTTTTCTGCACAAAAGCGATTCTGCGAAGCAATGTGAACAGGCACAGAGAAGGTGCTATCAGGGAATTCTCTGCCTGCCTTTCCCCAGTGCTCTGCAAGCTCTCCAGGACAACATAGAATCTGGGGCTCTGTGCTTTCTTTCCTTCTGAACAACTGTTACTGTTTTCTGCACAAAAGCGATTCTGCGAAGCAATGTGAACACTTCTGCTTCCCAGGCACAGAGAAGGTGCTATCAGGGAATTCTCTGCCTGCCTTTCCCCAGTGCTCTGCAAGCTCTCCAGGACAACATAAAATCTGGGGCTCTGTGCTTTCTTTCCTTCTGAACAAGTGTTAATGTTTTCTGCACAAAAGCGATTCTGCGAAGCAATGTGAACAGGCACAGAGAAGGTGCTAGCAAGGAATTCTCTGCCTGCCTTTCCCCAGTGCTCTGCAAGCTCTCCAGGACAACATAGAATCTGGGGCTCTGTGCTTTCTTTCCTTCTGAACAAGTGTTACTGTTTTCTGCACAAAAGCGATTCTGCGAAGCAATGTGAACAGGCACAGAGACGGTGCTATCAGGGAATTCTCTGCCTGCCTTTCCCCAGTGCTCTGCAAGCTCTCCAGGACAACATAGAATCTGGGGCTCTGTGCTTTCTTTCCTTCTGAACAAGTGTTACTGTTTTCTGCACTAAAGCGATTCTGCGAACCAATGTGAACACTTCTGCTTCCCAGGCACAGAGAAGGTGCTAGCAAGGAATTCTCTGCCTGCCTTTCCCCAGTGCTCTGCAGGGTATCCAGGACAACATAGAATCTGGGGCTCTGTGCTTTCTTTCCTTCTGAACAAGTGTTAGTGTTTTCTGCACAAAAGCGATTCTGCGAAGCAATGTGAACACTTCTGCTTCCCAGGCACGGAGAAGGTGCTAGCAAGGAATTCTCTGCCTGCCTTTCCCCAGTGCTCTGCAAGCTCTCCAGGGCAACATAAAATCTGGGGCTCTGTGCTTTCTTTCGTTCTGAACAAGTGTTACTGTTTTCTGCACAAAAGCGTTTCTGCGAAGCAATGTGAACAGGCACAGAGAAGGTGCTAGCAGGGAATTCTCTGCCTGCCTTTCCCCAGTGCTCTGCAAGCTCTCCAGGACAACATAGAATCTGGGGCTCTGTGCTTTCTTTCGTTCTGAACAACTGTTACTGTTTTCTGCACAAAAGCGATTCTGCGAAGCAATCTGAACACTTCTGCTTCCCAGGCACAGAGAAGGTGCTAGCAAGGAATTCTCTGCCTGCCTTTCCCCAGTGCTCTGCAAGCTCTCCAGGACAACATAGAATCTGGGGCTCTGTGCTTTCTTTCGTTCTGAACAAGTGTTACTGTTTTCTGCACAAAAGCGATTCTGCGAAGCAATGTGAACAGGCACAGAGAAGGTGCTATCAGGGAATTCTCTGCCTGCCTTTCCCCAGTGCTCTGCAAGCTCTCCAGGACAACATAAAATCTGGGGTTCTGTGCTTTCTTTCCTTCTGAACAAGTGTTACTGTTTTCTGCACAAAAGCGATTCTGCGAAGCAATGTGAACAGGCACAGAGAAGGTGCTATCAGGGAATTCTCTGCCTGCCTTTCCCCAGTGCTCTGCAAGCTCTCCAGGACAACATAAAATCTGGGGCTCTGTGCTTTCTTTCCTTCTGAACAAGTGTTACTGTTTTCTGCACAAAAGCGATTCTGCGAAGCAATGTGAACACTTCTGCTTCCCAGGCACAGAGAAGGTGCTAGCAAGGAATTCTCTGCCTGCCTTTCCCCAGTGCTCTGCAAGCTCTCCAGGACAACATAAAATCTGGGGCTCTGTGCTTTCTTTCCTTCTGAACAAGTGTTAGTGTTTTCTGCACAAAAGCGATTCTTGCGAAGCTATGTGAACACTTCTGCTTCCCAGGCACACAGAAGGTGCTAGCAAGGAATTCTCTGCCTGCCTTTCCCCAGTGCTCTGCAAGCTCTCCAGGACAACATAGAATCTGGGGCTCTGTGCTTTCTTTCCTTCTGAACAAGTGTTAGTGTTTTCTGCACAAAAGCGATTCTGCGAACCAATGTGAACAGGCACAGAGAAGGTGATAGCAGGGAATTCTCTGCCTGCCTTTCCCCAGTGCTCTGCAAGCTCTCCAGGACAACATAAAATCTGGGGCTCTGTGCTTTCTTTCGTTCTGAACAAGTGTTACTGTTTTCTGCACAAAAGCGATTCTTGCGAAGCAATGTGAACACTTCTGCTTCCCAGGCACAGAGAAGGTGCTATCAGGGAATTCTCTGCCTGCCTTTCCCCAGTGCTCTGCAAGCTCTCCAGGACAACATAAAATCTGGGGCTCTGTGCTTTCTTTCCTTCTGAACAAGTGTTAGTGTTTTCTGCACAAAAGCGATTCTGCGAAGCAATGTGAACACTTCTGCTTCCCAGGCACAGAGAAGGTGCTAGCAAGGAATTCTCTGCCTGCCTTTCCCCAGTGCTCTGCAAGCTCTCCAGGACAACATAAAATCTGGGGCTCTGTGCTTTCTTTCCTTCTGAACAAGTGTTAGTGTTTTCTGCACAAAAGCGATTCTTGCGAAGCAATGTGAACACTTCTGCTTCCCAGGCACAGAGAAGGTGCTATCAGGGAATTCTCTGCCTGCCTTTCCCCAGTGCTCTGCAAGCTCTCCAGGACAACATAGAATCTGGGGCTCTGTGCTTTCTTTCGTTCTGAACAACTGTTACTGTTTTCTGCACAAAAGCGATTCTGCGAAGCAATGTGAACACTTCTGCTTCCCAGGCACAGAGAAGGTGCTATCAGGGAATTCTCTGCCTGCCTTTCCCCAGTGCTCTGCAAGCTCTCCAGGACAACATAAAATCTGGGGCTCTGTGCTTTCTTTCCTTCTGAACAAGTGTTAGTGTTTTCTGCAGAAAAGCGATTCTTGCGAAGCAATGTGAACACTTCTGCTTCCCAGGCACAGAGAAGGTGCTATCAGGGAATTCTCTGCCTGCCTTTCCCCAGTGCTCTGCAAGCTCTCCAGGACAACATAGAATCTGGGGCTCTGTGCTTTCTTTCCTTCTGAACAAGTGTTACTGTTTTCTGCACAAAAGCGATTCTGCGAAGCAATGTGAACACTTCTGCTTCCCAGGCACAGAGAAGGTGCTATCAGGGAATTCTCTGCCTGCCTTTCCCCAGTGCTCTGCAAGCTCTCCAGGGCAACATAAAATCTGGGGCTCTGTGCTTTCTTTCCTTCTGAACAAGTGTTACTGTTTTCTGCACAAAAGCGATTCTTGCGAAGCAATGTGAACACTTCTGCTTCCCAGGCACAGAGAAGGTGCTATCAGGGAATTCTCTGCCTGCCTTTCCCCAGTGCTCTGCAAGCTCTCCAGGACAACATAAAATCTGGGGCTCTGTGCTTTCTTTCCTTCTGAACAAGTGTTACTGTTTTCTGCACAAAAGCGATTCTTGCGAAGCAATGTGAACACTTCTGCTTCCCAGGCACAGAGAAGGTGCTAGCAGGGAATTCTCTGCCTGCCTTTCCCCAGTGCTCTGCAAGCTCTCCAGGACAACATAGAATCTGGGGCTCTGTGCTTTCTTTCCTTCTGAACAAGTGTTACTGTTTTCTGCACAAAAGCGATTCTGCGAAGCAATGTGAACAGGCACAGAGAAGGTGCTATCAGGGAATTCTCTGCCTGCCTTTCCCCAGTGGTCTGCAAGCTCTCCAGGACAACATAAAATCTGGGGCTCTGTGCTTTCTTTCCTTCTGAACAAGTGTTACTGTTTTCTGCACAAAAGCGATTCTGCGAAGCAATGTGAACACTTCTGCTTCCCAGGCACAGAGAAGGTGCTAGCAAGGAATTCTCTGCCTGCCTTTCCCCAGTGCTCTGCAAGCTCTCCAGGGCAACATAAAATCTGGGGCTCTGTGCTTTCTTTCGTTCTGAGCAAGTGTTACTGTTTTCTGCACAAAAGCGATTCTTGCGAAGCAATGTGAACACTTCTGCTTCCCAGGCACAGAGAAGGTGCTATCAGGGAATTCTCTGCCTGCCTTTCCCCAGTGCTCTGCAAGCTCTCCAGGACAACATAGAATCTGGGGCTCTGTGCTTTCTTTCCTTCTGAACAAGTGTTACTGTTTTCTGCACAAAAGCGATTCTGCGAAGCAATGTGAACACTTCTGCTTCCCAGGCACAGAGAAGGTGCTAGCAGGGAATTCTCTGCCTGCCTTTCCCCAGTGCTCTGCAAGCTCTCCAGGACAACATAGAATCTGGGGCTCTGTGCTTTCTTTCCTTCTGAACAAGTGTTACTGTTTTCTGCACAAAAGCGATTCTGCGAAGCAATGTGAACAGGCACAGAGAAGGTGCTAGCAGGGAATTCTCTGCCTGCCTTTCCCCAGTGCTCTGCAAGCTCTCCAGGACAACATAGAATCTGGGGCTCTGTGCTTTCTTTCCTTCTGAACAAGTGTTACTGTTTTCTGCACAAAAGCGATTCTGCGAAGCAATGTGAACACTTCTGCTTCCCAGGCACAGAGAAGGTGCTAGCAGGGAATTCTCTGCCTGCCTTTCCCCAGTGCTCTGCAAGCTCTCCAGGACAACATAGAATCTGGGGCTCTGTGCTTTCTTTCGTTCTGAACAAGTGTTACTGTTTTCTGCACAAAAGCGATTCTGCGAAGCAATGTGAACAGGCACAGAGAAGGTGCTAGCAAGGAATTCTCTGCCTGCCTTTCCCCAGTGCTCTGCAAGCTCTCCAGGACAACATAAAATCTGGGGCTCTGTGCTTTCTTTCCTTCTGAACAAGTGTTAGTGTTTTCTGCACAAAAGCGATTCTTGCGAAGCAATGTGAACACTTCTGCTTCCCAGGCACAGAGAAGGTGCTAGCAGGGAATTCTCTGCCTGCCTTTCCCCAGTGCTCTGCAAGCTCTCCAGGACAACATAGAATCTGGGGCTCTGTGCTTTCTTTCCTTCTGAACAAGTGTTAGTGTTTTCTGCACAAAAGCGATTCTGCGAAGCAATGTGAACACTTCTGCTTCCCAGGCACAGAGAAGGTGCTAGCAAGGAATTCTCTGCCTGCCTTTCCCCAGTGCTCTGCAAGCTCTCCAGGACAACATAGAATCTGGGGCTCTGTGCTTTCTTTCGTTCTGAACAAGTGTTAGTGTTTTCTGCACAAAAGCGATTCTGCGAAGCAATGTGAACACTTCTGCTTCCCAGGCACAGAGAAGGTGCTAGCAGGGAATTCTCTGCCTGCCTTTCCCCAGTGCTCTGCAAGCTCTCCAGGACAACATAGAATCTGGGGCTCTGTGCTTTCTTTCCTTCTGAACAAGTGTTACTGTTTTCTGCACAAAAGCGATTCTGCGAAGCAATGTGAACACTTCTGCTTCCCAGGCACAGAGAAGGTGCTAGCAGGGAATTCTCTGCCTGCCTTTCCCCAGTGCTCTGCAAGCTCTCCAGGACAACATAGAATCTGGGGCTCTGTGCTTTCTTTCCTTCTGAACAAGTGTTACTGTTTTCTGCACAAAAGCGATTCTGCGAAGCAATGTGAACAGGCACAGAGAAGGTGCTATCAGGGAATTCTCTGCCTGCCTTTCCCCAGTGGTCTGCAAGCTCTCCAGGACAACATAAAATCTGGGGCTCTGTGCTTTCTTTCCTTCTGAACAAGTGTTAGTGTTTTCTGCACAAAAGCGATTCTGCGAAGCAATGTGAACACTTCTGCTTCCCAGGCACAGAGAAGGTGCTAGCAAGGAATTCTCTGCCTGCCTTTCCCCAGTGCTCTGCAAGCTCTCCAGGACAACATAGAATCTGGGGCTCTGTGCTTTCTTTCGTTCTGAACAAGTGTTAGTGTTTTCTGCACAAAAGCGATTCTGCGAAGCAATGTGAACAGGCACAGAGAAGGTGCTAGCAGGGAATTCTCTGCCTGCCTTTCCCCAGTGCTCTGCAAGCTCTCCAGGACAACATAGAATCTGGGGCTCTGTGCTTTCTTTCGTTCTGAACAAGTGTTAGTGTTTTCTGCACAAAAGCGATTCTGCGAAGCAATGTGAACACTTCTGCTTCCCAGGCACAGAGAAGGTGCTAGCAGGGAATTCTCTGCCTGCCTTTCCCCAGTGCTCTGCAAGCTCTCCAGGACAACATAGAATCTGGGGCTCTGTGCTTTCTTTCCTTCTGAACAAGTGTTACTGTTTTCTGCACAAAAGCGATTCTGCGAAGCAATGTGAACACTTCTGCTTCCCAGGCACAGAGAAGGTGCTAGCAGGGAATTCTCTGCCTGCCTTTCCCCAGTGCTCTGCAAGCTCTCCAGGACAACATAGAATCTGGGGCTCTGTGCTTTCTTTCCTTCTGAACAAGTGTTACTGTTTTCTGCACAAAAGCGATTCTGCGAAGCAATGTGAACAGGCACAGAGAAGGTGCTATCAGGGAATTCTCTGCCTGCCTTTCCCCAGTGGTCTGCAAGCTCTCCAGGACAACATAAAATCTGGGGCTCTGTGCTTTCTTTCCTTCTGAACAAGTGTTAGTGTTTTCTGCACAAAAGCGATTCTTGCGAAGCAATGTGAACACTTCTGCTTCCCAGGCACAGAGAAGGTGCTAGCAGGGAATTCTCTGCCTGCCTTTCCCCAGTGCTCTGCAAGCTCTCCAGGACAACATAGAATCTGGGGCTCTGTGCTTTCTTTCCTTCTGAACAAGTGTTACTGTTTTCTGCACAAAAGCGATTCTGCGAAGCAATGTGAACACTTCTGCTTCCCAGGCACAGAGAAGGTGCTAGCAAGGAATTCTCTGCCTGCCTTTCCCCAGTGCTCTGCAAGCTCTCCAGGACAACATAGAATCTGGGGCTCTGTGCTTTCTTTCGTTCTGAACAAGTGTTAGTGTTTTCTGCACAAAAGCGATTCTGCGAAGCAATGTGCACAGGCACAGAGAAGGTGCTAGCAGGGAATTCTCTGCCTGCCTTTCCCCAGTGCTCTGCAAGCTCTCCAGGACAACATAGAATCTGGGGCTCTGTGCTTTCTTTCGTTCTGAACAAGTGTTAGTGTTTTCTGCACAAAAGCGATTCTGCGAAGCAATGTGAACACTTCTGCTTCCCAGGCACAGAGAAGGTGCTAGCAGGGAATTCTCTGCCTGCCTTTCCCCAGTGCTCTGCAAGCTCTCCAGGACAACATAGAATCTGGGGCTCTGTGCTTTCTTTCCTTCTGAACAAGTGTTACTGTTTTCTGCACAAAAGCGATTCTGCGAAGCAATGTGAACAGGCACAGAGAAGGTGCTATCAGGGAATTCTCTGCCTGCCTTTCCCCAGTGCTCTGCAAGCTCTCCAGGACAACATAGAATCTGGGGCTCTGTGCTTTCTTTCCTTCTGAACAAGTGTTACTGTTTTCTGCACAAAAGCGATTCTGCGAAGCAATGTGAACACTTCTGCTTCCCAGGCACAGAGAAGGTGCTAGCAAGGAATTCTCTGCCTGCCTTTCCCCAGTGCTCTGCAAGCTCTCCAGGACAACATAGAATCTGGGGCTCTGTGCTTTCTTTCCTTCTGAACAAGTGTTACTGTTTTCTGCACAAAAGCGATTCTGCGAAGCAATGTGAACAGGCACAGAGAAGGTGCTATCAGGGAATTCTCTGCCTGCCTTTCCCCAGTGCTCTGCAAGCTCTCCAGGACAACATAAAATCTGGGGCTCTGTGCTTTCTTTCCTTCTGAACAAGTGTTACTGTTTTCTGCACAAAAGCGATTCTGCGAAGCAATGTGAACACTTCTGCTTCCCAGGCACAGAGAAGGTGCTAGCAAGGAATTCTCTGCCTGCCTTTCCCCAGTGCTCTGCAAGCTCTCCAGGGCAACATAAAATCTGGGGCTCTGTGCTTTCTTTCGTTCTGAGCAAGGGTTACTGTTTTCTGCACAAAAGCGATTCTGCGAAGCAATGTGAACACTTCTGCTTCCCAGGCACAGAGAAGGTGCTAGCAGGGAATTCTCTGCCTGCCTTTCCCCAGTGCTCTGCAAGCTCTCCAGGGCAACATCAAATCTGGACTCTGTGCTTTCTTTCCTTCTGAACAAGTGTTACTGTTTTCTGCACAAAAGCGATTCTTGCGAAGCGATGTGAACACTTCTGCTTCCCAGGCACAGAGAAGGTGCTAGCAAGGAATTCTCTGCCTGCCTTTCCCCAGTGCTCTGCAAGCTCTCCAGGACAACATAAAATCTGGGGCTCTGTGCTTTCTTTCCTTCTGAACAAGTGTTAGTGTTTTCTGCACAAAAGCGATTCTGCGAAGCAATGTGAACACTTCTGCTTCGCAGGCACAGAGAAGGTGCTAGCAGGGAATTCTCTGCCTGCCTTTCCCCAGTGCTCTGCAAGCTCTCCAGGACAACATAGAATCTGGGGCTCTGTGCTTTCTTTCGTTCTGAACAAGTGTTAGTGTTTTCTGCACAAAAGCGATTCTTGCGAAGCAATGTGAACACTTCTGCTTCCCAGGCACAGAGAAGGTGCTATCAGGGAATTCTCTGCCTGCCTTTCCCCAGTGCTCTGCAAGCTCTCCAGGACAACATAGAATCTGGGGCTCTGTGCTTTCTTTCGTTCTGAACAAGTGTTACTGTTTTCTGCACAAAAGCGATTCTGCGAAGCAATGTGAACAGGCACAGAGAAGGTGCTAGCAGGGAATTCTCTGCCTGCCTTTCCCCAGTGCTCTGCAAGCTCTCCAGGACAACATAGAATCTGGGGCTCTGTGCTTTCTTTCGTTCTGAGCAAGTGTTACTGTTTTCTGCACAAAAGCGATTCTGCGAAGCAATGTGAACACTTCTGCTTCCCAGGCACAGAGAAGGTGCTAGCAGGGAATTCTCTGCCTGCCTTTCCCCAGTGCTCTGCAAGCTCTCCAGGACAACATAGAATCTGGGGCTCTGTGCTTTCTTTCCTTCTGAACAAGTGTTACTGTTTTCTGCACAAAAGCGATTCTGCAAAACAATGTGAACACTTCTGCTTCCCAGGCACAGAGAAGGTGCTAGCAGGGAATTCTCTGCCTGCCTTTCCCCAGTGCTCTGCAAGCTCTCCAGGACAACATAGAATCTGGGGCTCTGTGCTTTCTTTCGTTCTGAACAAGTGTTACTGTTTTCTGCACAAAAGCGATTCTGCGAAGCAATGTGAACAGGCACAGAGAAGGTGCTAGCAGGGAATTCTCTGCCTGCCTTTCCCCAGTGGTCTGCAAGCTCTCCAGGACAACATAAAATCTGGGGCTCTGTGCTTTCTTTCCTTCTGAACAAGTGTTACTGTTTTCTGCACAAAAGCGATTCTTGCGAAGCAATGTGAACACTTCTGCTTCCCAGGCACAGAGAAGGTGCTAGCAGGGAATTCTCTGCCTGCCTTTCCCCAGTGCTCTGCAAGCTCTCCAGGACAACATAGAATCTGGGGCTCTGTGCTTTCTTTCCTTCTGAACAAGTGTTAGTGTTTTCTGCACAAAAGCGATTCTGCGAAGCAATGTGAACACTTCTGCTTCCCAGGCACAGAGAAGGTGCTAGCAAGGAATTCTCTGCCTGCCTTTCCCCAGTGCTCTGCAAGCTCTCCAGGACAACATAGAATCTGGGGCTCTGTGCTTTCTTTCGTTCTGAACAAGTGTTAGTGTTTTCTGCACAAAAGCGATTCTGCGAAGCAATGTGAACACTTCTGCTTCCCAGGCACAGAGAAGGTGCTAGCAGGGAATTCTCTGCCTGCCTTTCCCCAGTGCTCTGCAAGCTCTCCAGGACAACATAGAATCTGGGGCTCTGTGCTTTCTTTCCTTCTGAACAAGTGTTACTGTTTTCTGCACAAAAGCGATTCTGCGAAGCAATGTGAACAGGCACAGAGAAGGTGCTAGCAAGGAATTCTCTGCCTGCCTTTCCCCAGTGCTCTGCAAGCTCTCCAGGACAACAGCAAATCTGGGGCTCTGTGCTTTCTTTCCTTCTGAACAAGTGTTACTGTTTTCTGCACAAAAGCGATTCTGCGAAGCAATGTGAACAGGCACAGAGAAGGTGCTAGCAGGGAATTCTCTGCCTGCCTTTCCCCAGTGCTCTGCAAGCTCTCCAGGACAACATAGAATCTGGGGCTCTGTGCTTTCTTTCCTTCTGAACAAGTGTTACTGTTTTCTGCACAAAAGCGATTCTGCGAAGCAATGTGAACACTTCTGCTTCCCAGGCACAGAGAAGGTGCTAGCAGGGAATTCTCTGCCTGCCTTTCCCCAGTGCTCTGCAAGCTCTCCAGGACAACATAGAATCTGGGGCTCTGTGCTTTCTTTCGTTCTGAACAAGTGTTACTGTTTTCTGCACAAAAGCGATTCTGCGAAGCAATGTGAACAGGCACAGAGAAGGTGCTAGCAAGGAATTCTCTGCCTGCCTTTCCCCAGTGCTCTGCAAGCTCTCCAGGACAACATAAAATCTGGGGCTCTGTGCTTTCTTTCCTTCTGAACAAGTGTTAGTGTTTTCTGCACAAAAGCGATTCTTGCGAAGCAATGTGAACACTTCTGCTTCCCAGGCACAGAGAAGGTGCTAGCAGGGAATTCTCTGCCTGCCTTTCCCCAGTGCTCTGCAAGCTCTCCAGGACAACATAGAATCTGGGGCTCTGTGCTTTCTTTCCTTCTGAACAAGTGTTAGTGTTTTCTGCACAAAAGCGATTCTGCGAAGCAATGTGAACACTTCTGCTTCCCAGGCACAGAGAAGGTGCTAGCAAGGAATTCTCTGCCTGCCTTTCCCCAGTGCTCTGCAAGCTCTCCAGGACAACATAGAATCTGGGGCTCTGTGCTTTCTTTCGTTCTGAACAAGTGTTAGTGTTTTCTGCACAAAAGCGATTCTGCGAAGCAATGTGAACACTTCTGCTTCCCAGGCACAGAGAAGGTGCTAGCAGGGAATTCTCTGCCTGCCTTTCCCCAGTGCTCTGCAAGCTCTCCAGGACAACATAGAATCTGGGGCTCTGTGCTTTCTTTCCTTCTGAACAAGTGTTACTGTTTTCTGCACAAAAGCGATTCTGCGAAGCAATGTGAACACTTCTGCTTCCCAGGCACAGAGAAGGTGCTAGCAGGGAATTCTCTGCCTGCCTTTCCCCAGTGCTCTGCAAGCTCTCCAGGACAACATAGAATCTGGGGCTCTGTGCTTTCTTTCCTTCTGAACAAGTGTTACTGTTTTCTGCACAAAAGCGATTCTGCGAAGCAATGTGAACAGGCACAGAGAAGGTGCTATCAGGGAATTCTCTGCCTGCCTTTCCCCAGTGGTCTGCAAGCTCTCCAGGACAACATAAAATCTGGGGCTCTGTGCTTTCTTTCCTTCTGAACAAGTGTTAGTGTTTTCTGCACAAAAGCGATTCTGCGAAGCAATGTGAACACTTCTGCTTCCCAGGCACAGAGAAGGTGCTAGCAAGGAATTCTCTGCCTGCCTTTCCCCAGTGCTCTGCAAGCTCTCCAGGACAACATAGAATCTGGGGCTCTGTGCTTTCTTTCGTTCTGAACAAGTGTTAGTGTTTTCTGCACAAAAGCGATTCTGCGAAGCAATGTGAACAGGCACAGAGAAGGTGCTAGCAGGGAATTCTCTGCCTGCCTTTCCCCAGTGCTCTGCAAGCTCTCCAGGACAACATAGAATCTGGGGCTCTGTGCTTTCTTTCGTTCTGAACAAGTGTTAGTGTTTTCTGCACAAAAGCGATTCTGCGAAGCAATGTGAACACTTCTGCTTCCCAGGCACAGAGAAGGTGCTAGCAGGGAATTCTCTGCCTGCCTTTCCCCAGTGCTCTGCAAGCTCTCCAGGACAACATAGAATCTGGGGCTCTGTGCTTTCTTTCCTTCTGAACAAGTGTTACTGTTTTCTGCACAAAAGCGATTCTGCGAAGCAATGTGAACACTTCTGCTTCCCAGGCACAGAGAAGGTGCTAGCAGGGAATTCTCTGCCTGCCTTTCCCCAGTGCTCTGCAAGCTCTCCAGGACAACATAGAATCTGGGGCTCTGTGCTTTCTTTCCTTCTGAACAAGTGTTACTGTTTTCTGCACAAAAGCGATTCTGCGAAGCAATGTGAACAGGCACAGAGAAGGTGCTATCAGGGAATTCTCTGCCTGCCTTTCCCCAGTGGTCTGCAAGCTCTCCAGGACAACATAAAATCTGGGGCTCTGTGCTTTCTTTCCTTCTGAACAAGTGTTAGTGTTTTCTGCACAAAAGCGATTCTTGCGAAGCAATGTGAACACTTCTGCTTCCCAGGCACAGAGAAGGTGCTAGCAGGGAATTCTCTGCCTGCCTTTCCCCAGTGCTCTGCAAGCTCTCCAGGACAACATAGAATCTGGGGCTCTGTGCTTTCTTTCCTTCTGAACAAGTGTTACTGTTTTCTGCACAAAAGCGATTCTGCGAAGCAATGTGAACACTTCTGCTTCCCAGGCACAGAGAAGGTGCTAGCAAGGAATTCTCTGCCTGCCTTTCCCCAGTGCTCTGCAAGCTCTCCAGGACAACATAGAATCTGGGGCTCTGTGCTTTCTTTCGTTCTGAACAAGTGTTAGTGTTTTCTGCACAAAAGCGATTCTGCGAAGCAATGTGCACAGGCACAGAGAAGGTGCTAGCAGGGAATTCTCTGCCTGCCTTTCCCCAGTGCTCTGCAAGCTCTCCAGGACAACATAGAATCTGGGGCTCTGTGCTTTCTTTCGTTCTGAACAAGTGTTAGTGTTTTCTGCACAAAAGCGATTCTGCGAAGCAATGTGAACACTTCTGCTTCCCAGGCACAGAGAAGGTGCTAGCAGGGAATTCTCTGCCTGCCTTTCCCCAGTGCTCTGCAAGCTCTCCAGGACAACATAGAATCTGGGGCTCTGTGCTTTCTTTCCTTCTGAACAAGTGTTACTGTTTTCTGCACAAAAGCGATTCTGCGAAGCAATGTGAACAGGCACAGAGAAGGTGCTATCAGGGAATTCTCTGCCTGCCTTTCCCCAGTGCTCTGCAAGCTCTCCAGGACAACATAGAATCTGGGGCTCTGTGCTTTCTTTCCTTCTGAACAAGTGTTACTGTTTTCTGCACAAAAGCGATTCTGCGAAGCAATGTGAACACTTCTGCTTCCCAGGCACAGAGAAGGTGCTAGCAAGGAATTCTCTGCCTGCCTTTCCCCAGTGCTCTGCAAGCTCTCCAGGACAACATAGAATCTGGGGCTCTGTGCTTTCTTTCCTTCTGAACAAGTGTTACTGTTTTCTGCACAAAAGCGATTCTGCGAAGCAATGTGAACAGGCACAGAGAAGGTGCTATCAGGGAATTCTCTGCCTGCCTTTCCCCAGTGCTCTGCAAGCTCTCCAGGACAACATAAAATCTGGGGCTCTGTGCTTTCTTTCCTTCTGAACAAGTGTTACTGTTTTCTGCACAAAAGCGATTCTGCGAAGCAATGTGAACACTTCTGCTTCCCAGGCACAGAGAAGGTGCTAGCAAGGAATTCTCTGCCTGCCTTTCCCCAGTGCTCTGCAAGCTCTCCAGGGCAACATAAAATCTGGGGCTCTGTGCTTTCTTTCGTTCTGAGCAAGGGTTACTGTTTTCTGCACAAAAGCGATTCTGCGAAGCAATGTGAACACTTCTGCTTCCCAGGCACAGAGAAGGTGCTAGCAGGGAATTCTCTGCCTGCCTTTCCCCAGTGCTCTGCAAGCTCTCCAGGGCAACATCAAATCTGGACTCTGTGCTTTCTTTCCTTCTGAACAAGTGTTACTGTTTTCTGCACAAAAGCGATTCTTGCGAAGCGATGTGAACACTTCTGCTTCCCAGGCACAGAGAAGGTGCTAGCAAGGAATTCTCTGCCTGCCTTTCCCCAGTGCTCTGCAAGCTCTCCAGGACAACATAAAATCTGGGGCTCTGTGCTTTCTTTCCTTCTGAACAAGTGTTAGTGTTTTCTGCACAAAAGCGATTCTGCGAAGCAATGTGAACACTTCTGCTTCGCAGGCACAGAGAAGGTGCTAGCAGGGAATTCTCTGCCTGCCTTTCCCCAGTGCTCTGCAAGCTCTCCAGGACAACATAGAATCTGGGGCTCTGTGCTTTCTTTCGTTCTGAACAAGTGTTAGTGTTTTCTGCACAAAAGCGATTCTTGCGAAGCAATGTGAACACTTCTGCTTCCCAGGCACAGAGAAGGTGCTATCAGGGAATTCTCTGCCTGCCTTTCCCCAGTGCTCTGCAAGCTCTCCAGGACAACATAGAATCTGGGGCTCTGTGCTTTCTTTCGTTCTGAACAAGTGTTACTGTTTTCTGCACAAAAGCGATTCTGCGAAGCAATGTGAACAGGCACAGAGAAGGTGCTAGCAGGGAATTCTCTGCCTGCCTTTCCCCAGTGCTCTGCAAGCTCTCCAGGACAACATAGAATCTGGGGCTCTGTGCTTTCTTTCGTTCTGAGCAAGTGTTACTGTTTTCTGCACAAAAGCGATTCTGCGAAGCAATGTGAACACTTCTGCTTCCCAGGCACAGAGAAGGTGCTAGCAGGGAATTCTCTGCCTGCCTTTCCCCAGTGCTCTGCAAGCTCTCCAGGACAACATAGAATCTGGGGCTCTGTGCTTTCTTTCCTTCTGAACAAGTGTTACTGTTTTCTGCACAAAAGCGATTCTGCAAAACAATGTGAACACTTCTGCTTCCCAGGCACAGAGAAGGTGCTAGCAGGGAATTCTCTGCCTGCCTTTCCCCAGTGCTCTGCAAGCTCTCCAGGACAACATAGAATCTGGGGCTCTGTGCTTTCTTTCGTTCTGAACAAGTGTTACTGTTTTCTGCACAAAAGCGATTCTGCGAAGCAATGTGAACAGGCACAGAGAAGGTGCTAGCAGGGAATTCTCTGCCTGCCTTTCCCCAGTGGTCTGCAAGCTCTCCAGGACAACATAAAATCTGGGGCTCTGTGCTTTCTTTCCTTCTGAACAAGTGTTACTGTTTTCTGCACAAAAGCGATTCTTGCGAAGCAATGTGAACACTTCTGCTTCCCAGGCACAGAGAAGGTGCTAGCAGGGAATTCTCTGCCTGCCTTTCCCCAGTGCTCTGCAAGCTCTCCAGGACAACATAGAATCTGGGGCTCTGTGCTTTCTTTCCTTCTGAACAAGTGTTAGTGTTTTCTGCACAAAAGCGATTCTGCGAAGCAATGTGAACACTTCTGCTTCCCAGGCACAGAGAAGGTGCTAGCAAGGAATTCTCTGCCTGCCTTTCCCCAGTGCTCTGCAAGCTCTCCAGGACAACATAGAATCTGGGGCTCTGTGCTTTCTTTCGTTCTGAACAAGTGTTAGTGTTTTCTGCACAAAAGCGATTCTGCGAAGCAATGTGAACACTTCTGCTTCCCAGGCACAGAGAAGGTGCTAGCAGGGAATTCTCTGCCTGCCTTTCCCCAGTGCTCTGCAAGCTCTCCAGGACAACATAGAATCTGGGGCTCTGTGCTTTCTTTCCTTCTGAACAAGTGTTACTGTTTTCTGCACAAAAGCGATTCTGCGAAGCAATGTGAACAGGCACAGAGAAGGTGCTAGCAAGGAATTCTCTGCCTGCCTTTCCCCAGTGCTCTGCAAGCTCTCCAGGACAACAGCAAATCTGGGGCTCTGTGCTTTCTTTCCTTCTGAACAAGTGTTACTGTTTTCTGCACAAAAGCGATTCTGCGAAGCAATGTGAACAGGCACAGAGAAGGTGCTATCAGGGAATTCTCTGCCTGCCTTTCCCCAGTGCTCTGCAAGCTCTCCAGGACAACATAAAATCTGGGGCTCTGTGCTTTCTTTCCTTCTGAACAAGTGTTACTGTTTTCTGCACAAAAGCGATTCTGCGAAGCAATGTGAACACTTCTGCTTCCCAGGCACAGAGAAGGTGCTAGCAAGGAATTCTCTGCCTGCCTTTCCCCAGTGCTCTGCAAGCTCTCCAGGGCAACATAAAATATGGGGCTCTGTGCTTTCTTTCGTTCTGAGCAAGTGTTACTGTTTTCTGCACAAAAGCGATTCTGCGAAGCAATGTGAACACTTCTGCTTCCCAGGCACAGAGAAGGTGCTAGCAGGGAATTCTCTGCCTGCCTTTCCCCAGTGCTCTGCAAGCTCTCCAGGACAACATAGAATCTGGGGCTCTGTGCTTTCTTTCGTTCTGAACAAGTGTTACTGTTTTCTGCACAAAAGCGATTCTGCGAAGCAATGTGAACACTTCTGCTTCCCAGGCACAGAGAAGGTGCTAGCAGGGAATTCTCTGCCTGCCTTTCCCCAGTGCTCTGCAAGCTCTCCAGGGCAACATCAAATCTGGGGCTCTGTGCTTTCTTTCCTTCTGAACAAGTGTTACTGTTTTCTGCACAAAAGCGATTCTTGCGAAGCGATGTGAACACTTCTGCTTCCCAGGCACAGAGAAGGTGCTAGCAAGGAATTCTCTGCCTGCCTTTCCCCAGTGCTCTGCAAGCTCTCCAGGACAACATAAAATCTGGGGCTCTGTGCTTTCTTTCCTTCTGAACAAGTGTTAGTGTTTTCTGCACAAAAGCGATTCTGCGAAGCAATGTGAACACTTCTGCTTCCCAGGCACAGAGAAGGTGCTAGCAGGGAATTCTCTGCCTGCCTTTCCCCAGTGCTCTGCAAGCTCTCCAGGACAACATAGAATCTGGGGCTCTGTGCTTTCTTTCGTTCTGAACAAGTGTTACTGTTTTCTGCACAAAAGCGATTCTGCGAAGCAATGTGAACAGGCACAGAGAAGGTGCTAGCAGGGAATTCTCTGCCTGCCTTTCCCCAGTGCTCTGCAAGCTCTCCAGGACAACATAGAATCTGGG
The DNA here is from genome assembly GCF_031877795.1 of Strix aluco. Classification (NCBI taxonomy): domain Eukaryota; kingdom Metazoa; phylum Chordata; class Aves; order Strigiformes; family Strigidae; genus Strix; species Strix aluco. The sequence continues at coordinate 2,606,005 of NW_027436647.1, forward strand.
GCTCTGTGCTTTCTTTCGTTCTGAACAAGTGTTAGTGTTTTCTGCACAAAAGCGATTCTTGCGAAGCAATGTGAACACTTCTGCTTCCCAGGCACAGAGAAGGTGCTATCAGGGAATTCTCTGCCTGCCTTTCCCCAGTGCTCTGCAAGCTCTCCAGGACAACATAGAATCTGGGGCTCTGTGCTTTCTTTCGTTCTGAACAAGTGTTAGTGTTTTCTGCACAAAAGCGATTCTGCGAAGCAATGTGAACAGGCACAGAGAAGGTGCTAGCAGGGAATTCTCTGCCTGCCTTTCCCCAGTGCTCTGCAAGCTCTCCAGGACAACATAGAATCTGGGGCTCTGTGCTTTCTTTCCTTCTGAACAAGTGTTACTGTTTTCTGCACAAAAGCGATTCTGCGAAGCAATGTGAACACTTCTGCTTCCCAGGCACAGAGAAGGTGCTAGCAAGGAATTCTCTGCCTGCCTTTCCCCAGTGCTCTGCAAGCTCTCCAGGGCAACATAAAATCTGGGGCTCTGTGCTTTCTTTCGTTCTGAGCAAGTGTTACTGTTTTCTGCACAAAAGCGATTCTGCGAAGCAATGTGAACACTTCTGCTTCCCAGGCACAGAGAAGGTGCTAGCAGGGAATTCTCTGCCTGCCTTTCCCCAGTGCTCTGCAAGCTCTCCAGGACAACATAGAATCTGGGGCTCTGTGCTTTCTTTCGTTCTGAACAAGTGTTACTGTTTTCTGCACAAAAGCGATTCTGCGAAGCAATGTGAACAGGCACAGAGAAGGTGCTAGCAGGGAATTCTCTGCCTGCCTTTCCCCAGTGCTCTGCAAGCTCTCCAGGACAACATAGAATCTGGGGCTCTGTGCTTTCTTTCCTTCTGAACAAGTGTTACTGTTTTCTGCACAAAAGCGATTCTGCGAAGCAATGTGAACACTTCTGCTTCCCAGGCACAGAGAAGGTGCTAGCAGGGAATTCTCTGCCTGCCTTTCCCCAGTGCTCTGCAAGCTCTCCAGGACAACATAGAATCTGGGGCTCTGTGCTTTCTTTCGTTCTGAACAAGTGTTACTGTTTTCTGCACAAAAGCGATTCTGCGAAGCAATGTGAACAGGCACAGAGAAGGTGCTAGCAGGGAATTCTCTGCCTGCCTTTCCCCAGTGGTCTGCAAGCTCTCCAGGACAACATAAAATCTGGGGCTCTGTGCTTTCTTTCGTTCTGAACAAGTGTTAGTGTTTTCTGCACAAAAGCGATTCTTGCGAAGCAATGTGAACACTTCTGCTTCCCAGGCACAGAGAAGGTGCTAGCAGGGAATTCTCTGCCTGCCTTTCCCCAGTGCTCTGCAAGCTCTCCAGGACAACATAGAATCTGGGGCTCTGTGCTTTCTTTCCTTCTGAACAAGTGTTACTGTTTTCTGCACAAAAGCGATTCTGCGAAGCAATGTGAACACTTCTGCTTCCCAGGCACAGAGAAGGTGCTAGCAAGGAATTCTCTGCCTGCCTTTCCCCAGTGCTCTGCAAGCTCTCCAGGACAACATAGAATCTGGGGCTCTGTGCTTTCTTTCGTTCTGAACAAGTGTTACTGTTTTCTGCACAAAAGCGATTCTGCGAAGCAATGTGAACAGGCACAGAGAAGGTGCTAGCAGGGAATTCTCTGCCTGCCTTTCCCCAGTGGTCTGCAAGCTCTCCAGGACAACATAAAATCTGGGGCTCTGTGCTTTCTTTCCTTCTGAACAAGTGTTAGTGTTTTCTGCACAAAAGCGATTCTTGCGAAGCAATGTGAACACTTCTGCTTCCCAGGCACAGAGAAGGTGCTAGCAGGGAATTCTCTGCCTGCCTTTCCCCAGTGCTCTGCAAGCTCTCCAGGACAACATAGAATCTGGGGCTCTGTGCTTTCTTTCCTTCTGAACAAGTGTTACTGTTTTCTGCACAAAAGCGATTCTGCGAAGCAATGTGAACACTTCTGCTTCCCAGGCACAGAGAAGGTGCTAGCAGGGAATTCTCTGCCTGCCTTTCCCCAGTGCTCTGCAAGCTCTCCAGGACAACATAGAATCTGGGGCTCTGTGCTTTCTTTCGTTCTGAACAAGTGTTACTGTTTTCTGCACAAAAGCGATTCTGCGAAGCAATGTGAACACTTCTGCTTCCCAGGCACAGAGAAGGTTCTAGCAAGGAATTCTCTGCCTGCCTTTCCCCAGTGCTCTGCAAGCTCTCCAGGACAACAGCAAATCTGGGGCTCTGTGCTTTCTTTCCTTCTGAACAAGTGTTACTGTTTTCTGCACAAAAGCGATTCTGCGAAGCAATGTGAACAGGCACAGAGAAGGTGCTATCAGGGAATTCTCTGCCTGCCTTTCCCCAGTGGTCTGTAAGCTCTCCAGGACAACATAAAATCTGGGGCTCTGTGCTTTCTTTCCTTCTGAACAAGTGTTACTGTTTTCTGCACAAAAGCGATTCTGCGAAGCAATGTGAACACTTCTGCTTCCCAGGCACAGAGAAGGTGCTAGCAAGGAATTCTCTGCCTGCCTTTCCCCAGTGCTCTGCAAGCTCTCCAGGGCAACATAAAATCTGGGGCTCTGTGCTTTCTTTCGTTCTGAGCAAGTGTTACTGTTTTCTGCACAAAAGCGATTCTGCGAAGCAATGTGAACACTTCTGCTTCCCAGGCACAGAGAAGGTGCTATCAGGGAATTCTCTGCCTGCCTTTCCCCAGTGCTCTGCAAGCTCTCCAGGACAACATAGAATCTGGGGCTCTGTGCATTCTTTCCTTCTGAACAAGTGTTAGTGTTTTCTGCACAAAAGCGATTCTTGCGAAGCAATGTGAACACTTCTGCTTCCCAGGCACAGAGAAGGTGCTAGCAGGGAATTCTCTGCCTGCCTTTCCCCAGTGCTCTGCAAGCTCTCCAGGACAACATAGAATCTGGGGCTCTGTGCTTTCTTTCCTTCTGAACAAGTGTTACTGTTTTCTGCACAAAAGCGATTCTGCGAAGCAATGTGAACACTTCTGCTTCCCAGGCACAGAGAAGGTGCTAGCAGGGAATTCTCTGCCTGCCTTTCCCCAGTGCTCTGCAAGCTCTCCAGGACAACATAGAATCTGGGGCTCTGTGCTTTCTTTCGTTCTGAACAAGTGTTACTGTTTTCTGCACAAAAGCGATTCTGCGAAGCAATGTGAACACTTCTGCTTCCCAGGCACAGAGAAGGTTCTAGCAAGGAATTCTCTGCCTGCCTTTCCCCAGTGCTCTGCAAGCTCTCCAGGACAACAGCAAATCTGGGGCTCTGTGCTTTCTTTCCTTCTGAACAAGTGTTACTGTTTTCTGCACAAAAGCGATTCTGCGAAGCAATGTGAACAGGCACAGAGAAGGTGCTATCAGGGAATTCTCTGCCTGCCTTTCCCCAGTGGTCTGTAAGCTCTCCAGGACAACATAAAATCTGGGGCTCTGTGCTTTCTTTCCTTCTGAACAAGTGTTACTGTTTTCTGCACAAAAGCGATTCTGCGAAGCAATGTGAACACTTCTGCTTCCCAGGCACAGAGAAGGTGCTAGCAAGGAATTCTCTGCCTGCCTTTCCCCAGTGCTCTGCAAGCTCTCCAGGGCAACATAAAATCTGGGGCTCTGTGCTTTCTTTCGTTCTGAGCAAGTGTTACTGTTTTCTGCACAAAAGCGATTCTGCGAAGCAATGTGAACACTTCTGCTTCCCAGGCACAGAGAAGGTGCTATCAGGGAATTCTCTGCCTGACTTTCCCCAGTGCTCTGCAAGCTCTCCAGGACAACATAGAATCTGGGGCTCTGTGCATTCTTTCCTTCTGAACAAGTGTTACTGTTTTCTGCACAAAAGCGATTCTGCGAAGCAATGTGAACACTTCTGCTTCCCAGGCACAGAGAAGGTGCTATCAGGGAATTCTCTGCCTGCCTTTCCCCAGTGCTCTGCAAGCTCTCCAGGACAACATAGAATCTGGGGCTCTGTGCTTTCTTTCGTTCTGAACAAGTGTTAGTGTTTTCTGCACAAAAGCGATTCTGCGAAGCAATGTGAACAGGCACAGAGAAGGTGCTAGCAGGGAATTCTCTGCCTGCCTTTCCCCAGTGCTCTGCAAGCTCTCCAGGACAACATAGAATCTGGGGCTCTGTGCTTTCTTTCCTTCTGAACAAGTGTTACTGTTTTCTGCACAAAAGCGATTCTGCGAAGCAATGTGAACACTTCTGCTTCCCAGGCACAGAGAAGGTGCTAGCAGGGAATTCTCTGCCTGCCTTTCCCCAGTGCTCTGCAAGCTCTCCAGGACAACATAGAATCTGGGGCTCTGTGCTTTCTTTCGTTCTGAACAAGTGTTACTGTTTTCTGCACAAAAGCGATTCTGCGAAGCAATGTGAACAGGCACAGAGAAGGTGCTAGCAGGGAATTCTCTGCCTGCCTTTCCCCAGTGCTCTGCAAGCTCTCCAGGACAACATAGAATCTGGGGCTCTGTGCTTTCTTTCGTTCTGAACAAGTGTTAGTGTTTTCTGCACAAAAGCGATTCTGCGAAGCAATGTGAACACTTCTGCTTCCCAGGCACAGAGAAGGTGCTAGCAGGGAATTCTCTGCCTGCCTTTCCCCAGTGCTCTGCAAGCTCTCCAGGGCAACATAAAATCTGGGGCTCTGTGCTTTCTTTCGTTCTGAGCAAGTGTTACTGATTTCTGCACAAAAGCGATTCTGCGAAGCAATGTGAACACTTCTGCTTCCCAGGCACAGAGAAGGTGCTAGCAGGGAATTCTCTGCCTGCCTTTCCCCAGTGCTCTGCAAGCTCTCCAGGACAACATAGAATCTGGGGCTCTGTGCTTTCTTTCCTTCTGAACAAGTGTTACTGTTTTCTGCACAAAAGCGATTCTGCGAAGCAATGTGAACACTTCTGCTTCCCAGGCACAGAGAAGGTGCTAGCAGGGAATTCTCTGCCTGCCTTTCCCCAGTGCTCTGCAAGCTCTCCAGGACAACATAGAATCTGGGGCTCTGTGCTTTCTTTCCTTCTGAACAAGTGTTAGTGTTTTCTGCACAAAAGCGATTCTGCGAAGCAATGTGAACACTTCTGCTTCCCAGGCACAGAGAAGGTGCTAGCAAGGAATTCTCTGCCTGCCTTTCCCCAGTGCTCTGCAAGCTCTCCAGGACAACATAGAATCTGGGGCTCTGTGCTTTCTTTCGTTCTGAACAAGTGTTAGTGTTTTCTGCACAAAAGCGATTATGCGAAGCAATGTGAACAGGCACAGAGAAGGTGCTAGCAGGGAATTCTCTGCCTGCCTTTCCCCAGTGCTCTGCAAGCTCTCCAGGACAACATAGAATCTGGGGCTCTGTGCTTTCTTTCGTTCTGAACAAGTGTTAGTGTTTTCTGCACAAAAGCGATTCTGCGAAGCAATGTGAACAGGCACAGAGAAGGTGCTAGCAGGGAATTCTCTGCCTGCCTTTCCCCAGTGCTCTGCAAGCTCTCCAGGACAACATAGAATCTGGGGCTCTGTGCTTTCTTTCCTTCTGAACAAGTGTTAGTGTTTTCTGCACAAAAGCGATTCTGCAAAGCAATGTGAACACTTCTGCTTCCCAGGCACAGAGAAGGTGCTAGCAAGGAATTCTCTGCCTGCCTTTCCCCAGTGCTCTGCAAGCTCTCCAGGACAACAGCAAATCTGGGGCTCTGTGCTTTCTTTCCTTCTGAACAAGTGTTAGTGTTTTCTGCACAAAAGCGATTCTGCGAAGCAATGTGAACAGGCACAGAGAAGGTGCTATCAGGGAATTCTCTGCCTGCCTTTCCCCAGTGCTCTGCAAGCTCTCCAGGACAACATAGAATCTGGGGCTCTGTGCTTTCTTTCCTTCTGAACAAGTGTTACTGTTTTCTGCACAAAAGCGATTCTGCGAAGCAATGTGAACACTTCTGCTTCCCAGGCACAGAGAAGGTGCTAGCAGGGAATTCTCTGCCTGCCTTTCCCCAGTGGTCTGCAAGCTCTCCAGGGCAACATCAAATCTGGGGCTCTGTGCTTTCTTTCCTTCTGAACAAGTGTTAGTGTTTTCTGCACAAAAGCGATTCTTGCGAAGCGATGTGAACACTTCTGCTTCCCAGGCACAGAGAAGGTGCTAGCAAGGAATTCTCTGCCTGCCTTTCCCCAGTGCTCTGCAAGCTCTCCAGGACAACATAAAATCTGGGGCTCTGTGCTTTCTTTCCTTCTGAACAAGTGTTAGTGTTTTCTGCACAAAAGCGATTCTGCGAAGCAATGTGAACACTTCTGCTTCCCAGGCACAGAGAAGGTGCTATCAGGGAATTCTCTGCCTGCCTTTCCCCAGTGCTCTGCAAGCTCTCCAGGACAACATAGAATCTGGGGCTCTGTGCTTTCTTTCCTTCTGAACAAGTGTTACTGTTTTCTGCACAAAAGCGATTCTGCGAAGCAATGTGAACAGGCACAGAGAAGGTGCTAGCAGGGAATCCTCTGCCTGCCTTTCCCCAGTGCTCTGCAAGCTCTCCAGGACAACATAAAATCTGGGGCTCTGTGCTTTCTTTCCTTCTGAACAAGTGTTACTGTTTTCTGCACAAAAGCGATTCTGCGAACCAATGTGAACACTTCTGCTTCCCAGGCACAGAGAAGGTGCTAGCAAGGAATTCTCTGCCTGCCTTTCCCCAGTGCTCTGCAAGCTCTACAGGGCAACATAAAATCTGGGGCTCTGTGCTTTCTTTCGTTCTGAGCAAGTGTTACTGTTTTCTGCACAAAAGCGATTCTGCGAAGCAATGTGAACACTTCTGCTTCCCAGGCACAGAGAAGGTGCTATCAGGGAATTCTCTGCCTGCCTTTCCCCAGTGCTCTGCAAGCTCTCCAGGACAACATAGAATCTGGGGCTCTGTGCTTTCTTTCCTTCTGAACAAGTGTTACTGTTTTCTGCACAAAAGCGATTCTGCGAAGCAATGTGAACACTTCTGCTTCCCAGGCACAGAGAAGGTGCTAGCAGGGAATTTTCTGCCTGCCTTTCCCCAGTGCTCTGCAAGCTCTCCAGGACAACATAGAATCTGGGGCTCTGTGCTTTCTTTCCTTCTGAACAAGTGTTAGTGTTTTCTGCACAAAAGCGATTCTGCGAAGCAATGTGAGCAGGCACAGAGAAGGTGCTAGCAGGGAATTCTCTGCCTGCCTTTCCCCAGTGCTCTGCAAGCTCTCCAGGACAACATAGAATCTGGGGCTCTGTGCTTTCTTTCCTTCTGAACAAGTGTTACTGTTTTCTGCACAAAAGCGATTCTGCGAAGCAATGTGAACACTTCTGCTTCCCAGGCACAGAGAAGGTGCTAGCAGGGAATTCTCTGCCTGCCTTTCCCCAGTGCTCTGCAAGCTCTCCAGGACAACATAGAATCTGGGGCTCTGTGCTTTCTTTCGTTCTGAACAAGTGTTACTGTTTTCTGCACAAAAGCGATTCTGCGAAGCAATGTGAACAGGCACAGAGAAGGTGCTAGCAGGGAATTCTCTGCCTGCCTTTCCCCAGTGGTCTGCAAGCTCTCCAGGACAACATAAAATCTGGGGCTCTGTGCTTTCTTTCCTTCTGAACAAGTGTTAGTGTTTTCTGCACAAAAGCGATTCTTGCGAAGCAATGTGAACACTTCTGCTTCCCAGGCACAGAGAAGGTGCTAGCAGGGAATTCTCTGCCTGCCTTTCCCCAGTGCTCTGCAAGCTCTCCAGGACAACATAGAATCTGGGGCTCTGTGCTTTCTTTCCTTCTGAACAAGTGTTACTGTTTTCTGCACAAAACCGATTCTGCAAAGCAATGTGAACACTTGTGCTTCCCAGGCACAGAGAAGGTGCTAGCAAGGAATTCTCTGCCTGCCTTTCCCCAGTGCTCTGCAAGCTCTCCAGGACAACATAGAATCTGGGGCTCTGTGCTTTCTTTCGTTCTGAACAAGTGTTAGTGTTTTCTGCACAAAAGCGATTATGCGAAGCAATGTGAACAGGCACAGAGAAGGTGCTAGCAGGGAATTCTCTGCCTGCCTTTCCCCAGTGCTCTGCAAGCTCTCCAGGACAACATAGAATCTGGGGCTCTGTGCTTTCTTTCGTTCTGAACAAGTGTTAGTGTTTTCTGCACAAAAGCGATTCTGCGAAGCAATGTGAACAGGCACAGAGAAGGTGCTAGCAGGGAATTCTCTGCCTGCCTTTCCCCAGTGCTCTGCAAGCTCTCCAGGACAACATAGAATCTGGGGCTCTGTGCTTTCTTTCCTTCTGAACAAGTGTTAGTGTTTTCTGCACAAAAGCGATTCTGCAAAGCAATGTGAACACTTCTGCTTCCCAGGCACAGAGAAGGTGCTAGCAAGGAATTCTCTGCCTGCCTTTCCCCAGTGCTCTGCAAGCTCTCCAGGACAACAGCAAATCTGGGGCTCTGTGCTTTCTTTCCTTCTGAACAAGTGTTAGTGTTTTCTGCACAAAAGCGATTCTGCGAAGCAATGTGAACAGGCACAGAGAAGGTGCTATCAGGGAATTCTCTGCCTGCCTTTCCCCAGTGCTCTGCAAGCTCTCCAGGACAACATAGAATCTGGGGCTCTGTGCTTTCTTTCCTTCTGAACAAGTGTTACTGTTTTCTGCACAAAAGCGATTCTGCGAAGCAATGTGAACACTTCTGCTTCCCAGGCACAGAGAAGGTGCTAGCAGGGAATTCTCTGCCTGCCTTTCCCCAGTGCTCTGCAAGCTCTCCAGGGCAACATCAAATCTGGGGCTCTGTGCTTTCTTTCCTTCTGAACAAGTGTTAGTGTTTTCTGCACAAAAGCGATTCTTGCGAAGCGATGTGAACACTTCTGCTTCCCAGGCACAGAGAAGGTGCTAGCAAGGAATTCTCTGCCTGCCTTTCCCCAGTGCTCTGCAAGCTCTCCAGGACAACATAAAATCTGGGGCTCTGTGCTTTCTTTCCTTCTGAACAAGTGTTAGTGTTTTCTGCACAAAAGCGATTCTGCGAAGCAATGTGAACACTTCTGCTTCCCAGGCACAGAGAAGGTGCTATCAGGGAATTCTCTGCCTGCCTTTCCCCAGTGCTCTGCAAGCTCTCCAGGACAACATAGAATCTGGGGCTCTGTGCTTTCTTTCCTTCTGAACAAGTGTTACTGTTTTCTGCACAAAAGCGATTCTGCGAAGCAATGTGAGCAGGCACAGAGAAGGTGCTAGCAGGGAATTCTCTGCCTGCCTTTCCCCAGTGCTCTGCAAGCTCTCCAGGACAACATAGAATCTGGGGCTCTGTGCTTTCTTTCCTTCTGAACAAGTGTTACTGTTTTCTGCACAAAAGCGATTCTGCGAAGCAATGTGAACACTTCTGCTTCCCAGGCACAGAGAAGGTGCTAGCAGGGAATTCTCTGCCTGCCTTTCCCCAGTGCTCTGCAAGCTCTCCAGGACAACATAGAATCTGGGGCTCTGTGCTTTCTTTCGTTCTGAACAAGTGTTACTGTTTTCTGCACAAAAGCGATTCTGCGAAGCAATGTGAACAGGCACAGAGAAGGTGCTAGCAGGGAATTCTCTGCCTGCCTTTCCCCAGTGGTCTGCAAGCTCTCCAGGACAACATAAAATCTGGGGCTCTGTGCTTTCTTTCCTTCTGAACAAGTGTTAGTGTTTTCTGCACAAAAGCGATTCTTGCGAAGCAATGTGAACACTTCTGCTTCCCAGGCACAGAGAAGGTGCTAGCAGGGAATTCTCTGCCTGCCTTTCCCCAGTGCTCTGCAAGCTCTCCAGGACAACATAAAATCTGGGGCTCTGTGCTTTCTTTCCTTCTGAACAAGTGTTAGTGTTTTCTGCACAAAAGCGATTCTGCGAAGCAATGTGAACACTTCTGCTTCCCAGGCACAGAGAAGGTGCTAGCAGGGAATTCTCTGCCTGCCTTTCCCCAGTGCTCTGCAAGCTCTCCAGGACAACATAGAATCTGGGGCTCTGTGCTTTCTTTCGTTCTGAACAAGTGTTACTGTTTTCTGCACAAAAGCGATTCTGCGAAGCAATGTGAACAGGCACAGAGAAGGTGCTAGCAGGGAATTCTCTGCCTGCCTTTCCCCAGTGCTCTGCAAGCTCTCCAGGACAACATAAAATCTGGGGCTCTGTGCTTTCTTTCCTTCTGAACAAGTGTTAGTGTTTTCTGCACAAAAGCGATTCTTGCGAAGCAATGTGAACACTTCTGCTTCCCAGGCACAGAGAAGGTGCTAGCAGGGAATTCTCTGCCTGCCTTTCCCCAGTGCTCTGCAAGCTCTCCAGGACAACATAGAATCTGGGGCTCTGTGCTTTCTTTCCTTCTGAACAAGTGTTACTGTTTTCTGCACAAAAGCGATTCTGCGAAGCAATGTGAACACTTCTGCTTCCCAGGCACAGAGAAGGTGCTATCAGGGAATTCTCTGCCTGCCTTTCCCCAGTGCTCTGCAAGCTCTCCAGGACAACATAGAATCTGGGGCTCTGTGCTTTCTTTCGTTCTGAACAAGTGTTAGTGTTTTCTGCACAAAAGCGATTCTGCGAAGCAATGTGAACAGGCACAGAGAAGGTGCTAGCAGGGAATTCTCTGCCTGCCTTTCCCCAGTGCTCTGCAAGCTCTCCAGGACAACATAGAATCTGGGGCTCTGTGCTTTCTTTCGTTCTGAACAAGTGTTACTGTTTTCTGCACAAAAGCGATTCTGCGAAGCAATGTGAACAGGCACAGAGAAGGTGCTAGCAGGGAATTCTCTGCCTGCCTTTCCCCAGTGCTCTGCAAGCTCTCCAGGACAACATAGAATCTGGGGCTCTGTGCTTTCTTTCCTTCTGAACAAGTGTTACTGTTTTCTGCACAAAAGCGATTCTGCGAAGCAATGTGAACACTTCTGCTTCCCAGGCACAGAGAAGGTGCTAGCAGGGAATTCTCTGCCTGCCTTTCCCCAGTGCTCTGCAAGCTCTCCAGGACAACATAGAATCTGGGGCTCTGTGCTTTCTTTCCTTCTGAACAAGTGTTACTGTTTTCTGCACAAAAGCGATTCTGCGAAGCAATGTGAACACTTCTGCTTCCCAGGCACAGAGAAGGTGCTAGCAAGGAATTCTCTGCCTGCCTTTCCCCAGTGCTCTGCAAGCTCTCCAGGACAACATAGAATCTGGGGCTCTGTGCTTTCTTTCGTTCTGAACAAGTGTTAGTGTTTTCTGCACAAAAGCGATTATGCGAAGCAATGTGAACAGGCACAGAGAAGGTGCTAGCAGGGAATTCTCTGCCTGCCTTTCCCCAGTGCTCTGCAAGCTCTCCAGGACAACATAGAATCTGGGGCTCTGTGCTTTCTTTCGTTCTGAACAAGTGTTAGTGTTTTCTGCACAAAAGCGATTCTGCGAAGCAATGTGAACAGGCACAGAGAAGGTGCTAGCAGGGAATTCTCTGCCTGCCTTTCCCCAGTGCTCTGCAAGCTCTCCAGGACAACATAGAATCTGGGGCTCTGTGCTTTCTTTCCTTCTGAACAAGTGTTAGTGTTTTCTGCACAAAAGCGATTCTGCAAAGCAATGTGAACACTTCTGCTTCCCAGGCACAGAGAAGGTGCTAGCAAGGAATTCTCTGCCTGCCTTTCCCCAGTGCTCTGCAAGCTCTCCAGGACAACAGCAAATCTGGGGCTCTGTGCTTTCTTTCCTTCTGAACAAGTGTTAGTGTTTTCTGCACAAAAGCGATTCTGCGAAGCAATGTGAACAGGCACAGAGAAGGTGCTATCAGGGAATTCTCTGCCTGCCTTTCCCCAGTGCTCTGCAAGCTCTCCAGGACAACATAGAATCTGGGGCTCTGTGCTTTCTTTCCTTCTGAACAAGTGTTACTGTTTTCTGCACAAAAGCGATTCTGCGAAGCAATGTGAACACTTCTGCTTCCCAGGCACAGAGAAGGTGCTAGCAGGGAATTCTCTGCCTGCCTTTCCCCAGTGGTCTGCCAGCTCTCCAGGGCAACATCAAATCTGGGGCTCTGTGCTTTCTTTCCTTCTGAACAAGTGTTAGTGTTTTCTGCACAAAAGCGATTCTTGCGAAGCGATGTGAACACTTCTGCTTCCCAGGCACAGAGAAGGTGCTAGCAAGGAATTCTCTGCCTGCCTTTCCCCAGTGCTCTGCAAGCTCTCCAGGACAACATAAAATCTGGGGCTCTGTGCTTTCTTTCCTTCTGAACAAGTGTTAGTGTTTTCTGCACAAAAGCGATTCTGCGAAGCAATGTGAACACTTCTGCTTCCCAGGCACAGAGAAGGTGCTAGCAGGGAATTCTCTGCCTGCCTTTCCCCAGTGCTCTGCAAGCTCTCCAGGACAACATAGAATCTGGGGCTCTGTGCTTTCTTTCGTTCTGAACAAGTGTTACTGTTTTCTGCACAAAAGCGATTCTGCGAAGCAATGTGAACAGGCACAGAGAAGGTGCTAGCAGGGAATTCTCTGCCTGCCTTTCCCCAGTGGTCTGCAAGCTCTCCAGGACAACATAAAATCTGGGGCTCTGTGCTTTCTTTCCTTCTGAACAAGTGTTAGTGTTTTCTGCACAAAAGCGATTCTTGCGAAGCAATGTGAACACTTCTGCTTCCCAGGCACAGAGAAGGTGCTAGCAGGGAATTCTCTGCCTGCCTTTCCCCAGTGCTCTGCAAGCTCTCCAGGACAACATAGAATCTGGGGCTCTGTGCTTTCTTTCCTTCTGAACAAGTGTTACTGTTTTCTGCACAAAAGCGATTCTGCGAAGCAATGTGAACACTTCTTCTTCCCAGGCACAGAGAAGGTGCTAGCAAGGAATTCTCTGCCTGCCTTTCCCCAGTGCTCTGCAAGCTCTCCAGGACAACATAGAATCTGGGGCTCTGTGCTTTCTTTCGTTCTGAACAAGTGTTAGTGTTTTCTGCACAAAAGCGATTCTTGCGAAGCAATGTGAACAGGCACAGAGAAGGTGCTAGCAGGGAATTCTCTGCCTGCCTTTCCCCAGTGCTCTGCAAGCTCTCCAGGACAACATAGAATCTGGGGCTCTGTGCTTTCTTTCCTTCTGAACAAGTGTTACTGTTTTCTGCACAAAAGCGATTCTGCGAAGCAATGTGAACACTTCTGCTTCCCAGGCACAGAGAAGGTGCTAGCAGGGAATTCTCTGCCTGCCTTTCCCCAGTGCTCTGCAAGCTCTCCAGGACAACATAGAATCTGGGGCTCTGTGCTTTCTTTCGTTCTGAACAAGTGTTACTGTTTTCTGCACAAAAGCGATTCTGCGAAGCAATGTGAACACTTCTGCTTCCCAGGCACAGAGAAGGTGCTAGCAGGGAATTCTCTGCCTGCCTTTCCCCAGTGCTCTGCAAGCTCTCCAGGACAACATAGAATCTGGGGCTCTGTGCTTTCTTTCGTTCTGAACAAGTGTTACTGTTTTCTGCACAAAAGCGATTCTGCGAAGCAATGTGAACAGGCACAGAGAAGGTGCTAGCAGGGAATTCTCTGCCTGCCTTTCCCCAGTGGTCTGCAAGCTCTCCAGGACTACATAAAATCTGGGGCTCTGTGCTTTCTTTCCTTCTGAACAAGTGTTAGTGTTTTCTGCACAAAAGCGATTCTTGCGAAGCAATGTGAACACTTCTGCTTCCCAGGCACAGAGAAGGTGCTAGCAGGGAATTCTCTGCCTGCCTTTCCCCAGTGCTCTGCAAGCTCTCCAGGACAACATAGAATCTGGGGCTCTGTGCTTTCTTTCCTTCTGAACAAGTGTTAATGTTTTCTGCACAAAAGCGATTCTGCGAAGCAATGTGAACACTTCTTCTTCCCAGGCACAGAGAAGGTGCTAGCAAGGAATTCTCTGCCTGCCTTTCCCCAGTGCTCTGCAAGCTCTCCAGGACAACATAGAATCTGGGGCTCTGTGCTTTCTTTCGTTCTGAACAAGTGTTAGTGTTTTCTGCACAAAAGCGATTCTTGCGAAGCAATGTGAACAGGCACAGAGAAGGTGCTAGCAGGGAATTCTCTGCCTGCCTTTCCCCAGTGCTCTGCAAGCTCTCCAGGACAACATAGAATCTGGGGCTCTGTGCTTTCTTTCCTTCTGAACAAGTGTTACTTTTTTCTGCACAAAAGCGATTCTGCGAAGCAATGTGAACAGGCACAGAGAAGGTGCTAGCAGGGAATTCTCTGCCTGCCTTTCCCCAGTGCTCTGCAAGCTCTCCAGGACAACATAAAATCTGGGGCTCTGTGCTTTCTTTCCTTCTGAACAAGTGTTACTGTTTTCTGCACAAAAGCGATTCTGCGAAGCAATGTGAACACTTCTGCTTCCCAGGCACAGAGAAGGTGCTAGCAGGGAATTCTCTGCCTGCCTTTCCCCAGTGCTCTGCAAGCTCTCCAGGACAACATAGAATCTGGGGCTCTGTGCTTTCTTTCGTTCTGAACAAGTGTTACTGTTTTCTGCACAAAAGCGATTCTGCGAAGCAATGTGAACAGGCACAGAGAAGGTGCTAGCAGGGAATTCTCTGCCTGCCTTTCCCCAGTGCTCTGCAAGCTCTCCAGGACAACATAAAATCTGGGGCTCTGTGCTTTCTTTCCTTCTGAACAAGTGTTAGTGTTTTCTGCACAAAAGCGATTCTTGCGAAGCAATGTGAACACTTCTGCTTCCCAGGCACAGAGAAGGTGCTAGCAGGGAATTCTCTGCCTGCCTTTCCCCAGTGCTCTGCAAGCTCTCCAGGACAACATAGAATCTGGGGCTCTGTGCTTTCTTTCCTTCTGAACAAGTGTTACTGTTTTCTGCACAAAAGCGATTCTGCGAAGCAATGTGAACACTTCTGCTTCCCAGGCACAGAGAAGGTGCTATCAGGGAATTCTCTGCCTGCCTTTCCCCAGTGCTCTGCAAGCTCTCCAGGACAACATAGAATCTGGGGCTCTGTGCTTTCTTTCGTTCTGAACAAGTGTTAGTGTTTTCTGCACAAAAGCGATTCTGCGAAGCAATGTGAACAGGCACAGAGAAGGTGCTAGCAGGGAATTCTCTGCCTGCCTTTCCCCAGTGCTCTGCAAGCTCTCCAGGACAACATAGAATCTGGGGCTCTGTGCTTTCTTTCGTTCTGAACAAGTGTTACTGTTTTCTGCACAAAAGCGATTCTGCGAAGCAATGTGAACAGGCACAGAGAAGGTGCTAGCAGGGAATTCTCTGCCTGCCTTTCCCCAGTGCTCTGCAAGCTCTCCAGGACAACATAGAATCTGGGGCTCTGTGCTTTCTTTCCTTCTGAACAAGTGTTACTGTTTTCTGCACAAAAGCGATTCTGCGAAGCAATGTGAACACTTCTGCTTCCCAGGCACAGAGAAGGTGCTAGCAGGGAATTCTCTGCCTGCCTTTCCCCAGTGCTCTGCAAGCTCTCCAGGACAACATAGAATCTGGGGCTCTGTGCTTTCTTTCCTTCTGAACAAGTGTTACTGTTTTCTGCACAAAAGCGATTCTGCGAAGCAATGTGAACACTTCTGCTTCCCAGGCACAGAGAAGGTGCTAGCAAGGAATTCTCTGCCTGCCTTTCCCCAGTGCTCTGCAAGCTCTCCAGGACAACATAGAATCTGGGGCTCTGTGCTTTCTTTCGTTCTGAACAAGTGTTAGTGTTTTCTGCACAAAAGCGATTATGCGAAGCAATGTGAACAGGCACAGAGAAGGTGCTAGCAGGGAATTCTCTGCCTGCCTTTCCCCAGTGCTCTGCAAGCTCTCCAGGACAACATAGAATCTGGGGCTCTGTGCTTTCTTTCGTTCTGAACAAGTGTTAGTGTTTTCTGCACAAAAGCGATTCTGCGAAGCAATGTGAACAGGCACAGAGAAGGTGCTAGCAGGGAATTCTCTGCCTGCCTTTCCCCAGTGCTCTGCAAGCTCTCCAGGACAACATAGAATCTGGGGCTCTGTGCTTTCTTTCCTTCTGAACAAGTGTTAGTGTTTTCTGCACAAAAGCGATTCTGCAAAGCAATGTGAACACTTCTGCTTCCCAGGCACAGAGAAGGTGCTAGCAAGGAATTCTCTGCCTGCCTTTCCCCAGTGCTCTGCAAGCTCTCCAGGACAACAGCAAATCTGGGGCTCTGTGCTTTCTTTCCTTCTGAACAAGTGTTAGTGTTTTCTGCACAAAAGCGATTCTGCGAAGCAATGTGAACAGGCACAGAGAAGGTGCTATCAGGGAATTCTCTGCCTGCCTTTCCCCAGTGCTCTGCAAGCTCTCCAGGACAACATAGAATCTGGGGCTCTGTGCTTTCTTTCCTTCTGAACAAGTGTTACTGTTTTCTGCACAAAAGCGATTCTGCGAAGCAATGTGAACACTTCTGCTTCCCAGGCACAGAGAAGGTGCTAGCAGGGAATTCTCTGCCTGCCTTTCCCCAGTGGTCTGCCAGCTCTCCAGGGCAACATCAAATCTGGGGCTCTGTGCTTTCTTTCCTTCTGAACAAGTGTTAGTGTTTTCTGCACAAAAGCGATTCTTGCGAAGCGATGTGAACACTTCTGCTTCCCAGGCACAGAGAAGGTGCTAGCAAGGAATTCTCTGCCTGCCTTTCCCCAGTGCTCTGCAAGCTCTCCAGGACAACATAAAATCTGGGGCTCTGTGCTTTCTTTCCTTCTGAACAAGTGTTAGTGTTTTCTGCACAAAAGCGATTCTGCGAAGCAATGTGAACACTTCTGCTTCCCAGGCACAGAGAAGGTGCTAGCAGGGAATTCTCTGCCTGCCTTTCCCCAGTGCTCTGCAAGCTCTCCAGGACAACATAGAATCTGGGGCTCTGTGCTTTCTTTCGTTCTGAACAAGTGTTACTGTTTTCTGCACAAAAGCGATTCTTGCGAAGCAATGTGAACACTTCTGCTTCCCAGGCACAGAGAAGGTGCTATCAGGGAATTCTCTGCCTGCCTTTCCCCAGTGCTCTGCAAGCTCTCCAGGACAACATAGAATCTGGGGCTCTGTGCTTTCTTTCCTTCTGAACAAGTGTTACTGTTTTCTGCACAAAAGCGATTCTGCGAAGCAATGTGAACAGGCACAGAGAAGGTGCTAGCAGGGAATTCTCTGCCTGCCTTTCCCCAGTGCTCTGCAAGCTCTCCAGGACAACATAAAATCTGGGGCTCTGTGCTTTCTTTCCTTCTGAACAAGTGTTACTGTTTTCTGCACAAAAGCGATTCTGCGAAGCAATGTGAACACTTCTGCTTCCCAGGCACAGAGAAGGTGCTAGCAAGGAATTCTCTGCCTGCCTTTCCCCAGTGCTCTGCAAGCTCTACAGGGCAACATAAAATCTGGGGCTCTGTGCTTTCTTTCGTTCTGAGCAAGTGTTACTGTTTTCTGCACAAAAGCGATTCTGCGAAGCAATGTGAACACTTCTGCTTCCCAGGCACAGAGAAGGTGCTAGCAGGGAATTCTCTGCCTGCCTTTCCCCAGTGCTCTGCAAGCTCTCCAGGACAACATAGAATCTGGGGCTCTGTGCTTTCTTTCCTTCTGAACAAGTGTTACTGTTTTCTGCACAAAAGCGATTCTGCGAAGCAATGTGAACACTTCTGCTTCCCAGGCACAGAGAAGGTGCTAGCAGGGAATTCTCTGCCTGCCTTTCCCCAGTGCTCTGCAAGCTCTCCAGGACAACATAGAATCTGGGGCTCTGTGCTTTCTTTCCTTCTGAACAAGTGTTAGTGTTTTCTGCACAAAAGCGATTCTGCAAAGCAATGTGAACACTTCTGCTTCCCAGGCACAGAGAAGGTGCTAGCAAGGAATTCTCTGCCTGCCTTTCCCCAGTGCTCTGCAAGCTCTCCAGGACAACAGCAAATCTGGGGCTCTGTGCTTTCTTTCCTTCTGAACAAGTGTTAGTGTTTTCTGCACAAAAGCGATTATGCGAAGCAATGTGAACAGGCACAGAGAAGGTGCTATCAGGGAATTCTCTGCCTGCCTTTCCCCAGTGCTCTGCAAGCTCTCCAGGACAACATAGAATCTGGGGCTCTGTGCTTTCTTTCCTTCTGAACAAGTGTTACTGTTTTCTGCACAAAAGCGATTCTGCGAAGCAATGTGAACACTTCTGCTTCCCAGGCACAGAGAAGGTGCTAGCAGGGAATTCTCTGCCTGCCTTTCCCCAGTGCTCTGCCAGCTCTCCAGGGCAACATCAAATCTGGGGCTCTGTGCTTTCTTTCCTTCTGAACAAGTGTTAGTGTTTTCTGCACAAAAGCGATTCTTGCGAAGCGATGTGAACACTTCTTCTTCCCAGGCACAGAGAAGGTGCTAGCAAGGAATTCTCTGCCTGCCTTTCCCCAGTGCTCTGCAAGCTCTCCAGGACAACATAAAATCTGGGGCTCTGTGCTTTCTTTCCTTCTGAACAAGTGTTAGTGTTTTCTGCACAAAAGCGATTCTGCGAAGCAATGTGAACACTTCTGCTTCCCAGGCACAGAGAAGGTGCTAGCAGGGAATTCTCTGCCTGCCTTTCCCCAGTGCTCTGCAAGCTCTCCAGGACAACATAGAATCTGGGGCTCTGTGCTTTCTTTCGTTCTGAACAAGTGTTACTGTTTTCTGCACAAAAGCGATTCTTGCGAAGCAATGTGAACACTTCTGCTTCCCAGGCACAGAGAAGGTGCTATCAGGGAATTCTCTGCCTGCCTTTCCCCAGTGCTCTGCAAGCTCTCCAGGACAACATAGAATCTGGGGCTCTGTGCTTTCTTTCCTTCTGAACAAGTGTTACTGTTTTCTGCACAAAAGCGATTCTGCGAAGCAATGTGAACAGGCACAGAGAAGGTGCTAGCAGGGAATTCTCTGCCTGCCTTTCCCCAGTGCTCTGCAAGCTCTCCAGGACAACATAAAATCTGGGGCTCTGTGCTTTCTTTCCTTCTGAACAAGTGTTACTGTTTTCTGCACAAAAGCGATTCTGCGAAGCAATGTGAACACTTCTGCTTCCCAGGCACAGAGAAGGTGCTAGCAAGGAATTCTCTGCCTGCCTTTCCCCAGTGCTCTGCAAGCTCTACAGGGCAACATAAAATCTGGGGCTCTGTGCTTTCTTTCGTTCTGAGCAAGTGTTACTGTTTTCTGCACAAAAGCGATTCTGCGAAGCAATGTGAACACTTCTGCTTCCCAGGCACAGAGAAGGTGCTAGCAGGGAATTCTCTGCCTGCCTTTCCCCAGTGCTCTGCAAGCTCTCCAGGACAACATAGAATCTGGGGCTCTGTGCTTTCTTTCCTTCTGAACAAGTGTTACTGTTTTCTGCACAAAAGCGATTCTGCGAAGCAATGTGAACACTTCTGCTTCCCAGGCACAGAGAAGGTGCTAGCAGGGAATTTTCTGCCTGCCTTTCCCCAGTGCTCTGCAAGCTCTCCAGGACAACATAGAATCTGGGGCTCTGTGCTTTCTTTCGTTCTGAACAAGTGTTACTGTTTTCTGCACAAAAGCGATTCTGCGAAGCAATGTGAGCAGGCACAGAGAAGGTGCTAGCAGGGAATTCTCTGCCTGCCTTTCCCCAGTGCTCTGCAAGCTCTCCAGGACAACATAGAATCTGGGGCTCTGTGCTTTCTTTCCTTCTGAACAAGTGTTACTGTTTTCTGCACAAAAGCGATTCTGCGAAGCAATGTGAACACTTCTGCTTCCCAGGCACAGAGAAGGTGCTAGCAGGGAATTCTCTGCCTGCCTTTCCCCAGTGCTCTGCAAGCTCTCCAGGACAACATAGAATCTGGGGCTCTGTGCTTTCTTTCGTTCTGAACAAGTGTTACTGTTTTCTGCACAAAAGCGATTCTGCGAAGCAATGTGAACAGGCACAGAGAAGGTGCTAGCAGGGAATTCTCTGCCTGCCTTTCCCCAGTGGTCTGCAAGCTCTCCAGGACAACATAAAATCTGTGGCTCTGTGCTTTCTTTCCTTCTGAACAAGTGTTAGTGTTTTCTGCACAAAAGCGATTCTTGCGAAGCAATGTGAACACTTCTGCTTCCCAGGCACAGAGAAGGTGCTAGCAGGGAATTCTCTGCCTGCCTTTCCCCAGTGCTCTGCAAGCTCTCCAGGACAACATAGAATCTGGGGCTCTGTGCTTTCTTTCCTTCTGAACAAGTGTTACTGTTTTCTGCACAAAAGCGATTCTGCGAAGCAATGTGAACACTTCTGCTTCCCAGGCACAGAGAAGGTGCTAGCAAGGAATTCTCTGCCTGCCTTTCCCCAGTGCTCTGCAAGCTCTCCAGGACAACATAGAATCTGGGGCTCTGTGCTTTCTTTCGTTCTGAACAAGTGTTAGTGTTTTCTGCACAAAAGCGATTATGCGAAGCAATGTGAACAGGCACAGAGAAGGTGCTAGCAGGGAATTCTCTGCCTGCCTTTCCCCAGTGCTCTGCAAGCTCTCCAGGACAACATAGAATCTGGGGCTCTGTGCTTTCTTTCCTTCTGAACAAGTGTTAGTGTTTTCTGCACAAAAGCGATTATGCGAAGCAATGTGAACAGGCACAGAGAAGGTGCTAGCAGGGAATTCTCTGCCTGCCTTTCCCCAGTGCTCTGCAAGCTCTCCAGGACAACATAGAATCTGGGGCTCTGTGCTTTCTTTCCTTCTGAACAAGTGTTAGTGTTTTCTGCACAAAAGCGATTCTGCAAAGCAATGTGAACACTTCTGCTTCCCAGGCACAGAGAAGGTGCTAGCAAGGAATTCTCTGCCTGCCTTTCCCCAGTGCTCTGCAAGCTCTCCAGGACAACAGCAAATCTGGGGCTCTGTGCTTTCTTTCCTTCTGAACAAGTGTTACTGTTTTCTGCACAAAAGCGATTCTGCGAAGCAATGTGAACAGGCACAGAGAAGGTGCTATCAGGGAATTCTCTGCCTGCCTTTCCCCAGTGCTCTGCAAGCTCTCCAGGACAACATAGAATCTGGGGCTCTGTGCTTTCTTTCCTTCTGAACAAGTGTTACTGTTTTCTGCACAAAAGCGATTCTGCGAAGCAATGTGAACACTTCTGCTTCCCAGGCACAGAGAAGGTGCTAGCAGGGAATTCTCTGCCTGCCTTTCCCCAGTGGTCTGCAAGCTCTCCAGGGCAACATCAAATCTGGGGCTCTGTGCTTTCTTTCCTTCTGAACAAGTGTTAGTGTTTTCTGCACAAAAGCGATTCTTGCGAAGCGATGTGAACACTTCTGCTTCCCAGGCACAGAGAAGGTGCTAGCAAGGAATTCTCTGCCTGCCTTTCCCCAGTGCTCTACAAGCTCTCCAGGACAACATAAAATCTGGGGCTCTGTGCTTTCTTTCCTTCTGAACAAGTGTTAGTGTTTTCTGCACAAAAGCGATTCTGCGAAGCAATGTGAACACTTCTGCTTCCCAGGCACAGAGAAGGTGCTAGCAGGGAATTCTCTGCCTGCCTTTCCCCAGTGCTCTGCAAGCTCTCCAGGACAACATAGAATCTGGGGCTCTGTGCTTTCTTTCCTTCTGAACAAGTGTTAGTGTTTTCTGCACAAAAGCGATTCTGCGAAGCAATGTGAACAGGCACAGAGAAGGTGCTAGCAGGGAATTCTCTGCCTGCCTTTCCCCAGTGCTCTGCAAGCTCTCCAGGACAACATAGAATCTGGGGCTCTGTGCTTTCTTTCGTTCTGAACAAGTGTTACTGTTTTCTGCACAAAAGCGATTCTTGCGAAGCAATGTGAACACTTCTGCTTCCCAGGCACAGAGAAGGTGCTAGCAGGGAATTCTCTGCCTGCCTTTCCCCAGTGCTCTGCAAGCTCTCCAGGACAACATAGAATCTGGGGCTCTGCGCTTTCTTTCCTTCTGAACAAGTGTTAGTGTTTTCTGCACAAAAGCGATTCTGCGAAGCAATGTGAACACTTCTGCTTCCCAGGCACAGAGAAGGTGCTAGCAAGGAATTCTCTGCCTGCCTTTCCCCAGTGCTCTGCAAGCTCTCCAGGACAACATAGAATCTGGGGCTCTGTGCTTTCTTTCGTTCTGAACAAGTGTTAGTGTTTTCTGCACAAAAGCGATTCTGCGAAGCAATGTGAACAGGCACAGAGAAGGTGCTATCAGGGAATTCTCTGCCTGCCTTTCCCCAGTGCTCTGCAAGCTCTCCAGGACAACATAGAATCTGGGGCTCTGTGCTTTCTTTCCTTCTGAACAAGTGTTAGTGTTTTCTGCACAAAAGCGATTCTGCAAAGCAATGTGAACACTTCTGCTTCCCAGGCACAGAGAAGGTGCTAGCAAGGAATTCTCTGCCTGCCTTTCCCCAGTGCTCTGCAAGCTCTCCAGGACAACATCAAATCTGGGGCTCTGTGCTTTCTTTCCTTCTGAACAAGTGTTACTGTTTTCTGCACAAAAGCGATTCTGCGAAGCAATGTGAACACTTCTGCTTCCCAGGCACAGAGAAGGTGCTAGCAGGGAATTCTCTGCCTGCCTTTCCCCAGTGCTCTGCAAGCTCTCCAGGACAACATCAAATCTGGGGCTCTGTGCTTTCTTTCCTTCTGAACAAGTGTTAATGTTTTCTGCACAAAAGCGATTCTGCGAAGCAATGTGAACAGGCACAGAGAAGGTGCTATCAGGGAATTCTCTGCCTGCCTTTCCCCAGTGCTCTGCAAGCTCTCCAGGGCAACATAGAATCTGGGGCTCTGTGCTTTCTTTCGTTCTGAGCAAGTGTTACTGTTTTCTGCACAAAAGCGATTCTGCGAAGCAATGTGAACACTTCTGCTTCCCAGGCACAGAGAAGGTGCTAGCAGGGAATTCTCTGCCTGCCTTTCCCCAGTGCTCTGCAAGCTCTCCAGGACAACATAGAATCTGGGGCTCTGTGCTTTCTTTCGTTCTGAACAAGTGTTACTGTTTTCTGCACAAAAGCGATTCTGCGAAGCAATGTGAACACTTCTGCTTCCCAGGCACAGAGAAGGTGCTAGCAGGGAATTCTCTGCCTGCCTTTCCCCAGTGCTCTGCAAGCTCTCCAGGGCAACATAAAATCTGGGGCTCTGTGCTTTCTTTCCTTCTGAACAAGTGTTAGTGTTTTCTGCACAAAAGCGATTCTGCGAAGCAATGTGAACACTTCTGCTTCCCAGGCACAGAGAAGGTGCTAGCAGGGAATTCTCTGCCTGCCTTTCCCCAGTGCTCTGCAAGCTCTCCAGGACAACATAGAATCTGGGGCTCTGTGCTTTCTTTCGTTCTGAACAAGTGTTAGTGTTTTCTGCACAAAAGCGATTCTGCGAAGCAATGTGAACAGGCACAGAGAAGGTGCTAGCAGGGAATTCTCTGCCTGCCTTTCCCCAGTGCTCTGCAAGCTCTCCAGGACAACATAGAATCTGGGGCTCTGTGCTTTCTTTCGTTCTGAACAAGTGTTAGTGTTTTCTGCACAAAAGCGATTCTTGCGAAGCAATGTGAACACTTCTGCTTCCCAGGCACAGAGAAGGTGCTATCAGGGAATTCTCTGCCTGCCTTTCCCCAGTGCTCTGCAAGCTCTCCAGGACAACATAGAATCTGGGGCTCTGTGCTTTCTTTCCTTCTGAACAAGTGTTACTGTTTTCTGCACAAAAGCGATTCTGCGAAGCAATGTGAACACTTCTGCTTCCCAGGCACAGAGAAGGTGCTAGCAAGGAATTCTCTGCCTGCCTTTCCCCAGTGCTCTGCAAGCTCTCCAGGGCAACATAAAATCTGGGGCTCTGTGCTTTCTTTCCTTCTGAACAAGTGTTAGTGTTTTCTGCACAAAAGCGATTCTGCGAAGCAATGTGAACACTTCTGCTTCCCAGGCACAGAGAAGGTGCTAGCAGGGAATTCTCTGCCTGCCTTTCCCCAGTGCTCTGCAAGCTCTCCAGGACAACATAGAATCTGGGGCTCTGTGCTTTCTTTCCTTCTGAACAAGTGTTACTGTTTTCTGCACAAAAGCGATTCTGCGAAGCAATGTGAACACTTCTGCTTCCCAGGCACAGAGAAGGTGCTATCAGGGAATTCTCTGCCTGCCTTTCCCCAGTGCTCTGCAAGCTCTCCAGGACAACATCAAATCTGGGGCTCTGTGCTTTCTTTCCTTCTCAACAACTGTTACTGTTTTCTGCACAAAAGCGATTCTGCGAAGCAATGTGAACAGGCACAGAGAAGGTGCTATCAGGGAATTCTCTGCCTGCCTTTCCCCAGTGCTCTGCAAGCTCTCGAGGACAACATAAAATCTGGGGCTCTGTGCTTTCTTTCCTTCTGAACAAGTGTTACTGTTTTCTGCACAAAAGCGATTCTGCGAAGCAATGTGAACACTTCTGCTTCCCAGGCACAGAGAAGGTGCTAGCAGGGAATTCTCTGCCTGCCTTTCCCCAGTGCTCTGCAAGCTCTCCAGGACAACATAGAATCTGGGGCTCTGTGCTTTCTTTCGTTCTGAACAAGTGTTAGTGTTTTCTGCACAAAAGCGATTATGCGAAGCAATGTGAACAGGCACAGAGAAGGTGCTAGCAGGGAATTCTCTGCCTGCCTTTCCCCAGTGCTCTGCAAGCTCTCCAGGACAACATAGAATCTGGGGCTCTGTGCTTTCTTTCGTTCTGAACAAGTGTTAGTGTTTTCTGCACAAAAGCGATTCTGCGAAGCAATGTGAACAGGCACAGAGAAGGTGCTAGCAGGGAATTCTCTGCCTGCCTTTCCCCAGTGCTCTGCAAGCTCTCCAGGACAACATAGAATCTGGGGCTCTGTGCTTTCTTTCCTTCTGAACAAGTGTTAGTGTTTTCTGCACAAAAGCGATTCTGCAAAGCAATGTGAACACTTCTGCTTCCCAGGCACAGAGAAGGTGCTAGCAAGGAATTCTCTGCCTGCCTTTCCCCAGTGCTCTGCAAGCTCTCCAGGACAACAGCAAATCTGGGGCTCTGTGCTTTCTTTCCTTCTGAACAAGTGTTAGTGTTTTCTGCACAAAAGCGATTCTGCGAAGCAATGTGAACAGGCACAGAGAAGGTGCTAGCAAGGAATTCTCTGCCTGCCTTTCCCCAGTGCTCTGCAAGCTCTCCAGGACAACATAGAATCTGGGGCTCTGTGCTTTCTTTCCTTCTGAACAAGTGTTACTGTTTTCTGCACAAAAGCGATTCTGCGAAGCAATGTGAACACTTCTGCTTCCCAGGCACAGAGAAGGTGCTAGCAGGGAATTCTCTGCCTGCCTTTCCCCAGTGGTCTGCCAGCTCTCCAGGGCAACATCAAATCTGGGGCTCTGTGCTTTCTTTCCTTCTGAACAAGTGTTAGTGTTTTCTGCACAAAAGCGATTCTTGCGAAGCGATGTGAACACTTCTGCTTCCCAGGCACAGAGAAGGTGCTAGCAAGGAATTCTCTGCCTGCCTTTCCCCAGTGCTCTGCAAGCTCTCCAGGACAACATAAAATCTGGGGCTCTGTGCTTTCTTTCCTTCTGAACAAGTGTTAGTGTTTTCTGCACAAAAGCGATTCTGCGAAGCAATGTGAACACTTCTGCTTCCCAGGCACAGAGAAGGTGCTAGCAGGGAATTCTCTGCCTGCCTTTCCCCAGTGCTCTGCAAGCTCTCCAGGACAACATAGAATCTGGGGCTCTGTGCTTTCTTTCGTTCTGAACAAGTGTTACTGTTTTCTGCACAAAAGCGATTCTGCGAAGCAATGTGAACAGGCACAGAGAAGGTGCTAGCAGGGAATTCTCTGCCTGCCTTTCCCCAGTGGTCTGCAAGCTCTCCAGGACAACATAAAATCTGGGGCTCTGTGCTTTCTTTCCTTCTGAACAAGTGTTAGTGTTTTCTGCACAAAAGCGATTCTTGCGAAGCAATGTGAACACTTCTGCTTCCCAGGCACAGAGAAGGTGCTAGCAGGGAATTCTCTGCCTGCCTTTCCCCAGTGCTCTGCAAGCTCTCCAGGACAACATAGAATCTGGGGCTCTGTGCTTTCTTTCCTTCTGAACAAGTGTTACTGTTTTCTGCACAAAAGCGATTCTGCGAAGCAATGTGAACACTTCTTCTTCCCAGGCACAGAGAAGGTGCTAGCAAGGAATTCTCTGCCTGCCTTTCCCCAGTGCTCTGCAAGCTCTCCAGGACAACATAGAATCTGGGGCTCTGTGCTTTCTTTCGTTCTGAACAAGTGTTAGTGTTTTCTGCACAAAAGCGATTCTTGCGAAGCAATGTGAACAGGCACAGAGAAGGTGCTAGCAGGGAATTCTCTGCCTGCCTTTCCCCAGTGCTCTGCAAGCTCTCCAGGACAACATAGAATCTGGGGCTCTGTGCTTTCTTTCCTTCTGAACAAGTGTTACTGTTTTCTGCACAAAAGCGATTCTGCGAAGCAATGTGAACACTTCTGCTTCCCAGGCACAGAGAAGGTGCTAGCAGGGAATTCTCTGCCTGCCTTTCCCCAGTGCTCTGCAAGCTCTCCAGGACAACATAGAATCTGGGGCTCTGTGCTTTCTTTCGTTCTGAACAAGTGTTACTGTTTTCTGCACAAAAGCGATTCTGCGAAGCAATGTGAACACTTCTGCTTCCCAGGCACAGAGAAGGTGCTAGCAGGGAATTCTCTGCCTGCCTTTCCCCAGTGCTCTGCAAGCTCTCCAGGACAACATAGAATCTGGGGCTCTGTGCTTTCTTTCGTTCTGAACAAGTGTTACTGTTTTCTGCACAAAAGCGATTCTGCGAAGCAATGTGAACAGGCACAGAGAAGGTGCTAGCAGGGAATTCTCTGCCTGCCTTTCCCCAGTGGTCTGCAAGCTCTCCAGGACTACATAAAATCTGGGGCTCTGTGCTTTCTTTCCTTCTGAACAAGTGTTAGTGTTTTCTGCACAAAAGCGATTCTTGCGAAGCAATGTGAACACTTCTGCTTCCCAGGCACAGAGAAGGTGCTAGCAGGGAATTCTCTGCCTGCCTTTCCCCAGTGCTCTGCAAGCTCTCCAGGACAACATAGAATCTGGGGCTCTGTGCTTTCTTTCCTTCTGAACAAGTGTTAATGTTTTCTGCACAAAAGCGATTCTGCGAAGCAATGTGAACACTTCTTCTTCCCAGGCACAGAGAAGGTGCTAGCAAGGAATTCTCTGCCTGCCTTTCCCCAGTGCTCTGCAAGCTCTCCAGGACAACATAGAATCTGGGGCTCTGTGCTTTCTTTCGTTCTGAACAAGTGTTAGTGTTTTCTGCACAAAAGCGATTCTTGCGAAGCAATGTGAACAGGCACAGAGAAGGTGCTAGCAGGGAATTCTCTGCCTGCCTTTCCCCAGTGCTCTGCAAGCTCTCCAGGACAACATAGAATCTGGGGCTCTGTGCTTTCTTTCCTTCTGAACAAGTGTTACTTTTTTCTGCACAAAAGCGATTCTGCGAAGCAATGTGAACAGGCACAGAGAAGGTGCTAGCAGGGAATTCTCTGCCTGCCTTTCCCCAGTGCTCTGCAAGCTCTCCAGGACAACATAAAATCTGGGGCTCTGTGCTTTCTTTCCTTCTGAACAAGTGTTACTGTTTTCTGCACAAAAGCGATTCTGCGAAGCAATGTGAACACTTCTGCTTCCCAGGCACAGAGAAGGTGCTAGCAGGGAATTCTCTGCCTGCCTTTCCCCAGTGCTCTGCAAGCTCTCCAGGACAACATAGAATCTGGGGCTCTGTGCTTTCTTTCGTTCTGAACAAGTGTTACTGTTTTCTGCACAAAAGCGATTCTGCGAAGCAATGTGAACAGGCACAGAGAAGGTGCTAGCAGGGAATTCTCTGCCTGCCTTTCCCCAGTGCTCTGCAAGCTCTCCAGGACAACATAAAATCTGGGGCTCTGTGCTTTCTTTCCTTCTGAACAAGTGTTAGTGTTTTCTGCACAAAAGCGATTCTTGCGAAGCAATGTGAACACTTCTGCTTCCCAGGCACAGAGAAGGTGCTAGCAGGGAATTCTCTGCCTGCCTTTCCCCAGTGCTCTGCAAGCTCTCCAGGACAACATAGAATCTGGGGCTCTGTGCTTTCTTTCCTTCTGAACAAGTGTTACTGTTTTCTGCACAAAAGCGATTCTGCGAAGCAATGTGAACACTTCTGCTTCCCAGGCACAGAGAAGGTGCTATCAGGGAATTCTCTGCCTGCCTTTCCCCAGTGCTCTGCAAGCTCTCCAGGACAACATAGAATCTGGGGCTCTGTGCTTTCTTTCGTTCTGAACAAGTGTTAGTGTTTTCTGCACAAAAGCGATTCTGCGAAGCAATGTGAACAGGCACAGAGAAGGTGCTAGCAGGGAATTCTCTGCCTGCCTTTCCCCAGTGCTCTGCAAGCTCTCCAGGACAACATAGAATCTGGGGCTCTGTGCTTTCTTTCGTTCTGAACAAGTGTTACTGTTTTCTGCACAAAAGCGATTCTGCGAAGCAATGTGAACAGGCACAGAGAAGGTGCTAGCAGGGAATTCTCTGCCTGCCTTTCCCCAGTGCTCTGCAAGCTCTCCAGGACAACATAGAATCTGGGGCTCTGTGCTTTCTTTCCTTCTGAACAAGTGTTACTGTTTTCTGCACAAAAGCGATTCTGCGAAGCAATGTGAACACTTCTGCTTCCCAGGCACAGAGAAGGTGCTAGCAGGGAATTCTCTGCCTGCCTTTCCCCAGTGCTCTGCAAGCTCTCCAGGACAACATAGAATCTGGGGCTCTGTGCTTTCTTTCCTTCTGAACAAGTGTTACTGTTTTCTGCACAAAAGCGATTCTGCGAAGCAATGTGAACACTTCTGCTTCCCAGGCACAGAGAAGGTGCTAGCAAGGAATTCTCTGCCTGCCTTTCCCCAGTGCTCTGCAAGCTCTCCAGGACAACATAGAATCTGGGGCTCTGTGCTTTCTTTCGTTCTGAACAAGTGTTAGTGTTTTCTGCACAAAAGCGATTATGCGAAGCAATGTGAACAGGCACAGAGAAGGTGCTAGCAGGGAATTCTCTGCCTGCCTTTCCCCAGTGCTCTGCAAGCTCTCCAGGACAACATAGAATCTGGGGCTCTGTGCTTTCTTTCGTTCTGAACAAGTGTTAGTGTTTTCTGCACAAAAGCGATTCTGCGAAGCAATGTGAACAGGCACAGAGAAGGTGCTAGCAGGGAATTCTCTGCCTGCCTTTCCCCAGTGCTCTGCAAGCTCTCCAGGACAACATAGAATCTGGGGCTCTGTGCTTTCTTTCCTTCTGAACAAGTGTTAGTGTTTTCTGCACAAAAGCGATTCTGCAAAGCAATGTGAACACTTCTGCTTCCCAGGCACAGAGAAGGTGCTAGCAAGGAATTCTCTGCCTGCCTTTCCCCAGTGCTCTGCAAGCTCTCCAGGACAACAGCAAATCTGGGGCTCTGTGCTTTCTTTCCTTCTGAACAAGTGTTAGTGTTTTCTGCACAAAAGCGATTCTGCGAAGCAATGTGAACAGGCACAGAGAAGGTGCTATCAGGGAATTCTCTGCCTGCCTTTCCCCAGTGCTCTGCAAGCTCTCCAGGACAACATAGAATCTGGGGCTCTGTGCTTTCTTTCCTTCTGAACAAGTGTTACTGTTTTCTGCACAAAAGCGATTCTGCGAAGCAATGTGAACACTTCTGCTTCCCAGGCACAGAGAAGGTGCTAGCAGGGAATTCTCTGCCTGCCTTTCCCCAGTGGTCTGCCAGCTCTCCAGGGCAACATCAAATCTGGGGCTCTGTGCTTTCTTTCCTTCTGAACAAGTGTTAGTGTTTTCTGCACAAAAGCGATTCTTGCGAAGCGATGTGAACACTTCTGCTTCCCAGGCACAGAGAAGGTGCTAGCAAGGAATTCTCTGCCTGCCTTTCCCCAGTGCTCTGCAAGCTCTCCAGGACAACATAAAATCTGGGGCTCTGTGCTTTCTTTCCTTCTGAACAAGTGTTAGTGTTTTCTGCACAAAAGCGATTCTGCGAAGCAATGTGAACACTTCTGCTTCCCAGGCACAGAGAAGGTGCTAGCAGGGAATTCTCTGCCTGCCTTTCCCCAGTGCTCTGCAAGCTCTCCAGGACAACATAGAATCTGGGGCTCTGTGCTTTCTTTCGTTCTGAACAAGTGTTACTGTTTTCTGCACAAAAGCGATTCTTGCGAAGCAATGTGAACACTTCTGCTTCCCAGGCACAGAGAAGGTGCTATCAGGGAATTCTCTGCCTGCCTTTCCCCAGTGCTCTGCAAGCTCTCCAGGACAACATAGAATCTGGGGCTCTGTGCTTTCTTTCCTTCTGAACAAGTGTTACTGTTTTCTGCACAAAAGCGATTCTGCGAAGCAATGTGAACAGGCACAGAGAAGGTGCTAGCAGGGAATTCTCTGCCTGCCTTTCCCCAGTGCTCTGCAAGCTCTCCAGGACAACATAAAATCTGGGGCTCTGTGCTTTCTTTCCTTCTGAACAAGTGTTACTGTTTTCTGCACAAAAGCGATTCTGCGAAGCAATGTGAACACTTCTGCTTCCCAGGCACAGAGAAGGTGCTAGCAAGGAATTCTCTGCCTGCCTTTCCCCAGTGCTCTGCAAGCTCTACAGGGCAACATAAAATCTGGGGCTCTGTGCTTTCTTTCGTTCTGAGCAAGTGTTACTGTTTTCTGCACAAAAGCGATTCTGCGAAGCAATGTGAACACTTCTGCTTCCCAGGCACAGAGAAGGTGCTAGCAGGGAATTCTCTGCCTGCCTTTCCCCAGTGCTCTGCAAGCTCTCCAGGACAACATAGAATCTGGGGCTCTGTGCTTTCTTTCCTTCTGAACAAGTGTTACTGTTTTCTGCACAAAAGCGATTCTGCGAAGCAATGTGAACACTTCTGCTTCCCAGGCACAGAGAAGGTGCTAGCAGGGAATTCTCTGCCTGCCTTTCCCCAGTGCTCTGCAAGCTCTCCAGGACAACATAGAATCTGGGGCTCTGTGCTTTCTTTCCTTCTGAACAAGTGTTAGTGTTTTCTGCACAAAAGCGATTCTGCAAAGCAATGTGAACACTTCTGCTTCCCAGGCACAGAGAAGGTGCTAGCAAGGAATTCTCTGCCTGCCTTTCCCCAGTGCTCTGCAAGCTCTCCAGGACAACAGCAAATCTGGGGCTCTGTGCTTTCTTTCCTTCTGAACAAGTGTTAGTGTTTTCTGCACAAAAGCGATTATGCGAAGCAATGTGAACAGGCACAGAGAAGGTGCTATCAGGGAATTCTCTGCCTGCCTTTCCCCAGTGCTCTGCAAGCTCTCCAGGACAACATAGAATCTGGGGCTCTGTGCTTTCTTTCCTTCTGAACAAGTGTTACTGTTTTCTGCACAAAAGCGATTCTGCGAAGCAATGTGAACACTTCTGCTTCCCAGGCACAGAGAAGGTGCTAGCAGGGAATTCTCTGCCTGCCTTTCCCCAGTGCTCTGCCAGCTCTCCAGGGCAACATCAAATCTGGGGCTCTGTGCTTTCTTTCCTTCTGAACAAGTGTTAGTGTTTTCTGCACAAAAGCGATTCTTGCGAAGCGATGTGAACACTTCTTCTTCCCAGGCACAGAGAAGGTGCTAGCAAGGAATTCTCTGCCTGCCTTTCCCCAGTGCTCTGCAAGCTCTCCAGGACAACATAAAATCTGGGGCTCTGTGCTTTCTTTCCTTCTGAACAAGTGTTAGTGTTTTCTGCACAAAAGCGATTCTGCGAAGCAATGTGAACACTTCTGCTTCCCAGGCACAGAGAAGGTGCTAGCAGGGAATTCTCTGCCTGCCTTTCCCCAGTGCTCTGCAAGCTCTCCAGGACAACATAGAATCTGGGGCTCTGTGCTTTCTTTCGTTCTGAACAAGTGTTACTGTTTTCTGCACAAAAGCGATTCTTGCGAAGCAATGTGAACACTTCTGCTTCCCAGGCACAGAGAAGGTGCTATCAGGGAATTCTCTGCCTGCCTTTCCCCAGTGCTCTGCAAGCTCTCCAGGACAACATAGAATCTGGGGCTCTGTGCTTTCTTTCCTTCTGAACAAGTGTTACTGTTTTCTGCACAAAAGCGATTCTGCGAAGCAATGTGAACAGGCACAGAGAAGGTGCTAGCAGGGAATTCTCTGCCTGCCTTTCCCCAGTGCTCTGCAAGCTCTCCAGGACAACATAAAATCTGGGGCTCTGTGCTTTCTTTCCTTCTGAACAAGTGTTACTGTTTTCTGCACAAAAGCGATTCTGCGAAGCAATGTGAACACTTCTGCTTCCCAGGCACAGAGAAGGTGCTAGCAAGGAATTCTCTGCCTGCCTTTCCCCAGTGCTCTGCAAGCTCTACAGGGCAACATAAAATCTGGGGCTCTGTGCTTTCTTTCGTTCTGAGCAAGTGTTACTGTTTTCTGCACAAAAGCGATTCTGCGAAGCAATGTGAACACTTCTGCTTCCCAGGCACAGAGAAGGTGCTAGCAGGGAATTCTCTGCCTGCCTTTCCCCAGTGCTCTGCAAGCTCTCCAGGACAACATAGAATCTGGGGCTCTGTGCTTTCTTTCCTTCTGAACAAGTGTTACTGTTTTCTGCACAAAAGCGATTCTGCGAAGCAATGTGAACACTTCTGCTTCCCAGGCACAGAGAAGGTGCTAGCAGGGAATTTTCTGCCTGCCTTTCCCCAGTGCTCTGCAAGCTCTCCAGGACAACATAGAATCTGGGGCTCTGTGCTTTCTTTCGTTCTGAACAAGTGTTACTGTTTTCTGCACAAAAGCGATTCTGCGAAGCAATGTGAGCAGGCACAGAGAAGGTGCTAGCAGGGAATTCTCTGCCTGCCTTTCCCCAGTGCTCTGCAAGCTCTCCAGGACAACATAGAATCTGGGGCTCTGTGCTTTCTTTCCTTCTGAACAAGTGTTACTGTTTTCTGCACAAAAGCGATTCTGCGAAGCAATGTGAACACTTCTGCTTCCCAGGCACAGAGAAGGTGCTAGCAGGGAATTCTCTGCCTGCCTTTCCCCAGTGCTCTGCAAGCTCTCCAGGACAACATAGAATCTGGGGCTCTGTGCTTTCTTTCGTTCTGAACAAGTGTTACTGTT
Source organism: Strix aluco (assembly GCF_031877795.1). Taxonomy (NCBI): domain Eukaryota; kingdom Metazoa; phylum Chordata; class Aves; order Strigiformes; family Strigidae; genus Strix; species Strix aluco. The sequence continues at coordinate 2,638,614 of NW_027436647.1, forward strand.
TTCTGCACAAAAGCGATTCTGCGAAGCAATGTGAACAGGCACAGAGAAGGTGCTAGCAGGGAATTCTCTGCCTGCCTTTCCCCAGTGGTCTGCAAGCTCTCCAGGACAACATAAAATCTGTGGCTCTGTGCTTTCTTTCCTTCTGAACAAGTGTTAGTGTTTTCTGCACAAAAGCGATTCTTGCGAAGCAATGTGAACACTTCTGCTTCCCAGGCACAGAGAAGGTGCTAGCAGGGAATTCTCTGCCTGCCTTTCCCCAGTGCTCTGCAAGCTCTCCAGGACAACATAGAATCTGGGGCTCTGTGCTTTCTTTCCTTCTGAACAAGTGTTACTGTTTTCTGCACAAAAGCGATTCTGCGAAGCAATGTGAACACTTCTGCTTCCCAGGCACAGAGAAGGTGCTAGCAAGGAATTCTCTGCCTGCCTTTCCCCAGTGCTCTGCAAGCTCTCCAGGACAACATAGAATCTGGGGCTCTGTGCTTTCTTTCGTTCTGAACAAGTGTTAGTGTTTTCTGCACAAAAGCGATTATGCGAAGCAATGTGAACAGGCACAGAGAAGGTGCTAGCAGGGAATTCTCTGCCTGCCTTTCCCCAGTGCTCTGCAAGCTCTCCAGGACAACATAGAATCTGGGGCTCTGTGCTTTCTTTCCTTCTGAACAAGTGTTAGTGTTTTCTGCACAAAAGCGATTATGCGAAGCAATGTGAACAGGCACAGAGAAGGTGCTAGCAGGGAATTCTCTGCCTGCCTTTCCCCAGTGCTCTGCAAGCTCTCCAGGACAACATAGAATCTGGGGCTCTGTGCTTTCTTTCCTTCTGAACAAGTGTTAGTGTTTTCTGCACAAAAGCGATTCTGCAAAGCAATGTGAACACTTCTGCTTCCCAGGCACAGAGAAGGTGCTAGCAAGGAATTCTCTGCCTGCCTTTCCCCAGTGCTCTGCAAGCTCTCCAGGACAACAGCAAATCTGGGGCTCTGTGCTTTCTTTCCTTCTGAACAAGTGTTACTGTTTTCTGCACAAAAGCGATTCTGCGAAGCAATGTGAACAGGCACAGAGAAGGTGCTATCAGGGAATTCTCTGCCTGCCTTTCCCCAGTGCTCTGCAAGCTCTCCAGGACAACATAGAATCTGGGGCTCTGTGCTTTCTTTCCTTCTGAACAAGTGTTACTGTTTTCTGCACAAAAGCGATTCTGCGAAGCAATGTGAACACTTCTGCTTCCCAGGCACAGAGAAGGTGCTAGCAGGGAATTCTCTGCCTGCCTTTCCCCAGTGGTCTGCAAGCTCTCCAGGGCAACATCAAATCTGGGGCTCTGTGCTTTCTTTCCTTCTGAACAAGTGTTAGTGTTTTCTGCACAAAAGCGATTCTTGCGAAGCGATGTGAACACTTCTGCTTCCCAGGCACAGAGAAGGTGCTAGCAAGGAATTCTCTGCCTGCCTTTCCCCAGTGCTCTGCAAGCTCTCCAGGACAACATAAAATCTGGGGCTCTGTGCTTTCTTTCCTTCTGAACAAGTGTTAGTGTTTTCTGCACAAAAGCGATTCTGCGAAGCAATGTGAACACTTCTGCTTCCCAGGCACAGAGAAGGTGCTAGCAGGGAATTCTCTGCCTGCCTTTCCCCAGTGCTCTGCAAGCTCTCCAGGACAACATAGAATCTGGGGCTCTGTGCTTTCTTTCCTTCTGAACAAGTGTTAGTGTTTTCTGCACAAAAGCGATTCTGCGAAGCAATGTGAACAGGCACAGAGAAGGTGCTAGCAGGGAATTCTCTGCCTGCCTTTCCCCAGTGCTCTGCAAGCTCTCCAGGACAACATAGAATCTGGGGCTCTGTGCTTTCTTTCGTTCTGAACAAGTGTTACTGTTTTCTGCACAAAAGCGATTCTTGCGAAGCAATGTGAACACTTCTGCTTCCCAGGCACAGAGAAGGTGCTAGCAGGGAATTCTCTGCCTGCCTTTCCCCAGTGCTCTGCAAGCTCTCCAGGACAACATAGAATCTGGGGCTCTGCGCTTTCTTTCCTTCTGAACAAGTGTTAGTGTTTTCTGCACAAAAGCGATTCTGCGAAGCAATGTGAACACTTCTGCTTCCCAGGCACAGAGAAGGTGCTAGCAAGGAATTCTCTGCCTGCCTTTCCCCAGTGCTCTGCAAGCTCTCCAGGACAACATAGAATCTGGGGCTCTGTGCTTTCTTTCGTTCTGAACAAGTGTTAGTGTTTTCTGCACAAAAGCGATTCTGCGAAGCAATGTGAACAGGCACAGAGAAGGTGCTATCAGGGAATTCTCTGCCTGCCTTTCCCCAGTGCTCTGCAAGCTCTCCAGGACAACATAGAATCTGGGGCTCTGTGCTTTCTTTCCTTCTGAACAAGTGTTAGTGTTTTCTGCACAAAAGCGATTCTGCAAAGCAATGTGAACACTTCTGCTTCCCAGGCACAGAGAAGGTGCTAGCAAGGAATTCTCTGCCTGCCTTTCCCCAGTGCTCTGCAAGCTCTCCAGGACAACATCAAATCTGGGGCTCTGTGCTTTCTTTCCTTCTGAACAAGTGTTACTGTTTTCTGCACAAAAGCGATTCTGCGAAGCAATGTGAACACTTCTGCTTCCCAGGCACAGAGAAGGTGCTAGCAGGGAATTCTCTGCCTGCCTTTCCCCAGTGCTCTGCAAGCTCTCCAGGACAACATCAAATCTGGGGCTCTGTGCTTTCTTTCCTTCTGAACAAGTGTTAATGTTTTCTGCACAAAAGCGATTCTGCGAAGCAATGTGAACAGGCACAGAGAAGGTGCTATCAGGGAATTCTCTGCCTGCCTTTCCCCAGTGCTCTGCAAGCTCTCCAGGGCAACATAGAATCTGGGGCTCTGTGCTTTCTTTCGTTCTGAGCAAGTGTTACTGTTTTCTGCACAAAAGCGATTCTGCGAAGCAATGTGAACACTTCTGCTTCCCAGGCACAGAGAAGGTGCTAGCAGGGAATTCTCTGCCTGCCTTTCCCCAGTGCTCTGCAAGCTCTCCAGGACAACATAGAATCTGGGGCTCTGTGCTTTCTTTCGTTCTGAACAAGTGTTACTGTTTTCTGCACAAAAGCGATTCTGCGAAGCAATGTGAACACTTCTGCTTCCCAGGCACAGAGAAGGTGCTAGCAGGGAATTCTCTGCCTGCCTTTCCCCAGTGCTCTGCAAGCTCTCCAGGGCAACATAAAATCTGGGGCTCTGTGCTTTCTTTCCTTCTGAACAAGTGTTAGTGTTTTCTGCACAAAAGCGATTCTGCGAAGCAATGTGAACACTTCTGCTTCCCAGGCACAGAGAAGGTGCTAGCAGGGAATTCTCTGCCTGCCTTTCCCCAGTGCTCTGCAAGCTCTCCAGGACAACATAGAATCTGGGGCTCTGTGCTTTCTTTCGTTCTGAACAAGTGTTAGTGTTTTCTGCACAAAAGCGATTCTGCGAAGCAATGTGAACAGGCACAGAGAAGGTGCTAGCAGGGAATTCTCTGCCTGCCTTTCCCCAGTGCTCTGCAAGCTCTCCAGGACAACATAGAATCTGGGGCTCTGTGCTTTCTTTCGTTCTGAACAAGTGTTAGTGTTTTCTGCACAAAAGCGATTCTTGCGAAGCAATGTGAACACTTCTGCTTCCCAGGCACAGAGAAGGTGCTATCAGGGAATTCTCTGCCTGCCTTTCCCCAGTGCTCTGCAAGCTCTCCAGGACAACATAGAATCTGGGGCTCTGTGCTTTCTTTCCTTCTGAACAAGTGTTACTGTTTTCTGCACAAAAGCGATTCTGCGAAGCAATGTGAACACTTCTGCTTCCCAGGCACAGAGAAGGTGCTAGCAAGGAATTCTCTGCCTGCCTTTCCCCAGTGCTCTGCAAGCTCTCCAGGGCAACATAAAATCTGGGGCTCTGTGCTTTCTTTCCTTCTGAACAAGTGTTAGTGTTTTCTGCACAAAAGCGATTCTGCGAAGCAATGTGAACACTTCTGCTTCCCAGGCACAGAGAAGGTGCTAGCAGGGAATTCTCTGCCTGCCTTTCCCCAGTGCTCTGCAAGCTCTCCAGGACAACATAGAATCTGGGGCTCTGTGCTTTCTTTCCTTCTGAACAAGTGTTACTGTTTTCTGCACAAAAGCGATTCTGCGAAGCAATGTGAACACTTCTGCTTCCCAGGCACAGAGAAGGTGCTATCAGGGAATTCTCTGCCTGCCTTTCCCCAGTGCTCTGCAAGCTCTCCAGGACAACATCAAATCTGGGGCTCTGTGCTTTCTTTCCTTCTCAACAACTGTTACTGTTTTCTGCACAAAAGCGATTCTGCGAAGCAATGTGAACAGGCACAGAGAAGGTGCTATCAGGGAATTCTCTGCCTGCCTTTCCCCAGTGCTCTGCAAGCTCTCGAGGACAACATAAAATCTGGGGCTCTGTGCTTTCTTTCCTTCTGAACAAGTGTTACTGTTTTCTGCACAAAAGCGATTCTGCGAAGCAATGTGAACACTTCTGCTTCCCAGGCACAGAGAAGGTGCTAGCAGGGAATTCTCTGCCTGCCTTTCCCCAGTGCTCTGCAAGCTCTCCAGGACAACATAGAATCTGGGGCTCTGTGCTTTCTTTCCTTCTGAACAAGTGTTACTGTTTTCTGCACAAAAGCGATTCTGCGAAGCAATGTGAACACTTCTGCTTCCCAGGCACAGAGAAGGTGCTAGCAGGGAATTCTCTGCCTGCCTTTCCCCAGTGCTCTGCAAGCTCTCCAGGGCAACATCAAATCTGGGGCTCTGTGCTTTCTTTCCTTCTGAACAAGTGTTAGTGTTTTCTGCACAAAAGCGATTCTTGCGAAGCGATGTGAACACTTCTGCTTCCCAGGCACAGAGAAGGTGCTAGCAAGGAATTCTCTGCCTGCCTTTCCCCAGTGCTCTGCAAGCTCTCCAGGACAACATAAAATCTGGGGCTCTGTGCTTTCTTTCCTTCTGAACAAGTGTTAGTGTTTTCTGCACAAAAGCGATTCTGCGAAGCAATGTGAACACTTCTGCTTCCCAGGCACAGAGAAGGTGCTAGCAGGGAATTCTCTGCCTGCCTTTCCCCAGTGCTCTGCAAGCTCTCCAGGACAACATAGAATCTGGGGCTCTGTGCTTTCTTTCCTTCTGAACAAGTGTTACTGTTTTCTGCACAAAAGCGATTCTGCGAAGCAATGTGAACAGGCACAGAGAAGGTGCTAGCAGGGAATTCTCTGCCTGCCTTTCCCCAGTGCTCTGCAAGCTCTCCAGGACAACATAGAATCTGGGGCTCTGTGCTTTCTTTCGTTCTGAACAAGTGTTAGTGTTTTCTGCACAAAAGCGATTCTTGCGAAGCAATGTGAACACTTCTGCTTCCCAGGCACAGAGAAGGTGCTATCAGGGAATTCTCTGCCTGCCTTTCCCCAGTGCTCTGCAAGCTCTCCAGGACAACATAGAATCTGGGGCTCTGTGCTTTCTTTCCTTCTGAACAAGTGTTACTGTTTTCTGCACAAAAGCGATTCTGCGAAGCAATGTGAACAGGCACAGAGAAGGTGCTAGCAGGGAATTCTCTGCCTGCCTTTCCCCAGTGCTCTGCAAGCTCTCCAGGACAACATAAAATCTGGGGCTCTTTGCTTTCTTTCCTTCTGAACAAGTGTTACTGTTTTCTGCACAAAAGCGATTCTGCGAAGCAATGTGAACACTTCTGCTTCCCAGGCACAGAGAAGGTGCTAGCAAGGAATTCTCTGCCTGCCTTTCCCCAGTGCTCTGCAAGCTCTCCAGGGCAACATAAAATCTGGGGCTCTGTGCTTTCTTTCGTTCTGAGCAAGTGTTACTGTTTTCTGCACAAAAGCGATTCTGCGAAGCAATGTGAACACTTCTTCTTCCCAGGCACAGAGAAGGTGCTAGCAAGGAATTCTCTGCCTGCCTTTCCCCAGTGCTCTGCAAGCTCTCCAGGACAACATAGAATCTGGGGCTCTGTGCTTTCTTTCCTTCTGAACAAGTGTTAGTGTTTTCTGCACAAAAGCGATTCTGCGAAGCAATGTGAACAGGCACAGAGAAGGTGCTATCAGGGAATTCTCTGCCTGCCTTTCCCCAGTGCTCTGCAAGCTCTCCAGGACAACATAGAATCTGGGGCTCTGTGCTTTCTTTCCTTCTGAACAAGTGTTAGTGTTCTCTGCCCAAAAGCGATTCTTGCGAAGCAATGTGAACACTTCTGCTTCCCAGGCACAGAGAAGGTGCTAGCAGGGAATTCTCTGCCTGCCTTTCCCCAGTGCTCTGCAAGCTCTCCAGGACAACATAGAATCTGGGGCTCTGTGCTTTCTTTCCTTCTGAACAAGTGTTACTGTTTTCTGCACAAAAGCGATTCTGCGAAGCAATGTGAACAGGCACAGAGAAGGTGCTATCAGGGAATTCTCTGCCTGCCTTTCCCCAGTGGTCTGCAAGCTCTCCAGGACAACATAAAATCTGGGGCTCTGTGCTTTCTTTCCTTCTGAACAAGTGTTACTGTTTTCTGCACAAAAGCGATTCTGCGAAGCAATGTGAACACTTCTGCTTCCCAGGCACAGAGAAGGTGCTATCAGGGAATTCTCTGCCTGCCTTTCCCCAGTGCTCTGCAAGCTCTCCAGGACAACAGCAAATCTGGGGCTCTGTGCTTTCTTTCCTTCTGAACAAGTGTTACTGTTTTCTGCACAAAAGCGATTCTGCGAAGCAATGTGAACAGGCACAGAGAAGGTGCTATCAGGGAATTCTCTGCCTGCCTTTCCCCAGTGCTCTGCAAGCTCTCCAGGACAACATAGAATCTGGGGCTCTGTGCTTTCTTTCCTTCTCAACAACTGTTACTGTTTTCTGCACAAAAGCGATTCTGCGAAGCAATGTGAACAGGCACAGAGAAGGTGCTATCAGGGAATTCTCTGCCTGCCTTTCCCCAGTGCTCTGCAAGCTCTCGAGGACAACATAAAATCTGGGGCTCTGTGCTTTCTTTCCTTCTGAACAAGTGTTACTGTTTTCTGCACAAAAGCGATTCTGCGAAGCAATGTGAACACTTCTGCTTCCCAGGCACAGAGAAGGTGCTAGCAGGGAATTCTCTGCCTGCCTTTCCCCAGTGCTCTGCAAGCTCTCCAGGACAACATAGAATCTGGGGCTCTGTGCTTTCTTTCCTTCTGAACAAGTGTTACTGTTTTCTGCACAAAAGCGATTCTGCGAAGCAATGTGAACACTTCTGCTTCCCAGGCACAGAGAAGGTGCTAGCAGGGAATTCTCTGCCTGCCTTTCCCCAGTGCTCTGCAAGCTCTCCAGGGCAACATCAAATCTGGGGCTCTGTGCTTTCTTTCCTTCTGAACAAGTGTTAGTGTTTTCTGCACAAAAGCGATTCTTGCGAAGCGATGTGAACACTTCTGCTTCCCAGGCACAGAGAAGGTGCTAGCAAGGAATTCTCTGCCTGCCTTTCCCCAGTGCTCTGCAAGCTCTCCAGGACAACATAAAATCTGGGGCTCTGTGCTTTCTTTCCTTCTGAACAAGTGTTAGTGTTTTCTGCACAAAAGCGATTCTGCGAAGCAATGTGAACACTTCTGCTTCCCAGGCACAGAGAAGGTGCTAGCAGGGAATTCTCTGCCTGCCTTTCCCCAGTGCTCTGCAAGCTCTCCAGGACAACATAGAATCTGGGGCTCTGTGCTTTCTTTCCTTCTGAACAAGTGTTACTGTTTTCTGCACAAAAGCGATTCTGCGAAGCAATGTGAACAGGCACAGAGAAGGTGCTAGCAGGGAATTCTCTGCCTGCCTTTCCCCAGTGCTCTGCAAGCTCTCCAGGACAACATAGAATCTGGGGCTCTGTGCTTTCTTTCGTTCTGAACAAGTGTTAGTGTTTTCTGCACAAAAGCGATTCTTGCGAAGCAATGTGAACACTTCTGCTTCCCAGGCACAGAGAAGGTGCTATCAGGGAATTCTCTGCCTGCCTTTCCCCAGTGCTCTGCAAGCTCTCCAGGACAACATAGAATCTGGGGCTCTGTGCTTTCTTTCCTTCTGAACAAGTGTTACTGTTTTCTGCACAAAAGCGATTCTGCGAAGCAATGTGAACAGGCACAGAGAAGGTGCTAGCAGGGAATTCTCTGCCTGCCTTTCCCCAGTGCTCTGCAAGCTCTCCAGGACAACATAAAATCTGGGGCTCTTTGCTTTCTTTCCTTCTGAACAAGTGTTACTGTTTTCTGCACAAAAGCGATTCTGCGAAGCAATGTGAACACTTCTGCTTCCCAGGCACAGAGAAGGTGCTAGCAAGGAATTCTCTGCCTGCCTTTCCCCAGTGCTCTGCAAGCTCTCCAGGGCAACATAAAATCTGGGGCTCTGTGCTTTCTTTCGTTCTGAGCAAGTGTTACTGTTTTCTGCACAAAAGCGATTCTGCGAAGCAATGTGAACACTTCTTCTTCCCAGGCACAGAGAAGGTGCTAGCAAGGAATTCTCTGCCTGCCTTTCCCCAGTGCTCTGCAAGCTCTCCAGGACAACATAGAATCTGGGGCTCTGTGCTTTCTTTCCTTCTGAACAAGTGTTAGTGTTTTCTGCACAAAAGCGATTCTGCGAAGCAATGTGAACAGGCACAGAGAAGGTGCTATCAGGGAATTCTCTGCCTGCCTTTCCCCAGTGCTCTGCAAGCTCTCCAGGACAACATAGAATCTGGGGCTCTGTGCTTTCTTTCCTTCTGAACAAGTGTTAGTGTTCTCTGCCCAAAAGCGATTCTTGCGAAGCAATGTGAACACTTCTGCTTCCCAGGCACAGAGAAGGTGCTAGCAGGGAATTCTCTGCCTGCCTTTCCCCAGTGCTCTGCAAGCTCTCCAGGACAACATAGAATCTGGGGCTCTGTGCTTTCTTTCCTTCTGAACAAGTGTTACTGTTTTCTGCACAAAAGCGATTCTGCGAAGCAATGTGAACAGGCACAGAGAAGGTGCTATCAGGGAATTCTCTGCCTGCCTTTCCCCAGTGGTCTGCAAGCTCTCCAGGACAACATAAAATCTGGGGCTCTGTGCTTTCTTTCCTTCTGAACAAGTGTTACTGTTTTCTGCACAAAAGCGATTCTGCGAAGCAATGTGAACACTTCTGCTTCCCAGGCACAGAGAAGGTGCTATCAGGGAATTCTCTGCCTGCCTTTCCCCAGTGCTCTGCAAGCTCTCCAGGACAACAGCAAATCTGGGGCTCTGTGCTTTCTTTCCTTCTGAACAAGTGTTACTGTTTTCTGCACAAAAGCGATTCTGCGAAGCAATGTGAACAGGCACAGAGAAGGTGCTATCAGGGAATTCTCTGCCTGCCTTTCCCCAGTGCTCTGCAAGCTCTCCAGGACAACATAGAATCTGGGGCTCTGTGCTTTCTTTCGTTCTGAACAAGTGTTACTGTTTTCTGCACAAAAGCGATTCTGCGAAGCAATGTGAACACTTCTGCTTCCCAGGCACAGAGAAGGTGCTAGCAAGGAATTCTCTGCCTGCCTTTCCCCAGTGCTCTGCAAGCTCTCCAGGGCAACATAAAATATGGGGCTCTGTGCTTTCTTTCGTTCTGAGCAAGTGTTACTGTTTTCTGCACAAAAGCGATTCTGCGAAGCAATGTGAACACTTCTGCTTCCCAGGCACAGAGAAGGTGCTATCAGGGAATTCTCTGCCTGCCTTTCCCCAGTGCTCTGCAAGCTCTCCAGGACAACATAGAATCTGGGGCTCTGTGCTTTCTTTCCTTCTGAACAAGTGTTACTGTTTTCTGCACAAAAGCGATTCTGCGAAGCAATGTGAACAGGCACAGAGAAGGTGCTAGCAGGGAATTCTCTGCCTGCCTTTCCCCAGTGCTCTGCAAGCTCTCCAGGACAACATAAAATCTGGGGCTCTGTGCTTTCTTTCCTTCTGAACAAGTGTTACTGTTTTCTGCACAAAAGCGATTCTGCGAAGCAATGTGAACACTTCTGCTTCCCAGGCACAGAGAAGGTGCTAGCAGGGAATTCTCTGCCTGCCTTTCCCCAGTGCTCTGCAAGCTCTCCAGGACAACATAGAATCTGGGGCTCTGTGCTTTCTTTCCTTCTGAACAAGTGTTAGTGTTTTCTGCACAAAAGCGATTCTGCAAAGCAATGTGAACACTTCTGCTTCCCAGGCACAGAGAAGGTGCTAGCAAGGAATTCTCTGCCTGCCTTTCCCCAGTGCTCTGCAAGCTCTCCAGGACAACAGCAAATCTGGGGCTCTGTGCTTTCTTTCCTTCTGAACAAGTGTTAGTGTTTTCTGCACAAAAGCGATTATGCGAAGCAATGTGAACAGGCACAGAGAAGGTGCTATCAGGGAATTCTCTGCCTGCCTTTCCCCAGTGCTCTGCAAGCTCTCCAGGACAACATAGAATCTGGGGCTCTGTGCTTTCTTTCCTTCTGAACAAGTGTTACTGTTTTCTGCACAAAAGCGATTCTGCGAAGCAATGTGAACACTTCTGCTTCCCAGGCACAGAGAAGGTGCTAGCAGGGAATTCTCTGCCTGCCTTTCCCCAGTGGTCTGCCAGCTCTCCAGGGCAACATCAAATCTGGGGCTCTGTGCTTTCTTTCCTTCTGAACAAGTGTTAGTGTTTTCTGCACAAAAGCGATTCTTGCGAAGCGATGTGAACACTTCTGCTTCCCAGGCACAGAGAAGGTGCTAGCAAGGAATTCTCTGCCTGCCTTTCCCCAGTGCTCTGCAAGCTCTCCAGGACAACATAAAATCTGGGGCTCTGTGCTTTCTTTCCTTCTGAACAAGTGTTAGTGTTTTCTGCACAAAAGCGATTCTGCGAAGCAATGTGAACACTTCTGCTTCCCAGGCACAGAGAAGGTGCTAGCAGGGAATTCTCTGCCTGCCTTTCCCCAGTGCTCTGCAAGCTCTCCAGGACAACATAGAATCTGGGGCTCTGTGCTTTCTTTCGTTCTGAACAAGTGTTACTGTTTTCTGCACAAAAGCGATTCTTGCGAAGCAATGTGAACACTTCTGCTTCCCAGGCACAGAGAAGGTGCTATCAGGGAATTCTCTGCCTGCCTTTCCCCAGTGCTCTGCAAGCTCTCCAGGACAACATAGAATCTGGGGCTCTGTGCTTTCTTTCCTTCTGAACAAGTGTTACTGTTTTCTGCACAAAAGCGATTCTGCGAAGCAATGTGAACAGGCACAGAGAAGGTGCTAGCAGGGAATTCTCTGCCTGCCTTTCCCCAGTGCTCTGCAAGCTCTCCAGGACAACATAAAATCTGGGGCTCTGTGCTTTCTTTCCTTCTGAACAAGTGTTACTGTTTTCTGCACAAAAGCGATTCTGCGAAGCAATGTGAACACTTCTGCTTCCCAGGCACAGAGAAGGTGCTAGCAAGGAATTCTCTGCCTGCCTTTCCCCAGTGCTCTGCAAGCTCTACAGGGCAACATAAAATCTGGGGCTCTGTGCTTTCTTTCGTTCTGAGCAAGTGTTACTGTTTTCTGCACAAAAGCGATTCTGCGAAGCAATGTGAACACTTCTGCTTCCCAGGCACAGAGAAGGTGCTAGCAGGGAATTCTCTGCCTGCCTTTCCCCAGTGCTCTGCAAGCTCTCCAGGACAACATAGAATCTGGGGCTCTGTGCTTTCTTTCCTTCTGAACAAGTGTTACTGTTTTCTGCACAAAAGCGATTCTGCGAAGCAATGTGAACACTTCTGCTTCCCAGGCACAGAGAAGGTGCTAGCAGGGAATTTTCTGCCTGCCTTTCCCCAGTGCTCTGCAAGCTCTCCAGGACAACATAGAATCTGGGGCTCTGTGCTTTCTTTCGTTCTGAACAAGTGTTACTGTTTTCTGCACAAAAGCGATTCTGCGAAGCAATGTGAGCAGGCACAGAGAAGGTGCTAGCAGGGAATTCTCTGCCTGCCTTTCCCCAGTGCTCTGCAAGCTCTCCAGGACAACATAGAATCTGGGGCTCTGTGCTTTCTTTCCTTCTGAACAAGTGTTACTGTTTTCTGCACAAAAGCGATTCTGCGAAGCAATGTGAACACTTCTGCTTCCCAGGCACAGAGAAGGTGCTAGCAGGGAATTCTCTGCCTGCCTTTCCCCAGTGCTCTGCAAGCTCTCCAGGACAACATAGAATCTGGGGCTCTGTGCTTTCTTTCGTTCTGAACAAGTGTTACTGTTTTCTGCACAAAAGCGATTCTGCGAAGCAATGTGAACAGGCACAGAGAAGGTGCTAGCAGGGAATTCTCTGCCTGCCTTTCCCCAGTGGTCTGCAAGCTCTCCAGGACAACATAAAATCTGTGGCTCTGTGCTTTCTTTCCTTCTGAACAAGTGTTAGTGTTTTCTGCACAAAAGCGATTCTTGCGAAGCAATGTGAACACTTCTGCTTCCCAGGCACAGAGAAGGTGCTAGCAGGGAATTCTCTGCCTGCCTTTCCCCAGTGCTCTGCAAGCTCTCCAGGACAACATAGAATCTGGGGCTCTGTGCTTTCTTTCCTTCTGAACAAGTGTTACTGTTTTCTGCACAAAAGCGATTCTGCGAAGCAATGTGAACACTTCTGCTTCCCAGGCACAGAGAAGGTGCTAGCAGGGAATTTTCTGCCTGCCTTTCCCCAGTGCTCTGCAAGCTCTCCAGGACAACATAGAATCTGGGGCTCTGTGCTTTCTTTCGTTCTGAACAAGTGTTACTGTTTTCTGCACAAAAGCGATTCTGCGAAGCAATGTGAGCAGGCACAGAGAAGGTGCTAGCAGGGAATTCTCTGCCTGCCTTTCCCCAGTGCTCTGCAAGCTCTCCAGGACAACATAGAATCTGGGGCTCTGTGCTTTCTTTCCTTCTGAACAAGTGTTACTGTTTTCTGCACAAAAGCGATTCTGCGAAGCAATGTGAACACTTCTGCTTCCCAGGCACAGAGAAGGTGCTAGCAGGGAATTCTCTGCCTGCCTTTCCCCAGTGCTCTGCAAGCTCTCCAGGACAACATAGAATCTGGGGCTCTGTGCTTTCTTTCGTTCTGAACAAGTGTTACTGTTTTCTGCACAAAAGCGATTCTGCGAAGCAATGTGAACAGGCACAGAGAAGGTGCTAGCAGGGAATTCTCTGCCTGCCTTTCCCCAGTGGTCTGCAAGCTCTCCAGGACAACATAAAATCTGTGGCTCTGTGCTTTCTTTCCTTCTGAACAAGTGTTAGTGTTTTCTGCACAAAAGCGATTCTTGCGAAGCAATGTGAACACTTCTGCTTCCCAGGCACAGAGAAGGTGCTAGCAGGGAATTCTCTGCCTGCCTTTCCCCAGTGCTCTGCAAGCTCTCCAGGACAACATAGAATCTGGGGCTCTGTGCTTTCTTTCCTTCTGAACAAGTGTTACTGTTTTCTGCACAAAAGCGATTCTGCGAAGCAATGTGAACACTTCTTCTTCCCAGGCACAGAGAAGGTGCTAGCAAGGAATTCTCTGCCTGCCTTTCCCCAGTGCTCTGCAAGCTCTCCAGGACAACATAGAATCTGGGGCTCTGTGCTTTCTTTCCTTCTGAACAAGTGTTAGTGTTTTCTGCACAAAAGCGATTCTGCGAAGCAATGTGAACAGGCACAGAGAAGGTGCTATCAGGGAATTCTCTGCCTGCCTTTCCCCAGTGCTCTGCAAGCTCTCCAGGACAACATAGAATCTGGGGCTCTGTGCTTTCTTTCCTTCTGAACAAGTGTTAGTGTTCTCTGCCCAAAAGCGATTCTTGCGAAGCAATGTGAACACTTCTGCTTCCCAGGCACAGAGAAGGTGCTAGCAGGGAATTCTCTGCCTGCCTTTCCCCAGTGCTCTGCAAGCTCTCCAGGACAACATAGAATCTGGGGCTCTGTGCTTTCTTTCCTTCTGAACAAGTGTTACTGTTTTCTGCACAAAAGCGATTCTGCGAAGCAATGTGAACAGGCACAGAGAAGGTGCTATCAGGGAATTCTCTGCCTGCCTTTCCCCAGTGGTCTGCAAGCTCTCCAGGACAACATAAAATCTGGGGCTCTGTGCTTTCTTTCCTTCTGAACAAGTGTTACTGTTTTCTGCACAAAAGCGATTCTGCGAAGCAATGTGAACACTTCTGCTTCCCAGGCACAGAGAAGGTGCTATCAGGGAATTCTCTGCCTGCCTTTCCCCAGTGCTCTGCAAGCTCTCCAGGACAACAGCAAATCTGGGGCTCTGTGCTTTCTTTCCTTCTGAACAAGTGTTACTGTTTTCTGCACAAAAGCGATTCTGCGAAGCAATGTGAACAGGCACAGAGAAGGTGCTATCAGGGAATTCTCTGCCTGCCTTTCCCCAGTGCTCTGCAAGCTCTCCAGGACAACATAGAATCTGGGGCTCTGTGCTTTCTTTCGTTCTGAACAAGTGTTACTGTTTTCTGCACAAAAGCGATTCTGCGAAGCAATGTGAACACTTCTGCTTCCCAGGCACAGAGAAGGTGCTAGCAAGGAATTCTCTGCCTGCCTTTCCCCAGTGCTCTGCAAGCTCTCCAGGGCAACATAAAATATGGGGCTCTGTGCTTTCTTTCGTTCTGAGCAAGTGTTACTGTTTTCTGCACAAAAGCGATTCTGCGAAGCAATGTGAACACTTCTGCTTCCCAGGCACAGAGAAGGTGCTATCAGGGAATTCTCTGCCTGCCTTTCCCCAGTGCTCTGCAAGCTCTCCAGGACAACATAGAATCTGGGGCTCTGTGCTTTCTTTCCTTCTGAACAAGTGTTACTGTTTTCTGCACAAAAGCGATTCTGCGAAGCAATGTGAACAGGCACAGAGAAGGTGCTAGCAGGGAATTCTCTGCCTGCCTTTCCCCAGTGCTCTGCAAGCTCTCCAGGACAACATAAAATCTGGGGCTCTGTGCTTTCTTTCCTTCTGAACAAGTGTTACTGTTTTCTGCACAAAAGCGATTCTGCGAAGCAATGTGAACACTTCTGCTTCCCAGGCACAGAGAAGGTGCTAGCAAGGAATTCTCTGCCTGCCTTTCCCCAGTGCTCTGCAAGCTCTACAGGGCAACATAAAATCTGGGGCTCTGTGCTTTCTTTCGTTCTGAGCAAGTGTTACTGTTTTCTGCACAAAAGCGATTCTGCGAAGCAATGTGAACACTTCTGCTTCCCAGGCACAGAGAAGGTGCTAGCAGGGAATTCTCTGCCTGCCTTTCCCCAGTGCTCTGCAAGCTCTCCAGGACAACATAGAATCTGGGGCTCTGTGCTTTCTTTCCTTCTGAACAAGTGTTACTGTTTTCTGCACAAAAGCGATTCTGCGAAGCAATGTGAACACTTCTGCTTCCCAGGCACAGAGAAGGTGCTAGCAGGGAATTCTCTGCCTGCCTTTCCCCAGTGCTCTGCAAGCTCTCCAGGACAACATAGAATCTGGGGCTCTGTGCTTTCTTTCCTTCTGAACAAGTGTTAGTGTTTTCTGCACAAAAGCGATTCTGCAAAGCAATGTGAACACTTCTGCTTCCCAGGCACAGAGAAGGTGCTAGCAAGGAATTCTCTGCCTGCCTTTCCCCAGTGCTCTGCAAGCTCTCCAGGACAACAGCAAATCTGGGGCTCTGTGCTTTCTTTCCTTCTGAACAAGTGTTAGTGTTTTCTGCACAAAAGCGATTATGCGAAGCAATGTGAACAGGCACAGAGAAGGTGCTATCAGGGAATTCTCTGCCTGCCTTTCCCCAGTGCTCTGCAAGCTCTCCAGGACAACATAGAATCTGGGGCTCTGTGCTTTCTTTCCTTCTGAACAAGTGTTACTGTTTTCTGCACAAAAGCGATTCTGCGAAGCAATGTGAACACTTCTGCTTCCCAGGCACAGAGAAGGTGCTAGCAGGGAATTCTCTGCCTGCCTTTCCCCAGTGGTCTGCCAGCTCTCCAGGGCAACATCAAATCTGGGGCTCTGTGCTTTCTTTCCTTCTGAACAAGTGTTAGTGTTTTCTGCACAAAAGCGATTCTTGCGAAGCGATGTGAACACTTCTGCTTCCCAGGCACAGAGAAGGTGCTAGCAAGGAATTCTCTGCCTGCCTTTCCCCAGTGCTCTGCAAGCTCTCCAGGACAACATAAAATCTGGGGCTCTGTGCTTTCTTTCCTTCTGAACAAGTGTTAGTGTTTTCTGCACAAAAGCGATTCTGCGAAGCAATGTGAACACTTCTGCTTCCCAGGCACAGAGAAGGTGCTAGCAGGGAATTCTCTGCCTGCCTTTCCCCAGTGCTCTGCAAGCTCTCCAGGACAACATAGAATCTGGGGCTCTGTGCTTTCTTTCGTTCTGAACAAGTGTTACTGTTTTCTGCACAAAAGCGATTCTTGCGAAGCAATGTGAACACTTCTGCTTCCCAGGCACAGAGAAGGTGCTATCAGGGAATTCTCTGCCTGCCTTTCCCCAGTGCTCTGCAAGCTCTCCAGGACAACATAGAATCTGGGGCTCTGTGCTTTCTTTCCTTCTGAACAAGTGTTACTGTTTTCTGCACAAAAGCGATTCTGCGAAGCAATGTGAACAGGCACAGAGAAGGTGCTAGCAGGGAATTCTCTGCCTGCCTTTCCCCAGTGCTCTGCAAGCTCTCCAGGACAACATAAAATCTGGGGCTCTGTGCTTTCTTTCCTTCTGAACAAGTGTTACTGTTTTCTGCACAAAAGCGATTCTGCGAAGCAATGTGAACACTTCTGCTTCCCAGGCACAGAGAAGGTGCTAGCAAGGAATTCTCTGCCTGCCTTTCCCCAGTGCTCTGCAAGCTCTACAGGGCAACATAAAATCTGGGGCTCTGTGCTTTCTTTCGTTCTGAGCAAGTGTTACTGTTTTCTGCACAAAAGCGATTCTGCGAAGCAATGTGAACACTTCTGCTTCCCAGGCACAGAGAAGGTGCTAGCAGGGAATTCTCTGCCTGCCTTTCCCCAGTGCTCTGCAAGCTCTCCAGGACAACATAGAATCTGGGGCTCTGTGCTTTCTTTCCTTCTGAACAAGTGTTACTGTTTTCTGCACAAAAGCGATTCTGCGAAGCAATGTGAACACTTCTGCTTCCCAGGCACAGAGAAGGTGCTAGCAGGGAATTTTCTGCCTGCCTTTCCCCAGTGCTCTGCAAGCTCTCCAGGACAACATAGAATCTGGGGCTCTGTGCTTTCTTTCGTTCTGAACAAGTGTTACTGTTTTCTGCACAAAAGCGATTCTGCGAAGCAATGTGAGCAGGCACAGAGAAGGTGCTAGCAGGGAATTCTCTGCCTGCCTTTCCCCAGTGCTCTGCAAGCTCTCCAGGACAACATAGAATGTGGGGCTCTGTGCTTTCTTTCCTTCTGAACAAGTGTTACTGTTTTCTGCACAAAAGCGATTCTGCGAAGCAATGTGAACACTTCTGCTTCCCAGGCACAGAGAAGGTGCTAGCAGGGAATTCTCTGCCTGCCTTTCCCCAGTGCTCTGCAAGCTCTCCAGGACAACATAGAATCTGGGGCTCTGTGCTTTCTTTCGTTCTGAACAAGTGTTACTGTTTTCTGCACAAAAGCGATTCTGCGAAGCAATGTGAACAGGCACAGAGAAGGTGCTAGCAGGGAATTCTCTGCCTGCCTTTCCCCAGTGGTCTGCAAGCTCTCCAGGACAACATAAAATCTGTGGCTCTGTGCTTTCTTTCCTTCTGAACAAGTGTTAGTGTTTTCTGCACAAAAGCGATTCTTGCGAAGCAATGTGAACACTTCTGCTTCCCAGGCACAGAGAAGGTGCTAGCAGGGAATTCTCTGCCTGCCTTTCCCCAGTGCTCTGCAAGCTCTCCAGGACAACATAGAATCTGGGGCTCTGTGCTTTCTTTCCTTCTGAACAAGTGTTACTGTTTTCTGCACAAAAGCGATTCTGCGAAGCAATGTGAACACTTCTGCTTCCCAGGCACAGAGAAGGTGCTAGCAAGGAATTCTCTGCCTGCCTTTCCCCAGTGCTCTGCAAGCTCTCCAGGACAACATAGAATCTGGGGCTCTGTGCTTTCTTTCGTTCTGAACAAGTGTTAGTGTTTTCTGCACAAAAGCGATTATGCGAAGCAATGTGAACAGGCACAGAGAAGGTGCTAGCAGGGAATTCTCTGCCTGCCTTTCCCCAGTGCTCTGCAAGCTCTCCAGGACAACATAGAATCTGGGGCTCTGTGCTTTCTTTCCTTCTGAACAAGTGTTAGTGTTTTCTGCACAAAAGCGATTATGCGAAGCAATGTGAACAGGCACAGAGAAGGTGCTAGCAGGGAATTCTCTGCCTGCCTTTCCCCAGTGCTCTGCAAGCTCTCCAGGACAACATAGAATCTGGGGCTCTGTGCTTTCTTTCCTTCTGAACAAGTGTTAGTGTTTTCTGCACAAAAGCGATTCTGCAAAGCAATGTGAACACTTCTGCTTCCCAGGCACAGAGAAGGTGCTAGCAAGGAATTCTCTGCCTGCCTTTCCCCAGTGCTCTGCAAGCTCTCCAGGACAACAGCAAATCTGGGGCTCTGTGCTTTCTTTCCTTCTGAACAAGTGTTACTGTTTTCTGCACAAAAGCGATTCTGCGAAGCAATGTGAACAGGCACAGAGAAGGTGCTATCAGGGAATTCTCTGCCTGCCTTTCCCCAGTGCTCTGCAAGCTCTCCAGGACAACATAGAATCTGGGGCTCTGTGCTTTCTTTCCTTCTGAACAAGTGTTACTGTTTTCTGCACAAAAGCGATTCTGCGAAGCAATGTGAACACTTCTGCTTCCCAGGCACAGAGAAGGTGCTAGCAGGGAATTCTCTGCCTGCCTTTCCCCAGTGGTCTGCAAGCTCTCCAGGGCAACATCAAATCTGGGGCTCTGTGCTTTCTTTCCTTCTGAACAAGTGTTAGTGTTTTCTGCACAAAAGCGATTCTTGCGAAGCGATGTGAACACTTCTGCTTCCCAGGCACAGAGAAGGTGCTAGCAAGGAATTCTCTGCCTGCCTTTCCCCAGTGCTCTGCAAGCTCTCCAGGACAACATAAAATCTGGGGCTCTGTGCTTTCTTTCCTTCTGAACAAGTGTTAGTGTTTTCTGCACAAAAGCGATTCTGCGAAGCAATGTGAACACTTCTGCTTCCCAGGCACAGAGAAGGTGCTAGCAGGGAATTCTCTGCCTGCCTTTCCCCAGTGCTCTGCAAGCTCTCCAGGACAACATAGAATCTGGGGCTCTGTGCTTTCTTTCCTTCTGAACAAGTGTTAGTGTTTTCTGCACAAAAGCGATTCTGCGAAGCAATGTGAACAGGCACAGAGAAGGTGCTAGCAGGGAATTCTCTGCCTGCCTTTCCCCAGTGCTCTGCAAGCTCTCCAGGACAACATAGAATCTGGGGCTCTGTGCTTTCTTTCGTTCTGAACAAGTGTTACTGTTTTCTGCACAAAAGCGATTCTTGCGAAGCAATGTGAACACTTCTGCTTCCCAGGCACAGAGAAGGTGCTAGCAGGGAATTCTCTGCCTGCCTTTCCCCAGTGCTCTGCAAGCTCTCCAGGACAACATAGAATCTGGGGCTCTGCGCTTTCTTTCCTTCTGAACAAGTGTTAGTGTTTTCTGCACAAAAGCGATTCTGCGAAGCAATGTGAACACTTCTGCTTCCCAGGCACAGAGAAGGTGCTAGCAAGGAATTCTCTGCCTGCCTTTCCCCAGTGCTCTGCAAGCTCTCCAGGACAACATAGAATCTGGGGCTCTGTGCTTTCTTTCGTTCTGAACAAGTGTTAGTGTTTTCTGCACAAAAGCGATTCTGCGAAGCAATGTGAACAGGCACAGAGAAGGTGCTATCAGGGAATTCTCTGCCTGCCTTTCCCCAGTGCTCTGCAAGCTCTCCAGGACAACATAGAATCTGGGGCTCTGTGCTTTCTTTCCTTCTGAACAAGTGTTAGTGTTTTCTGCACAAAAGCGATTCTGCAAAGCAATGTGAACACTTCTGCTTCCCAGGCACAGAGAAGGTGCTAGCAAGGAATTCTCTGCCTGCCTTTCCCCAGTGCTCTGCAAGCTCTCCAGGACAACATCAAATCTGGGGCTCTGTGCTTTCTTTCCTTCTGAACAAGTGTTACTGTTTTCTGCACAAAAGCGATTCTGCGAAGCAATGTGAACACTTCTGCTTCCCAGGCACAGAGAAGGTGCTAGCAGGGAATTCTCTGCCTGCCTTTCCCCAGTGCTCTGCAAGCTCTCCAGGACAACATCAAATCTGGGGCTCTGTGCTTTCTTTCCTTCTGAACAAGTGTTAATGTTTTCTGCACAAAAGCGATTCTGCGAAGCAATGTGAACAGGCACAGAGAAGGTGCTATCAGGGAATTCTCTGCCTGCCTTTCCCCAGTGCTCTGCAAGCTCTCCAGGGCAACATAGAATCTGGGGCTCTGTGCTTTCTTTCGTTCTGAGCAAGTGTTACTGTTTTCTGCACAAAAGCGATTCTGCGAAGCAATGTGAACACTTCTGCTTCCCAGGCACAGAGAAGGTGCTAGCAGGGAATTTTCTGCCTGCCTTTCCCCAGTGCTCTGCAAGCTCTCCAGGACAACATAGAATCTGGGGCTCTGTGCTTTCTTTCCTTCTGAACAAGTGTTACTGTTTTCTGCACAAAAGCGATTCTGCGAAGCAATGTGAACACTTCTGCTTCCCAGGCACAGAGAAGGTGCTAGCAGGGAATTCTCTGCCTGCCTTTCCCCAGTGCTCTGCAAGCTCTCCAGGGCAACATAAAATCTGGGGCTCTGTGCTTTCTTTCCTTCTGAACAAGTGTTAGTGTTTTCTGCACAAAAGCGATTCTGCGAAGCAATGTGAACACTTCTGCTTCCCAGGCACAGAGAAGGTGCTAGCAGGGAATTCTCTGCCTGCCTTTCCCCAGTGCTCTGCAAGCTCTCCAGGACAACATAGAATCTGGGGCTCTGTGCTTTCTTTCGTTCTGAACAAGTGTTAGTGTTTTCTGCACAAAAGCGATTCTGCGAAGCAATGTGAACAGGCACAGAGAAGGTGCTAGCAGGGAATTCTCTGCCTGCCTTTCCCCAGTGCTCTGCAAGCTCTCCAGGACAACATAGAATCTGGGGCTCTGTGCTTTCTTTCGTTCTGAACAAGTGTTAGTGTTTTCTGCACAAAAGCGATTCTTGCGAAGCAATGTGAACACTTCTGCTTCCCAGGCACAGAGAAGGTGCTATCAGGGAATTCTCTGCCTGCCTTTCCCCAGTGCTCTGCAAGCTCTCCAGGACAACATAGAATCTGGGGCTCTGTGCTTTCTTTCCTTCTGAACAAGTGTTACTGTTTTCTGCACAAAAGCGATTCTGCGAAGCAATGTGAACACTTCTGCTTCCCAGGCACAGAGAAGGTGCTAGCAAGGAATTCTCTGCCTGCCTTTCCCCAGTGCTCTGCAAGCTCTCCAGGGCAACATAAAATCTGGGGCTCTGTGCTTTCTTTCCTTCTGAACAAGTGTTAGTGTTTTCTGCACAAAAGCGATTCTGCGAAGCAATGTGAACACTTCTGCTTCCCAGGCACAGAGAAGGTGCTAGCAGGGAATTCTCTGCCTGCCTTTCCCCAGTGCTCTGCAAGCTCTCCAGGACAACATAGAATCTGGGGCTCTGTGCTTTCTTTCCTTCTGAACAAGTGTTACTGTTTTCTGCACAAAAGCGATTCTGCGAAGCAATGTGAACACTTCTGCTTCCCAGGCACAGAGAAGGTGCTATCAGGGAATTCTCTGCCTGCCTTTCCCCAGTGCTCTGCAAGCTCTCCAGGACAACATCAAATCTGGGGCTCTGTGCTTTCTTTCCTTCTCAACAACTGTTACTGTTTTCTGCACAAAAGCGATTCTGCGAAGCAATGTGAACAGGCACAGAGAAGGTGCTATCAGGGAATTCTCTGCCTGCCTTTCCCCAGTGCTCTGCAAGCTCTCGAGGACAACATAAAATCTGGGGCTCTGTGCTTTCTTTCCTTCTGAACAAGTGTTACTGTTTTCTGCACAAAAGCGATTCTGCGAAGCAATGTGAACACTTCTGCTTCCCAGGCACAGAGAAGGTGCTAGCAGGGAATTCTCTGCCTGCCTTTCCCCAGTGCTCTGCAAGCTCTCCAGGACAACATAGAATCTGGGGCTCTGTGCTTTCTTTCCTTCTGAACAAGTGTTACTGTTTTCTGCACAAAAGCGATTCTGCGAAGCAATGTGAACACTTCTGCTTCCCAGGCACAGAGAAGGTGCTAGCAGGGAATTCTCTGCCTGCCTTTCCCCAGTGCTCTGCAAGCTCTCCAGGGCAACATCAAATCTGGGGCTCTGTGCTTTCTTTCCTTCTGAACAAGTGTTAGTGTTTTCTGCACAAAAGCGATTCTTGCGAAGCGATGTGAACACTTCTGCTTCCCAGGCACAGAGAAGGTGCTAGCAAGGAATTCTCTGCCTGCCTTTCCCCAGTGCTCTGCAAGCTCTCCAGGACAACATAAAATCTGGGGCTCTGTGCTTTCTTTCCTTCTGAACAAGTGTTAGTGTTTTCTGCACAAAAGCGATTCTGCGAAGCAATGTGAACACTTCTGCTTCCCAGGCACAGAGAAGGTGCTAGCAGGGAATTCTCTGCCTGCCTTTCCCCAGTGCTCTGCAAGCTCTCCAGGACAACATAGAATCTGGGGCTCTGTGCTTTCTTTCCTTCTGAACAAGTGTTACTGTTTTCTGCACAAAAGCGATTCTGCGAAGCAATGTGAACAGGCACAGAGAAGGTGCTAGCAGGGAATTCTCTGCCTGCCTTTCCCCAGTGCTCTGCAAGCTCTCCAGGACAACATAGAATCTGGGGCTCTGTGCTTTCTTTCGTTCTGAACAAGTGTTAGTGTTTTCTGCACAAAAGCGATTCTTGCGAAGCAATGTGAACACTTCTGCTTCCCAGGCACAGAGAAGGTGCTATCAGGGAATTCTCTGCCTGCCTTTCCCCAGTGCTCTGCAAGCTCTCCAGGACAACATAGAATCTGGGGCTCTGTGCTTTCTTTCCTTCTGAACAAGTGTTACTGTTTTCTGCACAAAAGCGATTCTGCGAAGCAATGTGAACAGGCACAGAGAAGGTGCTAGCAGGGAATTCTCTGCCTGCCTTTCCCCAGTGCTCTGCAAGCTCTCCAGGACAACATAAAATCTGGGGCTCTTTGCTTTCTTTCCTTCTGAACAAGTGTTACTGTTTTCTGCACAAAAGCGATTCTGCGAAGCAATGTGAACACTTCTGCTTCCCAGGCACAGAGAAGGTGCTAGCAAGGAATTCTCTGCCTGCCTTTCCCCAGTGCTCTGCAAGCTCTCCAGGGCAACATAAAATCTGGGGCTCTGTGCTTTCTTTCGTTCTGAGCAAGTGTTACTGTTTTCTGCACAAAAGCGATTCTGCGAAGCAATGTGAACACTTCTTCTTCCCAGGCACAGAGAAGGTGCTAGCAAGGAATTCTCTGCCTGCCTTTCCCCAGTGCTCTGCAAGCTCTCCAGGACAACATAGAATCTGGGGCTCTGTGCTTTCTTTCCTTCTGAACAAGTGTTAGTGTTTTCTGCACAAAAGCGATTCTGCGAAGCAATGTGAACAGGCACAGAGAAGGTGCTATCAGGGAATTCTCTGCCTGCCTTTCCCCAGTGCTCTGCAAGCTCTCCAGGACAACATAGAATCTGGGGCTCTGTGCTTTCTTTCCTTCTGAACAAGTGTTAGTGTTCTCTGCCCAAAAGCGATTCTTGCGAAGCAATGTGAACACTTCTGCTTCCCAGGCACAGAGAAGGTGCTAGCAGGGAATTCTCTGCCTGCCTTTCCCCAGTGCTCTGCAAGCTCTCCAGGACAACATAGAATCTGGGGCTCTGTGCTTTCTTTCCTTCTGAACAAGTGTTACTGTTTTCTGCACAAAAGCGATTCTGCGAAGCAATGTGAACAGGCACAGAGAAGGTGCTATCAGGGAATTCTCTGCCTGCCTTTCCCCAGTGGTCTGCAAGCTCTCCAGGACAACATAAAATCTGGGGCTCTGTGCTTTCTTTCCTTCTGAACAAGTGTTACTGTTTTCTGCACAAAAGCGATTCTGCGAAGCAATGTGAACACTTCTGCTTCCCAGGCACAGAGAAGGTGCTATCAGGGAATTCTCTGCCTGCCTTTCCCCAGTGCTCTGCAAGCTCTCCAGGACAACAGCAAATCTGGGGCTCTGTGCTTTCTTTCCTTCTGAACAAGTGTTACTGTTTTCTGCACAAAAGCGATTCTGCGAAGCAATGTGAACAGGCACAGAGAAGGTGCTATCAGGGAATTCTCTGCCTGCCTTTCCCCAGTGCTCTGCAAGCTCTCCAGGACAACATAGAATCTGGGGCTCTGTGCTTTCTTTCCTTCTGAACAAGTGTTACTGTTTTCTGCACAAAAGCGATTCTGCGAAGCAATGTGAACACTTCTGCTTCCCAGGCACAGAGAAGGTGCTAGCAAGGAATTCTCTGCCTGCCTTTCCCCAGTGCTCTGCAAGCTCTCCAGGGCAACATAAAATATGGGGCTCTGTGCTTTCTTTCGTTCTGAGCAAGTGTTACTGTTTTCTGCACAAAAGCGATTCTGCGAAGCAATGTGAACACTTCTGCTTCCCAGGCACAGAGAAGGTGCTAGCAGGGAATTCTCTGCCTGCCGTTCCCCAGTGCTCTGCAAGCTCTCCAGGACAACAGCAAATCTGGGGCTCTGTGCTTTCTTTCGTTCTGAACAAGTGTTAGTGTTTTCTGCACAAAAGCGATTCTGCGAAGCAATGTGAACAGGCACAGAGAAGGTGCTATCAGGGAATTCTCTGCCTGCCTTTCCCCAGTGCTCTGCAAGCTCTCCAGGACAACAGCAAATCTGGGGCTCTGTGCTTTCTTTCCTTCTGAACAAGTGTTACTGTTTTCTGCACAAAAGCGATTCTGCGAAGCAATGTGAACAGGCACAGAGAAGGTGCTATCAGGGAATTCTCTGCCTGCCTTTCCCCAGTGCTCTGCAAGCTCTCCAGGACAACATAGAATCTGGGGCTCTGTGCTTTCTTTCCTTCTGAACAAGTGTTACTGTTTTCTGCACAAAAGCGATTCTGCGAAGCAATGTGAACACTTCTGCTTCCCAGGCACAGAGAAGGTGCTAGCAGGGAATTCTCTGCCTGCCTTTCCCCAGTGCTCTGCAAGCTCTCCAGGACAACATAGAATCTGGGGCTCTGTGCTTTCTTTCCTTCTGAACAAGTGTTACTGTTTTCTGCACAAAAGCGATTCTTGCGAAGCGATGTGAACACTTCTGCTTCCCAGGCACAGAGAAGGTGCTAGCAGGGAATTCTCTGCCTGCCTTTCCCCAGTGCTCTGCAAGCTCTCCAGGACAACATAGAATGTGGGGCTCTGTGCTTTCTTTCCTTCTGAACAAGTGTTACTGTTTTCTGCACAAAAGCGATTCTGCGAAGCAATGTGAACACTTCTGCTTCCCAGGCACAGAGAAGGTGCTAGCAGGGAATTCTCTGCCTGCCTTTCCCCAGTGCTCTGCAAGCTCTCCAGGACAACAGCAAATCTGGGGCTCTGTGCTTTCTTTCCTTCTGAACAAGTGTTACTGTTTTCTGCACAAAAGCGATTCTGCGAAGCAATGTGAACAGGCACAGAGAAGGTGCTATCAGGGAATTCTCTGCCTGCCTTTCCCCAGTGCTCTGCAAGCTCTCCAGGACAACATAAAATCTGGGGCTCTGTGCTTTCTTTCCTTCTGAACAAGTGTTACTGTTTTCTGCACAAAAGCGATTCTGCGAAGCAATGTGAACACTTCTTCTTCCCAGGCACAGAGAAGGTGCTAGCAAGGAATTCTCTGCCTGCCTTTCCCCAGTGCTCTGCAAGCTCTCCAGGGCAACATAAAATCTGGGGCTCTGTGCTTTCTTTCGTTCTGAGCAAGTGTTACTGTTTTCTGCACAAAAGCGATTCTGCGAAGCAATGTGAACACTTCTGCTTCCCAGGCACAGAGAAGGTGCTATCAGGGAATTCTCTGCCTGCCTTTCCCCAGTGCTCTGCAAGCTCTCCAGGACAACATAGAATCTGGGGCTCTGTGCTTTCTTTCCTTCTGAACAAGTGTTACTGTTTTCTGCACAAAAGCGATTCTGCGAAGCAATGTGAACACTTCTGCTTCCCAGGCACAGAGAAGGTGCTAGCAGGGAATTCTCTGCCTGCCTTTCCCCAGTGCTCTGCAAGCTCTCCAGGACAACATAGAATCTGGGGCTCTGTGCTTTCTTTCCTTCTGAACAAGTGTTACTGTTTTCTGCACAAAAGCGATTCTGCGAAGCAATGTGAACACTTCTGCTTCCCAGGCACAGAGAAGGTGCTAGCAAGGAATTCTCTGCCTGCCTTTCCCCAGTGCTCTGCAAGCTCTCCAGGACAACATAGAATCTGGGGCTCTGTGCTTTCTTTCGTTCTGAACAAGTGTTAGTGTTTTCTGCACAAAAGCGATTATGCGAAGCAATGTGAACAGGCACAGAGAAGGTGCTAGCAGGGAATTCTCTGCCTGCCTTTCCCCAGTGCTCTGCAAGCTCTCCAGGACAACATAGAATCTGGGGCTCTGTGCTTTCTTTCGTTCTGAACAAGTGTTAGTGTTTTCTGCACAAAAGCGATTCTGCGAAGCAATGTGAACAGGCACAGAGAAGGTGCTAGCAGGGAATTCTCTGCCTGCCTTTCCCCAGTGCTCTGCAAGCTCTCCAGGACAACATAGAATCTGGGGCTCTGTGCTTTCTTTCCTTCTGAACAAGTGTTAGTGTTTTCTGCACAAAAGCGATTCTGCGAAGCAATGTGAACACTTCTGCTTCCCAGGCACAGAGAAGGTGCTAGCAAGGAATTCTCTGCCTGCCTTTCCCCAGTGCTCTGCAAGCTCTCCAGGACAACAGCAAATCTGGGGCTCTGTGCTTTCTTTCCTTCTGAACAAGTGTTAGTGTTTTCTGCACAAAAGCGATTCTGCGAAGCAATGTGAACAGGCACAGAGAAGGTGCTATCAGGGAATTCTCTGCCTGCCTTTCCCCAGTGCTCTGCAAGCTCTCCAGGACAACATAGAATCTGGGGCTCTGTGCTTTCTTTCCTTCTGAACAAGTGTTACTGTTTTCTGCACAAAAGCGATTCTGCGAAGCAATGTGAACACTTCTGCTTCCCAGGCACAGAGAAGGTGCTAGCAGGGAATTCTCTGCCTGCCTTTCCCCAGTGGTCTGCCAGCTCTCCAGGGCAACATCAAATCTGGGGCTCTGTGCTTTCTTTCCTTCTGAACAAGTGTTAGTGTTTTCTGCACAAAAGCGATTCTTGCGAAGCGATGTGAACACTTCTGCTTCCCAGGCACAGAGAAGGTGCTAGCAAGGAATTCTCTGCCTGCCTTTCCCCAGTGCTCTGCAAGCTCTCCAGGACAACATAAAATCTGGGGCTCTGTGCTTTCTTTCCTTCTGAACAAGTGTTAGTGTTTTCTGCACAAAAGCGATTCTGCGAAGCAATGTGAACACTTCTGCTTCCCAGGCACAGAGAAGGTGCTAGCAGGGAATTCTCTGCCTGCCTTTCCCCAGTGCTCTGCAAGCTCTCCAGGACAACATAGAATCTGGGGCTCTGTGCTTTCTTTCGTTCTGAACAAGTGTTACTGTTTTCTGCACAAAAGCGATTCTTGCGAAGCAATGTGAACACTTCTGCTTCCCAGGCACAGAGAAGGTGCTATCAGGGAATTCTCTGCCTGCCTTTCCCCAGTGCTCTGCAAGCTCTCCAGGACAACATAGAATCTGGGGCTCTGTGCTTTCTTTCCTTCTGAACAAGTGTTACTGTTTTCTGCACAAAAGCGATTCTGCGAAGCAATGTGAACAGGCACAGAGAAGGTGCTAGCAGGGAATTCTCTGCCTGCCTTTCCCCAGTGCTCTGCAAGCTCTCCAGGACAACATAAAATCTGGGGCTCTGTGCTTTCTTTCCTTCTGAACAAGTGTTACTGTTTTCTGCACAAAAGCGATTCTGCGAAGCAATGTGAACACTTCTGCTTCCCAGGCACAGAGAAGGTGCTAGCAAGGAATTCTCTGCCTGCCTTTCCCCAGTGCTCTGCAAGCTCTACAGGGCAACATAAAATCTGGGGCTCTGTGCTTTCTTTCGTTCTGAGCAAGTGTTACTGTTTTCTGCACAAAAGCGATTCTGCGAAGCAATGTGAACACTTCTGCTTCCCAGGCACAGAGAAGGTGCTAGCAGGGAATTCTCTGCCTGCCTTTCCCCAGTGCTCTGCAAGCTCTCCAGGACAACATAGAATCTGGGGCTCTGTGCTTTCTTTCCTTCTGAACAAGTGTTACTGTTTTCTGCACAAAAGCGATTCTGCGAAGCAATGTGAACACTTCTGCTTCCCAGGCACAGAGAAGGTGCTAGCAGGGAATTCTCTGCCTGCCTTTCCCCAGTGCTCTGCAAGCTCTCCAGGACAACATAGAATCTGGGGCTCTGTGCTTTCTTTCCTTCTGAACAAGTGTTAGTGTTTTCTGCACAAAAGCGATTCTGCAAAGCAATGTGAACACTTCTGCTTCCCAGGCACAGAGAAGGTGCTAGCAAGGAATTCTCTGCCTGCCTTTCCCCAGTGCTCTGCAAGCTCTCCAGGACAACAGCAAATCTGGGGCTCTGTGCTTTCTTTCCTTCTGAACAAGTGTTAGTGTTTTCTGCACAAAAGCGATTCTGCGAAGCAATGTGAACAGGCACAGAGAAGGTGCTATCAGGGAATTCTCTGCCTGCCTTTCCCCAGTGCTCTGCAAGCTCTCCAGGACAACATAGAATCTGGGGCTCTGTGCTTTCTTTCCTTCTGAACAAGTGTTACTGTTTTCTGCACAAAAGCGATTCTGCGAAGCAATGTGAACACTTCTGCTTCCCAGGCACAGAGAAGGTGCTAGCAGGGAATTCTCTGCCTGCCTTTCCCCAGTGGTCTGCCAGCTCTCCAGGGCAACATCAAATCTGGGGCTCTGTGCTTTCTTTCCTTCTGAACAAGTGTTAGTGTTTTCTGCACAAAAGCGATTCTTGCGAAGCGATGTGAACACTTCTGCTTCCCAGGCACAGAGAAGGTGCTAGCAAGGAATTCTCTGCCTGCCTTTCCCCAGTGCTCTGCAAGCTCTCCAGGACAACATAAAATCTGGGGCTCTGTGCTTTCTTTCCTTCTGAACAAGTGTTAGTGTTTTCTGCACAAAAGCGATTCTGCGAAGCAATGTGAACACTTCTGCTTCCCAGGCACAGAGAAGGTGCTAGCAGGGAATTCTCTGCCTGCCTTTCCCCAGTGCTCTGCAAGCTCTCCAGGACAACATAGAATCTGGGGCTCTGTGCTTTCTTTCGTTCTGAACAAGTGTTACTGTTTTCTGCACAAAAGCGATTCTTGCGAAGCAATGTGAACACTTCTGCTTCCCAGGCACAGAGAAGGTGCTATCAGGGAATTCTCTGCCTGCCTTTCCCCAGTGCTCTGCAAGCTCTCCAGGACAACATAGAATCTGGGGCTCTGTGCTTTCTTTCCTTCTGAACAAGTGTTACTGTTTTCTGCACAAAAGCGATTCTGCGAAGCAATGTGAACAGGCACAGAGAAGGTGCTAGCAGGGAATTCTCTGCCTGCCTTTCCCCAGTGCTCTGCAAGCTCTCCAGGACAACATAAAATCTGGGGCTCTGTGCTTTCTTTCCTTCTGAACAAGTGTTACTGTTTTCTGCACAAAAGCGATTCTGCGAAGCAATGTGAACACTTCTGCTTCCCAGGCACAGAGAAGGTGCTAGCAAGGAATTCTCTGCCTGCCTTTCCCCAGTGCTCTGCAAGCTCTACAGGGCAACATAAAATCTGGGGCTCTGTGCTTTCTTTCGTTCTGAGCAAGTGTTACTGTTTTCTGCACAAAAGCGATTCTGCGAAGCAATGTGAACACTTCTGCTTCCCAGGCACAGAGAAGGTGCTAGCAGGGAATTCTCTGCCTGCCTTTCCCCAGTGCTCTGCAAGCTCTCCAGGACAACATAGAATCTGGGGCTCTGTGCTTTCTTTCCTTCTGAACAAGTGTTACTGTTTTCTGCACAAAAGCGATTCTGCGAAGCAATGTGAACACTTCTGCTTCCCAGGCACAGAGAAGGTGCTAGCAGGGAATTTTCTGCCTGCCTTTCCCCAGTGCTCTGCAAGCTCTCCAGGACAACATAGAATCTGGGGCTCTGTGCTTTCTTTCGTTCTGAACAAGTGTTACTGTTTTCTGCACAAAAGCGATTCTGCGAAGCAATGTGAGCAGGCACAGAGAAGGTGCTAGCAGGGAATTCTCTGCCTGCCTTTCCCCAGTGCTCTGCAAGCTCTCCAGGACAACATAGAATCTGGGGCTCTGTGCTTTCTTTCCTTCTGAACAAGTGTTACTGTTTTCTGCACAAAAGCGATTCTGCGAAGCAATGTGAACACTTCTGCTTCCCAGGCACAGAGAAGGTGCTAGCAGGGAATTCTCTGCCTGCCTTTCCCCAGTGCTCTGCAAGCTCTCCAGGACAACATAGAAT
Source organism: Strix aluco (assembly GCF_031877795.1). Classification (NCBI taxonomy): domain Eukaryota; kingdom Metazoa; phylum Chordata; class Aves; order Strigiformes; family Strigidae; genus Strix; species Strix aluco. The sequence continues at coordinate 2,668,817 of NW_027436647.1, forward strand.
CTGGGGCTCTGTGCTTTCTTTCGTTCTGAACAAGTGTTACTGTTTTCTGCACAAAAGCGATTCTGCGAAGCAATGTGAACAGGCACAGAGAAGGTGCTAGCAGGGAATTCTCTGCCTGCCTTTCCCCAGTGGTCTGCAAGCTCTCCAGGACAACATAAAATCTGGGGCTCTGTGCTTTCTTTCCTTCTGAACAAGTGTTAGTGTTTTCTGCACAAAAGCGATTCTTGCGAAGCAATGTGAACACTTCTGCTTCCCAGGCACAGAGAAGGTGCTAGCAGGGAATTCTCTGCCTGCCTTTCCCCAGTGCTCTGCAAGCTCTCCAGGACAACATAGAATCTGGGGCTCTGTGCTTTCTTTCCTTCTGAACAAGTGTTACTGTTTTCTGCACAAAAGCGATTCTGCGAAGCAATGTGAACACTTCTGCTTCCCAGGCACAGAGAAGGTGCTAGCAGGGAATTCTCTGCCTGCCTTTCCCCAGTGCTCTGCAAGCTCTCCAGGACAACATAGAATCTGGGGCTCTGTGCTTTCTTTCGTTCTGAACAAGTGTTAGTGTTTTCTGCACAAAAGCGATTATGCGAAGCAATGTGAACAGGCACAGAGAAGGTGCTAGCAGGGAATTCTCTGCCTGCCTTTCCCCAGTGCTCTGCAAGCTCTCCAGGACAACATAGAATCTGGGGCTCTGTGCTTTCTTTCCTTCTGAACAAGTGTTAGTGTTTTCTGCACAAAAGCGATTATGCGAAGCAATGTGAACAGGCACAGAGAAGGTGCTAGCAGGGAATTCTCTGCCTGCCTTTCCCCAGTGCTCTGCAAGCTCTCCAGGACAACATAGAATCTGGGGCTCTGTGCTTTCTTTCCTTCTGAACAAGTGTTAGTGTTTTCTGCACAAAAGCGATTCTGCAAAGCAATGTGAACACTTCTGCTTCCCAGGCACAGAGAAGGTGCTAGCAAGGAATTCTCTGCCTGCCTTTCCCCAGTGCTCTGCAAGCTCTCCAGGACAACAGCAAATCTGGGGCTCTGTGCTTTCTTTCCTTCTGAACAAGTGTTACTGTTTTCTGCACAAAAGCGATTCTGCGAAGCAATGTGAACAGGCACAGAGAAGGTGCTATCAGGGAATTCTCTGCCTGCCTTTCCCCAGTGCTCTGCAAGCTCTCCAGGACAACATAGAATCTGGGGCTCTGTGCTTTCTTTCCTTCTGAACAAGTGTTACTGTTTTCTGCACAAAAGCGATTCTGCGAAGCAATGTGAACACTTCTGCTTCCCAGGCACAGAGAAGGTGCTAGCAGGGAATTCTCTGCCTGCCTTTCCCCAGTGGTCTGCAAGCTCTCCAGGGCAACATCAAATCTGGGGCTCTGTGCTTTCTTTCCTTCTGAACAAGTGTTAGTGTTTTCTGCACAAAAGCGATTCTTGCGAAGCGATGTGAACACTTCTGCTTCCCAGGCACAGAGAAGGTGCTAGCAAGGAATTCTCTGCCTGCCTTTCCCCAGTGCTCTGCAAGCTCTCCAGGACAACATAAAATCTGGGGCTCTGTGCTTTCTTTCCTTCTGAACAAGTGTTAGTGTTTTCTGCACAAAAGCGATTCTGCGAAGCAATGTGAACACTTCTGCTTCCCAGGCACAGAGAAGGTGCTAGCAGGGAATTCTCTGCCTGCCTTTCCCCAGTGCTCTGCAAGCTCTCCAGGACAACATAGAATCTGGGGCTCTGTGCTTTCTTTCCTTCTGAACAAGTGTTAGTGTTTTCTGCACAAAAGCGATTCTGCGAAGCAATGTGAACAGGCACAGAGAAGGTGCTAGCAGGGAATTCTCTGCCTGCCTTTCCCCAGTGCTCTGCAAGCTCTCCAGGACAACATAGAATCTGGGGCTCTGTGCTTTCTTTCGTTCTGAACAAGTGTTACTGTTTTCTGCACAAAAGCGATTCTTGCGAAGCAATGTGAACACTTCTGCTTCCCAGGCACAGAGAAGGTGCTAGCAGGGAATTCTCTGCCTGCCTTTCCCCAGTGCTCTGCAAGCTCTCCAGGACAACATAGAATCTGGGGCTCTGCGCTTTCTTTCCTTCTGAACAAGTGTTAGTGTTTTCTGCACAAAAGCGATTCTGCGAAGCAATGTGAACACTTCTGCTTCCCAGGCACAGAGAAGGTGCTAGCAAGGAATTCTCTGCCTGCCTTTCCCCAGTGCTCTGCAAGCTCTCCAGGACAACATAGAATCTGGGGCTCTGTGCTTTCTTTCGTTCTGAACAAGTGTTAGTGTTTTCTGCACAAAAGCGATTCTGCGAAGCAATGTGAACAGGCACAGAGAAGGTGCTATCAGGGAATTCTCTGCCTGCCTTTCCCCAGTGCTCTGCAAGCTCTCCAGGACAACATAGAATCTGGGGCTCTGTGCTTTCTTTCCTTCTGAACAAGTGTTAGTGTTTTCTGCACAAAAGCGATTCTGCAAAGCAATGTGAACACTTCTGCTTCCCAGGCACAGAGAAGGTGCTAGCAAGGAATTCTCTGCCTGCCTTTCCCCAGTGCTCTGCAAGCTCTCCAGGACAACATCAAATCTGGGGCTCTGTGCTTTCTTTCCTTCTGAACAAGTGTTACTGTTTTCTGCACAAAAGCGATTCTGCGAAGCAATGTGAACACTTCTGCTTCCCAGGCACAGAGAAGGTGCTAGCAGGGAATTCTCTGCCTGCCTTTCCCCAGTGCTCTGCAAGCTCTCCAGGACAACATCAAATCTGGGGCTCTGTGCTTTCTTTCCTTCTGAACAAGTGTTAATGTTTTCTGCACAAAAGCGATTCTGCGAAGCAATGTGAACAGGCACAGAGAAGGTGCTAGCAGGGAATTCTCTGCCTGCCTTTCCCCAGTGCTCTGCAAGCTCTCCAGGGCAACATAAAATCTGGGGCTCTGTGCTTTCTTTCGTTCTGAGCAAGTGTTACTGTTTTCTGCACAAAAGCGATTCTGCGAAGCAATGTGAACACTTCTGCTTCCCAGGCACAGAGAAGGTGCTAGCAGGGAATTCTCTGCCTGCCTTTCCCCAGTGCTCTGCAAGCTCTCCAGGACAACATAGAATCTGGGGCTCTGTGCTTTCTTTCCTTCTGAACAAGTGTTACTGTTTTCTGCACAAAAGCGATTCTGCGAAGCAATGTGAACACTTCTGCTTCCCAGGCACAGAGAAGGTGCTAGCAGGGAATTCTCTGCCTGCCTTTCCCCAGTGCTCTGCAAGCTCTCCAGGGCAACATAAAATCTGGGGCTCTGTGCTTTCTTTCCTTCTGAACAAGTGTTAGTGTTTTCTGCACAAAAGCGATTCTGCGAAGCAATGTGAACACTTCTGCTTCCCAGGCACAGAGAAGGTGCTAGCAGGGAATTCTCTGCCTGCCTTTCCCCAGTGCTCTGCAAGCTCTCCAGGACAACATAGAATCTGGGGCTCTGTGCTTTCTTTCGTTCTGAACAAGTGTTAGTGTTTTCTGCACAAAAGCGATTCTGCGAAGCAATGTGAACAGGCACAGAGAAGGTGCTAGCAGGGAATTCTCTGCCTGCCTTTCCCCAGTGCTCTGCAAGCTCTCCAGGACAACATAGAATCTGGGGCTCTGTGCTTTCTTTCGTTCTGAACAAGTGTTAGTGTTTTCTGCACAAAAGCGATTCTTGCGAAGCAATGTGAACACTTCTGCTTCCCAGGCACAGAGAAGGTGCTATCAGGGAATTCTCTGCCTGCCTTTCCCCAGTGCTCTGCAAGCTCTCCAGGACAACATAGAATCTGGGGCTCTGTGCTTTCTTTCCTTCTGAACAAGTGTTACTGTTTTCTGCACAAAAGCGATTCTGCGAAGCAATGTGAACACTTCTGCTTCCCAGGCACAGAGAAGGTGCTAGCAAGGAATTCTCTGCCTGCCTTTCCCCAGTGCTCTGCAAGCTCTCCAGGGCAACATAAAATCTGGGGCTCTGTGCTTTCTTTCCTTCTGAACAAGTGTTAGTGTTTTCTGCACAAAAGCGATTCTGCGAAGCAATGTGAACACTTCTGCTTCCCAGGCACAGAGAAGGTGCTAGCAGGGAATTCTCTGCCTGCCTTTCCCCAGTGCTCTGCAAGCTCTCCAGGACAACATAGAATCTGGGGCTCTGTGCTTTCTTTCCTTCTGAACAAGTGTTACTGTTTTCTGCACAAAAGCGATTCTGCGAAGCAATGTGAACACTTCTGCTTCCCAGGCACAGAGAAGGTGCTATCAGGGAATTCTCTGCCTGCCTTTCCCCAGTGCTCTGCAAGCTCTCCAGGACAACATCAAATCTGGGGCTCTGTGCTTTCTTTCCTTCTGAACAAGTGTTACTGTTTTCTGCACAAAAGCGATTCTGCGAAGCAATGTGAACAGGCACAGAGAAGGTGCTAGCAGGGAATTCTCTGCCTGCCTTTCCCCAGTGCTCTGCAAGCTCTCGAGGACAACATAAAAATCTGGGGCTCTGTGCTTTCTTTCCTTCTGAACAAGTGTTACTGTTTTCTGCACAAAAGCGATTCTGCGAAGCAATGTGAACACTTCTGCTTCCCAGGCACAGAGAAGGTGCTAGCAGGGAATTCTCTGCCTGCCTTTCCCCAGTGCTCTGCAAGCTCTCCAGGACAACATAGAATCTGGGGCTCTGTGCTTTCTTTCCTTCTGAACAAGTGTTACTGTTTTCTGCACAAAAGCGATTCTGCGAAGCAATGTGAACACTTCTGCTTCCCAGGCACAGAGAAGGTGCTAGCAGGGAATTCTCTGCCTGCCTTTCCCCAGTGCTCTGCAAGCTCTCCAGGGCAACATCAAATCTGGGGCTCTGTGCTTTCTTTCCTTCTGAACAAGTGTTAGTGTTTTCTGCACAAAAGCGATTCTTGCGAAGCGATGTGAACACTTCTGCTTCCCAGGCACAGAGAAGGTGCTAGCAAGGAATTCTCTGCCTGCCTTTCCCCAGTGCTCTGCAAGCTCTCCAGGACAACATAAAATCTGGGGCTCTGTGCTTTCTTTCCTTCTGAACAAGTGTTAGTGTTTTCTGCACAAAAGCGATTCTGCGAAGCAATGTGAACACTTCTGCTTCCCAGGCACAGAGAAGGTGCTATCAGGGAATTCTCTGCCTGCCTTTCCCCAGTGCTCTGCAAGCTCTCCAGGACAACATAGAATCTGGGGCTCTGTGCTTTCTTTCCTTCTGAACAAGTGTTACTGTTTTCTGCACAAAAGCGATTCTGCGAAGCAATGTGAACAGGCACAGAGAAGGTGCTAGCAGGGAATTCTCTGCCTGCCTTTCCCCAGTGCTCTGCAAGCTCTCCAGGACAACATAGAATCTGGGGCTCTGTGCTTTCTTTCGTTCTGAACAAGTGTTAGTGTTTTCTGCACAAAAGCGATTCTTGCGAAGCAATGTGAACACTTCTGCTTCCCAGGCACAGAGAAGGTGCTATCAGGGAATTCTCTGCCTGCCTTTCCCCAGTGCTCTGCAAGCTCTCCAGGACAACATAGAATCTGGGGCTCTGTGCTTTCTTTCCTTCTGAACAAGTGTTACTGTTTTCTGCACAAAAGCGATTCTGCGAAGCAATGTGAACAGGCACAGAGAAGGTGCTAGCAGGGAATTCTCTGCCTGCCTTTCCCCAGTGCTCTGCAAGCTCTCCAGGACAACATAAAATCTGGGGCTCTTTGCTTTCTTTCCTTCTGAACAAGTGTTACTGTTTTCTGCACAAAAGCGATTCTGCGAAGCAATGTGAACACTTCTGCTTCCCAGGCACAGAGAAGGTGCTAGCAAGGAATTCTCTGCCTGCCTTTCCCCAGTGCTCTGCAAGCTCTCCAGGGCAACATAAAATCTGGGGCTCTGTGCTTTCTTTCGTTCTGAGCAAGTGTTACTGTTTTCTGCACAAAAGCGATTCTGCGAAGCAATGTGAACACTTCTTCTTCCCAGGCACAGAGAAGGTGCTAGCAAGGAATTCTCTGCCTGCCTTTCCCCAGTGCTCTGCAAGCTCTCCAGGACAACATAGAATCTGGGGCTCTGTGCTTTCTTTCCTTCTGAACAAGTGTTACTGTTTTCTGCACAAAAGCGATTCTGCGAAGCAATGTGAACAGGCACAGAGAAGGTGCTAGCAGGGAATTCTCTGCCTGCCTTTCCCCAGTGCTCTGCAAGCTCTCGAGGACAACATAAAAATCTGGGGCTCTGTGCTTTCTTTCCTTCTGAACAAGTGTTACTGTTTTCTGCACAAAAGCGATTCTGCGAAGCAATGTGAACACTTCTGCTTCCCAGGCACAGAGAAGGTGCTAGCAGGGAATTCTCTGCCTGCCTTTCCCCAGTGCTCTGCAAGCTCTCCAGGACAACATAGAATCTGGGGCTCTGTGCTTTCTTTCCTTCTGAACAAGTGTTACTGTTTTCTGCACAAAAGCGATTCTGCGAAGCAATGTGAACACTTCTGCTTCCCAGGCACAGAGAAGGTGCTAGCAGGGAATTCTCTGCCTGCCTTTCCCCAGTGCTCTGCAAGCTCTCCAGGGCAACATCAAATCTGGGGCTCTGTGCTTTCTTTCCTTCTGAACAAGTGTTAGTGTTTTCTGCACAAAAGCGATTCTTGCGAAGCGATGTGAACACTTCTGCTTCCCAGGCACAGAGAAGGTGCTAGCAAGGAATTCTCTGCCTGCCTTTCCCCAGTGCTCTGCAAGCTCTCCAGGACAACATAAAATCTGGGGCTCTGTGCTTTCTTTCCTTCTGAACAAGTGTTAGTGTTTTCTGCACAAAAGCGATTCTGCGAAGCAATGTGAACACTTCTGCTTCCCAGGCACAGAGAAGGTGCTATCAGGGAATTCTCTGCCTGCCTTTCCCCAGTGCTCTGCAAGCTCTCCAGGACAACATAGAATCTGGGGCTCTGTGCTTTCTTTCCTTCTGAACAAGTGTTACTGTTTTCTGCACAAAAGCGATTCTGCGAAGCAATGTGAACAGGCACAGAGAAGGTGCTAGCAGGGAATTCTCTGCCTGCCTTTCCCCAGTGCTCTGCAAGCTCTCCAGGACAACATAGAATCTGGGGCTCTGTGCTTTCTTTCGTTCTGAACAAGTGTTAGTGTTTTCTGCACAAAAGCGATTCTTGCGAAGCAATGTGAACACTTCTGCTTCCCAGGCACAGAGAAGGTGCTATCAGGGAATTCTCTGCCTGCCTTTCCCCAGTGCTCTGCAAGCTCTCCAGGACAACATAGAATCTGGGGCTCTGTGCTTTCTTTCCTTCTGAACAAGTGTTACTGTTTTCTGCACAAAAGCGATTCTGCGAAGCAATGTGAACAGGCACAGAGAAGGTGCTAGCAGGGAATTCTCTGCCTGCCTTTCCCCAGTGCTCTGCAAGCTCTCCAGGACAACATAAAATCTGGGGCTCTTTGCTTTCTTTCCTTCTGAACAAGTGTTACTGTTTTCTGCACAAAAGCGATTCTGCGAAGCAATGTGAACACTTCTGCTTCCCAGGCACAGAGAAGGTGCTAGCAAGGAATTCTCTGCCTGCCTTTCCCCAGTGCTCTGCAAGCTCTCCAGGGCAACATAAAATCTGGGACTCTGTGCTTTCTTTCGTTCTGAGCAAGTGTTACTGTTTTCTGCACAAAAGCGATTCTGCGAAGCAATGTGAACACTTCTTCTTCCCAGGCACAGAGAAGGTGCTAGCAAGGAATTCTCTGCCTGCCTTTCCCCAGTGCTCTGCAAGCTCTCCAGGACAACATAGAATCTGGGGCTCTGTGCTTTCTTTCCTTCTGAACAAGTGTTAGTGTTTTCTGCACAAAAGCGATTCTGCGAAGCAATGTGAACAGGCACAGAGAAGGTGCTATCAGGGAATTCTCTGCCTGCCTTTCCCCAGTGCTCTGCAAGCTCTCCAGGACAACATAGAATCTGGGGCTCTGTGCTTTCTTTCCTTCTGAACAAGTGTTAGTGTTCTCTGCCCAAAAGCGATTCTTGCGAAGCAATGTGAACACTTCTGCTTCCCAGGCACAGAGAAGGTGCTAGCAGGGAATTCTCTGCCTGCCTTTCCCCAGTGCTCTGCAAGCTCTCCAGGACAACATAGAATCTGGGGCTCTGTGCTTTCTTTCCTTCTGAACAAGTGTTACTGTTTTCTGCACAAAAGCGATTCTGCGAAGCAATGTGAACAGGCACAGAGAAGGTGCTATCAGGGAATTCTCTGCCTGCCTTTCCCCAGTGGTCTGCAAGCTCTCCAGGACAACATAAAATCTGGGGCTCTGTGCTTTCTTTCCTTCTGAACAAGTGTTACTGTTTTCTGCACAAAAGCGATTCTGCGAAGCAATGTGAACACTTCTGCTTCCCAGGCACAGAGAAGGTGCTATCAGGGAATTCTCTGCCTGCCTTTCCCCAGTGCTCTGCAAGCTCTCCAGGACAACAGCAAATCTGGGGCTCTGTGCTTTCTTTCCTTCTGAACAAGTGTTACTGTTTTCTGCACAAAAGCGATTCTGCGAAGCAATGTGAACAGGCACAGAGAAGGTGCTATCAGGGAATTCTCTGCCTGCCTTTCCCCAGTGCTCTGCAAGCTCTCCAGGACAACATAGAATCTGGGGCTCTGTGCTTTCTTTCCTTCTGAACAAGTGTTACTGTTTTCTGCACAAAAGCGATTCTGCGAAGCAATGTGAACACTTCTGCTTCCCAGGCACAGAGAAGGTGCTAGCAAGGAATTCTCTGCCTGCCTTTCCCCAGTGCTCTGCAAGCTCTCCAGGGCAACATAAAATATGGGGCTCTGTGCTTTCTTTCGTTCTGAGCAAGTGTTACTGTTTTCTGCACAAAAGCGATTCTGCGAAGCAATGTGAACACTTCTGCTTCCCAGGCACAGAGAAGGTGCTAGCAGGGAATTCTCTGCCTGCCGTTCCCCAGTGCTCTGCAAGCTCTCCAGGACAACAGCAAATCTGGGGCTCTGTGCTTTCTTTCGTTCTGAACAAGTGTTAGTGTTTTCTGCACAAAAGCGATTCTGCGAAGCAATGTGAACAGGCACAGAGAAGGTGCTATCAGGGAATTCTCTGCCTGCCTTTCCCCAGTGCTCTGCAAGCTCTCCAGGACAACAGCAAATCTGGGGCTCTGTGCTTTCTTTCCTTCTGAACAAGTGTTACTGTTTTCTGCACAAAAGCGATTCTGCGAAGCAATGTGAACAGGCACAGAGAAGGTGCTATCAGGGAATTCTCTGCCTGCCTTTCCCCAGTGCTCTGCAAGCTCTCCAGGACAACATAGAATCTGGGGCTCTGTGCTTTCTTTCCTTCTGAACAAGTGTTACTGTTTTCTGCACAAAAGCGATTCTGCGAAGCAATGTGAACACTTCTGCTTCCCAGGCACAGAGAAGGTGCTAGCAGGGAATTCTCTGCCTGCCTTTCCCCAGTGCTCTGCAAGCTCTCCAGGACAACATAGAATCTGGGGCTCTGTGCTTTCTTTCCTTCTGAACAAGTGTTACTGTTTTCTGCACAAAAGCGATTCTTGCGAAGCGATGTGAACACTTCTGCTTCCCAGGCACAGAGAAGGTGCTAGCAGGGAATTCTCTGCCTGCCTTTCCCCAGTGCTCTGCAAGCTCTCCAGGACAACATAGAATGTGGGGCTCTGTGCTTTCTTTCCTTCTGAACAAGTGTTACTGTTTTCTGCACAAAAGCGATTCTGCGAAGCAATGTGAACACTTCTGCTTCCCAGGCACAGAGAAGGTGCTAGCAGGGAATTCTCTGCCTGCCTTTCCCCAGTGCTCTGCAAGCTCTCCAGGACAACAGCAAATCTGGGGCTCTGTGCTTTCTTTCCTTCTGAACAAGTGTTACTGTTTTCTGCACAAAAGCGATTCTGCGAAGCAATGTGAACAGGCACAGAGAAGGTGCTAGCAGGGAATTCTCTGCCTGCCTTTCCCCAGTGCTCTGCAAGCTCTCCAGGACAACATAAAATCTGGGGCTCTGTGCTTTCTTTCCTTCTGAACAAGTGTTACTGTTTTCTGCACAAAAGCGATTCTGCGAAGCAATGTGAACACTTCTGCTTCCCAGGCACAGAGAAGGTGCTAGCAAGGAATTCTCTGCCTGCCTTTCCCCAGTGCTCTGCAAGCTCTACAGGGCAACATAAAATCTGGGGCTCTGTGCTTTCTTTCGTTCTGAGCAAGTGTTACTGTTTTCTGCACAAAAGCGATTCTGCGAAGCAATGTGAACACTTCTGCTTCCCAGGCACAGAGAAGGTGCTAGCAGGGAATTCTCTGCCTGCCTTTCCCCAGTGCTCTGCAAGCTCTCCAGGACAACATAGAATCTGGGGCTCTGTGCTTTCTTTCCTTCTGAACAAGTGTTACTGTTTTCTGCACAAAAGCGATTCTGCGAAGCAATGTGAACACTTCTGCTTCCCAGGCACAGAGAAGGTGCTAGCAGGGAATTTTCTGCCTGCCTTTCCCCAGTGCTCTGCAAGCTCTCCAGGACAACATAGAATCTGGGGCTCTGTGCTTTCTTTCGTTCTGAACAAGTGTTACTGTTTTCTGCACAAAAGCGATTCTGCGAAGCAATGTGAGCAGGCACAGAGAAGGTGCTAGCAGGGAATTCTCTGCCTGCCTTTCCCCAGTGCTCTGCAAGCTCTCCAGGACAACATAGAATCTGGGGCTCTGTGCTTTCTTTCCTTCTGAACAAGTGTTACTGTTTTCTGCACAAAAGCGATTCTGCGAAGCAATGTGAACACTTCTGCTTCCCAGGCACAGAGAAGGTGCTAGCAGGGAATTCTCTGCCTGCCTTTCCCCAGTGCTCTGCAAGCTCTCCAGGACAACATAGAATCTGGGGCTCTGTGCTTTCTTTCGTTCTGAACAAGTGTTACTGTTTTCTGCACAAAAGCGATTCTGCGAAGCAATGTGAACAGGCACAGAGAAGGTGCTAGCAGGGAATTCTCTGCCTGCCTTTCCCCAGTGGTCTGCAAGCTCTCCAGGACAACATAAAATCTGGGGCTCTGTGCTTTCTTTCCTTCTGAACAAGTGTTAGTGTTTTCTGCACAAAAGCGATTCTTGCGAAGCAATGTGAACACTTCTGCTTCCCAGGCACAGAGAAGGTGCTAGCAGGGAATTCTCTGCCTGCCTTTCCCCAGTGCTCTGCAAGCTCTCCAGGACAACATAGAATCTGGGGCTCTGTGCTTTCTTTCCTTCTGAACAAGTGTTACTGTTTTCTGCACAAAAGCGATTCTGTGAAGCAATGTGAACACTTCTGCTTCCCAGGCACAGAGAAGGTGCTAGCAAGGAATTCTCTGCCTGCCTTTCCCCAGTGCTCTGCAAGCTCTCCAGGACAACATAGAATCTGGGGCTCTGTGCTTTCTTTCGTTCTGAACAAGTGTTAGTGTTTTCTGCACAAAAGCGATTATGCGAAGCAATGTGAACAGGCACAGAGAAGGTGCTAGCAGGGAATTCTCTGCCTGCCTTTCCCCAGTGCTCTGCAAGCTCTCCAGGACAACATAGAATCTGGGGCTCTGTGCTTTCTTTCCTTCTGAACAAGTGTTAGTGTTTTCTGCACAAAAGCGATTATGCGAAGCAATGTGAACAGGCACAGAGAAGGTGCTAGCAGGGAATTCTCTGCCTGCCTTTCCCCAGTGCTCTGCAAGCTCTCCAGGACAACATAGAATCTGGGGCTCTGTGCTTTCTTTCCTTCTGAACAAGTGTTAGTGTTTTCTGCACAAAAGCGATTCTGCAAAGCAATGTGAACACTTCTGCTTCCCAGGCACAGAGAAGGTGCTAGCAAGGAATTCTCTGCCTGCCTTTCCCCAGTGCTCTGCAAGCTCTCCAGGACAACAGCAAATCTGGGGCTCTGTGCTTTCTTTCCTTCTGAACAAGTGTTACTGTTTTCTGCACAAAAGCGATTCTGCGAAGCAATGTGAACAGGCACAGAGAAGGTGCTATCAGGGAATTCTCTGCCTGCCTTTCCCCAGTGCTCTGCAAGCTCTCCAGGACAACATAGAATCTGGGGCTCTGTGCTTTCTTTCCTTCTGAACAAGTGTTACTGTTTTCTGCACAAAAGCGATTCTGCGAAGCAATGTGAACACTTCTGCTTCCCAGGCACAGAGAAGGTGCTAGCAGGGAATTCTCTGCCTGCCTTTCCCCAGTGGTCTGCAAGCTCTCCAGGGCAACATCAAATCTGGGGCTCTGTGCTTTCTTTCCTTCTGAACAAGTGTTAGTGTTTTCTGCACAAAAGCGATTCTTGCGAAGCGATGTGAACACTTCTGCTTCCCAGGCACAGAGAAGGTGCTAGCAAGGAATTCTCTGCCTGCCTTTCCCCAGTGCTCTGCAAGCTCTCCAGGACAACATAAAATCTGGGGCTCTGTGCTTTCTTTCCTTCTGAACAAGTGTTAGTGTTTTCTGCACAAAAGCGATTCTGCGAAGCAATGTGAACACTTCTGCTTCCCAGGCACAGAGAAGGTGCTAGCAGGGAATTCTCTGCCTGCCTTTCCCCAGTGCTCTGCAAGCTCTCCAGGACAACATAGAATCTGGGGCTCTGTGCTTTCTTTCCTTCTGAACAAGTGTTAGTGTTTTCTGCACAAAAGCGATTCTGCGAAGCAATGTGAACAGGCACAGAGAAGGTGCTAGCAGGGAATTCTCTGCCTGCCTTTCCCCAGTGCTCTGCAAGCTCTCCAGGACAACATAGAATCTGGGGCTCTGTGCTTTCTTTCGTTCTGAACAAGTGTTACTGTTTTCTGCACAAAAGCGATTCTTGCGAAGCAATGTGAACACTTCTGCTTCCCAGGCACAGAGAAGGTGCTAGCAGGGAATTCTCTGCCTGCCTTTCCCCAGTGCTCTGCAAGCTCTCCAGGACAACATAGAATCTGGGGCTCTGCGCTTTCTTTCCTTCTGAACAAGTGTTAGTGTTTTCTGCACAAAAGCGATTCTGCGAAGCAATGTGAACACTTCTGCTTCCCAGGCACAGAGAAGGTGCTAGCAAGGAATTCTCTGCCTGCCTTTCCCCAGTGCTCTGCAAGCTCTCCAGGACAACATAGAATCTGGGGCTCTGTGCTTTCTTTCGTTCTGAACAAGTGTTAGTGTTTTCTGCACAAAAGCGATTCTGCGAAGCAATGTGAACAGGCACAGAGAAGGTGCTATCAGGGAATTCTCTGCCTGCCTTTCCCCAGTGCTCTGCAAGCTCTCCAGGACAACATAGAATCTGGGGCTCTGTGCTTTCTTTCCTTCTGAACAAGTGTTAGTGTTTTCTGCACAAAAGCGATTCTGCAAAGCAATGTGAACACTTCTGCTTCCCAGGCACAGAGAAGGTGCTAGCAAGGAATTCTCTGCCTGCCTTTCCCCAGTGCTCTGCAAGCTCTCCAGGACAACATCAAATCTGGGGCTCTGTGCTTTCTTTCCTTCTGAACAAGTGTTACTGTTTTCTGCACAAAAGCGATTCTGCGAAGCAATGTGAACACTTCTGCTTCCCAGGCACAGAGAAGGTGCTAGCAGGGAATTCTCTGCCTGCCTTTCCCCAGTGCTCTGCAAGCTCTCCAGGACAACATCAAATCTGGGGCTCTGTGCTTTCTTTCCTTCTGAACAAGTGTTAATGTTTTCTGCACAAAAGCGATTCTGCGAAGCAATGTGAACAGGCACAGAGAAGGTGCTATCAGGGAATTCTCTGCCTGCCTTTCCCCAGTGCTCTGCAAGCTCTCCAGGGCAACATAAAATCTGGGGCTCTGTGCTTTCTTTCGTTCTGAGCAAGTGTTACTGTTTTCTGCACAAAAGCGATTCTGCGAAGCAATGTGAACACTTCTGCTTCCCAGGCACAGAGAAGGTGCTAGCAGGGAATTCTCTGCCTGCCTTTCCCCAGTGCTCTGCAAGCTCTCCAGGACAACATAGAATCTGGGGCTCTGTGCTTTCTTTCCTTCTGAACAAGTGTTACTGTTTTCTGCACAAAAGCGATTCTGCGAAGCAATGTGAACACTTCTGCTTCCCAGGCACAGAGAAGGTGCTAGCAGGGAATTCTCTGCCTGCCTTTCCCCAGTGCTCTGCAAGCTCTCCAGGGCAACATAAAATCTGGGGCTCTGTGCTTTCTTTCCTTCTGAACAAGTGTTAGTGTTTTCTGCACAAAAGCGATTCTGCGAAGCAATGTGAACACTTCTGCTTCCCAGGCACAGAGAAGGTGCTAGCAGGGAATTCTCTGCCTGCCTTTCCCCAGTGCTCTGCAAGCTCTCCAGGACAACATAGAATCTGGGGCTCTGTGCTTTCTTTCGTTCTGAACAAGTGTTAGTGTTTTCTGCACAAAAGCGATTCTGCGAAGCAATGTGAACAGGCACAGAGAAGGTGCTAGCAGGGAATTCTCTGCCTGCCTTTCCCCAGTGCTCTGCAAGCTCTCCAGGACAACATAGAATCTGGGGCTCTGTGCTTTCTTTCGTTCTGAACAAGTGTTAGTGTTTTCTGCACAAAAGCGATTCTTGCGAAGCAATGTGAACACTTCTGCTTCCCAGGCACAGAGAAGGTGCTATCAGGGAATTCTCTGCCTGCCTTTCCCCAGTGCTCTGCAAGCTCTCCAGGACAACATAGAATCTGGGGCTCTGTGCTTTCTTTCCTTCTGAACAAGTGTTACTGTTTTCTGCACAAAAGCGATTCTGCGAAGCAATGTGAACACTTCTGCTTCCCAGGCACAGAGAAGGTGCTAGCAAGGAATTCTCTGCCTGCCTTTCCCCAGTGCTCTGCAAGCTCTCCAGGGCAACATAAAATCTGGGGCTCTGTGCTTTCTTTCCTTCTGAACAAGTGTTAGTGTTTTCTGCACAAAAGCAATTCTGCGAAGCAATGTGAACACTTCTGCTTCCCAGGCACAGAGAAGGTGCTAGCAGGGAATTCTCTGCCTGCCTTTCCCCAGTGCTCTGCAAGCTCTCCAGGACAACATAGAATCTGGGGCTCTGTGCTTTCTTTCCTTCTGAACAAGTGTTACTGTTTTCTGCACAAAAGCGATTCTGCGAAGCAATGTGAACACTTCTGCTTCCCAGGCACAGAGAAGGTGCTATCAGGGAATTCTCTGCCTGCCTTTCCCCAGTGCTCTGCAAGCTCTCCAGGACAACATCAAATCTGGGGCTCTGTGCTTTCTTTCCTTCTGAACAAGTGTTACTGTTTTCTGCACAAAAGCGATTCTGCGAAGCAATGTGAACAGGCACAGAGAAGGTGCTATCAGGGAATTCTCTGCCTGCCTTTCCCCAGTGCTCTGCAAGCTCTCGAGGACAACATAAAATCTGGGGCTCTGTGCTTTCTTTCCTTCTGAACAAGTGTTACTGTTTTCTGCACAAAAGCGATTCTGCGAAGCAATGTGAACACTTCTGCTTCCCAGGCACAGAGAAGGTGCTAGCAGGGAATTCTCTGCCTGCCGTTCCCCAGTGCTCTGCAAGCTCTCCAGGACAACAGCAAATCTGGGGCTCTGTGCTTTCTTTCGTTCTGAACAAGTGTTAGTGTTTTCTGCACAAAAGCGATTCTGCGAAGCAATGTGAACAGGCACAGAGAAGGTGCTATCAGGGAATTCTCTGCCTGCCTTTCCCCAGTGCTCTGCAAGCTCTCCAGGACAACAGCAAATCTGGGGCTCTGTGCTTTCTTTCCTTCTGAACAAGTGTTACTGTTTTCTGCACAAAAGCGATTCTGCGAAGCAATGTGAACAGGCACAGAGAAGGTGCTATCAGGGAATTCTCTGCCTGCCTTTCCCCAGTGCTCTGCAAGCTCTCCAGGACAACATAGAATCTGGGGCTCTGTGCTTTCTTTCCTTCTGAACAAGTGTTACTGTTTTCTGCACAAAAGCGATTCTGCGAAGCAATGTGAACACTTCTGCTTCCCAGGCACAGAGAAGGTGCTAGCAGGGAATTCTCTGCCTGCCTTTCCCCAGTGCTCTGCAAGCTCTCCAGGACAACATAGAATCTGGGGCTCTGTGCTTTCTTTCCTTCTGAACAAGTGTTACTGTTTTCTGCACAAAAGCGATTCTTGCGAAGCGATGTGAACACTTCTGCTTCCCAGGCACAGAGAAGGTGCTAGCAGGGAATTCTCTGCCTGCCTTTCCCCAGTGCTCTGCAAGCTCTCCAGGACAACATAGAATGTGGGGCTCTGTGCTTTCTTTCCTTCTGAACAAGTGTTACTGTTTTCTGCACAAAAGCGATTCTGCGAAGCAATGTGAACACTTCTGCTTCCCAGGCACAGAGAAGGTGCTAGCAGGGAATTCTCTGCCTGCCTTTCCCCAGTGCTCTGCAAGCTCTCCAGGACAACAGCAAATCTGGGGCTCTGTGCTTTCTTTCCTTCTGAACAAGTGTTACTGTTTTCTGCACAAAAGCGATTCTGCGAAGCAATGTGAACAGGCACAGAGAAGGTGCTAGCAGGGAATTCTCTGCCTGCCTTTCCCCAGTGCTCTGCAAGCTCTCCAGGACAACATAAAATCTGGGGCTCTGTGCTTTCTTTCCTTCTGAACAAGTGTTACTGTTTTCTGCACAAAAGCGATTCTGCGAAGCAATGTGAACACTTCTGCTTCCCAGGCACAGAGAAGGTGCTAGCAAGGAATTCTCTGCCTGCCTTTCCCCAGTGCTCTGCAAGCTCTACAGGGCAACATAAAATCTGGGGCTCTGTGCTTTCTTTCGTTCTGAGCAAGTGTTACTGTTTTCTGCACAAAAGCGATTCTGCGAAGCAATGTGAACACTTCTGCTTCCCAGGCACAGAGAAGGTGCTAGCAGGGAATTCTCTGCCTGCCTTTCCCCAGTGCTCTGCAAGCTCTCCAGGACAACATAGAATCTGGGGCTCTGTGCTTTCTTTCCTTCTGAACAAGTGTTACTGTTTTCTGCACAAAAGCGATTCTGCGAAGCAATGTGAACACTTCTGCTTCCCAGGCACAGAGAAGGTGCTAGCAGGGAATTTTCTGCCTGCCTTTCCCCAGTGCTCTGCAAGCTCTCCAGGACAACATAGAATCTGGGGCTCTGTGCTTTCTTTCGTTCTGAACAAGTGTTACTGTTTTCTGCACAAAAGCGATTCTGCGAAGCAATGTGAGCAGGCACAGAGAAGGTGCTAGCAGGGAATTCTCTGCCTGCCTTTCCCCAGTGCTCTGCAAGCTCTCCAGGACAACATAGAATCTGGGGCTCTGTGCTTTCTTTCCTTCTGAACAAGTGTTACTGTTTTCTGCACAAAAGCGATTCTGCGAAGCAATGTGAACACTTCTGCTTCCCAGGCACAGAGAAGGTGCTAGCAGGGAATTCTCTGCCTGCCTTTCCCCAGTGCTCTGCAAGCTCTCCAGGACAACATAGAATCTGGGGCTCTGTGCTTTCTTTCGTTCTGAACAAGTGTTACTGTTTTCTGCACAAAAGCGATTCTGCGAAGCAATGTGAACAGGCACAGAGAAGGTGCTAGCAGGGAATTCTCTGCCTGCCTTTCCCCAGTGGTCTGCAAGCTCTCCAGGACAACATAAAATCTGGGGCTCTGTGCTTTCTTTCCTTCTGAACAAGTGTTAGTGTTTTCTGCACAAAAGCGATTCTTGCGAAGCAATGTGAACACTTCTGCTTCCCAGGCACAGAGAAGGTGCTAGCAGGGAATTCTCTGCCTGCCTTTCCCCAGTGCTCTGCAAGCTCTCCAGGACAACATAGAATCTGGGGCTCTGTGCTTTCTTTCCTTCTGAACAAGTGTTACTGTTTTCTGCACAAAAGCGATTCTGCGAAGCAATGTGAACACTTCTGCTTCCCAGGCACAGAGAAGGTGCTAGCAAGGAATTCTCTGCCTGCCTTTCCCCAGTGCTCTGCAAGCTCTCCAGGACAACATAGAATCTGGGGCTCTGTGCTTTCTTTCGTTCTGAACAAGTGTTAGTGTTTTCTGCACAAAAGCGATTATGCGAAGCAATGTGAACAGGCACAGAGAAGGTGCTAGCAGGGAATTCTCTGCCTGCCTTTCCCCAGTGCTCTGCAAGCTCTCCAGGACAACATAGAATCTGGGGCTCTGTGCTTTCTTTCCTTCTGAACAAGTGTTAGTGTTTTCTGCACAAAAGCGATTATGCGAAGCAATGTGAACAGGCACAGAGAAGGTGCTAGCAGGGAATTCTCTGCCTGCCTTTCCCCAGTGCTCTGCAAGCTCTCCAGGACAACATAGAATCTGGGGCTCTGTGCTTTCTTTCCTTCTGAACAAGTGTTAGTGTTTTCTGCACAAAAGCGATTCTGCAAAGCAATGTGAACACTTCTGCTTCCCAGGCACAGAGAAGGTGCTAGCAAGGAATTCTCTGCCTGCCTTTCCCCAGTGCTCTGCAAGCTCTCCAGGACAACAGCAAATCTGGGGCTCTGTGCTTTCTTTCCTTCTGAACAAGTGTTACTGTTTTCTGCACAAAAGCGATTCTGCGAAGCAATGTGAACAGGCACAGAGAAGGTGCTATCAGGGAATTCTCTGCCTGCCTTTCCCCAGTGCTCTGCAAGCTCTCCAGGACAACATAGAATCTGGGGCTCTGTGCTTTCTTTCCTTCTGAACAAGTGTTACTGTTTTCTGCACAAAAGCGATTCTGCGAAGCAATGTGAACACTTCTGCTTCCCAGGCACAGAGAAGGTGCTAGCAGGGAATTCTCTGCCTGCCTTTCCCCAGTGGTCTGCAAGCTCTCCAGGGCAACATCAAATCTGGGGCTCTGTGCTTTCTTTCCTTCTGAACAAGTGTTAGTGTTTTCTGCACAAAAGCGATTCTTGCGAAGCGATGTGAACACTTCTGCTTCCCAGGCACAGAGAAGGTGCTAGCAAGGAATTCTCTGCCTGCCTTTCCCCAGTGCTCTGCAAGCTCTCCAGGACAACATAGAATCTGGGGCTCTGTGCTTTCTTTCCTTCTGAACAAGTGTTAGTGTTTTCTGCACAAAAGCGATTCTGCGAAGCAATGTGAACAGGCACAGAGAAGGTGCTAGCAGGGAATTCTCTGCCTGCCTTTCCCCAGTGCTCTGCAAGCTCTCCAGGACAACATAGAATCTGGGGCTCTGTGCTTTCTTTCGTTCTGAACAAGTGTTACTGTTTTCTGCACAAAAGCGATTCTTGCGAAGCAATGTGAACACTTCTGCTTCCCAGGCACAGAGAAGGTGCTAGCAGGGAATTCTCTGCCTGCCTTTCCCCAGTGCTCTGCAAGCTCTCCAGGACAACATAGAATCTGGGGCTCTGCGCTTTCTTTCCTTCTGAACAAGTGTTAGTGTTTTCTGCACAAAAGCGATTCTGCGAAGCAATGTGAACACTTCTGCTTCCCAGGCACAGAGAAGGTGCTAGCAAGGAATTCTCTGCCTGCCTTTCCCCAGTGCTCTGCAAGCTCTCCAGGACAACATAGAATCTGGGGCTCTGTGCTTTCTTTCGTTCTGAACAAGTGTTAGTGTTTTCTGCACAAAAGCGATTCTGCGAAGCAATGTGAACAGGCACAGAGAAGGTGCTATCAGGGAATTCTCTGCCTGCCTTTCCCCAGTGCTCTGCAAGCTCTCCAGGACAACATAGAATCTGGGGCTCTGTGCTTTCTTTCCTTCTGAACAAGTGTTAGTGTTTTCTGCACAAAAGCGATTCTGCAAAGCAATGTGAACACTTCTGCTTCCCAGGCACAGAGAAGGTGCTAGCAAGGAATTCTCTGCCTGCCTTTCCCCAGTGCTCTGCAAGCTCTCCAGGACAACATCAAATCTGGGGCTCTGTGCTTTCTTTCCTTCTGAACAAGTGTTACTGTTTTCTGCACAAAAGCGATTCTGCGAAGCAATGTGAACACTTCTGCTTCCCAGGCACAGAGAAGGTGCTAGCAGGGAATTCTCTGCCTGCCTTTCCCCAGTGCTCTGCAAGCTCTCCAGGACAACATCAAATCTGGGGCTCTGTGCTTTCTTTCCTTCTGAACAAGTGTTAATGTTTTCTGCACAAAAGCGATTCTGCGAAGCAATGTGAACAGGCACAGAGAAGGTGCTATCAGGGAATTCTCTGCCTGCCTTTCCCCAGTGCTCTGCAAGCTCTCCAGGGCAACATAAAATCTGGGGCTCTGTGCTTTCTTTCGTTCTGAGCAAGTGTTACTGTTTTCTGCACAAAAGCGATTCTGCGAAGCAATGTGAACACTTCTGCTTCCCAGGCACAGAGAAGGTGCTAGCAGGGAATTCTCTGCCTGCCTTTCCCCAGTGCTCTGCAAGCTCTCCAGGACAACATAGAATCTGGGGCTCTGTGCTTTCTTTCCTTCTGAACAAGTGTTACTGTTTTCTGCACAAAAGCGATTCTGCGAAGCAATGTGAACACTTCTGCTTCCCAGGCACAGAGAAGGTGCTAGCAGGGAATTCTCTGCCTGCCTTTCCCCAGTGCTCTGCAAGCTCTCCAGGGCAACATAAAATCTGGGGCTCTGTGCTTTCTTTCCTTCTGAACAAGTGTTAGTGTTTTCTGCACAAAAGCGATTCTGCGAAGCAATGTGAACACTTCTGCTTCCCAGGCACAGAGAAGGTGCTAGCAGGGAATTCTCTGCCTGCCTTTCCCCAGTGCTCTGCAAGCTCTCCAGGACAACATAGAATCTGGGGCTCTGTGCTTTCTTTCGTTCTGAACAAGTGTTAGTGTTTTCTGCACAAAAGCGATTCTGCGAAGCAATGTGAACAGGCACAGAGAAGGTGCTAGCAGGGAATTCTCTGCCTGCCTTTCCCCAGTGCTCTGCAAGCTCTCCAGGACAACATAGAATCTGGGGCTCTGTGCTTTCTTTCGTTCTGAACAAGTGTTAGTGTTTTCTGCACAAAAGCGATTCTTGCGAAGCAATGTGAACACTTCTGCTTCCCAGGCACAGAGAAGGTGCTATCAGGGAATTCTCTGCCTGCCTTTCCCCAGTGCTCTGCAAGCTCTCCAGGACAACATAGAATCTGGGGCTCTGTGCTTTCTTTCCTTCTGAACAAGTGTTACTGTTTTCTGCACAAAAGCGATTCTGCGAAGCAATGTGAACACTTCTGCTTCCCAGGCACAGAGAAGGTGCTAGCAAGGAATTCTCTGCCTGCCTTTCCCCAGTGCTCTGCAAGCTCTCCAGGGCAACATAAAATCTGGGGCTCTGTGCTTTCTTTCCTTCTGAACAAGTGTTAGTGTTTTCTGCACAAAAGCGATTCTGCGAAGCAATGTGAACACTTCTGCTTCCCAGGCACAGAGAAGGTGCTAGCAGGGAATTCTCTGCCTGCCTTTCCCCAGTGCTCTGCAAGCTCTCCAGGACAACATAGAATCTGGGGCTCTGTGCTTTCTTTCCTTCTGAACACGTGTTACTGTTTTCTGCACAAAAGCGATTCTGCGAAGCAATGTGAACACTTCTGCTTCCCAGGCACAGAGAAGGTGCTATCAGGGAATTCTCTGCCTGCCTTTCCCCAGTGCTCTGCAAGCTCTCCAGGACAACATAAAATCTGGGGCTCTGTGCTTTCTTTCCTTCTGAACAAGTGTTACTGTTTTCTGCACAAAAGCGATTCTGCGAAGCAATGTGAACAGGCACAGAGAAGGTGCTAGCAGGGAATTCTCTGCCTGCCTTTCCCCAGTGCTCTGCAAGCTCTCGAGGACAACATAAAATCTGGGGCTCTGTGCTTTCTTTCCTTCTGAACAAGTGTTACTGTTTTCTGCACAAAAGCGATTCTGCGAAGCAATGTGAACACTTCTGCTTCCCAGGCACAGAGAAGGTGCTAGCAGGGAATTCTCTGCCTGCCTTTCCCCAGTGCTCTGCAAGCTCTCCAGGACAACATAGAATCTGGGGCTCTGTGCTTTCTTTCCTTCTGAACAAGTGTTACTGTTTTCTGCACAAAAGCGATTCTGCGAAGCAATGTGAACACTTCTGCTTCCCAGGCACAGAGAAGGTGCTAGCAAGGAATTCTCTGCCTGCCTTTCCCCAGTGCTCTGCAAGCTCTCCAGGACAACATAAAATCTGGGGCTCTGTGCTTTCTTTCCTTCTGAACAAGTGTTAGTGTTTTCTGCACAAAAGCGATTCTGCGAAGCAATGTGAACACTTCTGCTTCCCAGGCACAGAGAAGGTGCTATCAGGGAATTCTCTGCCTGCCTTTCCCCAGTGCTCTGCAAGCTCTCCAGGACAACATAGAATCTGGGGCTCTGTGCTTTCTTTCCTTCTGAACAAGTGTTACTGTTTTCTGCACAAAAGCGATTCTGCGAAGCAATGTGAACAGGCACAGAGAAGGTGCTAGCAGGGAATTCTCTGCCTGCCTTTCCCCAGTGCTCTGCAAGCTCTCCAGGACAACATAGAATCTGGGGCTCTGTGCTTTCTTTCGTTCTGAACAAGTGTTAGTGTTTTCTGCACAAAAGCGATTCTTGCGAAGCAATGTGAACACTTCTGCTTCCCAGGCACAGAGAAGGTGCTATCAGGGAATTCTCTGCCTGCCTTTCCCCAGTGCTCTGCAAGCTCTCCAGGACAACATAGAATCTGGGGCTCTGTGCTTTCTTTCCTTCTGAACAAGTGTTACTGTTTTCTGCACAAAAGCGATTCTGCGAAGCAATGTGAACAGGCACAGAGAAGGTGCTAGCAGGGAATTCTCTGCCTGCCTTTCCCCAGTGCTCTGCAAGCTCTCCAGGACAACATAAAATCTGGGGCTCTTTGCTTTCTTTCCTTCTGAACAAGTGTTACTGTTTTCTGCACAAAAGCGATTCTGCGAAGCAATGTGAACACTTCTGCTTCCCAGGCACAGAGAAGGTGCTAGCAAGGAATTCTCTGCCTGCCTTTCCCCAGTGCTCTGCAAGCTCTCCAGGGCAACATAAAATCTGGGGCTCTGTGCTTTCTTTCGTTCTGAGCAAGTGTTACTGTTTTCTGCACAAAAGCGATTCTGCGAAGCAATGTGAACACTTCTTCTTCCCAGGCACAGAGAAGGTGCTAGCAAGGAATTCTCTGCCTGCCTTTCCCCAGTGCTCTGCAAGCTCTCCAGGACAACATAGAATCTGGGGCTCTGTGCTTTCTTTCCTTCTGAACAAGTGTTAGTGTTTTCTGCACAAAAGCGATTCTGCGAAGCAATGTGAACAGGCACAGAGAAGGTGCTATCAGGGAATTCTCTGCCTGCCTTTCCCCAGTGCTCTGCAAGCTCTCCAGGACAACATAGAATCTGGGGCTCTGTGCTTTCTTTCCTTCTGAACAAGTGTTAGTGTTCTCTGCCCAAAAGCGATTCTTGCGAAGCAATGTGAACACTTCTGCTTCCCAGGCACAGAGAAGGTGCTAGCAGGGAATTCTCTGCCTGCCTTTCCCCAGTGCTCTGCAAGCTCTCCAGGACAACATAGAATCTGGGGCTCTGTGCTTTCTTTCCTTCTGAACAAGTGTTAATGTTTTCTGCACAAAAGCGATTCTGCGAAGCAATGTGAACAGGCACAGAGAAGGTGCTATCAGGGAATTCTCTGCCTGCCTTTCCCCAGTGGTCTGCAAGCTCTCCAGGACAACATAAAATCTGGGGCTCTGTGCTTTCTTTCGTTCTGAACAAGTGTTACTGTTTTCTGCACAAAAGCGATTCTGCGAAGCAATGTGAACACTTCTGCTTCCCAGGCACAGAGAAGGTGCTATCAGGGAATTCTCTGCCTGCCTTTCCCCAGTGCTCTGCAAGCTCTCCAGGACAACAGCAAATCTGGGGCTCTGTGCTTTCTTTCCTTCTGAACAAGTGTTACTGTTTTCTGCACAAAAGCGATTCTGCGAAGCAATGTGAACAGGCACAGAGAAGGTGCTATCAGGGAATTCTCTGCCTGCCTTTCCCCAGTGCTCTGCAAGCTCTCCAGGACAACATAGAATCTGGGGCTCTGTGCTTTCTTTCCTTCTGAACAAGTGTTACTGTTTTCTGCACAAAAGCGATTCTGCGAAGCAATGTGAACACTTCTGCTTCCCAGGCACAGAGAAGGTGCTAGCAGGGAATTCTCTGCCTGCCGTTCCCCAGTGCTCTGCAAGCTCTCCAGGACAACATAGAATCTGGGGCTCTGTGCTTTCTTTCCTTCTGAACAAGTGTTACTGTTTTCTGCACAAAAGCGATTCTGCGAAGCAATGTGAACACTTCTGCTTCCCAGGCACAGAGAAGGTGCTAGCAAGGAATTCTCTGCCTGCCTTTCCCCAGTGCTCTGCAAGCTCTCCAGGACAACATAAAATCTGGGGCTCTGTGCTTTCTTTCCTTCTGAACAAGTGTTAGTGTTTTCTGCACAAAAGCGATTCTGCGAAGCAATGTGAACACTTCTGCTTCCCAGGCACAGAGAAGGTGCTATCAGGGAATTCTCTGCCTGCCTTTCCCCAGTGCTCTGCAAGCTCTCCAGGACAACATAGAATCTGGGGCTCTGTGCTTTCTTTCCTTCTGAACAAGTGTTACTGTTTTCTGCACAAAAGCGATTCTGCGAAGCAATGTGAACAGGCACAGAGAAGGTGCTAGCAGGGAATTCTCTGCCTGCCTTTCCCCAGTGCTCTGCAAGCTCTCCAGGACAACATAGAATCTGGGGCTCTGTGCTTTCTTTCGTTCTGAACAAGTGTTAGTGTTTTCTGCACAAAAGCGATTCTTGCGAAGCAATGTGAACACTTCTGCTTCCCAGGCACAGAGAAGGTGCTATCAGGGAATTCTCTGCCTGCCTTTCCCCAGTGCTCTGCAAGCTCTCCAGGACAACATAGAATCTGGGGCTCTGTGCTTTCTTTCCTTCTGAACAAGTGTTACTGTTTTCTGCACAAAAGCGATTCTGCGAAGCAATGTGAACAGGCACAGAGAAGGTGCTAGCAGGGAATTCTCTGCCTGCCTTTCCCCAGTGCTCTGCAAGCTCTCCAGGACAACATAAAATCTGGGGCTCTTTGCTTTCTTTCCTTCTGAACAAGTGTTACTGTTTTCTGCACAAAAGCGATTCTGCGAAGCAATGTGAACACTTCTGCTTCCCAGGCACAGAGAAGGTGCTAGCAAGGAATTCTCTGCCTGCCTTTCCCCAGTGCTCTGCAAGCTCTCCAGGGCAACATAAAATCTGGGGCTCTGTGCTTTCTTTCGTTCTGAGCAAGTGTTACTGTTTTCTGCACAAAAGCGATTCTGCGAAGCAATGTGAACACTTCTTCTTCCCAGGCACAGAGAAGGTGCTAGCAAGGAATTCTCTGCCTGCCTTTCCCCAGTGCTCTGCAAGCTCTCCAGGACAACATAGAATCTGGGGCTCTGTGCTTTCTTTCCTTCTGAACAAGTGTTAGTGTTTTCTGCACAAAAGCGATTCTGCGAAGCAATGTGAACAGGCACAGAGAAGGTGCTATCAGGGAATTCTCTGCCTGCCTTTCCCCAGTGCTCTGCAAGCTCTCCAGGACAACATAGAATCTGGGGCTCTGTGCTTTCTTTCCTTCTGAACAAGTGTTAGTGTTCTCTGCCCAAAAGCGATTCTTGCGAAGCAATGTGAACACTTCTGCTTCCCAGGCACAGAGAAGGTGCTAGCAGGGAATTCTCTGCCTGCCTTTCCCCAGTGCTCTGCAAGCTCTCCAGGACAACATAGAATCTGGGGCTCTGTGCTTTCTTTCCTTCTGAACAAGTGTTACTGTTTTCTGCACAAAAGCGATTCTGCGAAGCAATGTGAACAGGCACAGAGAAGGTGCTATCAGGGAATTCTCTGCCTGCCTTTCCCCAGTGGTCTGCAAGCTCTCCAGGACAACATAAAATCTGGGGCTCTGTGCTTTCTTTCGTTCTGAACAAGTGTTACTGTTTTCTGCACAAAAGCGATTCTGCGAAGCAATGTGAACACTTCTGCTTCCCAGGCACAGAGAAGGTGCTATCAGGGAATTCTCTGCCTGCCTTTCCCCAGTGCTCTGCAAGCTCTCCAGGACAACAGCAAATCTGGGGCTCTGTGCTTTCTTTCCTTCTGAACAAGTGTTACTGTTTTCTGCACAAAAGCGATTCTGCGAAGCAATGTGAACAGGCACAGAGAAGGTGCTATCAGGGAATTCTCTGCCTGCCTTTCCCCAGTGCTCTGCAAGCTCTCCAGGACAACATAGAATCTGGGGCTCTGTGCTTTCTTTCCTTCTGAACAAGTGTTACTGTTTTCTGCACAAAAGCGATTCTGCGAAGCAATGTGAACACTTCTGCTTCCCAGGCACAGAGAAGGTGCTAGCAAGGAATTCTCTGCCTGCCTTTCCCCAGTGCTCTGCAAGCTCTCCAGGGCAACATAAAATATGGGGCTCTGTGCTTTCTTTCGTTCTGAGCAAGTGTTACTGTTTTCTGCACAAAAGCGATTCTGCGAAGCAATGTGAACACTTCTGCTTCCCAGGCACAGAGAAGGTGCTAGCAGGGAATTCTCTGCCTGCCGTTCCCCAGTGCTCTGCAAGCTCTCCAGGACAACAGCAAATCTGGGGCTCTGTGCTTTCTTTCGTTCTGAACAAGTGTTAGTGTTTTCTGCACAAAAGCGATTCTGCGAAGCAATGTGAACAGGCACAGAGAAGGTGCTATCAGGGAATTCTCTGCCTGCCTTTCCCCAGTGCTCTGCAAGCTCTCCAGGACAACATAGAATCTGGGGCTCTGTGCTTTCTTTCCTTCTGAACAAGTGTTACTGTTTTCTGCACAAAAGCGATTCTGCGAAGCAATGTGAACAGGCACAGAGAAGGTGCTATCAGGGAATTCTCTGCCTGCCTTTCCCCAGTGCTCTGCAAGCTCTCCAGGACAACATAGAATCTGGGGCTCTGTGCTTTCTTTCCTTCTGAACAAGTGTTACTGTTTTCTGCACAAAAGCGATTCTGCGAAGCAATGTGAACACTTCTGCTTCCCAGGCACAGAGAAGGTGCTAGCAGGGAATTCTCTGCCTGCCTTTCCCCAGTGCTCTGCAAGCTCTCCAGGACAACATAGAATCTGGGGCTCTGTGCTTTCTTTCCTTCTGAACAAGTGTTACTGTTTTCTGCACAAAAGCGATTCTTGCGAAGCAATGTGAACACTTCTGCTTCCCAGGCACAGAGAAGGTGCTAGCAGGGAATTCTCTGCCTGCCTTTCCCCAGTGCTCTGCAAGCTCTCCAGGACAACATAGAATGTGGGGCTCTGTGCTTTCTTTCCTTCTGAACAAGTGTTACTGTTTTCTGCACAAAAGCGATTCTGCGAAGCAATGTGAACACTTCTGCTTCCCAGGCACAGAGAAGGTGCTAGCAGGGAATTCTCTGCCTGCCTTTCCCCAGTGCTCTGCAAGCTCTCCAGGACAACAGCAAATCTGGGGCTCTGTGCTTTCTTTCCTTCTGAACAAGTGTTACTGTTTTCTGCACAAAAGCGATTCTGCGAAGCAATGTGAACAGGCACAGAGAAGGTGCTATCAGGGAATTCTCTGCCTGCCTTTCCCCAGTGCTCTGCAAGCTCTCCAGGACAACATAAAATCTGGGGCTCTGTGCTTTCTTTCCTTCTGAACAAGTGTTACTGTTTTCTGCACAAAAGCGATTCTGCGAAGCAATGTGAACACTTCTTCTTCCCAGGCACAGAGAAGGTGCTAGCAAGGAATTCTCTGCCTGCCTTTCCCCAGTGCTCTGCAAGCTCTCCAGGGCAACATAAAATCTGGGGCTCTGTGCTTTCTTTCGTTCTGAGCAAGTGTTACTGTTTTCTGCACAAAAGCGATTCTGCGAAGCAATGTGAACACTTCTGCTTCCCAGGCACAGAGAAGGTGCTATCAGGGAATTCTCTGCCTGCCTTTCCCCAGTGCTCTGCAAGCTCTCCAGGACAACATAGAATCTGGGGCTCTGTGCTTTCTTTCCTTCTGAACAAGTGTTACTGTTTTCTGCACAAAAGCGATTCTGCGAAGCAATGTGAACACTTCTGCTTCCCAGGCACAGAGAAGGTGCTATCAGGGAATTCTCTGCCTGCCTTTCCCCAGTGCTCTGCAAGCTCTCCAGGACAACATAGAATCTGGGGCTCTGTGCTTTCTTTCCTTCTGAACAAGTGTTACTGTTTTCTGCACAAAAGCGATTCTGCGAAGCAATGTGAACAGGCACAGAGAAGGTGCTAGCACGGAATTCTCTGCCTGCCTTTCCCCAGTGCTCTGCAAGCTCTCCAGGACAACATAGAATCTGGGGCTCTGTGCTTTCTTTCCTTCTGAACAAGTGTTACTGTTTTCTGCACAAAAGCGATTCTGCGAAGCAATGTGAACACTTCTGCTTCCCAGGCACAGAGAAGGTGCTAGCAGGGAATTCTCTGCCTGCCTTTCCCCAGTGCTCTGCAAGCTCTCCAGGACAACATAGAATCTGGGGCTCTGTGCTTTCTTTCGTTCTGAACAAGTGTTACTGTTTTCTGCACAAAAGCGATTCTGCGAAGCAATGTGAACAGGCACAGAGAAGGTGCTAGCAGGGAATTCTCTGCCTGCCTTTCCCCAGTGCTCTGCAAGCTCTCCAGGACAACATAGAATCTGGGGCTCTGTGCTTTCTTTCGTTCTGAACAAGTGTTAGTGTTTTCTGCACAAAAGCGATTCTTGCGAAGCAATGTGAACACTTCTGCTTCCCAGGCACAGAGAAGGTGCTAGCAGGGAATTCTCTGCCTGCCTTTCCCCAGTGCTCTGCAAGCTCTCCAGGACAACATAGAATCTGGGGCTCTGTGCTTTCTTTCCTTCTGAACAAGTGTTACTGTTTTCTGCACAAAAGCGATTCTGCGAAGCAATGTGAACAGGCACAGAGAAGGTGCTAGCAGGGAATTCTCTGCCTGCCTTTCCCCAGTGCTCTGCAAGCTCTCCAGGACAACATAAAATCTGGGGCTCTGTGCTTTCTTTCCTTCTGAACAAGTGTTACTGTTTTCTGCACAAAAGCGATTCTGCGAAGCAATGTGAACACTTCTGCTTCCCAGGCACAGAGAAGGTGCTAGCAAGGAATTCTCTGCCTGCCTTTCCCCAGTGCTCTGCAAGCTCTCCAGGACAACATAAAATCTGGGGCTCTGTGCTTTCTTTCGTTCTGAGCAAGTGTTACTGTTTTCTGCACAAAAGCGATTCTGCGAAGCAATGTGAACACTTCTGCTTCCCAGGCACAGAGAAGGTGCTAGCAAGGAATTCTCTGCCTGCCTTTCCCCAGTGCTCTGCAAGCTCTCCAGGACAACATAGAATCTGGGGCTCTGTGCTTTCTTTCCTTCTGAACAAGTGTTAGTGTTTTCTGCACAAAAGCGATTCTTGCGAAGCGATGCGAACACCTCTGCTTCCCAGGCACAGAGAAGGTGCTAGCAAGGAATTCTCTGCCTGCCTTTCCCCAGTGCTCTGCAAGCTCTCCAGGACAACATAGAATCTGGGGCTCTGTGCTTTCTTTCGTTCTGAACAAGTGTTAGTGTTTTCTGCACAAAAGCGATTCTGCGAAGCAATGTGAACAGGCACAGAGAAGGTGCTATCAGGGAATTCTCTGCCTGCCTTTCCCCAGTGCTCTGCAAGCTCTCCAGGACAACATAGAATCTGGGGCTCTGTGCTTTCTTTCCTTCTGAACAAGTGTTAGTGTTCTCTGCCCAAAAGCGATTCTTGCGAAGCAATGTGAACACTTCTGCTTCCCAGGCACAGAGAAGGTGCTATCAGGGAATTCTCTGCCTGCCTTTCCCCAGTGGTCTGCAAGCTCTCCAGGACAACATAAAATCTGGGGCTCTGTGCTTTCTTTCCTTCTGAACAAGTGTTACTGTTTTCTGCACAAAAGCGATTCTGCAAAGCAATGTGAACACTTCTGCTTCCCAGGCACAGAGAAGGTGCTAGCAAGGAATTCTCTGCCTGCCTTTCCCCAGTGCTCTGCAAGCTCTCCAGGACAACATAAAACCTGGGGCTCTGTGCTTTCTTTCCTTCTGAACAAGTGTTACTGTTTTCTGCACAAAAGCGATTCTGCGAAGCAATGTGAACAGGCACAGAGAAGGTGCTATCAGGGAATTCTCTGCCTGCCTTTCCCCAGTGCTCTGCAAGCTCTACAGGGCAACATAAAATCTGGGGCTCTGTGCTTTCTTTCCTTCTGAACAAGTGTTACTGTTTTCTGCACAAAAGCGATTCTTGCGAAGCAATGTGAACACTTCTGCTTCCCAGGCACAGAGAAGGTGCTAGCAGGGAATTCTCTGCCTGCCTTTCCCCAGTGCTCTGCAAGCTCTCCAGGACAACAGCAAATCTGGGGCTCTGTGCTTTCTTTCGTTCTGAACAAGTGTTAGTGTTTTCTGCACAAAAGCGATTCTGCGAAGCAATGTGAACAGGCACAGAGAAGGTGCTATCAGGGAATTCTCTGCCTGCCTTTCCCCAGTGCTCTGCAAGCTCTCCAGGACAACATAAAATCTGGGGCTCTGTGCTTTCTTTCCTTCTGAACAAGTGTTAGTGTTTTCTGCACAAAAGCGATTCTGCAAAGCAATGTGAACACTTCTGCTTCCCAGGCACAGAGAAGGTGCTAGCAAGGAATTCTCTGCCTGCCTTTCCCCAGTGCTCTGCAAGCTCTCCAGGACAACAGCAAATCTGGGGCTCTGTGCTTTCTTTCCTTCTGAACAAGTGTTACTGTTTTCTGCACAAAAGCGATTCTGCGAAGCAATGTGAACAGGCACAGAGAAGGTGCTATCAGGGAATTCTCTGCCTGCCTTTCCCCAGTGCTCTGCAAGCTCTCCAGGACAACATAAAATCTGGGGCTCTGTGCTTTCTTTCCTTCTGAACAAGTGTTACTGTTTTCTGCACAAAAGCGATTCTGCGAAGCAATGTGAACACTTCTTCTTCCCAGGCACAGAGAAGGTGCTAGCAAGGAATTCTCTGCCTGCCTTTCCCCAGTGCTCTGCAAGCTCTCCAGGACAACATAGAATCTGGGGCTCTGTGCTTTCTTTCCTTCTGAACAAGTGTTAGTGTTTTCTGCACAAAAGCGATTCTTGCGAAGCATTGCGAACACCTCTGCTTCCCAGGCACAGAGAAGGTGCTAGCAAGGAATTCTCTGCCTGCCTTTCCCCAGTGCTCTGCAAGCTCTCCAGGACAACATAGAATCTGGGGCTCTGTGCTTTCTTTCCTTCTGAACAAGTGTTACTGTTTTCTGCACAAAAGCGATTCTGCGAAGCAATGTGAACAGGCACAGAGAAGGTGCTATCAGGGAATTCTCTGCCTGCCTTTCCCCAGTGCTCTGCAAGCTCTCCAGGACAACATAGAATCTGGGGCTCTGTGCTTTCTTTCCTTCTGAACAAGTGTTAGTGTTCTCTGCCCAAAAGCGATTCTTGCGAAGCAATGTGAACACTTCTGCTTCCCAGGCACAGAGAAGGTGCTAGCAGGGAATTCTCTGCCTGCCTTTCCCCAGTGCTCTGCAAGCTCTCCAGGACAACATAGAATCTGGGGCTCTGTGCTTTCTTTCCTTCTGAACAAGTGTTACTGTTTTCTGCACAAAAGCGATTCTGCGAAGCAATGTGAACAGGCACAGAGAAGGTGCTATCAGGGAATTCTCTGCCTGCCTTTCCCCAGTGGTCTGCAAGCTCTCCAGGACAACATAAAATCTGGGGCTCTGTGCTTTCTTTCCTTCTGAACAAGTGTTAATGTTTTCTGCACAAAAGCGATTCTGCGAAGCAATGTGAACACTTCTGCTTCCCAGGCACAGAGAAGGTGCTATCAGGGAATTCTCTGCCTGCCTTTCCCCAGTGCTCTGCAAGCTCTCCAGGACAACAGCAAATCTGGGGCTCTGTGCTTTCTTTCCTTCTGAACAAGTGTTACTGTTTTCTGCACAAAAGCGATTCTGCGAAGCAATGTGAACAGGCACAGAGAAGGTGCTATCAGGGAATTCTCTGCCTGCCTTTCCCCAGTGCTCTGCAAGCTCTCCAGGACAACATAAAATCTGGGGCTCTGTGCTTTCTTTCCTTCTGAACAAGTGTTACTGTTTTCTGCACAAAAGCGATTCTGCGAAGCAATGTGAACACTTCTGCTTCCCAGGCACAGAGAAGGTGCTAGCAAGGAATTCTCTGCCTGCCTTTCCCCAGTGCTCTGCAAGCTCTCCAGGGCAACATAAAATATGGGGCTCTGTGCTTTCTTTCGTTCTGAGCAAGTGTTACTGTTTTCTGCACAAAAGCGATTCTGCGAAGCAATGTGAACACTTCTGCTTCCCAGGCACAGAGAAGGTGCTAGCAGGGAATTCTCTGCCTGCCTTTCCCCAGTGCTCTGCAAGCTCTCCAGGACAACAGCAAATCTGGGGCTCTGTGCTTTCTTTCCTTCTGAACAAGTGTTACTGTTTTCTGCACAAAAGCGATTCTGCGAAGCAATGTGAACAGGCACAGAGAAGGTGCTATCAGGGAATTCTCTGCCTGCCTTTCCCCAGTGCTCTGCAAGCTCTCCAGGACAACATAGAATCTGGGGCTCTGTGCTTTCTTTCCTTCTGAACAAGTGTTACTGTTTTCTGCACAAAAGCGATTCTGCGAAGCAATGTGAACACTTCTGCTTCCCAGGCACAGAGAAGGTGCTAGCAAGGAATTCTCTGCCTGCCTTTCCCCAGTGCTCTGCAAGCTCTCCAGGGCAACATAAAATATGGGGCTCTGTGCTTTCTTTCGTTCTGAGCAAGTGTTACTGTTTTCTGCACAAAAGCGATTCTGCGAAGCAATGTGAACACTTCTGCTTCCCAGGCACAGAGAAGGTGCTAGCAGGGAATTCTCTGCCTGCCGTTCCCCAGTGCTCTGCAAGCTCTCCAGGACAACAGCAAATCTGGGGCTCTGTGCTTTCTTTCGTTCTGAACAAGTGTTAGTGTTTTCTGCACAAAAGCGATTCTGCGAAGCAATGTGAACAGGCACAGAGAAGGTGCTATCAGGGAATTCTCTGCCTGCCTTTCCCCAGTGCTCTGCAAGCTCTCCAGGACAACAGCAAATCTGGGGCTCTGTGCTTTCTTTCCTTCTGAACAAGTGTTACTGTTTTCTGCACAAAAGCGATTCTGCGAAGCAATGTGAACAGGCACAGAGAAGGTGCTATCAGGGAATTCTCTGCCTGCCTTTCCCCAGTGCTCTGCAAGCTCTCCAGGACAACATAGAATCTGGGGCTCTGTGCTTTCTTTCCTTCTGAACAAGTGTTACTGTTTTCTGCACAAAAGCGATTCTGCGAAGCAATGTGAACACTTCTGCTTCCCAGGCACAGAGAAGGTGCTAGCAGGGAATTCTCTGCCTGCCTTTCCCCAGTGCTCTGCAAGCTCTCCAGGACAACATAGAATCTGGGGCTCTGTGCTTTCTTTCCTTCTGAACAAGTGTTACTGTTTTCTGCACAAAAGCGATTCTTGCGAAGCGATGTGAACACTTCTGCTTCCCAGGCACAGAGAAGGTGCTAGCAGGGAATTCTCTGCCTGCCTTTCCCCAGTGCTCTGCAAGCTCTCCAGGACAACATAGAATGTGGGGCTCTGTGCTTTCTTTCCTTCTGAACAAGTGTTACTGTTTTCTGCACAAAAGCGATTCTGCGAAGCAATGTGAACACTTCTGCTTCCCAGGCACAGAGAAGGTGCTAGCAGGGAATTCTCTGCCTGCCTTTCCCCAGTGCTCTGCAAGCTCTCCAGGACAACAGCAAATCTGGGGCTCTGTGCTTTCTTTCCTTCTGAACAAGTGTTACTGTTTTCTGCACAAAAGCGATTCTGCGAAGCAATGTGAACAGGCACAGAGAAGGTGCTATCAGGGAATTCTCTGCCTGCCTTTCCCCAGTGCTCTGCAAGCTCTCCAGGACAACATAAAATCTGGGGCTCTGTGCTTTCTTTCCTTCTGAACAAGTGTTACTGTTTTCTGCACAAAAGCGATTCTGCGAAGCAATGTGAACACTTCTTCTTCCCAGGCACAGAGAAGGTGCTAGCAAGGAATTCTCTGCCTGCCTTTCCCCAGTGCTCTGCAAGCTCTCCAGGGCAACATAAAATATGGGGCTCTGTGCTTTCTTTCGTTCTGAGCAAGTGTTACTGTTTTCTGCACAAAAGCGATTCTGCGAAGCAATGTGAACACTTCTGCTTCCCAGGCACAGAGAAGGTGCTATCAGGGAATTCTCTGCCTGCCTTTCCCCAGTGCTCTGCAAGCTCTCCAGGACAACATAGAATCTGGGGCTCTGTGCTTTCTTTCCTTCTGAACAAGTGTTACTGTTTTCTGCACAAAAGCGATTCTGCGAAGCAATGTGAACACTTCTTCTTCCCAGGCACAGAGAAGGTGCTATCAGGGAATTCTCTGCCTGCCTTTCCCCAGTGCTCTGCAAGCTCTCCAGGACAACATAGAATCTGGGGCTCTGTGCTTTCTTTCGTTCTGAACAAGTGTTACTGTTTTCTGCACAAAAGCGATTCTGCGAAGCAATGTGAACAGGCACAGAGAAGGTGCTAGCAGGGAATTCTCTGCCTGCCTTTCCCCAGTGCTCTGCAAGCTCTCCAGGACAACATAGAATCTGGGGCTCTGTGCTTTCTTTCCTTCTGAACAAGTGTTACTGTTTTCTGCACAAAAGCGATTCTGCGAAGCAATGTGAACACTTCTGCTTCCCAGGCACAGAGAAGGTGCTAGCAGGGAATTCTCTGCCTGCCTTTCCCCAGTGCTCTGCAAGCTCTCCAGGACAACATAGAATCTGGGGCTCTGTGCTTTCTTTCCTTCTGAACAAGTGTTAATGTTTTCTGCACAAAAGCGATTCTGCGAAGCAATGTGAACAGGCACAGAGAAGGTGCTAGCAGGGAATTCTCTGCCTGCCTTTCCCCAGTGCTCTGCAAGCTCTCCAGGACAACATAAAATCTGGGGCTCTGTGCTTTCTTTCCTTCTGAACAAGTGTTACTGTTTTCTGCACAAAAGCGATTCTGCGAAGCAATGTGAACACTTCTGCTTCCCAGGCACAGAGAAGGTGCTAGCAAGGAATTCTCTGCCTGCCTTTCCCCAGTGCTCTGCAAGCTCTCCAGGACAACATAAAATCTGGGGCTCTGTGCTTTCTTTCGTTCTGAGCAAGTGTTACTGTTTTCTGCACAAAAGCGATTCTGCGAAGCAATGTGAACACTTCTGCTTCCCAGGCACAGAGAAGGTGCTAGCAAGGAATTCTCTGCCTGCCTTTCCCCAGTGCTCTGCAAGCTCTCCAGGACAACATAGAATCTGGGGCTCTGTGCTTTCTTTCCTTCTGAACAAGTGTTAGTGTTTTCTGCACAAAAGCGATTCTTGCGAAGCGATGCGAACACCTCTGCTTCCCAGGCACAGAGAAGGTGCTAGCAAGGAATTCTCTGCCTGCCTTTCCCCAGTGCTCTGCAAGCTCTCCAGGACAACATAGAATCTGGGGCTCTGTGCTTTCTTTCGTTCTGAACAAGTGTTAGTGTTTTCTGCACAAAAGCGATTCTGCGAAGCAATGTGAACAGGCACAGAGAAGGTGCTATCAGGGAATTCTCTGCCTGCCTTTCCCCAGTGCTCTGCAAGCTCTCCAGGACAACATAGAATCTGGGGCTCTGTGCTTTCTTTCCTTCTGAACAAGTGTTAGTGTTCTCTGCCCAAAAGCGATTCTTGCGAAGCAATGTGAACACTTCTGCTTCCCAGGCACAGAGAAGGTGCTATCAGGGAATTCTCTGCCTGCCTTTCCCCAGTGCTCTGCAAGCTCTCCAGGACAACATAAAATCTGGGGCTCTGTGCTTTCTTTCCTTCTGAACAAGTGTTACTGTTTTCTGCACAAAAGCGATTCTGCAAAGCAATGTGAACACTTCTGCTTCCCAGGCACAGAGAAGGTGCTAGCAAGGAATTCTCTGCCTGCCTTTCCCCAGTGCTCTGCAAGCTCTCCAGGACAACATAAAATCTGGGGCTCTGTGCTTTCTTTCCTTCTGAACAAGTGTTACTGTTTTCTGCACAAAAGCGATTCTGCGAAGCAATGTGAACAGGCACAGAGAAGGTGCTATCAGGGAATTCTCTGCCTGCCTTTCCCCAGTGCTCTGCAAGCTCTCCAGGACAACATAAAATCTGGGGCTCTGTGCTTTCTTTCCTTCTGAACAAGTGTTACTGTTTTCTGCACAAAAGCGATTCTTGCGAAGCAATGTGAACACTTCTGCTTCCCAGGCACAGAGAAGGTGCTAGCAGGGAATTCTCTGCCTGCCTTTCCCCAGTGCTCTGCAAGCTCTCCAGGACAACAGCAAATCTGGGGCTCTGTGCTTTCTTTCCTTCTGAACAAGTGTTAGTGTTTTCTGCACAAAAGCGATTCTTGCGAAGCATTGCGAACACCTCTGCTTCCCAGGCACAGAGAAGGTGCTAGCAAGGAATTCTCTGCCTGCCTTTCCCCAGTGCTCTGCAAGCTCTCCAGGACAACATAGAATCTGGGGCTCTGTGCTTTCTTTCCTTCTGAACAAGTGTTACTGTTTTCTGCACAAAAGCGATTCTGCGAAGCAATGTGAACAGGCACAGAGAAGGTGCTATCAGGGAATTCTCTGCCTGCCTTTCCCCAGTGCTCTGCAAGCTCTCCAGGACAACATAGAATCTGGGGCTCTGTGCTTTCTTTCCTTCTGAACAAGTGTTAGTGTTCTCTGCCCAAAAGCGATTCTTGCGAAGCAATGTGAACACTTCTGCTTCCCAGGCACAGAGAAGGTGCTAGCAGGGAATTCTCTGCCTGCCTTTCCCCAGTGCTCTGCAAGCTCTCCAGGACAACATAGAATCTGGGGCTCTGTGCTTTCTTTCCTTCTGAACAAGTGTTACTGTTTTCTGCACAAAAGCGATTCTGCGAAGCAATGTGAACAGGCACAGAGAAGGTGCTATCAGGGAATTCTCTGCCTGCCTTTCCCCAGTGGTCTGCAAGCTCTCCAGGACAACATAAAATCTGGGGCTCTGTGCTTTCTTTCCTTCTGAACAAGTGTTAATGTTTTCTGCACAAAAGCGATTCTGCGAAGCAATGTGAACACTTCTGCTTCCCAGGCACAGAGAAGGTGCTATCAGGGAATTCTCTGCCTGCCTTTCCCCAGTGCTCTGCAAGCTCTCCAGGACAACAGCAAATCTGGGGCTCTGTGCTTTCTTTCCTTCTGAACAAGTGTTACTGTTTTCTGCACAAAAGCGATTCTGCGAAGCAATGTGAACAGGCACAGAGAAGGTGCTATCAGGGAATTCTCTGCCTGCCTTTCCCCAGTGCTCTGCAAGCTCTCCAGGACAACATAAAATCTGGGGCTCTGTGCTTTCTTTCCTTCTGAACAAGTGTTACTGTTTTCTGCACAAAAGCGATTCTGCGAAGCAATGTGAACACTTCTGCTTCCCAGGCACAGAGAAGGTGCTAGCAAGGAATTCTCTGCCTGCCTTTCCCCAGTGCTCTGCAAGCTCTCCAGGGCAACATAAAATATGGGGCTCTGTGCTTTCTTTCGTTCTGAGCAAGTGTTACTGTTTTCTGCACAAAAGCGATTCTGCGAAGCAATGTGAACACTTCTGCTTCCCAGGCACAGAGAAGGTGCTAGCAGGGAATTCTCTGCCTGCCTTTCCCCAGTGCTCTGCAAGCTCTCCAGGACAACAGCAAATCTGGGGCTCTGTGCTTTCTTTCCTTCTGAACAAGTGTTACTGTTTTCTGCACAAAAGCGATTCTGCGAAGCAATGTGAACAGGCACAGAGAAGGTGCTATCAGGGAATTCTCTGCCTGCCTTTCCCCAGTGCTCTGCAAGCTCTCCAGGACAACATAAAATCTGGGGCTCTGTGCTTTCTTTCCTTCTGAACAAGTGTTACTGTTTTCTGCACAAAAGCGATTCTGCGAAGCAATGTGAACACTTCTGCTTCCCAGGCACAGAGAAGGTGCTAGCAAGGAATTCTCTGCCTGCCTTTCCCCAGTGCTCTGCAAGCTCTCCAGGGCAACATAAAATATGGGGCTCTGTGCTTTCTTTCGTTCTGAGCAAGTGTTACTGTTTTCTGCACAAAAGCGATTCTGCGAAGCAATGTGAACACTTCTGCTTCCCAGGCACAGAGAAGGTGCTAGCAGGGAATTCTCTGCCTGCCTTTCCCCAGTGCTCTGCAAGCTCTCCAGGACAACAGCAAATCTGGGGCTCTGTGCTTTCTTTCCTTCTGAACAAGTGTTACTGTTTTCTGCACAAAAGCGATTCTGCGAAGCAATGTGAACAGGCACAGAGAAGGTGCTATCAGGGAATTCTCTGCCTGCCTTTCCCCAGTGCTCTGCAAGCTCTCCAGGACAACATAGAATCTGGGGCTCTGTGCTTTCTTTCCTTCTGAACAAGTGTTACTGTTTTCTGCACAAAAGCGATTCTGCGAAGCAATGTGAACACTTCTGCTTCCCAGGCACAGAGAAGGTGCTAGCAGGGAATTCTCTGCCTGCCTTTCCCCAGTGCTCTGCAAGCTCTCCAGGACAACATAGAATCTGGGGCTCTGTGCTTTCTTTCCTTCTGAACAAGTGTTACTGTTTTCTGCACAAAAGCGATTCTTGCGAAGCGATGTGAACACTTCTGCTTCCCAGGCACAGAGAAGGTGCTAGCAGGGAATTCTCTGCCTGCCTTTCCCCAGTGCTCTGCAAGCTCTCCAGGACAACATAGAATGTGGGGCTCTGTGCTTTCTTTCCTTCTGAACAAGTGTTACTGTTTTCTGCACAAAAGCGATTCTGCGAAGCAATGTGAACACTTCTGCTTCCCAGGCACAGAGAAGGTGCTAGCAGGGAATTCTCTGCCTGCCTTTCCCCAGTGCTCTGCAAGCTCTCCAGGACAACAGCAAATCTGGGGCTCTGTGCTTTCTTTCCTTCTGAACAAGTGTTACTGTTTTCTGCACAAAAGCGATTCTGCGAAGCAATGTGAACAGGCACAGAGAAGGTGCTATCAGGGAATTCTCTGCCTGCCTTTCCCCAGTGCTCTGCAAGCTCTCCAGGACAACATAAAATCTGGGGCTCTGTGCTTTCTTTCCTTCTGAACAAGTGTTACTGTTTTCTGCACAAAAGCGATTCTGCGAAGCAATGTGAACACTTCTTCTTCCCAGGCACAGAGAAGGTGCTAGCAAGGAATTCTCTGCCTGCCTTTCCCCAGTGCTCTGCAAGCTCTCCAGGGCAACATAAAATCTGGGGCTCTGTGCTTTCTTTCGTTCTGAGCAAGTGTTACTGTTTTCTGCACAAAAGCGATTCTGCGAAGCAATGTGAACACTTCTGCTTCCCAGGCACAGAGAAGGTGCTATCAGGGAATTCTCTGCCTGCCTTTCCCCAGTGCTCTGCAAGCTCTCCAGGACAACATAGAATCTGGGGCTCTGTGCTTTCTTTCCTTCTGAACAAGTGTTACTGTTTTCTGCACAAAAGCGATTCTGCGAAGCAATGTGAACACTTCTGCTTCCCAGGCACAGAGAAGGTGCTATCAGGGAATTCTCTGCCTGCCTTTCCCCAGTGCTCTGCAAGCTCTCCAGGACAACATAGAATCTGGGGCTCTGTGCTTTCTTTCCTTCTGAACAAGTGTTAGTGTTTTCTGCACAAAAGCGATTCTGCGAAGCAATGTGAACAGGCACAGAGAAGGTGCTAGCAGGGAATTCTCTGCCTGCCTTTCCCCAGTGCTCTGCAAGCTCTCCAGGACAACATAGAATCTGGGGCTCTGTGCTTTCTTTCCTTCTGAACAAGTGTTACTGTTTTCTGCACAAAAGCGATTCTGCGAAGCAATGTGAACACTTCTGCTTCCCAGGCACAGAGAAGGTGCTAGCAGGGAATTCTCTGCCTGCCTTTCCCCAGTGCTCTGCAAGCTCTCCAGGACAACATAGAATCTGGGGCTCTGTGCTTTCTTTCGTTCTGAACAAGTGTTACTGTTTTCTGCACAAAAGCGATTCTGCGAAGCAATGTGAACAGGCACAGAGAAGGTGCTAGCAGGGAATTCTCTGCCTGCCTTTCCCCAGTGCTCTGCAAGCTCTCCAGGACAACATAGAATCTGGGGCTCTGTGCTTTCTTTCGTTCTGAACAAGTGTTAGTGTTTTCTGCACAAAAGCGATTCTTGCGAAGCAATGTGAACACTTCTGCTTCCCAGGCACAGAGAAGGTGCTAGCAGGGAATTCTCTGCCTGCCTTTCCCCAGTGCTCTGCAAGCTCTCCAGGACAACATAGAATCTGGGGCTCTGTGCTTTCTTTCCTTCTGAACAAGTGTTACTGTTTTCTGCACAAAAGCGATTCTGCGAAGCAATGTGAACAGGCACAGAGAAGGTGCTATCAGGGAATTCTCTGCCTGCCTTTCCCCAGTGCTCTGCAAGCTCTCCAGTACAACATAAAATCTGGGGCTCTGTGCTTTCTTTCCTTCTGAACAAGTGTTACTGTTTTCTGCACAAAAGCGATTCTGCGAAGCAATGTGAACACTTCTGCTTCCCAGGCACAGAGAAGGTGCTAGCAAGGAATTCTCTGCCTGCCTTTCCCCAGTGCTCTGCAAGCTCTCCAGGGCAACATAAAATCTGGGGCTCTGTGCTTTCTTTCGTTCTGAGCAAGTGTTACTGTTTTCTGCACAAAAGCGATTCTGCGAAGCAATGTGAACACTTCTGCTTCCCAGGCACAGAGAAGGTGCTAGCAAGGAATTCTCTGCCTGCCTTTCCCCAGTGCTCTGCAAGCTCTCCAGGACAACATAGAATCTGGGGCTCTGTGCTTTCTTTCCTTCTGAACAAGTGTTAGTGTTTTCTGCACAAAAGCGATTCTTGCGAAGCGATGCGAACACCTCTGCTTCCCAGGCACAGAGAAGGTGCTAGCAAGGAATTCTCTGCCTGCCTTTCCCCAGTGCTCTGCAAGCTCTCCAGGACAACATAGAAGCTGGGGCTCTGTGCTTTCTTTCGTTCTGAACAAGTGTTAGTGTTTTCTGCACAAAAGCGATTCTGCGAAGCAATGTGAACAGGCACAGAGAAGGTGCTATCAGGGAATTCTCTGCCTGCCTTTCCCCAGTGCTCTGCAAGCTCTCCAGGACAACAGCAAATCTGGGGCTCTGTGCTTTCTTTCCTTCTGAACAAGTGTTAGTGTTCTCTGCACAAAAGCGATTCTTGCGAAGCAATGTGAACACTTCTGCTTCCCAGGCACAGAGAAGGTGCTAGCAGGGAATTCTCTGCCTGCCTTTCCCCAGTGGTCTGCAAGCTCTCCAGGACAACATAAAATCTGGGGCTCTGTGCTTTCTTTCCTTCTGAACAAGTGTTACTGTTTTCTGCACAAAAGCGATTCTGCAAAGCAATGTGAACACTTCTGCTTCCCAGGCACAGAGAAGGTGCTAGCAAGGAATTCTCTGCCTGCCTTTCCCCAGTGCTCTGCAAGCTCTCCAGGACAACATAAAATCTGGGGCTCTGTGCTTTCTTTCCTTCTGAACAAGTGTTACTGTTTTCTGCACAAAAGCGATTCTGCGAAGCAATGTGAACAGGCACAGAGAAGGTGCTATCAGGGAATTCTCTGCCTGCCTTTCCCCAGTGCTCTGCAAGCTCTCCAGGACAACATAAAATCTGGGGCTCTGTGCTTTCTTTCCTTCTGAACAAGTGTTACTGTTTTCTGCACAAAAGCGATTCTGCGAAGCAATGTGAACACTTCTGCTTCCCAGGCACAGAGAAGGTGCTAGCAAGGAATTCTCTGCCTGCCTTTCCCCAGTGCTCTGCAAGCTCTCCAGGGCAACATAAAATATGGGGCTCTGTGCTTTCTTTCGTTCTGAGCAAGTGTTACTGTTTTCTGCACAAAAGCGATTCTGCGAAGCAATGTGAACACTTCTGCTTCCCAGGCACAGAGAAGGTGCTAGCAGGGAATTCTCTGCCTGCCTTTCCCCAGTGCTCTGCAAGCTCTCCAGGACAACAGCAAATCTGGGGCTCTGTGCTTTCTTTCCTTCTGAACAAGTGTTAGTGTTTTCTGCACAAAAGCGATTCTGCGAAGCAATGTGAACAGGCACAGAGAAGGTGCTATCAGGGAATTCTCTGCCTGCCTTTCCCCAGTGCTCTGCAAGCTCTCCAGGACAACATAAAATCTGGGGCTCTGTGCTTTCTTTCCTTCTGAACAAGTGTTAGTGTTTTCTGCACAAAAGCGATTCTGCAAAGCAATGTGAACACTTCTGCTTCCCAGGCACAGAGAAGGTGCTAGCAAGGAATTCTCTGCCTGCCTTTCCCCAGTGCTCTGCAAGCTCTCCAGGACAACAGCAAATCTGGGGCTCTGTGCTTTCTTTCCTTCTGAACAAGTGTTACTGTTTTCTGCACAAAAGCGATTCTGCGAAGCAATGTGAACAGGCACAGAGAAGGTGCTATCAGGGAATTCTCTGCCTGCCTTTCCCCAGTGCTCTGCAAGCTCTCCAGGACAACATAGAATCTGGGGCTCTGTGCTTTCTTTCCTTCTGAACAAGTGTTAGTGTTCTCTGCCCAAAAGCGATTCTTGCGAAGCAATGTGAACACTTCTGCTTCCCAGGCACAGAGAAGGTGCTAGCAGGGAATTCTCTGCCTCCCTTTCCCCAGTGCTCTGCAAGCTCTCCAGGACAACATAGAATCTGGGGCTCTGTGCTTTCTTTCCTTCTGAACAAGTGTTACTGTTTTCTGCACAAAAGCGATTCTGCGAAGCAATGTGAACACTTCTGCTTCCCAGGCACAGAGAAGGTGCTAGCAAGGAATTCTCTGCCTGCCTTTCCCCAGTGCTCTGCAAGCTCTCCAGGACAACATAAAATCTGGGGCTCTGTGCTTTCTTTCCTTCTGAACAAGTGTTACTGTTTTCTGCACAAAAGCGATTCTGCGAAGCAATGTGAACAGGCACAGAGAAGGTGCTATCAGGGAATTCTCTGCCTGCCTTTCCCCAGTGCTCTGCAAGCTCTCCAGGACAACATAAAATCTGGGGCTCTGTGCTTTCTTTCCTTCTGAACAAGTGTTACTGTTTTCTGCACAAAAGCGATTCTGCGAAGCAATGTGAACACTTCTGCTTCCCAGGCACAGAGAAGGTGCTAGCAAGGAATTCTCTGCCTGCCTTTCCCCAGTGCTCTGCAAGCTCTCCAGGGCAACATAAAATATGGGGCTCTGTGCTTTCTTTCGTTCTGAGCAAGTGTTACTGTTTTCTGCACAAAAGCGATTCTGCGAAGCAATGTGAACACTTCTGCTTCCCAGGCACAGAGAAGGTGCTAGCAGGGAATTCTCTGCCTGCCTTTCCCCAGTGCTCTGCAAGCTCTCCAGGACAACAGCAAATCTGGGGCTCTGTGCTTTCTTTCCATCTGAACAAGTGTTAGTGTTTTCTGCACAAAAGCGATTCTGCGAAGCAATGTGAACAGGCACAGAGAAGGTGCTATCAGGGAATTCTCTGCCTGCCTTTCCCCAGTGCTCTGCAAGCTCTCCAGGACAACATAAAATCTGGGGCTCTGTGCTTTCTTTCCTTCTGAACAAGTGTTAGTGTTTTCTGCACAAAAGCGATTCTGCAAAGCAATGTGAACACTTCTGCTTCCCAGGCACAGAGAAGGTGCTAGCAAGGAATTCTCTGCCTGCCTTTCCCCAGTGCTCTGCAAGCTCTCCAGGACAACAGCAAATCTGGGGCTCTGTGCTTTCTTTCCTTCTGAACAAGTGTTACTGTTTTCTGCACAAAAGCGATTCTGCGAAGCAATGTGAACAGGCACAGAGAAGGTGCTATCAGGGAATTCTCTGCCTGCCTTTCCCCAGTGCTCTGCAAGCTCTCCAGGACAACATAGAATCTGGGGCTCTGTGCTTTCTTTCCTTCTGAACAAGTGTTAGTGTTCTCTGCCCAAAAGCGATTCTTGCGAAGCAATGTGAACACTTCTGCTTCCCAGGCACAGAGAAGGTGCTAGCAAGGAATTCTCTGCCTGCCTTTCCCCAGTGCTCTGCAAGCTCTCCAGGACAACATAGAATCTGGGGCTCTGTGCTTTCTTTCCTTCTGAACAAGTGTTACTGTTTTCTGCACAAAAGCGATTCTGCGAAGCAATGTGAACAGGCACAGAGAAGGTGCTATCAGGGAATTCTCTGCCTGCCTTTCCCCAGTGGTCTGCAAGCTCTCCAGGACAACATAAAATCTGGGGCTCTGTGCTTTCTTTCCTTCTGAACAAGTGTTACTGTTTTCTGCACAAAAGCGATTCTGCGAAGCAATGTGAACACTTCTGCTTCCCAGGCACAGAGAAGGTGCTATCAGGGAATTCTCTGCCTGCCTTTCCCCAGTGCTCTGCAAGCTCTCCAGGACAACATAGAATCTGGGGCTCTGTGCTTTCTTTCCTTCTGAACAAGTGTTACTGTTTTCTGCACAAAAGCGATTCTGCGAAGCAATGTGAACACTTCTGCTTCCCAGGCACAGAGAAGGTGCTATCAGGGAATTCTCTGCCTGCCTTTCCCCAGTGCTCTGCAAGCTCTCCAGGACAACATAGAATCTGGGGCTCTGTGCTTTCTTTCCTTCTGAACAAGTGTTAGTGTTTTCTGCACAAAAGCGATTCTGCGAAGCAATGTGAACAGGCACAGAGAAGGTGCTAGCAGGGAATTCTCTGCCTGCCTTTCCCCAGTGCTCTGCAAGCTCTCCAGGACAACATAGAATCTGGGGCTCTGTGCTTTCTTTCCTTCTGAACAAGTGTTACTGTTTTCTGCACAAAAGCGATTCTGCGAAGCAATGTGAACACTTCTGCTTCCCAGGCACAGAGAAGGTGCTAGCAGGGAATTCTCTGCCTGCCTTTCCCCAGTGCTCTGCAAGCTCTCCAGGACAACATAGAATCTGGGGCTCTGTGCTTTCTTTCGTTCTGAACAAGTGTTACTGTTTTCTGCACAAAAGCGATTCTGCGAAGCAATGTGAACAGGCACAGAGAAGGTGCTAGCAGGGAATTCTCTGCCTGCCTTTCCCCAGTGCTCTGCAAGCTCTCCAGGACAACATAGAATCTGGGGCTCTGTGCTTTCTTTCGTTCTGAACAAGTGTTAGTGTTTTCTGCACAAAAGCGATTCTTGCGAAGCAATGTGAACACTTCTGCTTCCCAGGCACAGAGAAGGTGCTAGCAGGGAATTCTCTGCCTGCCTTTCCCCAGTGCTCTGCAAGCTCTCCAGGACAACATAGAATCTGGGGCTCTGTGCTTTCTTTCCTTCTGAACAAGTGTTACTGTTTTCTGCACAAAAGCGATTCTGCGAAGCAATGTGAACAGGC
Organism: Strix aluco; assembly: GCF_031877795.1. Classification (NCBI taxonomy): domain Eukaryota; kingdom Metazoa; phylum Chordata; class Aves; order Strigiformes; family Strigidae; genus Strix; species Strix aluco. The sequence continues at coordinate 2,713,499 of NW_027436647.1, forward strand.
ACAGAGAAGGTGCTATCAGGGAATTCTCTGCCTGCCTTTCCCCAGTGCTCTGCAAGCTCTCCAGTACAACATAAAATCTGGGGCTCTGTGCTTTCTTTCCTTCTGAACAAGTGTTACTGTTTTCTGCACAAAAGCGATTCTTGCGAAGCAATGTGAACACTTCTGCTTCCCAGGCACAGAGAAGGTGCTAGCAAGGAATTCTCTGCCTGCCTTTCCCCAGTGCTCTGCAAGCTCTCCAGGGCAACATAAAATCTGGGGCTCTGTGCTTTCTTTCGTTCTGAGCAAGTGTTACTGTTTTCTGCACAAAAGCGATTCTGCGAAGCAATGTGAACACTTCTGCTTCCCAGGCACAGAGAAGGTGCTAGCAAGGAATTCTCTGCCTGCCTTTCCCCAGTGCTCTGCAAGCTCTCCAGGACAACATAGAATCTGGGGCTCTGTGCTTTCTTTCCTTCTGAACAAGTGTTAGTGTTTTCTGCACAAAAGCGATTCTTGCGAAGCGATGCGAACACCTCTGCTTCCCAGGCACAGAGAAGGTGCTAGCAAGGAATTCTCTGCCTGCCTTTCCCCAGTGCTCTGCAAGCTCTCCAGGACAACATAGAAGCTGGGGCTCTGTGCTTTCTTTCGTTCTGAACAAGTGTTAGTGTTTTCTGCACAAAAGCGATTCTGCGAAGCAATGTGAACAGGCACAGAGAAGGTGCTATCAGGGAATTCTCTGCCTGCCTTTCCCCAGTGCTCTGCAAGCTCTCCAGGACAACATAGAATCTGGGGCTCTGTGCTTTCTTTCCTTCTGAACAAGTGTTAGTGTTCTCTGCACAAAAGCCATTCTTGCGAAGCAATGTGAACACTTCTGCTTCCCAGGCACAGAGAAGGTGCTATCAGGGAATTCTCTGCCTGCCTTTCCCCAGTGGTCTGCAAGCTCTCCAGGACAACATAAAATCTGGGGCTCTGTGCTTTCTTTCCTTCTGAACAAGTGTTACTGTTTTCTGCACAAAAGCGATTCTGCAAAGCAATGTGAACACTTCTGCTTCCCAGGCACAGAGAAGGTGCTAGCAAGGAATTCTCTGCCTGCCTTTCCCCAGTGCTCTGCAAGCTCTCCAGGACAACATAAAATCTGGGGCTCTGTGCTTTCTTTCCTTCTGAACAAGTGTTACTGTTTTCTGCACAAAAGCGATTCTGCGAAGCAATGTGAACAGGCACAGAGAAGGTGCTATCAGGGAATTCTCTGCCTGCCTTTCCCCAGTGCTCTGCAAGCTCTCCAGGACAACATAAAATCTGGGGCTCTGTGCTTTCTTTCCTTCTGAACAAGTGTTACTGTTTTCTGCACAAAAGCGATTCTGCGAAGCAATGTGAACACTTCTGCTTCCCAGGCACAGAGAAGGTGCTAGCAAGGAATTCTCTGCCTGCCTTTCCCCAGTGCTCTGCAAGCTCTCCAGGGCAACATAAAATATGGGGCTCTGTGCTTTCTTTCGTTCTGAGCAAGTGTTACTGTTTTCTGCACAAAAGCGATTCTGCGAAGCAATGTGAACACTTCTGCTTCCCAGGCACAGAGAAGGTGCTAGCAGGGAATTCTCTGCCTGCCTTTCCCCAGTGCTCTGCAAGCTCTCCAGGACAACAGCAAATCTGGGGCTCTGTGCTTTCTTTCCTTCTGAACAAGTGTTAGTGTTTTCTGCACAAAAGCGATTCTGCGAAGCAATGTGAACAGGCACAGAGAAGGTGCTATCAGGGAATTCTCTGCCTGCCTTTCCCCAGTGCTCTGCAAGCTCTCCAGGACAACATAAAATCTGGGGCTCTGTGCTTTCTTTCCTTCTGAACAAGTGTTAGTGTTTTCTGCACAAAAGCGATTCTGCAAAGCAATGTGAACACTTCTGCTTCCCAGGCACAGAGAAGGTGCTAGCAAGGAATTCTCTGCCTGCCTTTCCCCAGTGCTCTGCAAGCTCTCCAGGACAACAGCAAATCTGGGGCTCTGTGCTTTCTTTCCTTCTGAACAAGTGTTACTGTTTTCTGCACAAAAGCGATTCTGCGAAGCAATGTGAACAGGCACAGAGAAGGTGCTATCAGGGAATTCTCTGCCTGCCTTTCCCCAGTGCTCTGCAAGCTCTCCAGGACAACATAGAATCTGGGGCTCTGTGCTTTCTTTCCTTCTGAACAAGTGTTAGTGTTCTCTGCCCAAAAGCGATTCTTGCGAAGCAATGTGAACACTTCTGCTTCCCAGGCACAGAGAAGGTGCTAGCAGGGAATTCTCTGCCTGCCTTTCCCCAGTGCTCTGCAAGCTCTCCAGGACAACATAGAATCTGGGGCTCTGTGCTTTCTTTCCTTCTGAACAAGTGTTACTGTTTTCTGCACAAAAGCGATTCTGCGAAGCAATGTGAACAGGCACAGAGAAGGTGCTATCAGGGAATTCTCTGCCTGCCTTTCCCCAGTGGTCTGCAAGCTCTCCAGGACAACATAAAATCTGGGGCTCTGTGCTTTCTTTCCTTCTGAACAAGTGTTAATGTTTTCTGCACAAAAGCGATTCTGCGAAGCAATGTGAACACTTCTGCTTCCCAGGCACAGAGAAGGTGCTAGCAGGGAATTCTCTGCCTGCCTTTCCCCAGTGCTCTGCAAGCTCTCCAGGACAACAGCAAATCTGGGGCTCTGTGCTTTCTTTCCTTCTGAACAAGTGTTACTGTTTTCTGCACAAAAGCGATTCTGCGAAGCAATGTGAACAGGCACAGAGAAGGTGCTATCAGGGAATTCTCTGCCTGCCTTTCCCCAGTGCTCTGCAAGCTCTCCAGGACAACATAAAATCTGGGGCTCTGTGCTTTCTTTCCTTCTGAACAAGTGTTACTGTTTTCTGCACAAAAGCGATTCTGCGAAGCAATGTGAACACTTCTGCTTCCCAGGCACAGAGAAGGTGCTAGCAAGGAATTCTCTGCCTGCCTTTCCCCAGTGCTCTGCAAGCTCTCCAGGGCAACATAAAATATGGGGCTCTGTGCTTTCTTTCGTTCTGAGCAAGTGTTACTGTTTTCTGCACAAAAGCGATTCTGCGAAGCAATGTGAACACTTCTGCTTCCCAGGCACAGAGAAGGTGCTAGCAGGGAATTCTCTGCCTGCCTTTCCCCAGTGCTCTGCAAGCTCTCCAGGACAACAGCAAATCTGGGGCTCTGTGCTTTCTTTCCTTCTGAACAAGTGTTACTGTTTTCTGCACAAAAGCGATTCTGCGAAGCAATGTGAACAGGCACAGAGAAGGTGCTATCAGGGAATTCTCTGCCTGCCTTTCCCCAGTGCTCTGCAAGCTCTCCAGGACAACATAAAATCTGGGGCTCTGTGCTTTCTTTCCTTCTGAACAAGTGTTACTGTTTTCTGCACAAAAGCGATTCTGCGAAGCAATGTGAACACTTCTGCTTCCCAGGCACAGAGAAGGTGCTAGCAAGGAATTCTCTGCCTGCCTTTCCCCAGTGCTCTGCAAGCTCTCCAGGGCAACATAAAATATGGGGCTCTGTGCTTTCTTTCGTTCTGAGCAAGTGTTACTGTTTTCTGCACAAAAGCGATTCTGCGAAGCAATGTGAACACTTCTGCTTCCCAGGCACAGAGAAGGTGCTAGCAGGGAATTCTCTGCCTGCCTTTCCCCAGTGCTCTGCAAGCTCTCCAGGACAACAGCAAATCTGGGGCTCTGTGCTTTCTTTCCTTCTGAACAAGTGTTACTGTTTTCTGCACAAAAGCGATTCTGCGAAGCAATGTGAACAGGCACAGAGAAGGTGCTATCAGGGAATTCTCTGCCTGCCTTTCCCCAGTGCTCTGCAAGCTCTCCAGGACAACATAGAATCTGGGGCTCTGTGCTTTCTTTCCTTCTGAACAAGTGTTACTGTTTTCTGCACAAAAGCGATTCTGCGAAGCAATGTGAACACTTCTGCTTCCCAGGCACAGAGAAGGTGCTAGCAGGGAATTCTCTGCCTGCCTTTCCCCAGTGCTCTGCAAGCTCTCCAGGACAACATAGAATCTGGGGCTCTGTGCTTTCTTTCCTTCTGAACAAGTGTTACTGTTTTCTGCACAAAAGCGATTCTTGCGAAGCGATGTGAACACTTCTGCTTCCCAGGCACAGAGAAGGTGCTAGCAGGGAATTCTCTGCCTGCCTTTCCCCAGTGCTCTGCAAGCTCTCCAGGACAACATAGAATGTGGGGCTCTGTGCTTTCTTTCCTTCTGAACAAGTGTTACTGTTTTCTGCACAAAAGCGATTCTGCGAAGCAATGTGAACACTTCTGCTTCCCAGGCACAGAGAAGGTGCTAGCAGGGAATTCTCTGCCTGCCTTTCCCCAGTGCTCTGCAAGCTCTCCAGGACAACAGCAAATCTGGGGCTCTGTGCTTTCTTTCCTTCTGAACAAGTGTTACTGTTTTCTGCACAAAAGCGATTCTGCGAAGCAATGTGAACAGGCACAGAGAAGGTGCTATCAGGGAATTCTCTGCCTGCCTTTCCCCAGTGCTCTGCAAGCTCTCCAGTACAACATAAAATCTGGGGCTCTGTGCTTTCTTTCCTTCTGAACAAGTGTTACTGTTTTCTGCACAAAAGCGATTCTGCGAAGCAATGTGAACACTTCTGCTTCCCAGGCACAGAGAAGGTGCTAGCAAGGAATTCTCTGCCTGCCTTTCCCCAGTGCTCTGCAAGCTCTCCAGGGCAACATAAAATCTGGGGCTCTGTGCTTTCTTTCGTTCTGAGCAAGTGTTACTGTTTTCTGCACAAAAGCGATTCTGCGAAGCAATGTGAACACTTCTGCTTCCCAGGCACAGAGAAGGTGCTAGCAAGGAATTCTCTGCCTGCCTTTCCCCAGTGCTCTGCAAGCTCTCCAGGACAACATAGAATCTGGGGCTCTGTGCTTTCTTTCCTTCTGAACAAGTGTTAGTGTTTTCTGCACAAAAGCGATTCTTGCGAAGCGATGCGAACACCTCTGCTTCCCAGGCACAGAGAAGGTGCTAGCAAGGAATTCTCTGCCTGCCTTTCCCCAGTGCTCTGCAAGCTCTCCAGGACAACATAGAAGCTGGGGCTCTGTGCTTTCTTTCGTTCTGAACAAGTGTTAGTGTTTTCTGCACAAAAGCGATTCTGCGAAGCAATGTGAACAGGCACAGAGAAGGTGCTATCAGGGAATTCTCTGCCTGCCTTTCCCCAGTGCTCTGCAAGCTCTCCAGGACAACATAGAATCTGGGGCTCTGTGCTTTCTTTCCTTCTGAACAAGTGTTAGTGTTCTCTGCACAAAAGCGATTCTTGCGAAGCAATGTGAACACTTCTGCTTCCCAGGCACAGAGAAGGTGCTATCAGGGAATTCTCTGCCTGCCTTTCCCCAGTGGTCTGCAAGCTCTCCAGGACAACATAAAATCTGGGGCTCTGTGCTTTCTTTCCTTCTGAACAAGTGTTACTGTTTTCTGCACAAAAGCGATTCTGCAAAGCAATGTGAACACTTCTGCTTCCCAGGCACAGAGAAGGTGCTAGCAAGGAATTCTCTGCCTGCCTTTCCCCAGTGCTCTGCAAGCTCTCCAGGACAACATAAAATCTGGGGCTCTGTGCTTTCTTTCCTTCTGAACAAGTGTTACTGTTTTCTGCACAAAAGCGATTCTGCGAAGCAATGTGAACAGGCACAGAGAAGGTGCTAGCAGGGAATTCTCTGCCTGCCTTTCCCCAGTGCTCTGCAAGCTCTCCAGGACAACATAGAATCTGGGGCTCTGTGCTTTCTTTCGTTCTGAACAAGTGTTAGTGTTTTCTGCACAAAAGCGATTCTTGCGAAGCAATGTGAACACTTCTGCTTCCCAGGCACAGAGAAGGTGCTAGCAGGGAATTCTCTGCCTGCCTTTCCCCAGTGCTCTGCAAGCTCTCCAGGACAACATAGAATCTGGGGCTCTGTGCTTTCTTTCCTTCTGAACAAGTGTTAGTGTTTTCTGCACAAAAGCGATTCTGCGAAGCAATGTGAACAGGCACAGAGAAGGTGCTATCAGGGAATTCTCTGCCTGCCTTTCCCCAGTGCTCTGCAAGCTCTCCAGTACAACATAAAATCTGGGGCTCTGTGCTTTCTTTCCTTCTGAACAAGTGTTACTGTTTTCTGCACAAAAGCGATTCTGCGAAGCAATGTGAACACTTCTGCTTCCCAGGCACAGAGAAGGTGCTAGCAAGGAATTCTCTGCCTGCCTTTCCCCAGTGCTCTGCAAGCTCTCCAGGGCAACATAAAATCTGGGGCTCTGTGCTTTCTTTCGTTCTGAGCAAGTGTTACTGTTTTCTGCACAAAAGCGATTCTGCGAAGCAATGTGAACACTTCTGCTTCCCAGGCACAGAGAAGGTGCTAGCAAGGAATTCTCTGCCTGCCTTTCCCCAGTGCTCTGCAAGCTCTCCAGGACAACATAGAATCTGGGGCTCTGTGCTTTCTTTCCTTCTGAACAAGTGTTAGTGTTTTCTGCACAAAAGCGATTCTTGCGAAGCGATGCGAACACCTCGGCTTCCCAGGCACAGAGAAGGTGCTAGCAAGGAATTCTCTGCCTGCCTTTCCCCAGTGCTCTGCAAGCTCTCCAGGACAACATAGAAGCTGGGGCTCTGTGCTTTCTTTCGTTCTGAACAAGTGTTAGTGTTTTCTGCACAAAAGCGATTCTGCGAAGCAATGTGAACACTTCTGCTTCCCAGGCACAGAGAAGGTGCTAGCAGGGAATTCTCTGCCTGCCTTTCCCCAGTGCTCTGCAAGCTCTCCAGGACAACATAGAATCTGGGGCTCTGTGCTTTCTTTCCTTCTGAACAAGTGTTACTGTTTTCTGCACAAAAGCGATTCTGCGAAGCAATGTGAACAGGCACAGAGAAGGTGCTATCAGGGAATTCTCTGCCTGCCTTTCCCCAGTGCTCTGCAAGCTCTCCAGTACAACATAAAATCTGGGGCTCTGTGCTTTCTTTCCTTCTGAACAAGTGTTACTGTTTTCTGCACAAAAGCGATTCTGCGAAGCAATGTGAACACTTCTGCTTCCCAGGCACAGAGAAGGTGCTAGCAAGGAATTCTCTGCCTGCCTTTCCCCAGTGCTCTGCAAGCTCTCCAGGGCAACATAAAATCTGGGGCTCTGTGCTTTCTTTCGTTCTGAGCAAGTGTTACTGTTTTCTGCACAAAAGCGATTCTGCGAAGCAATGTGAACACTTCTGCTTCCCAGGCACAGAGAAGGTGCTAGCAAGGAATTCTCTGCCTGCCTTTCCCCAGTGCTCTGCAAGCTCTCCAGGACAACATAGAATCTGGGGCTCTGTGCTTTCTTTCCTTCTGAACAAGTGTTAGTGTTTTCTGCACAAAAGCGATTCTTGCGAAGCGATGCGAACACCTCTGCTTCCCAGGCACAGAGAAGGTGCTAGCAAGGAATTCTCTGCCTGCCTTTCCCCAGTGCTCTGCAAGCTCTCCAGGACAACATAGAAGCTGGGGCTCTGTGCTTTCTTTCGTTCTGAACAAGTGTTAGTGTTTTCTGCACAAAAGCGATTCTGCGAAGCAATGTGAACAGGCACAGAGAAGGTGCTATCAGGGAATTCTCTGCCTGCCTTTCCCCAGTGCTCTGCAAGCTCTCCAGGACAACATAGAATCTGGGGCTCTGTGCTTTCTTTCCTTCTGAACAAGTGTTAGTGTTCTCTGCACAAAAGCGATTCTTGCGAAGCAATGTGAACACTTCTGCTTCCCAGGCACAGAGAAGGTGCTATCAGGGAATTCTCTGCCTGCCTTTCCCCAGTGGTCTGCAAGCTCTCCAGGACAACATAAAATCTGGGGCTCTGTGCTTTCTTTCCTTCTGAACAAGTGTTACTGTTTTCTGCACAAAAGCGATTCTGCAAAGCAATGTGAACACTTCTGCTTCCCAGGCACAGAGAAGGTGCTAGCAAGGAATTCTCTGCCTGCCTTTCCCCAGTGCTCTGCAAGCTCTCCAGGACAACATAAAATCTGGGGCTCTGTGCTTTCTTTCCTTCTGAACAAGTGTTACTGTTTTCTGCACAAAAGCGATTCTGCGAAGCAATGTGAACAGGCACAGAGAAGGTGCTATCAGGGAATTCTCTGCCTGCCTTTCCCTAGTGCTCTGCAAGCTCTCCAGGACAACATAAAATCTGGGGCTCTGTGCTTTCTTTCCTTCTGAACAAGTGTTACTGTTTTCTGCACAAAAGCGATTCTGCGAAGCAATGTGAACACTTCTGCTTCCCAGGCACAGAGAAGGTGCTAGCAAGGAATTCTCTGCCTGCCTTTCCCCAGTGCTCTGCAAGCTCTCCAGGGCAACATAAAATATGGGGCTCTGTGCTTTCTTTCGTTCTGAGCAAGTGTTACTGTTTTCTGCACAAAAGCGATTCTGCGAAGCAATGTGAACACTTCTGCTTCCCAGGCACAGAGAAGGTGCTAGCAGGGAATTCTCTGCCTGCCTTTCCCCAGTGCTCTGCAAGCTCTCCAGGACAACAGCAAATCTGGGGCTCTGTGCTTTCTTTCCTTCTGAACAAGTGTTAGTGTTTTCTGCACAAAAGCGATTCTGCGAAGCAATGTGAACAGGCACAGAGAAGGTGCTATCAGGGAATTCTCTGCCTGCCTTTCCCCAGTGCTCTGCAAGCTCTCCAGGACAACATAAAATCTGGGGCTCTGTGCTTTCTTTCCTTCTGAACAAGTGTTAGTGTTTTCTGCACAAAAGCGATTCTGCAAAGCAATGTGAACACTTCTGCTTCCCAGGCACAGAGAAGGTGCTAGCAAGGAATTCTCTGCCTGCCTTTCCCCAGTGCTCTGCAAGCTCTCCAGGACAACAGCAAATCTGGGGCTCTGTGCTTTCTTTCCTTCTGAACAAGTGTTACTGTTTTCTGCACAAAAGCGATTCTGCGAAGCAATGTGAACAGGCACAGAGAAGGTGCTATCAGGGAATTCTCTGCCTGCCTTTCCCCAGTGCTCTGCAAGCTCTCCAGGACAACATAGAATCTGGGGCTCTGTGCTTTCTTTCCTTCTGAACAAGTGTTAGTGTTCTCTGCCCAAAAGCGATTCTTGCGAAGCAATGTGAACACTTCTGCTTCCCAGGCACAGAGAAGGTGCTAGCAGGGAATTCTCTGCCTGCCTTTCCCCAGTGCTCTGCAAGCTCTCCAGGACAACATAGAATCTGGGGCTCTGTGCTTTCTTTCCTTCTGAACAAGTGTTACTGTTTTCTGCACAAAAGCGATTCTGCGAAGCAATGTGAACAGGCACAGAGAAGGTGCTATCAGGGAATTCTCTGCCTGCCTTTCCCCAGTGGTCTGCAAGCTCTCCAGGACAACATAAAATCTGGGGCTCTGTGCTTTCTTTCCTTCTGAACAAGTGTTACTGTTTTCTGCACAAAAGCGATTCTGCGAAGCAATGTGAACACTTCTGCTTCCCAGGCACAGAGAAGGTGCTATCAGGGAATTCTCTGCCTGCCTTTCCCCAGTGGTCTGCAAGCTCTCCAGGACAACATAAAATCTGGGGCTCTGTGCTTTCTTTCCTTCTGAACAAGTGTTACTGTTTTCTGCACAAAAGCGATTCTGCAAAGCAATGTGAACACTTCTGCTTCCCAGGCACAGAGAAGGTGCTAGCAAGGAATTCTCTGCCTGCCTTTCCCCAGTGCTCTGCAAGCTCTCCAGGACAACATAAAATCTGGGGCTCTGTGCTTTCTTTCCTTCTGAACAAGTGTTACTGTTTTCTGCACAAAAGCGATTCTGCGAAGCAATGTGAACAGGCACAGAGAAGGTGCTAGCAGGGAATTCTCTGCCTGCCTTTCCCCAGTGCTCTGCAAGCTCTCCAGGACAACATAGAATCTGGGGCTCTGTGCTTTCTTTCGTTCTGAACAAGTGTTAGTGTTTTCTGCACAAAAGCGATTCTTGCGAAGCAATGTGAACACTTCTGCTTCCCAGGCACAGAGAAGGTGCTAGCAGGGAATTCTCTGCCTGCCTTTCCCCAGTGCTCTGCAAGCTCTCCAGGACAACATAGAATCTGGGGCTCTGTGCTTTCTTTCCTTCTGAACAAGTGTTACTGTTTTCTGCACAAAAGCGATTCTGCGAAGCAATGTGAACAGGCACAGAGAAGGTGCTATCAGGGAATTCTCTGCCTGCCTTTCCCCAGTGCTCTGCAAGCTCTCCAGTACAACATAAAATCTGGGGCTCTGTGCTTTCTTTCCTTCTGAACAAGTGTTACTGTTTTCTGCACAAAAGCGATTCTGCGAAGCAATGTGAACACTTCTGCTTCCCAGGCACAGAGAAGGTGCTAGCAAGGAATTCTCTGCCTGCCTTTCCCCAGTGCTCTGCAAGCTCTCCAGGGCAACATAAAATATGGGGCTCTGTGCTTTCTTTAGTTCTGAGCAAGTGTTACTGTTTTCTGCACAAAAGCGATTCTGCGAAGCAATGTGAACACTTCTGCTTCCCAGGCACAGAGAAGGTGCTAGCAAGGAATTCTCTGCCTGCCTTTCCCCAGTGCTCTGCAAGCTCTCCAGGACAACATAGAATCTGGGGCTCTGTGCTTTCTTTCCTTCTGAACAAGTGTTAGTGTTTTCTGCACAAAAGCGATTCTTGCGAAGCGATGCGAACACCTCTGCTTCCCAGGCACAGAGAAGGTGCTAGCAAGGAATTCTCTGCCTGCCTTTCCCCAGTGCTCTGCAAGCTCTCCAGGACAACATAGAAGCTGGGGCTCTGTGCTTTCTTTCGTTCTGAACAAGTGTTAGTGTTTTCTGCACAAAAGCGATTCTGCGAAGCAATGTGAACACTTCTGCTTCCCAGGCACAGAGAAGGTGCTAGCAGGGAATTCTCTGCCTGCCTTTCCCCAGTGCTCTGCAAGCTCTCCAGGACAACATAGAATCTGGGGCTCTGTGCTTTCTTTCCTTCTGAACAAGTGTTACTGTTTTCTGCACAAAAGCGATTCTGCGAAGCAATGTGAACAGGCACAGAGAAGGTGCTATCAGGGAATTCTCTGCCTGCCTTTCCTCAGTGCTCTGCAAGCTCTCCAGTACAACATAAAATCTGGGGCTCTGTGCTTTCTTTCCTTCTGAACAAGTGTTACTGTTTTCTGCACAAAAGCGATTCTGCGAAGCAATGTGAACACTTCTGCTTCCCAGGCACAGAGAAGGTGCTAGCAAGGAATTCTCTGCCTGCCTTTCCCCAGTGCTCTGCAAGCTCTCCAGGGCAACATAAAATCTGGGGCTCTGTGCTTTCTTTCGTTCTGAGCAAGTGTTACTGTTTTCTGCACAAAAGCGATTCTGCGAAGCAATGTGAACACTTCTGCTTCCCAGGCACAGAGAAGGTGCTAGCAAGGAATTCTCTGCCTGCCTTTCCCCAGTGCTCTGCAAGCTCTCCAGGACAACATAGAATCTGGGGCTCTGTGCTTTCTTTCCTTCTGAACAAGTGTTAGTGTTTTCTGCACAAAAGCGATTCTTGCGAAGCGATGCGAACACCTCTGCTTCCCAGGCACAGAGAAGGTGCTATCAGGGAATTCTCTGCCTGCCTTTCCCCAGTGCTCTGCAAGCTCTCCAGGACAACATAGAAGCTGGGGCTCTGTGCTTTCTTTCGTTCTGAACAACTGTTAGTGTTTTCTGCACAAAAGCGATTCTGCGAAGCAATGTGAACAGGCACAGAGAAGGTGCTATCAGGGAATTCTCTGCCTGCCTTTCCCCAGTGCTCTGCAAGCTCTCCAGGACAACATAGAATCTGGGGCTCTGTGCTTTCTTTCCTTCTGAACAAGTGTTAGTGTTCTCTGCACAAAAGCGATTCTTGCGAAGCAATGTGAACACTTCTGCTTCCCAGGCACAGAGAAGGTGCTATCAGGGAATTCTCTGCCTGCCTTTCCCCAGTGGTCTGCAAGCTCTCCAGGACAACATAAAATCTGGGGCTCTGTGCTTTCTTTCCTTCTGAACAAGTGTTACTGTTTTCTGCACAAAAGCGATTCTGCAAAGCAATGTGAACACTTCTGCTTCCCAGGCACAGAGAAGGTGCTAGCAAGGAATTCTCTGCCTGCCTTTCCCCAGTGCTCTGCAAGCTCTCCAGGACAACATAGAATCTGGGGCTCTGTGCTTTCTTTCCTTCTGAACAAGTGTTACTGTTTTCTGCACAAAAGCGATTCTGCGAAGCAATGTGAACAGGCACAGAGAAGGTGCTATCAGGGAATTCTCTGCCTGCCTTTCCCCAGTGCTCTGCAAGCTCTCCAGGACAACATAAAATCTGGGGCTCTGTGCTTTCTTTCCTTCTGAACAAGTGTTACTGTTTTCTGCACAAAAGCGATTCTGCGAAGCAATGTGAACACTTCTGCTTCCCAGGCACAGAGAAGGTGCTAGCAAGGAATTCTCTGCCTGCCTTTCCCCAGTGCTCTGCAAGCTCTCCAGGGCAACATAAAATATGGGGCTCTGTGCTTTCTTTCGTTCTGAGCAAGTGTTACTGTTTTCTGCACAAAAGCGATTCTGCGAAGCAATGTGAACACTTCTGCTTCCCAGGCACAGAGAAGGTGCTAGCAGGGAATTCTCTGCCTGCCTTTCCCCAGTGCTCTGCAAGCTCTCCAGGACAACAGCAAATCTGGGGCTCTGTGCTTTCTTTCCTTCTGAACAAGTGTTAGTGTTTTCTGCACAAAAGCGATTCTGCGAAGCAATGTGAACAGGCACAGAGAAGGTGCTATCAGGGAATTCTCTGCCTGCCTTTCCCCAGTGCTCTGCAAGCTCTCCAGGACAACATAAAATCTGGGGCTCTGTGCTTTCTTTCCTTCTGAACAAGTGTTAGTGTTTTCTGCACAAAAGCGATTCTGCAAAGCAATGTGAACACTTCTGCTTCCCAGGCACAGAGAAGGTGCTAGCAAGGAATTCTCTGCCTGCCTTTCCCCAGTGCTCTGCAAGCTCTCCAGGACAACAGCAAATCTGGGGCTCTGTGCTTTCTTTCCTTCTGAACAAGTGTTACTGTTTTCTGCACAAAAGCGATTCTGCGAAGCAATGTGAACAGGCACAGAGAAGGTGCTATCAGGGAATTCTCTGCCTGCCTTTCCCCAGTGCTCTGCAAGCTCTCCAGGACAACATAGAATCTGGGGCTCTGTGCTTTCTTTCCTTCTGAACAAGTGTTAGTGTTCTCTGCCCAAAAGCGATTCTTGCGAAGCAATGTGAACACTTCTGCTTCCCAGGCACAGAGAAGGTGCTAGCAGGGAATTCTCTGCCTGCCTTTCCCCAGTGCTCTGCAAGCTCTCCAGGACAACATAGAATCTGGGGCTCTGTGCTTTCTTTCCTTCTGAACAAGTGTTACTGTTTTCTGCACAAAAGCGATTCTGCGAAGCAATGTGAACAGGCACAGAGAAGGTGCTATCAGGGAATTCTCTGCCTGCCTTTCCCCAGTGGTCTGCAAGCTCTCCAGGACAACATAAAATCTGGGGCTCTGTGCTTTCTTTCCTTCTGAACAAGTGTTACTGTTTTCTGCACAAAAGCGATTCTGCGAAGCAATGTGAACACTTCTGCTTCCCAGGCACAGAGAAGGTGCTATCAGGGAATTCTCTGCCTGCCTTTCCCCAGTGCTCTGCAAGCTCTCCAGGACAACATAGAATCTGGGGCTCTGTGCTTTCTTTCCTTCTGAACAAGTGTTACTGTTTTCTGCACAAAAGCGATTCTGCGAAGCAATGTGAACACTTCTGCTTCCCAGGCACAGAGAAGGTGCTATCAGGGAATTCTCTGCCTGCCTTTCCCCAGTGCTCTGCAAGCTCTCCAGGACAACATAGAATCTGGGGCTCTGTGCTTTCTTTCCTTCTGAACAAGTGTTAGTGTTTTCTGCACAAAAGCGATTCTGCGAAGCAATGTGAACAGGCACAGAGAAGGTGCTAGCAGGGAATTCTCTGCCTGCCTTTCCCCAGTGCTCTGCAAGCTCTCCAGGACAACATAGAATCTGGGGCTCTGTGCTTTCTTTCCTTCTGAACAAGTGTTACTGTTTTCTGCACAAAAGCGATTCTGCGAAGCAATGTGAACACTTCTGCTTCCCAGGCACAGAGAAGGTGCTAGCAGGGAATTCTCTGCCTGCCTTTCCCCAGTGCTCTGCAAGCTCTCCAGGACAACATAGAATCTGGGGCTCTGTGCTTTCTTTCGTTCTGAACAAGTGTTACTGTTTTCTGCACAAAAGCGATTCTGCGAAGCAATGTGAACAGGCACAGAGAAGGTGCTAGCAGGGAATTCTCTGCCTGCCTTTCCCCAGTGCTCTGCAAGCTCTCCAGGACAACATAGAATCTGGGGCTCTGTGCTTTCTTTCGTTCTGAACAAGTGTTAGTGTTTTCTGCACAAAAGCGATTCTTGCGAAGCAATGTGAACACTTCTGCTTCCCAGGCACAGAGAAGGTGCTAGCAGGGAATTCTCTGCCTGCCTTTCCCCAGTGCTCTGCAAGCTCTCCAGGACAACATAGAATCTGGGGCTCTGTGCTTTCTTTCCTTCTGAACAAGTGTTACTGTTTTCTGCACAAAAGCGATTCTGCGAAGCAATGTGAACAGGCACAGAGAAGGTGCTATCAGGGAATTCTCTGCCTGCCTTTCCCCAGTGCTCTGCAAGCTCTCCAGTACAACATAAAATCTGGGGCTCTGTGCTTTCTTTCCTTCTGAACAAGTGTTACTGTTTTCTGCACAAAAGCGATTCTGCGAAGCAATGTGAACACTTCTGCTTCCCAGGCACAGAGAAGGTGCTAGCAAGGAATTCTCTGCCTGCCTTTCCCCAGTGCTCTGCAAGCTCTCCAGGGCAACATAAAATCTGGGGCTCTGTGCTTTCTTTCGTTCTGAGCAAGTGTTACTGTTTTCTGCACAAAAGCGATTCTGCGAAGCAATGTGAACACTTCTGCTTCCCAGGCACAGAGAAGGTGCTAGCAAGGAATTCTCTGCCTGCCTTTCCCCAGTGCTCTGCAAGCTCTCCAGGACAACATAGAATCTGGGGCTCTGTGCTTTCTTTCCTTCTGAACAAGTGTTAGTGTTTTCTGCACAAAAGCGATTCTTGCGAAGCGATGCGAACACCTCTGCTTCCCAGGCACAGAGAAGGTGCTAGCAAGGAATTCTCTGCCTGCCTTTCCCCAGTGCTCTGCAAGCTCTCCAGGACAACATAGAAGCTGGGGCTCTGTGCTTTCTTTCGTTCTGAACAAGTGTTAGTGTTTTCTGCACAAAAGCGATTCTGCGAAGCAATGTGAACAGGCACAGAGAAGGTGCTATCAGGGAATTCTCTGCCTGCCTTTCCCCAGTGCTCTGCAAGCTCTCCAGGACAACATAGAATCTGGGGCTCTGTGCTTTCTTTCCTTCTGAACAAGTGTTAGTGTTCTCTGCACAAAAGCGATTCTTGCGAAGCAATGTGAACACTTCTGCTTCCCAGGCACAGAGAAGGTGCTATCAGGGAATTCTCTGCCTGCCTTTCCCCAGTGGTCTGCAAGCTCTCCAGGACAACATAAAATCTGGGGCTCTGTGCTTTCTTTCCTTCTGAACAAGTGTTACTGTTTTCTGCACAAAAGCGATTCTGCAAAGCAATGTGAACACTTCTGCTTCCCAGGCACAGAGAAGGTGCTAGCAAGGAATTCTCTGCCTGCCTTTCCCCAGTGCTCTGCAAGCTCTCCAGGACAACATAAAATCTGGGGCTCTGTGCTTTCTTTCCTTCTGAACAAGTGTTACTGTTTTCTGCACAAAAGCGATTCTGCGAAGCAATGTGAACAGGCACAGAGAAGGTGCTATCAGGGAATTCTCTGCCTGCCTTTCCCCAGTGCTCTGCAAGCTCTCCAGGACAACATAAAATCTGGGGCTCTGTGCTTTCTTTCCTTCTGAACAAGTGTTACTGTTTTCTGCACAAAAGCGATTCTGCGAAGCAATGTGAACACTTCTGCTTCCCAGGCACAGAGAAGGTGCTAGCAAGGAATTCTCTGCCTGCCTTTCCCCAGTGCTCTGCAAGCTCTCCAGGGCAACATAAAATCTGGGGCTCTGTGCTTTCTTTCGTTCTGAGCAAGTGTTACTGTTTTCTGCACAAAAGCGATTCTGCGAAGCAATGTGAACACTTCTGCTTCCCAGGCACAGAGAAGGTGCTAGCAGGGAATTCTCTGCCTGCCTTTCCCCAGTGCTCTGCAAGCTCTCCAGGACAACAGCAAATCTGGGGCTCTGTGCTTTCTTTCCTTCTGAACAAGTGTTAGTGTTTTCTGCACAAAAGCGATTCTGCGAAGCAATGTGAACAGGCACAGAGAAGGTGCTATCAGGGAATTCTCTGCCTGCCTTTCCCCAGTGCTCTGCAAGCTCTCCAGGACAACATAAAATCTGGGGCTCTGTGCTTTCTTTCCTTCTGAACAAGTGTTACTGTTTTCTGCACAAAAGCGATTCTGCAAAGCAATGTGAACACTTCTGCTTCCCAGGCACAGAGAAGGTGCTAGCAAGGAATTCTCTGCCTGCCTTTCCCCAGTGCTCTGCAAGCTCTCCAGGACAACAGCAAATCTGGGGCTCTGTGCTTTCTTTCCTTCTGAACAAGTGTTACTGTTTTCTGCACAAAAGCGATTCTGCGAAGCAATGTGAACAGGCACAGAGAAGGTGCTATCAGGGAATTCTCTGCCTGCCTTTCCCCAGTGCTCTGCAAGCTCTCCAGGACAACATAGAATCTGGGGCTCTGTGCTTTCTTTCCTTCTGAACAAGTGTTAGTGTTCTCTGCCCAAAAGCGATTCTTGCGAAGCAATGTGAACACTTCTGCTTCCCAGGCACAGAGAAGGTGCTAGCAGGGAATTCTCTGCCTGCCTTTCCCCAGTGCTCTGCAAGCTCTCCAGGACAACATAGAATCTGGGGCTCTGTGCTTTCTTTCCTTCTGAACAAGTGTTACTGTTTTCTGCACAAAAGCGATTCTGCGAAGCAATGTGAACAGGCACAGAGAAGGTGCTATCAGGGAATTCTCTGCCTGCCTTTCCCCAGTGGTCTGCAAGCTCTCCAGGACAACATAAAATCTGGGGCTCTGTGCTTTCTTTCCTTCTGAACAAGTGTTAATGTTTTCTGCACAAAAGCGATTCTGCGAAGCAATGTGAACACTTCTGCTTCCCAGGCACAGAGAAGGTGCTATCAGGGAATTCTCTGCCTGCCTTTCCCCAGTGCTCTGCAAGCTCTCCAGGACAACAGCAAATCTGGGGCTCTGTGCTTTCTTTCCTTCTGAACAAGTGTTACTGTTTTCTGCACAAAAGCGATTCTGCGAAGCAATGTGAACAGGCACAGAGAAGGTGCTATCAGGGAATTCTCTGCCTGCCTTTCCCCAGTGCTCTGCAAGCTCTCCAGGACAACATAAAATCTGGGGCTCTGTGCTTTCTTTCCTTCTGAACAAGTGTTACTGTTTTCTGCACAAAAGCGATTCTGCGAAGCAATGTGAACACTTCTGCTTCCCAGGCACAGAGAAGGTGCTAGCAAGGAATTCTCTGCCTGCCTTTCCCCAGTGCTCTGCAAGCTCTCCAGGGCAACATAAAATATGGGGCTCTGTGCTTTCTTTCGTTCTGAGCAAGTGTTACTGTTTTCTGCACAAAAGCGATTCTGCGAAGCAATGTGAACACTTCTGCTTCCCAGGCACAGAGAAGGTGCTAGCAGGGAATTCTCTGCCTGCCTTTCCCCAGTGCTCTGCAAGCTCTCCAGGACAACAGCAAATCTGGGGCTCTGTGCTTTCTTTCCTTCTGAACAAGTGTTACTGTTTTCTGCACAAAAGCGATTCTGCGAAGCAATGTGAACAGGCACAGAGAAGGTGCTATCAGGGAATTCTCTGCCTGCCTTTCCCCAGTGCTCTGCAAGCTCTCCAGGACAACATAAAATCTGGGGCTCTGTGCTTTCTTTCCTTCTGAACAAGTGTTACTGTTTTCTGCACAAAAGCGATTCTGCGAAGCAATGTGAACACTTCTGCTTCCCAGGCACAGAGAAGGTGCTAGCAGGGAATTCTCTGCCTGCCTTTCCCCAGTGCTCTGCAAGCTCTCCAGGACAACATAGAATCTGGGGCTCTGTGCTTTCTTTCCTTCTGAACAAGTGTTACTGTTTTCTGCACAAAAGCGATTCTGCGAAGCAATGTGAACAGGCACAGAGAAGGTGCTATCAGGGAATTCTCTGCCTGCCTTTCCCCAGTGCTCTGCAAGCTCTCCAGGACAACATAAAATCTGGGGCTCTGTGCTTTCTTTCCTTCTGAACAAGTGTTACTGTTTTCTGCACAAAAGCGATTCTGCGAAGCAATGTGAACACTTCTGCTTCCCAGGCACAGAGAAGGTGCTATCAGGGAATTCTCTGCCTGCCTTTCCCCAGTGCTCTGCAAGCTCTCCAGGACAACATAGAATCTGGGGCTCTGTGCTTTCTTTCCTTCTGAACAAGTGTTACTGTTTTCTGCACAAAAGCGATTCTGCGAAGCAATGTGAACACTTCTGCTTCCCAGGCACAGAGAAGGTGCTATCAGGGAATTCTCTGCCTGCCTTTCCCCAGTGCTCTGCAAGCTCTCCAGGACAACATAGAATCTGGGGCTCTGTGCTTTCTTTCCTTCTGAACAAGTGTTAGTGTTTTCTGCACAAAAGCGATTCTGCGAAGCAATGTGAACAGGCACAGAGAAGGTGCTAGCAGGGAATTCTCTGCCTGCCTTTCCCCAGTGCTCTGCAAGCTCTCCAGGACAACATAGAATCTGGGGCTCTGTGCTTTCTTTCCTTCTGAACAAGTGTTACTGTTTTCTGCACAAAAGCGATTCTGCGAAGCAATGTGAACACTTCTGCTTCCCAGGCACAGAGAAGGTGCTAGCAGGGAATTCTCTGCCTGCCTTTCCCCAGTGCTCTGCAAGCTCTCCAGGACAACATAGAATCTGGGGCTCTGTGCTTTCTTTCGTTCTGAACAAGTGTTACTGTTTTCTGCACAAAAGCGATTCTGCGAAGCAATGTGAACAGGCACAGAGAAGGTGCTAGCAGGGAATTCTCTGCCTGCCTTTCCCCAGTGCTCTGCAAGCTCTCCAGGACAACATAGAATCTGGGGCTCTGTGCTTTCTTTCGTTCTGAACAAGTGTTAGTGTTTTCTGCACAAAAGCGATTCTTGCGAAGCAATGTGAACACTTCTGCTTCCCAGGCACAGAGAAGGTGCTAGCAGGGAATTCTCTGCCTGCCTTTCCCCAGTGCTCTGCAAGCTCTCCAGGACAACATAGAATCTGGGGCTCTGTGCTTTCTTTCCTTCTGAACAAGTGTTACTGTTTTCTGCACAAAAGCGATTCTGCGAAGCAATGTGAACAGGCACAGAGAAGGTGCTATCAGGGAATTCTCTGCCTGCCTTTCCCCAGTGCTCTGCAAGCTCTCCAGTACAACATAAAATCTGGGGCTCTGTGCTTTCTTTCCTTCTGAACAAGTGTTACTGTTTTCTGCACAAAAGCGATTCTGCGAAGCAATGTGAACACTTCTGCTTCCCAGGCACAGAGAAGGTGCTAGCAAGGAATTCTCTGCCTGCCTTTCCCCAGTGCTCTGCAAGCTCTCCAGGGCAACATAAAATCTGGGGCTCTGTGCTTTCTTTCGTTCTGAGCAAGTGTTACTGTTTTCTGCACAAAAGCGATTCTGCGAAGCAATGTGAACACTTCTGCTTCCCAGGCACAGAGAAGGTGCTAGCAAGGAATTCTCTGCCTGCCTTTCCCCAGTGCTCTGCAAGCTCTCCAGGACAACATAGAATCTGGGGCTCTGTGCTTTCTTTCCTTCTGAACAAGTGTTAGTGTTTTCTGCACAAAAGCGATTCTTGCGAAGCGATGCGAACACCTCTGCTTCCCAGGCACAGAGAAGGTGCTAGCAAGGAATTCTCTGCCTGCCTTTCCCCAGTGCTCTGCAAGCTCTCCAGGACAACATAGAAGCTGGGGCTCTGTGCTTTCTTTCGTTCTGAACAAGTGTTAGTGTTTTCTGCACAAAAGCGATTCTGCGAAGCAATGTGAACAGGCACAGAGAAGGTGCTATCAGGGAATTCTCTGCCTGCCTTTCCCCAGTGCTCTGCAAGCTCTCCAGGACAACATAGAATCTGGGGCTCTGTGCTTTCTTTCCTTCTGAACAAGTGTTAGTGTTCTCTGCACAAAAGCGATTCTTGCGAAGCAATGTGAACACTTCTGCTTCCCAGGCACAGAGAAGGTGCTATCAGGGAATTCTCTGCCTGCCTTTCCCCAGTGGTCTGCAAGCTCTCCAGGACAACATAAAATCTGGGGCTCTGTGCTTTCTTTCCTTCTGAACAAGTGTTACTGTTTTCTGCACAAAAGCGATTCTGCAAAGCAATGTGAACACTTCTGCTTCCCAGGCACAGAGAAGGTGCTAGCAAGGAATTCTCTGCCTGCCTTTCCCCAGTGCTCTGCAAGCTCTCCAGGACAACATAAAATCTGGGGCTCTGTGCTTTCTTTCCTTCTGAACAAGTGTTACTGTTTTCTGCACAAAAGCGATTCTGCGAAGCAATGTGAACAGGCACAGAGAAGGTGCTATCAGGGAATTCTCTGCCTGCCTTTCCCCAGTGCTCTGCAAGCTCTCCAGGACAACATAAAATCTGGGGCTCTGTGCTTTCTTTCCTTCTGAACAAGTGTTACTGTTTTCTGCACAAAAGCGATTCTGCGAAGCAATGTGAACACTTCTGCTTCCCAGGCACAGAGAAGGTGCTAGCAAGGAATTCTCTGCCTGCCTTTCCCCAGTGCTCTGCAAGCTCTCCAGGGCAACATAAAATATGGGGCTCTGTGCTTTCTTTCGTTCTGAGCAAGTGTTACTGTTTTCTGCACAAAAGCGATTCTGCGAAGCAATGTGAACACTTCTGCTTCCCAGGCACAGAGAAGGTGCTAGCAGGGAATTCTCTGCCTGCCTTTCCCCAGTGCTCTGCAAGCTCTCCAGGACAACAGCAAATCTGGGGCTCTGTGCTTTCTTTCCTTCTGAACAAGTGTTAGTGTTTTCTGCACAAAAGCGATTCTGCGAAGCAATGTGAACAGGCACAGAGAAGGTGCTATCAGGGAATTCTCTGCCTGCCTTTCCCCAGTGCTCTGCAAGCTCTCCAGGACAACATAAAATCTGGGGCTCTGTGCTTTCTTTCCTTCTGAACAAGTGTTACTGTTTTCTGCACAAAAGCGATTCTGCAAAGCAATGTGAACACTTCTGCTTCCCAGGCACAGAGAAGGTGCTAGCAAGGAATTCTCTGCCTGCCTTTCCCCAGTGCTCTGCAAGCTCTCCAGGACAACAGCAAATCTGGGGCTCTGTGCTTTCTTTCCTTCTGAACAAGTGTTACTGTTTTCTGCACAAAAGCGATTCTGCGAAGCAATGTGAACAGGCACAGAGAAGGTGCTATCAGGGAATTCTCTGCCTGCCTTTCCCCAGTGCTCTGCAAGCTCTCCAGGACAACATAGAATCTGGGGCTCTGTGCTTTCTTTCCTTCTGAACAAGTGTTAGTGTTCTCTGCCCAAAAGCGATTCTTGCGAAGCAATGTGAACACTTCTGCTTCCCAGGCACAGAGAAGGTGCTAGCAGGGAATTCTCTGCCTGCCTTTCCCCAGTGCTCTGCAAGCTCTCCAGGACAACATAGAATCTGGGGCTCTGTGCTTTCTTTCCTTCTGAACAAGTGTTACTGTTTTCTGCACAAAAGCGATTCTGCGAAGCAATGTGAACAGGCACAGAGAAGGTGCTATCAGGGAATTCTCTG
The DNA here is from genome assembly GCF_031877795.1 of Strix aluco. NCBI lineage: Eukaryota > Metazoa > Chordata > Aves > Strigiformes > Strigidae > Strix > Strix aluco. Next base: position 2,735,067 of record NW_027436647.1, read on the forward strand.
CCTGCCTTTCCCCAGTGGTCTGCAAGCTCTCCAGGACAACATAAAATCTGGGGCTCTGTGCTTTCTTTCCTTCTGAACAAGTGTTAATGTTTTCTGCACAAAAGCGATTCTGCGAAGCAATGTGAACACTTCTGCTTCCCAGGCACAGAGAAGGTGCTATCAGGGAATTCTCTGCCTGCCTTTCCCCAGTGCTCTGCAAGCTCTCCAGGACAACAGCAAATCTGGGGCTCTGTGCTTTCTTTCCTTCTGAACAAGTGTTACTGTTTTCTGCACAAAAGCGATTCTGCGAAGCAATGTGAACAGGCACAGAGAAGGTGCTATCAGGGAATTCTCTGCCTGCCTTTCCCCAGTGCTCTGCAAGCTCTCCAGGACAACATAAAATCTGGGGCTCTGTGCTTTCTTTCCTTCTGAACAAGTGTTACTGTTTTCTGCACAAAAGCGATTCTGCGAAGCAATGTGAACACTTCTGCTTCCCAGGCACAGAGAAGGTGCTAGCAAGGAATTCTCTGCCTGCCTTTCCCCAGTGCTCTGCAAGCTCTCCAGGGCAACATAAAATATGGGGCTCTGTGCTTTCTTTCGTTCTGAGCAAGTGTTACTGTTTTCTGCACAAAAGCGATTCTGCGAAGCAATGTGAACACTTCTGCTTCCCAGGCACAGAGAAGGTGCTAGCAGGGAATTCTCTGCCTGCCTTTCCCCAGTGCTCTGCAAGCTCTCCAGGACAACAGCAAATCTGGGGCTCTGTGCTTTCTTTCCTTCTGAACAAGTGTTACTGTTTTCTGCACAAAAGCGATTCTGCGAAGCAATGTGAACAGGCACAGAGAAGGTGCTATCAGGGAATTCTCTGCCTGCCTTTCCCCAGTGCTCTGCAAGCTCTCCAGGACAACATAAAATCTGGGGCTCTGTGCTTTCTTTCCTTCTGAACAAGTGTTACTGTTTTCTGCACAAAAGCGATTCTGCGAAGCAATGTGAACACTTCTGCTTCCCAGGCACAGAGAAGGTGCTAGCAAGGAATTCTCTGCCTGCCTTTCCCCAGTGCTCTGCAAGCTCTCCAGGGCAACATAAAATATGGGGCTCTGTGCTTTCTTTCGTTCTGAGCAAGTGTTACTGTTTTCTGCACAAAAGCGATTCTGCGAAGCAATGTGAACACTTCTGCTTCCCAGGCACAGAGAAGGTGCTAGCAGGGAATTCTCTGCCTGCCTTTCCCCAGTGCTCTGCAAGCTCTCCAGGACAACAGCAAATCTGGGGCTCTGTGCTTTCTTTCCTTCTGAACAAGTGTTACTGTTTTCTGCACAAAAGCGATTCTGCGAAGCAATGTGAACAGGCACAGAGAAGGTGCTATCAGGGAATTCTCTGCCTGCCTTTCCCCAGTGCTCTGCAAGCTCTCCAGGACAACATAGAATCTGGGGCTCTGTGCTTTCTTTCCTTCTGAACAAGTGTTACTGTTTTCTGCACAAAAGCGATTCTGCGAAGCAATGTGAACACTTCTGCTTCCCAGGCACAGAGAAGGTGCTAGCAGGGAATTCTCTGCCTGCCTTTCCCCAGTGCTCTGCAAGCTCTCCAGGACAACATAGAATCTGGGGCTCTGTGCTTTCTTTCCTTCTGAACAAGTGTTACTGTTTTCTGCACAAAAGCGATTCTTGCGAAGCGATGTGAACACTTCTGCTTCCCAGGCACAGAGAAGGTGCTAGCAGGGAATTCTCTGCCTGCCTTTCCCCAGTGCTCTGCAAGCTCTCCAGGACAACATAGAATCTGGGGCTCTGTGCTTTCTTTCCTTCTGAACAAGTGTTACTGTTTTCTGCACAAAAGCGATTCTGCGAAGCAATGTGAACACTTCTGCTTCCCAGGCACAGAGAAGGTGCTAGCAGGGAATTCTCTGCCTGCCTTTCCCCAGTGCTCTGCAAGCTCTCCAGGACAACAGCAAATCTGGGGCTCTGTGCTTTCTTTCCTTCTGAACAAGTGTTACTGTTTTCTGCACAAAAGCGATTCTGCGAAGCAATGTGAACAGGCACAGAGAAGGTGCTATCAGGGAATTCTCTGCCTGCCTTTCCCCAGTGCTCTGCAAGCTCTCCAGGACAACATAAAATCTGGGGCTCTGTGCTTTCTTTCCTTCTGAACAAGTGTTACTGTTTTCTGCACAAAAGCGATTCTGCGAAGCAATGTGAACACTTCTTCTTCCCAGGCACAGAGAAGGTGCTAGCAAGGAATTCTCTGCCTGCCTTTCCCCAGTGCTCTGCAAGCTCTCCAGGGCAACATAAAATCTGGGGCTCTGTGCTTTCTTTCGTTCTGAGCAAGTGTTACTGTTTTCTGCACAAAAGCGATTCTGCGAAGCAATGTGAACACTTCTGCTTCCCAGGCACAGAGAAGGTGCTATCAGGGAATTCTCTGCCTGCCTTTCCCCAGTGCTCTGCAAGCTCTCCAGGACAACAGCAAATCTGGGGCTCTGTGCTTTCTTTCCTTCTGAACAAGTGTTACTGTTTTCTGCACAAAAGCGATTCTGCGAAGCAATGTGAACACTTCTGCTTCCCAGGCACAGAGAAGGTGCTATCAGGGAATTCTCTGCCTGCCTTTCCCCAGTGCTCTGCAAGCTCTCCAGGACAACATAGAATCTGGGGCTCTGTGCTTTCTTTCCTTCTGAACAAGTGTTAGTGTTTTCTGCACAAAAGCGATTCTGCGAAGCAATGTGAACAGGCACAGAGAAGGTGCTAGCAGGGAATTCTCTGCCTGCCTTTCCCCAGTGCTCTGCAAGCTCTCCAGGACAACATAGAATCTGGGGCTCTGTGCTTTCTTTCCTTCTGAACAAGTGTTACTGTTTTCTGCACAAAAGCGATTCTGCGAAGCAATGTGAACACTTCTGCTTCCCAGGCACAGAGAAGGTGCTAGCAGGGAATTCTCTGCCTGCCTTTCCCCAGTGCTCTGCAAGCTCTCCAGGACAACATAGAATCTGGGGCTCTGTGCTTTCTTTCGTTCTGAACAAGTGTTACTGTTTTCTGCACAAAAGCGATTCTGCGAAGCAATGTGAACAGGCACAGAGAAGGTGCTAGCAGGGAATTCTCTGCCTGCCTTTCCCCAGTGCTCTGCAAGCTCTCCAGGACAACATAGAATCTGGGGCTCTGTGCTTTCTTTCGTTCTGAACAAGTGTTAGTGTTTTCTGCACAAAAGCGATTCTTGCGAAGCAATGTGAACACTTCTGCTTCCCAGGCACAGAGAAGGTGCTAGCAGGGAATTCTCTGCCTGCCTTTCCCCAGTGCTCTGCAAGCTCTCCAGGACAACATAGAATCTGGGGCTCTGTGCTTTCTTTCCTTCTGAACAAGTGTTACTGTTTTCTGCACAAAAGCGATTCTGCGAAGCAATGTGAACAGGCACAGAGAAGGTGCTATCAGGGAATTCTCTGCCTGCCTTTCCCCAGTGCTCTGCAAGCTCTCCAGTACAACATAAAATCTGGGGCTCTGTGCTTTCTTTCCTTCTGAACAAGTGTTACTGTTTTCTGCACAAAAGCGATTCTGCGAAGCAATGTGAACACTTCTGCTTCCCAGGCACAGAGAAGGTGCTAGCAAGGAATTCTCTGCCTGCCTTTCCCCAGTGCTCTGCAAGCTCTCCAGGGCAACATAAAATCTGGGGCTCTGTGCTTTCTTTCGTTCTGAGCAAGTGTTACTGTTTTCTGCACAAAAGCGATTCTGCGAAGCAATGTGAACACTTCTGCTTCCCAGGCACAGAGAAGGTGCTAGCAAGGAATTCTCTGCCTGCCTTTCCCCAGTGCTCTGCAAGCTCTCCAGGACAACATAGAATCTGGGGCTCTGTGCTTTCTTTCGTTCTGAACAAGTGTTAGTGTTTTCTGCACAAAAGCGATTCTGCGAAGCAATGTGAACAGGCACAGACAAGGTGCTATCAGGGAATTCTCTGCCTGCCTTTCCCCAGTGCTCTGCAAGCTCTCCAGGACAACATAGAATCTGGGGCTCTGTGCTTTCTTTCCTTCTGAACAAGTGTTAGTGTTCTCTGCACAAAAGCGATTCTTGCGAAGCAATGTGAACACTTCTGCTTCCCAGGCACAGAGAAGGTGCTATCAGGGAATTCTCTGCCTGCCTTTCCCCAGTGGTCTGCAAGCTCTCCAGGACAACATAAAATCTGGGGCTCTGTGCTTTCTTTCCTTCTGAACAAGTGTTACTGTTTTCTGCACAAAAGCGATTCTGCAAAGCAATGTGAACACTTCTGCTTCCCAGGCACAGAGAAGGTGCTAGCAAGGAATTCTCTGCCTGCCTTTCCCCAGTGCTCTGCAAGCTCTCCAGGACAACATAAAATCTGGGGCTCTGTGCTTTCTTTCCTTCTGAACAAGTGTTACTGTTTTCTGCACAAAAGCGATTCTGCGAAGCAATGTGAACAGGCACAGAGAAGGTGCTATCAGGGAATTCTCTGCCTGCCTTTCCCCAGTGCTCTGCAAGCTCTCCAGGACAACATAAAATCTGGGGCTCTGTGCTTTCTTTCCTTCTGAACAAGTGTTACTGTTTTCTGCACAAAAGCGATTCTGCGAAGCAATGTGAACACTTCTGCTTCCCAGGCACAGAGAAGGTGCTAGCAAGGAATTCTCTGCCTGCCTTTCCCCAGTGCTCTGCAAGCTCTCCAGGGCAACATAAAATATGGGGCTCTGTGCTTTCTTTCGTTCTGAGCAAGTGTTACTGTTTTCTGCACAAAAGCGATTCTTGCGAAGCAATGTGAACACTTCTGCTTCCCAGGCACAGAGAAGGTGCTAGCAGGGAATTCTCTGCCTGCCTTTCCCCAGTGCTCTGCAAGCTCTCCAGGACAACAGCAAATCTGGGGCTCTGTGCTTTCTTTCCTTCTGAACAAGTGTTAGTGTTTTCTGCACAAAAGCGATTCTGCGAAGCAATGTGAACAGGCACAGAGAAGGTGCTATCAGGGAATTCTCTGCCTGCCTTTCCCCAGTGCTCTGCAAGCTCTCCAGGACAACATAAAATCTGGGGCTCTGTGCTTTCTTTCCTTCTGAACAAGTGTTAGTGTTTTCTGCACAAAAGCGATTCTGCAAAGCAATGTGAACACTTCTGCTTCCCAGGCACAGAGAAGGTGCTAGCAAGGAATTCTCTGCCTGCCTTTCCCCAGTGCTCTGCAAGCTCTCCAGGACAACAGCAAATCTGGGGCTCTGTGCTTTCTTTCCTTCTGAACAAGTGTTACTGTTTTCTGCACAAAAGCGATTCTGCGAAGCAATGTGAACAGGCACAGAGAAGGTGCTATCAGGGAATTCTCTGCCTGCCTTTCCCCAGTGCTCTGCAAGCTCTCCAGGACAACATAAAATCTGGGGCTCTGTGCTTTCTTTCCTTCTGAACAAGTGTTACTGTTTTCTGCACAAAAGCGATTCTTGCGAAGCAATGTGAACACTTCTGCTTCCCAGGCACAGAGAAGGTGCTAGCAAGGAATTCTCTGCCTGCCTTTCCCCAGTGCTCTGCAAGCTCTCCAGGGCAACATAAAATCTGGGGCTCTGTGCTTTCTTTCGTTCTGAGCAAGTGTTACTGTTTTCTGCACAAAAGCGATTCTGCGAAGCAATGTGAACACTTCTGCTTCCCAGGCACAGAGAAGGTGCTAGCAGGGAATTCTCTGCCTGCCTTTCCCCAGTGCTCTGCAAGCTCTCCAGGACAACATAGAATCTGGGGCTCTGTGCTTTCTTTCCTTCTGAACAAGTGTTACTGTTTTCTGCACAAAAGCGATTCTGCGAAGCAATGTGAACACTTCTGCTTCCCAGGCACAGAGAAGGTGCTAGCAGGGAATTCTCTGCCTGCCTTTCCCCAGTGCTCTGCAAGCTCTCCAGGGCAACATCAAATCTGGGGCTCTGTGCTTTCTTTCCTTCTGAACAAGTGTTAGTGTTTTCTGCACAAAAGCGATTCTTGCGAAGCGATGTGAACACTTCTGCTTCCCAGGCACAGAGAAGGTGCTAGCAAGGAATTCTCTGCCTGCCTTTCCCCAGTGCTCTGCAAGCTCTCCAGGACAACATAAAATCTGGGGCTCTGTGCTTTCTTTCCTTCTGAACAAGTGTTAGTGTTTTCTGCACAAAAGCGATTCTGCGAAGCAATGTGAACACTTCTGCTTCCCAGGCACAGAGAAGGTGCTAGCAGGGAATTCTCTGCCTGCCTTTCCCCAGTGCTCTGCAAGCTCTCCAGGACAACATAGAATCTGGGGCTCTGTGCTTTCTTTCGTTCTGAACAAGTGTTAGTGTTTTCTGCACAAAAGCGATTCTGCGAAGCAATGTGAACAGGCACAGAGAAGGTGCTATCAGGGAATTCTCTGCCTGCCTTTCCCCAGTGCTCTGCAAGCTCTCCAGGACAACATAGAATCTGGGGCTCTGTGCTTTCTTTCGTTCTGAACAAGTGTTAGTGTTTTCTGCACAAAAGCGATTCTTGCGAAGCAATGTGAACACTTCTGCTTCCCAGGCACAGAGAAGGTGCTATCAGGGAATTCTCTGCCTGCCTTTCCCCAGTGCTCTGCAAGCTCTCCAGGACAACATAGAATCTGGGGCTCTGTGCTTTCTTTCGTTCTGAACAAGTGTTAGTGTTTTCTGCACAAAAGCGATTCTGCGAAGCAATGTGAACAGGCACAGAGAAGGTGCTAGCAGGGAATTCTCTGCCTGCCTTTCCCCAGTGCTCTGCAAGCTCTCCAGGACAACATAAAATCTGGGGCTCTGTGCTTTCTTTCCTTCTGAACAAGTGTTACTGTTTTCTGCACAAAAGCGATTCTGCGAAGCAATGTGAACACTTCTGCTTCCCAGGCACAGAGAAGGTGCTAGCAAGGAATTCTCTGCCTGCCTTTCCCCAGTGCTCTGCAAGCTCTCCAGGGCAACATAAAATCTGGGGCTCTGTGCTTTCTTTCGTTCTGAGCAAGTGTTACTGTTTTCTGCACAAAAGCGATTCTGCGAAGCAATGTGAACACTTCTTCTTCCCAGGCACAGAGAAGGTGCTAGCAAGGAATTCTCTGCCTGCCTTTCCCCAGTGCTCTGCAAGCTCTCCAGGACAACATAGAATCTGGGGCTCTGTGCTTTCTTTCCTTCTGAACAAGTGTTAGTGTTTTCTGCACAAAAGCGATTCTTTCGAAGCGATGCGAACACCTCTGCTTCCCAGGCACAGAGAAGGTGCTAGCAAGGAATTCTCTGCCTGCCTTTCCCCAGTGCTCTGCAAGCTCTCCAGGACAACATAGAATCTGGGGCTCTGTGCTTTCTTTCCTTCTGAACAAGTGTTACTGTTTTCTGCACAAAAGCGATTCTGCGAAGCAATGTGAACAGGCACAGAGAAGGTGCTATCAGGGAATTCTCTGCCTGCCTTTCCCCAGTGCTCTGCAAGCTCTCCAGGACAACATAAAATCTGGGGCTCTGTGCTTTCTTTCCTTCTGAACAAGTGTTAGTGTTCTCTGCCCAAAAGCGATTCTTGCGAAGCAATGTGAACACTTCTGCTTCCCAGGCACAGAGAAGGTGCTAGCAGGGAATTCTCTGCCTGCCTTTCCCCAGTGCTCTGCAAGCTCTCCAGGACAACATAGAATCTGGGGCTCTGTGCTTTCTTTCCTTCTGAACAAGTGTTAGTGTTTTCTGCACAAAAGCGATTCTGCGAAGCAATGTGAACAGGCACAGAGAAGGTGCTATCAGGGAATTCTCTGCCTGCCTTTCCCCAGTGGTCTGCAAGCTCTCCAGGACAACATAAAATCTGGGGCTCTGTGCTTTCTTTCCTTCTGAACAAGTGTTACTGTTTTCTGCACAAAAGCGATTCTGCGAAGCAATGTGAACACTTCTGCTTCCCAGGCACAGAGAAGGTGCTATCAGGGAATTCTCTGCCTGCCTTTCCCCAGTGCTCTGCAAGCTCTTCAGGACAACAGCAAATCTGGGGCTCTGTGCTTTCTTTCCTTCTGAACAAGTGTTACTGTTTTCTGCACAAAAGCGATTCTGCGAAGCAATGTGAACAGGCACAGAGAAGGTGCTATCAGGGAATTCTCTGCCTGCCTTTCCCCAGTGCTCTGCAAGCTCTCCAGGACAACATAAAATCTGGGGCTCTGTGCTTTCTTTCCTTCTGAACAAGTGTTACTGTTTTCTGCACAAAAGCGATTCTGCGAAGCAATGTGAACACTTCTGCTTCCCAGGCACAGAGAAGGTGCTAGCAAGGAATTCTCTGCCTGCCTTTCCCCAGTGCTCTGCAAGCTCTCCAGGGCAACATAAAATATGGGGCTCTGTGCTTTCTTTCGTTCTGAACAACTGTTAGTGTTTTCTGCACAAAAGCGATTCTGCGAAGCAATGTGAACACTTCTGCTTCCCAGGCACAGAGAAGGTGCTAGCAGGGAATTCTCTGCCTGCCTTTCCCCAGTGCTCTGCAAGCTCTCCAGGACAACATAAAATCTGGGGCTCTGTGCTTTCTTTCCTTCTGAACAAGTGTTACTGTTTTCTGCACAAAAGCGATTCTGCGAAGCAATGTGAACACTTCTGCTTCCCAGGCACAGAGAAGGTGCTAGCAAGGAATTCTCTGCCTGCCTTTCCCCAGTGCTCTGCAAGCTCTCCAGGGCAACATAAAATATGGGGCTCTGTGCTTTCTTTCGTTCTGAGCAAGTGTTACTGTTTTCTGCACAAAAGCGATTCTGCGAAGCAATGTGAACACTTCTGCTTCCCAGGCACAGAGAAGGTGCTAGCAGGGAATTCTCTGCCTGCCTTTCCCCAGTGCTCTGCAAGCTCTCCAGGACAACAGCAAATCTGGGGCTCTGTGCTTTCTTTCCTTCTGAACAAGTGTTACTGTTTTCTGCACAAAAGCGATTCTGCGAAGCAATGTGAACAGGCACAGAGAAGGTGCTATCAGGGAATTCTCTGCCTGCCTTTCCCCAGTGCTCTGCAAGCTCTCCAGGACAACATAGAATCTGGGGCTCTGTGCTTTCTTTCCTTCTGAACAAGTGTTACTGTTTTCTGCACAAAAGCGATTCTGCGAAGCAATGTGAACACTTCTGCTTCCCAGGCACAGAGAAGGTGCTAGCAGGGAATTCTCTGCCTGCCTTTCCCCAGTGCTCTGCAAGCTCTCCAGGACAACATAGAATCTGGGGCTCTGTGCTTTCTTTCCTTCTGAACAAGTGTTACTGTTTTCTGCACAAAAGCGATTCTTGCGAAGCGATGTGAACACTTCTGCTTCCCAGGCACAGAGAAGGTGCTAGCAGGGAATTCTCTGCCTGCCTTTCCCCAGTGCTCTGCAAGCTCTCCAGGACAACATAGAATCTGGGGCTCTGTGCTTTCTTTCCTTCTGAACAAGTGTTACTGTTTTCTGCACAAAAGCGATTCTGCGAAGCAATGTGAACACTTCTGCTTCCCAGGCACAGAGAAGGTGCTAGCAGGGAATTCTCTGCCTGCCTTTCCCCAGTGCTCTGCAAGCTCTCCAGGACAACAGCAAATCTGGGGCTCTGTGCTTTCTTTCCTTCTGAACAAGTGTTACTGTTTTCTGCACAAAAGCGATTCTGCGAAGCAATGTGAACAGGCACAGAGAAGGTGCTATCAGGGAATTCTCTGCCTGCCTTTCCCCAGTGCTCTGCAAGCTCTCCAGGACAACATAAAATCTGGGGCTCTGTGCTTTCTTTCCTTCTGAACAAGTGTTACTGTTTTCTGCACAAAAGCGATTCTGCGAAGCAATGTGAACACTTCTTCTTCCCAGGCACAGAGAAGGTGCTAGCAAGGAATTCTCTGCCTGCCTTTCCCCAGTGCTCTGCAAGCTCTCCAGGGCAACATAAAATCTGGGGCTCTGTGCTTTCTTTCGTTCTGAGCAAGTGTTACTGTTTTCTGCACAAAAGCGATTCTGCGAAGCAATGTGAACACTTCTGCTTCCCAGGCACAGAGAAGGTGCTATCAGGGAATTCTCTGCCTGCCTTTCCCCAGTGCTCTGCAAGCTCTCCAGGACAACAGCAAATCTGGGGCTCTGTGCTTTCTTTCCTTCTGAACAAGTGTTACTGTTTTCTGCACAAAAGCGATTCTGCGAAGCAATGTGAACACTTCTGCTTCCCAGGCACAGAGAAGGTGCTATCAGGGAATTCTCTGCCTGCCTTTCCCCAGTGCTCTGCAAGCTCTCCAGGACAACATAGAATCTGGGGCTCTGTGCTTTCTTTCCTTCTGAACAAGTGTTAGTGTTTTCTGCACAAAAGCGATTCTGCGAAGCAATGTGAACAGGCACAGAGAAGGTGCTAGCAGGGAATTCTCTGCCTGCCTTTCCCCAGTGCTCTGCAAGCTCTCCAGGACAACATAGAATCTGGGGCTCTGTGCTTTCTTTCCTTCTGAACAAGTGTTACTGTTTTCTGCACAAAAGCGATTCTGCGAAGCAATGTGAACACTTCTGCTTCCCAGGCACAGAGAAGGTGCTAGCAGGGAATTCTCTGCCTGCCTTTCCCCAGTGCTCTGCAAGCTCTCCAGGACAACATAGAATCTGGGGCTCTGTGCTTTCTTTCGTTCTGAACAAGTGTTACTGTTTTCTGCACAAAAGCGATTCTGCGAAGCAATGTGAACAGGCACAGAGAAGGTGCTAGCAGGGAATTCTCTGCCTGCCTTTCCCCAGTGCTCTGCAAGCTCTCCAGGACAACATAGAATCTGGGGCTCTGTGCTTTCTTTCGTTCTGAACAAGTGTTAGTGTTTTCTGCACAAAAGCGATTCTTGCGAAGCAATGTGAACACTTCTGCTTCCCAGGCACAGAGAAGGTGCTAGCAGGGAATTCTCTGCCTGCCTTTCCCCAGTGCTCTGCAAGCTCTCCAGGACAACATAGAATCTGGGGCTCTGTGCTTTCTTTCCTTCTGAACAAGTGTTACTGTTTTCTGCACAAAAGCGATTCTGCGAAGCAATGTGAACAGGCACAGAGAAGGTGCTATCAGGGAATTCTCTGCCTGCCTTTCCCCAGTGCTCTGCAAGCTCTCCAGTACAACATAAAATCTGGGGCTCTGTGCTTTCTTTCCTTCTGAACAAGTGTTACTGTTTTCTGCACAAAAGCGATTCTGCGAAGCAATGTGAACACTTCTGCTTCCCAGGCACAGAGAAGGTGCTAGCAAGGAATTCTCTGCCTGCCTTTCCCCAGTGCTCTGCAAGCTCTCCAGGGCAACATAAAATCTGGGGCTCTGTGCTTTCTTTCGTTCTGAGCAAGTGTTACTGTTTTCTGCACAAAAGCGATTCTGCGAAGCAATGTGAACACTTCTGCTTCCCAGGCACAGAGAAGGTGCTAGCAAGGAATTCTCTGCCTGCCTTTCCCCAGTGCTCTGCAAGCTCTCCAGGACAACATAGAATCTGGGGCTCTGTGCTTTCTTTCGTTCTGAACAAGTGTTAGTGTTTTCTGCACAAAAGCGATTCTGCGAAGCAATGTGAACAGGCACAGACAAGGTGCTATCAGGGAATTCTCTGCCTGCCTTTCCCCAGTGCTCTGCAAGCTCTCCAGGACAACATAGAATCTGGGGCTCTGTGCTTTCTTTCCTTCTGAACAAGTGTTAGTGTTCTCTGCACAAAAGCGATTCTTGCGAAGCAATGTGAACACTTCTGCTTCCCAGGCACAGAGAAGGTGCTATCAGGGAATTCTCTGCCTGCCTTTCCCCAGTGGTCTGCAAGCTCTCCAGGACAACATAAAATCTGGGGCTCTGTGCTTTCTTTCCTTCTGAACAAGTGTTACTGTTTTCTGCACAAAAGCGATTCTGCAAAGCAATGTGAACACTTCTGCTTCCCAGGCACAGAGAAGGTGCTAGCAAGGAATTCTCTGCCTGCCTTTCCCCAGTGCTCTGCAAGCTCTCCAGGACAACATAAAATCTGGGGCTCTGTGCTTTCTTTCCTTCTGAACAAGTGTTACTGTTTTCTGCACAAAAGCGATTCTGCGAAGCAATGTGAACAGGCACAGAGAAGGTGCTATCAGGGAATTCTCTGCCTGCCTTTCCCCAGTGCTCTGCAAGCTCTCCAGGACAACATAAAATCTGGGGCTCTGTGCTTTCTTTCCTTCTGAACAAGTGTTACTGTTTTCTGCACAAAAGCGATTCTGCGAAGCAATGTGAACACTTCTGCTTCCCAGGCACAGAGAAGGTGCTAGCAAGGAATTCTCTGCCTGCCTTTCCCCAGTGCTCTGCAAGCTCTCCAGGGCAACATAAAATATGGGGCTCTGTGCTTTCTTTCGTTCTGAGCAAGTGTTACTGTTTTCTGCACAAAAGCGATTCTTGCGAAGCAATGTGAACACTTCTGCTTCCCAGGCACAGAGAAGGTGCTAGCAGGGAATTCTCTGCCTGCCTTTCCCCAGTGCTCTGCAAGCTCTCCAGGACAACAGCAAATCTGGGGCTCTGTGCTTTCTTTCCTTCTGAACAAGTGTTAGTGTTTTCTGCACAAAAGCGATTCTGCGAAGCAATGTGAACAGGCACAGAGAAGGTGCTATCAGGGAATTCTCTGCCTGCCTTTCCCCAGTGCTCTGCAAGCTCTCCAGGACAACATAAAATCTGGGGCTCTGTGCTTTCTTTCCTTCTGAACAAGTGTTAGTGTTTTCTGCACAAAAGCGATTCTGCAAAGCAATGTGAACACTTCTGCTTCCCAGGCACAGAGAAGGTGCTAGCAAGGAATTCTCTGCCTGCCTTTCCCCAGTGCTCTGCAAGCTCTCCAGGACAACAGCAAATCTGGGGCTCTGTGCTTTCTTTCCTTCTGAACAAGTGTTACTGTTTTCTGCACAAAAGCGATTCTGCGAAGCAATGTGAACAGGCACAGAGAAGGTGCTATCAGGGAATTCTCTGCCTGCCTTTCCCCAGTGCTCTGCAAGCTCTCCAGGACAACATAAAATCTGGGGCTCTGTGCTTTCTTTCCTTCTGAACAAGTGTTACTGTTTTCTGCACAAAAGCGATTCTTGCGAAGCAATGTGAACACTTCTGCTTCCCAGGCACAGAGAAGGTGCTAGCAAGGAATTCTCTGCCTGCCTTTCCCCAGTGCTCTGCAAGCTCTCCAGGGCAACATAAAATCTGGGGCTCTGTGCTTTCTTTCGTTCTGAGCAAGTGTTACTGTTTTCTGCACAAAAGCGATTCTGCGAAGCAATGTGAACACTTCTGCTTCCCAGGCACAGAGAAGGTGCTAGCAGGGAATTCTCTGCCTGCCTTTCCCCAGTGCTCTGCAAGCTCTCCAGGACAACATAGAATCTGGGGCTCTGTGCTTTCTTTCCTTCTGAACAAGTGTTACTGTTTTCTGCACAAAAGCGATTCTGCGAAGCAATGTGAACACTTCTGCTTCCCAGGCACAGAGAAGGTGCTAGCAGGGAATTCTCTGCCTGCCTTTCCCCAGTGCTCTGCAAGCTCTCCAGGGCAACATCAAATCTGGGGCTCTGTGCTTTCTTTCCTTCTGAACAAGTGTTAGTGTTTTCTGCACAAAAGCGATTCTTGCGAAGCGATGTGAACACTTCTGCTTCCCAGGCACAGAGAAGGTGCTAGCAAGGAATTCTCTGCCTGCCTTTCCCCAGTGCTCTGCAAGCTCTCCAGGACAACATAAAATCTGGGGCTCTGTGCTTTCTTTCCTTCTGAACAAGTGTTAGTGTTTTCTGCACAAAAGCGATTCTGCGAAGCAATGTGAACACTTCTGCTTCCCAGGCACAGAGAAGGTGCTAGCAGGGAATTCTCTGCCTGCCTTTCCCCAGTGCTCTGCAAGCTCTCCAGGACAACATAGAATCTGGGGCTCTGTGCTTTCTTTCGTTCTGAACAAGTGTTAGTGTTTTCTGCACAAAAGCGATTCTGCGAAGCAATGTGAACAGGCACAGAGAAGGTGCTATCAGGGAATTCTCTGCCTGCCTTTCCCCAGTGCTCTGCAAGCTCTCCAGGACAACATAGAATCTGGGGCTCTGTGCTTTCTTTCGTTCTGAACAAGTGTTAGTGTTTTCTGCACAAAAGCGATTCTTGCGAAGCAATGTGAACACTTCTGCTTCCCAGGCACAGAGAAGGTGCTATCAGGGAATTCTCTGCCTGCCTTTCCCCAGTGCTCTGCAAGCTCTCCAGGACAACATAGAATCTGGGGCTCTGTGCTTTCTTTCGTTCTGAACAAGTGTTAGTGTTTTCTGCACAAAAGCGATTCTGCGAAGCAATGTGAACAGGCACAGAGAAGGTGCTAGCAGGGAATTCTCTGCCTGCCTTTCCCCAGTGCTCTGCAAGCTCTCCAGGACAACATAAAATCTGGGGCTCTGTGCTTTCTTTCCTTCTGAACAAGTGTTACTGTTTTCTGCACAAAAGCGATTCTGCGAAGCAATGTGAACACTTCTGCTTCCCAGGCACAGAGAAGGTGCTAGCAAGGAATTCTCTGCCTGCCTTTCCCCAGTGCTCTGCAAGCTCTCCAGGGCAACATAAAATCTGGGGCTCTGTGCTTTCTTTCGTTCTGAGCAAGTGTTACTGTTTTCTGCACAAAAGCGATTCTGCGAAGCAATGTGAACACTTCTTCTTCCCAGGCACAGAGAAGGTGCTAGCAAGGAATTCTCTGCCTGCCTTTCCCCAGTGCTCTGCAAGCTCTCCAGGACAACATAGAATCTGGGGCTCTGTGCTTTCTTTCCTTCTGAACAAGTGTTAGTGTTTTCTGCACAAAAGCGATTCTTTCGAAGCGATGCGAACACCTCTGCTTCCCAGGCACAGAGAAGGTGCTAGCAAGGAATTCTCTGCCTGCCTTTCCCCAGTGCTCTGCAAGCTCTCCAGGACAACATAGAATCTGGGGCTCTGTGCTTTCTTTCCTTCTGAACAAGTGTTACTGTTTTCTGCACAAAAGCGATTCTGCGAAGCAATGTGAACAGGCACAGAGAAGGTGCTATCAGGGAATTCTCTGCCTGCCTTTCCCCAGTGCTCTGCAAGCTCTCCAGGACAACATAAAATCTGGGGCTCTGTGCTTTCTTTCCTTCTGAACAAGTGTTAGTGTTCTCTGCCCAAAAGCGATTCTTGCGAAGCAATGTGAACACTTCTGCTTCCCAGGCACAGAGAAGGTGCTAGCAGGGAATTCTCTGCCTGCCTTTCCCCAGTGCTCTGCAAGCTCTCCAGGACAACATAGAATCTGGGGCTCTGTGCTTTCTTTCCTTCTGAACAAGTGTTACTGTTTTCTGCACAAAAGCGATTCTGCGAAGCAATGTGAACAGGCACAGAGAAGGTGCTATCAGGGAATTCTCTGCCTGCCTTTCCCCAGTGGTCTGCAAGCTCTCCAGGACAACATAAAATCTGGGGCTCTGTGCTTTCTTTCCTTCTGAACAAGTGTTACTGTTTTCTGCACAAAAGCGATTCTGCGAAGCAATGTGAACACTTCTGCTTCCCAGGCACAGAGAAGGTGCTATCAGGGAATTCTCTGCCTGCCTTTCCCCAGTGCTCTGCAAGCTCTTCAGGACAACAGCAAATCTGGGGCTCTGTGCTTTCTTTCCTTCTGAACAAGTGTTACTGTTTTCTGCACAAAAGCGATTCTGCGAAGCAATGTGAACAGGCACAGAGAAGGTGCTATCAGGGAATTCTCTGCCTGCCTTTCCCCAGTGCTCTGCAAGCTCTCCAGGACAACATAAAATCTGGGGCTCTGTGCTTTCTTTCCTTCTGAACAAGTGTTACTGTTTTCTGCACAAAAGCGATTCTGCGAAGCAATGTGAACACTTCTGCTTCCCAGGCACAGAGAAGGTGCTAGCAAGGAATTCTCTGCCTGCCTTTCCCCAGTGCTCTGCAAGCTCTCCAGGGCAACATAAAATATGGGGCTCTGTGCTTTCTTTCGTTCTGAACAACTGTTAGTGTTTTCTGCACAAAAGCGATTCTGCGAAGCAATGTGAACACTTCTGCTTCCCAGGCACAGAGAAGGTGCTAGCAGGGAATTCTCTGCCTGCCTTTCCCCAGTGCTCTGCAAGCTCTCCAGGACAACATAGAATCTGGGGCTCTGTGCTTTCTTTCGTTCTGAACAAGTGTTAGTGTTTTCTGCACAAAAGCGATTCTGCGAAGCAATGTGAACAGGCACAGAGAAGGTGCTATCAGGGAATTCTCTGCCTGCCTTTCCCCAGTGCTCTGCAAGCTCTCCAGGACAACATAAAATCTGGGGCTCTGTGCTTTCTTTCCTTCTGAACAAGTGTTACTGTTTTCTGCACAAAAGCGATTCTGCGAAGCAATGTGAGCAGGCACAGAGAAGGTGCTAGCAGGGAATTCTCTGCCTGCCTTTCCCCAGTGCTCTGCAAGCTCTCCAGGACAACATAGAATCTGGGGCTCTGTGCTTTCTTTCCTTCTGAACAAGTGTTACTGTTTTCTGCACAAAAGCGATTCTGCGAAGCAATGTGAACACTTCTGCTTCCCAGGCACAGAGAAGGTGCTAGCAGGGAATTCTCTGCCTGCCTTTCCCCAGTGCTCTGCAAGCTCTCCAGGACAACATAGAATCTGGGGCTCTGTGCTTTCTTTCCTTCTGAACAAGTGTTACTGTTTTCTGCACAAAAGCGATTCTGCGAAGCAATGTGAACACTTCTGCTTCCCAGGCACAGAGAAGGTGCTAGCAGGGAATTCTCTGCCTGCCTTTCCCCAGTGCTCTGCAAGCTCTCCAGGACAACAGCAAATCTGGGGCTCTGTGCTTTCTTTCCTTCTGAACAAGTGTTACTGTTTTCTGCACAAAAGCGATTCTGCGAAGCAATGTGAACAGGCACAGAGAAGGTGCTAGCAGGGAATTCTCTGCCTGCCTTTCCCCAGTGCTCTGCAAGCTCTCCAGGACAACATAAAATCTGGGGCTCTGTGCTTTCTTTCCTTCTGAACAAGTGTTACTGTTTTCTGCACAAAAGCGATTCTGCGAAGCAATGTGAACACTTCTTCTTCCCAGGCACAGAGAAGGTGCTAGCAAGGAATTCTCTGCCTGCCTTTCCCCAGTGCTCTGCAAGCTCTCCAGGGCAACATAAAATCTGGGGCTCTGTGCTTTCTTTCCTTCTGAACAAGTGTTACTGTTTTCTGCACAAAAGCGATTCTGCGAAGCAATGTGAACACTTCTGCTTCCCAGGCACAGAGAAGGTGCTATCAGGGAATTCTCTGCCTGCCTTTCCCCAGTGCTCTGCAAGCTCTCCAGGACAACATAGAATCTGGGGCTCTGTGCTTTCTTTCGTTCTGAACAAGTGTTACTGTTTTCTGCACAAAAGCGATTCTGCGAAGCAATGTGAACAGGCACAGAGAAGCTGCTAGCAGGGAATTCTCTGCCTGCCTTTCCCCAGTGCTCTGCAAGCTCTCCAGGACAACATAGAATCTGGGGCTCTGTGCTTTCTTTCCTTCTGAACAAGTGTTACTGTTTTCTGCACAAAAGCGATTCTGCGAAGCAATGTGAACACTTCTGCTTCCCAGGCACAGAGAAGGTGCTAGCAGGGAATTCTCTGCCTGCCTTTCCCCAGTGCTCTGCAAGCTCTCCAGGACAACATAGAATCTGGGGCTCTGTGCTTTCTTTCCTTCTGAACAAGTGTTACTGTTTTCTGCACAAAAGCGATTCTTGCGAAGCGATGTGAACACTTCTGCTTCCCAGGCACAGAGAAGGTGCTAGCAAGGAATTCTCTGCCTGCCTTTCCCCAGTGCTCTGCAAGCTCTCCAGGACAACATAAAATCTGGGGCTCTGTGCTTTCTTTCCTTCTGAACAAGTGTTAGTGTTTTCTGCACAAAAGCGATTCTTGCGAAGCAATGTGAACACTTCTGCTTCCCAGGCACAGAGAAGGTGCTAGCAGGGAATTCTCTGCCTGCCTTTCCCCAGTGCTCTGCAAGCTCTCCAGGACAACATAGAATCTGGTGCTCTGTGCTTTCTTTCCTTCTGAACAAGTGTTACTGTTTTCTGAACAAAAGCGATTCTGCGAAGCAATGTGAACACTTCTGCTTCCCAGGCACAGAGAAGGTGCTAGCAAGGAATTCTCTGCCTGCCTTTCCCCAGTGCTCTGCAAGCTCTCCAGGACAACATAGAATCTGGGGCTCTGTGCTTTCTTTCCTTCTGAACAAGTGTTAGTGTTTTCTGCACAAAAGCGATTCTGCGAAGCAATGTGAACACTTCTGCTTCCCAGGCACAGAGAAGGTGCTAGCAGGGAATTCTCTGCCTGCCTTTCCCCAGTGCTCTGCAAGCTCTCCAGGACAACATAGAATCTGGGGCTCTGTGCTTTCTTTCCTTCTGAACAAGTGTTACTGTTTTCTGCACAAAAGCGATTCTGCGAAGCAATGTGAACAGGCACAGAGAAGGTGCTAGCAGGGAATTCTCTGCCTGCCTTTCCCCAGTGCTCTGCAAGCTCTCCAGGACAACATAAAATCTGGGGCTCTGTGCTTTCTTTCCTTCTGAACAAGTGTTACTGTTTTCTGCACAAAAGCGATTCTGCGAAGCAATGTGAACACTTCTGCTTCCCAGGCACAGAGAAGGTGCTAGCAGGGAATTCTCTGCCTGCCTTTCCCCAGTGCTCTGCAAGCTCTCCAGGACAACATAAAATCTGGGGCTCTGTGCTTTCTTTCCTTCTGAACAAGTGTTAGTGTTTTCTGCACAAAAGCGATTCTTGCGAAGCGATGTGAACACTTCTGCCTCCCAGGCTCAGAGAAGGTGCTAGAAAGGAATTCTCTGCCTGCCTTTCCCCAGTGCTCTGCAAGCTCTCCAGGACAACATAAAATCTGGGGCTCTGTGCTTTCTTTCCTTCTGAACAAGTGTTAGTGTTTTCTGCACAAAAGCGATTCTTGCGAAGCAATGTGAACACTTCTGCTTCCCAGGCACAGAGAAGGTGCTAGCAGGGAATTCTCTGCCTGCCTTTCCCCAGTGCTCTGCAAGCTCTCCAGGACAACATAAAATCTGGGGCTCTGTGCTTTCTTTCGTTCTGAACAAGTGTTAGTGTTTTCTGCACAAAAGCGATTATGCGAAGCAATGTGAACAGGCACAGAGAAGGTGCTAGCAGGGAATTCTCTGCCTGCCTTTCCCCAGTGCTCTGCAAGCTCTCCAGGACAACATAGAATCTGGGGCTCTGTGCTTTCTTTCGTTCTGAACAAGTGTTACTGTTTTCTGCACAAAAGCGATTCTGCGAAGCAATGTGAACACTTCTGCTTCCCAGGCACAGAGAAGGTGCTAGCAGGGAATTCTCTGCCTGCCTTTCCCCAGTGCTCTGCAAGCTCTCCAGGACAACAGAGAATCTGGGGCTCTGTGCTTTCTTTCGTTCTGAACAAGTGTTAGTGTTTTCTGCACAAAAGCGATTCTGCGAAGCAATGTGAACAGGCACAGAGAAGGTGCTATCAGGGAATTCTCTGCCTGCCTTTCCCCAGTGCTCTGCAAGCTCTCCAGGACAACATAAAATCTGGGGCTCTGTGCTTTCTTTCCTTCTGAACAAGTGTTACTGTTTTCTGCACAAAAGCGATTCTGCGAAGCAATGTGAACACTTCTTCTTCACAGGCACAGAGAAGGTGCTAGCAAGGAATTCTCTGCCTGCCTTTCCCCAGTGCTCTGCAAGCTCTCCAGGGCAACATAAAATCTGGGGCTCTGTGCTTTCTTTCGTTCTGAGCAAGTGTTACTGTTTTCTGAACAAAAGCGATTCTGCGAAGCAATGTGAACACTTCTGCTTCCCAGGCACAGAGAAGGTGCTAGCAAGGAATTCTCTGCCTGCCTTTCCCCAGTGCTCTGCAAGCTCTCCAGGACAACATAGAATCTGGGGCTCTGTGCTTTCTTTCCTTCTGAACAAGTGTTACTGTTTTCTGCACAAAAGCGATTCTGCGAAGCAATGTGAACACTTCTGCTTCCCAGGCACAGAGAAGGTGCTAGCAGGGAATTCTCTGCCTGCCTTTCCCCAGTGCTCTGCAAGCTCTCCAGGACAACATAGAATCTGGGGCTCTGTGCTTTCTTTCCTTCTGAACAAGTGTTACTGTTTTCTGCACAAAAGCGATTCTGCGAAGCAATGTGAACAGGCACAGAGAAGGTGCTAGCAGGGAATTCTCTGCCTGCCTTTCCCCAGTGCTCTGCAAGCTCTCCAGGACAACATAGAATCTGGGGCTCTGTGCTTTCTTTCCTTCTGAACAAGTGTTACTGTTTTCTGCACAAAAGCGATTCTGCGAAGCAATGTGAACACTTCTGCTTCCCAGGCACAGAGAAGGTGCTAGCAGGGAATTCTCTGCCTGCCTTTCCCCAGTGCTCTGCAAGCTCTCCAGGACAACATAGAATCTGGGGCTCTGTGCTTTCTTTCCTTCTGAACAAGTGTTACTGTTTTCTGCACAAAAGCGATTCTTGCGAAGCAATGTGAACACTTCTGCTTCCCAGGCACAGAGAAGGTGCTAGCAAGGAATTCTCTGCCTGCCTTTCCCCAGTGCTCTGCAAGCTCTCCAGGACAACATAGAATCTGGGGCTCTGTGCTTTCTTTCCTTCTGAACAAGTGTTACTGTTTTCTGCACAAAAGCGATTCTGCGAAGCAATGTGAACACTTCTGCTTCCCAGGCACAGAGAAGGTGCTATCAGGGAATTCTCTGCCTGCCTTTCCCCAGTGCTCTGCAAGCTCTCCAGGACAACATAGAATCTGGGGCTCTGTGCTTTCTTTCCTTCTGAACAAGTGTTAGTGTTTTCTGCACAAAAGCGATTCTGCGAAGCAATGTGAACACTTCTGCTTCCCAGGCACAGAGAAGGTGCTAGCAGGGAATTCTCTGCCTGCCTTTCCCCAGTGCTCTGCAAGCTCTCCAGGACAACATAGAATCTGGGGCTCTGTGCTTTCTTTCCTTCTGAACAAGTGTTACTGTTTTCTGCACAAAAGCGATTCTGCGAAGCAATGTGAACAGGCACAGAGAAGGTGCTATCAGGGAATTCTCTGCCTGCCTTTCCCCAGTGCTCTGCAAGCTCTCCAGGACAACATAAAATCTGGGGCTCTGTGCTTTCTTTCCTTCTGAACAAGTGTTAGTGTTTTCTGCACAAAAGCGATTCTGCAAAGCAATGTGAACACTTCTGCTTCCCAGGCACAGAGAAGGTGCTAGCAGGGAATTCTCTGCCTGCCTTTCCCCAGTGCTCTGCAAGCTCTCCAGGACAACATAAAATCTGGGGCTCTGTGCTTTCTTTCCTTCTGAACAAGTGTTAAAGTTTTCTGCACAAAAGCGATTCTGCGAAGCAATGTGAACAGGCACAGAGAAGGTGCTATCAGGGAATTCTCTGCCTGCCTTTCCCCAGTGCTCTGCAAGCTCTCCAGGACAACATAAAATCTGGGGCTCTGTGCTTTCTTTCCTTCTGAACAAGTGTTACTGTTTTCTACACAAAAGCGATTCTGCAAAGCAATGTGAACACTTCTGCTTCCCAGGCACAGAGAAGGTGCTAGCAGGGAATTCTCTGCCTGCCTTTCCCCAGTGCTCTGCAAGCTCTCCAGGGCAACATAAAATCTGGGGCTCTGTGCTTTCTTTCGTTCTGAGCAAGTGTTACTGTTTTCTGCACAAAAGCGATTCTGCGAAGCAATGTGAACACTTCTGCTTCCCAGGCACAGAGAAGGTGCTAGCAGGGAATTCTCTGCCTGCCTTTCCCCAGTGCTCTGCAAGCTCTCCAGGACAACATAGAATCTGGGGCTCTGTGCTTTCTTTCGTTCTGAACAAGTGTTACTGTTTTCTGCACAAAAGCGATTCTGCGAAGCAATGTGAACAGGCACAGAGAAGGTGCTAGCAGGGAATTCTCTGCCTGCCTTTCCCCAGTGGTCTGCAAGCTCTCCAGGACAACATAAAATCTGGGGCTCTGTGCTTTCTTTCCTTCTGAACAAGTGTTAGTGTTTTCTGCACAAAAGCGATTCTTGCGAAGCAATGTGAACACTTCTGCTTCCCAGGCACAGAGAAGGTGCTAGCAGGGAATTCTCTGCCTGCCTTTCCCCAGTGCTCTGCAAGCTCTCCAGGACAACATAGAATCTGGGGCTCTGTGCTTTCTTTCGTTCTGAACAAGTGTTAGTGTTTTCTGCACAAAAGCGATTATGCGAAGCAATGTGAACAGGCACAGAGAAGGTGCTATCAGGGAATTCTCTGCCTGCCTTTCCCCAGTGCTCTGCAAGCTCTCCAGGACAACATAGAATCTGGGGCTCTGTGCTTTCTTTCCTTCTGAACAAGTGTTAGTGTTTTCTGCACAAAAGCGATTCTGCGAAGCAATGTGAACAGGCACAGAGAAGGTGCTATCAGGGAATTCTCTGCCTGCCTTTCCCCAGTGCTCTGCAAGCTCTCCAGGACAACATAGAATCTGGGGCTCTGTGCTTTCTTTCCTTCTGAACAAGTGTTACTGTTTTCTGCACAAAAGCGATTCTGCAAAGCAATGTGAACAGGCACAGAGAAGGTGCTAGCAGGGAATTCTCTGCCTGCCTTTCCCCAGTGCTCTGCAAGCTCTCCAGGACAACATAAAATCTGGGGCTCTGCGCTGTCTTTCGTTCTGAACAAGTGTTACTGTTTTCTGCACAAAAGCGATTCTTGCGAAGCAATGTGAACACTTCTGCTTCCCAGGCACAGAGAAGGTGCTATCAGGGAATTCTCTGCCTGCCTTTCCCCAGTGCTCTGCAAGCTCTCCAGGACAACATAGTATCTGGGGCTCTGTGCTTTCTTTCCTTCTGAACAAGTGTTACTGTTTTCTGCACAAAAGCGATTATGCAAAGCAATGTGAACAGGCACAGAGAAGGTGCTATCAGGGAATTCTCTGCCTGCCTTTCCCCAGTGCTCTGCAAGCTCTCCAGGACAACATAGAATCTGGGGCTCTGTGCTTTCTTTGCTTCTGAACAAGTGTTACTGTTTTCTACACAAAAGCGATTCTGCAAAGCAATGTGAACACTTCTGCTTCCCAGGCACAGAGAAGGTGCTAGCAGGGAATTCTCTGCCTGCCTTTCCCCAGTGCTCTGCAAGCTCTCCAGGGCAACATAAAATCTGGGGCTCTGTGCTTTCTTTCGTTCTGAGCAAGTGTTACTGTTTTCTGCACAAAAGCGATTCTGCGAAGCAATGTGAACACTTCTGCTTCCCAGGCACAGAGAAGGTGCTAGCAGGGAATTCTCTGCCTGCCTTTCCCCAGTGCTCTGCAAGCTCTCCAGGACAACATAGAATCTGGGGCTCTGTGCTTTCTTTCGTTCTGAACAAGTGTTACTGTTTTCTGCACAAAAGCGATTCTGCGAAGCAATGTGAACAGGCACAGAGAAGGTGCTAGCAGGGAATTCTCTGCCTGCCTTTCCCCAGTGCTCTGCAAGCTCTCCAGGACAACATAGAATCTGGGGCTCTGTGCTTTCTTTCCTTCTGAACAAGTGTTACTGTTTTCTGCACAAAAGCGATTCTGCGAAGCAATGTGAACACTTCTGCTTCCCAGGCACAGAGAAGGTGCTAGCAGGGAATTCTCTGCCTGCCTTTCCCCAGTGCTCTGCAAGCTCTCCAGGACAACATAGAATCTGGGGCTCTGTGCTTTCTTTCCTTCTGAACAAGTGTTACTGTTTTCTGCACAAAAGCGATTCTTGCGAAGCAATGTGAACACTTCTGCTTCCCAGGCACAGAGAAGGTGCTAGCAGGGAATTCTCTGCCTGCCTTTCCCCAGTGCTCTGCAAGCTCTCCAGGACAACATAGAATCTGGGGCTCTGTGCTTTCTTTCGTTCTGAACAAGTGTTACTGTTTTCTGCACAAAAGCGATTCTGCGAAGCAATGTGAACAGGCACAGAGAAGGTGCTAGCAGGGAATTCTCTGCCTGCCTTTCCCCAGTGCTCTGCAAGCTCTCCAGGACAACATAGAATCTGGGGCTCTGTGCTTTCTTTCCTTCTGAACAAGTGTTACTGTTTTCTGCACAAAAGCGATTCTGCGAAGCAATGTGAACACTTCTGCTTCCCAGGCACAGAGAAGGTGCTAGCAGGGAATTCTCTGCCTGCCTTTCCCCAGTGCTCTGCAAGCTCTCCAGGACAACATAGAATCTGGGGCTCTGTGCTTTCTTTCCTTCTGAACAAGTGTTACTGTTTTCTGCACAAAAGCGATTCTTGCGAAGCAATGTGAACACTTCTGCTTCCCAGGCACAGAGAAGGTGCTAGCAAGGAATTCTCTGCCTGCCTTTCCCCAGTGCTCTGCAAGCTCTCCAGGACAACATAGAATCTGGGGCTCTGTGCTTTCTTTCCTTCTGAACAAGTGTTACTGTTTTCTGCACAAAAGCGATTCTGCGAAGCAATGTGAACACTTCTGCTTCCCAGGCACAGAGAAGGTGCTAGCAGGGAATTCTCTGCCTGCCTTTCCCCAGTGCTCTGCAAGCTCTCCAGGACAACATAGAATCTGGGGCTCTGTGCTTTCTTTCCTTCTGAACAAGTGTTAGTGTTTTCTGCACAAAAGCGATTCTGCGAAGCAATGTGAACACTTCTGCTTCCCAGGCACAGAGAAGGTGCTAGCAGGGAATTCTCTGCCTGCCTTTCCCCAGTGCTCTGCAAGCTCTCCAGGACAACATAGAATCTGGGGCTCTGTGCTTTCTTTCCTTCTGAACAAGTGTTACTGTTTTCTGCACAAAAGCGATTCTGCGAAGCAATGTGAACAGGCACAGAGAAGGTGCTATCAGGGAATTCTCTGCCTGCCTTTCCCCAGTGCTCTGCAAGCTCTCCAGGACAACATAAAATCTGGGGCTCTGTGCTTTCTTTCCTTCTGAACAAGTGTTAGTGTTTTCTGCACAAAAGCGATTCTGCAAAGCAATGTGAACACTTCTGCTTCCCAGGCACAGAGAAGGTGCTAGCAGGGAATTCTCTGCCTGCCTTTCCCCAGTGCTCTGCAAGCTCTCCAGGACAACATAAAATCTGGGGCTCTGTGCTTTCTTTCCTTCTGAACAAGTGTTAAAGTTTTCTGCACAAAAGCGATTCTGCGAAGCAATGTGAACAGGCACAGAGAAGGTGCTATCAGGGAATTCTCTGCCTGCCTTTCCCCAGTGGTCTGCAAGCTCTCCAGGACAACATAAAATCTGGGGCTCTGTGCTTTCTTTCCTTCTGAACAAGTGTTACTGTTTTCTACACAAAAGCGATTCTGCAAAGCAATGTGAACACTTCTGCTTCCCAGGCACAGAGAAGGTGCTAGCAGGGAATTCTCTGCCTGCCTTTCCCCAGTGCTCTGCAAGCTCTCCAGGGCAACATAAAATCTGGGGCTCTGTGCTTTCTTTCGTTCTGAGCAAGTGTTACTGTTTTCTGCACAAAAGCGATTCTGCGAAGCAATGTGAACACTTCTGCTTCCCAGGCACAGAGAAGGTGCTAGCAGGGAATTCTCTGCCTGCCTTTCCCCAGTGCTCTGCAAGCTCTCCAGGACAACATAGAATCTGGGGCTCTGTGCTTTCTTTCGTTCTGAACAAGTGTTACTGTTTTCTGCACAAAAGCGATTCTGCGAAGCAATGTGAACAGGCACAGAGAAGGTGCTAGCAGGGAATTCTCTGCCTGCCTTTCCCCAGTGCTCTGCAAGCTCTCCAGGACAACATAGAATCTGGGGCTCTGTGCTTTCTTTCCTTCTGAACAAGTGTTACTGTTTTCTGCACAAAAGCGATTCTGCGAAGCAATGTGAACACTTCTGCTTCCCAGGCACAGAGAAGGTGCTAGCAGGGAATTCTCTGCCTGCCTTTCCCCAGTGCTCTGCAAGCTCTCCAGGACAACATAGAATCTGGGGCTCTGTGCTTTCTTTCGTTCTGAACAAGTGTTACTGTTTTCTGCACAAAAGCGATTCTGCGAAGCAATGTGAACAGGCACAGAGAAGGTGCTAGCAGGGAATTCTCTGCCTGCCTTTCCCCAGTGGTCTGCAAGCTCTCCAGGACAACATAAAATCTGGGGCTCTGTGCTTTCTTTCCTTCTGAACAAGTGTTAGTGTTTTCTGCACAAAAGCGATTCTTGCGAAGCAATGTGAACACTTCTGCTTCCCAGGCACAGAGAAGGTGCTAGCAGGGAATTCTCTGCCTGCCTTTCCCCAGTGCTCTGCAAGCTCTCCAGGACAACATAGAATCTGGGGCTCTGTGCTTTCTTTCGTTCTGAACAAGTGTTAGTGTTTTCTGCACAAAAGCGATTATGCGAAGCAATGTGAACAGGCACAGAGAAGGTGCTATCAGGGAATTCTCTGCCTGCCTTTCCCCAGTGCTCTGCAAGCTCTCCAGGACAACATAGAATCTGGGGCTCTGTGCTTTCTTTCCTTCTGAACAAGTGTTAGTGTTTTCTGCACAAAAGCGATTCTGCGAAGCAATGTGAACAGGCACAGAGAAGGTGCTATCAGGGAATTCTCTGCCTGCCTTTCCCCAGTGCTCTGCAAGCTCTCCAGGACAACATAGAATCTGGGGCTCTGTGCTTTCTTTCCTTCTGAACAAGTGTTACTGTTTTCTGCACAAAAGCGATTCTGCAAAGCAATGTGAACAGGCACAGAGAAGGTGCTAGCAGGGAATTCTCTGCCTGCCTTTCCCCAGTGCTCTGCAAGCTCTCCAGGACAACATAAAATCTGGGGCTCTGCGCTGTCTTTCGTTCTGAACAAGTGTTACTGTTTTCTGCACAAAAGCGATTCTTGCGAAGCAATGTGAACACTTCTGCTTCCCAGGCACAGAGAAGGTGCTATCAGGGAATTCTCTGCCTGCCTTTCCCCAGTGCTCTGCAAGCTCTCCAGGACAACATAGTATCTGGGGCTCTGTGCTTTCTTTCCTTCTGAACAAGTGTTACTGTTTTCTGCACAAAAGCGATTATGCAAAGCAATGTGAACAGGCACAGAGAAGGTGCTATCAGGGAATTCTCTGCCTGCCTTTCCCCAGTGCTCTGCAAGCTCTCCAGGACAACATAGAATCTGGGGCTCTGTGCTTTCTTTGCTTCTGAACAAGTGTTACTGTTTTCTACACAAAAGCGATTCTGCAAAGCAATGTGAACACTTCTGCTTCCCAGGCACAGAGAAGGTGCTAGCAGGGAATTCTCTGCCTGCCTTTCCCCAGTGCTCTGCAAGCTCTCCAGGGCAACATAAAATCTGGGGCTCTGTGCTTTCTTTCGTTCTGAGCAAGTGTTACTGTTTTCTGCACAAAAGCGATTCTGCGAAGCAATGTGAACACTTCTGCTTCCCAGGCACAGAGAAGGTGCTAGCAGGGAATTCTCTGCCTGCCTTTCCCCAGTGCTCTGCAAGCTCTCCAGGACAACATAGAATCTGGGGCTCTGTGCTTTCTTTCGTTCTGAACAAGTGTTACTGTTTTCTGCACAAAAGCGATTCTGCGAAGCAATGTGAACAGGCACAGAGAAGGTGCTAGCAGGGAATTCTCTGCCTGCCTTTCCCCAGTGCTCTGCAAGCTCTCCAGGACAACATAGAATCTGGGGCTCTGTGCTTTCTTTCCTTCTGAACAAGTGTTACTGTTTTCTGCACAAAAGCGATTCTGCGAAGCAATGTGAACACTTCTGCTTCCCAGGCACAGAGAAGGTGCTAGCAGGGAATTCTCTGCCTGCCTTTCCCCAGTGCTCTGCAAGCTCTCCAGGACAACATAGAATCTGGGGCTCTGTGCTTTCTTTCGTTCTGAACAAGTGTTACTGTTTTCTGCACAAAAGCGATTCTGCGAAGCAATGTGAACAGGCACAGAGAAGGTGCTAGCAGGGAATTCTCTGCCTGCCTTTCCCCAGTGGTCTGCAAGCTCTCCAGGACAACATAAAATCTGGGGCTCTGTGCTTTCTTTCCTTCTGAACAAGTGTTAGTGTTTTCTGCACAAAAGCGATTCTTGCGAAGCAATGTGAACACTTCTGCTTCCCAGGCACAGAGAAGGTGCTAGCAGGGAATTCTCTGCCTGCCTTTCCCCAGTGCTCTGCAAGCTCTCCAGGACAACATAGAATCTGGGGCTCTGTGCTTTCTTTCGTTCTGAACAAGTGTTAGTGTTTTCTGCACAAAAGCGATTATGCGAAGCAATGTGAACAGGCACAGAGAAGGTGCTATCAGGGAATTCTCTGCCTGCCTTTCCCCAGTGCTCTGCAAGCTCTCCAGGACAACATAGAATCTGGGGCTCTGTGCTTTCTTTCCTTCTGAACAAGTGTTAGTGTTTTCTGCACAAAAGCGATTCTGCGAAGCAATGTGAACAGGCACAGAGAAGGTGCTATCAGGGAATTCTCTGCCTGCCTTTCCCCAGTGCTCTGCAAGCTCTCCAGGACAACATAGAATCTGGGGCTCTGTGCTTTCTTTCCTTCTGAACAAGTGTTACTGTTTTCTGCACAAAAGCGATTCTGCAAAGCAATGTGAACAGGCACAGAGAAGGTGCTAGCAGGGAATTCTCTGCCTGCCTTTCCCCAGTGCTCTGCAAGCTCTCCAGGACAACATAAAATCTGGGGCTCTGCGCTGTCTTTCGTTCTGAACAAGTGTTACTGTTTTCTGCACAAAAGCGATTCTTGCGAAGCAATGTGAACACTTCTGCTTCCCAGGCACAGAGAAGGTGCTATCAGGGAATTCTCTGCCTGCCTTTCCCCAGTGCTCTGCAAGCTCTCCAGGACAACATAGTATCTGGGGCTCTGTGCTTTCTTTCCTTCTGAACAAGTGTTACTGTTTTCTGCACAAAAGCGATTATGCAAAGCAATGTGAACAGGCACAGAGAAGGTGCTATCAGGGAATTCTCTGCCTGCCTTTCCCCAGTGCTCTGCAAGCTCTCCAGGACAACATAGAATCTGGGGCTCTGTGCTTTCTTTGCTTCTGAACAAGTGTTACTGTTTTCTGCACAAAAGCGATTCTTGCGAAGCAATGTGAACACTTCTGCTTCCCAGGCACAGAGAAGGTGCTATCAGGGAATTCTCTGCCTGCCTTTCCCCAGTGCTCTGCAAGCTCTCCAGGACAACATAGAATCTGGGGCTCTGTGCTTTCTTTCCTTCTGAACAAGTGTTACTGTTTTCTGCACAAAAGCGATTCTTGCGAAGCAATGTGAACACTTCTGCTTCCCAGGCACAGAGAAGGTGCTATCAGGGAATTCTCTGCCTGCCTTTCCCCAGTGCTCTGCAAGCTCTCCAAGACAACATAGAATCTGGTGCTCTGTGCTTTCTTTCCTTCTGAACAAGTGTTACTGTTTTCTGCACAAAAGCGATTCTTGCGAAGCAATGTGAACAGACACAGAGAAGGTGCTAGCAGGGAATTCTCTGCCTGCCTTTCCCCAGTGCTCTGCAAGCTCTCCAGTACAACATAGAATCTGGGGCTCTGTGCTTTCTTTCCTTCTGAACAAGTGTTACTGTTTTCTGCACAAAAGCGATTCTTGCGAAGCAATGTGAACACTTCTGCTTCCCAGGCACAGAGAAGGTGCTATCAGGGAATTCTCTGCCTGCCTTTCCCCAGTGCTCTGCAAGCTCTCCAGGACAACATAGTATCTGGGGCTCTGTGCTTTCTTTCCTTCTGAACAAGTGTTACTGTTTTCTGCACAAAAGCGATTATGCAAAGCAATGTGAACAGGCACAGAGAAGGTGCTATCAGGGAATTCTCTGCCTGCCTTTCCCCAGTGCTCTGCAAGCTCTCCAGGACAACATAGAATCTGGGGCTCTGTGCTTTCTTTCCTTCTGAACAAGTGTTACTGTTTTCTGCACAAAAGCGATTCTTGCGAAGCAATGTGAACACTTCTGCTTCCCAGGCACAGAGAAGGTGCTATCAGGGAATTCTCTGCCTGCCTTTCCCCAGTGCTCTGCAAGCTCTCCAGGACAACATAGAATCTGGGGCTCTGTGCTTTCTTTCCTTCTGAACAAGTGTTACTGTTTTCTGCACAAAAGCGATTCTGCGAAACAATGTGAACAGGCACAGAGAAGGTGCTAGCAGGGAATTCTCTGCCTGCCTTTCCCCAGTGCTCTGCAAGCTCTCCAGTACAACATAGAATCTGGGGCTCTGTGCTTTCTTTCCTTCTGAACAACTGTTACTGTTTTCTGCACAAAAGCGATTCTTGCGAAGCAATGTGAACACTTCTGCTTCCCAGGCACAGAGAAGGTGCTATCAGGGAATTCTCTGCCTGCCTTTCCCCAGTGCTCTGCAAGCTCTCCAGGACAACATAAAATCTGGGGCTCTGTGCTTTCTTTCCTTCTGAACAAGTGTTACTGTTTTCTGCACAAAAGCGATTCCGCGAAGCAATGTGAACACTTCTGCTTCCCAGGCACAGAGAAGGTGCTATCAGGGAATTCTCTGCCTGCCTTTCCCCAGTGCTCTGCAAGCTCTCCAGGACAACATAGAATCTGGGGCTCTGTGCTTTCTTTCCTTCTGAACAAGTGTTACTGTTTTCTGCACAAAAGCGATTCTGCAAAGCAATGTGAACAGGCACAGAGAAGGTGCTAGCAGGGAATTCTCTGCCTGCCTTTCCCCAGTGCTCTGCAAGCTCTCCAGGACAACATAAAATCTGGGGCTCTGCGCTGTCTTTCGTTCTGAACAAGTGTTACTGTTTTCTGCACAAAAGCGATTCTGCGAAGCAATGTGAACACTTCTGCTTCCCAGGCACAGAGAAGGTGCTAGCAGGGAATTCTCTGCCTGCCTTTCCCCAGTGCTCTGCAAGCTCTCCAGGACAACATAGAATCTGGGGCTCTGTGCTTTCTTTCCTTCTGAACAAGTGTTACTGTTTTCTGCACAAAAGCGATTCTTGCGAAGCGATGTGAACACTTCTGCTTCCCAGGCACAGAGAAGGTGCTAGCAAGGAATTCTCTGCCTGCCTTTCCCCAGTGCTCTGCAAGCTCTCCAGGACAACATAAAATCTGGGGCTCTGTGCTTTCTTTCCTTCTGAACAAGTGTTAGTGTTTTCTGCACAAAAGCGATTCTTGCGAAGCAATGTGAACACTTCTGCTTCCCAGGCACAGAGAAGGTGCTAGCAGGGAATTCTCTGCCTGCCTTTCCCCAGTGCTCTGCAAGCTCTCCAGGACAACATAGAATCTGGTGCTCTGTGCTTTCTTTCCTTCTGAACAAGTGTTACTGTTTTCTGAACAAAAGCGATTCTGCGAAGCAATGTGAACACTTCTGCTTCCCAGGCACAGAGAAGGTGCTAGCAAGGAATTCTCTGCCTGCCTTTCCCCAGTGCTCTGCAAGCTCTCCAGGACAACATAGAATCTGGGGCTCTGTGCTTTCTTTCCTTCTGAACAAGTGTTAGTGTTTTCTGCACAAAAGCGATTCTGCGAAGCAATGTGAACACTTCTGCTTCCCAGGCACAGAGAAGGTGCTAGCAGGGAATTCTCTGCCTGCCTTTCCCCAGTGCTCTGCAAGCTCTCCAGGACAACATAGAATCTGGGGCTCTGTGCTTTCTTTCCTTCTGAACAAGTGTTACTGTTTTCTGCACAAAAGCGATTCTGCGAAGCAATGTGAACAGGCACAGAGAAGGTGCTATCAGGGAATTCTCTGCCTGCCTTTCCCCAGTGCTCTGCAAGCTCTCCAGGACAACATAAAATCTGGGGCTCTGTGCTTTCTTTCCTTCTGAACAAGTGTTACTGTTTTCTGCACAAAAGCGATTCTGCGAAGCAATGTGAACACTTCTGCTTCCCAGGCACAGAGAAGGTGCTAGCAGGGAATTCTCTGCCTGCCTTTCCCCAGTGCTCTGCAAGCTCTCCAGGACAACATAAAATCTGGGGCTCTGTGCTTTCTTTCCTTCTGAACAAGTGTTAGTGTTTTCTGCACAAAAGCGATTCTTGCGAAGCGATGTGAACACTTCTGCCTCCCAGGCTCAGAGAAGGTGCTAGAAAGGAATTCTCTGCCTGCCTTTCCCCAGTGCTCTGCAAGCTCTCCAGGACAACATAAAATCTGGGGCTCTGTGCTTTCTTTCCTTCTGAACAAGTGTTAGTGTTTTCTGCACAAAAGCGATTCTTGCGAAGCAATGTGAACACTTCTGCTTCCCAGGCACAGAGAAGGTGCTAGCAGGGAATTCTCTGCCTGCCTTTCCCCAGTGCTCTGCAAGCTCTCCAGGACAACATAAAATCTGGGGCTCTGTGCTTTCTTTCGTTCTGAACAAGTGTTAGTGTTTTCTGCACAAAAGCGATTATGCGAAGCAATGTGAACAGGCACAGAGAAGGTGCTAGCAGGGAATTCTCTGCCTGCCTTTCCCCAGTGCTCTGCAAGCTCTCCAGGACAACATAGAATCTGGGGCTCTGTGCTTTCTTTCGTTCTGAACAAGTGTTACTGTTTTCTGCACAAAAGCGATTCTGCGAAGCAATGTGAACACTTCTGCTTCCCAGGCACAGAGAAGGTGCTAGCAGGGAATTCTCTGCCTGCCTTTCCCCAGTGCTCTGCAAGCTCTCCAGGACAACAGAGAATCTGGGGCTCTGTGCTTTCTTTCGTTCTGAACAAGTGTTAGTGTTTTCTGCACAAAAGCGATTCTGCGAAGCAATGTGAACAGGCACAGAGAAGGTGCTATCAGGGAATTCTCTGCCTGCCTTTCCCCAGTGCTCTGCAAGCTCTCCAGGACAACATAAAATCTGGGGCTCTGTGCTTTCTTTCCTTCTGAACAAGTGTTACTGTTTTCTGCACAAAAGCGATTCTGCGAAGCAATGTGAACACTTCTTCTTCACAGGCACAGAGAAGGTGCTAGCAAGGAATTCTCTGCCTGCCTTTCCCCAGTGCTCTGCAAGCTCTCCAGGGCAACATAAAATCTGGGGCTCTGTGCTTTCTTTCGTTCTGAGCAAGTGTTACTGTTTTCTGAACAAAAGCGATTCTGCGAAGCAATGTGAACACTTCTGCTTCCCAGGCACAGAGAAGGTGCTAGCAAGGAATTCTCTGCCTGCCTTTCCCCAGTGCTCTGCAAGCTCTC
This sequence comes from Strix aluco, assembly GCF_031877795.1. Taxonomy (NCBI): domain Eukaryota; kingdom Metazoa; phylum Chordata; class Aves; order Strigiformes; family Strigidae; genus Strix; species Strix aluco. The sequence continues at coordinate 2,767,663 of NW_027436647.1, forward strand.
CAGGACAACATAGAATCTGGGGCTCTGTGCTTTCTTTCCTTCTGAACAAGTGTTACTGTTTTCTGCACAAAAGCGATTCTGCGAAGCAATGTGAACACTTCTGCTTCCCAGGCACAGAGAAGGTGCTAGCAGGGAATTCTCTGCCTGCCTTTCCCCAGTGCTCTGCAAGCTCTCCAGGACAACATAGAATCTGGGGCTCTGTGCTTTCTTTCCTTCTGAACAAGTGTTACTGTTTTCTGCACAAAAGCGATTCTGCGAAGCAATGTGAACAGGCACAGAGAAGGTGCTAGCAGGGAATTCTCTGCCTGCCTTTCCCCAGTGCTCTGCAAGCTCTCCAGGACAACATAGAATCTGGGGCTCTGTGCTTTCTTTCCTTCTGAACAAGTGTTACTGTTTTCTGCACAAAAGCGATTCTGCGAAGCAATGTGAACACTTCTGCTTCCCAGGCACAGAGAAGGTGCTAGCAGGGAATTCTCTGCCTGCCTTTCCCCAGTGCTCTGCAAGCTCTCCAGGACAACATAGAATCTGGGGCTCTGTGCTTTCTTTCCTTCTGAACAAGTGTTACTGTTTTCTGCACAAAAGCGATTCTTGCGAAGCAATGTGAACACTTCTGCTTCCCAGGCACAGAGAAGGTGCTAGCAAGGAATTCTCTGCCTGCCTTTCCCCAGTGCTCTGCAAGCTCTCCAGGACAACATAGAATCTGGGGCTCTGTGCTTTCTTTCCTTCTGAACAAGTGTTACTGTTTTCTGCACAAAAGCGATTCTGCGAAGCAATGTGAACACTTCTGCTTCCCAGGCACAGAGAAGGTGCTAGCAGGGAATTCTCTGCCTGCCTTTCCCCAGTGCTCTGCAAGCTCTCCAGGACAACATAGAATCTGGGGCTCTGTGCTTTCTTTCCTTCTGAACAAGTGTTAGTGTTTTCTGCACAAAAGCGATTCTGCGAAGCAATGTGAACACTTCTGCTTCCCAGGCACAGAGAAGGTGCTAGCAGGGAATTCTCTGCCTGCCTTTCCCCAGTGCTCTGCAAGCTCTCCAGGACAACATAGAATCTGGGGCTCTGTGCTTTCTTTCCTTCTGAACAAGTGTTACTGTTTTCTGCACAAAAGCGATTCTGCGAAGCAATGTGAACAGGCACAGAGAAGGTGCTATCAGGGAATTCTCTGCCTGCCTTTCCCCAGTGCTCTGCAAGCTCTCCAGGACAACATAAAATCTGGGGCTCTGTGCTTTCTTTCCTTCTGAACAAGTGTTAGTGTTTTCTGCACAAAAGCGATTCTGCAAAGCAATGTGAACACTTCTGCTTCCCAGGCACAGAGAAGGTGCTAGCAAAGAATTCTCTGCCTGCCTTTCCCCAGTGCTCTGCAAGCTCTCCAGGACAACATAAAATCTGGGGCTCTGTGCTTTCTTTCCTTCTGAACAAGTGTTAAAGTTTTCTGCACAAAAGCGATTCTGCGAAGCAATGTGAACAGGCACAGAGAAGGTGCTATCAGGGAATTCTCTGCCTGCCTTTCCCCAGTGGTCTGCAAGCTCTCCAGGACAACATAAAATCTGGGGCTCTGTGCTTTCTTTCCTTCTGAACAAGTGTTACTGTTTTCTACACAAAAGCGATTCTGCAAAGCAATGTGAAAACTTCTGCTTCCCAGGCACAGAGAAGGTGCTAGCAGGGAATTCTCTGCCTGCCTTTCCCCAGTGCTCTGCAAGCTCTCCAGGGCAACATAAAATCTGGGGCTCTGTGCTTTCTTTCGTTCTGAACAAGTGTTAGTGTTTTCTGCACAAAAGCGATTCTTGCGAAGCAATGTGAACACTTCTGCTTCCCAGGTACAGAGAAGGTGCTAGCAGGGAATTCTCTGCCTGCCTTTCCCCAGTGCTCTGCAAGCTCTCCAGGACAACATAGAATCTGGGGCTCTGTGCTTTCTTTCGTTCTGAACAAGTGTTAGTGTTTTCTGCACAAAAGCGATTATGCGAAGCAATGTGAACAGGCACAGAGAAGGTGCTATCAGGGAATTCTCTGCCTGCCTTTCCCCAGTGCTCTGCAAGCTCTCCAGGACAACATAGAATCTGGGGCTCTGTGCTTTCTTTCGTTCTGAACAAGTGTTAGTGTTTTCTGCACAAAAGCGATTATGCGAAGCAATGTGAACAGGCACAGAGAAGGTGCTATCAGGGAATTCTCTGCCTGCCTTTCCCCAGTGCTCTGCAAGCTCTCCAGGACAACATAGAATCTGGGGCTCTGTGCTTTCTTTCCTTCTGAACAAGTGTTAGTGTTTTCTGCACAAAAGCGATTCTGCGAAGCAATGTGAACACTTCTGCTTCCCAGGCACAGAGAAGGTGCTAGCAGGGAATTCTCTGCCTGCCTTTCCCCAGTGCTCTGCAAGCTCTCCAGGACAACATAGAATCTGGGGCTCTGTGCTTTCTTTCGTTCTGAACAAGTGTTACTGTTTTCTGCACAAAAGCGATTCTGCGAAGCAATGTGAACAGGC